>NW_027266273.1:23635000-24902500 GCF_022045235.1 Haliotis cracherodii
GACAAATCGTGGCGGTATTAGCACGACTGATCCAAGAACGCTAACTTTGACATTTCCCGTCTTACCCCAATCGTCCTTCAACATCGTTGGCGGTCATAACACCAGAGTGAGTGAGTGAATATGGTTTTACGCCGCTTTTAGCAATATTCCAGCAATATCACAGCGGGGGACACCAGAAATCACACATTGTACCCATGTCGGGAATCGAACCCAGGTCTTCGGCAGACGAGCGAACGCTTTAACCACTAGGCTACCCGACCGCCCCCAAACCAGAACTGTCATACTTCACTGCCCGTTGTAATGTGTTCCAAATTCGTTCATTAATATCATACAACTATCACTAAAAACTAATATATATCACAACTTTGGAAATATTTACTTATTTCCGAGTATCCCTTGCCTTTTTCGAAGATTATATTTACGACTGCATTTTTCCTATCTAGTTGCATGAACCCTTCGATAAAAAAACAATAGATATTAAAAAAAGTAACTCATGGTTGCTCTTACTTTTCTCTTGGCCATTTTAAAAATTGAATTTCCGTGGCAGTTCTGAAATATGTTCCTATATGACGGAAACGAGGGGCGAATCAGGTTTTGTACTGATATACACTCTTCAAAAAAAGAAACGCACAGGTAGTACGTAGTTCATTGAACCTGACTTCACAAAAAAATCCGGTTAATAAATTGGATATATGTTATATGAAAATGTTGATGGCCTGATATTCGACAAACGGTCCGTCAAAACGCAGCAATTTGTCGATTTGAATGTCTTAAACGGTATTGTTTTCACACTCGTTCAAAAATGCCATGGAGGAAAACAGTAAAGCAAAATGCGCGTGCAAGTTATGGCATTCGTAACTCGTGGTAGTGGCTATAAAAAGGCAAGCATAAGCCAATAATTTGTCATTCAATTGTCAACATTGTTCAAGTTCGAAAATGCCGAGACTCAGCGCTGATCGGAACATTGCCATAGGACGTATGTATCCAAAGAGGGGAATCGCAGTGTTCTGTTGCACGCCAATTCAACGTCCACCACAGCACCATTTGCCGCCTTTGGGACCGATACGCACAATTCAATTCCACTGCAGACCGCCCGAGATCCGGCCGACCAAAAGTTACCACCCCTGCACAGGATCGCTACATTCGACTGTGCCACCTACGCCATCACAGCTACGGAGACTGCTGGACGCATCCCTGGTTTGAGGAGGATATTGGACCAGCTGCCAGGAACCATCTTCGCGAGGCTTCGCTTATCATCCCTGTTTTGGGGGCACGGGTGGCCCAGTCGTCTAAGGCGCCGCGATTCACTGGGCACTGGGCGTCCCTTGGGCACGCCAGAAACCTATGATTGTGGGTTCGAATCTCGGTTCGCCCCAATTATGTTTATAGGTTTGTCAGCATAATATCTGTGCTCGTGGGTTTCACCGAAGTGGTAAACGTCTGAGACCTGCATCACTTCGGGCTTTCCTCCCACATTAAGCTGACACGCCGTGATATAACTGGAATACTGCTAAAAGCGGCGTTAAACCCAACTCACTCACTCACTCACTCACTCACTCACTCACTCATCCCTGTTTTGCAACAGATCCATCGACAGCGACACTTGCGTTGGTGCCATACCTTACAGCCTTCGAATTTGAGAAACTGGAGATGAGTGTGGTTTAGCGACGAATCACGATTTCTTCTTCACAGGCGAGATGGAAGACAACGTGTTTATCGTCGCCGAATTGAGCGTTTTGCCCCACATGTACATGTGTACGTGAATTCGACAATTTCGGTGGCGGTAGACCTGGGTGTGAGGGGCCATATCCTACACCACGAGATCTGACTTGGTTGTGGTTCAGGGAAATTTGACAGCAGATCGCTACATGAATCAAATTCTTCAACCTCACCTTCTTCCAATCATTGACCGCCAGAGGGAGCTGTTTCAACAGGACAACGCTCCACCGCACACAGCTCGTGTCACGGTCAACTATCTTCATAATGCCAACATCAACGGTTTGTCCTGGCCGTCGAGATCTCCAGATCTCAGCCCAATCGAACACCTCTGGGATGAACTCGAACGTCAACGTCAGAACACGCCGCAGACATTCCCACATCTGGCCAACGCGTTACAAGCAGAAAGGAGCAGAATTCCGCAGGACAGAATTCGTACACTTATCCAGTCAGTGCCGAGGAGATGCAGAGCCGTGATTGCTGCCCGGGACGGTCACATGAGATACTTAGTTCAGCGCAACCTTGAGGCCTTATGTGACATGACAATGAACATATTTCAATGCCTTTGTACAACGACAACATGTGACTATTGAGATCCAAAATTTCATATTTATATCTATGATATTAAATTAAATATATCGACTTTATTAGGTACAATACATTTACTAAAAAACTTCCGTGCGTTTCTTTTTTTGAAGAGTGTATTACGAACACATTTTCAGCCTGGTTCCCTGGGTATGCTACGCTGGCGTTACACTGAGCGCCAGTGCATCATACCCAGGGAACCAGGCTGACGCATTACTTCTAGCTAACACTGACTGATGTAAACCCGCGTATGTGGCGTCCTGTACGTGTAGCGTTCCCCCCTGCAGGGTGCCAGACGACGGGAGACTCATGTGGCCAGTTCCCCGAGTGCGCCAGTCATGGAGTGTGTAAGGTCACGTGTCCACACTGTTCCGGTCACACTGAGTGCGTGACAGACACCAGTCACAGTCTGTTCGGCAACTGTGTGTGCGTCTATCAGGATCGCGACTACGCAAGTGAGTATTTGCTGATAGTATTTGTCTGTTTGTTTAACGCCGCACTCAGCAATATTCCAGCGATATGACGGCGGTCTGTAAATAATCGAGTCTCGGCCAGACAACCCGGTGATTGACATCATGAGCATCGATCCATGCAATTGTGATACGATGACATGCATCAACCAAGTCAGCGAGCCTGACCACCCGATCCCTTTAGTCGCCTTTTACAAGCATAGTTGCCTTTTACGGCAAGCATGGGTTGCTGATCATGAAGACCTATTTTACCCCGGATCTTCACGGGTCTTGCTGATAGAAGCAGGATGCTTCATTAAACCATAGATTTGAGTCTTCGAGTGCATATAGAATGTCTTCATGAGAAAATAGTGAGTGAGTTGGGTTTTTAACGCCGCTTTTAACAATATTCCAGTTATATCGCGGCGTGTCAGCTTAATGTAGGAGGGAAGCCCGAAGTGCAGAAGGGGAAAACTGGGAAAACTTGCTTCAGTTTAAGGATTTTCTTTAAAAAGAAGAGCATAGGTGATATGATATACATAAATGAAAGACAATACACTGTGTGAAGCAAGAGTATGATGTCATTTTGTACCAAATTAACAAGGAACAGCGTTATCACTCTCCCCCACCATGGGTCACATAAGAAATTTTGTTTGTTCATATAGTAGTGAATATCAACTATAAAAAGAGTCCTATAAATAAAGCCTAAAGAAGAAATAGACACTTGGGCTGCTTTATGTCATTAGAGAAAATGAATATTTGCGAACACAGTATACTGACTCCGAGCCTAATGCCGAGCGCCAGACAGGGTAACAACAAGTACCATCTTTTATCGTCTTTTGGTATGACGCGGCCGGGGAT
This sequence comes from Haliotis cracherodii, assembly GCF_022045235.1. Taxonomy (NCBI): domain Eukaryota; kingdom Metazoa; phylum Mollusca; class Gastropoda; order Lepetellida; family Haliotidae; genus Haliotis; species Haliotis cracherodii. Next base: position 23,638,612 of record NW_027266273.1, read on the forward strand.
CGAACCCCGGACCTTCCGCTCTCCGGGCGGACTCTCTATCTCTAGACCACGGAGGCGGCCCGTTCTTACATGAAATCGTTTAAGAAAGTCATAGAAAAATGAAGGGGTTAATACTGGTCTTTCTTACATTTCAGAGAATCAATTACAGACAGTCCAACTAAACTGAGAAGTCACGAATGTTCGTGTTTCTGGAACTTCATCAATAAAAGCATTTCTGCCCTGTCTAGCCACACATGAGTTGATACCAGGCCCAGTATGTGAGTGAGTGAGTGAGTGAGTATGGTTTTACGCCGCTTTTAGGAATATTCCAGCAATATCACGGCTTGGGCTTCGCATATTGTACCAATGTCAGGAATCGAACCCGGGTCTTCGGCGTGACGAGCGAACGCTTTAACCACTAGGCTACCCGACCGCCCCCCAGTATGTGACACAGTACAAGTATCGCTATGAAATGAAAACAAATAGTAGACAATGTGAAATGAGTTTGTAAAGCCATGTTTCCCTCACTAAAATTAACATTACCACACAGGTGGTTATACTTTTATCGGCCCAAAAATCTTTCGTAGTGTAGACATGTTACCATGTTTAGTTAGGTTACGAGGACGTTACGCATGCGAACCTATAACTGGCTTTGGTTCAGATTTGTACATTGGCCATCGCCTGTTCACGTTTAGCGAAACACACTAAGCTTTCTGCCGGAGCTAACTATTTTAAGGCTATTCTCCATTATGCAGTCATCATATTGACTGTTATTGCAGGGCGCCAGGCGCCATGTCTTCTGTGTTATCGGTTTGGGAAACATACATGGGGGCATGCACTCTCCTACCCTACCATGCGACCAGCATAGGACCTCTGCCACAGGCTAGCGCCGTGTGACGATTCGCCACATCTTACACAGTCCATTCAAGATATTTCATGTTTTTCATCTATTTCATTTTTGAAAAGTCCACATATTCAGCTAAACATACGTCATAGAATGGTTAACTTTCATTGAGAAAATATCCTTAATCGTGAAAAACTATTTCCATTTGCGTAGTTATCCTATGTTTACATTGGTTGTACGGCTCCACGTGCTGTCATTGAAGCCCTATGGAGAGCCAGCGATGCGGTCACTTTGATGCATAGATAGCGCCCCTAAATACTTGCATTAGTCTATTCTATTCTGATTTCTGAAAAAGCGCGTTTATTTACAAACAAGAGAAAAGTCTGGTCACGTGATATGCAAATTAGCCTGTGGCAGTAGCAGTTGTGTTACGCGCCGGAATTGGAGGGGGGGGGGGGGGGGGCTGGTATACCTAGACTGGTATACCTGCCCGACGCAAACGACCTATTTCCCCATACAGCTGCGGTTAAACGTTGACCCATTCCCGGGTCTGTATGTCGAGAGGGACAGAGACAGGCCGACAGCATATCGCTATGCGGGAAATGTTGACCAATTTCCGTGTAGCGACATATTAGCACTTTCGGACAGAGCGAATAACTGACGTGTCAGGCTACTGGAATAAACATATTACCATTAGGAAGGTAACTCTCATAGAGAAGTATGGTTCATGGTAAAAAATAACAAACGCACTCACAGCGTTGTGGGTTTCAATGTAAACAATATCTGTATGTCTCCACGTGTATATTCCAACATTGTAGTTATTACTTTGAAAAGATTACTTATGAAACAAATATTAATAACTTTACCACTGTAGATATATCAATGTCAACAGCGTCATGTATACCACTATGATTGTGTCAAACCCGTGTTCCTTGAAAACAATAACAAGTGTTTCAGGAAGTCATTGTTGTGAAAAAATATGTTTGTTTTCTACTTTTATAGAAGGTACGCCATGCAAATTACAATTTGTTTCATCTTCTGTGTTACACATGTGGGCTTTGAGAGTATAGGTTCTTGCATCAATAGTGAGGTATGCTACAAAGATCCTCAAGCTGAAAGTTGTCTTGTGATAAATAAATACAGTGGACCCATCGCTACAACAGTGTTCGTTAGCCGGATTCGACTGGCACAATGATATAAATTGCCATCCAATCAAATAACTCGCACATGAGATGAGCACCGATCCATGCAATTGGGATACCACGACTTCATGGCCAGAGACCAATATCAGTGAGTGAGTGAGTGAACTGTGGCATCTTAGATGACTGGTCCAGACCAATATCAGTTAGAGAGTGAGTGAGTGAACTGTGGCATCTTAGATGACTGGTCCAGACCAATATCAGTGAGTGAGTGAGTGAACTGTGGCATCTTAGATGACTGGTCCAGACCCATATCAGTGAGTGAGTGAGTGAACTGTTGCATCTTAGATGACTGGTCCAGACCAATATCAGTGAGTGAGTGAACTGTGGAATCTTAGATGACTGGTCCAGACCAATATCAGTGAGTGAACTGTGGCATCTTAGATGACTGGTCCAGACCAATATCAGTGAGTGAGTGAGTGAACTGTGGCATCTTAGATGACTGGTCCAGACCCATATCAGTGAGTGAACTGTGGCATCTTAGATGACTGGCCCAGACCAATATCAGTGAGTGAGTGAGTGAACTGTGGCATCTTAGATGACTGGTCCAGACCCATATCAGTGAGTGAGTGAGTGAACTGTTGCATCTTAGATGACTGGTCCAGACCAATATCAGTGAGTGAGTGAACTGTGGAATCTTAGATGACTGGTCCAGACCAATATCAGTGAGTGAACTGTGGCATCTTAGATGACTGGTCCAGACCAATATCAGTGAGTGAGTGAGTGAACTGTGGCATCTTAGATGACTGGTCCAGACCCATATCAGTGAGTGAACTGTGGCATCTTAGATGACTGGCCCAGACCAATATCAGTGAGTGAGTGAGTGAACTGTGGCATCTTAGATGACTGGTCCAGACCAATATCAGTGAGTGAACTGTGGCATCTTAGATGACTGGTCCAGACCAATATCAGTGAGTGAGTGAGTGAACTGTGGCATCTTAGATGACTGGTCCAGACCAATATCAGTGAGTGAACTGTGGCATCTTAGATGACTGGTCCAGACCAATATCAGTGAGTGAGTGAGTGAACTGTGGCATCTTAGATGACTGGCCCAGACCAATATCAGTGAGTGAGTGAGTGAACTGTGGCATCTTAGATGACTGGTCCAGACCAATATCAGTGAGTGAACTGTGGCATCTTAGATGACTGGTCCAGACCAATATCAGTGAGTGAGTGAGTGAACCGTGGCATCTTAGATAACTAGTCCAGACCAATATCAGTGAGTGAGTGAGTGAACCGTGGCATCTTAGATGACTGGTCCAGACCAATATCAGTGAGTGAGTGAACTGTGGCATCTTAGATGACTGGTCCAGACCAATATCAGTGAGTGAGTGAAATGTGGCGCCTTAGACGACTGGTCCAGACCAATATCAGTGTGTGTTTGTTGGTTATTTAACGCTGCACTCAGCAATATTCCAGCTGTATGATGGAAGTCTGTAAATATACTCTTCAAAAAAGGAAACTTGACAGATGTTAAACCACTTTTTGCCAAATATCTAAAATAATAACATTAAATAAGAACCAAATAAGTCAAACAGAAAGATGATTTGTCTATAATTTTGCAAAACACATGCAAAGCACATAAACATAGCGTTTGGGGATCAATTTTACAGCTTCATCCAAACGCAACCGCCTGTAAAAAAAGTGCAGCACAGGATCCTGCATTTAGGCATGCAGGCCCCCCTGCTGAATGGGTATAAAAATCCACATCAACAGCTGTTCATACAGTCCTTAAAACGGCAGTAGAGGCGGTGACAGAATGCCAAGACTGAATGCAGCTCACCGGAACAACGCCATTGGGAGATAACAAGCTGGAGCATCTCAGCAAGAAGTGGCCAGGCACTTTGGCGTATCCAGACAGACAATCTCCACACTGTGGACCTGATACAACAACACCAACAGAGTTGACGACAGACCAAGGTCAGGAAGACCAAGGGTGACAACCGAAGCACAAGATCGATACATCCGGCTGCGACACCTCCGAGACCGCACTACCACAGCCACGTCTACAACCACACAGATCCCTGGGGTACACAGACAGACGCAACAGACTGACCTGTTCGACGTCATGTATTGACCCCATGACATCTGGCGGACTGTCTGCTTCGGGGCTAACAGAGGGTTAGATGGGCATGTGCAAGGTGGAGAAATGTACTGTTTACTGACGAGTCCCGTTTCCTACTCACACGTGCTGATGGGCGCGCACGTAGATGTGGTAGGACGTCTCTCGTGCATGTTGTAGGTGCATTGACAGGTGTGCGTTACACAGACTTGATCCTACAGCCTTACGTTCTTCCTCACGTCAACGTTCATGGCGGACAGTTCCAGCAGGACAACGCTCGACCGCATATTGCACGTGTTTGTCAGGACTTCTTACACCACAACAACATCCAGACATTACCTTGGCCAGCCCTGTCACAAGATTAGTCCCCGATTGAGCATCTGTAGGACGAGTTGGATCGAAGCGTTCGCAGAAGGAATCCACCGCCCCAAACACTTCCGGCGCTTCTTGAAGCACTTCAGCATGAATGGCAGCACATCCAACAGCGTGTTATTGACAACTTGATTGCATCTATGTGTCGTCGGTGTCAATCAGTGATTGATGCATGTGGTGGGCACAACCGATACTGACATTTTCTGTATCGTTTATGTGTGTCTGTCTAGGTGACACGATTAATGTTTTGAACATTGTGTACATTGATCTTCAAACAGTGTTTCAATTATGGTTTCTGTGTCCTATTTTGAAACAATCGCATTATATTACATTTTGAAAGTCAGTGTCAAGTTTCTTTTTTTGAAGAGTATATATTAGAGCCAGGACCAGAAACTCATGACATCATGAGCATCGATCCATGCAATTGGGATACAATTCCATGCATCAACCAAGTCCGCGAGTCTAACCACCTGATCTTGTAAGTCGCCTCTTATGACAAGCATAAGTTGCTGAAGACCTATTCTATCTCCACAGTTCCAATATCAGTGAGTGAGTGAGTGAGTGAGCTGCAGTTCCTTAGAAGACTTTGTCCACGGACAAAAAAGTGACACTTCAGGTCTAATGATAAACGATGGACACATCATAGAGGAGAAAGCACAACACAGGACACATGCATTCATGAGTTTTAATTAGTTTAAATGTAAAACAACTTGTCATTGATAACTAAAATAAAATCAATAATCATAATAATCATAACAACAATTTGATACACTGATGCAATATAAATAGTTGTGGAAATAAGAAAACTGCCACTGTAATGCACCATGACTGCGATACAGACACTTGAATTGAGCTAGCACACAGCATTACAAGGGCTTACGGTTTTACTATGGGCTTACAGCATTTCGAGGGCATACGGTTTTACTGCTTACATTGCTACTATGGCATAAATAGTGAGTGAGTGACATAGCATATGGTTTTAATATGTCAGCTGTAAGGTAGCAAACAGTTTTCTTGTGGCATAGCATAAATCTGACACACTGTGTATATGTGGCGTACAGTGGCTCCGACATCAACCGGTGAACAACATTAGACATTGCATAAACCTCTCAAAATGGAGGACGTGGAAAGCCTGGCACTCCTACACAGTTGCTGACACTGTCTAATACTGAACAATGCCTAATACAGACACTGTCTAACACAGTGGCACGTCTACGTAGATACTGGCTTCATAAATTGTATCAGCACAAATATTGAACTGGGTGCTGACTGCAGGACCTACACTGTCCCACATAACGTCTCAGTCGACATGGGCAAACAGGTAGCACCTCTCTCAATGGTCGGGTCAGTTATGTCCTGAAGGTGTCGACATTAATATACAGTTAGTGAGTGAGTAGGGTTTAAGTCAGTTTTGGCAATATTCCACCCGTACCACCCAGGGAAGAGGGATCTAGTATGTGATGAGCGAAGCATGCTTGAAGAACTAGGCTACCTCCACTGCCCAGCTGTCTCAGGTCAACACGTCTAACAGCTCCATGTCCTAAATGTACTATCAATAGTTGATACACATACGTAACCCACCAGGAGCTGAGGGACCTTAAGGATGAAAAATCACATTTTGACTTTTCATTTTATTTTAAAACTACAGCATCTTCATAACACAAAAATACAATTCCCAAGTTTCACTTCATAATGATTACAGAGATACATGACATCACACATGGCAATCTTCACTGAAGTAAGTTGACGTCAAATATCTTTATGACGTCACAGCACAATTGTATCCTTGCACCCGTAAGGTCCCTTTTCTTCTGGTGGTCACCTATATTGTTATCCTGACTAAAACTGTGCCTGGGCACAGAGGAGCTATAATTACCACACTATGATAGAGACATGGTAGTCCTAGCACTGTAATCTCCTCTAGCAAGATAGCATTAACCTACACTTACTTATCGGGCCTGACCCAAGGACTGGGTGCTGTCCTCACAGTTTGGTGGCAATGTGTGTGGTGGGATGTCAGGGTTAAGTGTACTCATGGTGTGTGGTTGGGCACGTATGTGCTGTGTGTGTGTTGGAAATGTGTGTTGGGATGTGTGCTATCACTGCAATATGCACTTACTGGCCATAAAAAAAAGAAGATTGTATGAGATGTTTCTTTCAAATTTGAAATCCGTGAGTGTATTAGATCCATGTACAAGTTCACCCAGTGAAACTGAATGTTTGTTGGAAACTTAATACCTTAATATACCTTAACAGACACTAGCAATACACCAGTAGCACAGTCACATGACAGTCACGTGATAGGTTCAATCACAGACACAACTCACTATTCGGACCATCACTTGTTGCATTCTCTGCCCCGACAGCAGCAGAAGCCTAGCAATGACAGGTATCAGGATGTACAAATATGGGTACTTGGCTCTCTTTCTTCACCAGCACTACAGCAAAAATAGGAGTGCTTGGGAGATGTCCTGATGTCTCCATACAGTATGTGTGTCCATGTGTCACGCACATCCAGACCATCTGCAAACACAATCCAGGTGACCACATGCCTGTTAAGGTCATCTGCATACCCAGTTCATCATGGTGATATCTGATATAGTGTCATACCATGTGGAGTATTCCTTGAGCATAACCAGTGGTTGTTGTACGGTCACTGGGCTTCCATGTCATAGAGTGGGTTAGGACTGACGTCGAAGGCATCTGAGGCCGAGCTGTGTGTCTGCACCGTGTTGCTGCTCTGACTCCCGCTATCAGACACAGTGGACTCCACCATTAACTGAGGCCCACCAGAAGTACTACTGTCCTTGGATGCAACACGCTTCCTCAGGAAATTGTCCAGCTCATAATCTTTGCCCTGAGGATGAGAGACACCATTAAAGGAGTCCGGGGAATCTGCTGCCTCGGAGTTCTCCTCACTACTCATGTAGAACAGTTTCTGCCGCTTGCCTTTCCCGGAATGTTTGCCGGCTCCATGTTGGTGGAAGGAGCCTGTCATGGAGCTTGTCATGGAGCCAGCTATGTCTGACTCCGGTGATGTGACTAGTTCATCCTTGTAATAGTTGTCACTGATGGAAATTTCATCTTCATCCAGCAGGTTCTGGGAGAAGCGAAGGGTGCCGTTGAGGACATCTCTAACCTGCAGTCAAAGAACGAACATGATTCACTACTCATCAGCAGCCATAGAACAGTCACTCATCGTCCTTCTACAGAATATTATCTTCAGGCACTCATTGTCCCTCTACCGAACATTAACTTCAGGCACTCATTGTCCCTCTATACAGGACATTAACTTCAGGCACTCATTATCCCTCTACCGAACATTAACTTCAGGCACTCATTGTTCCTCTATACAGGGCATTAACTTCAGGCACTCATTGTCCCAACATTAACCTCTGGCACCCTGTTCCTCTACAAGACATTAACTTCAGACACTCATCGTCCCTCTACAGGACATTAACCTCAGGCACCCTGTTCCTCTACAAGACATTAACTTCAGGCACTCATCGTCCCTCTACAGGACATTAACCTCAGGCACCCTGTTCCTCTACAAGACATTAACTTCAGGCACTCATCGTCCCTCTACAGGACATTAACCTCAGGCACCCTGTTCCTCTACAAGACATTAACTTCAGGCACTCATCGTCCTTCTACAGGACATTAACCTCAGGCACCCTGTTCCTCTACAAGACATTAACTTCAGGCACTCATCGTCCCTCTACAGGACATTAACCTCAGGCACCCTGTTCCTCTACAAGACATTAACTTCAGACACTCATCGTCCCTCTACAGGACATTAACCTCAGGCACCCTGTTCCTCTACAAGACATTAACTTCAGGCACTCATCGTCCCTCTACAGGACATTAACCTCAGGCACCCTGTTCCTCTACAAGACATTAACTTCAGACACTCATCGTCCCTCTACAGGACATTAACCTCAGGCACCCTGTTCCTCTACAAGACATTAACTTCAGACACTCATCGTCCCTCTACAGGACATTAACCTCAGGCACCCTGTTCCTCTACAAGACATTAACTTCAGGCACTCATCGTCCCTCTACAGGACATTAACCTCAGGCACCCTGTTCCTCTACAAGACATTAACTTCAGGCACTCATCGTCCCTCTACAGGACATTAACCTCAGGCACCCTGTTCCTCTACAAGACATTAACTTCAGGCACTCATCGTCCCTCTACAGGACATTAACCTCAGGCACCCTGTTCCTCTACAAGACATTAACTTCAGACACTCATCGTCCCTCTACAGGACATTAACCTCAGGCACCCTGTTCCTCTACAAGACATTAACTTCAGGCACTCATCATCCCGACATTAACCTCTGGCACTCAGTCCCTCTACTGAACTGAAGATGCCCTATGGAACTGGTTCCCAGCAAGTGTTGAGCAGTAGACATACCTGCTTGACCCCGGCCAAAGCCAGCATGACCTCATCATCTGCATCCAGCTCCAGCTTCATCAGCTCACTCTGCAGGCGTTCTGGAACAGAAGGAGGGTCCATACAACCTACTCTTACACTTCTGGGGATGGTTCAAGGTATATGTACTGATAATAACACACATAGGGAACTATATTCACCTCATATTGAAATGAAGATTGACCTATTCGTGTGTACATCTAGTTGGTGGGTTGAATTGCCATCGTTATTCTATGGCATTGAGGTTTCATATTTACCTATATGTTATATCCAGTTTGGGTGAGATGACTTGTCTATGTGTAGACCCAGTGGTGGGTGCTACTTGTAGGGCAGTACATGCTTACCCTTTTCAAGAACACATGACGTCATCACTGATTTTTAGTGATCCATTCATATAATTTTCACCACTAGTTTGCTTTTTACGCCCAATAGAATCTGTTTTTCTACAGATAATCAATACTGATTATTCTCTGGCATTTACGTTCTATATTTACCAATGTGTATATCCAGTTTGGTTGAACAGTATCTACACATGGCTGACTTGTCATTCATCTGGCCCTGAAGTTTGGACACTTGGAGCTGCATCTCTTGCTCCTGGTGAAAAAAAGACATACCTTATTCATCAGAAGAGATCAGAAGAATATATCACTGATGTTGAATATGGCATGACAGAGTAACTATAGTCATATGAAAAAATAGGGTGTTCTTTAACTTCTTTTGGGTGGTATATATCAGGGCTCTGTTCTACAAAAAGTGTTAGTTATAGTACGGACATTCGTTTCTTTCAACCATTTCGATGAAATGCCTCATATAAAAGTCAATACAAGAGCTTTTTCAAACCATTACCTAAATGTAGCTCCATTTTACATGTTCAACAATTGTTCCATAAAAAAACTCAATACTCTTCTTCCCAATGCATACCCTGAATTCTTCATTCTCTACAATTACTTGCAATCTTAATTAACCATTAATTAACCACGGCAAACATCTTTTGGACCTTCTTCGTATTGGCATCATCTCCCTGGACATGTGTAAATCCAGAAGAGATCTGGGACTATGGTAAACCTTGGAAACTTACAGCTCTTGAAAATCTTTTGGCTTTTGCTTTTGACCGTCCTGGCAGTGATGAGTATTTAGTGGGGCTACTGTGTGTAGAGCCTTCATCAGCAGAGAAGCCTACAGGGCTGCGGGCTGCAGGTGTAGACTGGGTAGACCTGTTGATGACCTCAAGGCGAGCGAGGCTGGAGGACGAGGGAGTGTGGCGGAACATCTGGTCCTCCAGCTGGGACAAGCTGGCAGAGGACCCGCGCTTCACGTCAGGGACCACCGGGCTTGCTACAGGACAACACAGAGTGACAGAGTGAGAGAGTGAGTTAGTGAATGCTGTCTTACTCTACAGTAATCTCCGACTACATTATAGTAGCCAGGGAGTGAAATCATTAGCAATGATCCACAACATCCAGTGATTTGACCACAGTTTGGTCGTTCTAACAAGCAATAGACCACACGGTACCCACAGGAGACTCTGCGCATCACTGACTGGAGTCTTACATGTGCATAGCTGTGCAAGGGAGGTCCTAGAGAATCAGCATGGCTACAGTTATGAGATTAGGACCATTAGTCTTCACTGAGGATTTCATGAAAACATGTATTGAAGGTCATGACAGCATATTATCAAAGGATGCAAGCAAGTGAGTGACTTTTGGAAAGTCAGCTTGATGATAACCAATCTGCTAGTATACAATCAGATGATAACCAATCCACTAGTATAAATCAGATGATAACCAATCTGCTAGTATACAATCAGATGATAACCAATCCCAAAGTATACAATCAGATGATAACCAATCCCAAAGTATACAATCAGATGATAACCAATCTACTAGTATACAATCAGATGATAACCAATCTGCTAGTATACAATCAGATAATAACCAATCTGCTAGTATACAATCAGATGATAACCAATCCACTAGTATAAATCAGATGATAACCAATCTACTAGTATACAATTAGATGATAACCAATCCACTAGTATACAATCAGATGATAACCACTCCACTAGTATACAATCAGATGATAACCAATCCACTAGTATACAATCAGATGATAACCAATCCACTAGTATACATCAGATGATAACCAATCTACTAGTATACAATCAGATGATAACCAATCTGCTAGTATACAATCAGATGATAACCACTCCACTAGTATACAATCAGATGATAACCAATCCACTAGTATAAATCAGATGATAACCAATCTACTAGTATACAATCAGATGATAACCAATCCACTAGTATACAATCAGATGATAACCAATCTACTAGTATACAATCAGATGATAACCAATCTGCTAGTATACAATCAGATGATAACCAATCCCCAAGTATACAATCAGATGATAACCAATCCACTCGTATACAATCAGATGATAACCAATCCACTAGTATACAATCAGATGATAACCAATCTGCTAGTACACAATCAGATGATAACCAATCCACTAGTATACAATCAGATGATAACCAATCCCCTAGTATACAATCAGATGATAACCAATCAACTAGTATACAATCAGATAACAACCAATCCACCAGTATACAATCCGATAACCAGTCCACTAGTATACAATCAGATGATAATCCAGTGCTTAACTATTCACGTTAAACTTAAAACCTAAAATACTTTCATCAGTAAACCTACAATCATAGGTTTCTGGCATGCCCAAGGGACGCAACTCTGCACAGTAAATCATGGCGCCTTCGGGGACTGAGCCACACGTGCCCCCAGGAGCTTGATGAGGAGTCTTAAACTTTTATCAATGATATTTTTGATATCAAAAGACACAAGAGTGAGATTGTATTTATCATCCAAAATCATTCTTTATAGTTTGTAAACAGTAATAACCAGTGTCTTGTGTGTGTACAACACAGCTAACTAGCTGAAGTGGTGAAGACATTACTGATGTCATGTTATTATGATGTCATAATGGTCTGCAAAATATTGTGATGCAATTTCATTTTCCCTACATGTCCAGGAGATAAAACTGACTTCACCCAAGCCTCCTGTGGTAGCCAGTTTTGACAATATTATTTGTTTACCAATTATTACTAGATCCTCAAACATATAATGATAGCTTAAACCATTGTTCAAGTTTGACCAAAATTACAAAAGTATTGAAATGAACTCAAAAGAAAAGTCAATAAACAAATATGAAAGAATCAGAATTTGATCAAAGCAAAGTAACAATACAAAACGCATGAAAGGAAGGGGGGGAGGGGGGAGAGAGAGAGAGAGCAAGTTGGGAGGGACATCTGTGTGCTGGAGTCATGGCCTTGCTAAATTAAATATCAAATATCTACAAGTGCAAGAAATCATAATTCTGGACATGCCACTTATAAAAGAAGATAAAACTTCAAGCCCAAACCCCGTACCTAACATGCACAGACGTTACCTCAACACCATCAGACAAATCTGGATCCACAGCCATACAAACTGATGACTGCCACAAAACAAATGGAGAGCCAAGAATGGTAGGACAGTCTCTTGTGCAATGGAGTCAGCTCGCCACCAGTGGAAGCTGTCTTATGACATGAGATACCATAACACCAATTGTACGAAATATCAATAAATCAGGAAATACCGGTGAAGTAACTGCTACCACAACACCACACTGGGTATATATCGAGGAGACTGAGAGACAGTCTACCAAGGCGACCTTGAGGCGTGGGGCGACCATGTAGAGCTGTCAGGGACACAGTGATGGTTACACATGCAGTTATTGATAATGACTTACTGAGGTCACATGCAAACTTGACAATTGACATTACAGTAACTTCTTTGATAGGCATTTAGAAGTTGGAGTACTAAGTAAGGATAAGAATTTATGGACGAACAACTTCTTTATTACAATTAATTGTAATAAAGAAGTTGTTCATCCATAAATTCTTATCCTTACTTACTGACATTACAGTGTTTGGGAAGTGTCTCAAGGGACCTTCAACAAAGGCCAGTTTACATTAAGACACATCATCAAAATAAAGTTGTAACTCTATAAAATATAAGCAAGAAGTAAATGTTGTTATTTTACCAAAAAAATCAGAGATTGGCTTATTGCATGGCAAGACAGCAATACCATGTGTCAGAAACGCGAGGGAGGACATAAAGCAGAGATAGAAGACGAGAGATGATATAGGATAGAGAGAGGACGTAGGGCAGAGACATGAGATGAGAGGACATAGGACAGAGATGAGAGAGGGCATAGGGCAAAGATATGAGATGAGTGAGGACATATGCAGAGAGATGAGATGAGAGAGGATGTAGTGAGATATGAGATGACATGAGAGGACATAGGCAGAGATATGAGATGAGAGGACATAGGACTGAGAGATGAGATGAGAGAGGAGGTAGGGTTGAGATATGAGATGAGAGGACATAGGATAGAGATGAGAGAGGACGTAGGGCAGAGATATGAGATGAGAGAGGACATATGCAGAGAGATGAGATAAGAGAGGACAATTGGGCAGAGTTATGAGATGAGAGAGTACATAGAGCAGAGAGATAAAAAGAGAGAAAATATTCAAAGAAAAGATTGTGATATATCTAAATGCCTCAAAGATCAGTCTGAAAATAATGAAACTGGAACTACACATATTAATTACACAGAAGCACAACAGTTTAAAAAAAGAAGCAATTTTTAATTCTAATACTCTTGTCAAGAGAGGAGAACCAACCAAAACTGCATGACATAGGATGAGGATTCACAGGCACACAGACATGACAACACCAAGTGCAGGACTCGGAGCTGAGCATCTACAGAGCATACTGGACAGCCACTGAGTGTAGACACAAAGCTGGAATCCAGCACCCAACACGACAAGGTACCTGGTGAGATGTCAGTCTGCAGGTTCATGGGCTCACTGGAGGATTTGGGCAAGTTCTTGCTAGAGAAGGCAAGTGTTCGGGGTCGGTTAAACTTGCGTGAGAAGGAGGAGAACCCTCCATATCCATGTCCGTGGCGTTTGTTAGTTTGGTTAGCTGCAGACAGAGTGAGAGGAGAGGTTAGATGGTGGAAGGGGTGTATGGACCAGCTTAATACAGAGCCCTGGTCGCAGTGGTCAGTCAAGCACACAGGACCTAGGAGGTGTGGACCCACTTGCACAGAACCATTCTGAACACAGAAACTACTGGAAATCCTATACATTAACTTACAAGAGTATTAGCTCTAAGGCTATAGTAACTCCTGTACATTAACATAGATTTACAAGAGTATTAGCTCTAAGGCTATAGTAACTCTTGTACATTAAGATAGTTTTACAAGTGTATCAGCTTGAATGCTATAGCAACTCCTGTACATTAAGATAGTTTTACAAGTGTATCAGCTTGAATGCTATAGTAACTCCTGTACATTGAGATAGTTTTACAAGTGTATCAGCTTGAATGCTATAGTAACTCCTGTACATTGAGATAGTTTTACAAGTGTATCAGCTTGAATGCTATAGTAACTCCTGCACATTGAGATAGTTTTACAAGTGTATCAGCTTGAATGCTATAGTAACTCCTGTACATTGAGATAGTTTCACAAGTTTATTAGCTTGAATGCTATAGTAACTCCTGCACATTAAGATATACTTATAATAGTCTGTGCAAGTGGGTCCTGTCAATAGAAATGTTATTGCAGAAGAGTAAAAACTGTGAACTTCACCATGGCACTCTTCTAGTGCATGAGAATATACATGGGCAGAGTGAGTGGACATGGCTGGCAGACCCTGCAGAGCCAGGAGAACACAGGCAGCAAGGAAGCAGGCTTATTGTACACATGTTGAACACTAACACATCTCTACTTCCTTCACATGACAACAGTGTCAAGAAATGCAGTGAGTTTCTGGGGTTTGATGAGGTACGATTACAACTGTTATTGATCAGACTGAGAGTTACACTAATTCTGCTTGTTGCCTTCTAGATCGGTGAAGGAAGCTACTTACATCTGCTTCTGCTCTTGGCTGCTGTTGTGTTGACATTCTGGTAAGTATAGTTGGGTGGCCGTGGGTATTGCTGCAACAGAACCAGATCTCTGCTATATAAGAGTGAGTGAGTGAGTGAGTGATCTTGCTTATACGCCACTTTGAAAAGTATTCTAGTTATATCGCGGCGTGTCAGTTTAATGTGGGAGAAAAACCCGAAGTGATGCAGGTCTTTGATGGATACCACTTTTAACTTCTTTGAAGGGCATTTAGAAGTTGGAGTACTAAGTAAGGATAAGAATTTATGGATGAACAACTTCTTTATTACAATTAATGTGTTACTTACATCGGGTTCCCGGAGATAGAGGGCCTTCTCAATGAGGTGTTACTTACATTGGGTTCCTGGAGGTAGAGGGCCTTCTAAGTGAGGTGTTACTTACATTGCGTTCCCGGGGATAGAGGGCCTTCTCAATGAGGTGTTACTTACATTGGGTTCCCGGAGATAGAGGGCCTTCTCAATGAGGTGTTACTTACATTGGGTTCCCGGAGATAGATGGCCTTCTCAGTGAGGTGTTACTTACATTGGGTTCCCGGAGATAGAGGGCCTTCTCAATGAGGTGTTACTTACATTGGGTTCCCGGAGATAGAGGGCCCTCTCAATGAGGTGTTACTTACATTGGGTTCCCGGAGATAGAGGGCCTTCTCAATGAGGTGTTACTTACATTGGGTTCCCGGAGATAGAGGGCCTTCTCAATGAAGTAGTGAACATCTCCTACAGGTACATACTTCATGAGGCAGCTGAGACTGGCTGCGTAGTCACTGGCCAATACTGGAACAGACATGGAGAGATTTCAACTCACAACTGACGGCAACCATGATGAATGTGTGCCATCTTGTGACCATTTGTCACTCAGACGCATTGCTATTGTAGTAAAAGCTGCCAATTTCTATTTAATACACAAAAATATGTGTAAGCTAAATAGTTTTCAGGGAACAGGCTACATTGACATGGGCAGATCAAGTCTGGAAGGTGTGTGGCATGTGTCCACCTCATGGGTAGAGTGCACCCTCTTTTTAGAATCCTGGCTCCGCCTCAAAGTGACATCCATGTCAAATCGATCAAACACTAGCAATGACAAATTTACATCTGTGGAAAGATTTCTACAGTATACTCACACAAATCTCTAATATAGAGCAACATTGAAACAAATACATAGTCCACCAGGTCGAATCCAATTCCATCTGCAAAGATGGCGTCCCATATCACCAGCAGGTCTTGCATGGGAAACTCTCGTCCAAACAGCAGCCGCACCCACCGACTGCAACAAACAGGGCACAGTTACAAGTCAATCAGGTCGTTCTGACGTGACCTGTAATGGGATGCCCTCAGATCTTTGGTTAGCAGTAGCGAAAACTAACATCTGATTTTAATGAGATTGAGTCACAAGTACTCTGTGACGGCACCAACACATGACAACAATCAACAGTGTGTTTAAACCTCTATTTATCGGCATCACGTTTGTATACATGACGTTCCAATATTTCTATACTCACAAGCAGTATATATCTGTGGTGTTATACTCCCATGCCATATATCTGTGGTGTTATACTCACATCCCATATATCCGTGGTGTTATACACCCATGCCATATATTTGTGGTGTTATACTCCCATGCCATATATCTGTGGTGTTATACTCACATGCCATATATCCGTGGTGTTATACATCCATGCCATATATCTGTGGTGTTATACTCCCATGCCATATATCTGTGGTGTTATACTCACATGCCATATATCTGTGGTGTTATATTCCCATGCCATATATCCGTGGTGTTATACACCCATGCCATATATCTGTGGTGTTATACACCCATGCCATATATCCGTGGTGTTATACACCCATGCCATATATCTGTGGTGTTATACTCCCATGCCATATATCTGTGGTGTTATACTCCCATGCCATATATCTGTGGTGTTATACTCCCATGCCATATATCTGTGGTGTTATACTCACATGCCATATATCTGTGGTGTTATACTCCCATGCCATATATCCGTGGTGTTATACTCCCATGCCATATATCTGTGGTGTTATACTCCCATGCCATATATCTGTGGTGTTATATTCCCATGCCATATATCTGTGGTGTTATACTCACATGCCATATATCTGTGGTGCAATGTCTAATCGCTCTAGATGGAGATGTAGTTCTGCATCAAACTTCTTCAGCAGATAGTCCTGGATGCGGGTTAACTTGGTCACTATCACATTGGAGGGGTTCAGGTCCTGTGGTCGGGAGAACGGCTGAGCCACCATGTACTCCCTGCCCTGAAAACACAACCCCAAAACTACATTCAAACATACATTCCTACACAAAGTACCACATTTCAGCAGCCAACCAATATGTGTGCCTTGTCCACTATTTTGAGGAGGGGGAGCCTGAACAGTATTCCCCACCCATAGAGTGAGAGCTACACAATATTCCCCACCTGTACAATGAGAACTACACAATATTCCCCACCTGTACAGTGAGAGCTACACAATATTCCCCACATGTACAACGAGAGCTACATAATATTCCAGATACTACAGTGAGAGCTACACAATAATACCCACTGTACAGTGAGAGCTACACAATATTCCCACCTGTAAAGTGAGAGCTACACAATATTCCAGACCTGTACAGTGAGAGATACACATTCTTCCCCACCTATACAGTGAGAGCTACACAATATTACCCACCTGTACAATGAGAGCTACACAATATTCCCATCTGTACAGTGAGAGATATGTAATATTCCCCACCTGTACAGTGAAAGCAACACAATAATCCCCTACTGTACAGTGAGAGCTACACAATATTCCCCACCTGTACAATGAGAGCTACACAATATTCCCCACCTGTACAGTGAGAGCTACACAATATTCCCCACCTGTACAGTGAGAGCTACACAATATCCCACCCTGTACAATGAGAGATATGTAATATTCCCCGCCTGTACAATGAGAGCTACACAATATTCGCCACCTGTACAGCGAGAGCTACACACTATTTTTACGCACCTTTACAGTGAGAGCTACAAAATATTCCCACCTGTATAATGAAAGATATGTAATATTCCCCACCTATAGAGTCAGAGCTACATAATATCCCACCCTGTACAATGACAGCTATGTAATATTCCCCACCTGTACAGTCAGAGCTACATAATATCTCACCCTGTACAATGACAGCTATGTAATATTCCCCACCTGTACAGTCAGAGCTACATAATATCTCACCCTGTACAATGACAGCTATGTAATATTCCCCACCTGTACAGTCAGAGCTACATAATATCTCACCCTGTACAATGAGAGCTACACAATATTCCCCACCTTTATCATATGTTCTTTTGTTGTGTACCAGGGCTCCACAGTCTCCATGATCTGACAGAACATAGCGCTGAAACACAGAAGGCAGGAATATACACTTAACTCTCTATTAATACTCTATTAGTAATGCATAAAGCTGTATTTCCTACATGGTATGTGCTTATGGTTTAACGCACACTCAGCAATATTCCAGCTAACAGTATGGTGGACAATGTTGTGATGCACAGGGCAGTCAATTATCATCACTTGTTATAAAATCCAGCCACCTGTCTGGCCAGTCACCGACATGTAAAATCTACCACAAGTTGGCTGGCTCATCTGTGCAGCCATCAGGACATCTGTTGTGACATTACATGCTTAATCTTACGTTAAATGCACTTTCAGCTATCATGCTGAGAGTGTGATGGCAAACATAAGAAAGATATAATAGTTGCACACAAATCTTTTACTGAAAATGAGCCTTTGCAGTGGTAGCTGAATAACAAACAAACAGAAAAACAAACAAAGAAAGTTATGTCTACAAGAGAAGTTGTGTCTCTACTCACTAGGCATCATGCTCCAGATGGGTGGGACTCATGATTTCCTTGACGATGTCCCTGAAAGTAAATGCAGACAAGATGACAATGAGGTGCCACAACATACACTATTACAGTGTATTAAAGTCAGGATGCTGTGTGTTAATCTACCAGGTTGTCTGAGTGATCCAGGGAGTTCAGCAACACTTGAAACAGATCGGGGTGGGTAGGCATGGTAGGGTGATTCTCTTTCCTCTACTGACTATTACATAATAGTTCTACTCATGTATTTTAGAAAATGAATTAAGAATTCATGGCACTGTTATTGTCTCTCTGTGTCAAAGCATCAAACAGCAGTTTCAGAAGAAGCAGAACTACTTGTTAGCATTGATGAGCTGAATGGTTTCAGAAGAAGCAGAACTACTTGTCAGCATTGATGAGCTGAATGGTTTCAGAAGAGGGGGAACTACTTATCAGCATTGATGAGCTGAATGGTTTCAGAAGAGGAGGGGGGAACTACTTATCAGCATTGATGAGCTGAATGGTTTCAGAAGAAGCGGAACTATTTGTCAGCATTGATGAGCTGAATGGTTTCAGAAGAAGCGGAACTACTTGTTAGCATTGATCAGCTGAATGGTTTCCGAAGAAGCAGAACTACTTGTCAGCATTGATAAGCTGAATTGTTTCAGAAGAAGCAGAACTACTTGTCAGCATTGATAAGCTGAATGGTTTCAGAAGAAGCAGAACTACTTGTTAGCATTGATCAGCTGAATGGTTTCCGAAGAAGCAGAACTACTTGTCAGCATTGATAAGCTGAATGGTTTCAGAAGAAGCAGAACTACTTGTCAGCATTGATAAGCTGAGTGGTTTCAGAAGAAGCGGAACTACTTGTCAGCATGGATGAGCTGAGTGGTTTCAGAAGAAGCAGAACTACTTGTCAGCATTGATAAGCTGAGTGGTTTCAGAAGAAGCGGAACTACTTGTCAGCATTGATGAGCTGAATGGTTTCAGAAGAAGCGGAACTACTTGTCAGCATTGATAAGCTGAATGGTTTCAGAAGAAGCAGAACTACTTGTCAGCATTGATAAGCTGAATGGTTTCAGAAGAAGCGGAACTACTTGTCAGCATTGATAAGCTGAATGGTTTCAGAAGAAGCGGAACTACTTGTCAGCATTGATAAGCTGAGTGGTTTCAGAAGAAGCGGAACTACTTGTCAGCATTGATAAGCTGAGTGGTTTCAGAAGAAGCGGAACTACTTGTCAGCATTGATAAGCTGAGTGGTTTCAGAAGAAGCGGAACTACTTGTCAGCATTGATAAGCTGAGTGGTTTCAGAAGAAGCGGAACTACTTGTCAGCATTGATAAGCTGAGTGGTTTCAGAAGAAGCGGAACTACTTGTCAGCATTGATAAGCTGAGTGGTTTCAGAAGAAGCGGAACTACTTGTCAGCATTGATAAGCTGAGTGGTTTCAGAAGAAGCGGAACTACTTGTCAGCATTGATGAGCTGAGTGGTTACACCTGATTGCAGATGGATAACAAGCAAAGACAAACGTGAAACTATAATATGTATATCTTGGTTCTATAAAGCTCAAAATACAAATAGAAATCAAGGCCCGAGCACACGCTTATTCTTCTACAAAGTAGACACCATGTACAACTTCTTAATGTACTACTACAGCGATATATATTGAGTCAACTGTGTCATCTGTCAACTTGTAAGAAATGCCTATCAAAACATGTATTGTTCTACACATTGGATAAGGTTGGAGGAAATGTAGCTGATTGTGAGCTGTTTACACTGTACACTTAGAAATTTAATTAGAGACACATGATGATATGGACTTGTTCTACACATTCCAAGGTTCTTCATGTCATAACATACATTCATTCAGAACATGCCGGGTGACATACGCATGGCTGCCCAGGTCCTTCAGGCCATGAGATAACCCAGGATCTCCGGGCCATGACATAACCCAGGACCTCCAGGCCATGACATAACCCAGGATCTCCAAGCCATGACATAACCCAAGACCTCCGGGCCATGACATAACCCAGGATCTCCAGGCCATGACATAACCCAGGACCTCCAGGCCATGACATAACCCAGGACCTCCAGGCCATGACATAACCCAGGTCTTTCAGGTCATGACATAACCCAGGATCTCCAGGCAATGACATAACCCAGGACCTACTGGCCATGACATAACCAAGGACCTCAAGGCCATGAGATAACCCAGGACCTCCAGGCCATGGTATAACCCAGATCCAACTGGCCATGACATAACCCAGGACCTCCAGGGCATGATATAACCCAGGTCTGACTGGCCATGGCATAATCCAGGTCCGACTGGCCATAACATACCCCAGGACCTCCAGTCCATGACATAACCCAGGTCCTCCAGGCCATGGCATAACCCAGGTCCCCCAGGCCTTCTCAGTCCTTCAGGATATGAATATCAGTATTTGGACTTTCATGCTTTGTTTGTCAGTACATGGAGAACGATATAATTAAGAATAGCCTATAATGAAAGAGATCCCAGCATGCAAGAGTTTGTAGAGTTAGGACCCAGCATACCGAATGAGATCAAGCGGTATAGAGAGAGATTTGTGGGCTGACCTGTGAGTGATGTGGAGGTAGCTGAAATCAAGTCATTTCTCTATGATCAGGCATTGCTTGCACAGCTGGGCTTCCATATACACAAAACCATTGCTTGCACAGCTGGGCTTTCATATATACAGAGTCATTACTTACACAGCAAGGTTTCCATATACACAAAGTCATTGCTTATACAGCTGGGCTTCAATCCACACAAAGTCAGCACTTACACAGTTGGGCTTCCATATACACAAAGTCAGTATTTACACAGCTAAGCTTCCATACGCACAAAGTCAGTACTTACACAGCTGGGCTTCCATATACACAAAGTCAGTACTTACACAGCTAAGCTTCCATACGCACAAAGTCAGTACTTACACAGCTGGGCTTCCATCCACACAAAGTCAGTACTTACATGACTGGGCTTCCATACACACAAACTCATTGCTTACACAGCTGGGCTTCCATACACACAAAGTCAATTTTTATGAATTATTGCTAAAATCAGCATAAACAAATACTCACTCACTCACTGAGTGACGAGCCCTGAGGATGCCACAACACGTAGATGTACTTACTGAAGGGTCTCGATCTCCGAGGCATGCAGGAATGCTTGATGATCACAGTGTAGAACAAAGATCAATGGAGCCAACAACTCATGCATCCCCTGAGAAAGAAGGCAAATCAAAGGTTAAACATTCTGATCTATGCACAGGAAAAAAGGAAAGGAATGTTCCATTTTAACCTTCTGAAGAAAGGAAGCTACTAAACAGACATTTTTACAAGTAATCATGGGCTATATTAAAGGAATTCTGGGAACATCGACCAAAAGTAGATATTCTACATCTAGTCATGGTTACTTGGGATTATGGGAACTTCTACATACGAGGTGATTTGAAGTAGGGTTTAACATCATGTTCAAGACTATGGCACTTGTACAGCGGATATATATATATTGGAAGACAAAGTATGCTGACTCCGAGCTAAGCTTGTTTTATCTCTGAATGCTGAAACGTCATCTTTTACCGTCTGTTGGTATGACACAGTCTGGATTGACCCACTGACTGTCTGCTTCCGGCAGACGCTGTCTCCATTAGACCATTTACTAACAGTAACAAGGAATCATGGGACATGGTAAAGGATTCTGGGAACTCGGCATCATGGTCACAAGGCATCATGAGACAAGTTACCTCAATAAAGCCAGCACTTGTGACTTTTGTGTATAATGGACCATGCATGGCCAACATTCAAAAAGACAATATACCTCACTGCTGAATTTACAAAGTCTAGGCATGATCTCAGGGAATATTCTTCATCGTTTATTACTGGAAATCATTAAGTGAGTGAGTGAGTGAGTTGGGTTTATTGCCGCTTTTAACAGTATTACAGTTATATCGCTGCGTGTCAGCTTAATGTGGGAGGAAAGCCCGAAGTGATGCAGGTCTCAGACGTTAACCACTTCAGTAAATCCCACGAGCACGGGTATGGTGCTGACAAACCTAGAAACATAATCAGGGCGAACAGGGATTCAAACCCACAATCATAGGTTTCTGGCGTGCCCAAGGGATGCAACTCTGCACAGCGAATCGCGGCGCCTTAGACGACTGGGCTACCTGTGCCCCTAGGGAATCGTTAAGGTTCAAAAGATGTTAGACACGGAATATTGAATTGTGCAGGACTTTTTTATTGGAATATTATAGCTATAAGTTTCCTACAAGTTTCCTTTTTAAATATAGAACTTATAGTTAAAAATAAATGAAAGTCACGCATGTATTGCTTTTTTAAACATGGTATGATCTAAGGTCAATCAGTAACCAAGTGGATTCTGATGAAGACACAGCATACATGCTATATTTGTCAATTACAGAAGTCAAGTCTTCAATATTAATTTACTTAGTTCCATTCATGCATGAACTAGGTAAAATGCTTTGTAGTGCAACTGACCTGTCTATAGCCTATTTCCCTGTTTGTGCGACAATAGCAAAACAACACATTGATCATCATGTCACGCAACTCTTCAGATTTGAAAAACTCAAGTTCTGGAAAACTAAAACAACACAGACAACATAAGAAAGATAAATGAAAAGAGAGCATGTACAGGCAAGAGCTAACATGACTAGAGGTCTATGTGTGTCACTCATACAAGTCATGCAAATCCACATCTACTGAAACACAAGCAGCATCAACAGCAGCATCAACAGCAGCAGCAGCATCACCCTAGCTCACCTGACCCCAGAATATCATAATTTGATTATGATTTTATTTGTTATTTTATGCCATAGTCCCCAAAATGTCAACCATATTGCAGTGGCTATTAAAAAATCAAATCTGGGCCATACAAACCAGTGGTTGATATCATGAGCATTGTCCCACATCAAGTCTAACCCCTTAATCCAGTTTAGCCGCTCTTCTGACAGTCTCTGAAGGGCTGTTCTAAACTGGGTCCACAAAGAGTCAAACAGAGATGAAGTCATGCAAATTCTAATTTAGGAAGAGGCCACCTACTTAGCAGCCTCTCAATGTTGACAATCTGAGTTAGGTGAGCTACGGTACCTGTACCACCACATGCTACACACGGCACACATGCTAAACTCATGGACACACTGAAGTAAGAGAGAGCTGGAAAAAATAGGAATGTGGAAATTACTTTCAACACACTGGTTGTCTTTGTCTTTGATACAAGGTGACTCACTTTGTCTGCAAATTAGTTGAAAAGACATGTTCCCTTTCTATGTACACAAACCTGAACCTAGGTCACATTACTGAGGCAGTGGACGTCACAAGTCAGCCAAACCAAACCAAACCATCTATCTTTCTATACCCTGGTGAAGTGACCTCATCAGACTTGAGAACACCCCTCTACCAAACCACCTACCCTTCTATACCCTAGTGATGTGACACCATCACACTTCAGACCACCCCTCTAGCCTCTACCAAACTACTCCTTCTATACCCTGGTGATGTGACACCATCAGACTTCAGCCCACCCCTCTAGCCCCTACCAAACTACTCCTCCTTCTGTACCCTGGTGATGTGACATCATTGACTTGAGAACACCCCTCTACCGAACCACCCACCCTTCTATACCCTGGTGATGTGACATCATCAGACTTCAGACCACCCCTCTAGCCCCTACCAAACCACCCACCCTTCTTTACCCTGGTGATGTGACATCATCAGACTTGAGAACACCCCTCTACCGAACCACCCACCCTTCTATACCCTGGTGATGTGACATCATCAGACTTCAGACCACCCCTCTAGCCTCTACCAAACTACTCCTCCTTCTATACCCTGGTGATGTGACATCATCAGACTTCAGACCACCCCTCTAGCCCCTACCAAACCACCCACCTTTCTATACCCTGGTGATGTGACATCATCAGACTTGAGAACACCCCTCTAGCCCCTACCAAACCACTCACCCTTCTATACCCTGGTGATGTGACATCATCAGACTTCAGACCACCCCTCTAGCCTCTACCAAACCACTCACCCTTCTATACCCTGGTGATGTGACACCATCAGACTTCAGACCACCTCTCTAGCACCAACCAAACCATCCTCCTTTCTATACCCTGGTGATGTGACCTGTAACCTCGTAAGACCTTCACACCACCCATGGGACACACCTGACAAAGACAAACCACTACTACACTGCAGATGCAACACAGCAACATTGTACCTGGCGATAAGACAGATCTGGGTTCACTTTTGCATAGATGAACAGAATATCCACCATTAAATTCCGCAACTGGTTTGACTGAAAAAACTCTATTTTGGGGTAGCTGAAAAAAAATAAAATCATACTCATTAAGGAGCAACATTGTAAGTGTGACGCTAGCCTGCTGTTGAACATCCTCCTCCTGACTCTCACTACAGAGGACACAGTCCAGGGCGAGGTGAGGAGCTATGATGTAATCTACACCTAAGGATGATACAGAAATATTTCAAAACAGTGTGCTTTAAAACAGATTTTCATGTAATGGACTGCACGAGAAGGTTAACAGGTGAGCAGCCTTATCTTAACTACACCTTGGCCACATTCCACAAGCAATGATAGCTCTACAACTATTGTAAGACTACGTTACAGTATGGTAGTTGATCTTAGCACTCTGGAATGGGGCCCTGAGGAATAACACAAATAAAGCTCTACAACATCTCCACACTACCCCAGATATAACTCCAATATACCCAAAATAAAGCCCTCACATACCCTCAGCAATAACTCCCATATACCCCAGCTACAATATACTCCAATAATATCTCTGATATATCCTTAGCAACATCTCCAATATACTCCAGTTATAGCTCCATTATACTCAATAATATCTCTGATATATCCTTAGAAATATCTCCAATATATCCCAGTTACAGCTCCAATATACTTCAATAATATCTCTGATATATCCTTAGCAACATCTCCAAAATACCCCAGTTATAGCTGCAATATACTCCAATAACATCTCCAATATAACCCAGTTATAGCTCCAATATACCCCAGTTATATCTCAACTCAAGATGTTAAAGCAAACTCTGGGTGCCTTCAGGTCAATATGTTAAACACATTAAGACAGCCCAAACCTGGCATGTCTGCAGATTGAAACGTTAACCATTAGAATGAAGCATCTCTAGATGCTGAACACTTGAATGAATTTGGTGCATGTAAAGCTGGGCCCCGTTCCACAAAGCTATCGTAGCGCTAAGATGAACGTAACGCCCATTCTTTAGCATAGGCTTATGACAGTCGTAGCTCTACGATCGCTTTGTGGAACGGGGACCTGGATTGGTACCATATCGCCTACACTCCACTTTGCCTACAGTCTTATGACAACAAGTTATGGTCTGATAGTCACACGTCTACATTTTGTGAAGAAAGGACTGGATCATTTTGAATTCAACAAGAAGACAAACAGTGGGTATTAATGTAAGAGTAATGTGTCCATATTCTGGCTAACTGGACTTTCGTTCAGGAGGTGAGCCACGTTTCCTGGACCTGGTCGACTGGCAGAAGCAGGAGAGCCATAGCTCGTCTGACATGGGTCTGGACTTATATATTCTGCTGATACTCTTCAGCTAGACCTTCTTATGCTGCACAGCGCTGTATTGCTTGTGTGAGTGTGAAGTGGACAAAAACATCCACGCAGGTCAGCATCAGGGAAGGCTTCTTCTGCGGCTTGCAGGGCAGCAGATTCAAAGTCGGTCTGGATAAGCTCTGGAGATGGTTCAGTTCCAACTGCCCTCTGTGAAGCATCCTTAAGTAGCTGGTATAGTCTGGCATATGTAGCTCTGAAGTTGTTTGGAAGCAGGCATTAGGCAACCGGATACATCCGGTCATGCTTTAAACAGTAGAGCACATAAACCTGAAGCCATAAACTCGAGGAGACACAATCTCCAATGGTAGTTAGTCGACCTTTGCATCCACCAAAGACACACTTCCAATGGACAGCCAGTTGACGCCAGGTGTTCAAACGATAGCAATAGCCATCATGTAGGACCTGTTGACCACCACGTTGTGAAGTTATGTATTCAACTCGCTGAAGGTTCGCCATAGTGAAATTGAATACATGAAGATGGGCCCTTATTTTATACCCCTTTTTGAGAACTTTGAATGAAAATAAAAAGAATTACATAAAAAACATCATTTTCTGCAGATAAGCATCAAATGTTGCTTCAGTAATCTGCTACTTAGTTGTTAATCTTTAGATAAGCCTTTAATCCAACTGTCCTTATTAACCATAATCCAGTCAGTGACAGTGTGTTTCAGAAGCAGTTCTTTAATCTTTTGTGCAGTGAGATGTTTGAATGTAATGAATAATGAACCAATGTTAACAGTCTGAGATCACATATTTTTTTATTTAAGCTGTAAGCTGTCTATTTCTGTAGTCTCATTAGTGTGAAATGTTTTAATGACATGTCGGGACAGTCTATTTTTGACATAGGGGTGTGCCAAATCTCCTACATAAAACCTGTAGGTGTATTGAAGCGTAGGCAAATTGGCATGTAGGCGATATGGGAGAAACCTGTTCAGCTAGCTGGTATAATGAGACTGGCTGACACTAACTTCCTGGCCCTATCACATGAATACAGTATACTTACGTTCGAATCACATCTTGTTTAATTGTTAATCTCAGCTCATTATCCTGGAAAAACTGGTTCCATGGACTCTGAAATTGAAATTAATCATTATTGGAAAATGGATAGCAACAAATGTCTGAGGGTGTCCTATCTTAAGGTGACATGCATAGGAAGGGCCTTCACCTCACCATCTTGAGACAGGGATTGAACTCACCTCACCATCTTGAGACAGGGATTGAACTCACCTCACCATCTTGAGACAGGGGGTTGAACTCACCTCACCATCTTGAGGCAGGGGGTTGAACTCACCTCATCATCTTGAGACAGGGGGTTGAACTCATCACATCATCTTGAGATGGGTTGAACTCACCACATCATCTTTAGACAGGGGGTTAAACTCATCACATCATCTTGAGATGGGTCGAACTAAACTCATCATCTTGAGATGGGTCGAACTAAACTCATCATCTTGAGACAGGGAGATGAGCTCACCTCATCATCTTGAGACAGGGAGATGAACTCACCACATCATCTTGAGATGGGTTGAACTCACCTCATCATCTTGAGACAGGGAGATGAACTCACCACATCATCTTGAG
This sequence comes from Haliotis cracherodii, assembly GCF_022045235.1. Classification (NCBI taxonomy): domain Eukaryota; kingdom Metazoa; phylum Mollusca; class Gastropoda; order Lepetellida; family Haliotidae; genus Haliotis; species Haliotis cracherodii. The sequence goes on from NW_027266273.1 coordinate 23,666,641, forward strand.
ACAGGGGGTTGAACTCACCACATCATCTTGAGACAGGGGGTTGAACTCACCTCATCATCATGAGATGGGGATGAACTCACCTCATCATCTTGAGGCAGGGGGTTGAACTGACCACATCATCTTGAGACGGGTTGAACTCACCACATCATCTTGAGATGGGTTGAACTCACCACATCATCTTGAGACGGGTTGAACTCACCTCATCATCTTGAGACAGGGGGATGAACTCACCTCATCATCTTGAGACTGGGGATTGAACTCACCTCATCATCTTGAGACAGGGGGTTGTTGATGGTGATGTCCACACGGTCCACGGCCTTCCGGGGGTTCACAATCAACTGGAAGCAGTGAGACTTACTTTGTTAAGGGAATAAACACTGAGTTAGTGAGTGATTGCTTTGAGCTGTATTTCAGTTATAGAATGGCGTGACATTGATGTAGGTCTAAGTAGCTTACCACATTGGTTAAACCCACAAACATGGGTCTGGTGCAAACAAACCTAGAAACAGTGAGGGAAAACCTGGGATTTGAATCCATGAGCATAGGATCCTAGCACTCCCAAGGAACCCAACTCTGCACAATAAATTTAGACGACTGCGTAAGATCGCCTTGGTTTAAACATGGATACAGGTATGGTGCTGACTAGGTTTTTCAGCAGTGGCTCACTCTCAGTTGGTCCGAACACTGAATCAAGTTGAGAAGGATTTTTGGGTGCATATTGGGTGCTGAGCAGGATGTGAGGCAAGCTGGCATATATGATGGTTCAAACTAATAACCATAGCTGATCTCTTACTATCAGTATTCCATTCCTACTAATGTCATAGCGGTATCCAAACATGACATCATGAGTTATCTCCCCTGTACTGTAACCCATGTCGAGTCAGTCCTACACTTGCAACCTTACTTCGTGTCTCTATGGAGTCCCTAGCTAGCGACAACGCTAAAATGATACTCTCCTCTAAATTACCCATGCTGTTAGTGATGTGTAGGAATTACCACACTAGTACCTATTTCATACAGTTTTTATTAGAAATGTGTTTCAAAACAAATCTAACAAGCAAAAGCAAGTGAAGCAGTATTTAACAGGGATGAGTGTCGTAATTCATTTAATTGTGTAAATGTATGTAAATATTAATAAAAACATTTCGTATGAAATCATAGTGGGTCAATGATTTACAACAAACTAAAGCTTGATAAACATCGAAAGGAATGACCATTTCTAGGGCAAAAGGGAATGTAATAGTAGTTGTTTTAAAGGAAGGCTACTCTCAAATAAAACTTGAAGGTGAAGGCAAGATGACTAACTAGAATGGTGTTTCACATTGCATAATACATAACATAATATTAGATGCTCTGAACATAAGAATGTCACAATAATAGTTGGGGGCTTGAGGTGGAGGTATGGCAGGTGGCTGATGGTGAGTGAGTGAGAGTGTTTGGTTTAACGCCACTTTTAACAGTATTACAGTTATATCATGACATGTCAGCTTAATGTGGGAGGAAAGCCCGAGGTGATGCAGGTCTCAGATGTTTACCACTTCGGCGAAACCTACGAGCACGGGTATGGTGCTGACAAACCTAGAAACATAATCGGGGTGAAACGGGATTCGTACCCACAATCATAGGTTTCTGGCGTGTCCAAGGGATGCAACTCTGCACAGAGAATTGCGGCACCTTAGACAACTGGGCCACCCGTGCACCCAGGTGGGGGATGGAGAGGAGATGGGAATATTAACTGCATGGGATGTCAGGAGAAACTTACTTCCTGCTTCTCATGAATCATCTGAAAATGAAAGTCCACACAAGGAGTCATGCCAAGACGTGAAGTGCAGATGACATGCAATCTGGCCGTCATGTAACATCGCATGTTAACATCTTAACATCAGACGTTCACGTGATATGAGCTCCAGTGTGTGGTGAGTAGAAAGTCATATACAATGGAATCTTCTGCCATCAAATGAAGTAAAGTAAGAATGTCTGTCACAATGGTCAATCCTTTTGATATGAACTGGCTGTGTCACCATGGTGATAGTCTGTTTGATGTGGGAGGACAGTACTGCTTCAACATGTTCAATGATATATTCAAATTAATCTAAAAGAGCAGTATTTTGGTAGTAAACATCCCCATATATTTGGTACAGCAGTATTTTCTCGTGTGAAAATCTATGTGTCCATATGAGTGCAGAGGAAATGAAACGAAACGAAACGAAACTTCTACTGGGAGTTATCATCTGTCACTTGTGGTTTCTGATAAAAATCTTCTTAAGATATTTACAACAATGATACGCAAATTGTCGTCACTACATCTGTAGATCATGTGTATGTTTGAGGAAAAGAAATTATTAGTTTAAACACCTCTTCTTCATGGTTCTTAGCACTATCACTGTGCTAGTGAATGGATGAACAACAGACACCATACAATAACCTCCCTTGGACCCATGGTCCTGTTGAGCTAATACTATTAGTTATGGTGTCTTTAGTTGCCGTATATGGTGTCATATTAGGTTAGCAGAGCCGAGCCCAATATTTTTCTGCTAACCTAATATGACACCGTATACGGCAACTTAAGACACCATAACAAATTTCTTATGCCGAAAAGTTTACACTCTCTGATATCCATATCGCATGTCATGTCAAAATGAAAACTTGACACTAACAACCATACGTTGACGTGAAGGGTCAAAGGGAGACTACTCTTTACACCTTAGAGGCCAAACCTTGTTGAAAATTTAAACTATTATCTTTATCAATAAAGTCACGAACATGATCTAAATAACAGATTAATGTCCTTGCACATCACAATTAATCTCCTTACACATGATAAAGGGGACTTCAAACCTTTCAAACAATTAATGAATGAAACATTGGCTAACAATCTCTTGAACAAAGAGTTTCTGCTTCATCAGATGGAAGAACGGTCCTGATTTTAAGCTAAAGGGACACTAAAATTGTCTTAATTGTTTTCCATACTCACATTGATGTGTTTAGCACGTTTTAACCTATTTGGGAGTTTGCCATTCTTCCCCTAGCCATTAGCATCAAATAGTGAAGTTCATAACATTAACAGTCAATGCCAGAAATGCTTGTTTAGTATAAGATGATCTTACTGGACCAGAAGAAAGTTTACTTAACTCTGGCTTCAGTGGCTATGCAAGTGTTGACCAAAGGTAAATCAGACTGCTTCTGTTTTAACTCTTTTACAGATATAATCTCAGGAGTGACCTGACCAGGATGATATTTTCATGAGTGGCACAGGAATGAGTTAAATGTCAACTTGGGTCACAAGATGGGATAAACATGTTATGTGACAAGAAAAGACAAATGTTCTGATTATTTTTCTTGCAGATCTTCGCGATCTTACTCTGGAAACCATAGTGTCAGAGAAGAAGACTGAAAGTAGTTCCAGCAAGAAGTGTAATTTGACATATCAGTTTGTTTTCTTACACTGTTTTATCAATGAATATATAGTCTAGAGCCCATCTACAATGTTTGTTTTGCTTGTTTGTTGTTTAACGCCGCACTCAGCAATATTCCAGATATAACACGGCAGTCTGTAAATAATCAACCCTGGACCAGACAATCCAGTGATTGATATCATAAGCACTGATCCATGCAATTGAGATACGATGACATGTTTCAAACAAGGCAGTGAGCCTGACTACCCGATCCCGTTAGTCGCCTCTTACAACAGGCATAGTTGGCTTTTACGGCAAGCATGGGTTGCTGAAGTCCTATTCTACCCCGGATCTTCACGGGTCCCATCTACAATGTCCACAGCTGACCTGGTTCTTGAGGACCTCGTACTTGTTCCTCCAGTCCTGGCACACCTTCAGCCATTGGCTGATGTCATCCGGCAACACCTCCAGGTACACCTGCACAACATCACCCACATCAGACCAGTAAAGCTGGTCGCATAATATGATACATGTCATGCATATCTAACAATTAAAGACAAATATAGATGAATTAAGGACATCGGTGCAATAATGTTTCATTCATGATTAACAGAAATGATTCCGATCTTTTTAATTCTGCCGATTTACAAAATGATACAGATGGAAAAAGGGATTACTAGTCTCTGTAATGTCATTATGAACACTGGTTTGGATATGTCAACAACAACGTACCTTCCAGACAACACTTCGGAACCTGCTGCTGCGTAATCGGCCTTCTATACCGTGTTTCTTCAACTTGAGCAAGTAGCCTGGAGTGTTGAACAGACGCTCCCACTCAGCACTGAAACAGTCATCTCATATATGACAAGCATGCCTACTGCTAAAACTCTACCCTTGTAAAGAGTGTTGTCTACCTTCAAATGATTAAACTACCTTGGAGAAGGTCATTGTCTACCTTCAAATGATGAAACTACTCCGGAGAAGGTCATTGTCTACCTTCAAATGACTAAACTTCTGTGAAGAAGGACATTGTCTACCTTCAAATGATTAAACTACCATGAAGAAGGTCATTGTCTACCTTCAAATGATTAAACTACCATGAAGAAGGACATTGTCTACCTTCAAATGATTAAACTACCATGAAGAAGGTCATTGTCTACCTTCAAATGACTAAACATCTGTGAAGAAGAACATTGTCTACCTTTAAATGATGGAACTATCCTGAAGATCATTGTTTACCTTTAAATGATTAAACTTCTGTGAAGAAGAACATTGTCTACCTTTAAATGATGGTACTATCCTGAAGATCATTGTCTACCTTTAAATGATTAAACTTCTGTGAAGAAGGACATTGTCTACCTTCCAATGACTAAACATCTGTGAACAAGGTCATTGTCTACCTTCAAATGATTAAACTACTGTGAAGAAGGACATTGTCTGCCTTCCAATGATTAAACTTCTGTGAAGAAGGATAATGTCTTCCTTCAAATAATGGATCTATCCTGTAGAAGGTCACTGCTTATGTTCAAATGATGAAACTACCCTGATGGTCAATGTCTACCCTTAAATTATGAAACTACCCTGACGAAGATCATTGTCTACAGTGAATTCCTGGCTCAGAATCAACTGTAACAACATAATGCATTTTGAAAGAACAGGTAAATATTACATGGAAATCCTGGGACAAGAATAAGGTGTTTCTTGACTAGCTCGGACTTCACATCCACATCCGATATTCAGTTCCATATTCAGCATAAGTCACATAGTGACATCTGATATTGAATGTGTTACTCCGACCTAGCAACAGACCATATATGTCACATAGTGACATCTGATATTGAATGTGTTATTCCCACCTAGCAAAAGACCATATATGTCACATAGTGGCATCTGATATTGAATGTGTTATTCCCACCTGACAACAGACCATATATGTCACATAGTGACATCTGATATTGAATGTGTTATTCCGATCTAGCAACAGACCATATATGTCACATAGTGACATCTGATATTGAATGTGTTATTCCCACCTGGCAACAGACCATATAAGTCACATAGCGACATCTGATATTGAATGTGTTATTCCCACCTAGCAACAGACCATACATGTCACATAGTGATACCTGATATTGAATGTGTTATTCCCACCTAGCAACAGACCATATATGTCACATAGTGACATTTGATATTGAATGTGTTATTCCCACCTGGCAACAGACCATACATGTCACATAGTGATACCTGATATTGAATGTGTTATTCCCACCTGGCAACAGACCATATATGTCACATAGTGACATCTGATATTGAATGTGTTATTCCCACCTTGCAACAGACCATATAAGTCACATAGACTGTTAATGTCATATCGTCGCATCTGATATTGAAAGTGTTATTCCCACCTGGCACCAGAATGTTAATGTCATATCGTGGCATCTGATATTGAATGTGTTATTCCCACTTGACAACAGATAGTAGAGATATCATCTCAATGTCCACTTGACCCCTATGTGAGATTCCCACACGGAGACCCCTTGCGTCACTCTCATCCACTGATAACATCAATTAACCATTGTGCCCGATAAACGACAATGACTTTCACAATAAGCAAGTCACACATTTGACAGACAGTGTAGCAGTCTATAGGGCCTATTGACTAATTCAGTGTCCAGTAGAAAGTGATGCAGGTGTGAATTATTCCGAGTCAATACACAACAAAACCACTGGATGACACAAAGACTACAAATGAGTCCGTCATGGCTCACATATTCACACAGAATGGGTTTCTATTAAGCTTCATGTAATGTCATTGTGTTATTCTAGGTTATCTACTTCAATAATCATCATGACTAAACTATTACTGAAGTCATCACACCAGGGTCTAATCAGGTGATGAATTAAGTTTGTATTACCCATCAGGGTAGAATGATAAGCTTACAGTATTATACATCAACTTTCCGATATTTGCACATGCCATTTTAGCGAATCTCAATGCTGCTTGGTCAATTGAGGCTGTTGAGAAAAATATAATTAACGTCATCCATTGTACATGATGTCACAAATTGATGACATTACTTTACCTGAATAACAGCTGCCTACAGTGAAGTTTATCTGTAGGGTTAATATTCTGTACGATTTTTCTTCATTTTCTCTCTAAAAATGTCAAAGAATTTAGATCAACCTACTCACAACTAGAAATTATGGATTATCTGTCCCTGGTGAATGAATGCTGTAAGTCACTGACCAAAGACTCAGGATTAACACCAACTATTCACTATAATCAGTACCGGTAATTCTTCGTAGCTCGTTGGTTATTCTCTGAGCATGACATTGTACCGTGAATTTGGGTCAAGCAATGATAATATTGAACTCTAGAAAAGAACTCTAGTAGCAGAAGCCTTTTCAGAATAAATCCTATTGACTATACTCTGATATGCTGCGCACTATTGGAAAAAAGACAACTGAAGTGGACAGATATACTGTAAGTCATATGCTTACGTTGACATTTCCAAGGTGAGCTAATCATGGGTCAACCTCAGGAAGTGTATGCTTTAGAGACATTTATACAGGAATGAGAATGGATATTTTCCTTTTCAGCTGAAACTTCTTTGCAATGGAGTGTTTAGGGGGAAGCCATGAGATTTTAACAAATTTGTGGTAACTAAAATTTGCGGAACAGCGGAATATTCTCACCCCTGTTCATAGAAATTTAACATACATTAACATACCATAGTAAAGTTTGGATACTGGTGTTGATAGGACAGGTTGTTTAAACTTGTACTCTAAAGAACTATCAAAATACATGATCAGGAATGTTCAATCCCTTGTGTCTGTCGCCTCAGTAAAGTTAAGCAGACATACTGTTGAATTGTTGATTTACCAGTGCACTCAAACAGTGAGAGTGTGAAAACAGTCTATAAGCAGATACCATTAGGGATTAGCCGGGATGAGGTTCCTTGGAGTCAGGCCCACTGGAGTGTTGCAGTGATTGAGGTGGTAAGCTGGAAGTTGCTGCCTGGCGTGTTAGGGGAAGGGCGATGTGTGTGGACACATATGTTGGGAGGAGGGAGATATTGAGGTGGTAAGCTTACTGCAATGTTAAACATAAGATGTAGTAACTCAACCTCCTGTATCACATTGCATAACACATCATAGCAACATGCCTCTCATGACCATGGAATAACAGAGTATGTTCCCTACTTTATCTACTAGTGGAATTATATAAGTAATGAGGGATGTATAAAACCTACATGCACTGAGTGATACTGCTACAATAAATGTATTTTACCGACATGTGACTTATGACATTGTAACATATTCAAGATTGATAGAAAACAGCTGTTTGATTGAGCTGAGGTTAACCTGCGCTGGGTCACGTGACTTCCATTGACTCGGAAAAAGCGTGCAGCTTTTCGCTTTGAAGAGGCATATAAGGGATTTATTTTGCTGCTCAGAAATTCATGTGCACCCTGTTTTCATCATGGCGGGGTATAAGGGATTTATTTGCCCCCTGAGAAATTTATGCCCCTCCAATGCGGGATACATCATATTTTATCAAGATCACGTGGACGTATAAGATCAGATATGTATTTGCAGAATTTGGGAAATTGAAAGCATGTGTGCCTGTATGTGTTCAAGGAGGTGCTTCAAGGGAGGAGACCGGCTTGTTTGTCATACCTATACTTGGACCCCTCCCTTATCACAGTCCACATCCAGTCAGTCTGTACAGGTGGCTCAATACCCCTGCAACATCCAGCATCCTTCTTGCAACGAATGGACAACACTACCTGTCAAGCCTGAAGTCTAGGGTGTACCCGTTGCCTGTGTCTTATGGTGTCTGATCAAAAGGTATACATGTGTCGTAGGGTGTCTGATCTATAGGTCTTTACAGGGTCTTTGTACCCAGTGGTGTTTGCAAATTATCCGTACTCCGTGATTAACAAAGGGTATCTGTTTCCAGTGGTGTATGCAAGATATTTGTACCCGGTGCTATATTCAGGGTAAATCTAGCCAGTGAAGTATAAAGGTATTTGTACCTGGTGGTGTATTCAGGGTATATCTAGCCAATGATGTATAAAGGTATTTGTACCCGTTGGTGTATTCAGGGTATATCTAGCCAGTGAAGTATAAAGATATTTGTACCCTGTGCTATATTCAGGGTATATCTACCCAGTGAAGTATTAAGGTATTTATACTCGGTGTTGTTTTCAGGGTACATCTAGCAAGTGAAGTATAAAGATATTTGTACCCGGTGGTGTATTCAGGATATATCTACGTAGCGAAGTATAAAGATATTTGTATAGTACCCTATGCTTTATTCAGGGTATATCTAGCCAGTGAAGTTTAAAGATATTTGTACCCTGTGCTATACTCAGGGTAAATCTAGCCAGTGAAGTATTAAGGTATTTGTACCCGGTGGTGTATTCAGGATATATCTACGTAGCGAAGTATAAAGATATTTGTATAGTACCCTATGCTTTAATCAGGGTATATCTAGCCAGTGAAGTATAAAGGTATTTGTACCCGGTGGTGTATTCAGGGTATATCTAGCCAATGATGTATAAAGGTATTTGTACCTGGTGGTGTCTTCAGGGTATATCTAGCCAGTGAAGTATAAAGGTATTTGTACCTGGTGGTGTATTCAGTGTATATTCTTCCCAGTGATGTATAAAGGTATTTGTACCCGGTGTTATATTCAGGGTATATCTACCCAGTGATGTATAAAGGTATCTGCACCTGGTGGTGTATTCAGGGTATATCTACCTAGTGATGTATAAAGGTATTTGTACCTTGTGGCGTATTCAGGGTATATCTACCCAGTGATGTATAAAGGTATCTGCACCTGGTGGTGTATTCAGGTTATATTCTTCCCAGTGATGTATAAAGGTATTTGTACCCGGTGCTATATTCAGGGTATATCTACCCAGTGATGTATAAAGGTATTTGTACCTTGTGGTGTATTTAGGGTATATCTACCCAGTGATGTATAAAGGTATCTGCACCTGGTGGTGTATTCAGGGTATATCTACCCAGTGATGTATAAAGGTATCTGCACCTGGTGGTGTATTCAGGGTATATCTACCCAGTGATGTATAAAGGCATCTGCACCCAGAGGTGTATTCGGGGCTTTTCTCCCCTGTCAAGTATGTAGGGTACCTGCTCCTAGTTGGACGCACCTGTAGGAGTGGGAATAGCTCACACTGGGGGAGTCCAGCTCGTCGGGACCTTCAAATCGTCCATCTCCGCTCTCCACGCTGCTCTTGCGGACCAGGTTGTTGTTGTCCTCTGAGCCACTTCCTGTCAACACACGAGTGTAATATTGTAGGTTGTGCATCAGAATCTTGTATCTTCATCGGAGATATTACAGACATTACTCAATACAATCATCTGATACTTGTATACTGGCTACACAACATACACAAAACTTACACAGGTAGCTATTGGTCAAACTGGACATGACACTATAAGTTGTAGCATGGGGTTTTATGCATTCCCCGTTAGGTTTTATACCACTCGCCTACGGCCTACGTCTGAGTTATCTTGCTACAACAAATTTATCTTACCGACATGTAAATTTGACAATGAATTTGAACAAATTCAAAATAGACAGACAACAGCTGTTTGATTGAGTGGAGATTAACTTGTGCTATGTCACGTGACTTTCATTGACTTGGAAAAAGGGATTTATTCTGCCTCTCTGAAATCCATGTGCAGCCTGAGTTGCTCGTGGCGGGGTAAAAGAGATTGATTCCCCCGCTGAGAAATATATTACCCTCCATGGCGGGATACATAGTATTTTTTCAAGATCACGTTGACCAATCAGATCTCATCATTCTGACATGGAGGTATAATATGGAGAGTTATTGGTCACAGTGATAAAGAAACCCAAGACTAACAACACACAATGAGAATTGTGAAATCGAAACTTTGGATCAACAAGCATCTGAGCATCATGTCTCAGGCTGTGAGTGACTTGCTGTGGCCATGGGTATTGCTGCAACAGAACCAGATCTCTGCTATATAAGAGTGAGTGAGTGAGTTGGGTTTAAAGCCACTTTGAACAGTATTCCAGTTATATCATGGCATGTAAGCTTACTGTGGGAGGAAAGCCTGAACGTGATTCATGTCTCAGACCACTTTGGTGAAACCCATGAATACAGGGCAAACCAGATTTGAACTCATGATCATAGGTGTCTGGAATACCAAAGGGATGCAACTCTGCACAGGGCATTGCGGTGCCCAAGTCGACCGTACCACCAGTGCCCCTATCTCAGTCTGTGACTTTAGCCAATAGGTCATAGTCTGGTCTAGTCAGTTGCTTATCTAGCTAATAAGATAAGCTTACAGAAAGTCCCAATAGCAGGAACAGTTACTGGAAATGATGTCAAGTGACACTTGGACTTTTAGACTAGTTTGGCTTACAAACACACCGACAAGGCTGACACGAATGAACACAATAGTACTCAGCAAATGGAACACAGAACACATGAATTCTGAACTAGTTGTGCACTAACCTGTATTGAATTACAAACATTAACTTTGAGTGAAGCTCACCACAGATGTTTAAATACAGTATTCATGCATTCATATTTGTGGTGGCACGTGGTCGTGTGCACAGTTCATAGGTGACAAATAAGGTGAAGTTAAGCAACGTTGGTCGCGGAGAACAGTTGGATGGGTGACTAGGGTTTCTAGGGCTTGGATTCTACCCCACACTGAAGTACATGTAGCACATGTGGTGTCTCCATAGGCTAGTGACTTTGCTCGAAATTTGCCTCTGTTCACCTAACAGTAAAATTGGGTACCTGGCAGGATGAGGATTGTGACTGTTAACCTTCTAGCGCCTGACTAGGCAGCTTGGGTTGTATACTACCCAGGGAGCTGAGAATGAAAATTGAGTGCACACTGATCCATTGACCGGGATAATAATGTTAGCGATTTGAGCATAGGCCTTGTGTATGGAATCTAATGCATTATAAATACACATTACTTTATGTGTTACATTTCTCACTAATTATATTAACCATAGACAAAAAGTGCCATAGCACTGCAGCTGGATATGAAGTCAACAGTTAAAATGTCAACATGCATGACAGCCATTTCACAAGCAGTGCTGTCTTCACCAATATTCAATAAATATTCTGCATACATACTGAGGATTAAACTTTCATCAAAGAAGAAACATATACAGCAAAGTTCAGTTATCTCAGTTTGGCAATTCTAGCAGAGAAGATACTGACAGGGTCAAATATGCATTTTGTGAGAATTGAAGGGCATGGTCAAAAAACAAAAGTCAAAAGAATGTCATAATTTACAGTATTGGCAGCCATATTGAAAATTGAATTTGAACAACTGAGTAGATAAAATGCCAGTCTACTGAAATCTGGAAGTTCTGAAATAACACTTAATATGTTTAACAGTCTTCATGTTTTCTCTAACAAAGACTTGAGAACACAAGAGTGGCTTCAAAATTTCCCCTGTTAGCAGAGCTGATGTGATACAAGTACCTGGGTGACATTGGTAACTCACCATTTTTATCAAAGGTATCTATAGCATTCAGAATATCATCCTTGGAAGGAGCTTGTGAAAGGGTTTTCTTGGATTTGGATCCAGTCCTCAGCCGCCCCAACACTGATTCCATGGTGAACCTGAAATTTGCAACACGCAACACATTAACACCTGCTTCTGTAGAGACAGACAGACATCACAAGTGGAAGGGAGAAATTTACAAATTCTAATCTGGTTTGGCTTCTTGACCTCAACCACCAGAAACCAAATACCAACAGGAGCCCTCGAATAAAACAGCCAATACATATACATATATAGAGTAATTCCATCTCATATAGCCAGTCTAAGATGTTTACCATTTTGGTGAAACCTTCTAGCATGGCATGGTGCTATAACCCTAGATACATCATTAGGGCAACTCTCTGGTATTCAATCCCCGATAATATAGTTCTGGCACATCTAGCGGAAGAAACTATGCACATCAACTTCCGGCACTAACAGACTGGGCCACTCACACCTCTGTTGGCAAACAGAAGTGAATTGGATTTAACGCTGCTTTTCGCAATATTCCAGCAACATCATTGATGGGTACACCAGAAATGTAACCATGTGGGGAATCGAACCCGGACCTTTGGCATGACGAAAAAATGCTGTAACCACTAGGCTACAAATAATTATAAAAGTACAAAAACTTCTTCATTACAGATAGAAAAAACCCTATAATGTGATGACCAAAAGGGGATGTTGTGAAGTTCGGTATCATATTGAGCTGCCATGGTGACCTTGAACTTTTCTGGGAATTAGCCAAAGCCAAATCCAATGAAGACCCTCACTCTACAGACTCTCTTTCCTTAGGTGCAATTAATTCTTCAATTGCCTCTGTAAGATTCTGACTTATATGTAAGATTACTTCAATCTTCACTGAGTATTATTTGTGCTCGTTTCAATCATTTCCATGGGAATGCAAGATATAGAAAATGTGAACAAACTGAAAAGGTCAAAAGGTGATACCAAATCACAAGGTTGTTGGTGCATGTGCTATGTTTCATAAAGACCTATTGAATGTTTGGAAGAAACGATCCCAACACTTATAACTCAAATTTTATGTTGTTTTTCAACCCATCAAATGCATAATGTCAAAAGGCACCACTATACCACATGGTCAATATGGATACCACATGCCATGAAGATATAAACAGTATTTGATTCATGTTCCAGAAACATACAAACATTACCAAATGTCAGTGCATGCAATGATTCATGAAAATGTTTCAATGTTTCAATGCTTTACTTTGGAAACAAGTTCAGTCAGTCTTTTCCTGGCATATGAGGAAAGAACATGAAGAAAAAGGCAAATTTGAAAATCTAAATGGCAAAATATGTGTGCTGGCAAAAATTGCATGCTTGAACAGTTCAACAAATTCTAGTTATGTCCAAAAAATGCATGAGTGAACTTCCTTTGTATCCCTAACTAGTCATACTGTGAACTATCATCCCAGTAACAGCTGGGATTTGATGGTGGTAATTGCAAAGCAATTGCAGTTTACATGCAGACACTTTACACTCCAGTAGGTAATGGCAGCTTCAACGCTGTCATTCATAGTAATCTTACATTAGAAATCATGACAATAAATTGATGCTGACCCTTGCCAAAAATGTGGCATAAAATTCATGAGAGTAGATCTAAATTTGACAGTGAAAAAACCCACCTCACATAATCTGCAATCAACAGCAACGAAATTGTAGACTTAAAATACCTATATAATATGGAGCACTTTGAATAATACTGCTTAATTTGGTCACAATCTAAACTTCTGCTAAATGAGATTATTTGACATTTTTCCCAAGGACAAATTGTCATATCCAGCTGTTGTGTCAATGATCCTCAAATCACAACCTGACATGCCGGAGCATCCAGTGAGAAAGATGACTCTAAGACGTAATTATGAGACATATTTCACTGTTTCACTGTATGTAAAGTAAGTCTGAAATGTCAATAGTCTTCCAGTATTGATTAAGGCCAGGTAAAATTCCATACCTTATTAATGTAAGTGAAGGGCACTTGAAATTTTGGCATTAATTTTATGATTTCAAGTAGTTCAAAATATTTCCCTACAACCTTTCCCTACAACCTCTAACATTGGATCAGTCAGGATGCACATGAATGACCTCCTTCTACCAGCTGTTGCAACCATTATTGCAAATATTGACTCTGATACTGACATACATTCATTCAGTGATACTGATAGGCTATTACCCCAATATAATAAATAGATCTAGATCATATAATAAGCTGCATTTACGCTCCGTTTCTAAGCATATTGCCACATTGTTAACATTTGTTGGTATTCATAATGACATTTCCCAATTACTGCACATGTCTCATGAGATCTCTCAGTGTCAAGGATGTCTCATGAGATCTCTCAATGTCAGGTATGTCTCACGACATCCTTCAGTGTCATGGATGTCTCATGCAATCTCTCAATGTCAAGGATGTCTTATGCTATCTCTCAGTGTCAGGGATGTCTCATGAGATCTCATGATGTCAAGGATGCCACATGCTTGCTGTAAAAGGTGACTAGGTTTGTCGCAAGAGGCGACTAACGGGATCGGGTGGTCAGGCTTGCTGACTTGGCTGTTGCATGTCATTGATCCCAATTGCATGGATCGGTGCTCATAATATCAATCACTGGATTGTCTGGTCCAGACTCGATTATTTACAGACCCTTGTCATATAGCTGGAATAATCCCTCAATGACAGGGATGTCTCTTGACATCCTTCAATGTCAAGGATGTCACATGACATCCCTCAATGTCAAGGATATCTCATGAGATCTCATGATGTCATGGATGTCTCATTAGATCTCTCAACGTCTGAAATATCTCATGAGAAATCTAAATGTCAAGGATGTCTCATGGGATCTTTTAATGTCTCAGGAGTTAATTAATCAGGTGCCTCATGAGATCTGTCTGTGCGAAATGCCTCAGGAATTAGTGAGTGAATGTTGCTCTACGACTCAGCCAGCAATATTTCAGCAACATCACACCTACCTGTAAAGAATTGAGTCATGCTTCATGAGACCCCCCCCCACCCCGCATTGTTATAATGAGATTTCCCATGTGTAAAGAGACCTTATGACCGATAGTAATGTTATCACATGCTACTTAGAAAAATAGATACACAATAACGCAATATGTACATATCTTTATTAAATATAAACATAAGTAATGTGATTCAATATTTTTAAAGCCTATTACATAACAGCTGTAGAAATAAGACACCAACCTTCTATGTGTTACAGCTAGTTGCCATGACAATTAAAGTCATATTCCATTTTGATGGGATAAAACATGTCAAGGTCACAATGACGTCCAAGGTCGTTTTCACGGATTTCCACCAAAACGTATTTCCACAGGCGATATGGTATCCAGCTGTGAGTCACATTCCACTCTCCAGTCTGGAAGTAAAAATTAACATTGTGATACGTGAGTCATCGCGGAGGGCCAGCGAGGCCCCGGTATCCCCAGCCACACAGTGACTACAGCCGCAGCAGCTAAACTCCTGCAGATCAATACCACAGACACTGCACAGAATAGAACATGAAATACCATAATAACTACATTCATCACACTGAAGTATGTTTCCCTTTGAACAGATCATTTACAAATAAATGAAATGTAATAACTGGACAATTCATCACAGATTTCTGTCACATGGAGATAAAAGTGACAAGTCATTTCTGTTTTACTTCTCTTCTGTCAGGGAAAATATGTAAATACATCCTTTCTCTGGACCTGTGCTCTGGAATAGAGCCGATCTGTTCCTTATTTTATTGTAGCTTCATAACCTAGTGACACTGAGGTGATGTACTCCCAGGAAGGGATACCTCCAACCACACATCAAACAGAGCTCCTCTATGTAAATCTAAGTACTGATGGGCATACTGTTTTAAATACAGAGCAATACTTCTTGGTTCCTATTTCTGATATTGGCTTGTCTAGTTCTGAAGTATCTCTTAGTGAGTCAGAGCTCATAAATATGTAGCGTTAATAACATTTCCGAGATTAGCAGGACCCCCATGGCAGCCTCTGTACCACACAACCAAGTCTACAGAGATATAGGTAGTGGCTGACAGCCTAGCTCCACACAACCATGTCTACAGAGATATAGATAGTGGCTGATAGCCTAGCTCCACACAACCAAGTCTACAGAGATATAGTGGCTGACAGCCTAGCTCCACACAACCATGTCTACAGAGATATAGATAGTGGCTGATAGCCTAGCTCCACACAACCAAGTCTACAGAGATATAGGTAGTGGCTGACAGCCTAGCTCCACACAACCAAGTCTACAGAGATATAGTGGCTGACAGCCTAGCTCCACACAACCAAGTCTACAGAGATATAGGTAGTGGCTGACAGCCTAGCTCCACACAACCATGTCTACAGAGATATAGGTAGTGGCTGACAGCCTAACTCCACACAACCATGTCTACAGAGATATAGGTAGTGGCTGACAGCCTAGCTCCACACAACCATGTCTACAGAGATATAGATAGTGGCTGACAGCCTAGCTCCACACAACCATGTCTACAGAGATATAGGTAGTGGCTGACAGCCTAGCTCCACACAACCAGGTCTACAGAGATATAGATAGTGGCTGACAGCCTAGCTCCACACAACCAAGTCTACAGAGATATAGTGGCTGACAGCCTAGCTCCACACAACCAAGTCTACAGAGATATAGGTAGTGGCTGACAGCCTAGCTCCACACAACCATGTCTACAGAGATATAGATAGTGGCTGACAGCCTAGCTCCACACAACCAAGTCTACAGAGATATAGTGGCTGACAGCCTAGCTCCACACAACCAAGTCTACAGAGATATAGATAGTGGCTGACAGCCTAGCTCCACACAACCAAGTCTACAGAGATAGGTAGTGGCTGACAGCCTGGTTCCACACATCCAAATCTACAGAGATATAGGTAGTGGCTGACAGCCTAGCTCCACACAACCATGTCTACAGAGATATAGATAGTGGCTGACAGCCTAGCTCCACACAACCATGTCTACAGAGATATAGTGGCTGACAGCCTAGTTCCACACAACCAAGTCTACAGAGATATAGGTAGTGGCTGACAGCCTGGCCCCACACAACCAAGTCTACAGAGATATAGGTAGTGGCTGACAGCCTAGCTCCACACAACCATGTCTACAGAGATATAGGTAGTGGCTGACAGCCTAGCTCCACACAACCAAGTCTACAGAGATATAGGTAGTGGCTGACAGCCTAGCTCCACACAACCATGTCTACAGAGATATAGATAGTGGCTGACAGCCAAGGTTCCACACAACCAAGTCTACAGAGATATAGATAGTGGCTGACAGCCTGGCTCCACACAACCAAGTCTACAGAGATATAGATAGTGGCTGACAGCCTGGCTCCACACAACCAAGTCTACAGAGATATAGTGGCTGACAGCCTAGCTCCACACAACCAAGTCTACAGAGATATAGGTAGTGGCTGACAGCCTAGCTCCACACAACCAAGTCTACAGAGATATAGGTAGTGGCTGACAGCCTAGCTCCACACAACCATGTCTACAGAGATATAGGTAGTGGCTGACAGCCTAGCTCCACACAACCATGTCTACAGAGATATAGATAGTGGCTGACAGCCTAGCTCCACACAACCATGTCTACAGAGATATAGGTAGTGGCTGACAGCCTAGCTCCACACAACCAAGTCTACAGAGATATAGATAGTGGCTGACAGCCTAGCTCCACACAACCATGTCTACAGAGATATAGTGGCTGACAGCCTAGCTCCACACAACCAAGTCTACAGAGATATAGGTAGTGGCTGACAGCCTAGCTCCACACAACCATGTCTACAGAGATATAGATAGTGGCTGACAGCCTAGCTCCACACAACCAAGTCTACAGAGATATAGTGGCTGACAGCCTAGCTCCACACAACCAAGTCTACAGAGATATAGATAGTGGCTGACAGCCTAGCTCCACACAACCAAGTCTACAGAGATAGGTAGTGGCTGACAGCCTGGCTCCACACAACCAAATCTACAGAGATATAGGTAGTGGCTGACAGCCTAGCTCCACACAACCATGTCTACAGAGATATAGATAGTGGCTGACAGCCTAGCTCCACACAACCATGTCTACAGAGATATAGTGGCTGACAGCCTAGTTCCACACAACCATGTCTACAGAGATATAGGTAGTGGCTGACAGCCTAGCTCCACACAACCAAGTCTACAGAGATATAGGTAGTGGCTGACAGCCTGGCCCCACACAACCAAGTCTACAGAGATATAGGTAGTGGCTGACAGCCTAGCTCCACACAACCATGTCTACAGAGATATAGATAGTGGCTGACAGCCTAGCTCCACACAACCAAGTCTACAGAGATATAGTGGCTGACAGCCTAGCTCCACACAACCAAGTCTACAGAGATATAGATAGTGGCTGACAGCCTAGCTCCACACAACCAAGTCTACAGAGATAGGTAGTGGCTGACAGCCTGGCTCCACACAACCAAATCTACAGAGATATAGGTAGTGGCTGACAGCCTAGCTCCACACAACCATGTCTACAGAGATATAGATAGTGGCTGACAGCCTAGCTCCACACAACCATGTCTACAGAGATATAGTGGCTGACAGCCTAGTTCCACACAACCATGTCTACAGAGATATAGGTAGTGGCTGACAGCCTAGCTCCACACAACCAAGTCTACAGAGATATAGGTAGTGGCTGACAGCCTGGCCCCACACAACCAAGTCTACAGAGATATAGGTAGTGGCTGACAGCCTAGCTCCACACAACCATGTCTACAGAGATATAGGTAGTGGCTGACAGCCTAGCTCCACACAACCAAGTCTACAGAGATATAGGTAGTGGCTGACAGCCTAGCTCCACACAACCATGTCTACAGAGATATAGATAGTGGCTGACAGCCAAGGTTCCACACAACCAAGTCTACAGAGATATAGATAGTGGCTGACAGCCTGGCTCCACACAACCAAGTCTACAGAGATATAGATAGTGGCTGACAGCCTGGCTCCACACAACCAAGTCTACAGAGATATAGATAGTGGCTGACAGCCTGGCTCCACACAACCAAGTCTACAGAGATATAGGTAGTGGCTGACAGCCTGGCCCCACACAACCAAGTCTACAGAGATATAGGTAGTGGCTGACAGCCTAGCTCCACACAACCATGTCTACAGAGATATAGATAGTGGCTGACAGCCTAGCTCCACACAACCAAGTCTACAGAGATATAGTGGCTGACAGCCTAGCTCCACACAACCAAGTCTACAGAGATATAGATAGTGGCTGACAGCCTAGCTCCACACAACCAAGTCTACAGAGATAGGTAGTGGCTGACAGCCTGGCTCCACACAACCAAATCTACAGAGATATAGGTAGTGGCTGACAGCCTAGCTCCACACAACCATGTCTACAGAGATATAGATAGTGGCTGACAGCCTAGCTCCACACAACCATGTCTACAGAGATATAGTGGCTGACAGCCTAGTTCCACACAACCATGTCTACAGAGATATAGGTAGTGGCTGACAGCCTAGCTCCACACAACCAAGTCTACAGAGATATAGGTAGTGGCTGACAGCCTGGCCCCACACAACCAAGTCTACAGAGATATAGGTAGTGGCTGACAGCCTAGCTCCACACAACCATGTCTACAGAGATATAGATAGTGGCTGACAGCCTAGCTCCACACAACCAAGTCTACAGAGATATAGGTAGTGGCTGACAGCCTGGCCCCACACAACCAAGTCTACAGAGATATAGGTAGTGGCTGACAGCCTAGCTCCACACAACCATGTCTACAGAGATATAGATAGTGGCTGACAGCCTAGCTCCACACAACCATGTCTACAGAGATATAGGTAGTGGCTGACAGCCTAGTTCCACACAACCATGTCTACAGAGATATAGGTAGTGGCTGACAGCCTAGCTCCACACAACCAAGTCTACAGAGATATAGGTAGTGGCTGACAGCCTGGCCCCACACAACCAAGTCTACAGAGATATAGGTAGTGGCTGACAGCCTAGCTCCACACAACCATGTCTACAGAGATATAGGTAGTGGCTGACAGCCTAGCTCCACACAACCATGTCTACAGAGATATAGATAGTGGCTGACAGCCAAGGTTCCACACAACCAAGTCTACAGAGATATAGATAGTGGCTGACAGCCTGGCTCCACACAACCAAGTCTACAGAGATATAGATAGTGGCTGACAGCCTGGCTCCACACAACCAAGTCTACAGAGATATAGATAGTGGCTGACAGCCTGGCTCCACACAACCAAGTCTACAGAGATATAGATAGTGGCTGACAGCCTGGCTCCACACAACCAAGTCTACAGAGATATAGATAGTGGCTGACAGCCTGGCTCCACACAACCAAGTCTACAGAGATATAGATAGTGGCTGACAGCCTGGCTCCACACAACCAAGTCTACAGAGATATAGGTAGTGGCTGACAGCCTAGTTCCACACAACCATGTCTACAGTGATATAGTGGCTGACAGCCTAGCTCCACACAACCATGTCTACAGAGACTGTTTTTGAGGAAATCAAAGGGTCACTTGAATTCCCTGTTGGACATGCTCTGAGCTCATTCCTAGTCCTTATCACATGTTTATTTGTTTTTCTTAAACTTTTCCAGACTTATAGGAATGCAGATGTGCAGAAATTCTGCAAAGATGGTATTTCTCATTTACATTTTTCAAGCATGCATCTGCCTCACCTTACTCTGACATAAATAATGTCAAAATGCTTCCCCAATGAGAGGTGAAAGGGGGTGCATATTTACATATGGATGATAGCATGACAATAACAAGGCTACCTATTCTCTGTTTGTAACAATAACATGGCTACCTATTCTTGGTAAGTGACAATAACAAGACTACCTATTCTCTGTCTGTGACAATAACAAGGCTACCTATTTTCTGTATGTGACAACAAGAAGGCTACCTATTCCCTGTTTGTGACAATAACAAGGCTACCTATTCTCTGTTTGTGACAATAACAAGGCTACCTATTCTCTGTTTGTGACAATAACAAGGCTACCTATTCTCTGTTTGTGACAATAACAAGGCTACCTATTCTCTGTTTGTGACAATAACAAGGCTACCTATTCTCTGTTTGTGACAATAACAACGCTACCTATTTTCTGTATGTGACAATAACAAGGCTACCTATTCTCTGTTTGTGACAATTACAAGGCTACCTATTCTCTGTTTGTGACAATAACAAGGCTACCTATTCTCTGTTTGTGACAATAACAAGGCTACCTATTCTCTGTTTGTGACAATAACAAGGCTACCTATTCTCTGTTTGTGACAATAACAAGGCTACCTATTCTCTGTTTGTGACAATAACAAGGCTACCTATTCTCTGTTTGTGACAATAACAAGGCTACCTATTTTCTGTATGTGACAACAAGTAGGCTACCTATTCTCTGTTTGTGACAATAACAAGGCTACCTATTCTCTGTTTGTGACAATAACAAGGCTACCTATTCTCTGTTTGTGACAATAACAACGCTACCTATTTTCTGTATGTGACAACAAGAAGGCTACCTATTCTCTGTTTGTGACAATAACAACGCTACCTATTTTCTGTATGTGACAATAACAAGGCTACCTATTCTCTGTTTGTGACAATTACAAGGCTACCTATTCTCTGTTTGTGACAATAACAAGGCTACCTATTTTCTGTATGTGACAATAACAAGGATACCTATTCTCTGTTTGTGACAATTACAAGGCTACCTATTCTCTGTTTGTGACAATAACAAGGCTACCTATTCTCTGTTTGTGACAATAACAAGGCTACCTATTCTCTGTTTGTGACAATAACAAGGCTACCTATTCTCTGTTTGTGACAACAAGTAGGCTACCTATTCTCTGTTTGTGACAATAACAAGGCTACCTATTCTCTGTTTGTGACAATAACAAGGCTACCTATTCTCTGTTTGTAACAATAACAAGGCTACCTATTCTCTGTTTGTGACAACAAGAAGGCTACCTATTCTCTGTTTGTGACAATAACAAGGCTACCTATTCTCTGTTTGTAACAATAACAAGGCTACCTATTCTCTGTTTGTGACAATAACAAGGCTACCTATTCTCTGTTTGTGACAATAACAAGGCTACCTATTCTCTGTTTGTGACAATAACAAGGCTACCTATTCTCTGTTTGTGACAATAACAAGGCTACCTATTTTCTGTATGTGACAACAAGAAGGCTACCTATTCCCTGTTTGTGACAATAACAAGGCTACCTATTCTCTGTAACAATAACAAGGCTACCTATTCTCTGTTTGTGACAATAACAAGGCTACCTATTCTCTGTTTGTGACAATAACAACGCTACCTATTTTCTGTATGTGACAATAACAAGGCTACCTATTCTCTGTTTGTGACAATTACAAGGCTACCTATTCTCTGTTTGTGACAATAACAAGGCTACCTATTCTCTGTTTGTGACAATAACAAGGCTACCTATTCTCTGTTTGTGACAATAACAAGGCTACCTATTCTCTGTTTGTGACAATAACAAGGCTACCTATTCTCTGTTTGTGACAATAACAAGGCTACCTATTCTCTGTTTGTGACAATAACAAGGCTACCTATTTTCTGTATGTGACAACAAGTAGGCTACCTATTCTCTGTTTGTGACAATAACAAGGCTACCTATTCTCTGTTTGTGACAATAACAAGGCTACCTATTCTCTGTTTGTGACAATAACAAGGCTACCTATTCTCTGTTTGTGACAATAACAAGGCTACCTATTCTCTGTTTGTGACAATAACAAGTCCAAATTGTTTCCATGGATTTTAGAAAAATAAAAAGGCCAGAAATTCACAAATAGCAAAAGTCACCACTTCAGGTTCTGTTTGATATATCTGCCACGTTATTTTTAATGATATTGAACATTTTTTTAGTTGTGCTCCAGAAACAAAATCGACTCCCTTATAAGACAAAGTACAAATTGTTTCCATGAAAATTGAGAAAAATAAAATGCCAAAAATCCATAAATAGCAAAAGGCAACACTTCAGGATCTGTTTGATATATCTGCCAATGTTTGTTGAAAAATATTGAACGGTTTAGATTACGGATGGACAGCAGACGGATGCCAACTATATCCCCCTTTATTACATACCAGGAGGATAATAAATTAATGATTAAGGGGATGCCAATACTATTGCACCTAACCTCAAGGACCCCAAGACCTCCCTGCAATGTGGAACACTGGTGACAATTATTACATCGTAATTTTCTAAAGAACATCTGAAATTATGGGAGGACTTGTAATTACAGGACTAAATGAAGGCAATTTCAGTTTCTGTCAGTGTATAATTAGCGGTTTAAGATAAGCTACATTGTACTGGAAATGGCTTAATAGCCAACATGAATGTTGAAAACCAGAAGTTATTTAGTTCTTCTTTTTCAAAACCTATAAGCATCTTGTCTCCGAGTCTGCCCCGAACAGCCTGCTGCCATTAAGAAGCTGTCTCAGTTGCCCTGTGAGATTTGAGCTGCGGCTGCATCTGTGTCCCAGCTTGTGACATACTGTCCTTGCACAGATCAATAGAGGTTGTATGGGGCATTGTCTTGCCAGGTATAGCACAATGTACATTCCATAAACTGCACTGCAATCCACGTACACCTTATGCACTATAAATACATACCTCATACACTGAACAAACCAACAAAGGAATGACTGTTCATTATTTCCTTCGTATACATTAGTGATGGAGTTACATACAATTGTAATCTCTAAGTACTTTGTACCTGCTTTTTGCTGTTATGTACTGTACCCTACATACATTGGAGGTCTGTCACGATTACTCAGTTGACTGGCTACGATTTGATTCAAATTTCTAAATGGAAAATAACTGTGCAATATGGTAGTAGTTATCCTTGTTTAATATTATTAAGAATAATTTGCAGTTACGCTCATATTAATATTGTCATAATCTTATGTATTCACCAAAAGATAGTTTCAAAAAGAAACTGCATCCACAGTTTGCAACAGTTATCAGTGATGGCACCACATCAATGACTATCTTGCTGTCAAACATACCCTGCATAGAATAGATATAAATGTTAACACCCAGTATAAGGCGCCAGATTCGGAGTTGCTTCCCTTGAGAATCCAGAAATCTATGATCGTGGGTTTGAATTCTGGTTCACACTGATTATGTTTCTAGGTTTGTCAGCACCATACCCGTGCTCATGGGTTTCAACAAAGTGGTAAATGTCTGAGACCTGCATGACTTTGGGCTTTCCTCCCACACCAAGCTGAATCTTCTATACTCTACAATTCGTTTCAAATTAGGTGTGTCAGAGTTGAGTGCAAGACTGTCTGATTAACGGGGCTAAATAGCACCTGATTTATTCAGTTCCCATAATTAGTGTCTGATAAAGCCGTTTGTCGAATTAACAAGTATCGGATCAACAAGACTTTAATATTATTAAGACTCATTTGCTGTACAGTATGCTGTACAGTACATTCTCAGGTATGTACGATTTGAAAGCGCTGGTTAAACTTTCGTGTGAACCTCCTTGCAAGCTCAGAGGTTCACACAGTTTAACCAGCGCTTTTAAATCGTTCACACTTCAATGAACCCATCCAAACTGACATTCAATTCTTAAATATTCGATAGTTTATGAGTTTTGCTCCCTAAACGGAAAACAGACAGGCAGATGGACATACTGATTGCTAAATATCCCTCCGTTTTTCAAACTGGGGACATAAATATGATATAGTATACTGTAACATCTGATAATTGCCTTAATTACGGGTTCTTTCTATTTCTTCGTCAAGAATTTGGTAAATGAATATTATTGTGTAACCTGAGGGAAGCACTTTATCTTTTTTGGGTGTCCATTCTGTACACTGGTTCATACATGTTTATACTGGATGCACTTTCTGCATCGTGTAAACGCTTGGTAAGATAAATGACCCATCTACAGACAACGTGGACAATAAAATACCAAGTACCATGAGAACATACTGTGTAAATTGCCATATCGTGAGACTAGCAATTTCTCTGATTATTGCTTTTGTGAATATGTTGCAGCATGATTACGTTTGCATGCCATCCTCTGAAACTACTTGAGGAATAAAGAACATTCGTTGAAACACTGTCCACATTTCCCCTGTGAAACTTGTTATTGCACGTCTCATGTACACAGCCTACTTGATGCTAAATGAAAAAGATGTTTGAAAAAACTTAAAACTTAAACATTCCAAACCTTCGAAACTCAAAGTATATCTTTGTATGAGTTGGTGGGAGAGTTGGTAGAACAGTATCTGAGTTCCATCACTAGGAGTCAGTTGGCGGTGGGAGGTGAGCCCAAGTGATGAGGCATGGCAGAAGATAATTGTGATTAAGATAAACAATGCACTCGATGTCCCTACAGACGACGACACACGTTTTGTCTACAAGTGAACAGCTGAAACAGTAGGTGGTATATTGATCTGCACGTGCTCACCTTGTCATTTTACAGCTAATTGTAAAAGTTTGGCTCTCACTTTAGTAATTAATTCATACAAAAGGATTCTGTATTTTTGTTAAATATTATACATGTACACAGACTGTATTTGATAGTGTTTCTAGCTGAAAGACACAGACTGAATGTGATCCATTCACTCTCGCTTGAAACACCTGTTATTGGAATCTCACACCAAAATCAATCACATGCAAATCTGTGCTTGATAAGCAGCTGGTGGAATTAAGCGACGTTTCATTTGACATGGCAACATTATTGGTTATTTGTTCCTGGAGCTATCACATGAGGTCATAGTTCATGAAAGGTTCAGAAAGTAGAAAGGTGAAATACAGATCTAACTACAGCCTCTAAAATAATGACCTCTCTTACGTTATGGTATTTTAGTTTCGGTGAGAATGTGTCCTGTTCGCAGGTTATCCATCAGTCGTGTACACAGTAGGGTTATCAGAGAAATAGTAGTGTCATGCATGAACCGGAGATATTTTCCATGTATAATTGGGGTAACTGCTTGAATGTTTGGCATAAAGTCCTGACCGCTGATATGAGGGTTGACTGATAACGTCTGAGTCTCACATATAAGGAACTGTTTAATAGTGAAATGTTTTGTCGTGGACATTACATGATGTCATAGAGGTATAGCCACAAAAAACGTGATTAAGTTGAGCAAATTGTTTCGCTGTGACAAGTCAGTAAATTAAGCAGGGGTCTATTGAGGAATGTGCAGCGATGAAGTATTTGCAGAAAAAGGGCTGAACACCAAAAGCGATCCATGAAGATATGAGTACAGTACTAGGGAAGGATGTCCCTTCCTATGTCACCAGAGGTGGGCAGGGAGAGCCTTGAAGATGACACACACCCTGAAGTGAGTGCGTGAGTGAGTTGGGTTTAACACCGCTTTTAACACAGCATTCCAGTTATATCACGGCGTGTCAGCTTAATGTGGGAGGAAAGCCCGAAGTTATGCAAGTCTCAGACGTTTACCACTTTGGTGAAACCCACAAGCATGAGTATGGTGCTGACAAACCTAGAAACATAATCGGGGCGAAGTGGGATTCAAACCCAAAATCATAGGTTTCTGGCATGCCAAAGGGACGCAACTCTGCACAGTGACTCGCGGCGCCTTAGATGACTGGGCCACCAATGCCCACTCCACACCCTGGAAAGCCTATCATGTCAGCAACGCCAGAAATGATCCAGAAAATCCACGATATGATCATGACTGACCAGCGAATTACTGAGCATCAAAATGTTAGTTCACTGGGCATTTCCAAGGAGATAGTACATTCCATTATCACATACACTTTTGCAATAAAGAAAATACCAGCTAGTTGGGTTCCAAAGCTTCTGACATCTCAGCACTGTTTGAAGCTGTTCCAGAAAGGTTCTTGCAACAATTTGTGACTATGAATGAAACCTGGGTTCACAACTTCCACCCTGAGTCTAAACAACAGTCAAATGAGGGGTAGAATATAACATCACCACCACCAAAGAAGGCAAAGACAGTCCCATCAGATGGAAATGATATTACCTGTGTCTTCTGGGATGCCGAGGGTGTCATCATGGTGGACTACCATGGCTAGACAATAAACGGAGCATGTAATTTTGCACTTTTGAGGCAGTTATAGGATAAAATTAAGACTAAGAGAAGTTGGAAGTTCAGAAACGACGTGCTCTTCCATCAGGACAATACACCAGTGCACAAATAAGTCATTGTCATGGCTACAATCCACGACTATGGCTTTGAACACCTTCAGGACCCATCTGTTTCTCCTGATCTGGCTCTGTCAGACTTGTACCTGTTTCCAAACATGAAGAAGGCTCTATCTGAAACCCATTTTGACTCGCACGACACAGGAGGGAAGTATTTCTCGAAACTGGGATAAAACATCCAACATCCCTGGGAAAAGTGTATCAAAGAGGAAAGGGATTATGTTGAAAAATACGTAGAGGGGATTGTCCAAGTAACTCTCCATTCCTTAAAAATAATGGAGCAGAGACACTTTGACAAAATATTCAGTTCTGGAAAATATTTGAGAAAAAATTAATACTGTGTGAGTTGCCCATGCATGATGCACAAGGAAAACATTCTCTGCCACTGTTGCACGTGCACCAAGCTCCGTCACGAGCTGACATTTACAATGATGGTACATGGCTCTTCATAATTTCGTTGGGTCCTAAACTAGTATTTACTAATCGCTTGCACATTGTTAATACATGCTGACAGGAATATAGAGCCCCGAACAAGGATATATATATTACCTGATTTGTTTTATCTCGTGAAAGGTTTATCTAATTGCTATAAATATGAACACTGTTGTAGGTAACTGCTCTAACACCAAATATATACATATTATTTTGAGCTTTATCATTGACAAACAACTCTCCATTCCTGAAAAATAATTTAGCTTTCAAACAATAGAATGGCGTCATAGATGCGTTTTAAATAATTTTACTGTCTTCAGGTCAAGTCTCTCTATGTGAGGCTCAGAACTTATCCATCATCTTCGTAAAGTGTGTTGTTTGAGGGACTTGGATCAAATTATCTAGGATTGCCAAGTTGAACAAGCCTGTTCCCCTTGAGATCACATGACACCAATAATATAGCATGATCTCCAGTATCTGATGCTTGGAGTTAGCAAGGATTCCAATCTAAGTCTGCTTGGCAGGCAAACTGAGAAAAATCATTCTTTTTTTCAAATTTGGGATTCTTGTTCAAGTTCTTTTTTCATAAATGTGGAGGTATCTTAACAGTGCATTCAATACCACAGTGTACAACTAAACATAAATAAATCTTTAGACATCATTATTGGTCCTGTGTTCAGTGATCTGCATGTCACCTCTACAAAACCATCACAAACTAAATTGGGATTTGTTTTATTCAAGTTTGGGAATTTCTACTGACATTTGCTGCAGACATGAAACCATGTCCCCTGTCCCCTATCTGAGGACACCATGTGCTGTGTCCTCACTCCTACTGTGTGTCCCCCATCTGACCACACCATATGTTGTGTCCTCACTCCTACTGATGTCCCCTATCTGACCACACCATGTGCTGTGTCCTCACTCCTACTGATGTCCCCTGTCCTCTATCTGACCACACCATGTGCTGTGTCCTCACTTCTACTGATGTCCCCTGCCCCCTATCTGACCACACCATGTGCAGTGTCCTCACTCCTACTGATGTCCCCTGTCCCCCATCTGACCACACCATGTGTTGTGTCCTCACTCCTACTGATGTCCCCTATCTGACCACACCATGTGCTGTGTCCTCACTCCTACTGATGTCCCCTGTCCTCTATCTGACCACACCATGTGCTGTGTCCTCACTTCTACTGATGTCCCCTGCCCCCTATCTGACCACACCATGTGCAGTGTCCTCACTCCTACTGATGTCCCCTGCCCCCTATCTGACCACACCATGTGCTGTGTCCTCACTTCTACTGATGTCCCCTGCCCCCTATCTGACCACACCATGTGCTGTGTCCTCACTTCTACTGATGTCCCCTGCCCCCTATCTGACCACACCATGTGCTGTGTCCTCACTTCTACTGATGTCCCCTATCTGACCACACCATATGCTGTGTCCTCACTCCTACTGATGTCCCCTGTCCCCTATCTGACCACACCATATGTTGTGTCCTCACTTCTACTGATGTCCCCTGTCCCCTATCTGACCACACCATGTGCTGTGTCCTCACTTCTACTGATGTCCCCTGCCCCCTATCTGACCACACCATGTGCTGTGTCCTCACTCCTACTGATGTCCCCTGTCCTCTATCTGACCACACCATGTGCTGTGTCCTCACTCCTACTGATGTCCCCTGCCCCCTATCTGACCACACCATGTGCTGTGTCCTCACTCCTACTGATGTCCCCTGTCCTCTATCTGACCACACCATGTGTTGTGTCCTCACTCCTACTGATGTCCCCTGTCCCCCATCTGACTACACCATGTGCTGTGTCCTCACTCCTACTGATGTCCCCCGTACTCTATCTGACCACACCATGTGCAGTGTCCCCACTCCTACTGATGTCCCCCATCTGACCACACCATGTGCTGTGTCCTCACTCCTACTGATGTCCCCTGTTCCCTATCTGACCACACCATGTGTCCTCACTCCTACTGATGTCCCCTGTCCCCTATCTGACCACACCATGTGCTGTGTCCTCACTCCTACTGATGTCCCCTGTCCCCTATCTGACCACACCATGTGCTGTGTCCTCACTCCTACTGATGTCCCCTGTCCCCTATCTGACCACACCATGTGTCCTTACTCCTACTGATGTCCCCTGTCCCCTATCTGACCACACCATGTGCTGTGTCCTCACTCCTACTGATGTCCCCTGTCCCCTATCTGACCACACCATGTGCTGTGTCCTCACTCCTACTGATGTCCCCTGTCCCCTATCTGACCACACCATGTGCTGTGTCCTCACTCCTACTGATGTCCCCTGTCCCCTATCTGACCACACCATGTGCTGTGTCCTCACTCCTACTGATGTCCCCTATCTGACCACACCATGTGCTGTGTCCTCACTCCTACTGATGTCCTCTATCTGACCACACCATGTGTTGTGTCCTCACTCTTACTGATGTCCCCTATCTGACCACACCATGTGCTGGGTCCTCACTCCTACTGATGTCCCCTATCTGACCACAACTTGTGTTGTGTCCTCACTCCTACTGATGTCCCCCGTCCTCTCTCTGACCACACCATGTGTTGTCACAACCTACTGAGTGTCCCCTGTCCCCTGTCAAGCCTGTCCCCTATCCGACAATGGGCTTGTAAATGTTAACAACACTTCCATCATGTTCATCACGATTGTGGCCATCAATACTCTGAAATGAATAAACTTTCAAGCTCACAGTGTTTCTTTGGTTCTTTCAGTATCAAAAGGCGACTTGAATTTTGATTTGAAACAATTTATCATCAATAATAGATTGTCATCCCTTGATAAAAGTGAGTTCCTTTGTGCATGTTCTCCTGCCACACATCCTCTCAAAGTGTCAGCCCACAGGGCCTGCTGCTGGCTTCTTAGATTATTCACAAACATCTTAAAAATAAAATCAATTTTGATGCCTTGAACAAAATTGAGCTTTGTCAGCAACCCCTACATAAAATTTCTGCTCTATACATCAAGCATTAAGACATCGGAAATTGAATCACATTGCAGTGCTACACCTCATACCAAAGTTTCTGTTCCACAGCCTTGTGGCTTCTTTTGGAAGATGTGTAAACATTGTTCACAACTGAGTGTGTTTTTATTAGAGAAAACACTACAACATGCGAGTTCGGAAATGTGCTAAACATGCAACACATCCCCCAAAAATGTACATGTCATCATGTTCCTCCCCTCAGCATGTGGAAAAAAATAAGTGCCACGTCACTGTAGCTCACCTTCATAAGTCAACAGTTTAATATGTCAACAAAGACAGACACTTCACAAGGTGCTTGTCTGTGTTATTATTCAAATAATTTATCATGAATACTGAAATAACCACTAAAATATACTGATCTGGACAAGACATGACATAATTACAGGATAAACATACAGGTCAGCTCCCTCCGCATGGCAATTTCTGAAGAAATTCAAAGCGACAAAACCCTTTCCAAAACCATAAGAAAT
The DNA here is from genome assembly GCF_022045235.1 of Haliotis cracherodii. NCBI lineage: Eukaryota > Metazoa > Mollusca > Gastropoda > Lepetellida > Haliotidae > Haliotis > Haliotis cracherodii. The sequence continues at coordinate 23,697,755 of NW_027266273.1, forward strand.
CTCTGCTGAAAGTAGAGTACATTGTATGATTCTGACATTATCATCAGCATACCTTTAATAAATCACAATCAAATAGTGATGGTAATAGGTGTTCGCAAAAAAGTGAGCACATCCTGCCCCACTGGTGGCACCAATAAAAAAACACATGCAAAGGCAAGTCAGGTGTTCACCTGAAAAAACACAGGAACATATGGCACAAGTCAAAATAGTGAATAGCATCAGACATAATTTTTGTCATCGATGTCAGTAAAACGTACATAACATAACATGCATTTTGAGAGAATTTAAGAGCATAGCCACAACCAGGTCAAACTGTAAAATATCTATGGGGACAAAGAACATGTATGCTTTGAATCCCACTACTAACTTCAGGCAGGAGAACTAAATGTTGACAAAATGGTATGAAGACAGACAGTAGCCTCATTATTCATTCTGATCCCTGAAGAAAGCCTGAAAAAACAATTGAGTTCTTACTGAAAGGTTTCTATTTTAATTCGGTTATGACATCATGGACATATTTGATTGGGTAACCAATATTTTTTTATTCAAATATTCATCACTCTATTTGGTTTTTCCCAAAATATGTAAACATTTTGAGATTTAAAATAAATAAATAATGTTTTAGATGTATATAACGGTTCTTACTATAGGCTTGACTTGGAAAGTAAATTAGGTCGCAATTGTGTTTCGGAAATTAGTTGCTATTATACGAATGCTGAAAAAGCTTCATTGGGTATTTACACGTGATGTTTTTTATACATTTGAGTTTTTCATTTACTGCATATGTTTCTGTACTCAGTAATTGGGTTTTGAACATTTTGGGGCTTATCTGTAACTCTGCTTATTAGGACATACCATTCATCCTACTGTCTGGAAACTGAAGCACCAGAACAAGTAAAATGTGCTTAAGCACCAACAATTCCTGGAAGTAAAGCAGTGGATCCAAGATTTATAAAAAGAGGGTGGACACTTCTCAAATCACAGAGGAAACAAAGAAACATGTCCTTGGGTCACCCTCTGGATCTGTCAGTGTAAGAGCTGTAAGGTATGTATTATTATAGTCGATTATTTTGTCAACACTGAGGCATATCATCAACATTGGTTGCCAACGTAATTATATTGCCAATGTCTGTTATAAGGCGGTCCACTTAATTGATGTTAATTATTGATGAAGAAGATGAGATGATGTTCAGATATAGATTGATATATCTATATATACAAGTATACAGAGTATAGATAAAGTTCAGTGTGAACTTATTTGGATGGGTTTTTAATTGACCATTGCTCTGGAGCAGAGCAAGTGCCAGCACTCCTGACAGCTGTGAGGTCCACCTCCCCTTGATCGCTTCTTACCTATCCCCCTACAAAGATGCTATTTATATATAGTCCCATGAAGATCCGAGTTAGAATTGGTCTTTAACAACCCATGCTTGTCGTAAGAGGCAGCTAACAGGATCAGGTGGTCAGACTTGTTGACTTGGTTCAAGCATGCAACGTATCCCAATTGTGTAGATCAATGCTCATGATGTCAATCACAAGATTGTCAGGTCCAGATTCAATTATATACAGATCGCCATCATGTAGCTGGAATATTGCTGAGTGTAGCTTTAAACTACAAACAAACAAATTTATATATAGATGGTGGTGATCCATTACGTAGTTCTTTTGGGCAACGAAATATGGATCACAAATGTCACTGGTTAGAGTAAGTATTAATACACAGAATCTAGTTACAAGTGAGTAATAACAATTCAACTGTGACACTTAATTACGGTTGTGGACAAAGACTAAGCATGGACAATGGAGTGTTGTAACATGGGGATTAGTCAGTTCCTGGCTTAAGGGCAATAGGGAAAATAGTGGAATTTAGTGCACAATAGTTTTGCTGACAAAATTAATATTACTGCAGGGTCTTAATGAAATCTACTTACAATTTTCAAAAATATGTAATAACATCAAAGTGCATTTTGTCAAATAATTATACTGCATGAGTGAGTATCGTTTTACGCCTCTTTTAGCAATATTCCAGCAATATCACGTCGGGAGACACCAGAAATGGGCTTCACACATTGTACCCATGCCGGGAATCGAACCCGGGTCTTCGGAGTGACAAGTGAGCGCTTTAACCACTAGGCTACCTTATCGCCCCAAATAATTATACTGAAGAGAGTACATCAAGTCTGCAACGTCTCCAGCAGCTTGACAAACAGATCAAGTATTGTTTGTATTCAAGTCTAGAACATGATAAGGTACATCCCACCTCTCTGTAAAGTGTACTTCAGCCATGCCATATCCTATCCCATATACCACTTCATCTACCACTACAATGGATGAAACATTTATAAACTGCCATTTCTGTTGTTTCCTTCCGAACACTGCAAGAAGGCATCAAGAAGTGCGTTCTGAGAATTCAAAGACGACCAAGAAAAGAAAAGTGATTATTAGGGGTGAGGATTAGCAAGCCATCTGCAACTGCGAGTCGAAAAGGGCTTAAGTCAGAAAAAGACCTGTCACCTGCAGTGATGTATCACCGTAAGCTGAGAGCATCCCTAGTCTTCACCCAGACACTGAAGCTACTCAAGAGGATGTGTCTCAGTATCATCTATCTGGAGGCAGTGCACAACTACATCTTGTCAACAGTGGTGAGTGACACTAGTGTTAAATTAAGGGGGTCATTGTGTCCTTGAAGTTTGGTGCAATAGCATTTCAAACTGAATCTAAGGACACTCTATATATTTAACTTTTTTACACCAGTCAGCAATATCCCAGCTATATTACAATGGCCTGTAAATAACTGAGTCAGGATCAGGCAAACCAGTACCTGAAATCAGGAGCCATGATCCACACCAACATGGTGACGTCACACACACAGTCCAAACCTGACCATGGATCCAAATAGTTGCCTTGAAGCGCAAGAAACAGAGTTCAATTCTAACCAAGGTTCCCTTGGGGCATTAAAATTATAAGACTGTTAAAATTAAATTGTCTGCTACAAAAATTAGATTGTTGAAAAGTGGTTCTTTTTAAAAAAATATTTAGCTTCACAGGAAGTCACAGCCCTAATTATAAAAAATATCTGGTTTTGTAGCTTAAAATATATCAAATCCCCAAACAAAATTCCACCCCCCACCAAAAAAAAACGATAAATAGAAAGTTATGCAATGGCAATGGCACCAATACATTATACATTGATATAAACAGTTACTGGTAAATCTTTTTCACCAAAACAAATCATTTCAATTCCCTAACATGCTGATATACCTCATCCTGACATGATTGAGGAGATTTTTGTTTTAATTCACAATATTTTCTTCCAATTGTGTAAGAACTTTCAATTTGGATGCCTTTCATAACAATATTTCAGCCAGTTGTCATCAACATGAAATGTGGTCATCTTTATCAAAGAAATTCAAAACAAGAAGGTAACCATGGTAACATAATGATCTAGTACATTATCTATTTATTTTAGGTGTGGCATGGTTTTATATTTGGCTGAAAAATTGATTATGTAATTAATCAGTGAGCATGTTGGGGTCAAAAGTGCAGAGCTGTACCTGGAGGCTTCCAAATCAAAAGGATCCTGTGACAAGATAATGGATTGCCTGCATTGTGTAAAACACAAACATGTTATACCATAATAAGAGAATTACACGCAATAATCTTAATCTCTGCATATAACGGAATGCCTAATGTCACTAGAAATACAAATCAAATTGTAAATCATCATCTCAAGAAAGGTTTTATCACAAAATTCACATTTTTATTGACCAGGTTTTTGGTAATGCTCATCCACCTGAAGCAATTGACTGCACATATGAAATATTATTTAAGTATTTTAAGTTATATCTTGATAGTACTAATTGTTTATGCACACTAACAGGTTGAATATGCAAGTGACATTTCTCTGACGTCTATACATGCCGACAGAGGATAAAATGCCCGGGAATATTGCCAGAAACCCAGTAAATGTATAAATAAGAATGCACATATGTTTTTCTCCATGAAACAGATCAGCACACAAAGCCTACAAGGACAAGTTACTACCATCCTGTGCACAAGGCAAGATCAATATCTTTTATGGTTAGTTTTCTTGATTAGCTGACTTGACATTCTCGGTGGGTAATTCCAAATACTCATTTTGCTAATTTCAAACAAGACACTTAGGGGTTGCTTCTTAAGGATTATCTTTAACTGTTCATTTGACCAAACATAATTCATGGTGTGTTTTTTCCCATCTTTCTTTTCACAATAGTTGACTAATGTTTAGAGAAATTTAGGATACCACTAAAGTTATTTATACCGGACTCTAAAAGAACATGCCATATTTGTCATAGTAACAAAGACATTATCATTATTCTACCATGATGTTAATAATTACGCTTTGCTCATTTGTCAATCCAGTTTTAATCAGAAAAACAACCTCAGATTAAAACAACTGATTTGACATCTGCATCAATGAGGAAGCAATTACTTATAGGAAAGTAACTTCTTCTGGTTCCTAGAATATTCAAAGTATACATGTATATGTGGCAGCACATTTGGACACTGAAAACACTGAAAATCAACAGAGCAAAAATATTCCAAAGGTTAGGAACACTAGAGAGCATGGAAACTGGTTCATTGAGTCTTTCACAAACATTAGCCGGGTTTTACGAGACACAGAAATCTAATACACAATTGAAGAGAATGGACAAAGAAAACACAAAATATGTCCAAGGGATGCACAATAATTTTCATAAAACATACATGTTTATGACTTTGCTAAGAATTTTGTTGTTTCTTAGGAAATATTTCATTGATTCATAACAGAATGAAATGACACTGATAAATTTTGCAGCTATAACTGTAGTTTCATTTTGTAACCTATTTAGTGTTCCAGTAACTATTAATTGCCAGAAGTCTTGTAACATCAGTTATAAATGCATAGAGGCGTAACCCTAATCCATACACATGGAAATTTTCTAGACTAACAAATAAAAGTTACAACAGAGTAAAATAGCCGTGAAGATTCCGGGTTAGTATAGGTCTTCAGCAACCCATGCTTGCCGTGAAAGGTGACTGTGCTTGTCGTAAAAGGCGACTAACGGATCGGGTGGTCTGGCTCTCTGACTTGGTTGATGCATGTCATTGATCCCAATTGCGTGGATCGATGCTCATGGTATCAATCACTGGATTGTCTGTTCCAGACTCGATTATTTACAGACTGCCGTCATATAGCTGGAATATTGCTGAGTGCGGCGTTAAACAACAAACCAACCAACCAACCAACCAACAGAGTAAACATAAGAACAGTACATTTTAATGATAGTTGTCTGAAAATACCAATAAACTGGGAGATTGTCAACTTAGTAACTTCAACTCATTGAAATTTTATTCATCAAATTTCAAGTCTGATTTAAGTTTTACAGTAAATAAAGGAGTTGTTATCCATAAATTGTGTCTACTTTGTCATCCGTAAACTTCTAAGTAATAGCTATCAAACTATTTATGTACTTAGTACAAGTACTGTTATAAATAATACAAGCAATGTTTACATTACAGGGGCAGGACATCGACCATTCTGAAGCACTGTTTGTAAAAAATAGCCGATAACCCCCCAAGCTTACTCTGCTCTGCTCTGCTCAACTTATTCCATTTCTGCTCCAGTGACCACACCGCCCGTGTAGGCTTATCATGTGACCGGACTTTTCCCTTGTTTGTAAACAAACACACTTATTCTGTAATAAGATCAGATGGACCTAATGCAAGCTGTTCATTGCGGTTTACATATTTTCGGGATAAATACATAGATATACTACCAGTACTACAACTGCAACAGTGAGGTGCATGACAATATAGCTTTACACATCACAGTGACTGTATATCACTAGCTCTACGTAGGACGTGGAGGGTAAATAAGCACTATGTAAATAGTTTTTCACGTTTTGTGATATTTTCTCAATTATAGTTAAACATTTCATGATGGATGTTTATCTAAATGTGTAGACTCGGCCGAAAGGAAACAGATGAAAAACATGTGAAAGGAGTGTGTAAGACAGAACGACGTGACGGGTCCTCGACTGGCAGCAAGGAACTCTGGGTAGGAGAGTGATTGGTTCCATACGACCGAGACATAGAGAATCTCACCCGAGTGTCTTTTGATATCAAATATATCAACACGAGTTGATGATAGTGGGAAAACTCCGAGGCTTTCCGAGGATTTCTTTCCACTTTTATCAATGAGTGTTGATTTATTTGAAATCAAAAGACATGAGGGTGAGATTTTGTTTATCATCCAACATCATTCTTTCAACTTTTTCAGTTTGTAGAAAGTAATAAGCAGTGTTTTAGTGTAAAAAGTACTGCTAACAGCTTCAGTAGCAGAGCCATTAGTGATGTCATTTGATTGTGACGTCATGGTAACCAATGACGTCACAATGGTCTGCAAAGCATTGTGATGCAATTTCATTGCAGCAATATCTACAGTATATATACCGCTTGATCTCACCCAAGCGATAGCTTCTGTGGGAGCCCGTTTTGGATGATAAATATTTATGTTGTAAACTAAGCTTTGATAAACACTGGCTTCTAATCTAATCAAGCTGGCAACTTCCACATGCTTTCTCTTCAATTTGCCTCTATTGAAAAACAGTGGTGGTCGGGTCGCCTAGTGGTTAACGCGTTTGCTCGTCTCGCCGAAGACCCGGGTTTGATTCCCGACATGGGTACAATGTGTGAAGCCCATTTCTGGTGTCCCCTGCCGTGATATTGCTGGAATATTGCTAAAAGCAGCGTACACCTATACTCACTCACTATTGAAAAACAAGACTGAAGCCTGTTTACTCTGCCCACGCTTGTGTTTTTGGCTTTACTGTGCGGAGCTCTATTGTTTTGGTTTTGAGAATTAAATCAGACATGTGACATCACACTTGGAAAATTGTTTATCGCATAATTTGAAAACACACTGAACCGTCGACGTACTGACCCTTTAACTACGTACATTCTGATAGGATAATTTCAAGCATTTGGCAAAAGGAAAATGAAGCAAGAAACTTGAAATACTGGGTGTAATATGTTTACAGTTAATTTACCTCTTAGACTGAATTAAAACAAGAATGCTTAGGTAATTTAGGTAATGCAGTAACAGCCTGGCCATTGGGCATGCAACTTTTCAAAACTGACCGCCCGTCAGCAAAAAAGGAGATCTCAGAATGTCGGGGGAGGGGGGGTGTATTTTAAACACTGCTAACATGCACAAAAACTGATAACTCCTGCATGCATCATTGCATATCTTTATTGCAAGATTGGCATCATTGACAAGTTTGGCAAAGAGGCAGAACCTCGGCAATGCATGCTCAATCCAATATGTAAGTTATCAGCAAAACAAGCGGACAAGAAATTCAGTTTGACAAATGCTGTTAAAGGGAAACAACACTCCAACTCTAACAGTCGTCTAGCTGGCACCATTTTAATTAACCTGTGTAATCACAAGATTCAAATAATTTAAATTAACGTAAGCGACCAAACAAACTGGGCTTCAGACCAGTGACAGGGCAGCTGGAGGAGCTCGTTTAGGGGAGTTCCCATTTGACTGCATGATGCTCACTATAACCTTTCACCTTGCAAATTCATCTGCGATTGTAAATGTGTATGCATAATTATGAGTTTAGTATACAGCAACTACGTGTACGTATTATTATGTTTGGGACAATAAAAGTTAGTTCATATACCGTATTCGACGTAATAAGCGCCCTGTTCTAATAAGCGCCCATATTTGCTAATATATTGAATAGCTAGTGAACAATCCTAATTGGCACCCCTTCCGATTGATCAATGTTCACAAGACTTATTTATTCGTGTATAATACGCACTTGTGTGTTATATGCACCCTTAATTATGGGCAATTATATTATTGAAAAAATATCTGTCGTGTATAATATGCACAGACTTTTCTTTTGTATCATTTCAGGCTGTGTTGTGTTCTCACGAAAATTACGTTCTAAGATGGGTCCCCTATTTCTAATTTTGAGAGCACCCTGGCGGTTATTACGTCGAATACGGTACTCGAAACAGCAACGACCCTAATTTCCTAGGCAAATTGCTTACAATACAACAATTACTACTCCCTTCTTGTAATCCATGTTTCATGGTATAACCCTACACCTGTGTATTTGTTGTCATTCACTTGATGATCGGTTAATGACTTTATTACAGGTATAATTAGTGGTAGAACCACTCAGAGTACCTGACAAACACTATGCAAAATAACTCGATAATGTTCAACCCTGCCTCTGAGGGTGTCAAGGATATATATAGCAATCAGTGGTTTGCAATTGGCATTTTTCATGTCTGGGGTAATTATTAATCTAAGATTGGGTTATAAATCCAGGTCGGATGTGGTGAATGTATTACATGTTATGTAATGTGCACGTGGCAGCGCAGCAAGAGAGGAATGGTCAGTTCAGTTGCCAAAAACATTGATTAAAGGATTAACCAATAATATGTTGATTGATTAATCACTGTTATCTTGCACAGTGGATATGTCAAAATTTAGCGTTTATATATGTGGGTTTACTAAAGCAGACAGAATTCGATCATATCTCGTCATGGAGCGCCTATGTAAAACAATATACTTTGTTCAAAGGAATAGCCCGTAATACGTTGATTGATAGGTCATTGTTGTGTAACTCACTGGATATTTTTTAAAGAACCGTCAACATTATGAACATAGTTGTCACGTGTGCTCTCTCAGCTGACCAATGAGACATAACACCTATGTGAAGTATCTGAAACAAACTTATGCGATCAGTTGAGAGACGAACACAGGTTACAATATCCTAGAAAGTTGTATATATATTTAAAAAATGTTGATTGTTACAAAGACACGTAACACTGAACCAGTTTCTTTGAACAGCTTCAAATGTATGGGATATTGTTCCTCTATGTGATTATTGACAAATACATTCCTCAAACAAGTTAACTGCCTGATATTACACATATAACTTTTATGGTTGTCATTAGAATATCTGCATCTAGTTTTCATTTATTCACTGTGGCAAGAAAGCAGGAGGCATCAAATGTGACTGATCAACTTGTTCCAAACGTAACAAATATACGTAAATAGCAATCAGTTCCGATGTGCTACGCATATGGTTATTATTATTTTAAATATATATACATGTAGTAAAAGTTACAACTAAAATGACTCAATATTGGAATATATTATTTCTGATAAAATAAGTACAAATAGAATTCATCCAATCATTGCATCAAAATTCTTTAAAATTATATCATTTGGTTTTTTTAACCAATTCATCGGTAAATTGGTAGGAAATGTGCACACAGCTGATTGCTATTTCCTGCTTACTTTAAGAGAAAATACACATAGTAATCTTATTTCTGCATGTGAAACAATGCCTATAGCAGAACAGAAAATACAATTTAGTTGGTTAATCATCATGTCCAATGATACCTTATCTCACATTTCATATTGTTATTGACCAAGTTTGTTATCACCTGTTTGTTTACCTGAATTCTCTGAAGGGATACTACGTGGGTTTTTACTGTGCATAATATGTGGTTTTGACCGATAGCTTCACCCTTTCAAGCCACGTCTGCATTAATCAACAACATAAACACATGTGAGCTTGGCTGCAGCTCTTTATGTATACCTTTGTCGTGATATAGGGCTCATCATTCTTCAATCCTCCGACCGGAGTCGCATCGCGCAGTGCAGCAAGAATAGCACCGAACACAAGTCAAATCAGTCAAAATTATAGACCGTCATAAGCAGTTATTGAATCAGCGAACAAAAACCTGATCCATATTTCAATACTTTCAACTTGGAGTGTTGTTTCCTTTTAAAGATATAGCCTATTTGCCACCTGTTCATTAATACCTTACACCCCTTATAGAGACAACTGAGACCAGAGGCCACTGAATGAATTATCACAGAGTTTATCGATGGATGATCACTTGGCCACTGACAAACCACGCATCCGACATTTGACAATCTGTCATCAGAATGTCATATACTTCATCAACATGATGTGACGAGATAAGGTCCATATATGTCCACGATACAGAGATCTGTTGGTCATCAACCTGGCGTATCGTGCACCCGCCGGCATCGTGACCGGAGTATGTTATGACATCAACGTAAAGCGTCATGAAAATAAAACATATCAACAAACACAACGTCCACTGGTGGGAGACTTTTTAGAATTACATAACTTTTAAATTAAAAACTGCCCTATGTTGAGTCATATCGCGGTAATCAATCATTATGTGAAATATGCACAGGCAGTGTCGAGGCTCTCAGCACGTTTGCTAACGCCGGCTGTCAGTGGTAACATGTCAGATGCCTCTTTCTACTTTAGGATTTGAGGGTCATCCTTCACACTTTTATACAAAAGATGATATTTACCTTGAGATACTGTATAAGATCACTGGACGAGACCTGTGTCACAGAACATATCTTTGAATATGTTGATGATCCGGAAGATGCTGAGATGGCGTGTAGTCACATGAACAAATCACGTGACACTGTTCTGTTTATAAATATATTTATTACAAGTAGATATGTAGTAGACTTGTCACTTTTATATTTTTTTGTAAATATTTATTGTTGTTTGACAGCAAGAGTTTTTTCTCAATATTTATATTCACACAAGACCAATTTCCTCGAACATTTTTATGTCTACGATTATCACCAATTTTCGTTTAACTTGTTGATTTCTGATTTTACACTCAACACCAAAACATAAGCTGGGCGCCGTCTCTTACATCACAAATAGTGACGCCGCGCATAGAGAGCGGGGAACCTTCTTAGCGACTAAGCTCAACGCAGAGAGGTTTTGCCGACGGTATAAGGCTAAACGGCACTGCGTCAAAATTATTTGGAGAAAACGTCAAAATATCAGTTAGTCGCAATATTCAACATAGACAAGATTCCTACGCTTGATTGTCCCAAGGAAATGTTTGTTTTGTTGGTTGTTTATGCTGCACTCAGCAATATTCCAGCTAAATTACGACGGTCTGTAAATATTCGAGACGATCCAGTGATTAAGATCATGAGCATCGATCAAAGCAATAATTGGATATATCCGTACGATGACATGCATCAATTTAACCAAGTCTGTTCACTCTTCAAAATAAATAATCTAAACATTTTGAATATCCTAAATAGTTTGTTTTTTTTTTGTTGTTTTTTTTTCACAATTAATCGAACGGCTACGGAAAATTACATTTCTCTCATTTGAACATATGTCCGACATGCAATGATGTGTTTGAATTCCTGTTCAGCAAAAGATGTCAACTTGGCACTTCAATCGACATATGTGTATACAAAGTTTCAAATTTACCGTCGGATCATAGGTTTTCGAACGTAATACGTCTTCGGACGGCCATGTTTATCGCGATTACTCGCACTATAACAGGGGGTATAGCATTCACAGACATTGTAAATACTCAGATGATGGCTAGTTTTTAAGAGATAGTTGTCTTTTAAGAGTCAATGAGATGTGTTACAGTTGTTGATGTGATTAGAGAGAAAACAACGAATGTTTCTTAAGTGTCCGAAAACCCATAACACATTTGAACAAATGACCTTCCGCAATAAACACAAGCATCACACCTATTCGAGGATTGATATGGAGTCCCGTATGTTACCATGATAATGCAAGGTTACGATCGGTATCAACATGGCGCCAAAACGCCGATAGAGAAATGGAGAGAGAAACTAATCATGTATCACACTTCACATTATTTACATAATATATCCACACTGTAAAACTTGATGTCCAACCTACAAGGCTACTGTACAGTTTAAAGCAATAAATGTGAATATCATTTCTTTAAATGAAATCACAGATGATGATACCACCAGACATGTTGTATTGTAGAAATATTGCGTACCGCTTTTCGGGAAAGATAGCCCAATCCACTATTACTTCAATAGTCACCGAAGCGTACGTACAATACCTTCAGAAATTACCCACAAGTCCCACGGTCCTAATATTATCGCATCATGCGGCTAGGGTGAGTGAGTGAGTGAAATGTTACGCCGCCTTTTGCAAGAGATTCTATTCCTGCAATATCACGGCGGGGGATACCAGAAATGGACTTCACACATTGTACCCATATCGGGATTCGAACCCGGGTCTTCGACGAGACGTGTAAACGCTTTAACCACTGTGCTACCCGACCGCCCCCTAGAATAAAGATACAGTGCAATTTTCAACAGGTCGAGGTGCCCTTTTCGCTAATCTCGTGCCGTGTTCGCTTAGACTGGACTGTTTTGATATGGTGCCGTTTTAGCTATGATCCTCGTTGACTTCTCACGTAAGCTGGTTTCCGGCTCTCTATGCGCGTCGTCAACTTGTAATTAGAATAGACGGGGCCCAGCTTACGCGGATACGGAGTTTGTAGCATGTGCTGTTGTAGAGCATACACTTCATCCCCGCTCGAACGCACTTGGATTGTAAAAGACATTTCTCTTTCTCTGGTATATTGGCCAAGGGATCTAGTGGCAGCGTATTGACGATCTAGCGATATAAACAGTGAGTGACCATATATATGATACTATGAAGCGATTATTTCATTACAACCAGCCAATTGTTTATCTTCAACAGCGGTAATGTTGGTAAAATACATGTCACCCAGTGCCATTCTAGAAGTCCTGAGGTAGGCCCCCTAGAAGGGGATACAATTTAAACATAAGGTACCAAATGTCTAATGTTGTTGAGGCAAGTCTTAAGAAGATAACATGGTTAACTGGAAAATAAACATTATGAGGCTATGTTTAAGTTAAGGGAGTAATAAGTTATTCAGGAGATTTAAGATTTAACAGTGTTTTAAGGGAAATAACACTACTAAAGTTTGAAAGAATTAAAATATGCAATCATGTGCATTTACATACCCTGTATGTAAAAATATCCATGAGATCATATTATATGCATAGATGTCTTCAAAAGACAACACTCTCATAATATATAATTTGACAGTATTGTGGTCACAGGTCATTGTCGCATTTGATCAGATACTATAGTACCTGGATAAGTGCAGTATATAAATGTATAATATATTAATGATTAACAAACCATGTCAAATGATTTATGTTGTTATTGTTTCACGGAATATAACAAATACTACATCAACTGCTGACTTGTTATTGTATTCGTGAATTAGTATTCGTATTCTTTACCCTATATTCGTGATACGAATCGTATTCGCCTCATAGTGTATTCGTTGCAGCCCTAGTATTTAGATGTAATGATAAACGCTGGTATGAGGACTTTTTTAGTGTTTTTGGATGTAATACTAAACACTGGTATGTGGACTTTTATAGTGTATTTGGATGTAATAATACATATATTCTATAGCATGGAAATAAAGTAAGAAACACTACCACAGACTATAGTAAAGAATGTCCATATAAATCTTCTGCAGCCTTGAAAATTGTCTGTAAAGTGTGATAATTGCCTTTGAATTGCCAAGGAAAGGATTTAACTATAGCATGTTTAGAGGCCCAAGTTTTGTGTGAACCATGAACACTCATTCTGTCTCTTAATGCAACAGGAGTGGCACTGCTATGGCAGACTATGACGACCTTGAGGACAATCTGTACCGAAGGCTTTCGCAAGGAAGAGTTGCACGACGGGACGATTACGAGGACAGAGTGTCTGGTTATGGGATCGACGATGGCTCTGGGAGAGGTGGCAGAAGAAGTCTGGAGAGGCAGCCAAGGGACTGGAGAGACGATGACTTGGACGACAGGTCGCCGAACCTGAGCGACAGGTCATGGGACGCCAGGTCAAGGGACGCCAGGTCACGGGACGCCAGGTCATGGGACGCCAGGTCATGGGACGCCAGGTCACGGGACGCCAGGTCAAGGGACGATAGAGATTGGGATGAAGGATTAGGGGACAGGAGAGAACCTGATTATGATCGGAGGTCTGGGGACAGAGATCCGGATCAGGGGTACATGAGGAGGAGAGATAGAGATTTTGATGACGGTTTTGGTGACCCGATAGATCTGGATCAGATGTCAGATGATCCTAGAGATTGGGGTGAGATGCACCATGACGAGATGTCCGTTGATGACTTGGACTGGAATATTCATCCTGTGAGAGAGGGAAGAGGACACTCTTTCATCCCTGGGGAGGACGATCTGGACACACAAGGGCGACGTGACAGGTTTGTGATTTGTTTCCCAAGCTTTACTTCGAGACAATGAGTTTGTGACAATGTAGGGCCCCTGTACCCCAAGTTTGTCACACGGTAGGGTTTCTGTAGTAGATTAGGGCCCCAGTACCCCATGTTTGTCACACAGTAGGGTTTCTGTGGTAGAGTAGGCCCCAGTACCCCATGTTGTCACACAGTAGGGTTTCTGTGGTAGGATAGGCCCCAGTACCCCATGTTTGTCACACAGTAGGGTTTCTGTGGTAGAGTAGGCCCCAGTACCCCATGTTGTCACACAGTAGGGTTTCTGTGGTAGGGTAGGCCCCAGTACCCCATGTTTGTCACACAGTAGGGTTTCTGTGGTAGAGTAGGGCCCCAGTACCCGATTTTTGTCACATAGTAGGGTTTCTGTGGTAGAGTAGGCCCCAGTACCCCATGTTTGTCACACAGTAGGGTTTCTGTGGTAGAGTAGGGCCCCAGTACCCCATGTTTGTCACATAGTAGGGTTTCTGTGGTAGAGAAGGGCCCCAGTACCCCATGTTTGTCCCCGTCAAGGGATTCAAGGATAAAGGAGGTCCCCAGTTAAAAAAGTAGCGATTCAGGGTTATTTGCAGGTTACCTGATGTATCAGGAATATTGCTTGGTAGCATCATTTACCCGCTCACTCACTCATGTTTCACCAACAGATCTATGCGAGCAGGTAGACATCAAGGACAGCAGGACCAACCATGGGTGCCTGAAGAAGAGCCTGTAGTGAGTGTCTTGTCATTCTTTGTCTTCAGAAGCTCACCTGAATCCCTGAAAGTTGTCACCTGGTGATACATTGTCAACAGTGTCTTAGGTCAAATAGATGATCCCAGAAATTTCAGAAATCTGAAATATTATCAATCCTATTTTAAGGCCTAAGAACATTTTTATGATTCTGGTTGAATTTAGTATCAATATAGGGTTGAGAAGGAAGGCGTTAGTGTGAATAATTATCATGAAAGGAAATATGCTACTGGCACCAGGAATATTTGTTAGGAATATTTTTTTTTATCTTTCCATTATAAACAAAAATGATTCTCATAATACGTTAAGTGTATAGAATGACATTTGATATCACCATGATCACTACAATAATGTGCAAGGCATTCACTGATCTCGGATACAGAGATATTTCACAATATGTATGTAATCAGTTTTGAGGTCTCCCCAGATATAGTAATTAGGAAGTATATTTGGTGCTGAAGTTCGAGTTAAGATTTACAATTAAACTGTTCAGAATATATTTTCAGCTTCCATTTGGCAGTACGATGGAGGAATGGAACGAGTTGAAGTCGGATGTCCCCACCAAGACAATCATGCTCAGTGGTCTCCCAAGAATAACAAGAGAGTCAGATGTAAATAGCTTGCCCTTTTCACAAATGACAGAAATGCATTGGTTCAAATCCTCAAAATGGGTATGACATGAACCCTTTTTAGGTGTCGGCCGCTGTGAAATAACAGCTTGTTGCTAAAAGTTGGGTAAGGAGCATTTGGGTAGCTTAGTGGTTAAAGTGTTTGCTCGTCACGCCGAACACCCAGGTTTGTTTCCCATCATGAGTACAATGTGGGAAACCCTTTTCCAATGTCACCTGCCATAAATATGGCTGGACTATTGCAGCTTAAACTATATTCACTCACTCACTAAAAGTTGTGTAAAACCATATTCACTCACTCACTAAAAGTTGTGTAAAACCATACTCACTCACACACTCACTGTTATCTGATATGTAGCCGAGGCGGCATGAACATGATGAAGCACTGTTTGTATTTAGTAGTCTTCAAGCTGGACCTGGATGTCAAGGGGTTAGTTTCTTACTTTGGACATTAAACGTGTTAGAGTGTACTTTCAAGATGCTCCAGACCATATTTGGGGGCATGGGTAACCCAGTCGTCTCATGCGCCAAACGTTTAACTGTGCGGAGTTGCATCCCTTGGGCATGCCAGGAACCTATAACTGTGGGTTTGAATCCCAGTTTGTGCCAGTTATGTTTCTAGGTTTCACCATGGTGGTAGACATCTGAGACCTGCATAACTTTGGGCATTTCTCCCACATTTAGTTGACATGTTTGTGATGGAATACTGTTAAAAGTGGTGTTAAAATTAAACCAATCTCACTCACATACTCCCATGAAGATCCGGGGTAGAATAGGTCTTCAGCAACCCATGCTTGTCGTATAAGGCAACCATGCTTGTCGTCAGAGGCGACTAACGGGATCGGTCGGTCAGGCTTGCTGACATGGTTGATGCATGTCATCATATCCCATCATATATTAATACTGGATTGTCTGGTCCAGACTTGATTATTTAGAGGCCGCCGTCATAAAGCTGGAATATTGCTGAGTGTGGCGTTTACCAACAAACAAACACACAAATCATACCTTAACCCATACCAGAAGTGATATAATTAAACTGTACATGCTTACCATGATGAAACTACCAGAAAAGTGTGCTGCATTGTAACGGTCCTGATGTGTTGCAGGTGTACCTTGTGCTCCAAGGTTTCCATCATGAAATCAAGGATCTGCAGATAGAGACAAGTCAAACAGGTATACCTCTGATGCATGCTGGGACTCGCTCGTGTTGAGCTCTCCTTGTCATAAACACATGTTCAGTCATGGCTTTTTGTCTGTCGTCTGTCACAACTTCCCCTATACTGAAATTTGTCACATATTTCTGATCAATTTGATTTAAAAGTATATAAAAAAATACACCAAAGTCCACATTCTGATGGCCCGAGTGTTTCTGTTGACTCCGAATGTTGCCTGGTACATGACTCTGAACACTCAGTAAACTGTGTAAATGTGCTTGAGCTGAGAAATGATAATGGTTATTCTAGCTGATGTTTCACAGCGTTAAACAATGGTATGGACATATGTCATTTCAGACTAAGAATAAAATCGTTTCAGACTAAGAATAAACTTGTTTTTAACTGCATAACGCTAACGCTCAAACACAATCTCTCTCTCTCTCTCTCTCTCTCTCTCTCTCTCTCTCTCTCTCTCTCTCTCTCTCGCTCGCGCATGCACGCACACACACACACACAGACACCCCCCCACTGACCACAACACCCCCCCTCCCCGTACACACACACACACACACAGTTACTCGCACATACAGATACATACACACACCACACACACACTAACACACACACACACACAAACATAGATACATAGCACACACGCGGACAAACTACAATTTTGTTTTCTGTACTTTATTTTTGTCAGGCAATCATGATGGGGTTGCCTTCATCGACTTCTTTGAAGTAAAGCAGGCAGTTCAATGGATGGGGAAAATCCAGACAGAAGGACAGGTGAGACTAGTGGGCGTGTGTGTGTGTGTGGTGTGTGTATGTATCTGTATGTGCAAGTAACTCTGTGTGTGTGTATGTGTGTGTGTGTACGGGGAGGGGATGACATGGATGGGGATCAAACCAACAAGCATCCACTCTTTGAGCGGGTGCTCTATCCACTAGACTGTGGTTGTGATTTTTCAGCATAGAAATACTAAATGTGGAATTTTTTAACTTATCCTGCATTACTCCGTATTGCATTTACTGCTGTCTTTGACAGAGTGACGAACTGTGTGAGATCCAGCTGCTGAAGAAAGTTGTCCCAACCAGCTCAGGAGGCAGCGCCCTCTCACAGTCGGCACGTGACCCGGAAGTCATGACGTCACACAAAAACTCATAACTGCTTTGTCACCTCCACGGACGGACGTACTGTGTATCCCTTGTGGAAATTAAAGCTTATTATTTGTTTTTTATATTTTGCGTGTTTCTACATTCATTATATGCTGCTACATTGTTACCTGTTATGGGCCGTGACCTTAGGGTCTTCCCATTCGTAAATTGTAACGTTTATCGCTCGTCTGTGGCTCACGTCACAGTAATTTACGGGCGCAATGTTGTTCCCGCCATTTTGTTTTCTTTCCCGCCATTTTGGCCATTCACCACGTGGCCACGTAATGTCGTGTTCTGCGTTTTGAATTCTCTCTTTGGCTTGGGTAATACATTACATTTATGTATGTTGTTTTGGTGTGCTTAAAGCCTTGCCTTTTCGCTACCTCTCAGCGTAATTGTTTCTTCTCATAAACTTCAATATAATACGAAGTTTTTGAGTTACATTATGTCTCCCGTACTCTGTGGTTTTGCCACATGGTTACGTGTTTGCACATGGTTATGTGTTTGCTTAAAGCTATGCTTTTTCGCTACCTTTTAGCGTCATTGTTTGATCTCATAAACTTCATTGAAATACAAAGTTTCTGAATCACATTATGCTTCCCATACTTTGTGATTGGCCACATGGTTATGTGTTTGCTTAAAGCTATGCTTTTTCGCTACCTTTTAGCGTCATTGTTTGATCTCATAAACTTCATTGAAATACAAAGTTTCTGAATCACATTATGCTTCCCGCACTTTGTGGCTTTGCCACATAGTTATGTTTTGCTTAAATTCCAGATTTTCTGCCTCGCTGCACTTGTTGCCGCGGGAACAAATCTGGTCGGGGCCGCCCCTTTCTGCCGTGATTGTACGACGCCCTGTACTTTCACAAGGCAGTGCCGATGTTGCAGTCATTCGTCGCTGTGATCCTTCAGCTCATGCGAGTATCCAGGACACACCTCGCTCAACGTGCTCGTCGACCCCCACCTACGTTGACGGCAGCAGCGCTCAGCGGAGCTTCGCAGTGCTCCCAGCACCAACGGCGGCTCCCAACGTAGAGTCTGCCTCCCATGGCACGACATACGACCGTTCACGGTCTCCTACTCCACCGGCGGCTCCAGCGCTCCCAACGTAGAGTCTGCCTCCCCTGGCACGACATACGACCGTTCACGGTCTCCAACACCACCACATCAACGCTGATGTCTCCGGCGCCCCCGGCGCCTCCGGCGCCTCTGATGTCCCGGCGCTCCCGGCGCTCCCGGCGCTCCCGGCGCTCCCGGCGCTCTCGGCGCCTCGTGCGCTCCCGGCGCCTCTGGCGCTCCCGGCGCCTCCGGCGCCTCTGATGTCTCGGCGCCTCGTGCGCTCCCGGCGCCTCCGATGTCTCGGCGCTCCCGGCGCTCCCGGCGCCTCTGATGTCTCGGCGCCTCGTGCGCTCCCGGCGCTCCCGGCGCTCCCGGCGCTCCCGGCGCCTCCGATGTCTCGGCGCTCCCGGCGCCTCCGATGTCTCGGCGCCTCCGGCGCCTCTGATGTCCCGGCGCTCCCGGCGCCTCCGGCGCCTCAGATGTCTCGGCGCCTCGTGCGCTCCCGGCGCTCCCGGCGCTCCCGGCGCCTCTGATGTCTCGGCGCCTCGTGCGCTCCCGGCGCTCCCGGCGCTCCCGGCGCCTCCGATGTCTCGGCGCTCCCGGCGCCTCCGATGTCTCGGCGCCTCCGGCGCCTCTGATGTCCCGGCGCTCCCGGCGCCTCCGGCGCCTCAGATGTCTCGGCGCCTCGTGCGCTCCCGGCGCTCCCGGCGCCTCTGATGTCTCGGCGCCTCGTGCGCTCCCGGCGCCTCCGATGTCTCGGCGCCTCCGGCGCCTCTGATGTCCCGGCGCTCCCGGCGCCTCGTGCGCTCCCGGCGCCTCGTGCGCTCCCGGCGCCTCGTGCGCTCCCGGCGCCTCTGATGTCTCGGCGCCTCGTGAATTCCCGGCGCCTCTGATGTCTCCGCGCTCCGGCGCCTCCTCATCCTCTGATGTCTTCGGCGCTCCCGGCGCCTCTAAGGTCTTTGATCTCATGATCTTCGACGCCTCTAATGTCTCTGGCGCCTCTGACTACTCCAGCGCCTCAAGAGTTACGGAAGAAGCGCCTATGATATATCCGGCGCCTAAGATGACCTCCGGCGCCCAGATCAACAAGCTTTATCAAGCTCAGATCAACGAGCCGACTATCCGATCTTCTACTGCGGCTTAAGGGGCACCATCGGCAATCGCCTCCCCGGCGCCACTGCCCTCTTCTCTTGCTGCCGTCTCATAACTCGTCACACGGAGAAGCATGGTGAAACAACTGTCGCCGCTCCTGTCGCTACTCTCCCGTCGGTCTTCGGGATCGTGACTATCGTTCTACTTCCTGGGTGGAATCTTTTCAACCAATAGACAGTTGGTCTGATTCAACTTGCCCACTGAGACGTTATCCATAATCCCGTCGTTTAAAGCGCTATGATTCCGGAGAGATGACCTGCGGGTTTCCATCGAAACAGAGCGTCATGTGAACAGCGTCTGTATCAGATTCGACGACGACATCCACTTACAAAGAGTTTACTTCGTCGACATCGCCGACACCAACGCTGTTCTACCCTACCCTAGCGCCAGCGCTCCTGAAAGAGACTCTTCCTCGGCGCTCACCGGGTTTTCCACGACGCCCATGGGGTTCCGTGTTTTATCGCAAAACTCGGGTACACCACTTGATCGCCTCTCACGCAGTTCATTGAGGATTGTCTGTGTGTGGAGTTTGCACCTCAGTTCCGACTCCAAGGCGGTTTTCTCGGCTACTGCGCAGTGTGATTTACATGTCACGTGTCAAGTACTCGGACTGTCAACAACTCCGACCGGAATTAGGTCAACTTACCATGGCAAGGGGTGCCATGTATTTCTACAGATTGGTTTCCATGTCTAACTGTACGCTTGGTGCTACCACTCAACCAGGCGCCTGTCGCAGTCCATCCATGTACGGATGTTGGAAACAATAGACCTCCTCTACCAACACGGCTGTCACGAGGAACCTTGTTTCATCAACCCTTCGCTGTAAGAACGATAGCGCCTATAGGCGTTCAAGGGATGGAAAAGATCGCCTTCCTTCGTCCGGTTTGATCTTTTCGACTACGACACCTTCCTATCTTCCGCCTTGACTACCGGACACAGTGTCGATTTGATACTTAAAGTCCCTCGGCCGTCCCACTGACCCCTGTTGCATACCTGCCTCGTATCGTGTTGTCGTCCTCCATCGTCACCTCGATATAAGAACAGGAGTACTTATACGCCGCTTCAGGGATGAAAACGATCTCATTACTTCGTGCAATGGCCATATTGCCTCGACTTCCTACTACCCGGTTACGTCGATGCCCCGGCGGTCGATTGTGAAGCTGGTTTACTTCGTCTACTTGAGGTTGGCTCGCAGGCTATCACACCTTTTTCCGAATCGTACCGACGGTACGCAATCGCAGACCCCTGTTGCTGACTACCTCCCCTGCCACCTTGTCAGTGGCTAGTGGCCCACACCAGCCCACATTGTGACCACCTGTGATCCAGAGATCAACACCATTGGCACAGCAACAGCCTCGAGATAAAGGCTTATCCAGGACGTCGCTTGCTGACAGTGCTTTCTCGGTCACGCCCTGTTGATCGTGTCCACTGACGACGTCACCGTAGTGTGGTGTTTGCGGACCCAGAGTACTCGCCCCTCTCCCGGCGCTACAAACTCGACCGGCGCCCCCGAGAATCACCATCTTCGGCGTTCCAGGCGCCTCAAGCTCTCCGACGCCTCACGCTCTCCGGCGCCTCGGGCCAGAATATGTCAAACGGTCGACACCCCAACCCTAGATCTGTTTGCCTCATATCTGAATGTGGCCAGCTGTCGTCTTCCATTCCACCTGTGCCGGATACGACCGCTGTGGCAGTCGAAGCCTTCCATCGTTCCTGAGAAGGATTACGCGTGTACGCTTTTCCGACTCCGGTTCTCCCTCCCATGGTTCTTCAGAGATCCAGGCCACTCGACCCCTGCCATTGACTTTGGTCTCGCCTTATTGGTCAGCCAGAAGTTGGGTTATCGACCTCCGAAACATACCCAGAGACAACCCCTGGAACTTCCGGTGTGGTCCAACCTTCTGCTCCATCCACACGGTCTGTTGCCACACCCTCATACCCGCATGTTATCGTCTGCACGCCTGACACACCTGCAGAAAGCCAAGGGCTATTCGGCTATAGCGACCAAGGCTATTGCTTCAGCCCACCGTCCATCTACAGGGGGACTGTATGCTGATAAATGATGCTTGTTCCAGGCATTTTGTTCTGACAAACACCAGGATCCGATGACAGCGTCACCGCAGATCCTGGATCAGTTCCTTCTGTACTTGCGTAGCACCCGTCGGTTGAAGGGCTTACCACCCCCACACACCTGGTCGCCATCTACTCCGTTCTGGCCATCTCGGACGATCGGAGAAAGACGAAAATTCCCGACCTACGGGCCTGGCTGCGCTCGTTCAGTCTTGAAGACCTGAAGGCCAAGTTCGGACCGCCTGCGTTGGATCTGAATGTGGTCTTCAACGCCCTTCGAACCACTCCCCTCGTCTTCCTTCTACGACCTTAAGTAGAAGACGGGTATTTCTACTGGTTTTGACTACTGCCGCTCGAGTCCATGTACAGCACGCCCTCGACGTCTCCCGTGCCCGGTTCGAATGCGGTACCCAGGGCGCCGTTCATCATGGACCGTACTGGGACGTCAGTGTAAAGACTCAACTCCCAGGACAGCCTGATAGATCATTCCTTGTCCCCTCCCCCCTCGTCCAGTGTGGGTGCCGAGGATGAGGATGAGCGTCATTATGCCCAGTAAGGGCACTGAAGGTTATTCTACGATCTAAAGACTGCCGCAAGTCTAGGAAACACCTTTTTCTGCCGGTCTCCCCTTCGTCGCAGTCGTTGGTCAGCCGGAATACTTTTCCCTGTGGCTCCGGACGGTCATCCTTAAAGCTTATGAGCCGCCGGATTGGACCCTCCCCCCAAAGGCTATCACCTGAAATAAAATGAGATCAGGGCGATCGTATTTACACTGGTTCTTCACGGTATACTGTTCCATCCAGTCGTTCAGGGAAGCCTGTTCGTGGCGATCGGACACCGCCTTCACCAACCACTACTTCCGTGATGTAGCCTTGAAAGTTGTCGCCGGCGTTCACAGTTTTGGTCCCTGGTTGTAGCCCAACAGGTCATCTATCTCCGACGCCACTGATTCTCCGATACCCTGAGCGGGGCCCGTCGACCTCTCTGGTGTTTATCACCCCAGACGAGACGGATCTCTTGCGTTCCGCATTCGCTCTTAGGTCAGTTTTAGTTTGGGTTACCCGACTCATTCTATTGCTGTCACCTATCCGGGTTTTACTTTTTGCATCAACTCTCGTTTCCTGACGACAGGAATGGTAGTAGATGTGGACACCGGCGCCGACGCCAACGCTTCTCTGATACCTGAGCGGTGCCCGTCGACCTCACCGGTGTTCCTTGCCTCCAGCCTAGAGGGCTCTCCTGCGTTTCGCATTCGCTCTTGGGATTGGTCGTAAATTTTGCCGCCGACGCCGCTGATTCTTCGATTCCCCGAGCGGGGCCCGTTGAACTCTCTGGTGTTTATCGCCTCAGATTAGAGGGCTCTACTGCGTTTCGCTTTCGCTCTTCGGTAAGTTATATATTTTGGCAACACGCCTCATTGTATTTCGGTTACCTATTCGGGCGTTTCGTTTTTGCATCGACTCTTGTTTCCTGAAGACAGGAATGGTCGTAGATGTTCCGGTCATCACTTGTATGCGGTGCGGATTCATCGGACCTAGACGAGGGTTTAATATGGTTCACATCTGCAGGTATGCCCACCGGCCATGCCGTCTGATAAAGATGCAATACGGAGTAATGCAGGATAAGTTAAAAAATTTAGTAAAATCTAAATATTTTTTACATTTGTATACTTATCCTGCATTACGAAGTCTAAGTGCCCTCCCTTTCGCTACGCTACCTCCCCACGAAGTTTCAGATGTTATGTTTAAAGCAGTTATGTGTTTTTGTGTGACGTCATGACTTCCGGGTCACGTGCCGACTGTGAGAGGGCGCTGCCTCCTGAGCTGGTTGGGACAACTTTCTTCAGCAGCTGGATCTCACACAGTTCGTCACTCTGTCAAAGACAGCAGTAAATGCAATACGGAGTAATGCAGGATAAGTATACAAATGTAAAAAATATTTAGATTTTACTAAAATTTATGTATAGGAGAAAACATGCCTGGTTTGGGCAACAAACATGGTTTGGGTTGAAAATATAAAATGTTTTCTCTGACTTATTGACCACCAAAGGAACAATTATTAATATTTGTTTAATATTATGTATAAAATGTGTTACGACAGTCTAAAGAAATGTCATAAAATACATCTGGCCAGGAAATGTATGCAAAACACGGTAACTTCTAATGAACCACTTATTTTCAACCAGTTCTGTGATGTACTTGTTAGAGTGCCTGACTATTGAGGGGTTCGAGGGGTTCGATTCCCATCATCCATAATAGCAAAGTTTCAATTCTTGTCTTCAAATTTAGAACATTGGACATTTAAAACACTCAGTTCAAATTTCATCAGCTACTCATCTCATCAGATGTTACAGGGTAAAAGTAAAACCTCTTACTCGGGATGAGGTCTCTCTAGGAAAATAAAACCTCTTACTCGGGATGAGGTCTCTCTAGGAAAAAGTAAAACCTGGAGGTTATGATGAAAAAACAAGTACCGCCCAAAACCGCTAATATCCCTTATAGGTTTGTAAGTGGAGGAAGTCCAGTGAGGTCCAGTGAGGTGGGTGAGGACGACACCAGCAAGTGGTTTCGGAAGAGGGTGTTTTGCGATGGGTGGTTGCGTGGCACAGGTTGTGCTAGTTTGCTGATGTTGATGCATCTTCTTCACAGGGATCAGTCGAGATCTTGAAGTGCGAGGTAAAGGCTGTGTACAGCTCACTGGTCCTCCAGTCCACGAAAACTGTAAGTTGATATGTAGAATGCCAGGAAGCAGCATAATCTGAGATAAAAGTATTAAAAAAACATTGAATTTTCATCTTCCAAAAGTACTGTTCAGTTGCGTCTTGAATAAACCATGCTGTACGCACATTGATAGTTGGTTGTCATGCAGTGCTATTGGATGGGCACTGGTTTCTTTTAAGCATGTGTTTTGGGTAGCTTTTTTCGTCACCTTTAATCTTGCACTTTTCATTGTGTTAAATAGTCGTCGTCCCATTTTTCAAATTTCATGAAAATATCCAATCAGTGTAAAATATTGCTCTTACTGTGAAGTCCTAACTTGAAATGAATGAAGTTCTAACGAAGAGGAAATTCTGCGAGGGCAAGAAGTCGGCTAAGGACCCCCATCTACTTTGGCAGGACTGTCAGCCTCAGTCTTCCCTCACTTGGATGAGACGCTTGTGCCTCCATCAGACAGAGACTTCATCGCCTATCTTCAGGTGATTGCTGAGAGGAAGCAGCAACATGCTCGTCGGAAGATGCCTGACCACTGCTCCGCCTCCCCATCGTCTTGACCAGTAGTCCATCCAAGTCAACAGGATTGTCTTTCCTTCATCTTGGGCCTTCGTCGGAATTTGACTATGATGAGGAAGAGACCATGGTTTGCTGACTTCTCACTGTCGGCGGCACCTCCAAGGCAGGGTGCAGACCCCCAGAGGGCGTGTCACATGGAGGAATCTATCACCCTACTACCAGATATCTTTGTCCAGAAGAACTAGAGACTATGGATAAAGACATCGAGAATCTGGAGAACCACACTATTCCTTTATTCCACCTAGGCAGTTCAAGAAGCAAAAGGGCATGGCCAAGTCTTTGCCGAGAAGATTTCATCCTTGTACAAAGATATGATATGTTGGATTTGACAGATTCCACCAGGTTGTGAAGTTTCAGGATCTTCGACTCTCAGATCTTGTAGTTGGATAGGGAGTTATGCTAGACGCTCCCTCAACTATCGGTCCTAGCTTCATCCTTTGCAGCCGAGGATGTGTGGCTGTTGGAGCACCAGACAGCTATGCAGCAGCTGCAGGCCATGTTCAGAGATGCCAACCATTACACCGTGGTGGCACATGGTCTTGTGCAAAGCCCACAGGTCACAAATCAGGTGGAGTTGAGCAACGCCGGTCAAGAATCATTCTCAGCTCCCTGGGGAGTATACACCTTAAGTATTTTTATACTTATCCTGAATGATCCAAGCGCACTCCCGTGACTGACGTCTTCCTCCCCACTGTATCATCAGCCCTGACGGAAGCGCTTGAAGACACAGAGATCATGGAGTTCATGTTGGACAAGAAGTGTTACTGAAGATGCTTGTTAGATCGTCATTCATGTCCAGTTAGGACTCCGCAGAAAGAACAGTGTTCAATATGTAATGCAGGATAAGTATACAAAATAGACACAATACAGTGGTTATGTCATGTTACATACCCTACATACCTAGGTGATGCTTAACTAATCATGGTAATGATGCTGGATATATACTCACCACCAAAAGAAACGTGAACCATAGAAACATGTAGAGAAGTATGTTCATTAAGAAGTGATGTTTCAAATGTGTACCACTTAATGACAAAACTAACAATCAGTCAAGTCACACAGAGTGTCTTTATTCACATCATGACATGCGACACATGATTTCCAAACTTTACACGTGAATCCTGCTCGAGACAACTGGTGCATCATGGATGATCACACAACATACCAGTATGTTTGTTTCTGCATCGAACCAACTTAATGTCTCTTGAATATGAGTAATTTTTCATATATTAACCAACATGTATGGTATTCGCGTTTCTTTTGTTGGTGAGTATATATCAATAAATGTGTCAGGAAGCTTTGGGGTAATTGTCTTAACACAACTGGCACTTTCAGGTGTTCACCTGGAGGAAATGGGCCTCTACTGTGCCCACAGACACCCTCGTGGTTTGGAACATCCCACCAAATATTGGATTCAAAGCTGTAAGTTACACTTGTGGACAGATCTCTTCTTTTAGCCACTTATAATCCCCACCACGAAGGAGAAGGGGATATAGGAATAAGTGCTATCTGCCCATCCATCCGTTTTGTTTTCGGAGCAGAACTAAAAAAACATGAGAGATATCATAACTTAACAAAATCTTAACAAGAAAATATTTCCATGGCAGCTACTTTGACTTAGAGTGAATTGGCAGTAGTGCTCCTATCTGGAGCAGATCTTGAAATCCATACAATATTTCTTCACCAAACTTGGCACATAGATAGGTTTAGTGTCAAATTGGTGCCTTTTGATAGTTTGGTATGTTTAAAGAAAATATTTTTCAAGTTTCCATAGCAAAGACTTTGATTGCAACCTGGGTACTTCATAAACATCTTATATCTCCAATATAACACCCTTGAAGTATATCTCCAATATAACACCCTTGATGTATATCTCCAATCAACACCCTTGATGTATATCTCCAATCAACACCCTTGATATGTATCTCTTATATGATACCCTTGAAGTATATCTCTCATATGATACCCTTGAAGTATTTCTCTCATATGAAACCCTTGAAATATATCTCCAATATGATACCCTTGAAGTATATTTTCAATATAACACCCTTAATATGTATCTCCAATGAAACACCCTTGATCTTTATCTCCAATATAATGCCTTTGATATGTATTTCCAATATAACACCTTTGAAGTATATCTCCAATATAACATCCTTGAAGTATATCTCCAATCAACACTCTTGATATGTATCTCCAATGTAACACCCATGAAGTATGTTTCCAATATAACACTCTTGATATGTATCTCCAATATAACACCCTTGATCTGTATCTCCAGTATAACACCCTTGAAGTACATCACCAATATGATACCCTTGAAGTTTATCTCCAATATGATACCCACGAAGTTTATCTGTAATATGATACCCTTGACGTATATCTCCGATATGATACCCTTGATGTATATATCCGTTATGATACTCTTGAAGTTTATCTCCAGTATAATACCCTTGAAGTTTATCTCCAATATGATACCCTTGAAGTATATCTCCAATATGATACCCTTGAAGTATATCTCCAATATAAAAACCCTTGAAGTATAACTCCAATATGATACCCTTGAAGTATATCTCCGATATGATACCCTTGAAGTATATCTCTCATATGATACCCTTGAAGTATATCTCTCATATGATACCCTTGAAGTATATCTCCATATGATACCCTTAAAGTATATCTCCAATATGATACCCTTGAAGTACATCTCCAATATGATACTCTTGAAGTATATATCTCATATGATACCCTTGAAGTACATCTCCAATATGATACCCTTGAAGTATATCTCTCATATGATACCCTTGAAGTATATCTCCAATATGATACCCTTGAAGTATATCTCCATATGATACCCTTAAAGTATATCTCCAATATGATACCCTTGAAGTACATCTCCAATATGATACTCTTGAAGTATATATCTCATATGATACCCTTGAAGTACATCTCCAATATGATACCCTTGAAGTATATCTCTCATATGATACCCTTGAAGTATATCTCCAATATGATACCCTTGAAGTATATCTCCATATGATACCCTTAAAGTATATCTCCAATATGATACCCTTGAAGTACATCTCCAATATGATACTCTTGAAGTATATATCTCATATGATACCCTTGAAGTACATCTCCAATATGATACCCTTGAAGTATATCTCTCATATGATACCCTTGAAGTATATCTCCAATATGATACCCTTGAAGTATATCTCCAATATGATACCCTCCATAGAACTTGAACTAATCAGCATTGATGACAGGAAACTTTGTCAAATAATTTTCTTTTTTTTCTTTTCAGATTCGTGATGAGATTACACTGTTGGGAGTTCGACCAATTAAAGTAATGGTAATGAAGTGTAATGATACTGGTAGGTTGCAGCTAGCCATGTCTTACAGGAATAGTGTGTGTTAAGTCAGAATCAGAGGGACTGTTGAAATTGTTGATGTATGTATGTATGTCATTGCTTACTTAACAATCCATCTGTGGTCATTGCAATCACAAACATTGTTCACATAAATCTATTTTAAGCCAACATCAATCTCATTAAATTCAGATCTTAGTTCTCACTACCACTAAGCAAAAGACTGAGGTGATACTATTGCGGGTCTTGCAGAACGACCTTTCATCTGACCAATCAGAGCATCACTAACCAGATCAGGAAAGTGTCTGCTCATGCAACCTCCATAAGTATAAGAGAGGGTATGCTGAATAATAATAATAATAATAATAATAATATCTTCTGTATTTCGCTTTCAAATGATAGGAAGTGACTTGGAATAGCTCATGGGAAGTACTGCCATGCAATATCACCATGGTCTTTTGGTGCATAATGTTCTTTTGTTCAAAATTGTTTCAAAATATTTATCAAAGTGTAGTCTGGAATGGAAGTCGCCAGTTAGAAACTTGTGAGGTGAGGTGAGGTGAAATTGGGTTTAACGTCGCGTCCAAGATTATTGCACTTATATAGCTACGTGCATGCACGTGTATGTGTGAGTGTGGCTGCTTGTACTAGTCCGGACTGATGCCGATTTATAGTGCTAGCTCACTGAGATACCATGCCGCAGTGTAACATGA
The DNA here is from genome assembly GCF_022045235.1 of Haliotis cracherodii. NCBI lineage: Eukaryota > Metazoa > Mollusca > Gastropoda > Lepetellida > Haliotidae > Haliotis > Haliotis cracherodii. The sequence goes on from NW_027266273.1 coordinate 23,727,281, forward strand.
ATACCCCACTCAGACACAGTATACTGACTCCGAGCCGACCAGTCCTTGCTTTAGCCCCTTAATGCCGAGCGCCAGACAGGGTAACAACAAGTACCATCTTTTAACGTCTTTTTGTATGACGCGGCCCGGGATCGAACCCTGAACCTTCCGCTCTCCGGGCGGACGCTCTACCACAAGACCACGGAGGCGGTCCTAGAAACTTGTGAATGTGGCTCAGTAAATCTGCTTTTTGATTGGCTAATGTTGACTTCTTGTTAGTTATGTCGTTGGTTGGTCAGTATGCCTGACCAGTATTGATATGTCCTTTGTTTTACGGTAGTGAGAACTAAGGCTAAAAAAAATAATAGTCTTGGTTCTCAGGCTCTGCCTGCATCATCACAAAGTCTGCCGCACGTTTCGTTTTAATTTCCAATTTCAAAAAGATATAAAAATCCTCGTACTTAAAAACAATGCTATCCAGGATGGCACATAGTGACTTCCTGCTTTACTGCATAACTTGTGTTATGGCCGTGGCGGCAATATGAGTTTGTATTTTTGTTTATGCTTGCTTGTTTATTTGGTTACATACTAGTTTGAACAAGCAAAAAAAAAACAACAACACCCGCCCGCACTTTATTTTCTAATGTCATTGCCTGAGAACCAATTCTTTTATTTTTTTAAGCCTAAGATCTGATTTTTTTAAGACTGCATTCAACATGTACAAGTTTTGGTTGTATACAGTTCTCAAAGAAGACTGAGGGGCGGTCGGGTAGCCTAGTGGTTAAAGCGTTCGCTCGTCACGCCGAAGACCCGGGTTCAATTCCCGACATGGGTACAATGTCTGAAGCCCATTTGTGGTGTCCCCCGCCGTGATATTGCTGGAATATTGCTATAAACGGCGAAAAACCATACTCACTCACTCAAAGAAGACTGTGATTCTGCAGAACCCCTGTTTGATTGTAGCAAATGAGGTGTAGCCAGTAACACAATACATTATACACAGAATTCATATTCACTTTTTATTTTGATATGGAACCAGAGAGAATGCATTGATGTGCAGTACACATGTATTCAAAGCGATCAAATTACACAGTTGCTGGTCCTGTGTGGAGCTCCTGTTTGTCCTAGTCACACAGATTGATGGGCAGATTGGCCTGCTTCAGGTGCCAGGATCCAGTGACAATGAGTTCAAATCCCAATGTATGTTCCCTGGTTTGTCAGCATCATCCAAGCACTTGTGGCTTCTGACATCCACTTTTCTACCACATTTAACTGACACCCATGAGTGAGTGAGTGAATAAATGAGTGAGTGAGAAATCAACTTCACACATTTTAGCCATGTGGGGAATTGAACCTGGGCGAGTGAGTTGACTGAGTGAACTTTTAGCAATATTGATATCATTGCAGAGGGACATTAGAAATCAGCTTCACACATTGTAGCCATGTTGGGAATTGAACCCGGGCCTTCGACAAGCGAACGTTTGCCTTGACACCACTCACTCACTCACTCACTCAGTTGCCGGATCATTGCCAACAGTCCTTATTATTTCAGGTAAAAGCAGAGAATATGGCATTATTGGATTTCAAAGCGTTGCTGAAGCATATAAATTTATGGATATTACAAAGGTAACTTCTTTTAGTGGCATCCAGAAGTTGGTGTGATGAACAAGGACAAGTTTTTTTATAAACAATCGAGATGGTGTTTCGGTGTAGATTCAAACACTGTTATTGAACAGTGTTCGTATGACTTGCTTAATGAGGGTGTTAGAGTCTTCATCAAAATGTCACCTCGATTGTCTGTTGATGATCTGACCATTGTCAACAATTGGATTTGTTTTGGAGGGTATGTTCCTAGTTTGAGGTTTTTGTATCATATTTAGACTGAGGGCTTAAGGCTTTTTGCTACAACAAACCTCGTATTGCTGATACAAGATAAAATATCAAATGCTGGATATTGAATTATGATGATTGATGGATCTGAAAGGTGAAATGTGTTAAATGACCACACATACAGAGTGTTCATCACAACGGACCATTCACTCACTCACCCCCGTTCTTGAAGTAACAAACTGATGCCAGGCTATTGTGTGTTACATTCAGGGTGTGATTGAGCTGACAGAAAGAACAATGCTGGCCATGTACAGCTCTGGTGGTAAACAGGACAAAAACTTCACAGCTCCTGCACACAGCACCAAGACCGTCAACAAGGTACTGTGGGATACAGGGTCGCTGTCTGTGTGTGTGAGAGAGATGCTGTCTGTGTGTGTGAGAGAGATGCTGTCTGTGTGTGTGAGAGAGATGCTGTCTGTGTGTGTGAGAGAGATGCTGTCTGTGTGTGTGAGAGAGATGCTGTCTGTGTGTGTGAGAGAGATGCTGTCTGTGTGTGTGAGAGAGATGCTGTCTGTGTGTGTGAGAGAGATGCTGTCTGTGTGTGTGAGAGAGATGCTGTCTGTGTGTGTGAGAGAGATGCTGTCTGTGTGTGTGAGAGAGATGCTGTCTGTGTGTGTGAGAGAGATGCTGTCTGTATGTGTGAGAGAGATGCTGTCTGTGTGTGTGAGAGAGATGCTGTCTGTATGTGTGAGAGAGATGCTGTCTGTGTGTGTGAGAGAGATGCTGTCTGTGTGTGTGAGAGAGATGCTGTCTGTGTGTGTGAGAGAGATGCTGTCTGTGTGTGTGAGAGAGATGCTGTCTGTATGTGTGAGAGAGATGCTGTCTGTGTGTGTGAGAGAGATGCTGTCTGTGTGTGTGAGAGAGATGCTGTCTGTGTGTGTGAGAGAGATGCTGTCTGTGTGTGTGAGAGAGATGCTGTCTGTGTGTGTGAGAGAGATGCTGTCTGTGTGTGTGTGAGAGATGCTTTCTGTGTGTGTGAGAGAGAGATGCCATCTGGGAGAGAGATGCTGTTTGTGTGTGTGAGAGAGATGCTTTCTGTGTGTGTGAGAGAGAGATGCCATCTGGGAGAGAGATGCTGTCTGTATGTGTGAGAGAGATGCTGTCTGTGTGTGTGAGAGAGATGCTGTCTGTATGTGTGAGAGAGATGCTGTCTGTGTGTGTGAGAGAGATGCTGTCTGTATGTGTGAGAGAGATGCTGTCTGTGTGTGTGAGAGAGATGCTGTCTGTGTGTGTGAGAGAGATGCTGTCTGTGTGTGTGAGAGAGATGCTGTCTGTGTGTGTGTGAGAGATGCTTTCTGTGTGTGTGAGAGAGAGATGCCATCTGGGAGAGAGATGCTGTTTGTGTGTGTGAGAGAGATGCTTTCTGTGTGTGTGAGAGAGATGCTGTCTGTGTGTGTGAGAGAGATGCTGTCTGTGTGTGTGAGAGAGATGCTGTCTGTGTGTGTGAGAGAGATGCTGTCTGTGTGTGTGTGAGAGATGCTGTCTGTGTGTGTGAGAGAGATGCTGTCTGTGTGTGTGAGAGAGATGCTGTCTGTGTGTGTGAGAGAGATGCTGTCTGTGTGTGTGAGAGAGATGCTGTCTGTGTGTGTGAGAGAGATGCTGTCTGTGTGTGTGAGAGAGATGCTGTCTGTGTGTGTGAGAGAGATGCTGTCTGTGTGTGTGAGAGAGATGCTGTCTGTGTGTGTGAGAGAGATGCTGTCTGTGTGTGTGTGAGAGATGCTTTCTGTGTGTGTGAGAGAGAGATGCCATCTGGGAGAGAGATGCTGTTTGTGTGTGTGAGAGAGATGCTTTCTGTGTGTGTGAGAGAGAGATGCCATCTGGGAGAGAGATGCTGTTTGTGTGTGTGTCTGTGAGAGAGAGAGATGCTTTCTGTGTATGTCTGTGAGAGAGAGAGAGAGAGAGAGAGAGAGATGCTGTCTGTGTGGGTGAGAGAGAGATGCCATCTGGGAGAGAGATGCTGTCTGTATGTGTGAGAGAGATGCTTTCTGTGTGTGTGAGAGAGAGATGCCATCTGGGAGAGAGATGCTGTTTGTGTGTGTGTCTGTGAGAGAGAGAGATGCTTTCTGTGTATGTCTGTGAGAGAGAGAGAGAGAGAGAGAGAGATGCTGTCTGTGTGGGTGAGAGAGAGATGCCATCTGGGAGAGAGATGCTGTTTGTGTGTGTGTCTGTGAGAGAGAGAGATGCTTTCTGTGTATGTCTGTGAGAGAGAGAGAGAGAGAGATGCCCTCTGTGTGTGTGAGAGAGATGCTGTCTGTGTGTGTGAGAGAGATGCTGTCTGTGTGTGTGAGAGAGATGCTGTCTGTGTGTGTGAGAGAGATGCTGTCTGTGTGTGTGAGAGAGATGCTGTCTGTGTGTGTGAGAGAGATGCTGTCTGTGTGTGTGAGAGAGATGCTGTCTGTGTGTGTGAGAGAGATGCTGTCTGTGTGTGTGAGAGAGATGCTGTCTGTGTGTGTGAGAGAGATTCCCTCTGTGTGTGTGAGAGAGATGCTGTCTGTGTGTGTGTGAGACCGCCTCCGTGGTCTTGTGGTAGAGCGTCCGCCCGGAGAGCGGAAGGTCCAGGGTTCGATCCCGGGCCGCGTCATACAAAAAGACGTTAAAAGATTGTACTTGTTGTTACCCTGTCTGGCACTCGGCATTAAGGGGCTAAAACAAGGACTGGTCGGCTCGGAGTCAGTATACTGTGTCTGAGTGGGGTATTCGTGTTAAACTGCGGCATGGTATCTCAGTGAGGTAGCACTATAAATCGGCATCAGTCCGGACTAGTAAAAGCAGCCACACACACACATACACGTGCATGCACGTCGCTATATAAGTGCAATAATCTTGGACGCGACGTTAAACCCAATTTCACCTCACCTCACCTGTGTGTGTGAGAGAGATGCTGTCTGTGTCTGTGAGAGAGATGCTGTCTGTATGTGTGAGAGAGATGCTGTCTGTATGTGTGAGAGAGATGCTGTCTGTGTGTGTGAGAGAGATGCTGTCTGTGTGTGTGAGAGAGATGCTGTCTGTGTGTGTGAGAGAGATGCTGTCTGTGTGTGTGAGAGAGATGCTGTCTGTGTGTGTGAGAGAGATGCTGTCTGTGTGTGTGAGAGAGATGCTGTCTGTGTGTGTGAGAGAGATGCTGTCTGTGTGTGTGAGAGAGATGCTGTCTGTGTGTGTGAGAGAGATGCTGTCTGTGTGTGTGAGAGAGATGCTGTCTGTGTGTGTGAGAGAGATGCTGTCTGTGTGTGTGAGAGAGATGCTGTCTGTGTGTGTGAGAGAGATGCTGTCTGTGTGTGTGAGAGAGATGCTGTCTGTGTGTGTGAGAGAGATGCTGTCTGTGTGTGTGAGAGAGATGCTGTCTGTGTGTGTGAGAGAGATGCTGTCTGTGTGTGTGAGAGAGATGCTGTCTGTATGTGTGAGAGAGATGCTGTCTGTGTGTGTGTGAGAGAGATGCTGTCTGTGTGTGTGTCTGTGAGAGAGAGAGATGCTTTCTGTGTATGTCTGTGAGAGAGAGAGAGAGAGAGATGCCCTCTGTGTGTGAGAGAGATGCTGTCTGTGTGTGTGAGAGAGATGCCATCTGGGAGAGAAATGCTGTCTGTGTGTGTGAGAGATGCTGTCTGTGTGTGTGTGTGTGAGAGAGATTCCCTCTGTGTGTGTGAGAGAGATGCTGTCTGTGTGTGAGAGAGAGAGATGCCATCTGGGAGAGAAATGCTGTCTGTGTGTGTGTCTGTGAGAGAGAGAGATGCTTTCTGTGTATGTCTGTGAGAGAGAGAGAGAGAGATGCTGTCTGTGTGTGTGAGAGATGTCTCTATGTGTGTGAGAGATGTCTGTGTGTGTGTGAGAGAGAGAGAGGGAGAGATGCCATCTGTTCGTGTGTATGTGTGTGTGAGATGTGTGTGTGTGTGTTTGAGAGAGAGAGAGATGCGCTCTGTGTCTGTGTGAGAGAGAGAGAGAGTCTGTCTCTGTGTGTGTCTGTGAGAGAGAGAGATGCTGTCTGTGTGAGTGTCTCTGTGTGTGTATGTGTGTGTGTGAGATGCTGTGTGTGTGTGTGAGAGAGAGAGATGCGGTCTCTGTGTGTGTATTTGTCTGTGTGAGACAGAGGGATCATTAATCATCTAGCAGGACATTTTGTGATTAAATTTCTCTTTTTATTGAGGTAAATTATTCAAATTATTTATATTTCAGAAAATCACAGAGAACACACAGATGCCGGGAGGAACGGAAGGAGGACAGGATGGGGAGGGGGATGAAGAAAAGGATGGGATTGACAGTGAAGGGGGTGGGAAGCTGAACACCAGGGGAACCCCCTCCAAGACTCTGTATGTTGCCAATGTAAGTAGACATGGGGTTACAGTTCATGTCATTTCTTGAAATGTCCAATGGAGGTGGGCTGTCTCCTTCACTCACACAATCAGTACAGTAGGTTCAGTCTGGAGCAGAAGCATATGTTAATTTACACTTATACAGGAAAACATGTATTTGTCAGGGATATCTTGTACAGTTACTCATGATTTAGGGGCTTTATGGAAAGGCTAAAACATGACTCCGATGTCTTGAATGACAGTGTGAGTGAGTGAGTTTGGTTTTACGCCGCTTTTAGCAATATTCCAGCAATATCACATGTTGGACATCACAAATGGGCTTCATACATTGTACCCATGTCGGGAATCGAACCCGGATCCTCGGCGTGACGAGCAAACGCTTTAACCACTGGGCTACTCCACCAACCCATAATGACAATGTAAGTTGAGGAAAGAAAGAAATTGAGAGGCATCAATACCAAAGAACAGGTTTGTATAAACTGAAATCAATATTTAAACAAAAACCCATATACCAACATTTTTATATTTTCAACACACTTTTCATGAACCTTGATGTAGTATATATTTTGCTGGCAAACATATATGTGGAAAACAGATATTGTTAAACACATTGTCTTTCATCAGTGCTTCTGGAGCCTAATGGTTCATTCATCAGGCTACAGGTATGATGCTCATGATGTCAATCACTGGATTGTCTGATCCAAACATGGCTATTTACAGATTGCCATCATATAGCTGGAATATTGCTAGATGCAGTGTTATGCAGCAAACAAATTTGACTTGATTATCTACAAGTTGTTTTGATGTGAAGATCTGGGTTAGAACTATGGATCTTCAGCAACCCACACTTGTTGCAAGGGAAGACCAACAGGATTGGATGGTCAGAGTCGCTGACTTGGTTGATGCATGCCATTGTATCCCATTTGTGTATATCAATGCTCATGATGTCAATCACTGGATTGTTTGAGCCAGACTCTTTATTTATAGACCGCTCTCATGGCTGGAATATTGCTGAATGCAGCATTAAATAAAAAACAAACATGATATAGCTTGAGTCTGCTTGACAATTTCTCACTCACTCCACCTTTTCCCAGGTGCCCAGCGACGCCTCATGGAAGAACATTAAGCTGGTGTTCCAGCTGGCTGGTGAGGTACTCAAGGTTCAAAAGAACGTGAACTCCAACTTTGCAATTGTGAGGTTCAAGACAACTGAAGAGGCTGTACAAGCCATTTGTATCCTTCATATCTTGGAAATTTTATGTCTACATCTAGAGGGTTGGGAAGTCGGTGGAGTCACACCGTCTGTCCACCCAACATCAGACTGACTTCCTGGTATTGTGTATAGGTTCCATAGGTAATTATGAAAAGAGAAAATGTGATTCAGGGCAGTCAACAATTATTTCAAACTATGTGTGTAAGAAGTTGGAACTACAGAAAAGGGAATCGACCCCATGACTAAACACCAGCTGGCTTTCATATTAATTGGAGTGGTCTGTCTGTCTGTCTGTCTGTCTGTCTGTCTGTCTCTGTGCATCAGACGTGTGAGTGCAGCCTTTTACTCCCAATTTACAAACCATTTAGACACAAATATTTCAAGTGATGTAGTGCATGTCTTGGTAATGTTGAACAATGAGTACCTCGTCAGCTTCCTTATGTTTCTCAGCCATGTTTGATGGCCAAAAGTTGTTTGACTGCACGATGAAAGTCAGCTTTTACAGTTCTAAAGAACGAGCCCCTGTTGTCAAGGCACTTCCAAGTAAGTCACAAAGAACAAGACAGATCAAGCTCACCAGAAAACCTGTTTGTGGCAATTCATCAGATATTTTTAAGATGTCAATAGCATTAAAGGGCATAAATTTGTCCAAGGCATTAAAAATTACATGTTTTTACTTAGCCTGCATTACATTATGTTGTTGCTGCTTTCAGGTCGAAAGTAGCCATGGAAAATAGACTTCAGAATATTGCATTGATATAGGTAAAGTTTTTGAACCAGTAGTATCCCAATGACTGCTCTCTGGAGTTACCTCCCATGCCCCTCTGTGATCATTGTTGTTTCTTTCATGGTAGTGAGAAACACTTTGGTCACGGAGCTCAGAAATATTGTTATCTCCCCTGGCTTATAATGTGGGGGGATATAGTCGAGGCCTCGTCTCGTCCGTCCCTTTGTCTGTCCGTCCTTAATCATTTCCTCTCGGAGCGTAACTCGAAAACAGTTTAATATTTTCCAAAAAATAATTGGTAGATATATCAAACAGTTTCTGAAGTTGTGCCTTTTGTAATTTACAGATTTTTGTCATTTTTATTTTTCTCGATTTCCATGGCAACAAGTTGGACTTCAGTTCTATGAGGGTGGTGTTTGTTTCTGGAGCGTAACTCAAAACCCTTTAAATACTTTCTAACAAAACTTTGCATGTCTACCAAGCACATCCTGAACTGGTGCCTTTTGATATTTAGCACTTTTGGGAATTTTAACAAATAAACTGTTAAATATTTCCTTGCCAAACATTGCATGTCTATATATAAAGCACATACTGAACTGGTACCATTTGATATTAAGGAGTTTTAGAAATGTTTATTTTAGAATTTCCATTGCAGCTGTTTTGACATGGGCTAAGAGAAATGTTGGGTCAGTTACCTGGTTTGGGGACCATAACGTGTTAAAATGGGTGGGGGATATAGATAACTTCGTCGACTATAAGCTTGTTTACATCCAGAATGCAATCCTCTGAAGTCTTCTGTCTTCTGGATACCCCCGACCTGCAAGCAGCAATATTTGCATAATGTAATGCAGGTTAAGTATTAAGTACAGACTATATTCTGATATTCTAGTTTCTATTTAGTTAAAGACATTTGTACAGTAATCATAAGTAATGTTTTGTGGTGTCCAAAACTGTGTATGAAGTATATTAGCCAGTTGTTTAGGCCTGCCCAGAGAGAAATGATTGACAATCAACTTTGACCATTTGTGTGTTTCGACGGTTACCCTGAAAGTGACAGTTCTGTGTGGAAGATCACACAAATGCTATCTTTTTGTTCTACAGAAAAAAAGCCATTTGTGGTAATAGTTTCAAAGTATTGTTTCCATTATTACTATTTGTAGCCTACATGATCATGATGAGTTTTCTTCTCCTTGAAGAATTGAAGGTGTTAGCTGGTCAGCTAGAGAACCTATTTCAATAACTCTGTTTTCTGTTGCAGCTGGTTCTAAATCACAAGATCCAGGTCTTGATGCTTGTGATGAGCCTTCGGACAACATCCCACAGACAAGTACGTTATCTATGATAACAGAAAACATTACACAGAACGACCAACAGAGTATGTTTTCCCTCATCTAACATAACCATGACAACAAATAATCTTTTTCAACAAGACTGTGTCCACCATACTCACCATCATCGTTCCTCCTCCTCCGAAGAAACCCCAGAACCTATCAGCTGATAATGGATGTGATGGCTCGTCCAATGATTGTTTCAAGTGGTTCCAAATCTACTTTTAAAAATTTCTGTCACAAGAGCGATGCTGATAAACCCTTTTATGGAATAATGAATTAAGAAAACAAAATCCAGTTTGGTTTCTAGGTTGTGGTACTCTGTTCTGTTGTTAGCCATTGTGTAGCAATATTCCTGATATTTTAAGATGGGTAATGAAGCACACAGGTAATGAATCACATGGGTTATGAAGCACACAAGTAATGAAGCGCATAGGTAATGAAGCACACAGGTTATGAAGCCAGATGTACAGTAAGGATAAGGATTAAACAGTTGTGATTGGATCCTAATTAAAATAGTCAATGGCTTGATTAGATCTTCATAGGCAGACGAGATGTAATACCCTTGATCTCTGTTGATCAAAGGTTTGTGGTGGCGGATGTCTTTAGCTTCTGGAAGTTTTCCTTTGGTGAAGTCCTGATGTTTGGTTGAGAGAATTTGGATTTGAAACTGAATTTGATGGCTAGATGCCTTTGCTGATGGTCTGAGAGAGCTGATTTGCTGTTGCAGTTTTATGTTCTTTGATTTGGGGCTGTCTGCTGTCTGCGGGCGTAATCTGTGCATTTTGTAAAAAGGGTGCTTAAGAGGATTAAGAATTACTGGGTAATAAAGAAATTATTACACTCATGTGTGTCATGCTGATTTTACAAAACTTGTGTCAGATTTCATGTATTACCCTCACTCTCGCTAAGGGAAATATAAAAACTCTGACATTTTTTTCGTCAAATCAGTATGACACACATGAGTGTATAATAATCTCTGTGTATCTCTGTTATTGTCCAAAATCCTCTTGTGTCTAGGAGAGTTCAGTGTATTTACCCATCGTCCAACCACCATCTAGTGCTACACTCAGTGCCAGAACTGTTGCTATAGTCAGGATGAAGGAGGAGATACGTGAATGGAATGAGACCATTTGATATTCGGAAGGGGACTGGTATTTTATTGAAAAAATACATTGTCCCAGAAAATGCTTGAAAAATATAATTATGCTTCAGACTGTTTAAAAAAAAGGAAATTCGTTGACACAAAAAATACTCTTTTTTTAAATAGGCTTACAGTTTTAACTAAGAATACATCTGGTTTTGCTGAAACCATATACAGCCTCCATACACTATCCCAGACCCTTCCTCCAATACCAAATATCTGGTCCCTACGGATGTTATGATCTTATATATTATACAGGATTTTGTTGACATTCCAGCATATGAAAAGGTTCATATTTCACTGATCTAAATTAATATTCTGTGAATGGTTCCAGGGTATGCTTCATGAGGTGAACTTTTCAGAGTATTTCTCTTTTCAGGTCCAAAAAATAGCATGGACATAGTTCTAATAGGGACAAAGCGATTCTTCTATGAACCTTCAACGGACAAGTACTACAAGAAAAAGTTGTTGGTAAGAAAACCACCTGTGTATCTGTGAGCTGTGAACTTGACCATGTGAGCCTTGGGCTTAATGTCGTCAATCTGTACACCCCTGTCCGTCAACTTCAACGACTTCTAAACAGATTGAACCATTAAACCTGAAACTTGTTGACGGCATTAAAGTCATGTTGTTTATGTTTCCTGATGTTGTGACTTGAACTGATTTATTATCATTTATGTATTGAAATATTTGTTTACTGAAGACTGTTTGTTTGGGGATGTCATAGAAGCAATATCGAGACGAGTGCTTGTCTCTGTCTTTTCTCTACTGATAAAATGTACTTCCCAGATTCAGAAATGTAAATTTCAATTCTTCAAATAATTAATCAAATGCATTTTTTACGACCAACCAAAACAAATTCCTGCCAAATCACAAAAATATACATTGAGCTACAAAAATTCTAGTAATTTTTGGTTGTAACCAACCCAAGCCGATTGAAAAATGACAAAAATGTAAACCATATGTAAATATGTTAAATAAGTGAACCATCTGTAAATGTATCAAATATATTAACCATATGTCGTGTATGTTGATTTGTCATATTATGTAAACCACATGTAAATACACTAAACTATGTTTATAATGAACACCTTTATAATGAACTGATGGATATAACAATCTGTTTATTGGTCACATCCATTTGCTGAATATATGCTGTATATCGGCTTATGATGAATGATTGTTGTAATGAATTGAAATAAGTGGACCCTTTGAGTTGATTATAACCATAGTTTACTGTATGTCAAATATGTAAAGCGCATGTAAATATGTCAGATATGTAAAGCACATGTAAATATGTCAAATATGTAAAGCACATGTAAATATGTCAGATATGTAAAGCACATGTAAATATGTCAGATATGTAAAGCACATGTAAATATGTCAAATATGTAAAGCACATGTAAGTATGTCAGATATGTAAAGCACATGTAAATATGTCAGATATGTAAAGCACATGTAAATATGTCAGACATGTAAAGCACATGTAAATATGTCAGATATGTAAAGCACATGTAAGTATGTCAAATATGTAAAGCACATGTAAATATGTCAGATATGTAAAGCACATGTAAATATGTCAAATGTGTAAATCACATGTAGATATGTAAAGCACATGTAAATATGTCAGATATGTAAAGCACATGTAAATATGTCAAATGTGTAAATCACATGTAGATATGTAAAGCACATGTAAATATGTCAGATATGTAAAGCACATGTAAATATGTAAAGCACATGTAGATATGTCAGATATGTAAAGCACATGTAAATATGTCAGATATGTAAAGCACATGTACATATGTCAGATATGTAAAGCACGTAAATATGTCAAATGTGTAAATCACATGTAGATATGTAAAGCACATGTAAATATGTCAGATATGTAAAGCACATGTAAATATTTAAAGCACATGTAGATATGTCAGATATGTAAAGCACATGTAAATATGTCAGATATGTAAAACACATGTACATATGTCAGATATGTAAAGCACATGTAAATATGTCAGATATGTAAATACACTAAACTATGTTTATAATGAACACCTTTATAATGAACTGATGGATATATATGTCAGATATGTAAAGCACATGTAGATATGTCAGATATGTAAATATGTCAGATATGTAAAGTGTGGCCACTCTCTGTATGTTGTAGAGAAAGTGTCCAGTTCCTACCTGTGGACTGAAGAAGCCTCAGAATTGGAAGAACCTGTCCAAACACTGGTTAATGACACACACGCCCACAAAGAGGAAGTACAGCTGCCCCATCGAGGGATGCAAGCAGACTTCGCCTTTCAGTGTGACACAGCTCCGCTTGCATCTCCCAGCTGAGCATCATGTCAGCAAACAAGATGTGGACCAAAAAGTCCAAACAGCAAAAGTTCATCTTGTACCAAATGAGAAATTCTGTGATCCAGGAAATATTGTCCTGCCTCGTCCCACTCAGGTAATGCAATAGATCATGATTCACTCAGGTAAAGCAATAGATCACCACCCACTCAGGTAATACAATAGATCACCACCCACTCAGGTAATGCAATAGATCACATCCCACTCAGGTAATGCAATAGATCACATCCCACTCAGGTAATACAATAGATCACGTCCCACTCAGGTAAAGCAATAGATCACGACCCACTCAGGTAAAGCAATAGATCACCACCCACTCAGGTAATACAATAGATCACCACCCACTCAGGTAATACAATAGATCCCCACCCACTCAGGTAATGCAATAGATCCCCACCCACTCAGGTAATGCAATAGATCCCCACCCACTCAGGTAATACAATAGATCCCCACCCACTCAGGTAATGCAATAGATCACATCCCACTCAGGTAATACAATAGATCACATCCCACTCAGGTAATGCAATAGATCCCCACCCACTCAGGTAATGCAATAGATCCCCACCCACTCAGGTAATACAATAGATCCCCACCCACTCAGGTAATGCAATAGATCCCCACCCACTCAGGTAATACAATAGATCCCCACCCACTCAGGTAATACAATAGATCCCCACCCACTCAGGTAATGCAATAGATCACATCCCACTCAGGTAATGCAATAGATCATGATTCACTCAGGTAATGCAATAGATCACCACCCACACAGGTAATACAATAGATCCCCACCCACTCAGGTAATGCAATAGATCATGATTCACTCAGGTAAAGCAATAGATCACCACCCACTCAGGTAATACAATAGATCATGATTCACTCAGGTAATACAATAGATCACCACCCACTCAGGTAATACAATAGATCACCACCCACTCAGGTAATACAATAGATCACATCCCACTCAGGTAATACAAGAGATCACCACCCACTCAGGTAATGCAATAGATCACCACCCACTCAGGTAATACAATAGATCATGATTCACTCAGGTAATACAATAGATCACCACCCACTCAGGTAATACAATAGATCAAATCCCACTCAGGTAATACAATAGATCACCACCCACTCAGGTAATACAATAGATCACCACCCACTCAGGTAATACAATAGATCACGTCCCACTCAGGTAATACAATAGATCATGATTCACTCAGGTGAATACAATAGATCACGACCCACTCAGGTAATGCAATAGATCATGATTCACTCAGGTAAAGCAATAGATCACCACCCACTCAGGTAATACAATAGATCATGATTCACTCCGGTAATACAATAGATCACCACCCACTCAGGTAATACAATAGATCACCACCCACTCAGGTAATGCAATAGATCACCACCCACTCAGGTAATACAATAGATCACCACCCACTCAGGTAATACAATAGATCACGTCCCACTCAGGTAAAGCAATAGATCATGATTCACTCAGGTAAAGCAATAGATCACATCCCACTCACGTAATACAATAGATCACCACCCACTCAGGTAATACAATAGATCATGATTCACTCAGGTAAAGCAATAGATCACCACCCACTCAGGTAATACAATAGATCACATCCCACTCACGTAATACAATAGATCACCACCCACTCAGGTAATACAATAGATCACGTCCCACTCAGGTAAAGCAATAGATCATGATTCACTCAGGTAAAGCAATAGATCACATCCCACTCACGTAATACAATAGATCACCACCCACTCAGGTAATACAATAGATCACATCCCACTCAGGTAATACAATAGATCACATCCCACTCAGGTAATACAATAGATCACCACCCACTCACGTAATACAATAGATCACCACCCACTCAGGTAATACAATAGATCACATCCCACTCAGGTAATACAATAGATCACCACCCACTCACGTAATACAATAGATCACATCCCACTCAGGTAATACAATAGATCACGTCCCACTCAGGTAATACAATAGATCACATCCCACTCAGGTAATACAATAGATCACATCCCACTCAGGTAATACAATAGGTCACATCCCACTCAGGTAATACAATAGGTCACATCCCACTCAGGTAATACAATAGATCACGTACCACTCAGGTAATACAATAGATCACCACCCACTCAGGTAATACAATACATCACATCCCACTCAGGTAATACAATAGATCACGTACCACTCAGGTAACCCATTAAACCACAACATGAACATGAAAACCACAGATATTACATACTTTCATTGTAAAAAACAAAGTCACATTTTAAGCCAAATTTTGGGTAAAGATTTAGGACAAAAGTAAAAAAAAAATTATTTTTTTTTAGATATGATAGTTGAAGGGTACAAAGAATGTAATCCAAGCAAAAATATTTATGAAAAGGGATTAATCCGGAATGGATGGCTCGGATTACAAAGCTCAGGAAATTTTCCCCAACCACTTGGTTGACGTGAAAATGAGAGAGTGACGAGTAACCAGTCTTGGGCACGTGCTTCTGGTGCGCATGCTCAGTCCAAGGGTGTGTTCGGGTGAGATGTTTACTCTGATCTCCAGGAACACAGTTCAGGAAGATTCCACTACCTTTGAGATATGAGTAGAAATAAGCTATAAGTTGTCAGGATAATGTGTCAGGATGACTTTAAATAATATTTGTACCCTAAAAAATAAATTTTTATAAGACATTAGCAGAGTTGCATCCCTCAAGCACACCAGAAACCTAAAACTCTTGCAAATACTCTACATCTATTACATCATTGCCAAATTCCTGTGTTCAGATTTTTCAACAGAAGTCCTCTTCACTGTCAACTATATTAAACTAGTTGTCACCATATTAGTACCATCAATCATCATACAGGTCTTAAACTTTATGAGTTGGGGAAATCACTTCTTTCCTATGTGCGCAAGAGACAAAACAGCTTTTCACTTAGTCTGAATCTCTATCATTTAGGTTATGTAGTCACACTAGACAGCCAGTTTTCAGCTTATTAGTTGATTTCTCATCATTTTCAACTTATTTAGATGTCTGTTCAGTAAGTGGTCATGTTACTTGATACTCACGTAAGAACTAGTGGTGTCTGTGTAAGACCGAAATGGCGTCCTCGATCTCTCCCACAGCTTGTAAGGCATGTGGAAGATGAAACCTGACTTCTTTCTCCAACATCTATCAACTAGAGACAGATGAGTGATGTGGAGGAGGGTGGGAGTACTTCTGTTGTAATAGAGATAGTATTCTTAACATAATTAACAATGATAACTATTCTTGCAAATACTCTACATCTATTACATCATTGCCTAATTCCTGTATTTTGGCTGCAATCACACAAAACTAATCTTCAGATTTTTCAACAGAAGTCCCCTTCACTGTCAACTACACTAAACTAGTTGTCACCATGTTAGTACCACCAATCAGCATACAGCTCTTTAGATGCCTTCACTGATACAAGGTTTATACCAGAATCATGAGTATCATCAGAGTCTTCAGTAGTTGATCAGGTTTTCTTCAACCCCCATGTTAACCCCTGCTCTTATCACCAGAAGTGACATCACAATCATAGGTAACAATGTGACTGGAAGTGACGTCACAAACAGGAAGTGATGTCATAGATATCTCAGCCTGGGAATGAGGTCATGGTGATGAATTATGCTGGATATTATGTCACATTCTGAAAAGAACAGGAAGTGATGTCATAAAGAACAGGAAATGATGTCATCAAGAGAGTAATAGTGACCCAAAAACGAAAGTGACGTCACAAACCAGAAGTGACAGACAGAGATGGTTTAAGATCATCTAATGACATCATTTACATGAATATTAGCAAATATTGAAGTAGTTTTTGTGCAGTTACCACATATTCTGTTTCATGGAGTTTTCAAGTCCCCTTTAGGGGCGGTCGGGTAGCCTTGTGGTTAAAGCGTTAGGTTCTCATGCCGAAGACCCAGGTTCAATTCCCAACCTGGGTACAATGTGTGAAGCCTGTTTCTGGTTTCCCCCGCCATGGTATTGCTGATATATTGCTAAAAGCAGACTTCCGCACTCAATTCATGTCCTCTTGAGGTGATTCGTTAGATTGTTACATATTTAGGATTTAAGACACACTATTAAAGGATGGATTAAAAATTGTACTATCAACTACACTGAGAGTCAACTATAGGCAGAGCCCGCCTAGCCCTCTATTATATTCTGACAATGATGTTGTGGAGATAGAGTATTTGCAAGAATAATAGGAACAATAGTTATTATACCCCCGACTTTTAAAAGTCGGGGGTATATAGTTATACCAAGGTTCCGTCCATCCGTCCGTCCGAAAACTTTCAATTTCTCTTAAACTATTCTGTGGATTCATCTCAAACTTAGTACATATAATCTGTGTCATATGGAGGGGTGCAGTCAAAAGAAAAAAAATTGTTTTTATTAATTTTCCATTTTTTTATGAATTTTTCAAACCCTAACCCTACCCTAGCTACTTAATTTGAACTACTGACACACTAGTTAATTATGTTAAGAATACTATCTTTATTACAACAGAAGTACCCCCACCCACCTCCCCATCTTTTATCTGTCTCTAGCTGATAGATGTTGGAGAAAGAAGCGAGGATTTTCCCGACTCGGCAAACTAAAGACCTGTATGAGGATTGGTGGTAATGATGTGGTGACAACTAAGTGTGTAGTTGACAGTGACGAGGACTTCTGTTGAAAAATCTAAAGATTAGTTTTAGTGTGAAAAGTCAAAAAGTTCAGTTTCCACCTTTGCCGAAATAAGCTGGAATTTATGGGTTCAAACATAGCACCACCTGTGGCTATTACAAGTTTTGTCCCTTCTATGTCCCTCCTTTTTACCAATCAGATTCCACTTCTCTTATCACTTGCATGTGGTCCAAACAAAATGGAGATGCCAAGTCATGATGATCTGATCGTTAGCAAGATCTATATTGTTATGATACGGTCTTACTTCACGAAGTGCACCAAATCACATGACCACCTTTATTAAAAACATGAAAAGATTTGTAAAATAACGTTTGATTCTGAGTCGGTGGACACGTTTTGCAAATCCTGCATTCTGCACGGTAGTTTATGAACAGGATGTTGATGTTGTTACAAGATTTTGATTGGACTATGCATAGACTCGTTAGTCCAGCCAGAATATAACTCTATAATTCCAGCCTAGTTCGGCAAGGGTGGAAACTAGAGTTTTACACCCTGTTAACTCCCTTGCCCAGGGAAGCTGTTAACTATATGGTAACTCTCCTACTTATCTTTGCTGTAACTTTTGAACTACACATAAGAAGGACATTCACTATTAAATCACTGATAGAAGTATACTGTTTTCTATTTAGGCCAAGGGACCACAACTTAAAATCCCGAAGACCAAATGCCCAGTGGAAAACTGTCCTCACTCGTACACGACAATGGCAAGCATGCAGCAACACTGGTCCAACTACCATCGTGCGTCGGTGAAGATGTACTGCTGCAATCTGTGTAACGACGTGATGAAGGGCAAGTCCCTCATACAGCAGCATCTTGAGAAGAAGCACGCTGTGGACTTCCATGACAGCCGCTGGAAGCTGGTGGAGTGGGAGAACCAGCAGTTCATCGACCCAGGGGATGTGATCCCCTTCTGGAACCTCTACACCACCAAGGAGGAGGAGATGAGTCGGCAGCAGTTGGAGAAGGAGCTGGGCAAGGACTTTCCCCTGGTGGACATTCCAATGCAGGAGTTGGAGAGGAGTGGCCCGGGCCTGTATGACTTCTATGAGTGGACAGAGAACTACATGCACAGACTTCAGGTTGCTCAAAAATATGCCCTGGAAGATCTTCAAAAACTTACACGCAGAGCTTTGGAAGAGAATTAAAATTCATATTCAAGGAAGAATGTTCTGTGAGAGCTTCTTAACTTGAAGTAATATGGGTCTGTTTGTCCATAGTTTGAGACAAGCCGAGTGCAGACGTAGTGCTGCCCAGACAACAAAGCAGAGTATCATCTCTCCATTTGATTCAGATAAATACTCTGGGCCCACTTGCACAAAGAGATCTTACCGCTACGACTATTGTAAGCCTATGTTAAAGTATGGGAGTTACAATCATCTTAGTGCTAAGATTGCTTTGTGCAAGTGGGCCCTGGACTCATTCACCACCACAGCCTCATTCTGGAAGTGGTGTCTCAGGAGTGGTGGCTATTTAGCTTCGCCTATTTCCAGTCGGACTCTAACTGAACTTGTGGCTATTGGGTCCAGGGTATTTATCTGAACAGAATGGAAAAATAATACCCTGGATAAATGAGGATGATGCAAAGCAACATTAATGATTTATTTAGCTAATGAATGGAGTTAACAAGATATTACTGTATGTCGTATGTGCATGTGGTTTGAGATTGTCCCTTCACATGGCAGACATGTGAAAGGTCTATAATACATGTTTACCCTCATTATCATGTGTCTTGGAAATAAGAAATAAAGAATCTTACTACAACAGACTTTGAATACCTGTTTCTGGGAAAAGAACAAGCACACAGGTAATCCTTGGTGAACTAAATTCTTATAGGACATAACAGGACGTGTAGGAGTTGATTTGGTGTGTGAATCAAATGTTAATACAGCATTGAGCATACATTCAGAACTTTGACTTCATGGGGGAATCAAATGTTAATACAGCATTGAGCATACATTCAGAACTTTGACTTCATGGGGGAATCAAATGTTAATACAGCATTGAGCATACATTCAGAACTTTGACTTCATGGGGGAATCAAATATTAATACAGCATTGAGCATACATTCAGAACTTTGACTTCATGGGGGAATCAAATATTAATACAGCATTGAGCATACATTCAGAACTTTGACTTCATGGGGGAATCAAATGTTGAGAGGATGCACATGATTGAAAAACCCTGAAGTTTTAGGTCGATCTTGAAAAGTCTTTGATTTTTGGTTCTGGCTTGAAAATTGATGATGTTCCTTGGCTTTTCTAAACAAATCTCCATTCCAGGAACTTGAGACTTTTGGTTGGGATTCCACCCTGACCCCAGTCGTATACCCAACTTCCACTGGGATCACACGTTTTAACAAGTACATTTGAAACATTCAGATATCACCAAATTCAGAAACTGTTTCTAACTTTTATGATACGGGCATGTGAATTGATCTACATCTGTTTAGTTAGGCACAAAATGTACAGGAAACTATCCAACATGCAGTGCATTCTTCACTTTAAAAGCTGGGCCACATGCCCGGCGTGTGGAAGGTCGGTGGTTCGATTGCGGCATGTCATAACAAAAGACATTAAGAGATAGTAGTTGTTATTACGTTGGCCTTGCAGGGACAGGCCGTTCCGACGCTTTGTTTGTCAACAGTAGCTCACACAACCCCCAAGGTTACTAAGATCTGCTTGCCTTATTCTGTTTCTGCTCCAGTGACACCGCCGAAGATGCATGACACGATAGCTTTACACATCAATGTTACCATATCGCTAGCTCTCTGTAGGGATCCATGACAGGAAGCCGCCTCCGTGGTCTTGTGGTAGAGCGTCCGCCCGGAGAGCGGAAGGTCCGGGGTTCGATCCCCGGCCACTCATACCAAAAGACGTTAAAAGATGGTACTTGTTACCCTGTCTGGCGTTCGACATTAAGGGGCTTAAAGAAGGACTGGTCGGCTCGGAGTCAGTTTACTGTGTCTGAGTGGGGTATTCATGTTAAACTGCGGCATGGTATCTCAGTGAGATAGCACTATAAATCGGCATCAGTCCGGACTAGTACAAGCAGCCACACACACACGTACATGCACGTCGCTATATAAGTGCAATAATCTTGGACGCGACGTTAAACCCAATTTCACCTCACCTCACCATGACAGGACGTGGAGGATAATGACGTGGAACTCGTTTTTCATGTTTTTTCTCTATGAAAGTTTAACATTTCATGATGGATGTTTATCTAAATGTGTAGACTCGTCCAAAGGGAAATGATGAAAAACATATGAATGGACTGTTTTTGTTGTGACAATGTGACAGATGCGTCTACTCAGCTGGTCGTAGGGAACCCTGGGTAGGAGAGTGATTGGCTTCATACGACCAAGACATATATTTATGTTGTGATCGATAGGCTTTGATCAACACTGGCTTCTAATCTATTCAAGCTGGCTGTCAGCATTTTGTAACTCATCTGTAAGAAAACACACAAGCTCTCTCTTCAGTTTGCCTCTATTACAAAACATGACTTTCATGCATTATTTAAACACATGGAACCGTCAACATACTGTCCCTTCAATGGATGAAACAAGGACTTGTAGGCTCAGTACGAACACTGTTTCTGAGTCGGGTATCCATGTTAAACTGTGGCATGGCATCTCAGTGGGCTAGCAGTATAAGATCGGAAAAAGTCAGGAATAGCTCAGGCGGCCCCAGGGGAATGCGCAGTCGCCATGAAATTGCAATATTAAATCTTGAATGATAGTTAAACGTCATTTTTCCTCAGCTCGCTTTACTACAGCTAAACATGTGGCTACTAACATCAATACATGACACAGAACAGCAGCACTTCAAGGGGACTACGTTATGCATACAGAAACTTACAGATATGTTTTAAAGTAAAATACCTGATCTCACGGTCAGAACATTTTCAGTTGACTCAGACTGAACTGTAGTTAGTCATTGACTCATAGCAACAATTACCTTGACTAGTTCATCTTTAAGAGCTGAAATCTATTTTTTTTTCTTCTTCCAAGGCTTGCTTAATTATCCGCAATGTAACTCCAAATTTCCCTCAAAGCTTAACTGCAGGACAGTCTTCTGCTTGTTTGTTTTGTTGTTTAACGCCACACTCAGCAATATTCCAGCTATATGAAGGCGGTCTGTAAATAATCGAGTCTGAACCAGACAATCCTGTGATTGACATCAGGAGCCTCGATCAACGCAATTGGGATAGAATGACATCAATCAACCAAGTCAGTGAGTCTGACCACCCGATCCTCTTAGCAGCCTCATCATATTGAATTGGTTTACCATAGACTTACTATCTCCGAGATGAATTTATGTTTGTTAAGACTAACGCAAAGCATCACTATGTTTCCCTTGCATTCAAATTTTTTTCAAAGTGGCGGTTGGGTAGCCTAGTGGTTAAAGTGTTCACTCGTCATGCCGAAGACCCGGGTTCAATTCCCCACATGGGTACAATGTGTAAAGCCCCTTTCTGGTGTCCCCGATGATATTGCTGGAATATTGCTAAAAGTGGCGTTAAACAATACTCACTCACTTGATCGTGATACCAGACCAGGTAACAGGTAACTGGAATTAGGAATATTTAAATTTGATTATATTTAAATGATAGTATTGTGTGTGTAACTCTCTCTCTCTCTCTCTCTCTCTCTCTCTCTCTCTCTCTCTCTCTCTCTCTCTCTCTCTCTCTCTCTCTCTCTGTTTGTGTGTGTTTATATATATATATATATATATATATATATATATATATATATATATATATATATATATATATATATATATATATGCGGTCCAATTTATCATCCCAAAAACATCATTCTTCCAACTTTTTCAGTTTTTTAAACGGTAATAACCAGTGTCACATGGTCAGGCTTTTAGTCGTCCCAGACAAGTATTCAAAGACCTAGTTTCAATAAATTGTATTTATTTCCTGTAACATGAAACGTCAACATGAGAAAGGTGTTGACTGCTGTCGGCCATCCTACCAGGCTGACAGGTGACAATTGCCAGACAACTAACCAACTTTAGTGGCAGAGACAAAAGTGATGTCATCTGATTGTGATGTCATGGTAACAGATCACATATCGGTGGGCAAGCACTTTGAAACCAGCAAAAGTCCAGACTAGTACATGCAGCCACACACACACACACACACACAATCACCTCGCCATATGTAAGAGATATAATCTTAAGGGGGCACGGGGGGCGCAGTCGTCTAAGGCACCGCGATTCGCTGTGCAGAGTTGCGTCCCTTGGGCATGCCAGAAACCTATGATTGTGGGTTTGAATCCCGATTTGCCCCGATTATGTTTCTAGGTTTGTCAGCACCATACCCGTGCTCGTGGGTTTCACCGAAGTGGTAAACGTCTGAGACCTGCATCACTTTGGGCTCTCCTCCCACATTAAGCTGACACTCCGTGATATAACTGGAATACTGTTAAAAGTGGCGTTAAACCCAATTCACTCACTCACTCACTATAATCTTAAGGTTTACCCTGATTACACAAAGACAATGTTTCAAGTCTCACAGCCCTGACCAGGAGTGCAAACAGCTGAGAGGAGCATTATTTGTCTCTGGTGGATAATCCAGCTAGCGAAAGATGAGGCCTTGATGATAAACCAATCAAGAGTGACCCTGTCAGTTTTAATTTGAATTTATGTCAGCAAAAGTTTGGGTGCAGTTATTTTTTTCAAGTTGTCCAGAGAGAAGACATGGAGGAACTTTGTTTTAACAGAGCATAAATAATTTGAAATATTCAGAGTGAATCTATTAAAATTGTTAAAACTGATAACAAACAGAAACTAATGTTACAAATCTGTTGATTGAGAAAATGCTTATTTTAAAAATAATTGTCCGAGAGTCAAACGCTGTGACGACCTTGCCTTTGGTGGTAGAAACTCTTAACAACGCCTACTACTTTGGACTGTGTGTGGAGCAAGATCTAAAACCGGAAGTGAATGAAGCTGTCAACACCGTGGAGAAACAAAGACGACTGCAGAAGAAACTCTCATCTTTAGGTAAATATGCGGCAACACTACAACTTTCTGAAATGCACACTTTATGATCAGGACATATACTAACGAAATATGACAATACCTAGTCAGCTGCACTCTGAAATCCCCGGTATGTGTGTCGTATATTATATTGTTTGCAAGTCACTCGCACACAACAAACATGAAGTATCACTATCAGGATATATTTAATATGAAAGTATGTCTAAATTGTGGGAAGATGGGAATGTAACAGGTTTTTTTGGTTACCATGAATATGGTTCACACTTTGAGCATTTGTTTTATAGTTTCCTCTATCTAGGTTTTCAGGGTAGGTAAGGGACTTTTTTACTTTTTAAAAATAAAGAACAATATAAGTGTGTAATTGTTTGTGGACTTCCCAGTTATAATGGAGAAATGTTACACGTATATGTATTGGGGAAGTGGGGTGGTGGTGGGTGGGAGGAGTGGTATGATGAAATGATACATGGAATAGGGGGGTCTACAAAATATATTACAGTACTAATCAAAATCACCTCACCAAGTGGTTGGATTTATGTTTTGTCAATATTATTTTAGTGTTAAACTTTTGATCTGGATATTTAATTCAAAATCAATTGGTAAGTGTAGAAAGGTATGCAAAAATTGACTAAAGTGTGAATGGAATAGCTTGAAAGTTGAATTCATAAGGTCATGGGTAATTTGATAAACAGCCATCTTAAAACATTTTGATAAGGACCCCTTCACGCTCATTCTTCAAACAGTTTTCTGACAATTGCAATGTTTTTCAGCCGCAAGTGACAGAGATGTGAGCTCCAGGTGTACAACACAGAGTCTTTGGAACATTCTTTTTTCAAGTCAATATGGCAAAAAAGGAGGAGAAAGAATGGATAGAACTGACAAAGCCACTTTCACAAAAACATCAACCAAATGGTGCCAACAGTCAACTAGTGACCATGACAGGAACAGTCACCCATGGTTACCAGACAGGCCAGACAGTTGAAGTTATGATGGAGCTGACCGATACTGAGCTGAAGCGCTTGACCAGCAAGGAAGATCATGCAGCATCCCGTCAGTGTCGGTGTGGGGCAAAGCAGGGACTGCATATCATCCTTCTCTCGGTCGTCTGCTTCCCTGTGGCGTTCATTGCGTCGGCCTGCATGGCGTTCTACCTGGGTAGCATGACCTGGTATAACATTTACCTGTACTTCAGTGAGGAGAAGACAATATGGCACAAGGTGTCTGTGTGTCCATTGCTTATTTTGACTTTTCCCTTCTCGGTGGGGTTGTCTGCTGTTGCAGTGGCGATGTACGCTGCGGTCATCCAGGTGTCGTGGTGGTTCTCATCGTGGAGGAAGGAGTTTGCAGACTTCGAGAAAGGCTTCTATGGCTGGCTGTGCACCAGATTGAAGCTTGCCGAGTGTTCACCGTACGAAACTGTTATTCTTAATGAAACCGATGAAGAAATATTACACACTTCACGGTCTTAAAAGTGATCGATTATGAGAATGCAATGCTGTTGAAGGGTTTCAGTCTTATCAATGCTTGTGCAATCAAAATACTTCTGTCACAGCTACAATGTATGGCAGTCTGACCAGGCAATATGTTTCTTATCAGACGTTTGTGTCAACCAGATTTCAATGTGAAACTTTCCCTTGCTCCGTACAGTATAAGGATATTCAAGCTTCCTGGAAGTAGTGCTGTCATTGATATATCGATATGTTGAAAGATTTATTCTGACATTTTACATCTGTTGGTAAGGTCAGATTTCAAAGTACACGGAATATAGACTTTGGTCTTGGACACAGTGAATAGGTCGTTTGATATTGAAGTATCGCTGTGAGGAGGACTTGGGTAGGAAGTCATCCAGGGTGTAATGATAGTTAGATGGTGCCAGTGACGCAACAATTATTTGAGTCTTACTGGTAATTGGGAGTCCTTTGGACTTATTTCAGTGTGGTTCACATAGTCTACACATACGGACCATTATTATTTTTGTACTTCGACTGAAGTTGGTTTACAAGTCAGGCGTTGGTATGGTCACAAAGTCAAGATACCTTTTATAACATATTTGGACATTTATTCAGTTTCTGAGGCAGTAGGTGTATGCAATGTCTCAGTGAGCTTGGTGACATCTTTAACTTCCTTCTTTATGTCATGTACGCTCATCAGCTCATGGTGGCAGCCATTACGGACAGGTTCGATTCAAGTGGCTGGTGTAAGGGAGGCAACTCTGGAATTTTGTGTATGTTTGTGTCAGCTGTACATGACATTATTGTCATCTCTGCCCAACCTTTGAGTCTACTACCCTAAACGAGCCATTTTCAGCAGATGTTTTGTTAATAGATGGGTTATTGTTAGCTGAGGTTACTAGACTTAACAGAAGTTTAGGCTTCAGGCTTGGCTCAAGTCACAGACTGTATACACTGACACCTCAATAGTCCAGGGGCGGTCGGGTAGCCTAGTGGTTAAAGCGTTCGCTCGTTACGCCGAAGACCCGGGTTCGATACCCGACATGGGTACAATGTGTGAAGCCCATTTCTTGTGTCCCCCGCCGTGATATTGCTGGAATATTGCTAAAAGCGGCGTAAAACCATACTCACTCACTCACTCAATAGTCCAGACTCTGTTAGTCCGATAAACGACACCTTCCGAACGGCCTTGTTGGGTTGCCAAAGTATTACTCTCTACCCATGATGCAGTGTTTATGTTTGTTAATCTGCACGACGTGAAGGAGTGTGGAACTGACTGCAGTGAGGAGGTGGTAATAGGTACTCTGGAGTGTGATGATGACTTGGTACTGTCTACTTGGTCTACGGAGAGCATCACATAAGCTGGAATGTGTGGTTCAGGGATTTGTCTAAGCGCTTTTGGTGAGCAAATTGGGGGAAAAATGTGATATTGTTCAAAATTGGATTAATTTCATGGTCTTATTTTCGTAAATTCTGAGTAATTGGGAAACATATTCAAAATGGGAATGTTCTCTGTGTTTTGCAGACTTAGGGCCGAATATCGTCCTCTGAGCAGGTCCAGAAAAGTCCCTGTGGTGTCCTCATTCAACCAGAAATTCTGGTGACCGCTATGTGTGTTAGCTATTGCCCTTTAACAAGTTTGATATCTGCGTTCATCTGGTCCAGCCTCTATTATTTTCAGACAGCTGTCATATAGCTTGAATATTGCTGAGTGCGGTTTTAAACAACAAACAAAACATTATATCTCCTCTGTGTAACCATGGTTACGCTGCTTGCATAATAGAGCTGCCACTCAGCTGTACTGTATCTGATGGATTCTGTGTGGGGGGCCGGGACAGTATTAAAGCCAAACCTTGCTAGCTTGGGTTCATTGAGACATCGCTGTGTCTCTTGTCTTTGGTGGATGTTGTAATCTCACGTCACTCAACTTGCTCATGTGGCACTGGAGTCTAAAGTCCGCTCAGTGCCAGGTACTTTTATATTTGATACATGGCACATGATCCATTGCGAATCTGGTAGTTTTATAATGGATTCATTAATATGTCACAGCACACATTGCTTCAGAATCTGGTAGCTCGTTAATATCTCACTGCACCAAATCCACTCAGCGTCTTATGATCTGTATCACAAAAATGTCTCACTGCAGATGATCTTATCTAGTATCTAGTAGGCATAGTTGTTGCACAGTCGTCTCTGTTGTTTGTAACCATAAACCATTTTACATGTAACACCAAAATAATGACTTTTTCCACTAATTATTGTCATTTTGTACACTTTGAAAAGTAGTTAAGGAACTGCATGTATCACTTGTCGCATATCAGATGCTGGGTTATCTCCCTTTGACTGTAACAAACGTGATGTTTTGGATAACACTTCCTTTGACTCTTGACTATTCTTTGACTGTCGGTGAGTGTTTATTTCTGTACATGGTGTAGCAGGTTGCCAGTGTTTGCATTATGTCTCATTCTGTCAACTAGATGTGTTGTCAGTTGTCTTAAAGGAAGCTTATATATGTGTCAATGTTACTCACTGTTACTGTTGACCAGAGGGACAGTGAAACAAAGTTGACCCTTTCTGAAACTATGGTTTGATACGCTGCAGCTTCTACACTGCTATATAACAATGGTTGTTTGAAGGCCCTCGTGTGTCGGTCTTGTTGGCGGAGCTGGTGATGGTTGTGAGTTTCAGTGCTGCCTTACTTGTAACTATTTTCTTACACTACTGTACATGCTGTATATGTGCATGCACTCAGCCTAACTATTTTGTATGATCTACCAGTATTGCAATTTACAGAGAATTAAGCTGGTTGTGAAGCATTTAGAGGTTCAACAATGAACAACCATATCAGAGTTTGTAATTAGATAAGAAAGAGGATACTTTTTATAAATAATTCAACGCCATGGGAAATTGTTCGGATCAACTGTTCTCTCATGGTGCCTGCAGTTAAGCATCTACTCATTAAACATCACTTATGATTAGATTTCAAATGTTTAGTTTTATGTAATATGGAAGTTCTACTTAGCATGGAAGATCAAATCTTGACAGAAAGCATTTCTTACCGTCTCCTGGGAATATATAGACGGGAAATCCCAACACGGTGTTGGCTAAGTATAGATTCAACTGAATAGATTGCAGCATGAATCTGTATGCACATCTTAAGCTTGACACATTCACTGCCAGAAACAGTAGGCTCAAGTGCATGTGTCACATGGCTCCTATTGGCATTCTACATGTTCTCGGTGGAGTACAATGGTATAAGTTACAAGTGTCATTGTAGCAGGTGTACAGTACTTTACTAGCTGAATGCACACCTATTCATTGGTCCAGCAGTTCAGCAATTCCTGAAAACAGTCTTGCAATAACGGGCAGTAACAACCTGGCCTTACTTCAAAGATCTAAGCAAGTTATTGGCCTTTTCACTGTAAAGCTGGCCATACAACTTGTGTGGGATTTTACAAGATGGCCACTGGCCAATCAGGAGGCTTGATTTTATGATGAGTATTAATTAATTCATAAGCTGTATTTAGTAGAGAAAGCTTTGTTGTAACTGTCAGATAAGAAAATGTTTTTACAATTGAGAATGCAGAAAAAATGTCTGTTTTTGAATTTGCCAAACAATAGTTAGGCCAGAGTTGATGTGGAGACCAAATGAAGGTATGATCTTGCAACTAA
This sequence comes from Haliotis cracherodii, assembly GCF_022045235.1. Lineage (NCBI taxonomy): Eukaryota > Metazoa > Mollusca > Gastropoda > Lepetellida > Haliotidae > Haliotis > Haliotis cracherodii. Next base: position 23,756,102 of record NW_027266273.1, read on the forward strand.
CAGTAGAATCATCACAGTGGTCATGGAGAGAATGTGTCGCAGGCATTCCAAGATTCAAACTTGCTGTAAGCATTATTGATATAGTTGGCAGAATGTTGAGTATTCTATGTATAAAATATGGATGCACTGTCACCACCTCTCATTTGAGAATATCACTGATGGCGCTAGTTTGCACATGGTGCTTACCGTATACATATCACAAACACAATGATAAGTTCAAGTATTTTTCTGAGAACAAATTGCATGATGGATGTTGTGGAGCCCACATGCACTGGAAGCAGTGTGTTATATGCTTATAATCACCTGGGCCCATTTGCACAAAGTGATCTTAGTGCTATCGTAAGGTTATGTTAAAGTATGGGAGTTACGAGCATCTTAGCGCTAAAATCGTTTTGTGCAAGTGGACCCTGGTGTGTTACAGAGCATATTTACATTTGTGATACATATATCTGTACATCCCTTCTATTCAGGTATTGCAGTGTATCATATCTCCACTTCAATCAGTTGCTGCTGTGGTGATAGGTATTTGTCATTGATGTTTCATGCCTTATGATTATATGAACAGTTAACATATTGATGAGAAATTAATGTATTTGACATTTTTGATGATGTGATTACCTGTTCTGCATCAGGTGGTATATCTCACTCTAAAACACTACAATGTTGAAATATGATCAATACTGTCTAGGCACTGTTGCTAATGAACAACATGGTAGGTGTAAATTTTTGCTGACTATTTTGTCATACTATTTCACAGTGGCCTACAGTTATCTAGTTTGTTGTCTGTTGTTACCATGGTTACCTCCTGACTTATTGTGGTCTTGATTTACAATCATTAAAAAACTAGGATAACACTTTTGCAGTGGTATTCACTTGTTGGTAAGTATTTTGAGGCACCAACAGTACCTTTTGATAACATGTATGACACTAAGTATGTTTACTACTTAAAGTATAAAACATCATTCACTCTCACAGACAGTGAACAGAAAGTATTTTTTAGGCCAGATCAGTTTATTTTCTATATTTATTTTGTTTTATGTTTCAAATAACAAATAACTATGCTTCGAACATGTACAAATTCAAGAGCCTGTACCCATGTTTTTACACATACAGTCTTCCCAGTAACCTGTCGGTGACATACAAACTGAAAAGGGAAAGTATGTCAGATAGTTTATTTATTTGATTAGTGCTATCTCACTTAATCATGTTAATTTCCTTCAGTGTAATGACTGAAGCCTCTCTGCTGTCTCAACTGGGAGAGAGGCTGTGTATTTCATCAGTATTGCCAGCACAGACAAATTGGGTGATGTGAAACGACCAAGAATTTGGTCCCCAGCAACCTATGCTGGTTGTAATGGATCAGGTTGTGAGGCTTGCTGAGTTTCTTGATGGCGTGTCATACCCGATGGCATGGACCAATGCTCAAAATATCAATCACTGGATTGTCTGGTCCAGACTTGATTAGTTACACACATCGCCATCATACAGCTGAAATATTGCTGAGTATAGGCCACACACATCTGATATTAGCTAAACTATGTTCATCACAGATTTGACCAGGATCAGATGTGTTTTACGATACAAGCACCAGTGGTGATCCAGGGCATTATATCTCCATAGTGTGAGGAAAGATACACTTGACCAATTCGCTGCAATAGCTTTGTTTCGAGACCGATTATATGATGATACAAATAATCGTCCAATCATTTTGCCCTTATGGGCGTGAGACGTGTGCTCATTGGTGGAGAAGTTGTTGTCCATAAATTGTGTCTACTTTGTCATCTGTCAACTTCTAAGTAATACCTATCAAACAAGTCATTGTGTGCTAAGTTAGTGAGAAGCCTTGAGATGGTGATGTCACTTCCGAAACAAAGCTATGGTGGTGAATGGGTGCAGGGTGTTTATTATAATAGAACAGAGATGTCACACTGTGTAATGAAGGACGCTCACATGGAGAGGTTTATTATATTGTGAAAGTATAAATGATATTTAGATCAAGGTAGCAAATCAAGTTTTTGAAAATGTTTAATTTAGGGAATCATGGTGCTATTGAAATGTGCATTTGCTTTTTTATATTTGGTCTAAATGTACAATGTTTCAGTGTATGTTATCAATATTCAACGTTCTGCTCAATGTGGTGAACTCTGCACTTCCTCCTACAGACACAATATAATGGGTGTGTACATATGCTTTCATATGAGTAAAGTGAATCTTGTGTATGTGGTCTTCTTGTCTTCTGTCATTCACCTTTGGATAACTGTGGAACAAGCACATAGGTTGTGCCTATAACTGTACAGAGTTGTGTCCCTTGACACTCCCTTGGTATTCAACTGTCCAGTAGGACCTCAGCCAGTATCGAACTAGTGTCATGCATGTGACAATCACATTATATACTGGACCAAAAAAGTTAGAGATCATGAATATTATTTGGGATATTTCTTTATTGTTAAGACACAATTTCATAGAAATATCCTCTTAAATAGTCACGATCCATTACGGTTAGTATAAAACACAAATTGGCAGAACTTAATTTAACTGTTCAAATTGTATCCATTTCTTTAGTGTTTGCCTGGTACCAAATTTCCTTTTGACACAGAATAATCTGACTCAAACCTATGTCATTTTATACCAACTATATGTGCCGGGATCTCGCATTACACGTTTTGCTGTGAATTCATGCTATATTACTACACAATTGCTGTACAAGGTTTTAGGTAGGTAGCTAATGAAGCTGAGTGGACATGTGTTGTTTCATTGAGATGCTGGGACATACAGAAAAAACACATGGTCTGTTCTGGATACTTAGTGCAGAAGACAAAGGGGCCAAAATTATCTTACAGAGTTGTGTCCCTTGCAACATGCATTCATGTGACCAACACAATGGGGCCACAACACTAACTGTAGTTGTGTCCCTTAGCTGCTAGGAAGCCTGATCAAGTTGGTTGGTTTGTTGTTTTATGCCGCACTCAGCTATATGACAGCAGTCTGTAAATAATCGAGTCTGGACCAGACAATCCAGTGACTGATATGAGCATCGATCCACACAATTGGGATATGATGACATGCATCAATCGAATCAGCGAGCCTGACCAACCAATCCCTGATCATGTGGATGCAACCCAAGATGCATCTCAACTATGAACCTTGGTCTGTCTTACCAACCAGTGTGTTACGGTGGGGGACACAGGTTGTCTAAGGCACCACAATTCGCTGTGTAGTGTTGCAACCCTCAGGTGTGGTGAAACGTATGATTTTGGGTTCAAATCCCAGTTTGTCCTGATTTTGATTCCAGGTTTCTAGGTTCACCAAGGGGTAAATGCCTGTGACCTGCATCACTTCGGTTTCCTCCCACATCAAGATGACACACCATGATCAGTCTGTGCCCAAACCTCCGCAAGCCAGAACTTGTCTGTTTGTATTATTTTCAGTTGATCGACTGTTATAAGGTATTTATTAGCTGATCATACAAGACCAAACAGAATCTTTTGTACTTGGACTTCGAACTAGTCACAGTCTGCATGATATCACTGAAATATTCTTCAATGTGGTGTTTAACCCAAATCACTCACTCGCCCAAGGGGTGTGGGGTAGCCTAGTGGGTAAGGCATTTGCTTGTCATGCTGAAGACCCAGGTTCAATTCTCTGTTTTGTGTGAAGTCCATTTCTGGTGTCCCCTACTGTGATACTGCTGGAATATTGCTAAGAGCCGTATAAAACCATACTCGCTCACTCACTCGCTCACCCAATGTTGTAAGTCTTTATGTCTAAGGCCTTCATGTTACTTGGGGCTTTCCTCTATATTTAACATTGATATTGCTGGAACATTGTTCACAGTGACTCAATTCCTTGACTTGACTTTATTGACTAGCTTTTTAGTTGTCTTCACAAACAAGGACTAGTTTCATTAACTCATATATTTCATTTATTCATACATAATGCTGTTAATAAACAGCCAAAAATACATGAACAAGCGTCTCTGGAAAATGAAAACGATATATGATTTCTCTACACATACTGTATGTACGAAAGTTAGCACTTGATGATATGAAACTGACATACTGCACACACATGGCAATGTATAGCACTTGGTGACAACAAACTCCATACACAGCACTGCCACATGATTACCACAATCATATGAAAATATGGATTTAGTTGTTACTTGAGAGGAATTCTTTCAGATAAAGAGACACAATGGCATTACATATTGCAGTATACATCAACAAGCACACACACCATCCACAAGGCACTTGTGGTTAGATAGGATGGTAGGCAAGTTTGAACTTGAACTTGAAATGCCATGAATGGAGCTGTGGGCATATGTAGCATGTGGTGTATTGAGCTACAGACAAATATAGCACATGTGTGGAGCTATTGGTACACGTAGCATGTGGTGTGTGGAGCTACTGGTACATGTAGCATGTGGTGTGTGGAGCTACAGGCCCATTTAGCACCAGGTGTGTGGAGCTTTTGATACATGTAGTACATGCAAGCTCCTCACAGTGATATTCTGTTCGCAGAGCTCTCTATACTATCGCGGCCATCAGTCAAAACTCCCTACTGTGATAAGTGGCCACAACCTTACTTGGAGTTGAACTCACAACCGACGGACTGTTATGTTTACAACCAAGTGACGACTGTCGAGAGGCCGAATACACTTATCCCTGCTAAATTACTTTCTTCGTTTGACAATTTAAATTTCTATTTCATTAAATCTATCATGTCATTGATATAGTAAGAATGTGAGGGAGAAGTTGGTTGATTTTCCGTTAGTCTGCAATCTTGAAACAATCTGATTATACAAACAACAAAGGTGTCACACGCTGGGAAGGAGCTTGGTAGTACATTGTGTGTGGAGCTACTGGTACATGTGGCACATGGTGTGTGAAGCTGTGGGGACATGTAGCACATGATGTGTGGAGCTACTGGTGCAAGTAGCACATGGTGTGTGGACCTTTTGACACATTTAGTACATGGTGTGTGGAGCTGTGGGGACATGTAGCACATGGTGTGTGGAGCTATTGGTACATGTAGCACATGGTGTGTGGAGCTATTGGTGCAAGTAGCACATGGTGTGTGGAGCTACGGGCACATGTAGCAGATGGTGTGTGGAGCTACGGGCACATGTAGCAAATGGTGTGTGGAGCTATTGGTGCAAGTAGCACATGGTGTGTGGAGCTACGGGCACATGTTGCACATGGTGTGTGGAACGACTGGTACTTGAAGCACATGGTGTGTGGAGCTACGGGCACATGTAGCACATGGTGTGTGGAACGACTGGTACTTGAAGCACATGGTGTGTGGAGCTGCTGGCCAATATTTTTAGGCTAATGTACATTTTGAACTCGCAAGTTCTACAAGCATGAAGATATGATGCATCATAGAATGCATGAGTACTTCTCTGCAAAAGCAGACTTATTGAGACTTTCCCAGGTGCCGATCTTTGTCAATAAGGCATTTTGTTTTTGATTGCATGATTTACAGATCAGCTGGACCAAAACATCACATATTTTGAATAAAATCAAATTAACAGTCTTTTTCTCTCACAGTCAAATTTTTAACAAGATTATAAACCAAATCTGGGACATAAAGTAACTCGATCCTGGACTAAAAATAATTTCTTTGTTTCTATATTGCATTCCACAGATAATTCTTTTCAGAAATCACACATTTCATAAGTTCTATTTTAACCACCAACCCTGTCTTCTTGAAAAACAAGAGCCTGTAAACCAAATAATCCAAATGAAGAGGCCTAAATAAAGTCACAATCCCAGTGTGTTGCAATCCTATGTATATTCCTGTGTTCAGGTGTTGAGTATAGATCATTTATAGGTATGGAGTTGTGAGGTGAAATTGGGTTTAATGTCTCGTCCAAGATTATTGCACTTGCATAGCGATGTGCATGCATGTGTGTGTGCGTGTGCGTGTGCGTGTGCGTGTGCGTGGCTGCTTGTACTAGTCTGGACTAATGCCGATTTATAGTCCTAGCACACTGAGATACCATGCCACAGTTTAATGAATACCCCACTCAGACACAGTATACTGACTCCGAGCCGACCAGTCCTTGTTTTAGCCCCTTTATGCCGAGCACCAGACAGGGTAACAACAAGTACCATCTTTTAACATCTTTTGGTATGACACGGCCAGGTATTATAGGTATGGAAGTCTGATAGGGCCATATGTAAGTATGGAAGTCTGTAGGGGTCTGTATTTGTAAGTATGGAGTATGTATGAGTAAGTATGTGTGAGTATGGAGGTGTGTTAGGGCCATGTGTGAGTATGGAGGTCTGTTAGGGCCATGTGTGAGTATGGAAGTCTGTGTGGCTCATGTGTGAGTATGGAGGTCTGTTAGGGTCATGTGTGAGTATGGAAGTCTGTGTGCCTCGTGTGAGTATGGAGGTCTGTTAGGGTCATGTGTGAGTATGGAGGTGTGTTAGGGCCATGTGTGAGTATGGAAGTCTGTGTGGCTCATGTGTGAGTATGGAGGTCTGTTAGGCTCATGTGTGAGTATGGAGGTCTGTTAGGGCCATGTGTGAGTATGGAGGTCTGTTAAGGCCATGTGTGAGTATGGAAGTCTGTTAGGGCCATGTGTGAGTATGGAGGTGTGTTAGGGCCATGTGTGAGTATGGAGGTCTGTTAGGGTCATGTGTGAGTATGGAGGTCTGTTAGGGCCATGTGTGAGTATGGAGGTGTGTTAGGGCCATGTGTGAGTATGGAAGTCTGTTAGGGCCATGTGTGAGTATGGAGGTCTGTTAGGGCCATGTGTGAGTATGGAAGTCTGTGTGCCTCATGTGTGAGTATGGAAGTCTGTGTGGCTCATATGTGAGTATGAAGGTCTGTTAGGGCCATGTGTGAGTATGGAGGTCTGTTAGGCTCATGTGTGAGTATGGAGGTCTTTTAGGGCCATGAGTGAGTATGGAAGTCTGTGTGCCTCATGTGTGAGTATGGAGGTCTGTTAGGCTCATGTGTGAGTATGGAGGTCTTTTAGGGCCATGAGTGAGTATGGAGGTCTATGTGTCTCATGTGTGAGTATGGAGGTCTTTTAGGGCCATGTGTATGGAAGTCTGTGTGCCTCATTTGTGAGTATGGAAGTCTGTGTGGCTCATGTGTGAGTATGGAGGTCTTTTAGGGCCATGTGTGAGTATGGAAGTCTGTGTGGCTCATGTGTGAGTATGGAAGTCTGTGTGGCTCATGTGTGAGTATGGAGGTCTGCTAGGCTCATATGTGAGTATGGAGGTCTGTTAGGGCCATGTGTGAGTATGGAGGTCTGTTGGGGTGATGTGTGAGTATGGAGGTCTGTTAGGGCCATGTGTGAGTATGGAAGTCTGTGTGGCTCATGTGTGTATGCACATTTATGTTTGTCATGTTATTGACGTTTCTTTTCTGAGCTGTCTGATAATGGAGGCAGATCTGACTGAGGATATATCCTTTGAAAATTCTGTTAATGATTTGTGTTAATGAGTATTGTATTCATCCATCTCAATAATGTACTGTACATACCCAATTAGGTAAGATTGCCATTACATTACATTCATTTTTTGCTCGAACATATGGCATGACAGCCATTTTAAATATGTTCTCGGGTTAACCACTGGCTATAGGATAACTACTAGTGACTACGAAGCCATAGTCTTGTCAACAACTATAATAGCTAGGCAGTAGGTATCATAGTCCCAGTACAAACGTCAAACGAAGAATAATGGCCATGGTTGGAAAGTAACTTAGTCCCGAGTGTTTCCATTGCTTGGAGGTCCTGTTTGGTTCCATACACTGAGTTGCCATGCCTTTGTGTGTGGCATAGTGCTAGGAGCCGTGGATTTAACAAGTTTGCATAGAAAACTGGCATGTTTACTCATCCATAGGATGCGGAGGATGAAAAATTCCACAAAATGTAGCCCTCATAACGGCCGCCATTAAGAGCTGGACTTGGTTGCGTGGTATAAGGTCAGACACGTTATCTAGCCCTGGCGATATCTGACTTATGATACAACCTTATTCTTGGATAGCAGCTGGGTAATGAAACAACCCAACCACTGATGACAGTTGGTTGTAATACAATCATTGTCTTGTACTTAACAGGCTAGAACCCTTGACACAACCTAACCACTGATGACAGTTGGTTGTAATACAATCATTGTCTTGTATTTAACAGGCTAGAACCCTTGACACAACCTAACCTTGATGACAGTTGGTTGTAATGCTTTGGTTGCTTGAACACAGATAAGTCCAGTGCTGTATTCCTGTAAGACTACAGGAAATCTTAGATCGCTGAGATCACATACTTCCAGGTATATCCACAAAAGGAAATGTTGTGTTTCCCTCTCACACATCTGAATGACTTCTTTGTGACTTCAAGTTTCTGTTTGGTGACCTTGGTGTCAGTTCCTGTGTTGTATCTCAGCAGAAGGAGGGGTTGGTGTGCTCAATGATGCAGCGCCTGCAGTACTTCTTGACCGTCCTGTAGGCCTGAACGCTGAGGTGGCAGTCCTGGATATTGAGCTGCTGCAGACCCCGACACTGATACGCGATCATCACAATTCCTTGGTCCGTTATCAGGTCACATGACTTGAGACTGAGTTTACGTAGTTGCGGACACTGTTCTGCAAGCACCTGTAGTCCGTCGTCTGATATATCACACTTCCCAATGTCAAGAGACCGTAACCTGGGGCAGTTAGCTGCCAGGAATGCAACTGCTTCATCGGATACAGCTTCGCATCCGCGGACATTCAGATACCGCAGCTTCAAACAATGTTTTGCTATATAACAAACACCAACATCTGACACTCTATCACACTTTGCAACACTAAGGTATCTTAAATTTTCTCCTAACTTAGAGAGTTCCCGCATACCAAGGTCAGTAACTCTCCGACAGTCACTAACACTGAACTCACGCAAATAGGGACAGTTGCGTGCAATGTGTTGGATACCCTCGTCAGATATGTGGACACATCGTCGTAGGTACAGAAACTGGAGGTGTGTACAGTGAGAGGTGATGATACCCAAGCCCTGGTCCTCCAGGGCGTAACAGTCTGTCATGTCCAGGTATCGAAGGTATATCTGGTGCTGGTGGCGGGCCATGTGTGGGGATGACATCCCATCTGTCAGGCTGATGCAGGTTACCAGAGCACACCCTGAAAGTATGGAACAACACTTTCATAAACAGTCCAGCTATGTTATGAACCACACACCCCAGGAAACAACACTTTCATAAACTGTCAAGCTATGTTATAAACCACACACCCCAGGAAATAATGCTTTCATAAACAGTCCAGCTATGTTATAAACCACACAGCCCAGGAAACAACGCTTTCATAAACAGTCCAGCTATGTTATAAACCACACAGCCCAGGAAACAACGCTTTCATAAACAGTCCAGCTATGTTATAAACCCCCCCCCCCGGGAAACAACGCTTTCATAAACAGTTCAGCAATGTTATTACCAGAGTACACCACAGGAAACAACACTGTATAATATATATGCATAAACCAATCTCATAAAGTTTGTATCATGATCCGATGTCACCCAGGTGGAACTAATTTTATTAAGCTCTATACAATACAATACAATCAATCCGTACCTCACTGCTAAAAAATTATTGCAAAACATTTCCAAAAAGAAGTCTGCTGATGTGTGAGTAGTTCTGTAAACAAAGTTGGCTGCAAATCAGTTGGCACTGTAGTATATATGTGTCACTTCACTCTGGCATTGTACCTGTTGTACCTCTAGGCTATTTCTAAAGTTGCTTTAGTGAATATATGTATTAAACTTTAACCATTGCCAAGATTAAACTATATGATAAAGAGATCTATGTCCTTGTGTTTTTCAGTATTGTTATTTTGGTACAAGGCTCGTATTTCCATTTTTTATTCCTAATATGTTATATTTACAATAGGAAAAGTACACACACCTAATCATGCTAATAACAGTGTTTAAAATAACTGCCTGCCCGACAGTCAGATACGGCATATTTTGCTGATGGACGGTCAGTTTTGAAAAGTTGCATGCATGATGGTCGGGCTCTTATTGTATTCCCTAAATTATCTAAGCATTCTAGTTTTAATTCAATGTAAGAGGTAAATTAACTGTTAACTTAAACACATTATTGATGAATAAAATTTCAATGAGTTAAAGTTAGAAAGTTGATAATCCTCCTGTCTATTGTTATTTCTGAGAACTAGCATTAACAGCTATATTCTTATGTTTACCCTTTTGTTACTGTTGTTCGTTAGTCTGGATCATTCTGGACTGGCAACATTTTTTCTGGTCTGGTAACTTTGCAAAGTTGCTAGTCTGGTTGTCTGACGGATATTTTGGGGAATATTATACACTGCTTATAATCTCTATTTATTACAAAAGTCAATGCAAAGTGAAATGATTTATCAAACCTGAACAAGGTCTTGACACTTTGCTCAGCATAAACATTTTGTTTATAATTTGTGCTAAAAACCTATGAGGAGGTAGACACAGGATACATGTTAGACATGATGAACTTAGCAGAGGGTGTATATCACATTTAGGTCTCCAGATCATATCTTAGAAAATGTTCAAGATATCTTTATGACAATGTTGACAAGTACTTGCCTGTTGTCAAGAGGTCCCTTTCTGTGTTTAAAATTTTCAAGAGTCTATAGAAACAAGTTTAAATTTTACTCTCAGAGATTGCGTTCATTTCTTCAACACATACCCAACCATACCCTTCAAGCAAATTATTGACCTCCTCAGATCACACTTAAGAACATAATATGCTTGTTTCATTGTTTGTTTGTTGCTTAATGCCGCACTCAGCAATATTTCAGCTATATGATGGCAATCTGTAAATAATCGAATCTGGACCAAACAATCCAGTGATTGAAACCATGGGCATCGATCCACACAATTGGGATACCAACCAAATCGTACATACTGCCATGGAAACAGCAACACAAAACAATACTGTAGTGAAAGGGAATGTTTGAGCACTCCCCCCAAAAAACAGTTGAACAGTTATTTTTATTAAATATTCCTGATAAAAGAACTAAGTGCATGGTAAAGTGGTGTTGTTTGATTTGAATTGTTTTCCCTTGCCCTGACTATATGTTACCACAGAGACAAGATCAAACCATGCTGATAGAAACATGAACCAATCTAACATAAAACACGAAGAACTTGAGAATTTAGGGTTTGCATATTTACTTAACACGGTAAACCTAGCCTCTGGAGGGGGTGTCTCTATACTTGATGATTTCAAGGACAGGACAAGGTCAGCCTAGATCCCAAGCTAGATAGAATCCTTAGCAGTATCTATTTCTGTTTCCAAGATAACAAGGCAGCTTCGATCAGTGGTGATTTATTCATGCCTTTACCCACCCCCAGCTAGAACAGGTTTCACTCAAGGGTAAGACGAAGAACAGTCGCTCATTAAAAGTTAAAACTTAGCCATAAAGAATCATGAGTCTTAGGACAGGATTAATAATTTATCAGAATTCCGTTCCCACCTGCCTCACTACCAAACACCCCATGTCACACCATTTTATTGTCCCTAGGCATCTACAGATGAAAACAATCACTATGCAAGTTCCCTTCTTTGATTGCTTCTTTTAATAGTTCAATATTAAAACAGGTTCAAAGAAATAACTTTAGACACTGAGGACTTAAAAGCAAAGGTCTAAGTATAAATTAACATGTGGTGGTCCTGTTTTATGTGTATTGAATGAAGCTTATTACAGTCCAGATTAAAATTGTTTCAATGCAGTTTTTAAACAGTATGGTGTTTTCTAATAATTAAATTTTCAAGTCAGTCATATCTCTTTTTCATGTAAAAAATTCAAATAATCTCTCAACTCTCTATTCTTGTTTGTGAAAAGTCCCTACTTAGTACCCGTAGTTGACAACCTCCCATGGTCAAGTTTCTAGGTGTCATACTTATTTATGGTGTGATAGGCAAGGCTGTCCATGAAGTCCTTGGCATGTCAGACACCTGTAATTGCTGGTTCAAATCCCAGATTTTCTCTGATTATGTTTCTAGGTTTGTCAGCACAACCATACCTGTGTTAGTGGGTTTCACCAAAGTGAAAACGTTCATCTACATTAAGCTGACACTCTATGATATAACTGAAATACTGTCCCAAAGTGGTGATAAACCCTTCTCACTCACTAACTCTCACTCACTCACTCACTCACTAATTCATGTACTGACAGACTATTCCCCACATTTCAAGTGTTCACTTCTGAGATAGTGCTGGGATATTGCAAAAAAGCGGCATAAAACTCACTCACTCACCCACATATCGTACAACAGAAAGAGCACATGTGATTTGAAATGTGCACAACTACCACATGGACACATTTGCTCCAGTTAACTTCTCATCAGTCCCATGGGGGCATGGTCAGAAGAAACATTTAACAAAACATTTGACACATTAATTTAAACCCTGCCTTCAAGTTTGAAATGTGGTAGCAATGTGTAAATATTTCTGTTTGGGTTACCTGTCACATCAAGGTGTTCCAGGTTGACGCAGTTGGACACTACTTCAAACAGGGCCACATTGGTGATGTTTGAGCAGCCTTGCAGCTCAAGGTATCGCAGTTCGGGGCAGCGTCTCGCAATAGTATGAAGTCCCTTATCCGTTAACTGCTCACAGCCATTAAGAATGATCCGTTCCAGAATCACACAGACCTTGGGTGTATTGTAACTGAGACGCCTTGTGAGATATTTTAAAGCTTTATCAATATTAATGGTTTCATTGTTTATGACTATACTTGTCCATAGGAGTGGGTATTCCCAGATCAGTCTGTACCAGCGCTTACAGACGCGCGTCACGCGACACACATGGTCTGTTGGAAGGTTGAGAAGAATCCGGAGCATGATGTCGTCTGTTAGGAGCTCGAACGGTGCTGGGCGGACATATTTCCCTTTTGTTGATGTAGAGGAAAGTAACCTACTCGTGTCTTTTAGTTCTACTTGTTTCATACTGGACATCACCGACTCCATGGATTCAATCATCCGTGGATCAAACACAGAGTTCTTGTAGCACGACCTTGACTGGCGCATGTGCATTTGGACGTAATTATTCGAAGTCTTGGCCTCTCCGGGAAGACGAGCCCAGGTCACACTCTTTGTGCCAGAATCCTGCGAGGAGCTGGACTCGCCCTTGAAAGTCGTCATCGTTGTGGGCGGGTAGTTGTAGCTCGCAACGTCTGACGCAATCCCTGAACTGGAGTCATGAACAGAATCTGGCGGCTGGACTTGGTCTGAAACACACAGAAACATCATCACTTAGGAGATATACCTAATGTGTTTTCAAATAAGTTTTAAAATGTAATTTGATACCTGTAAATTTCACACTAAACATGCTAAACCAACAACATTTGATACCTTGGGCAGACCAATCAGAATGCAGTATTGTAAAGTGTCATGGTAGATTATGGCTCAATATTCACCATGTCCTGTGTATTAATCTAATGAACTTTAAATACCCTTGAGAGGTAATCCTTAGTTTACAAGTATATACCAGCATCATAAATGTTCAGTGTGGTAACTATATGGACAGAATCAAAGAGATCGACAACTCCATGGAACACATGCAACTTCTGAAACTTCCATTTCTACCAGTTACCTCATGACAAGGACCCCTGTGCTTTCAATCTTAAGCTGGGACTCTGATCACACATACTCGATACATTGCCATCTCCAAAGCTTGAGTAATGCAGCAATAAATAATTCAGGTATGAAATAAAATGAAACTAATGACTGAAAACAGTCTATCTCATTAAAGACCACAAGTTATCATGGTCATGATCATGATTAACTTTCTTTAAAAAAAATCACTTTATCACTGGATATAGCACAATTAAAAGAATCACTTTATCACTGGATATAGTACAATTAAAAATCACTTTATCACTGGATATAGTACAATTAAAAATCACTTTATCACTGGATATAGTACAATTAAAAATCACTTTATCACTGGATATAGTACAATTAAAAAATCACTTTATCACTGGATATAGCACAATTAAAAATCACTTTATCACTGGATATAGTACAATTAAAAATCACTTTATCACTGGATATAGCACAGTTAAAAAATCACTTTATCACTGGATATTGCACAATTAAAAAAATCACTTTATCATTGGATACAGTACAATTAAAAATCACTTTATCACTGGATATAGTACAATTAAAAATCACTTTATCACTGGATATAGTACAATTAAAAAATCACTTTATCACTGGATATAGTACAATCAAAAAAAATCACTTTATCACTGGATATAGTACAATTAAAAAAATCATGTTCCAGAAAATACTTTGATTAAATACTTTGATTGCATGTATTGAAAGCAATGGCAGAACACATATTCTGTCTCTAACCAAAAAACAAATCCCCCTCCTCCACAAACAGTTTTTATCAGAGTGATCCATATCCCACTTGTGATCAGTTATTTCAAGCCCTGACATCACGTATGTTTGACTCTATTGGTTGCTATGTACGTCAGCTTCTATAAACAGAGAGTAAGCACACCATATCCACTATTCGGATGACATAAGCTGCAGTGGCCACAGAGACTGTCCGTCACGGAAGAGTAGCGGCTCCAGGGGAGCGGAGATAATGACCCACCTGAGAGAACCAGATGACTCGGGGGGCTCTGTTTGCACACAGGAGTTAATGCTACACACATAAAGGTGGGATGCACAGGCGAGGCCAGTAATTGAAGCGATCTTTAAGATGGTTTCAACTCCTCACCACAATCTTGAAAAGGATAAGTTAAACAGTCCATAGGAGAGCTGAAGTATTTTATTAATAGTTCGGAACACTAACAATATATATTAGCTGACGCACACATGATAGGGAAGGGTTTAACTTTTTGTAGGATGGCCGAGGTATTTCATTATTACCGGTTGGGACGCTAAGGAATTTGAAGGCTTAAACAATGCATTGATGCATTGGTTCCCCAAGATATCATATGAGAAGGCACTACCAGAATACACAACACATTTAGTACTCATTAGTTTGTTTCACAAACTACTTTCACTTCTATACCATATGATGATGGTGTTGTACGAAGCAAATATTGTCTGATTATGAGTGAGTGTGGTTTTAGATATATTCCAAGATATCCTTGAGTACAAAATATCTGTGACACATATCTGATGGCAAGATATATGCTAGTGACAGTTTGGGGGTAAGTGGCACCAAGACATCTGTGAAAAAGTTCTTGGGTATGTTGCACCAAGATATCCGTGAAACACTTTTTGGGTAAGTGGCACCAAAATATCTGTTAAAGAGTTATGGGGGAATGGTACCAAGATATCGTTGTGAGACTTGCTGTGCGAGTGGCACCAAAACATCAGTCCTTGGATGAGATATTCTAGTCCTTCATGGTAAGTATGGCTTATGAATAGTGTATGTGTCTGCCATATGGCCTATTGTATGAAGACACATAACATTGCTACATTCTTGACTGCTAGTGTCACACCTTAACTTTGTCAAAAAAGTCCTTGTTTTTCGTGTGTTTGTCGTCTTCAGAGATTGTGGATTACTACTCCCCTAAACAAATATTGAAGGTTGTCAGTTGAGACGGCAGGATCGACAAAAACAAGCTGGGACATGAGGTGTGGTAGTTGCTGTCACGTGCAGTAGGTACTCCCTGTCAAACACGAAACTGGCCCAGCACAGAACACAAGTTTACTTGTGTTACTCTCTTATTCAACTTGAAGAGTCTACTCCTTAAATTTGATCTTACCAGTTTTTGTTATGCATCTTTCAATTGCCATCTTTAAGCAATATTTACCCAAAACTAAAAGCTACAGCAAGATTTGGTTTAACACATTGTTCCCATTTGAGAGTGAGTTAGTATGGTTTTACGCCGCTGTTAGCAATATTCCAGCAATATCACAGCAGGGAACACCAGAAATGGGCTTCACACATTGTACATATGTCGGGAATCGATCCTGGGTCTTTCGCGTGATGAGCAAACACTTTAACCACTAGGCTACCCGATCGCCCAGATGAGAATTGAAACTGTGTGTATTCAGAATTATGAGGGAATGCCATGACTATTAGGCTACCCCATTGCCATTTTAATACTGAATAGAAAACAAATAAATATTGATACATTACACAAAGGCTTTTCACTATATTACTGACAGTACATTATTGCCTCCAATATGCCACCTCTGTACTATAACTGCTGTTTGACTGAAGGTGTTATAACCCTTGTATTCACATTTTATTCGTGTACAGATATTACTGACAGTGTCATTCAGTCACGTTATACTACTTGTATACCACTTGTACTGAGGGTGCCATAACCCTATTATACCACTTACCCATTGCACTGAAGGTGTCATTATATGACTGTCATACCTCAGTTGTGGGTTAACAGTACACAACACATATACACTGGGAATCTCACTTATCTCTACTTATATAAAAAATATCAACACAATTTGATAAGACCCTTAAGATAATTGGCAAGTTGAACAATGATTTTGCTAGTTGAAAATGCTATGATATACATACTTCAAGAGAGCACTTCCATACAAAACCCATTTGTAAAAGTCAAAAATGGTACTGGTAATTCATTACAGGGGGTGTAGGGACGGTGGGATTGGTCTTAGGTCAGTGTAAGATTGTAATATGTAGTCAAGCACACTGACCTATTGTAACATACTGTCAAGCAGATTGACCTATTGTAACATACTGTCAAGCAGATTGACCTATTGCAACATACTGTCAAGCACACTGGCCTGTTGTAACATTCTGTCAAGCACACTGGCCTATTGTAACATACTGTCAAGCATACTGACCTATTGCAACATACTGTCAAGCACACTGGCCTATTGTAACATACTGTCAAGCACACTGACCTATTGTAACATACTTTCAAGCACACTGGCCTAGTGTAACATACGGTCAAGCACATTGACCTATTGTAACATACTGTCAAGCACATTGACCTATTGTAACATACTGTCAAGCACACTGGCCTATTGCAACATACGGTCAAGAACACTGGCCTATTGTAACATACTGTCAAGCACACTGACCTATTGTAACATACCATCAAGCACACACTGGCCTACTATAACATTCTGTCAAGCACACTGGCCTATTGTAACATTCTGTCAAGCACACTGGCCTATTGTATGTAAATGATTGTGGGGTTTCATGGGGGTTCATGTATTCCGCTGAAATAGGAAAAATAGTGATTTTAGAAAACAGTTTTCTACTTTTCCTCATATTGGTTGGTGGCATTCATAAATAATTTCTTGCTCAAAAGACTCAGAATCAAGTTCAGGACAGCAACTTGTGTACATGTTTTTTTTCACACTAACATGTAATTATGCTCTGGAATGGGGGCAATGCAATACTTGAGGTCAAAAAGTAGTTAAACATATACAGAAACATTACAATATATTAATTCAGGAAATTACAAAGAGGCAAAAGCATATGTCTAGAATTGTCTTGCATGAAATAACAACATTATTAACACTCATTCCAAATAGAACAAAACAGTTAAACGCAGACCTTTTTACTTTTAAAATTAAGGGAGTGTCTTGGATGAAACAAGATAAATGGTCTGCCCTTAACATTTCAATGAAAGGGGGTGTCATGTGTCTTGTAGTCATAGATTTTCTCATAATAGAAGTGAACATTTGAAACTCATGCCCATACACTGATGGTTGTGACAATCAAACTGTTGATGACCTGGAAACAATTACAGGGAATATGACACGTTTTTCCAGCCCTCACCTGGACGTGAATGCATAGAGGATTACATGGGGCGGACTGCTTCAAGCTTTCTGCAACATTCTCTCTGCTATAATATCAGGGACTAGGACTTTTTGTTCCCAGTCTGAGTACGATCCCACATATACTACTCAACTTTGGATAGGAATAACTGTCTGGTTATTTACTGATAAATATATCCCTATCAAAAGTGGAGAGTTATATAGGATTACATGAGGCAGACTGCTTCAAGATCTCTGCATTATTCTCCCTCCTACAATACCAGGGACGTGGACTCATTGTTCCCAGCAAATGCCTGAATACGATCCCACGTATAGGATTACATGGTGCGGACTGCTCACACCGCATGCTCTCCCTGCACTGCCACCTACACATACATCTCTTGATTTAAGAAAAGACAATACTCCTGTGGGAGCACATTCTCAAATTATAGTACAGTATATCAAGCTACCATTCGGTTAGGAATAAGTACCCTGGGCCGATTTGCCACGATTTCTGTTAAAGAAAGAATTAACTACCAAACTGGAGTTAAAGCCCTAGTGTTACAATGTGTCCATGTTCTGGCATGGAAAGCACGGAACTACACAATGGTAATGAGACATAATAGACATTGAAGAAACAACAGCATTGGTGGTTTCATGACTAATACTCTGAGCGGTAATAATGTAATCAGGATCAGAACTTAACACTAGCCCGCTTACCCAGGGCTGGTACAAATTCCTGCGGGCGAGTAAAACTTTCCACATTGTTTAACATGTTTTATAAGGGCATTTATCTTTACCCCTGCAAGTAATGCTTTTGAGTTTAGTCCTAACCCTGATAATGACTCATTCACTGTTCACACATGCACTTCCTGTAACCTCTTGGGCCATCCTAAGGCCTGTTACTCTGTGGGTGCACCAGGGGATAACTCACTGTTACTCTTTTACTATTCGAACTGTTCGAAGATGTTTGTTTGTTTGTTGTTCACTGTTTAACGTTGCACACACCATTAGTCCAGGGACCGATATTGTGAGCAACAATCCCTGTCAGGATAGATGACACGCTGTCAACCAAGTCACGGAGTCTGACCACCCGATCTATTTGGTCATCTCTTACCACCAGCATAGGTTGAGACCCGTGAAGATCCGGGGTAGAATACGCCTTCAGCAACCCATGCTTGCTGTAAGAGGCCACTGTAATCTTGATAGGAGGTGACTAACAGGGTCAGGTGGCCAGGCTCGCTGACTTGGTTGATGCATGTCATCGTATCCCAATTGCAAGGATCAATGCTCATAATGTCAATCACTGGATTGTCTGGTCCAGAAGCGATGATTAACAGACCGCCGTCAGAAAGCTGGAATATTGCTAAGTGCGGCGTTAAACAACAACAACAAAAAAGCAGAGGTTGTTGGGGTTCTATTCTAACCTGGAAACCCCACGGGAGTATTGGAACTGTCTCAGTCCACGTAGAATCCATTACTCTGCACCTATCTGGGCCACCCTGATCCCTGTGACTCCGGAACTACTGGGTCTGCTTTCGCCTACATTTGGCTGTGGAACGTTTGGAGTAGGGTCTTTAGGCATTAACCTTGTACAACATTGGACAACCTTATATATATATCAGAAGACATAAGCAGTGTACTTTGGGTCCAGCCTTACAGAAATATGTCCCCGATATGAAGTTGTGTATCCAAAAGGCTGTTTTTTGTTTCTAAATAAAACTAACAATCTTAATCTTGTTCTTATCACTTCAGAAGACATAAGCAGTGTACTCTGGGTCCAGCCCTACACGAATATGTCCCCAATATGAAGCTGTGTATCCAAAAGGCTGTTTCTTGTTTCTAAATTAAACTAACGATCTTAATCTTGTTCTTATCACTTCAGAAGACATAAGCAGTGTACTTCTGGTCCAGCCCTACAGGAATATGTCCCCAATACGAAGCTGTGTACATGAGCAGAGAGTGGAAATGTTGTCCAGGAGTGACATCTCCGCCCCGAGGTCTTGGAGGCGAACAATGGATCCATTCATACATGATTAGCAAGAGCACATTCAGGAAATTCAATATTGTCTTGTTTGGGGCGACAGATAGATGACAATGAATCCACACTGTAGTGCTAATTGTACGCTGAGT
The DNA here is from genome assembly GCF_022045235.1 of Haliotis cracherodii. Lineage (NCBI taxonomy): Eukaryota > Metazoa > Mollusca > Gastropoda > Lepetellida > Haliotidae > Haliotis > Haliotis cracherodii. Next base: position 23,775,958 of record NW_027266273.1, read on the forward strand.
TACACACACAAAACACACGGTGATATTTGTTCACCAACTCATCCTTCGATTCAAGACAAATGGACAACGGATATAATGCTTGCTGGATAAATATATCACTCTAATACCTAATAATAACATTCTGAAAATCCATATTCAAAGGTACCCCACAGATGTCTTATCAACTAGTTGAGTATATATAAGGAACATGCCAACTGAATAACTGGTATTTTTGAAAAGGCAATAAAAATAGTTTGTTTAACCAAACTCAACCGACCCATCAAAAGCGCCACCTCAAACAAATCTATGAATATAGCCAACACATGTGTTTAACTTTGATTATCTTCCTTATCGTCAATGGTACCTGGGCATCGCTGAGTAATGGAACCGATCCTATTGTCTATGATGAATGTTTCTTAAAGCAGTTTCTATGCCAAAAACATAATTTACCTTAACCTGCCCAACCAGTTCTGAAATACCAGAAAGGCTTCAGGCCAACCCATACATGACCAAACAGAATTTTTTTTAAACATTTCAAAAAGGAATGAAAGATATCACATTTAAAGAACAATCCATGTACCTAATAATTCTCTTTTTCAATTTTAGACCAAGTGGGATCTGTTGGAGTACCCAAGTGGGATCTGATAGTGTACCCCTGTAGGATCTGATGGCGACCCCAATGGGATCTGATGGCGTACCCAAGTGGGATCGGATGGCGACCCTTTGTGGGATCTGATGGCAACCCCTGTGGGATCTGATGGCGTATCCCTGTGATACCTGATGGCGACCCCTATGGGATCTAATGATGACCCCTATGGGATCTGATGGCGTACCCCTGTGGGATCTGATGGCAACCCCTATGGGATCTGATGGTGACCCCTATGGGATCTGATGGCAACCCTATGGGATCTGATGGCGTACCCCTATGGGACCTGATGGCGTACCCCTATGGGACCTGATGGCGTACCGCTGCGGGATCTGATGGCGTAACCCTATGGGATCTGATGGCAACCCTATGGGATCTGATGGCATACCCCTATGGGATCTGATGGCGACCCCTATGGGATCTGATGGCATAACCCTATGGGATCTGATGGCAACCCTATGGGATCTGATGGCATAACCCTATGGGATCTGATGGCGTACCCCTATGGGATCTGATGGCGACCCCTATGGGATCTGATGGCAACCCTATGGGATCTGATGGCGTACCCCTACGGGATCTGATGGCGTACCCCTGCGGGATCTGATGGCGTATCCCTGTAGGATCTGATGGAGACCCCTATGGGATCTGATTCATTACCCTTGGAGGATCTGATGGCGACCCCTGTGGGATCTGATGGCAACCTCTGTATGACACTGTTCCAGGAGTTTTCCAGCCCTTAACATTGCATACTTATGGCTACCCAATGGTTATCTTGATAGTCCAAAAAATTTTTTTTAAATAATAAGTTCATTTTAGTTCATACTCAATGGTGAAGGAACCGCTATTGTAAAACAAACTTGATGATGGTTAAACCTAGACTTGTGTGGGACACTGCAACTGGTCCTTAGACAAGTGTTAGATGATACTATGTCTGCTAGTCATAACAGTAGTAACAGATACTGGCACTGGAGGATGTCCCTCAGACAAATTACAATCTGGAAGGACTGTGTCATCATCTGTGCGTTATATAACGTAACGTCATGCCTGAAATGAATCTTATGCTAGTTGGCTATAACTCAGGGGATCTATCCTTCTAAAACCGGAAAATCCAAATAACTACTCTAGTTGAAACTCAGTTTTGGGGGTCACATGTCAAATCCACCTGACCTGTCATATAACTGAAGTGCAACATACACATATCTCATGCCATACTACCCAGTGTATCATAATCAAATTTATATTCCAGATACACAGAACCCAAGATACATGCCTATATCTACCTGGTGTGTTATTAAATCAAATGCCACATACTGCCAGTCACATATCTATCATTATCTACCTAGTATGTCGTGGTCGAAGAAAGAAATGTCATACACATCCTGTATATAAAATATTTACAATTATCTACCTGGTATGTCAGAAAATGAAATCTCACACATAAAAATATATTTACAATTATCTACCTGGCAAGTCATACAATAAAATGTCATACATATCTAGTTATATTTACAATTATCTACCAAGTATTGTATAAAGGGAAATATCTTACATATCCAGTATACATCCACTTTTATCTACTTGGTAAGCTATATAGTGAAATGCCATACATACCCAGCGTTATGAACTCCATATCACATCACTGATAGTAACAATCCATACAATGTGTGTCACTCTCCTGTCCATGCAGAAATATGTGCTTATGGTATGCAGGGCAGTGGGGAATACACAGCGTATCAACTGGCCTGGCACAACACCAACTGAGACCAGCTACTGCTATCAACCTCCACATCGGAGGTGCTAGTGTTTGTCCAACTCCATGTTCAAACATATCAAATCCTCCAGAAACAATCCTCCTGACAGGATTACTGTATGCAGCTCAAACAAGAGAACACAGAATACAGTCACAGGCTTTCAGGCCTTAGGGAAACAGCATAAGAAAGTATAACTACTTAAGATTAATGGCTACAGAAGTCAGAGGGTTGGGCTTGAGTGTACATATTTACCAGACTCATGCTTCCCTTAGAAATAACTCACCCAGGCATGAGAGTGGGCTTTCAGGTTGAATGGTTCAATTATATCTTTGCACGTTGATTGCCCTTGCCTATATATATGAGAGGAATATTGGGCAGAAGCAATGAATGTTACATAAAAGTATCAGAGCATGGTGCTGACCTGGGAGGCCCTTTGTTACTGGTGTCTCACTTCAGTCCGCAGTCCTGCCTCATGGCAGGCACTCATACTCAAGTTTCTTTCTCATCCTGTCAGTATGGACTGTAACATTTCACTTCACATGCTTAAGTTTCTGTGTAACATGATACAATGTCAAAACATGTTGCAAAATGACAATTGTATACATAAGAACATACCATTTGATAAGCATTGAATTCAAGTATAGAAATGTACATATTTCAAGCGTGACATGTAACACTCCTGGTTGTTTAGATGGGCCCTTTCGGATTTAAGTGAGTTAAGTATACTTTTCAAAGTGAAAAAGGTTATTATACATTGTTCCATGCATTTGTCAAGTTTCCTTGTGTGAAAGTACATTTATCACTGGCCACATGAAAATAAATATTGTCATAAGGAATTTTTGTTAAACAAAATGTGATTTCTAAAAGTTTGCCTTTAGGCAAAAGGGTCCACTTGCACAAAGCAATCTTTGCACTACAACTATTGTAAGTCCATGTTAAAGTATGGGAGTTATGATCATCGTAGTGCTAAGACAACTTTGTGCAATGGCACCAAGAACCTTTATTTAGCTGTGCCATTGACACTCTAATAAAAGGAAAAGGAGAGTAATATCCAGATGTTATATGCAAGTATTCTTCAATCATTATTTGTTTACCTGACTCATTTTTACTTATATATTTGGGTTGGTTTTCTGGCAAGTGTGCTACGTTCATGTGCTGTATCCACTAGCCACAGTAACATTTAACTCTCTATATGCATATCATATAATGAGAACCAACTGCTGCCATGTTCAAGTGTCTGACACTCTGGAATCTATACAGAAGATATGATAACATGGTGCATGAAATAAGTACATGGTACTTACATAGAGCATATAGTAAGTATGTTGTACTTATCCTTTGTTTATGGCAGAACAGAGTGGATTGACACTTACAACATACTGCAATCATACAGTCTTAGAAAGTATGTGATAACATACAAGCATGGATAATCCCCAGTAAAACCTATATCACTATCCACTAAGCAGCCTGATTGTTTGCTCTGGAGCTAATACCTGTGTTGTAAGGGGGGCTCACACAGCTTAGTGCTTAAAGACATCACATGGCAGAGCAGCAAGAGCCTCGCGGTTCATGGGGCTGCAGGGTCAGACGTGTACAAACAGTCTAAGCCTCAGTACTACCCGGGCCTGACGAAGGTCGACCTAGTCATTTGAAGTGGATCGATCTAGTCACATGACAGCAGGTCATCCTAGTCACATATAGGTCATCTGAGTCACATGACAGTAGGTCGATCTAGTCACATGACAGTAGGTTGATCTGGTAGCATGACAGTAGGTTTGTTTGATTGTTCATTCGTTGTTTAATGCTGCACTCAGCAATATTCCAGCTATATGATGGCGGTCTGTAAATAATCCAGTCTGGACCAGAAAATTCAGTGATTGACATCATGAGCATTGATCCACGCAATTGGGATCAATCACATGCATCAACCAAGTCAGCGAGCCTGACCACCCGATCCCGTTAGTCGCTTCTTGCATGACAATATGTTGTCCCAGTCACATGACATTAGGTCATCCTAGTCACATGACATTAGGTCATCCTAGTCACATGACAGTAGGTCGATTTAGTCACATGACAGTTGTTCCTCCCAGTCGCATGACAGTAGGTCAATCTAGTCACATGACAGTAGGTCGATCTACTCACATGACAGTAGGTTGTCCCAGTCACATGACAGAAGGTCATCCTAGTCACATGACAGTAGGTCGATCTAGTCAAACAACAGTAACGTCATCCTAGTCACATGAAAGGTCGATCTAGTCACATGACAGTAGGTCATCTTAGTCACATGACAGTAGGTTGATCTAGTCACATGACAGTGGGTCATCCTAGTCACATGACAGTAGGTTGATCTAGTCACATGACAGTGGGTCATCCTAGTCACATGACAGTAGGTCATCTTAGTCACGTGACAGTAGGTTGATCTAGTCACATGACAGTGGGTCATCCTAGTCACATGACAGTAGGCCACCCTAGTCACATGACAGTAGGTCACCGTAGTCACATGACAGTAGGTTGTCCCAGTCACATGACAGGTTTCTTGTCTGTTGTTTAACACCGTACTTAGCAATATTCCAGCTATATGATGGTGGTCTGTAAATAATCAAGTCTTGACCAGACAATCCAGTGATTGATATCATAAGCATCTATCTACGCAATTGGGATATGATGACATGCATCAACAAATCCCGTTTTGCTGAAGGCCTACTCTAGAAGGATCTTCACAGGTCCACAGAACAGTAGATCATCCCAGTAGATTGTCTCACATGCCATATTTAATGACATAAATGAGCTGATCCTAAAACGAATTCTGAAAAGTATTTTATCTCATTGATGAACGTAAGAAAAGCTGCATAGTCAACATATATATATATATAGACGACACACACACGCTTACACACACTATGCATACTCTAGCTGAGATGTGTATGCTGCTAGTGACTTGCCCACTAGCTTCACTCAACAAACACCCATGCATGATATTGGCAATAAAGTGTAATGAAGCTGTATAAAGACTCAATCCATCTACGAGTCAACAAGTTCCGGGCGTGCTAGGCTGAATAGGAACATACAGTGCCTGCTGGAGAGAAATATGCTTGAAGACCTCACGGGGTGTGGAGGATTGTCCTGCTGCACACAAGCACCTGCTGCTGATTGTATGCAGTTGGTGTGAAAAAACACAAATACTTTATAACATGTGGCAACAATGGTTTTCTTGGCTTCTATAAGGAAGATCGGTATATCAATCTACCTACCGCTTTGCACACCTTGACGTAGTTTATAGGTAGAATGGGTTGTGCTTCACATGAGCCAACACTGGGCATATTAATCTACCTCCCTCCCTGTGAGCTGTCGATGCAGTTTATACACCTGTAGAAAGACTGGGGGAACTTCGAATGAGCATACCCAGGGTACGTCAATCTACCGACCTCTCTATCACCTATGACTGCAGTTTACACATTGCAGGACAGGGTCATGGCACAAATGAGCACACCCTGACAGTGTCGAGTCCCCTGTCCTGCGTAGTAGGGCGGTACATCATCATAAAACACACGCTACATTATCTGCCGCAGATCATGACAGCTGATAGTTGAGACAAGAGCTCCCCCTCACTGGCTCTCTCCACCATGGATAGACTGGTTTGATACTGATTACATTCCTCATAAAAATATCATCAACTTGACATTTGACAACTCTTCAGGACATGGCTTTGTTGAAGCACGGGATGTCAATAGCCTTGGGTGATTTGTCTGTCCATTGTTGCAGCGCTACCATACTGCATTTGGTGTTGATAGCAATGGAAAACAAACACTGAGGTTGGAACACTGGACTCATTTACTGTTCACTTCAGGAAGACATTCCTACTTTTAAACACCACCGTGGCCATGGCAGCCATTGTACAGCTGAATCTGTAATGGCTACTGGCAGCTAACCCTGACAGCATTACAGCTTCGGTTTCAGGGATATTGAAATACCGACACAGAACTATTGTAATATTGGAGACATTAGTCTAAGTGAGCTGTGTGACAGTTGGATAACAACAAACTTTGACGTAACATTTAGGTGAGCGAGTGTGTGATTTGGGTTTTAAGCCACCTGGAACAGTATTCCAGTTAGATCATGGTGTGTCAGCTTGATGTTGGAGGAAATCAGGAAGCTCTTAGACGTTTACCACTTTCGTGAAATCCATGAGCATGGTTATGGTGCCGACAAACCTGGAAACAAATCCAGTGCAATCCGGGATTCAAACCGATGATCATAGGTTTCTGGTGTGCCCAAGAGATGCAACAGCGAATAGCGGTGTCTCAGACAACTGGGCCACCCATGTCTCCCGATGGTACATTTAAATGGGCACTAGGGTGTACGGTGATCATGGTGAGGCAATATGTGAAGTGTCTTGGATGTCACCTGATTTAGTTCTCCCGACATTTCTCTAAGTGTTTTAGGTCGGGTATAAATTTCCAAGTGAATATGTACCTTAATGCTAACCATAACCCAAACACTGATAAAAAACGGAATCATCTGGAACTTAAATATGCAAGTTGATTTCTTCGGTTCACATGCTTCACATTCATCATGTGCAAGTGCTCAATGTCACATGGCAAGCTACATTACACTGGCAGTATGTGTTAATGATGGAACTAACTCCATGTGGAACAGGACCCGTGAAGATCCAGGGTAGAATAGGTCTTCAGCAACCCATACTTGCTGTAAAAGGCAACTATGCTTGTCCTAGGAGGCGACTAATGGGATCGGGGGGTCAGACTTGCTGACTTGGTTGATGCATTTCATCGATCCCAACTGTGAGGATCGATGCTCATTATATTAATCACTGGATTGTCTGGTCCAGACTCGATTATTTACAGACCGCCATCATATAGCTAGAATATTGCTGAGTGCGGCGTTAAACAACAAACCAACCAACCAACCATGTGGAACGGATCATCAGTGACACTTGTCCCTATTAGAGGTAGCATCTGGTACAACCTGTAAGTTGGCCTTTTCATTACTGTGCCTTCCTCTTGTCAGCTGAGTGTTTTGTGAGTGAGTGTTTTGTTAGTGAGACAGTTTTACACCAATTTTAGCAATATTCAAGCAATATCATGGCGGGGGACACCAGAAATGAGCTTCAAACCTGGATCTTCGGCATGACGAGGAAATGCTTTAACCACTATGCTACCCAACCGCCCGTTTTGCCCTTGAGTAAGAGAGACTATATGAACACTGGTTGTTGATAGCAAGACACACTCATACTCAATTTTCGTTTACCCACTTATGATAAAATCAGACAAAACATATTTGTTTAATCAAAAAGTACCCAGTGACAACAACAGACATGAAAATGTTTTCCAGTTGAGGCTCAAGGTACCATGTTACTTCATTTCTCACAAAGTGATATTTTTTGCAGGCCATTGAAACTGATTCAAAGATTAGAGGAATGCTTTTTGCCCTCCTTTGATGAATCATTTTGTGTAGTATCACGATCATGCACATTAGCATATGAAAGCATCTAGTGCTTAAAAGGAGCAACATTCTTGGCCCCCTCCACACTGGGAGCTCAGAAGGTGAGACAGTTGAGTGTAGCTCTACAGGTCAGTCTGCAGCCGTCACAATACAGGGCTACCGGAACCTGCGCGCAAAAGGGGGATCATCTACTCCATAATACCGGAATAACACATCCCTGGCTCATTTTAAGTACATTAAAGTAGGAGAGTAGGCCATACTGACAGTGAATGTAAAGAATACCCATTACTGTACATTATGATACCCAGTCCTGACATTATGACACTCTAGTCTCACCATGTCAACTGTGACACTACGCCCTGACATTATGACACTCTTGTCTCACCATGTCAACTGAGACACTACGTCCTGACATTATGACGCTCTTGTCTCACTATGTCAACTGAGATACTAAATCCTCACATTATGACACTCATGTCTCACCATGTCAACTGAGATACTAAATCCTCACATTATGACACTCTTGTCTCACCATGTCAACTGAGACACTACGTCCTGACATTATGACGCTCTTGTCTCACTATGTCAACTGAGATACTAAATCTTCACATTATGACACTCATGTCTCACCATGTCAACTGAGATACTAAATCCTCACATTATGACACTCTTGTCTCACCATGTCAACTGAGATACTAAATCCTCACATTATGACACTCATGTCTCACCATGTCAACTGAGACACTACGTCCTCACATTATGACACTCATGTCTCACCATGTCAACTGAGACACTACGTCCTCACATTATGACGCTCTTGTCTCACTATGTCAACTGAGATACCCAGACTCTCTATTCCGACCATGTCAACTGAGATACCCAGACTCTCTATTCTGACCCCGTCAACTGAGATCCCAGACTCTCTATTCTGACCCCGTCAACTGAGATACTCAGACTCTCTATTCTGACCCCGTCAACTGAGATACCCAGACTCTCTATTCCGACCATGTCAACTGAGATACCCAGACTCTCTATTCTGACGCCGTCAACTGAGATACCCAGACTCTCTATTCCGACCATGTCAACTGAGATACCCAGACTCTCTATTCCGACCCCGTCAACTGAGATACCCAGACTCTCTATTCTGACCCCGTCAACTGAGATACCCAGACTCTCTATTCTGACCATGTCAACTGAGATACCCAGACTCTCTATTCTGACCCCGTCAACTGAGATACCCAGGCTCTCTATTCTGACCCCGTCAACTGAGATACCCAGACTCTCTATTCTGACCCCGTCAACTGAGATACCCAGACTCTCTATTCTGACCCCGTCAACTGAGATACCCAGACTCTCTATTCTGACCCCGTCAACTGAGATACCCAGACTCTCTATTCCGACCCCGTCAACTGAGATACCCAGACTCTCTATTCTGACCCCGTCAACTGAGATACCCAGACTCTCTATTCTGACCCCGTCAACTGAGATACCCAGACTCTCTTTTCTGACCATGTCAACTGAGATACCCAGACTCTCTATTCTGACCCCGTCAACTGAGATATCCAGGCTCTCTATTCTGACCCCGTCAACTGAGATACCCAGACTCTCTATTCTGACCCCGTCAACTGAGATACCCAGACTCTCTATTCTGACCCCGTCAACTGAGATACCCAGACTCTCTATTCTGACCCCGTCAACTGAGATACCCAGACTCTCTATTCCGACCCCGTCAACTGAGATACCCAGACTCTCTATTCTGACCCCGTCAACTGAGATACCCAGACTCTCTATTCCGACCCCGTCAACTGAGATACCCACTCCTCTCATGATCTGACCCTTCTTTCTGACCTTGTCAAGCCAGACCTCAGAGTTTGTCACCACTCTCCTGGCCCTGGGACATCCTGTCCTGATCATACTTCAGATGGCTGGGATGTGTTGATTGCCTCATTTGGTCGTCTCCTACCTCTCAGCTAGCAGCCCACTGTCACACTCCTCCCCAGGAAGGACCAGACAAGATGATATCAATAACCATCTCAACCTCAGCCAAGGCGGCCCAAAAACTGATACTGGCTTTTATTGTTGATAAATGGAGCATGCTGGCAGACACAGGTAAAACAGGTGACAAGCATTACCTGCACAATTTAACAGGAGACGGTGGAGCAGATGGATCACCTGCACTCCTAATGGAGTAGTTACCTGCACAAGTGAATAAGGGAATGAATAGCAGGTATCCATGCTGCATTAACATACCTGAACACCATGCAATATCACAGATTTCATCCCATTTCCCATTAAGCTTCAACAATGAATATTATTTGCAAGGAATTTATTAGAATTCACACACCTGTTGCCAAAATTAACATTTACAACATCACATTGAGCAGTCTTATATTTAGCATTCCTAAATTTCGTTCTTTTGATCTTCACAGAAATTCAGCAAGAATGTTACGACATTGGTTGAGTGACTGGCAAATATCACTTCACTCTAATTTGTCTGACAAGGCTTAAATCAAACAACGCTCCTCTTAAAACAATCTTGAATAAATTCCTCCGGCCATTGAATCTTTTACTTTAAACTGATGGAAAGGAAAAATATGAAGTAACCCTTTCAGTATAGAGCTTAGTTGGGGGCCTAGCTGATGGTGACTCCAAGGCAGAGGGGATTAGAGGAGGGGGGGAAAGGGAGAGAGGGATGAAGTGGGGCTACAGTCAGATGACTTCATTCTGCACCCTTGTGGGGATAACAAACATTGATCTTTTGCAGACTGACCTGGAGAGCTAAGAAGAGAAACTGACCATGCTGCCTGGACGTCATCACAGTAGGCCCATGCTAGCATTGAAGGGGTTAAGGCTGCAGCCACTGAGCCAATCAAAGAGCAGGTGCCCTTCACAAACACATCAAATCTCTAACAGAGGAGACTACTTGGCTTAGAAATCACAGCTTTTTGTGTACAGTGAGTCAGAGCCAAAGACGAAATCAAACTTTGAAGGAACACAATCCAACCAATATGCTGTCTGACCCTGAATTATATAAAACTGGCGAAAACGAAAACATTCCAGGCTGTGCTGGTTGGCTGCTGGCATACGACCAACCTTTTAAGCCAGACAGAAGAAATAAGGATGTGTGACAAGATTGGGTGTTGTAATGAAATGACAAAAGCATTATTGCATTCTTTGTTAATACCTATTGTACCAGTGGTAAGAAACTAATACCCTGGGTAGCCATCCCCATCTTTCATGAAGAATAAAGGCATCGTGACACATTATGCCAGGTAAATGCTTTAAAGAGAGCCACGATCCTCCCACTGTCATATCTTAAGTTTTGTGTCACGAGGTATGAAACATGTTTTAAAAAGAATGATGTTATAAATATCATATGAAAAGGAATTGACAAATACTATTTTATGATGGTATGTATAAGAGTCATGACACCATTGCAGCAATAGAAACTAACAGTTTTAGCCCACTTGTCATTACAGAGCTCCAGATAATTTTGGAGCAATTGAGTTTTTACTCTAGGGTTTCTATTTCAATTGGGTTATTACATTTTTCATTTGGTTTTTCCCAAAATTAGTGAACATTTGAAGATGTTAAAAAAGGAAATAATGTGTTAAATGTAAATAACGGTTCTAAATATATAGACTTGACTCGGAAAGTAAATTAGCTCGTAATTGTGTTTCGGAAATTAACACCTTTGTACGCATGCTGAAAAAGTTTCATTGGGTATTTATGCGAGCTGTTTTTATACATTTGAGTTTTTCATTTAATACAAGCATTTCTGTACGCAGGTTAATTGAAAGTAATAGGGTTTCGAATATTTTTTTATTTTTTTTGGGGGGGGGGGTATATTACGTAAATACGCGACTTATCTGTAGCATGGGTATACATGTAGTTCTACTAGTCCTAAGGATACTATTAACTTAACTATTGAGCAGTTTGGCAAGGACTATAGGACTAATGGTAGTTTCTGAAGTTGCCATTGTTTACTTAACAGCTCTAGTTATTCTCTTTCTTGACTGAATATGTCCCTCAACATGACTAATGTCTACTTGTGTGTATCATATCACAACTAACTGCTGTTTCATACAAGTGAACTGTGCACAATACTGAATTTGGCTTTAACACACACTACAGGTATGGCATGGCTTGGCTGGAAATATACAATATAATCATGATAATATGTACAGCTAAACCATAATATTCACAAATATATCTAAGGATAATCTGTAATATGTTTTTTTGTTGTTTAATGCCACACTCAGCAATATTCCAGTTATATGACGGCGATCTGCAAATAATTTAGTCTGGACCAGACAATCCAGTGAATTACATCATTGGGATCGATGACATGCATCAAGTCAGCGAGTCTGACCACCCGATCCCGTAAGTCACCTCTTACTACAAGCATAGTTGCCTTTACTATAAATTACAGGACTTTACGCAATGCACAAATGTGCGTTCATACACACAAATGTAAAGAATGGACGTTGAAAAACATTATCCTGCGTCCCAAGGGACACACAATAACATTTACTGTACCTACACCTCATCAAGAGTAGTTATGGGTGTCGGTCATTTCATCCACCAATAATGACCACTGTCCACATGATCACTGATTCATTCCCGGCTCCAGAGTAATTGTCTAAACGTACAGTACACTACACCATATCATTACTTTACAGGACCCTCCAATTGCCTGCAAGGACCCTTAACATTGATTATTGGGGCCCCTGAACCCCCACTTTAGTAAGTCAAGGGAAAGCCCTGTATGTAAGTATAGTTAAGGCCAAACTATGATACGTGTTAGCATTACAACTAAACTGTCACACGGACAGGTACATATAAAGGTAAATTATGGCATAGTACATAGGCAACTAAATAATGACATAAAATTATACCGGTATGTAAATCATAGGCATGGAACATGCACAGACACATGACCTGTGTCAAGGCCTCACTTTCAATTAGATTTGACAACATCATACACTACAAGGCTCCCAGATAACTGTGTGTCTATTTGTGTATGGGCCTGAGAGGACAATAAATGTCACAAGTGTGTGGGGAGATGTATTATATATGATGAGCCCACCCTACAAGTGGCTCTCCGGACTGGTCTGTACAGTAATGTACACCCCCTGACCAAGCACCCTCACAGAAACCATTACAATACTTGTGGTGACACTGATTATAGACTCTGACGTTAGGTATGGAGGCAAGGCGTATGGGTCAGCCATGTGCACTCCACTGCATCTCACCTTGTCTTTCCTGAACTACTCCAGTATGTATAATTCATCATTACTGACTCATAAAACTAGCAGTGTTCAAGGTGTGTTTTTTCCTGACCCTAATGCTGAGTATAACAGATCTAGGGGTCCCAGGTTAACACAAAATAGCAGAATTCCCATATTCTTGACAATTTGACCCATAAGATAAAAATATTAAAAGGAGAACTTTAAAATACTGTATATGACCGCAGATAAGCCGACCCCTTAGATAAGCCAAGGTATTAACTTGACCATTGAAATACGAAAAAAAATGATATGACCCCCAGATATCCCCTGGATAAGCCGACCCCTTTCTACAGAATCTTTTTTCTGGTCCTCAAAATTCAGCTGCGGACATATACGGTAATTGTGAATACCAAACATACACAGCCTGACAACTTGTTCAGAACATTTGAAAGATGTCATGAACATGTTCTTGCTTATTATATGCTCATGATGGGAGGAAAGGAAAGATATTAGTGAGTGAGTGATAAGTTCATTTCAAAACTACTTTCACTTCTATATCTACACATTTCATGATGGTGTTGTATGAATCAAATATTTTCTGATTATGAGTGAATGAGTGTGGTTTTAGTCCGCTTTTAGCAATATTCCAGCAGTATCACTGTGGGGGACACCAGAAATGGGCTTCACACCTTGTACCCATGTCGGGGGGAATCGAACCTGGGTCTTCTGCGTGACGAGAGAACGCTTTAACCACTAGGCTAAATGACCGCCCCTGGAGAAATATTAGCTGTCAAAAGTCCAGTTGAACTATAAAGACTTATCTTATACAATATTACATGACAAATAAAAATATTACACTGTGTGCCATAGTATTGGAACATCATTTGATCATCATGATGTGTAATGGTAGTACAGTTTCTATCATTGTGAGAATGCCAGTGTGATAAAAGAAGTTATCCCCTGCATGTAAAGTAATTTTCACATCACATATTCCTGGTCTGCAAACAATGATTCTCCAAAGGTAGCGGCAAGATATTTGATGAATACATCATGATGGTGCCCAAAAGGATCGTTATGTGGATAACCAGAAAATCCTGGATGAATGGAATGATTATGTGCGCTAAAGTAAATGCCCTAATCAGTTAGAGTAATCTTTGTCTAAACTTCACTGACTTGTGATGGCGTCATTCAAGTTCAGCTCTCTTTGCTTTAAGTTGTCATGGTTACAAATAATGTCACACATTATGTCATGAAAAGGCTTTCAAGTGTCTTCAACAAGACGAACAGCTCCACAATCCTCCCATTGACTACAGTCTATGGGAAGTGCCTCGCATAGACAATCAGTCAGACATAAATGAGCTACAGCAGGGCAACCTGTGGTAAAGGTTAGAAAAATAGCAAATTCCTGCTCTGACATTATTGCACGTCTTCCGCTGACTCCACAAGAAGGTTAGACAGAGTGCAACAGTTGACAAAACAGGGACTACGTTTTTCAGGGGATAAAAAATCATTTCAGTGCTCATAACTCACAGTATGTTTTTTTCTTAAGTCAGAAATCTATGAAAAATACAAAAAGATAATCGTCAAGTCATCGCCTTTTTACTGATGTTTTAGGTGTGTGAGATGATCTTGAACCGCAGTAACCTCAGACTTTTTTTAAACTCCCGTTTTTTATCATTAATTTGACCATGATTATTCAGGCGGAGGAAGTAACTTAACGTGGAATATACTGGGCACTAAAGAGGCAGTATGTTTTCGTTTGTTTATTTTCTAAAGAGGCAGTTAACACATTATTTTATATTTGCTGAACAAAATTATGCAAACAATCCAGACACACTATTCTCTTCCCTTTTCATTGCCCAACCTTTACACTGTTGAACACTGAAATGCAACACCAGGTCCTTAAGAAAAGGACTTCTATGGATTTCTATTTGCACGGATCTGTATAATAACAACAATATTGAAAAAAATAAATACCTATAGGTACTTACAGAACCAGGGGTGATTCTGGGTAAGGAAAAACGTCCTATGCTTGTCGTAAGAGGAAACTAATTGGAGCGTTGGTCTGGTATGGTGACTTAGTTATTGCATATCACAAATCTCAATTACCTGTATCTGTGCGCATTATGTCAATCACTGGATTGCCTCGTCCAGACTCAAATATTGCTAGCGCAGTGTCAAACAACAAACTGATGCCGCTTTCATTACAACGCAAGATGCCACCTGTTATGTCAACAGAATATTATAGAATCAAATATACACGCAAGGCAGGGATTTATCTAGACCTGCCCAGAGGCCCATATTCAGCCCCAAGTCTGCAGCAAGTTGTCCATAAAAAATCCCAAATTGGAATTACAAATTTCTCAATTCATGTCATATATTAGTAATCAGGTAATAACTATGGCTTTGTAGAGGTGCCTTGTATTTCATGATCTATTTGGGCAAAAAAACCAATTAATTTACCCAAATTGCCTGACAAGGGCTCTTAGTGTGGAATCCTTGATAAATCCCTGCAAGGGAATCCATTACTTCTTGACCTACTAAGGTATATATACTGATACATACCCAGGAATGTCGGCTGGAGCAAGGTGAACCTTTACCTCTACATGATAGCCTAGAAACCAGCATAGATTTACGAGAGTATCGGTGTTATCACACATGATGATAAATATGTGCAACTTAGAAGGACCTGCGCTGAAAAACTTCCTTGCTGATAAGACAAGTTATGTAGTAAGATTGGGACAGAGTGATCACGGGCGGTGTGACCATTACACTGTCAGCATGTAGGTAGCAGTGACTCATCCCATGAACAAAACTTATTGTCAGAATAATAAGTCAGCAGATAGTCTATGATTGATCTACTGCTTGAACAAATGGCGTGAAAGCCATTAAGTTGTGTTCAATCTGTCTGGGAGCTTGCTGTAAATCATAGCACTGTGATTGCTGAGATGAGTGGAGCTTTTCATGGACCGTGATATTTACCGCGATATGTCCACATTAAACCAGACAGCATTATGTGTGACATAAGAGTCCTGTACCAGGAGTTCATGGGCTTTTATTGTATGACTTCTATTTGAAGATGTCGCATGAAGAAAGTGCCCTTATACATCATTTCAAAGTGATGACGTTACTTTCACTCTACCAAATACCAACTACTATATTTATTTTCTTTTATTGTTCACAGACTTTTGTCCAGGGTAGCAGAATGCCAATGACATGAAAAGAATATTTCACAACCTGACAGTACATTTTAGACTTTTTACAGCAATTAACATAGTTCTCAATAACTCATTCACTCTAGTAATACAATTATACTGCATATATCATGTATATATTATATTGCAGTGCAGAAAAGTACATGGTCTAATACATTAAAGTCTGAAGTGTAAAGCAAAACTGAAAGTGATAGCGGCTCCTCCTTTTCGAAAAGTTTATGATGCAGATTCCGACCTCCACAGAATTTCTGCTTATCACTTGTCTTAAGAGCAATATCTTTCTCATTGTTACATTGTGAAAAACTTCCTTCATATAAACATGAAAGTAAGGTTTGGTTCTTTGGGATTTGCATCTATTAACATAGAATTTTGCAATAAGTAAAAGTAAATCGAACACCTTATCTGTTTTTATGTTCTCTTTAACTCTGAAAAGTATCAATTCTAACTTCTATATACATGGATCCCTGAATTTCTCTTCAACTCATTACAATTTCTTGGCAGTCATTCTTAATCTCATACCTTGGGACCTAATTTAAAGTCTTGATTAACATGAACTGAGAAGTGACAGAACAATATCTATTCATATACTGATTAAAATATTTCACAGTTTACAACATTTTTCCAATAATACCATCCATACTGTTAATGTCAACATCATCTATACACTAATTACAACATGACATATTTCTCCTGACATAGTTACTGTTGTTGGGAATAATGATAACTATACTCTAATAACACCTTGTACAACTGTTTTATTCCTCTGATATCTGTGCTTAAGGAATAATGATAACCAAACAGTATTAAGACCTCGTATTCCCCTGGCATATGTACTGGCTGAGACTGTACTGATGAATAATGACAACTATATAGTAATAAGGCCTCGTATTCCCCTGAAATATGTACTGTTTTGAGGAACAAAGACAATTATAATGTAATAACTTGAACAATTGTTGTATTCCCTGATATATGTGCTGTTGGAAATGTGACAACAATACAGTAGTAAGGCCTCATATTCATCTGACATACCGGTATGTACTGTTGATGAGAATAGTGATAAATATATAGTAATAAGACCTTGTATACCCAGATACCGGTGGATAATGAATTTATCTTACTACACACCTAATCATATTGCAGGTATGTCTTATGCATGAATGCCAAGACTTGATTTAGCTACATAAAACATGGCCACATGCAACCTATCATTGAAAAATGCAACCTTCAAATTTGTGTCTGACTAACCCTTACTTGTCCATACAAAATCGATCTTTGAACACACACAATACCTCCAAAGTTTATTTGCTAGACTTTATCACTAATCCTTGTGTAACATGTAATTTCTCCTGCTTTCTTAGGTTTGATGTCATCAAACTGTGGGTACCATATGCACATGTTCATATTAAGTTTTTACAGTACTGCATCACTAATTTCTGTGACACTGGCAGCAGACCGGCCTATGTTTCAACTCTGATACATTTATGGTACCAGGGTGCAACCTGGTTTTGTTTGGTGCAATTTGGTTTTCATGTCAACATGCACCTAGTGCAAGTTAAATCAAGTTCCTCAAATGGAGCCCTGCATGCTTTGGTCTGAATTGGTAAGATTACCACAGTTAGGCATTTATCGCAGACCACTGAAAACAAATTAGGTAGTTATTCCTCAAAGATCCATTGCATTTGGAAAATATCAGAAATATCTGGAGAATGGTGTCTGACATAATTAATTTAAGATACAAAATTGGGGGTGGTATACTACAAATGTAATTCCAACAGATTGACAGTTCTAGAGAACATCAGAAATGTATGTTAAATGTAAGCAGGGTACATTGACAATAATAGAATGGGTCTCAACCAACCAGAATCCGACATTCATGTGTAAGGAAAGCTACGAACTGTTGTTGGGAATAATGATAACCCTACATTAATAACACCTTGTATTCCCCTGACATAAGTGGTATGGTTGGGAAGTACGGCAACTCTACAGAACAGCTCCTTGTCCTTCCCTGAGGCCACACTCAAATTAATGATTGTACTTGTTTGCACATACCCAAGCTGGCAATTGAGAACTGGGTAGGTAAATAATATAAAATCAAGTAAATTAATACTTAATGTTTCTTATAGACAAACTGAGGGGGATCCATTATATATTGAAACCCACCACAAAGTTGAAATATTAAAGAATATAACTCAACTCTAAAAAATAATAAAAATGAAACCGATCACAGTGTTATTACGTTCATCACTAAGGTACGTCCTAACAACTTCCCTTATTTCAGCAGCTAGGACAGTTGACACATGCCTTACCTATTACACAGTTACACAATCACTTTCTATGATAGATGTCCAGTTGTACAGATGACAACAGTTACTATAGCCATATAAACTAACTAGTTTAGTCCTCTAGTCCTAACAATGAAAACCTAGAGTAAAACCCTTAATACTAGTCCTTATGATACCTTAACTATTGGGCAGTTTGGCAAGGACTATAGGACCAGTGCCAATTTCTAACCCTACCGTTACACTATTAGCCCCTATATCAAAGCTACTTTAATAACGTATAGCCGCCTACTGCTTAGCACTTGGTAGCAATACATTGCATACTGTCCAGTATTAACTCAGTACCGGCCTGGCAGTTACTTCAGCATAGATAACCACTTGGTAATTATACTCGTCTTACCCCAAACTATATCCATGGTAATAAGCGCCCTTATGTCCATGTTAATTGTTATCATAATTCTTTAGACCTGTTAATATGACTATGTGCCAACGCTCTCAAGTTTCATATAAAAGGTATCACTAATATTACACAAAGATAGTAAAGTCAAAACGTGGCAGACGGGTATATTTCACACTGAAATCCCACATTTCCATATAATATGATAAAGCGTTATTCGTCTAGCTCCCCGACAGTAGCTGCTTGCCCGACTAGCGTTCAGGACGGTAATCAATACTCAGGCGTTGTATTCGTCAGGCGACACAGGTGTCACAACAAAAGGTAAACCTACCTTTCCCGAACAAGTCTTGTAACACCCCATTCCAGTCGGTTGAAGGCCGAGATCTGGCTCTAGGCGGAAACATGGTAGAGTCTTCCGACAAATCGTACTACATCAATCCATGTGGTCATGTAAAGCAGTACCATAATCCATCTTCTATTAAGTCATATCGTCTGCTTAGGACCACGCGAGATCTCCGCGAGCCGAAGCGTGCGACAACGGTCACGTGATAGCTTGACTGTCGCATCGACTCGCTAACTCCAGCCTGTCGTGTTGGAACAGTGAATGGGTCACTGTTACTGACGCAACTTCATCCCACGTGAAACAATGTCGGCAATGCAGGTTTAGGCAATAATGTAAACAAAGCAGAAGTGTAATGAACAAGAAAGAAAACCCCCGCAGATATTCAGAGTTCAGTGAGATCTTTCGACTCAAATAATCTACAATGTATATTTTTTATAAAGTAAATCTACAGGACTCTTCCTTTCTCTCTTATCTTTCTGTCTGAATATTCTCTTTTATGAAAAATATGTATATAATTATATTTGTCAGTATACAGATTACAGAAAGCCAATGGGATAATCTTGTGTTTAAACAATTGTTAACGGGGGAGTTTGCTCCAAGATCTTGAGATCGTAGAAATATATATGTATTGACTAAAGTTTTCAACCAGACACTCGGACCAGCTTTACGGAAATGTTACTAGCCTAACTTTAAAGTCACTGGCATTTGGTCAGCGGACAGACAGCTATTTCGAGCTATTTTCAAGGGTATTATCTTTTAATTGCTATTTTCCAATCTTTGAACTAGCAGACGATGAAGAAAGTAGTGTAGGAGGGACTTTAAGAATCAAATTTTCTGAGGCTGCCGCTGTTGGCCGCGTTCTCGTCAAGATTTCTGGCATCATGCAGAACACCCAGGTTAGATCCCCAGACGGGTATAATGAGTAGAGCCCATTGCGTGTGCCCCCAGCAGTGATATGTCTGCAATATTATAATCGGCGTAAACCCTACTCAACCGCTCCTCACATTCTGTGTGCTTCAAAATGACCCTACCCCTAAGAAATATAAAACCACTGAAAAACAGAATAACGAAAAAAATAATAAGTGATATAAAAGACAACAGAAGCACAGGTGCATACATACACGCACACGCAGACACAAAAAGACAACAGCAGTTAAACGAACAAAGAAAAACAAAAACAACAACAAAACCATCAAACAGAACACATGATCCCCACCAGCGTGTCTGGAATGACAGCTGCCCTGACCCAGGTATGGTGGTGGTTAAAGTCATTCTCTGCTATGTCCGTGTTTGACATCGTATTGATTTCATAGGGACGGACGACATTTCTGGGTCAATAAGAACCCACAACAGAGGTATGAAAACGGCATTGATTTCTTTTGATAATGCACCGAGTCGGACCTCATTGAGACATATTTCAATAAGCCAAAAGTACAAACTCTTCTTAGCCTCAACACTGGTTGTCTCCCCCTTGTATAAACACCAGGCATATATAGTTGGAGTGAAGTGTGTCGGACATATCAAGCGAATATCGATATAACATGTCATGGTTTGCCTGTTATAGTTAGACATTGTCTATATATTGCCGTTAAGCATTCCGCAGTACAGAATGTCTCCGGCAGAATTTCTGTGCAATACTGACAAGGGTAAATAGCTAGATATATGAAGCAGTATACCCTTGGACTGGAGAGGGGGACGCACTGCATCGGGGGTACCTAACGACATACTGCATCACGGAATGACGTGTAGTATAAAGAGAATATTCTATTATATGATGGAGTGTAGTATAAAGGGAATATTGTATTATACGATGCAGTGTAGTATAAAGGGAATATTGCATTACATGATGCAGTGTAGTATAAAGGGGATATTGCATTATGTACGATGCAGTGTAGTATAAAGGGGGTATTGCATTATATACGATGCAGTGTAATATAAAGGGAATATTGTATTATAAGATGCAGTGTGGTATAAAGGGAATATTGCATTATACGATGCAGTGTAGTATAAAGGGAATATTGCATTATGTACGATGCAGTGTAGTATAAAGGGAATATTGCATTATATACGATGTAGGGTAGTATAAAGGGAACATCTCATTACATGATGCAATATAGTATAAATCGAATATTGCATTACAAAATGCAGTGTAGTATAAAGGGAATTATGCATTATATAAGATAGCTACGCGATAAATCGCCAAGAACAATGAAGAACGAAGCCTGGTTTATTTCACAATAAAACATTGTTCTATCATTAAGTCATTTCTGGAGATTCGAACATGCGCTCACAACATGATGACGTCCTATATTGGACGACGTTATGTTTGAGAGGGGAGAGTCTAGTGAGTTGTTCCCCATAGATGTATCTGGGCAACGCAGTTAAACGCGATGGTCGAACGATCGCATCCAAAAGCGGGAGAGATATGACACTCGGTATTGGGAGGAAAGGTACAGATAATCGGCGTGAGGATTGTATGAATATGCGGGTAATCCCCAGCTGTGCATAACTGGACTTCTCCGACATTGCCGAGGTCGGATTCTATTGAGGAAGTCAGCATTATTTTAATAAGGGTATATATTTTTAAATCTTGTAATTTTATCATCATCCTTAAAGGGGCTGTATACAATGTTAACATCTCATATAAGAAATAAAGGACTCGTGGTCGTTGTTCATCGTAAAGCAACGACCACGGGTCCTTTATTTATTAGATATGATGCAGTATAGTATAAAGGGAATATTGCCTCACAGGATGCAATGATTAAGAACGAGAATATTGCCTCACAGGATGCAGTGTTGTATAAAGGGAATATTGCCTCACGGGATGCAGTGTTGTAGAAAGGGAATATTGCCTCACGGGATGCAGTATTGTAGAAAGGGAATATTGCCTCACGGGATGCAGTATTGTAGAAAGGGAATATTGCTTCACAGGATGCAGTGTTGTAGAAAGGGAATGTTGCCTCACAGGATGCAGTGTTGTAGAAAGGGAATTTTACCTCACAGGATGCAGTGTTGTATAAAGGGAATATTGCCTCACAGGATGCAGTGTTGTATAAAGGGAATATTGCCTCACGGGATGCAGTATTGTAGAAAGGGAATATTGCCTCACGGGATGCAGTATTGTAGAAAGGGAATATTGCTTCACAGGATGCAGTGTTGTAGAAAGGGAATGTTGCATGAAAGGGTACGGTGTTAAACATGTGAAATATCCACCACAGAATACAGCGTTATTGACAGGGAATATTGCATCCCGGGTTGCAGCGTTATTGATAGGGAAAAATTGCATCACAGGTAGGGTGTTGTTTAAAGTAAATATTGCATACCAGGATGAAGGATTGTAGAAAAGGACTATTGCATCACAGGGTGTGATGTTCTAAAAAGGAAATATTGCATCAAAGGGTACGTTGTTGTATATGTGAAATATCTATCACAGAATACAGCGTTATTGATAGGGAATATTGCATCACAGGGTGTGATGTTCTATAAAGGAAATATTGCATCAAAGGGTACGTTGATGTATATGTGAAATATCCACCACAGAATGCAGAGTTATATTATTGATAGGGAATATTGCATCAAAGGGTGTGATGTTGTATAATGGGAATATTGCATCAAAGGCTACGTTGTTGTATATGTGAAATAGCCACCACAGAATACAGCGTTATTGATAGGGAATATTGCATCACAGGGTGCGATGTTGTTGAAAGGGAATACTGCATCAAAGGCTACGTTGTTGTATATGTGAAATATCCACCACAGAATACAGCGTTATTGATAGGGAATATTGCATCACAAGTAGAGTGTTGTATTTAGGGAATATTGCATCCCCGCATCGAGGGTTGTAGAAAGTGACTATTGCATTACAGGGTGTGTAAATACAGGAGTCATATTAAGCTTGACGTGCCCCTAGGTGACATACAATATTTCGCTTCGTTTTCAAGCCAATAGAGAGAAGCTCTTTACAAACTTTCTATACCGCTGTGTTGCTTGGAAGATGATAGTCATGTAGGCGATAGTTTGGACGTGCAAGGTTGGACACAGGCAGCTAGGAATGGCAACACAATGTATCACAGCGATCACGACGTCGCCTGATGCCGCCCGGGGGTACGAGGAAACAGCTAATCAAGATAAGCAGTAACTACAACCTATACCGACACATCGAGGGCGCGAAGAACACACGGGGGACGGGGAGCCGGGGGCTAACATTGCTATAGCTCCACCCTGTTAGGGTAACATGAAAGGGGCGACCGGGAAAAGGGTACCCGGACATAAATAATCGGGAAACATGAACATTTTATCCCCAATGCAAATATATTTCTAAATGTAAATACAGGACAGTTTGGAAGTTCTATAAATGTAACTTTGGTAAATTAGAACTACTTAAAACGGACTGTTATGATAGCTAATTATAACTTTAAGGCGTTTGACACTTTGATTTCTTAAATGTTGTTGCTAGCACACCTGTTTAGGAGCGATACACGTAGTTTCATAGTTGGCTGCGAGCGCACCTGTTTAAGAGCGATGCATATAGTTTCATAGTTGGCTGCGAGGGCGCCTGTTTAAGAGCGATGCATATAGTTTCATAATTGGCTGCGAGCGCGCCTGTTTAAGAGCGATGCATATAGTTTCATAGTTGCGAGCGCCTTTGTTAATAAGGGACGCGTGTATCTTTGCGTTGTGCTAAAGAAGTTGAGGGCCGCTGTGTTGATGGCAAATCACGCCATGCCAAGACAGCTTTGGTAGCTTATTTATTCCCGAAGTCAAGATGCCGTGTAGTCATGTTTAAAGATCGCATTTCTTAACCTATACAGTAGACACAGTATACAGTGCATGGCTAAACACCAAGCATTTACTCAGTGTATAATACTGAATATGCCTTGATGCACAAGATACTGCTTTTCAGCAGTGTCATCTGGCGACAATATTTGAAGCGGTCGTAAAATATCTTAAAAGCAACACGTTTGTATCAATGTGAACTGTAGGGCGAACTGAATCAGGATGTGTTTGTTTGTTTGTTGTTTAACGCCACACTTAGCAATATTCCAGCTATATGGCGGCGGTCTGTAAATAATCGAGTCTGGACCAGACAATCCTGTGATTGACATCATGAACATCGATCCACGCAATTGGAATACTATGACATGCATCACACAACCAAGCCATCGAGCTCCTTTACCCGCTACCCTTAGTCAACTTTTTCAAGCATGGGTTGCTGTAGACCAATAAGTTCTGTGTGGGAATAGTCAGGCATCCATTTAGTTATATGTAGTCAGGTATTCCATGTATTTGCATATACAGAGACACACCACAATATCATATCAAGTGTTCCCTGCACCGTGACATAGCAGTCACGTTCGCAAGTGAGCGTGCCAGATACTCTACAATAAACAATGTAGATTGTCACAGTGTTAGTACCAGTGAAGTGAAGTGAAGTGACACACCCTCAACACACTCGACCCAGTAAAACACCCTCAACACACTCGACCCAGTAAAACACCCTCAACACACTCGACCCAGTAAAACACCCTCAACACACTCGACCCAGTAAAACACCCTCAACACACTCGACCCAGTAAAACACCCTCAACACACTCGACCCAGTAAAACACCCTCAACACACTCGACCCAGGAAAACACCCTCAACACACCCGACCCAGGAAAACACTCTCAACACACTCGACCCAGGAAAACACCCTCAACACACACGACCCAGTAAAACACCCTCAACACACTCGACCCAGGAAAACACCCTCAACACACCCGACCCAGGAAAACACCCTGAACACACTCGACCCAGTAAAACACCCTCAACCCACTCGACCCAGTAAAACACCCTTAAACACACGACTTAGTAAAACACCCCCAACCCAGTAAAACACCCTGAACACACTCCATCCAGTAAAACACCCTCAACACGCTCGACTAATTAAAAAACCCCTCAACACTCCACCTAGTAAAACACCCCTAAACACACGACTTAGTAAAAGACACTAAAAAATCTCGACTCAGTAAAACACCCTTAACACCATCGGGACTCTCAAAACAGTTATGAGAAACCTGCTGGTTATTTAATTCCCATAACTTCATTTTGAAAACAAGATTCAAACTGAAATCCTTATATATTTTTCTACATTTTTTAAATGCATCTTTGTTGAACATACATATTTTCTCTTCTCGTGAATGCTGGAACTTCTGTCACGACTGTTTATCAAGCAAGGTCCACATCAAACGTGGCGGACAGATGGGCACGTGTAGATAAACCAGCGCGCATCGCATATTGTACGACTACAGGGAGTGGCACCCGCATCTCCGGGGTTACAAGCGAATACCTTAACCCCTTTGACCCCTATTAACGTCATATCGTTATCAGACATCTAAAAAATACCCCAGTAGGTATCCCTAGACAGATAGATAGATGATAGCGGCAGTAGAGGAGGTTTGCAGTGTGCATACAAGACCCAATACCCTGTCCAATAGCATAGCATAGCAACATACACAATGATACATACCACAACATAGCGTTATATACGCCCAACTACATCACGTAGCTCCTTACAGCCCCTACAATACCATCGTGTAGCTCCATACACCCCGTACTATACCATCATGTAGCTTCATACACCCCGTACTATACCATCGTGTAGCTTCATACACCCCGTACTATACCATCGTGTAGCTCCATACCCCCTGTGCTATACCATCGTGTAGCTCCATACCCCCTGTGCTATACCATCGTGTAGCTCCATACACACCGTACTATACCATCGTGTAGCTCCATACACCCCGTACTATACCATCGTGTAGCTCCATACACACCGTACTATACCATCGTGTAGCTCCATACACCCCGTACTATACCATCGTGTAGCTCCATACTCCCCATACTATACCATCGTGTAGCTCCATACACCCCGTCCTATACCATCGTGTAGCTCCATACATCCCGTACTATACCATCGTGTAGCTTCATACGCCCCCTGCAATACCATCGTGTAGCTCCATACCCCCTGTGCTATACCATCGTGTAGCTCCATACACCCCGTACTATACCATCGTGTAGCTTCATACACCCCGTACTATACCATCGTGTAGCTCCATACATCCCGTGCTATACCGTCGTGTAGCTCCAAACACCCCGTCCTATACCATTGTGTAGCTCCATACACCCCGTACCATACCATCGTGTAGCTCCATACACCCCGTACTATACCATCGTGTAGCTCAATACACCCCATACTATACCATTGTGTAGCTCCATACACCCCGTACTATACCATCGTGTAGCTCCATACACCTGTACCATACCATCGTGTAGCTCAATTCACCCCATACTATACCATCGTGTAGCTCCATACACCCCGTGCTATACCATCGTGTAGCTCCATACACCCCGTACTATACCAGCCTGTAGCTGGCATACCTAGTACTATACCAGCCTGTACGTTACAATGCTTAGCCTCATCTCTGTATTATGCACAAAGCGTAGGTAAGTGCGATACCATAGCGTAGCCGAACATGTCACAAAACTCTGCAATGTACATTCTCTGAAACATTTTGTTTAATTGTTTGTGTGTTGTTTAACGTCGCACTCAGCAATATTCCAGCTATATGAGGGTGGTCTGTAAATAATCGAGATTTTCCCAGACAATCCAGTGACTGAAAACATGAGTATCGACAAACACAATTGGGATACGAACAACAACAATAATAATAATAATAATCATCATCATCATCATCATCATGCTAGATATTCTCATGGCGCACCATTATTACCCCGGACAATGGATCAGTGCGTACTCGATTTTCTTTCTCGGCTCCCTGGGGAGTATACAACTGAGGTCCACGAAGGATAACAGCCACATTACCATTTCATCCTACCTGGTATCCATTAAATGCTGGGTGAACAGAGGCATATTGAGAACAAGGTCCATGGCTGGAGGAGACACTACATGTTCTATAGGTGCTTCAGTGTGGGGCAGGACCGAAGCCCTAGAAACGGACAGGAGTCAAGCTGCCGAACACGATCATCCACCCAACTACCCCAGCACACTATAAAAGGGGCAAGCCGAGTGACATAATGATATATTGCTTGTACAGCATAGCGTTGTACAGCGAGATGGAGCCTGACACAGATAAGCAACATCTTAAGTGGTGTCACCTAGTACAAGATAACATAAATATCAACACACCCATAACAACGCTTATTTCTGCTTGTCTGGTGGATATAGATCTATCAGGCAGTAATCCTGTACAAATACAGTCATAATACACAGACCTTGATGCCTTGAATTTCTTCTCATATTTTGATGATGACGTGTGGACTCCCTCTGCCCGAAGAAGGGATACTTATCGCATCCTATCACCCATGACGCCATTCATAATGCAGCATGGATTGTCATGTTGCGACTTCGTTGACAGAGGTATCGCCGAGAGCGTGAGAAACACGTTCCCGATGATGTAAATAAACACCAAGTGAAAGCAGAGTTACTTTTCCTGATGATGTAACAAAACACATCACATGGAATACCACCAGGCGGTACTTGACATTTCACTGCCCCCTCTATAACGAACAATAGTTCCCCAGGAAAACAGTGTCCTCTCTATAACGACCAGAACCTCCCTTAGCTTACAGAACCTTTTCTTTATCGACCAGGCTTCGCATCGAACAGTGTCCTCTCTTAACGACAAAGATCTCCACGGGATGACATTGACCTCTCTATAACGACAAGGGTCTCACTAACCTCTCTATAACAACCAAGAACTCCTCGGGATTACACAGACTTCTTTATAGAGACCCGTATCTCCCTAGTTTATACCTGTCTGTCTACAACGAAAAACACAACACTTTCTTCTCTATAACGACCAGCATATCCTTACAATAACAATGTCACGTCTATATTACGACATACACAACACTTTCTTCTCTATAACGACCAGTATATCCTTACAATAACAATCTCACGTCTATATTACGTCATACACAACACTTTCTTCTCTATAACGACCAGTATATCCTTACAATAACAATGTCACGTCTATATTACGACATACACAACACTTTCTTCTCTATATCGACCAGTATATCCTTACGACAACAATGTCACGTCTACATTACGACAAACCCAACACGTTCCTCTCTATAACGACCAATATCTCAATACGATGACAATGTCACGTCTACATTACGACAAACACAACACTTTCCTCTCTATAACGACCAATATCTCAATACGATGACAATGTCACGTCTACATTACGACAAACACAACACGTTCCTCTCTATAACGACCAGTACATCCTTAAAATCACAATGTCATGTCTATATTACGACAAACACAACACCGTCCTCTCTATAACGACCAGTCCATCCTTACAATAACAATGTCATGTCTATATTACGACATACACAACACCGTCCACTCTCTAACGACCAGTCTATCCTTACAATATCACTTTCTTCTCTATAACGACTAGTTTCATCGTCAATAGAACCGTCCTAATTGGATACTTGAGGTCATAAGCTTTAATATTTGCTGAAACATGACAGATTTCCATACACAGTGATAAAGTCATTAACGGTCCTCGTTAAGGCGAGGCAAAGAATGTGATATGACAGCTAAATATTGAACCTGCTAGGAATCTCCCAAAAACTAAACACAGTGATAGATTATAGAAAAGGTTGTGTTTAATATGGAAAGTTCACACGTATTTGGCAGATGACATCAAAGAAGAGACATAAAGAATGCTGTCTTGACCTTCCAAGGGAGGTCACCCAGAACATTCATGCATGGGATGTGACAGGAACTTGCTTCAACCTGGAAGACTGAAAGCTGACCTAGGACCAAACTGGGGACTAAATGATGTCAAGGGGCCAACTAGCGAAAGTGGGAGGACCTCACTGGAGGATGTCAAGGATCCGACTGGGGAGAGTGGGAGGACATCAGTGGAGGATGTCAAGGGTCCGACTGGGGAGAGAGGGAGGACATCACTGGAGGATGTCAAGGGTCCGACTGGGGAGAGTGGGAGGACATCACTGGAGGATGTCAAGGGTCCGACTGGGGAGAGTGGGAGGACATCACTGGAGGATGTCAAGGGTCCGACTGGGGAGAGTGGGAGGACATCAGTGGAGGATGTCAAGGGTCCGACTGGGGAGAGAGGGAGGACATCACTGGAGGATGTCAAGGGTCCGACTGGGGAGAGTGGGAGGACATCAGTGGAGGATGTCAAGGGTCCGACTGGGGAGAGTGGGAGGACATCAGTGGAAGATGTCAAGGATCCGACTGGGGAGATCGGGAGGACCTCACTGGAGGATGTCGAGGCGCCAATACGGTCATGCTCCTAGCTAGATATTCACGAGGGACACAAAGCCATGATAGGGTGTCACAGGATAAGTGTTGAAACTCTACACCGTGAATGAAACGTAGTAGTCAGATTGTAACATGTAGAGTTCTTACTTCACATGCCGATAGACACATTACAGTAAACAGGGCGTCATAACTCTAATCTGGTTAACTTACCCGATAACGCCCATGATTTGATCGATGCATACGTGTTGTCGGTCTCTCCCCCAGACCCGTCGTCACTGTTGGCGGCGATAGAGACGTAGGACGCGGTGTCGCTACGGGCCACACCCCCGTGATACCTCACGGATAGTTCGGGGTTTGTAGCAAGGGTTGGCCGATCTGCCTTAGCTTGTTGGTTGCCTTGCCGGCCGTGGAGTAAATTCTTCCACAAGCCCATCATACAGTCAAAGTATAGGAATTAACGCGCCCTACCACCACTGATAGGAATTGATACAGGTTACGGATATTTGTGGTCAACAGACCAGTAGGTGTCCATCGTGTACGCCAACGGCACCGGCTTGGACCTCATGACGACGTTCAGAATCACATGTACATCCCATCCGTCAGACTAAAGATTTGCAGTCTTGTCAAGTTGCCGGGAGCTATGATGTTATTAACGTTCCGGTCTTAACTGCGTTGTTGAACACGCTTCTGTGGTCGATACATCGATCGTTACAAAGAGACAGAAATCAGTGAGCCGAAGCCATGGCATGTCATTGTAGGCACATAGTCTTTGTAGTAGTATGTTCATGTAGTGGGTATCCCATCCACCCAGGCGTGGCCGTCACACGCTGTTGCAGTAACACCTGGGCAATTACACCTACCTACCTGTCACGTGAGATGCTGCAGCTCGTGCACCAGCAAACTGCACTAATTAGTAGGGAGGTCACCGCGACAAACTGGCAGTTCTATCTCGTTAGTCGATAACTGTGATTGTCTTGCAGGATTGGTCCCAGCTCCCTGGGGAACAGTCATGATTCCGTATCGATTGGCGGTCCTACCTTTTTGTAGTAAGGGTCGGAACCCCTTTTGGTACGAATACTGGCTCCCTTGATTCCCTACACTGATGGAATTGATCCTTTCCCTGTCGACACGCGCTCCTTTTACTGTTGGTACTGGCTCCTTTCCCTCTCGGGATTGGCTCCTTACAGTGACATTTGTGGCTCCCTATTATGACTTTCCTAGCTCCACACAATTGCGGCTCCGTCTCCTCTGGTGACGGCCTTGGCTCCTGGATGATGTTCCTGCTCCTACAATACTTGCTACCTTTGCTCGTTCAAGACGTGTATCACACGTGTCTATGTTGCCATGCTTGTCCTCCCCAACTTACTGCTATGGCTGACAGAATTGTAGTAACCGTCACATGTCAACAAATCTTCTTAAAAACAAGACCTTAGGGTCATGCAGCTGCCATGCGGGCTCACGATCCGTGCCGGGTCTGACGCTATGGGTGTCAGCGTGGCCACCGACACCGGAACAATGTTACTAGAAGACCTTACAGAAATCTGTCGGCCAGGTGGCTCTCTGTCCCAGCTCGACGTCAGACGAAAAACATCCTATTCTGTTAACCATGAATATTGAACTCAGAGAAACATACAACTAGGTAGACCGGGATACGCCTGTTCTGCTACCCACCGTGCGGGGGAATATAAAGCTGTTGTATACACATCGATCCAAATTCCTTTGAATATTTAATCCATGTCTTTGCATCATTGCAAGGCCTGTGATTGGAAATGTTGATTGGGTCAATGAGCGTGATGCTACCAGCTACAGAGCCACGCGCTGCTTGAGACCCACACGTCTGTCCCCTGCCAACTACACGGCAGTACAGCCCCTCTCCCCGGCTGGCTGACCCCTGACCCAGGACCCCAAGATCTCACGGTCAGAAGGCTGCAGAAGACGCGACACAATAACGCAACATGGCCCCAGGCGGCGAGCTGAACACATCAGACAGGTTGTTTTCGGTGGAGATGGTATACGTCATCCCAATAACACATTTGATGATATAATCTGTCGCGATGTAGCTGTGTCAATACTTCATCCAATTAAGTGGTCGCGTTGTAGATCCGCTGAACAAAGCACATCTTCTTCAATGTGTCGGATGTTTGTTTAGTAACACGGGTATAGAAAGAAATGTAAACTTGAGTTGTGGTCGCTCAGTAGATCAGCTTCCTAGTCAACGGCGAGGGATGACTCTATGTATGTACGTATTAGATATTCGGGTCTACATACTTAGTGATCCAGGGATCCACGATGCGGTAGGTACAGGGCAACAGCGGTATACCCAATGGGTAACTGTTTTAAACTGAACAGAGATGGTGTGTAGAGACAGGGCACGACGATATACCCCACGGACACCTGCCTTTGTACTGCCGAAATCCAAAACAAACGCAGCGAGACCGACCTTTTCATGGGTCACCTCGCAGAGGGAAGGCGAGAGCCACCAGGGTTAGACGCAGTGCTGGTCCGAGGGCTCGTTAAACAGTTAATAGAGTGGGCTGATTTGACGAGTCCCTTCTCAGTGTGAATGGTCCCTCTGCACACCCAGCGTCGTATACTGATACCCCTCGATATAACACTGCTGCACATTCTTTTGTGTGACCTAGGTATTCTTTCCTGAAATAACCATTAAGCTTTGCGTAGGTGTCGGTGACTACTTTGTTTTTGTCTAAACATCGAGGCTTATTTTTTCTCTGTGCAAGTATCAAGGGATACTAAGTCTCTGTGTGAGTATCGAGGGCTACTGTGCCTGTATTATTATATAAGTATCGAGGGCTACTGTGTCTGTATCGAGGGCTACTATGTCTGTCTAAGTATAAGGGGCTACTGTGTCTCTATGTGAGTATCGAGGGCTTCTGCGTTTGCGGGCTACTGTTTCTGTATCGAGGGTTACCGTGTCTGTATCGAGGGCTACTGTTTCTGAATAGAGGGCTAATGGGTTTGTGGGCTACTGTCTCTGTGAGAGTATCGAGGGCTACTGTGTCTGTGTGTGAGTAGCGAGGGCTACTGTGTCTGTGTGTGAGTATCGAGGGCTACTGTGTCTCTGTGTGAGTATCGAGGGCTACTCTGTCTGTGTGAGTATCGAGGGCTTCTGTATTTATATGAGTATCAAAAGCTACTTCGTCTCTGTGTGAGTATCGAGGGCCACTGTGTCTCTGTGAGTATCGATGGCTACTGTGTCTCTGTGAGTATCGATGGCTACTGTGTCTCTGTGTGAGTATCGAGGGCTACTGTGTCTCTGTTTGAGTATCGAGGGCTACTGTGTCTGTGTGTGAGTAGCGAGGGCTACTGTGTCTGTGTGTGAGTAGCGAGGGCTACTGTGTCTCTGTGTGAGTATCGACGGCTACTGTGTCTGTGTGAGTATCGAAGGCTACTGTGTCTGTGTGTGAGTATCGAAAGCAACTGTGTCTGTGTGAGTATCGACGGCTACTTTGTCTGTGTGAGTATCGACGGCTACTGTGTCTGTGAGAGTATCGATGGCTACTGTGTCTCTGTGAGAGTATCGACAGCTCCTGTGTCTGTGTGAGTATCGAGGGCTACTGTGTCTCTGTTTGAGTATCGAGGGCTACTGTGTCTGTGTGTGAGTATCGAAAGCAACTGTGTCTGTGTGAGTATCGATGGCTACTTTGTCTGTGTGAGTATCGAGGGCTACTGTGTCTGTGAGAGTATCGATGGCAACTGTGTCTCTGTGAGAGTATCGACAGCTACTGTGTCTGTGTGAGTATCGACGGCTACTGTGTCTCTGTGTGAGTATCGACGGCTACTGTGTCTGTGTGAGTATCGATGGACACTGTGTCTGTGAGAGTATCGAGGGCTACTGTGTCTGTGTGAGTATCGAGAGCTACTGTGTATGTGAGTATCGAGGGTTACTGTGTCTGTGTGAGTATCGACGGCTACTGTGTCTGTGTGAGTATCGACGGCTACTGTGTATGTGTGAGTATCGACGGCTACTGTGTCTGTGTGAGTATCGACGGCTACTATGTGTGAGTATCGAGGTTTGCTGTCTCTGTGTAAGTATCGAGGGCTACTGTGTCTGTGAGATTATCGATGGCTACTGTGTCTCTGTGAGAGTAGCGAGGGCTACTGTGTCTGTGAGAGTATCGAGGGCTACTGTGTCTGTGTGAGTATCGAGGGCTACTGTCTGTGAAAGTATCGAGGGCTACTGTGTCTTTGTGAGTATCGAGGGCTACTGTGTCTCAGTGTGAGCATCGAAGGCTACTATGTGTGAGTATCGAGGTTTGCTGTCTCTGTGTAAGTATCGAGGGCTACTGTGTCTGTGAGAGTATCGAGGGCTACTGTGTCTTTGTGTGAGTGTCGAAGGCTACTGTGTGTAAGTATCGAGGGCCACTTTGTCTTTGTGTGAGTATCGAGGGCCACTGTCTCTGTGTGGGTATCGAGGGCTACTGTGTCTGTGTGAGTATCGATGGATACTGTCTCTGTGAGAGTATCGAGGGCTACTGTGTCTGTGTGAGTATCGAGGGCCACTGTGTCTGTGTGAGTATCGAGGGCTACTGTGTCTCTGTGAGTATCGATGGCTACTGTGTCTCTGTGTAAGTATCGAGGGCTACTGTGTCTCGGTGTGAGCATCGAAGGCTACTATGTGTGTAAGTATCGAGGTTTGCTGTCTCTGTGTGAGTATCGAGGGCCACTGTGTCTGTGTGAGTATCGAAGGCTACTGTGTGTAAGTATCGAGGGCTACTGTGTCTCTGTGTGAGCATCGAGGGCTACTGTGTCTGTGTGAGTATCGAAGGCTACTGTGTGTAAGTATCGAGGGCTACTGTGTCTGTGCGAGTATCGATGGCTACTGTGTCTCAGTGTGAGCATCGAGGGCTACTGTGTCTCGGTGTGAGCATCGAAGGCTACTATGTGTAAGTATCGAGGTTTGCTGTCTCTGTGTGAGTATCGAGGTCTACTGTCTCTGTGTGAGTATCGAGGGCTACTGTGTCTTTGTGAGTCTCGAGGTCTACTGTCTCTGTGTGAGTATCGAGGGCTACTGTGTCTGTGTGAGTATCGAGGTCTACTGTCTCTGTGTGAGCATCGAGGACCATTGTGTCTCTTTAAATATCGAGGACTAAATAGTCTCTCTTTTAGTATCGAGAGGTAATTTGTCTCAGTTTAAGAGACAACCGCGTCTTCAGAGGTGTGAGACGCTGCATGGTGATTGGTGAGCAGCGTTAGTTCGTGCAGTGTATTGTTGGGGATGCCGGAGCCTCGGCTGGATGAGATCGGCACACACTGACAATGGACCAGATTTAACTCTTAAACAATGTCATAACAGTGTAAACCCTGAACACTATTGGCCCCTTTCTGTTGAAACGAGACACGTTAGAAAGTTATGTTGAATATGCGATGGTGAAATTGTGGGGTGTTGGTACAAAGATCGAAACTCCACGAAATACAGACACAACGACAATAGGTAGCATTGTCTGACTGAATGTCGGCGAGATCAAAACAGGTTGTCAAATATTACCTGGCGGGCGCGTGGAGGACGGCTCCAGTTTAGGCCCTTTAAATAGCCTGTCATTACAGCCGAGACATTCCACAAGAGATCGAAACATTAGCGACAGGGGGTGCTATCAAGCGTTAGGGGAAAGCGGTGGGTTGGAGCACAGGGATGAGGCACATGATGGGAACGGGGCGGGAGTAGACTTCAACTTCACATTGTTTGTTTGTTGTGTAACGCCGCACTCAGCAATATTACATTGAGACAGGCCGATCCTGCAAGACTCCCCAGCCACATACGATTTTCTCTTTTATCTAACTTTATTATTAAATCACAGGATAGTATAATAATGTTTACTCTGAACGCGGTAAACCCCATTTAACCTCACCTCTCCTATTATATTTACTAAATTCATGTCATCGTCAAAATCTAAAATTGTTAATTTACTTGCTTATAAATCATTTTACCGGCGCCTGCACTTTGTATAAGTCGTATTATTTTTATCCCTATATTTAATATTTATCATGGATTTATTTTAGTTTTACTTTTAGCATGTCTATATATGCCAATGTACATAATGTATTTTATCGTTAACCAGTGTCTCATAAGGCTATCGAGGCTGGATGATAGGGCACTTTGCATGTAAAGGTTTATTACTGTTGCCTCTCATGTGACACTTAGACAAACTAATTCTGTCTGTCTTCTCTCCGTTAAAGCGGGGCAGATCAGTAACATGGGGCGGGGAGACCTTCGGCGACAGTGGGGATTAGCTTAGATAATTAAAGTTTAATCGATGTTTATTAAGAAACCTCCACTCCATGTTTTTATCGAAAGCAGAAAAGTCTTGCAACATCCGGGTCCTGTTCTGACCAGCTATGGGACTAGTTATTTTGGGGGTAAATGTAACGGTGACACGTGCAAGTGAGATCGTCACGGCTCCTCTGCAGGTGCTTGTATGGAGCGTCATACCCACGGGTCGATAGGGCAAGAGGATGCCAGATCAGATTGCACCAGGTCACACATTCAAGAATAAAACATTAATACGCTGCATAGTGCCAAGGTATCGGGCTTACACAGCAAGGATACATAGCACAACTATCGTTTTTTCTTATTGTTGTTTAACGCCGCACACAGCAACATTCCAGCTATATGACGGCGGTCTGTAAATAATCGAGTCTGGACCAGACAATCCAGTGAGTGACATCAAGGGCATCGAGGATATACGATGGCATTCATCAACCAAGTCAGCAAGCCTGACCACCCGATCCCGTTAGTCGCCTCTTACGACAAGCATAGTCGCCTTATATGGCAAGCATGGGTTGCTGAAGACCTATTCTAATCCGGATCTTCACGGGTCTCACTATCAAGTAGTACGATATTTATCAGGACAGACCGGGAAAAGAATGCTTATTTATTTCTAATAAAATATTTGCAGCGCAAGGAGAGACGGGAATCTGTATACAAGTGAGGCGTTTAATCGTAGCCCTTATCACTGTCGTTCCTATTTTGTTAAGCCTTGTTGAGATATCGCTGCGCGGAGCTTTTAATACAATGAATGTTAAGTATTGCAAGCCAACCACACCCCCATATCATCATAGTAGCTGTGCCATAACAACTTTAATCAATATTGTTGCCATAGAAACCAAAACACTTTGAATCTAGCCGATTTGAAAAAGAGGGCTTAAGACGGGTCATTTGAGAGACCCCCAGGCAAAGTTTCAGCTTCATTACTCTTGCGGTTTCAAAGAAAGGGTTGAAACAAAAATTATAAAAAAATCAGGAGTGGCCAAAGATCGTGATTTAGTGAAGGTCATACAAAACCCCAGAATGTATGTCCGCACAGCTCACCAGCAACACGCCCAATGTCATAACAATAGCTACTTGTAATGGAGAACCAGGCGGAGTATAGTTAGGTTTGTTTTCAATATGGTAGTCATGGAAACGAAACAAAGCTTTGGAGCGAGATCCATTGGAGACTTATGTGAAACGTAAGTGTTATTGCTTCTTGAAAACCTTTTTATTGTTCATTTATCATAAATGCGAACCAACAACATCAGCTTCATTTTTTTTCTAACGGTCTCAACAAATAAACCCAATCCCCACTATGATCAGTCGACAGTGTTCTGAATTCAGCAGCATGATGTCAGCATATGTTGGTCATGTAAGGCTACTGATGGACTGGGTGGTCAGGCTTGGTTGATTGCGCGTCATCGTACCCCGCCGACGTGGACCGTTGCTCATAATATCAATCACTGGTCCAGATTCGATTATTTATAGACTGCCGTCACATAACTGAAATACAGTTGAGTGCGACGTTACAAAACAATAAATAAAATACATGTGATTCCATGGAATTTGATTGACAAACCAAACACATTGTTTGTGTTTATGGTTTCAGGACTACTGTTTCCTGATTGGCTGATAACAGACTGGGCGGGGCTTGTGTTGCATTTTTGCACTGAACCCACTCAGCCACAGAGATCGCTGACTTTGTGTGCTGACGATTAGGTGCCTCACTCTGGCAAGTGTGGGTTCGAATCCCGGACGGGACTCAACCCCCCAAAAGTAAGAGAATCTGTACTTTACTAAGAAAGTGCTATCCCAAATATAACATTTGTTACATCTGACCACTTTCTAAATATCATTGTGTATTCATAACATATATCCAATTTATATACCAGATATTTTGTGTTGTCAGGCTCAACGAACAACATACTATCTGTGCGTTTCTTTTTTTTTGAGACTATATTAGAATTGATTTCAATACATTTTCTACACAGAATTACACCGTGTACAGTGCTGATCAGTGCGTATACATACCTCCACACACACAAAAAAAACCTGCTGATGTCAATTCTTAAAACAAAGACAGGACCAACTGATTTGTGCGAAACAGTTTTGTTAGCAGGATCAGTTTAAACGTCTCATTATTCCTCTGTATCTTTCCCATCCTTAATTGTTTTGTTTGGTTGTTGTTTATCGCCGCACTCAGCAACATTCAACCTATATGACGGCGGTCTGTATATGGTCGAATCTGGACCAGTCAATCCAGTAACTGACATCATGAGCATCGATCCATGCAATTGGGATACGATGACATGCATCAACCAAGTAAGCAAACCTGACTACCCGATTCGTTAATCGCCTTTCCGACAAGCATTGCCTCCTTTTACAGCAATCATAATCGCCTTTTCCTCAATTGAAACTAACCAATCACGAAGTAAAGCAGTGTTGGCCCTGTAAAGGCAGGACACCGGCTGGTAGGCGGGAACACACGTGAGCGACCAGACATGACAAATCTGTACACACGCATGCGCAAATGACAACGACATGGTTCACACTTCAACGAATATCGCTATTAACTGCCAGTGCAAATGGCGTTAGTGGGCACTTCTGAGCCACACTCTAGACATGCGGTACCATTATTAGCCCGGTCATGGCTTAAGGAGGGTTTAACTGCCTTTATTTCCCCAAAATATATCACACTTTGCTGACTTGTAATGAGAAAAACACACGCATTCCTGCAGTCCACGTCAATGACCAGGCGTCCGACCATTGCTCCAGGGTGCGTCAGTGCCTTACAAGAACATGTTCCCCGAGTATATCAGTTGATAACAAGAACACATTACAGAGTGTAGCGGTATATAACAATAACAAAACTAGTCCCCGAGTATATCAGTATATTCCTTGAGTACAGTTCCCGAGTGTATCAGGAAAAGGAAGAATATATTCCCCAGACATATCTGTGTATAACATGAAGATGTTCCTCGAGTATATGAGCTCATAACTAGAACATATTCACCAAGTATATAAGTATATAACTAGAACATATTCCCCAAGTTTATAAGTATATAACTAGAACATATTCCCCAAGTATAAAAGTATATAACTAGAACATATTCCCCAAGTATATAAGTATATAACTAGATCATATTCCCCGGGTATGTCTGTGTATCACAAGAACATATTCCCCAAGTATATAAGTATATAACTAGAACATATTCCCCAAGTATATAAGTATATAACTAGATCATATTCTCCGGGTATGTCTGTGTATAACAAGAACATATTCCCCAAGTATATAAGTATATAACTAGAACATATTCCCCAAGTATATCAGTGTATATCTAAAACATATTCTCCGGTATATCAGTGTATAACTAGAAGATATTCTCCGGTATATCAGTGTATAACTAGAACATATTCTCCGGTATATCAGTGTATAACTAGAACATATTCCCCGGGTATATCAGTGTATAACTAGAAGATATTCTCCAAGTATATCAGTGTATAACTGGACCATATTCCCCGAGTATATGAGCGCATAACTAGAACATACTCCCGGGGTATATCAGCGTATAACCAGAACATATTCCCCAAATATATAAGTATATAGCAAGAACATAAAAAGAACACCACCAGCCACGAGGAAGAGTCAAGTATCAATGATATTTCGTAATAGAGTTATTACCATCCTGGCGCTGAGACACAGTGGCAACACTACCGAGCTCTTCGCGTGTTGCAAGTCGAGGACTACTGAGTAACGCCGACAGACGGCAGAGGTGTGTTTTCCCACGGAGTTTATTCACGATCCAGGAAGCTGTAGGTATTTATTTCACCCCATTGACCCGAATATTCTCGAGGGTCAGCAGAGCCATCAAAGCAGGCTCGAACTCTGAAATGATAGCCCTGTGTCACGCACAAACACACGTGGCCAGCAACAGACTTTGATATTCGAACTGAACATATCTCCAAGGTGCCCGCAAATGTCTTATATCAGATGTCAGTTGGAGCAGCAGAGAACATTCGGCTGATTGTAGAATACGTAACTGAATACAACAACTATGTAAAAGGACACGTGTGATAACACTGTTTAAAGAAGATTGATTTAACCATAATTGTAAAACTGATTGATCACTGATGTACGACTCACAGTACGCTCAGGTAATACTGCCGGTAACCAACTACGTTGGTATTAACTCACATCAACTGACTGTACAACCCTTCAGACTGACTGTACACCCCTTAAGACTGACTGTACACCCCTTAAGACTGACTGTACATCCCTTAAGACTGACTGTACATTACTGTAAGACTGACAGTACATCCATTAAGACTGACTGAACACCCCTTAAGACTGACTGTACAGCACTGTAAGACTGACTGTACACTCATGTAAGACAATATACGACTGTAAGACTGACTGTACATCCCTGTAAGACTGACAGTACATCCATTAAGACTGACCGTACATCCATTAAGACTGACTGAACACCCTTAAAGACTGACTGTACACCATGTAAAACTGACTGTACATTCATGAAAGACAATATTCGACTGTAAGACTGACTGTACACCCCCGTAAGACAGACTGTACATCCCTGTAAGACTGACTGTACATCCCTGTAAGACTGTACATCCCTGTAAGACTGACTGTACACCCCTGTAAAACTGACTGTACACCCATGTAAGACTGACTGTACACCCATGTAAGACTTACTGTACACCCCTGTAAGACTGACTGTACATCCCTGTAAGACTGACTGTACACCCATGTAAGACTGACTGTACATCCCTGTAAGACTGTACATCCCTGTAAGACTGACTGTACACCCCTGTAAAACTGACTGTACACCCCTTAAGACTGACTGTACACCAATGTAAGACAGGCTGTACAACACTGTAAGACTGAATGTACACCCATGTAAGACGGAATGTACACCCATGTAAGACTGACTGTACACCCCTGTAAGACTGACTGTACACCAATGTAAGACAGACTGTACAACACTGTTTGACTGACTGTACACCCATGTAAGACTGACTGTACATCCCTTAAGACTGACTGTACATCCCTTAAGACTGACTGTGCATCCCTTAAGACTGACTGTACATCCCTTAAGACTGACTGTACACCAATGTAAGACAGACTGTACAACACTGTAAGACTGTCTGTACATCCCTGTAAGACTGACTGTACACCCCTGTAAGACTGACTGTACACCCCTGTAAGGATGACTGTACACCCCTGTAAGACTGACTGTACAACCCTGTAAGACTGACTGTACATCCCTGTAAGACTGACTGTACACCCCTGTAAGACTGACTGTACACCCCTGTAAGACTGACTGTACACCCCTGTAAGGCTGACTGTACACCCCTGTAAGACTGTCTGTACACCCCTGTAAGACTGACTGTACACCCCTGTAAGACTGACTGTACACCCCTGTAAGACTGACTGTACACCCCTGTAAGACAGACTGTACACCCCTGTAAGACTGACTGTACATCCCTGTAAGGATGACTGTACATCCCTGTAAGACTGACTGTACACCCCTGTAAGGATGACTGTACACCCATGTAAGACTGAGTGTACACCCCTGTAAGGATGACTGTACAACCCTGTAAGACTGAGTGTACACCCCTGTAAGACTGAGTGTACACCCCTGTAAGGCTGACTGTACACCACTGTAAGACTGACTGTACACCCATGTAAGGATGACTGTACATCCCTGTAAGACTGACTGTACACCACTGTAAGACTGACTGTACACCCTGTAAGACTGACTGTACATCCCTGTAAGACTGACTGTACATCCCTGTAAGACTGTCTGTACATCCCTGTAAGGATGACTGTACAACCCTGTAAGACTGACTGTACATCCCTGTAAGACTGACTGTACACCACTGTAAGACTGACTGTACACCCTGTAAGACTGACTGTACATCCCTGTAAGACTGACTGTACACCCCTGTAAGGATGACTGTACATCCCTGTAAGACTGACTGTACACCCTGTAAGACTGACTGTACACCCTGTAAGACTGACTGTACACCCTGTAAGACTGACTGTACACCCTGTAAGACTGACTGTACATCCCTGTAAGACTGACTGTACATCCCTGTAAGACTGACTGTACACCCTGTAAGACTGACTGTACACCCTGTAAGACTGACTGTACACCACTGTAAGACTGACTGTACACCCCTGTAAGACTGACTGTACATCCCTGTAAGACTGACTGTACACCCCTGTAAGACTGAGTGTACACCCCTGTAAGACTGACTGTACATCCCTGTAAGGATGACTGTACAACCCTGTAAGACTGACTGTACATCCCTGTAAGACTGACTGTACACCACTGTAAGACTGACTGTACACCCTGTAAGACTGACTGTACATCCCTGTAAGACTGACTGTACACCACTGTAAGACTGACTGTACACCCTGTAAGACTGACTGTACATCCCTGTAAGACTGACTGTACACCCTGTAAGACTGACTGTACATCCTGTAAGACTGACTGTACATCCCTGTAAGACTGACTGTACACCCCTGTAAGACTGACTGTACACCCCTGTAAGACTGACTGTACACCCATGTAAGACTGACTGTACACCCATGTAAGACTGACTGTACATCCCTGTAAGACTGTACACCCCTTTAAGACTGACTGTACACCCATGTAAGACTGAATGTACACCCATGTAAGACTGACTGTACACCCCTTTAAGACTGACTGTACACCCATGTAAGACTGAATGTACACCCATGTAAGACTGACTGTACACCCCTGTAAGACTGACTGTACATCACTGTAAGACTGACTGTACACCCCTTTAAGACTGACTGTACACCCATGTAAGACTGACTGTACACCCATGTAAGACTGACTGTACACCCCTGTAAGACTGACTGTACACCCCTGTAAGACTGACTGTACACCACTGTAAGACTGACTGTACACCCCTGTAAGACTGACTGTAGATCCCTGTAAGACTGACTGTACACCACTGTAAGACTGACTGTACACCCCTGTAAGACTGACTGTACACCACTGTAAGGATGATTGTACATCCTGTAGATTACGCGTACTTGGGACGCAGTAGTTACTATGGATGCGATTAGTCGCCTGTGTCAACAGCCTGATCGTATTAGCTGTGTATATGTGTGAGATTATACCCGAGATGTGACAGGCGTGTTGTAAGCCGACCTACTCATGAATATGAAAGTGAAATTTAAACTGTCGGGGGCCGCATGAGGTCGATGATATGGGGCGTCTTGTCCTGTCTTTG
Organism: Haliotis cracherodii; assembly: GCF_022045235.1. NCBI lineage: Eukaryota > Metazoa > Mollusca > Gastropoda > Lepetellida > Haliotidae > Haliotis > Haliotis cracherodii. The sequence goes on from NW_027266273.1 coordinate 23,819,121, forward strand.
TGTTGATACTGAGAACTGGCCTCTGTCGGGATTAGCGATGGCAGCGGGAGGCATCGACCATGTCACGTTTCGCGATCAGTAATCTTCGAATATGATTTCACAGCACAAAAGGCCTCCGATATATTCAGCGTGTATTCGTTATGTTGCGCATGTATTTGTCTCCAGTTATAAAAGATGAGAACAGCTCAGAGAATTTCCGTACTCAACATGCATGAAGTTTTCACCTGAATATTTGGCTTTCTCACGGGAGGGACGATATAACATTTTCAAAAATGAAGGGGGGATTTGTGCATACATTTAATAATTCGTTTATCGATGACTTACTCAGGGAAGAATTTCAAATTCCCAGGCCGCTCTCTTTCAACGTTTTAATGGGAAAACGAGTTTGTGAAATAAATCCAGGTATCTAAAGGTTATGTTAATATATTTTATGATCATAAGCTTTAGGCCGCTCAAAGCTTCACATGGTTAATTTGGAGATAACAATAAGTCTTTGTAAATTTTCGGAAACCTGTCAACTCGTACAAGATGGCTGGCTACATGTTGTTGAATAGTCCCACGTCGTATCTGTAATTGGTATTTTATCTGGATTTACATAAGTAAACTTGTTAGCATTGGCAACAGCTGATGACATAGCGGCATGGTATCAGCTGTCTGTTTCAACAGGCATAGAATAAATACGTTGCGATTTAATTAGGAATCGACATCTGTCGGTGTCATTCGAGTTTGTTCTCTTAGTTTAACGACTTGCACTCTGTAGTGACAAGGTCTACTGCGCTACATTTCGTTGTGCAGAGTTGCGTCCCTTTGTTGTCAGGATCCGCTTATATGTTAGAGATTTGTTTCACTAATGTGTTTTGTGGCAGGAGAAATTGTTGTAGATTTATGAGGTAATTATCAGTGACAGAAAATGACTGAAATGTCGAGTGCTGTAGTGGCGAGATTGTAACAGGAAGTTTGACTTAGAGTCACCTCCCTTGGTTGTTGACAAACATAACATGCTTGATCGTTCAAGACGTTTCGTATAAGTTTCTAGAAGGGAGGGGGCTGTCGGGTAGCCTAGTGGTTAAAGCGTTAGCTCGTCACGCTGAAGACCCGGGTTCGATTCCCGACATGGGTACAATGTGTTAAGCCCATTTCTGGTGTCTCCCGCCGTGATATTGCTAAAAGCGGCGTAAAACCTCACTCACTCACTCACTCACTAGAAGGGCGGTTGTATGTCTACAAGAGCGCTACGTAAAATGTCAAAGGCCTGTGTTCCCTTACACATTAAACTGGCGTGAAACACAACTCACTCACTCACTCACCCCAACGATGTAACATACAGTGTGTACAGCAGAACACTAGATTACGAGCGGTTGTCAAGGCTGTCGTGGTAGAATACCCGGGCACTGGCTATCTGCCGTAAGCCTGTGCTAGCTACAGATGCAGACACAGTTCACAAGCTGCAGAAAAAATTGATGGAAAATTTCGCGAATTATTTCAGAAGAATATCTGCAAAAGCAAAACTGACGTCACCAAACGACAGTCGATGAAACATGTCACACAGTAGCGTATATGTTTTGCAATGAGTTACAAACAGTGAGTCACAATGGGTTACTGTCACTGGTAATTGGTCACTGATAATGTCACACAATGGGTCACTGATATCACATAATGGGTCACAGTCACTGATGATGTCACACAATGGGTCACAGTCACTGATGATGTCACACAATGGTCATTGATGATGTCACACAATGGGTCACTGTCACTAATGATGTCACACAATGGGTCATTGTCACTGATGATGTCACACAATGGTCACTGATGATGTCACGCAATGGGTCACTGATGATGTCACACAATGGGTCGCTGTCACTGATGATGTCACACAATGGGTCACTTATGATGTCACACAATGGGTCACTGTCACTGATGATGTCACACAATGGGTCACTGTCACTAAAGATGTCACACAATGGGTCATTGTCACTGATGATGTCAAACAATGGATCACTGTCACTAATGATGTCACACAATGGGTCATTGTCACTGATAATGTCACACAATTGATCACTGCCACTGATGATGTCAAACAATGGGTCACTGATGATGTCACACAATGGGTCACTGTCACTGATGATGCCACAAAAATGAGTCACTGTCACAGGGACACAGTTGGCCCAAAGTAGGACCAGTTTACTATATACTATTTAAAAACTGAATGAAAACGTTTAGTTACCGGTCAGACAAGCCATAACGGTCCCCAAAATCCTACAAGAAGCATATGTGTGCTGCAAAAACTACAGGATTAAAATACTGAACTCAACGGGCAAGATGAAAACAATTTGAAAGTAGGAGCTCCCATGAAATAGTTTCATATACTCCTTCAAACTGGACAGAATCAACAATGTAAAAACAACAACCGCTATTTGATAAATACCACATGAGGACAGACACTTGTCGAACAGAACTCAATAAAATGGCAGGTGAACATGAAACGGTTGCATATACAGCATAATTAAATAACATCACGTTTATCAGTTGTTTTTAACAAATATTAATATTGCTCTTAGGCCCTACAAGAGATTGAGACCTCACGTTTTGAAATTGAGAAAATATTTGTAATACCGCTTTTCTAAGGTTGCATCTAACGCCGCAAAACATTGTACGCCGCAAAACATCGTTAATTGGGCCGAGGCTCTCCGTGGTTCCAATGGCCTCACGGGGGAGACATATCGGGAATGCTTTTGTATGCGTTAAGCCCACAGTGACGTCAGTCGTGTATTAAGAATCACTACTTCTTTAGCGTCTGCAAATCTTGAAGTGAAATTTGACACCTGGTCATATTGATTGAATCCGGCGAACAGAGATACCTTTTCTCCGGCACAGAAGGCAAGTCCTCGGGTCCGCTCGGGTTATTCCGCCGGTGGAATGGAGGCGAGACGAGTTATTAGGAAGGCAGACGGGATTACCTCCCTTCTTTACAGACGTCCTCGTGCTCATTTGGGGTTATTGTGCTCATTTGGGGTTATTTTTAATCAATAATTTGTTCCATAAATATCGCCCCAGGTGCTACAAAAACAATAATTACTTGTTCGCTGGACATAGTGGGTATCCTGAAAACTCTGTTGTGTAGAAGTGAGGATAAGATATATGGATGGACAACTTCTTCATTAAAATTAGGAGCCACGTTTCGGTGTAGGTTCTAACATCGTAAAGTCTTTCTGATTTCTGATTCTACGAAGCATGGCGACCTTAATACAAGAGGGAGTGAGGGCGTGCCAGCTTGATGAAGGGGGAATGCCCGAAGTGATGCAGGTGTTGGACATTTACCACTTCGGTGAAACCCACCAGCACGGGTATGGTGCTGACAAACCTAGTAACATAATCGGGGTGAACCAGGATTAGAACCCACAATCATATGTTTCTGGCGTGCCCAAGGGACGCAACTCTGCCCAGCGATTCGCGGAGCCTTAGACAACTGGGAGCCCCGTGCCCCCCTTAATACAAGAAGTTCACTCCCATGTCATGGACTCACAAGCGCCTGTAAAATCTACTTTTTTCGAAAGGCAGAAAATCCAAGATGGATACGGAGACTGAGATAGAATTACAGATCGCCGGTGTCTCTTTATAGTAGAAGGTGACAGCACGCACACACACTACACCGGCGACACACAAACACGCACGTACGCACAAGCACGTACGCACGCACGCACGCACGCACAACTACACACATAGCGACATACATATATAGAAACAGTATATAATATGGCATACCAATGGCGGTTGGTGGTGTGTATAGCGACAGTAGTGGATACTGAGAGGTACGATATGGTTAGATCAAGGTGTAGTGTATATAGCGAAAGTAGTGGATACTGAGAGGTACGATATGGTTAGATCAAGGTAGGGTGTATACAGCGACAGTAGTGGATACTGATATATAAGATATGGCTGTATCAAGGTGTAGTGTATATAGCGACAGTAATGAATACTGAGATATAAGATATGGCCGTATCAAGGTGTAGTGTATATAGCGACAGTAGTGGATACTGAGATATAAGATATGGCTATATCAAGGTGGGGTGTATATAGCGACAGTAGTGGATACTGAGATATAAGATATGGCTGTATCAAGGTGGGGTGTATATAGCGACAGTAATGAACACTGAGATATAAGATATGGCTGTATCAAGGTGTAGTGTATATAGCGACAGTAGTGGATACTGAGATATAAGATATGGTTATATGAAGGTCGGGTGTATATAGCGACAGTAGTGGATACTGAGATATAAGACATGGTTATATGAAGGTCGGGTGTATATAGCGACAGTAGTGGATACTGAGATATAAGATATGGTTATATGAAGGTCGGGTGTATATAGCGACAGTAGTGGATACTGAGATATAAGATATGGTTATATGAAGGTCGGGTGTATATAGCGACAGTAGTGGATACTGAGAGATAAGATATGGTTATATGAAGGTCGGGTGTATATAGCGACAGTAGTGGATACTGAGATATAAGATATGGTTATATGAAGGTCGGGTGTATATAGCGACAGTAGTGGATACTGACAGATACGAGATGGCTATATCAAGGTCGGGTGTATATAGCGCCATTAGTGGATACTGAGATATAAGATAAGTCTGTATCAAGGTGGGATGTATATAGCGACAGTAGTGGATACTGAGAGATACGATATGGTTAGATCAAGGTGTAGTGTATATAGCGACAGTAGTGGATACTGAGATATAAGATATGGCTGTATCAAGGTGTAGTGTATATAGCGACAGTAGTGGATACTGAGATATAAGATATGGCTATATCAAGGTGGGGTGTATATAGCGACAGTAGTGGATACTGAGAGATACGATATGGCTATATCAAGGTGGGGTGTATATAGCGACAGTAGTGGATACTGAGAGATACGATATGGCTATATCAAGGTGTAGTGTATATAGCGACACTACTGGATACTGAGAGGTACGATATGGCTATACCAAGGTGGGGTGTATATAGCGACAGTAGTGGATGCAGAGAGATACGATATGGCTATATCAAGGTGTAGTGTATATAGCGACACTACTGGATACTGAGAGGTACGATATGGTTAGATCAAGGTGGGGTGTATATAGCGACAGTAGTGGATGCAGAGAGATACGATATGGTTAGATCAAGGTGGGGTGTATATAGCGATAGTGGTGGATACTGAGAGATACGATATGGTTATATGAAGGTAGGGTGTTTGTAGCGACAGTAGTGGATACTGAGATATAAGATATGGCTATATCAAGGTGGGGTGTATATAGCGACAGTAGTGGATACTGAGAGATACGATATGGCTATATCAAGGTGGGGTGTATATAGCGACAGTAGTGGATACTGAGAGATACGATATGGCTATATCAAGGTGTAGTGTATATAGCGACACTACTGGATACTGAGAGGTACGATATGGCTATACCAAGGTGGGGTGTATATAGCGACAGTAGTGGATGCAGAGAGATACGATATGGCTATATCAAGGTGTAGTGTATATAGCGACACTACTGGATACTGAGAGGTACGATATGGTTAGATCAAGGTGGGGTGTATATAGCGACAGTAGTGGATGCAGAGAGATACGATATGGTTAGATCAAGGTGGGGTGTATATAGCGATAGTGGTGGATACTGAGAGATACGATATGGTTATATGAAGGTAGGGTGTTTGTAGCGACAGTAGTGGATACTGAGAGATACGATATGGTTATATGAAGGTAGGGTGTTTGTAGCGACAGTAGTGGATACTGAGAGATACGATATGGTTATATGAAGGTGGGGTGTATATAGCGACATTAGTGGATACTGAGAGGTATGATATGGTTATATGAAGGTGGGGTGTATATAGCGACAGTAGTGGATACTGAGAGATACGATATGGTTATATGAAGGTGGGGTGTATATAGCGACAGTAGTGGATACTGGGAGATACATCAGGTATACGTGTATGATGCATATTGTGTGATTTATGACGTCACTGTTCTCAATTAAGTAGATTTCTAATTTGTTCATAAGATACTTTATACTATTCAACATTTGCTAAGGAACACACCTTTGACTAGGGATAACTATTGGATAGCGAAAAGCAAAGATACAAATAACGATATATTTTGTCATTGGTAGACATGGAACGACAGGAACATCGCATCGTCAGTACAACTGGCGCTGAAATATCACACGAAGCATCAGGCAATATACGGAGCCATCTTGGTGCCGTGCAGGTCAGTACAACTGGCAACTATGTCTCGGCCCCCTAAGGTCTAAGTACTCAAATACTGATTGGATATATCTTTTAGCGAATGATATTTACGTCGATACCGGCTGCGCTGCTTACGAAACCCGACGTGTAAGTGCGTCACAAATGCCTCTGGGATATGGGGTATGGCAAGAATCTGAATCAGAAGTGGTTCAAAAAGAAAAAATCCAAGTATCCGGAAGGAGGGGACGACAATTCATAAACTAATCCCAGAAAACATGAAGAATATCCCTTGTTGTTTGCGCTGAAATATCACACGGAGCATCAGGCAATATACGGAGCCATCTTGGTGCCGTGCAGGTGTAGGGCAGGGAACGCTATAGGTCAATACGTGTAGGGCAATATGTCTTCTTATTCACCCTCTCGTGACAGGTTAGGACCCTTGTCAACACGCCGGCGGCCTGAGTCAAGACAGATGAAGATGCTGGATTAGCTGGAGAAACAGACAACATGATATCCGCATTCATACTGTTAACGTTGGTCTACATTCTCCCACCACACCTACGTCCACTATTCCGTGATACGACTGTTGTTGAGGACTCCATCTGTCAATATCAATGTGTATCCCAGTGCCCGGATGTAGTAGTTTGCCGTTTTACTAGAGGCTTGACATAGATGGTTTTGTAGCAAAGCAACCACGATGTTCTCCATATGTGCCCGGGTTCCATGGTCGTCCAAGTATGGGGACAGAAAATCGCTTGACTAAAGTCAGCATCTTGCTTTCATTTCACTTAGACCTTTCGTCCCACAATAAGCTGACACGTATGCTATATAACTGATAAGCAATATTATTAAAAACCCAATTATGATTATGATAATTATTAATCATTTCTATTATTGCTATTATCATCATTGTCATTATTGTCATCGTCATTGTCATTATCCTTATCATTATTATTATTAATTATACGGTTGTAGTAGTGCATTCGTAGCCGGTGTTGTAGTCGTAGTCGTATGGTGTGGCAGTAGTGGTATATTTGTCAAGACCCTTGCCCTCTGTCATGGTTTGTAGTCGCCCTCCCTTATTTTCTCCCACCACGCAGGGATTGAATGGCTCTTGTTGAATTTACCAGACCGCCTTCAAGGACTTGCCGGTTTCCCACATTCAAGACTCAACTACTTTTTTCCACTTCACTTTAGAAGCAGTTAGCTGCAACCGACCCGATCTCCAGATCAAAATAGAGCTATCAGTCAACACAGAATTAACTTCCCTTTGAATGTTTTTGCATATATCACTGTTTTTCTGACGTTTAGAACATCTGTGACGTCTTAACCAATAAGCGATTCAAAAGTGATTGTAAAAGTAAACAGCGTTTATAACGAACTGACGGATATATTGAACTGTCCTTTTGTCCCATCCATTTGCTGTAAATATGCTGTTTATATGTTTATAAAGAACTACGGTTATAACGAATACAAATTAGTGGTCCCTTTGAGTTCGTTATAACCGTACTTTATATATTATAATGTTTTATTATATTGCTGTGTATTTGTTTTTATTATAAACTGCTATCAGCATATTGTTAAAATAAGAGCCTTGATGACAACTGATATTCATAGGTCCATTACCTGTCATCGAAGGCGACTCAATTGGATCTGGCGGTAAGGCTCGGTGATATGATTGATTGCCCGTCATCGTAGCGCATGAAGTCGTTGCTCACAATATTAACGACTGATCTGTCTGGCCCAGATGGCCGAGACTATTTCTTTTCAGTCAGAGCTTCAAGAATTGACTTTCTCTAAAGGAGTAGTCTGACATTTTGGAACACATTATTTACGGAATATGTTCAGTGAAAGATTTAAAAAACAATTATTTTTTCATATTCACTGTTTTTTTTATGGATGTTATAAGACAGGAGGTTGATATTCTATTTATCTTCTAAAATCATTCTTCCAACTTTTTAGGTTGTAAATAGTAATAACCAGTGTCTTCAGTATCAAATCTGGAATGTTTTCCACACGTCTACCAAAACATAACTACAGCCTTTCACGTTGTAGCCGTGATCAAACAACTTTTGAGCAAGAGTCGCATGACGCTCTTTGAAATCTTCGTGAAAAGAACATGCTCGAATGTACCTAAAAAGTTGCGACATGTAGACACCACAGCAGCAGCTGCTGGAGTATTGCTGGACATCAAGGGGAAGTTTACTGTTGGAAAGGTGAAGTCATCTCTCTTTCCTTTTCTTGTGTTGAGTTTTTTGTCACTCTGAATCTTTATGCGTAGATCTAAACATGAAACAGATGAGGCGGTCTCACCGGTCTCCTTTATTTCTTGATCAGGTGGGTAAATCAGTGGAAGGGGATTAGCTATTTGATGTTTACTGAACGATATCAGTTCGTCGATATACCTGAAGCTTCAACTAGTGAGGATACCAACTGTTTGCGTAAAGTTACACTGCTTTACAATAAAACTGTTTTTGAATCTTTACCAAGGCCTTGAATGTTGCATCCCTGGTCAAGTAACTTAAGAGCAAGAGCCGTATGACGTTCTTTGAAATCTTTGTAGAAAGAGCCTAGTCTGTGGAATGCAGACATCAATCAAAGTCAGTAGCCTTCTTGCCTAAATGTCGCATCCCCAAATACCACATAGATGTTATCCATGACGAAGTCCAGTATTGCACCTATTGTTTCCCAGTGACTTCAGATGGCATTTGCATTCAGTTTTACCCAAAAGGACCGTTTGAAGATAGAGATGTAACTCTATCTGTGGCCACCGAGTTTAGTAACGAATGCCCCATCGATCAAGGAATGAAGCTTTTCCTTAAGTTTGTCGTGTGGGAAATCAATTGTTTAGGCAAAATTGAACTTCTTCTTGAAGTTCTTCTCGGAGATTGCAAAATAGTCACGCAAATCCTTTGAGTATTTGAGAATCCACATGGTATTACTTCCACATGTCTCAAATAGTTTCTGTGAATATAAAGAAAGTCCTTCCTTGATTGTATAATGATTTTAGTTAATCTTTGATACAGGGATTTGGTTGTACAAAAGACAAAGAGGACAAAAGAGGAATGGACATGTCTTCAGGTCGTACAGCCAAGTCAAAAGTTGATAGTCCTGATGCATATTTCTTCCTCAGTTAACATTCTAGCCTTATATTTGGCATTATTTGATATGCCACTCCTAACACCTTGATCGAGCAATTTATGTAGTGATGCTTACATATAATAGTTGTTATTTGAGGCTTTGTCTTTCGGAACAACTACGAACTTTTCGTGTAGGGCAGCCAGACTTTGGGTGACAGCTGGCTGGCAGAGAATGGTTTTTTTCCAATTCTGTTTCGATTTGCGCATTCTACTAATGACAACATCACGCACTGACTTAACCCACTCTGAACGACATTCAACAGGTTCATCTTATCTACAGGCCCATTTCAGGCATACACTTCGACAGCATCCATAATGATGTTAATGTTGTGACCCTAATTGGCAGCAGGCTGTTCACGATAGTTTGGGCAATATTTGAATAACTGGCAGTGGTTGTTATTGTCAACAATGGAGAAGTCAACTGTGATTATATTCCCTACAGGTTGGTAGCAGTATGATGGGGCAGAGACGGCATACGTGTAGTAAGCCTGCCCACATATGTGGTTAAATTGTCTGCGTACATTTGGCGATTACATGGCTTGCCTACATTTCTTTGTTAAAGTTGTCTGCTTACATTGGCTGACAACACAGCCTGCCTATATCTGTAGTTACATCAGCGGCTTACGTGGTATGATTATGTTGACTCCTTACATTTGGTGGTTACGTTGACTTCTAGCGATAATTGATCGTAGGTGCAACCACCAACTGATCATGGAGATGATGTTGAAACTGTTGTGTGTTGGTCCTGTCCTGTAAGGTGAAGTCTACACACTATGCAACTGATTTGACCCTTGCTCGTTTGTTTTAGAGGAGATGTCAACTCGGGATGACAAAAAACAACACTTAACACTTGCATGCAAAGCCCTGGCGCTGAATAACATTCCACGTGCTTCACACTAACAAACCAACGTGGTCGCAGGGGAAAGGAGCCAAGATAAAAAACACACACAGCTTCAAAGTCTTAACAGGTCTAAACATTCTAAACAGATAATGTTGTATGTGAAAACTGCCAATACCATTCAGCAAAACTGTCCTTCTCACTGACTAGAGTTGAAGACGTCATCAATTAACGATCAGCCTGTTACATTCAGGGTTCCAATGCTGTGGTACAGGAGTTGAGGCAGTACATGGTTATAGTACGGCAGTGGCAACAACAATAATGTCAAACAGAACATGCTGCTCTTTGGTGCTCTTCAGAAGGATTTGGTTTCTGACTTTGCAAAGAGGGGAGCACTACTTCTTGCTTAAATGTCGTATCCCCAAATATCACATAGATGTTATTTATGAAGAAGTCCACATTTCCGAGTAACTTCAGATGCCATTTGCTTTATCAATATTTTAAAAAAAAAGAAGACCGTTTGAAGATAGAGATATAACTGAGTTTAGTGACAAATGTGCCATGGACCAAGGAATGAAGGTTTCCTGAAGTATTTAGTGTGGGAATGTTTTGACAAAATTTAGGGGCGTTCGCTCGTCACGCCGAAGACCCGGGTTCGATTCCCGACATGGGTACAATGTGTGAAGCCCATTTCTGGTGTCTCCCGCCGTGATATTGCTGGAATATTGCTAAAATCGGCGTAAAACCATACTCACTCACTCACTTTGACAAAATTGAAAGAATTGGGTTTCTGATTTGCAATTTTATTATTAGTATTTTGTATAATGCCAGCAGCGAGCAGATAGTCCTCACCCCAAAGTATTTGGTCCTCCTGAAGTGGCACACGTTCGTTCAGCGAAATAGATACTAGTTATCACATCATAATAATATACTGGTTCTCTGCTATAGTTCTTCAGCATTTGATAATAAAATTAAAAATTATTTAATTCAGTTTGTTTTCCTTTGTTTCGTTGCATTTCCATCGTTCAAGTGTTTATGTGATCGAAATGTGGACGATGCATGTAACGAAAGTAGTTCCGTAAAAGTCAGGGTTCACAATCAGCCAATCAAGTTCCTAGAATGACTTGGAAGGGATATGTGTACACTGCAAATATCTGAAATATGTGCATCGATATGTTTTACTCCTGATGTAATAAGGGTTTATATTAAACTGCAAGATGATACACTGAATACAACCAGATCAGCAAGAACGTGTATCTGGAGACAGAGTAACTATCTATACTCACCGCGAACAGAAATGCGAATACCATACATTTTGTATAATATATGAAGAATTATTCCTATTCAAGGGATATTATATTGGTTCGACGAACAAACGAACATACTGTTGTGGGAACCGCGCTCATGAACGCATCACATGTGACGTCATATATGCACCATTCGTTTCGTGCAGGATTAGCGTGTAAAGTTTAGAAATCACGTGCAACACATCGTATTAATAATAAAGACACTGTGGTAGCACTTGACTGAGTGTTAGTTTTGTCATTAAATGGTACACATCGCGTTTCTTTTGGCGGTGAGTATATATGCAATCTGCGACTTGAGCCACCAGTGGGAAGCGTGGGTCTAGTCCCATTGCCTTGTCTAGTACGCAAAGCTAATATAGATCAGTTAGGTAGTACTTAATAATTTGAAAACATTCATTGTGTCAAGCAATATGGTCGGATTTGCAGATTCAAATGTTTGACTCAAACTGTATATGTTCCATGACATCATTATTATGTATTTGGTGATGAAATGCTTGTGTATATCCAAATAGAGAAATCGATAGAAATAGATCTTTCAGTCTACCTAGATGACGCTATGAGTTTTAGAGAAAGATCATGAAGATATTGCAAGAATGTGTGTCATGTCACTCGATGCGATAGATATTAGGCAAGAAAAGACAAATCTCCTCTGTAATATTTTACGAGGTTAACATGTATAATTATCGTCATATGGATATATTTTATGAAACAAAATTTTCATATCTTTAGATATAACTAACTTAACTTAAGAGTAGATCATGTCTTAAAATATGATTGAACTACCAGGGCTGCACATATATATTAACCAAGTCCTGAACTACCATAGACCATATATATTTACATAGTGCTGAACTACCATCGACCATATATATTTACAAAGTACTGACGGACCATATATATTTACATTGTATTGAACTACCATAGACCATATATATTAACATAGTACTGACGGACCATATATGTTTACATTGTATTGAACTACCATAGACCATATATATTTACATAGTACTGACGGACCATATATGTTTACATTGTATTGAACTACCATAGACCATATATATTTACAAAGTACTGACGGACTATATATGTTTACATTGTATTGAACTACCATAGACCATATATATTAACATAGTACTGACGGACCATATATGTTTACATTGTATTGAACTACCATGGACCATGCACATCTTTGTGCATTATTGAACCTCGTATAATGTATATGTTCTTACCATCGTTACGTTTAGAAATCCGTTGTTCTCCTTTAGTGTGCCCCACCGAGCAGGTCGCACGTACAACATGCTTATCCTATGAGAGCGACACGGTCGATCAGTCACTGATATATACGTCACCACCACTATATATACTACTCAGTAACGTCCTGCCTCGTTACCCGAACACCAGTAACTGTCTGCCTCTGTGTTACAATCGTTACCCTAACACCAGTAACGGTCTGTCTTTGTGTTACAAACGTTACCCTAACACCAGTAACGGCCTGTCTCTGTGTTACAATCGTTACCCTAACACCAGTAACTGTCTGCCTCTGTGTTACAATCGTTACCCTAACACCAGTAACGGTCTGTCTCTGTGTTACAAACGTTACCTTAACACCAGTAACGGTCTGTCTTTGTGCTACAAACGTTACCCTAACACCAGTAACGGCCTGTCTCTGTGTTACAACCGTTACCTTAACACCAGTAACTGTCTGCCTCTGTGTTACAATCGTAACCCTAACACCAGTAACTGTCTGCCTCTGTGTTACAATCGTTACCCTAACACCAGTTCACGGTCTGTCTCTGTGTTACAAACGTTACCTTAACACCAGTAACGGTCTGTCTTTGTGCTACAAACGTTACCCTAACACCAGTAACGGCCTGTCTCTGTGTTACAACCGTTACCTTAACACCAGTAACGGCCTGTCTCTGTGTTACAATCGTAACCCTAACACCAGTAACAGTCTGTCTCTGTGTTACAATCGTTACCCTAACACCAGTAACGGCCTGTCTCTGCGGTACAAACGTTACCCTCACACCAGTAACGGCCTGTCTCTGCGGTACAAACGTTATCCTAACACCAGTAACGGCCTGTCTCTGTGGTACAAACGTACTGGCCTGCTGTGCGTTACAGCCAGAAACAAATACCACCTGTGTCAGATGTACTGGAGGATCGCACTAACCGCTAATCTTCGGGTGTGATGTCAGATACATTGTTAGGTTTTTTAATGTATATCAAGACGGAGTGATGTAGGATTAAATAGTATACTGTAACACTGAAAAAACAACTGTTTTGAAATAAGAAAGGGCCAGATTGCACATCTTTTTAAAATGTGTTTCTATAAAGTGTCAAACAAAAGAATGCGTGACCTTGAAACAGTCATCGTCACGTATGCACTTGAAAATTCGATGAAATTCTCTTAAAATGTTCAGAAAGACAATATGTTTACGTTTTGACACCTTCTCTGCTCAGAAGCCAGTGCTAAACACTCAGATTGACGGTTTTTTCGTACGAATTCTTTGATTTGTTTGTACTTTGAACGAAAATATTGAAAGCTCGCTCGTGTTTATTGTTGGATGTACACGCCGAACCGCTGGATCAGACGGGTCTCCATTCTGAATGCCAGTGCAAAGCCAAGGATGACTGCTGAGACTGTGTAGCAAGCAAGATGGGGATGACCTTTCCTCTTGTTACTGGATAAGGACTGAAGTGATATCCAACCGACTTGAAATATTTTGAGACAAAATCATATCTTTACTATGTCACATAAGCTGGTAACAATTTGTACAAAATGTTGCATTAAAATTACATGATGGGGAATGTGACTCCTCATTTGAATTTTGCAATGCTACCAGGTTCATTCGTGTGGTGAGAATGTTCCGACATTTATGGAATGGTACTCCCCACCCCATACGACGGTGAGACCTTTCACAGACGTCGCTTACATGTTCTGTCAGAACAGAGAACCAGTGAATACCCGTGTCTGCCAGAGCTCGTACCCCGTTATCAAGTACTACATATTCTGTGGCTCACTTTTGTTGTTGAAGACCAGGCGCCACAAAGGGAGTTTCTTGAACTGGTCATGTTCAGATATGTATTTGTCAATTCTTTACGCTTGATATGACACAGTGTGTGATCTTGACGTGTATGACCCTACTCGACTGTCTCAAGTGAGTTAGGTTTAACGCCGCTTTGAACAGTATTCCAGTTATATCACGGCGTGTCGGCTTGATGTGGGAGGAAAACCCGAAGTGATGCAGGTCTTAGACGTTTGACACACACGAGCATGGGTATGGTGCTGACAAACCGAGAAACATAATCGGGGCGAACAGGGATTCGAACCCACAATCATAGGTTTCAGGCGTGCCCAAGGGACGCAATTCTGCAAAGCGACTTGCGGCGCATTAGACGACTGGGCCACTCGTGCCCCCTCGGTATATGGCCCTACTCGACTGTCTTCAGATGTGGCCCCAATCGACTTTATATGGAGATATGACCCTAATCGACTTTATATCAAGATATGACCACTACTCGTCTGTCTCAAGATATGATCCCTACTCAACTGCAAAAAAACACTTTGGATTATTAGAAGTTGGTGCTTTAACAGATTCCATAGATTGGCATGACGTAGTTTGTCGATGAGTTTCAGCTCTCATGGCCTTGTAGTTTCGGAGTAGATAATTTCCAAAGATTTTTAAAATTTGAATAATTACCATTTTTGTGTGAGTTTATAAAACCCATTTACTATTAAAAATCTAAATAATGTAATGTTGCTTCATATCTTGTCTAGATTTAAGATTTATAGCCCTAGTGGTTTCTTTGACAAAAATAATTAAATTAATTTAAATACATTCAGACCCATCCCTACAGTCGAGCACATCAGGTGTGTTAGTTGGGGTCGAGTACCGGTGTGCGCAGGGATCAGTTATGTGACATATGATACCACAAACAACATGTCGCTAACAAATAATGCATGTTGTCAACACACGGTGAACAACTAATTTGTCTTGAAACTCTAAATCAATAGATTCATGTAAGCTATTGACCTGTGTATTGGTTGTCTGGAGTGAGGCGGGCAACACGCTATAGACAGAAACTAAGGGCTATTATTGGCTTGCTCTAAGCTCAGCTGCGTTTAGACATAAAACGTACTGATAAAGAAAAGGAATACACTTAAAAATCATTGATGTTTTGATAATTAAACCAACTTAAGTCGTGCAACACCCTGGTGTGAGTTACAAGGGCAAATACTGAGGGTGGTGTTGAACGTGCTCATGGTGTGTCTGATGTGTGTTTCAGCTGGTCCACGTGTTTGACTAGGTCCTCATTGATTAACTTCTACTTGCTCTGGCAATCCGCCAACGTCAAATGCCAAACAGATGTATACGTTCCTCGCTAGAAATAATTTGCAAAGCTGTTGACCTGGGTTTAGATCTTCCCAAGAACCACAAGTGAAAAAATGCCCTAATATGGGCTTAATGATTTGCTGATACCTGATGCAGTCGGGACTTTGTGACCTTCATTTGACATCCAATGTGGATTTTGTTTTGCCTTTCTTATCAGCGATGATTATTTTACAGACAGAACATATTACCATTTAAACAAGTAATCATTGAGTGGCAATTCAGACCTACTAATGCAGGGGTGTTTATTGCACTAGTAATACAGGGGTATATTGCACTAGTAACACAGGGGTGTATATTGCACTAGTAATACAGGGGTGTATATTTCACTAGTAATACAGGAGTATATTTCACTAGCAATGCAGGAGTGTACATTTCACTAATAAAACAGGGGTATATTGCATTAGTAATGCAGGGATGTATATTGCACTAGTAACGCAGGGGTGTATATTTCACTAGTAATACAGGAGTATATTTCACTAGTAATGCAGGAGTGTACATTTCACTAGTAAAACAAGGGTATATTGCATTAGTAATGCAGGGATGTTTATTGCACTAGTAACGCAGGGGTATATTGCATTAGTAATGCAGGGATGTATACTAAAAAATAAATATTGAAATAGTAACGGAGGGCTACATATTGTTCCAGTAATGCAGGGACATATATTGCAGAAGTGTTTCAGGGGACTATTTGGCACTATAATGCAGGGCTAGAAATATCTTTCACAACATTTTTTGTGTTAAATGATGAGAATGACCAACATATTATGTGCTAAATGATGAGAATGACCAACTTTTTTTATTTGGCACTATAATGCAGGGCTAGAAATATCTTTCACAACATTTTTTGTGTTAAATGATGAGAATGACCAACATATTATGTGCTAAATGATGAGAATGACCAACATATTTTGTGTTAAATGATGAGAGTGACCAACATATTTTGCGTTAAAAGATGAGAATGACCAACACATTTTGTGTTAAATGATGAGAATGACCAACATATTTTGTGTTAAAAGATGAGAATGACCAACATATTTTGTGTTAAATGATAAGAATGACCAACATATTTTGTGCTAAATGATGAGAATGACCAACATATTTTGTGTTAAAAGATGAGAATGACCAACACATTTTGTGTTAAATGATGAGAGTGACCAACGTAGCTTGTGTTCCATGATGTGTGTGAAATACATGGACAGGATACAACGGCTGATGAGTAAATAGATGAAATATTTCATAAAGCTCTCGCGGGGCACCTGCCTGTGTCACATCGGACACTACTGGGGGCTGGGAAAGGGGGTGACGTTAAACCCTTGTCTAACAGTGACCTCACTTCCTGATGGGAACATAACCTCAAATCTCGCCTCCTCCAGCCAAAAGCAAACATCACTGCGTTCCCCTAGGCAATCCCCCTCCTCAAGGACTCAACGCAGCCAAACTGCCCACACTATGCATCCAAACAAACACAGCTAAGGTAAAAAGTCAAACGTGGACATATCGATTAGGCTGTCGGCGGAGATCAACCCTTCAATGCCAACTTTCACCGTCAGCTAATATATACACAATTGCAGGAACTAAATGCTTACAAGAACCGCCAAACTTTTTATCCAATCGATATAAAAAAATTAAAAAGCTGGCAAATAGATTGAAATTATCTATATGCATTTAGTTGGAAGAGGAAGAATAGGTGGGATATATTCTATGGGAGTTATTACAGGTAAAGGAAGAACCGGAGGATGGAGTATGGTTTATTGCAGACAATGTAGTTGGAGAGAGAACGGGAGGGCGGGGCATTTTATGTGGGTCAGTATTTTGTAGAGGAAGAACGTGTTTAAGATTTGTTACACGATGGATTGTTTTGGGTGGACAAGTGTGGGAGAATATTCCATAGGGGTTGTAGCCGGGGCATGATCGTTTGTGTATAAGGTTTCATCACGGGAAAGGAAGGGTGTAATCTATATTTTGTGATAAAATAGAAGCGACAAAACCGTTTCCATTAGAAATATCTCTTAATACCAAAGTCCACTGTACGATCCCGACTATGAGCATGTGGTTATGAATCACTATCAAACAGTGATGATACTAGGCGTTCGCGTATCCTGTCTCACCGGTGGCGCCCGTCACAAACACATGCAAAGGCAAGTAAATTGTTCACCGGAAAAACACACGGGAACTTATATTACAAGTTAAAATAGGGAATGGCATCGAATATTATTTTATCACTGATGCGTCAAAGCAATCTGTCATAGAATCCTCACGTCGACTGAGCCCAGCGTCACCGAGTCTACAGGGAGATGCTACATACCGTGACTGTGGAAGATTCCGAACAGCGTCTCATCTGCTGAGTCAGTTTCCCAGGCGGTGATTGGCTGGTGGGTCTGGTGTCCCAGGTAACCGTACATGTTATCGTCATCTGTAAAGAAAATAATCAGCATCAAAGGTCTTTAACGATCCAATTCATTAAATACGATGTTTGTCGTGTGTAAAATGTGACTGACACATATCTTAGGATCGTATAACACATTCAGGGGGTAGTGGATAGAGCGTGGTTCGATCCCCGGCCACGTCATACAAAAGGACGTTAAAAGATGGTATTTGTTGTTACCTTGGCTCGTTATTAGGGGCGGGGGTAAAACAAGGATTGGTATGCTCGGAGTATATCGTGTCTGAGTGGGGTATTCATGTTAAGATGGGACACAGTACTTCAGTGGGCAAGCATTATAAAATCGGTATTAGTCAAGACTACTGCAAGTAAACACATGCAGACACGCACATACACACGCACGGATGCACGCATGCAGCACGCGCGTATGTCCGTGTACCGTGGTTTCCTACTAGGAATACAGCCCTTCTGACAGTCTGGGTAATGCATAAGGCTGCAGTGTTGGGGAGTCTTCACATTCTCCGAAAAGTTCTGGATGGGTTTGACTAGGCAGCGCTTCCTAGAAGTCCAATTCGCTGTCTGGGCTGCGTGTAGAGGGGGCAAGGGCCCTGAGCTGATGATGAGCCTAATGATGATGTGCCAGGATCACCCAAACCCTCTTTGCTGCATTTTTTATTTTAATCTGTACATAATGATAATAAACGATGGCGAAGAACTGGCAGGTGCTTGGAGAGCGTGATAGCCACATAGTTTTGATTAAGATACTTAACACATATTGCTTAAATGAAATAGCATGTATATTCAGGTAATTGTATGTTTTGATGCCTAACGTAACTATGAACGGTGACCAAGTCAACGTGGCTCACATGATTTGCATATTGTAAGAACTGAGCACACTATTAGAAATGAGAACGAGGTTTTGTTCTTTGCAACATAAGCGGTGGGGTAGCCTAGTGGTTAAAGCGTTCGCTCGTCACAGTGAAGACCTGTGTTCGATTCTAACATGGGTACAATATGTGAAGCTTATTTCTGGTGTCCTCCCGCCGTGATGTTGCTAAAAGCGGCGTTAAACCATACTCACTCACTCCATTTGAAGGTATTTGAAGTTATGTATTTGAGCATGTCAGAAGTCCACAACGTACAAGTGTAAGAAAGAGAAAATATTAGATGTAATCCATTTGAATATGACTGATAATTTTTCCAGACGGGCATTTCCACTGCCCTTATACTGCCTCGCCCTTTGACATGTTCTATAAATATTATAACGGTAAATGCAACATACATACACTTTCAATCCTTTAAAAATTGGATGGAAACAAAAAACAAGAGTAATGCAAAAGTGAATGTGCCAATACGTTTTGTCCTTTTTTGTTATATGGAGGACCCGTGAAGATCCGGGGTAGAATAGCTCTTCAGGAACCCATGCTTGCCTGAAGTGCGACTTTGCTTGTCGTAAGAGGAGACTAACGGGATCGGGTGGTCAGGCTAGCTGACAAGGTTGATGTCATCGTATCCCAATTGCGTGGATCGATGCTCATAATGTCAATCACGTGATTGTCTGGTCCATACTCCGTTATTTACAGACCGTCGTCATTTAGCTGGAATATTGCTGAGTGCGGCGTCAAACAAGAAATGAACAAATGTTAGATGGAGAAAATAATGTCTGGTGTGAATGTTCTATGTTAAACCGTCTTGAGGTGCACCTAAGGACATGAAAAAATTAAACGTCATCACCCGAGAATAACCAGTCTCAACTATCCACCCAAACAGATTCCTTTGAGCGTAAACGGCAAAATAACGGTGAAAATCATATGAAATGGATCACTGAAAATCAGCGAGGACACCAGGTGTTGACGAAAAGGGTAAGCATGTCCTGCCCTTCCGGGAGCTCCCGCCACTCAACAATGCTCATACAAAAGTAAGTACTTGTTGGTTGCGTGAGGCTGCACAGCAGCACCGCCGTGACCCTGACTGTTTTGCATCACAGTGTATATCTGACGTTCCTTCAGTAGATCAGTTTATATGACTTTGCGTGTTTTCTCCCCGTTTATGTGCCTCGATGTACAGCTTATCCCACTGAAGCCGTTAACATAAATGCTGAGGCCTCATGTTATGTTCGGATTATATGGCAAATATAACGGAGTGTGAAAGACATCAGGTCAACTTGCTGCAATTGTGCTACAGAGTATCCATTATTTTTGACAACAACAACAACAACAACAACAACAACAACAACAATAATGAGTCAACATGGTCTCCCATCACGTACATTTTCAGTTTATATTTAGTTCAATATATACATCAAGCATGGCTTATCTGCACAGTTCTGTGTTTCCAGGGTAAATGTACATTTCAAAAAGGAGCTATGTGGGGAGGGGTGCAATTCTGTCTGGACAATGTCCTGACCAGGACAATCGCCATGAGCCCAAACAACTTATTGATACACCGCAAGCGGTGGAGGGCGGTGGACTATTGGATATTTGAGATTAGGGGATTGAGGTTGGTATATCAGCGTTGCTTCAGTGATATGTTTGTGATTGTTTTAAGTAAATAGAGGAACTGTTTTTGTAGTTTATTCTTTAGCATTATTTCAAATTGCATTGCATCGCGTGAAAGAAAGTCACTCAGACTTTGATAGCTGAAATGTGCTGTCTATATATACATCCAAATAAAACGTGATGGATATGTGCTCTAAAAGCCGCATTCAGTCTACACAACCTTTAACTTTAATAGCGAAAGACGTATGAATAGTCAGTAAAACATACCATACTTAAAAAACAAATCTGGTGGCATTCAAAATGCAATATATTAAATGTTTCAGCGGAGAAACGTTGACGAAAGAGGGATAACTCTTTAATGTGCTGCTTTTCGAAAATGAAATATTTTGGAAATTGGGTAAGAAACTCATTTCGCATACTTAACATTTGATAGGTGGAGCCATTGGATGCTTTTAAAATTAAACTAATATTTCAAGGTAGAGAAAGGATAGGTCTTAAGCAACCCATGCTTGCCCTAAATGGCGACTATGCTTGTCGTAAGAGGCGACTAACGGGATCGGGTTGTCAGGCTCGCCGACTTGGTTGATGCATGTCATTGTATCCCAATTGCGTAGATCGATGCTCATGATGTCAATCACTGGATTGTCTGGTTCGATTATTTACAGACCGCCGTAACAAACAAACAAACATCTAAACACTCTAACATGGTTGCAGAGGAAATTATACCATGGAAAGGATGTATTTTAACTAAATTTTGCTGTCAAAAATGATAAATTTAAATATATATTGGTTGTTGCTAGGGGCATATAATATCGTTATGTTCGGATGGACGTAGATCACCAACTCGCTGCCTAACTAGGCAGGGGCTGATGTACTGAGAGGCACTGTGTGTCGAATCGACGCCACATTCTTGTACTCGTGGCTGATTGGCCAGTGTGTTATATCTCCATAATGAGGAATACCCTGGACATATTCGCCATATAAGGGATCTGACGCCACAAGCCCTATCTTCACATGTCACGGTACACATAGCGTACACAGGGTGGACCTTGACTAGATGGAACTGAACACAGGACGAAGCTAATAGAGCGTGTGGGTCACGGGTATCTCTCATCATAGAGTCGAGGTGTTTCAGTGACGCAGCAACCGCCTTATAGGGAGAGGTTGTGTGGCAATAAGACAGCAACGCGCTGCTGTGGGAAGACGTTATGCAAGGAGTAAACCACCGTGCACACGTGTGTCAATTAGACGGCAACCATCTTCTATTAATGTATGACAATTATACGACAACCATCGTGCACTGGTGTGTGTCAATTAGACTGCAACCGCCTTGTACTGATGTATGACAGTTATGCTGCAACCATCTTGTACTGATGTGTGGCAATTAGACGGCAACCATTTTGTTCTGAGAAAGTGGGCATATTGTGTATGTCAATTAGACGGCAATCATCTTGTACTAATGTGTGACAATTAGACGGCAACCATCTTGTACTAATGTGTGACAATTAGACGACAACCATCTTGTTCTAATGCATGACAATGAGACGGCAACCATCTTGTACTAATGTGTGACAATTAGACTGCAATCATCTTGTACTGATGTGTGACAATTAGACGGCAACCATCTTGTACTGATGTGTGACAATTAGACGGCAACCATCTTGTGCTAATGTGAGATGATTAGACGGCAACCATCTTGAACTGGTGTATGTCAATTAGACGGCAACCATATTGTACTGATGTGTGACAATTAGACGGCAACCATCTTGTACAAATGTGTGACAATTAGACGGCAACCATCTTGTACAAATGTGTGACAATTAGACGGCAACCATCTTGTACTAATGTGTGACAATTAGACGGTAACCATCTTGAACTGGTGTATGTCAATTAGACGGCAACCATCTTGTATTAATGTGTGACAATTAGACGGCAACCATCTTGTACTAATGTGTGACAGTTAGACGGCAACCATCTTGTACTAATGTGTGACAATTAGACGGCAACCATCTTGTGCTAATGTGAGATAATTAGACGGCAACCATCTTGAACTGGTGTATGTCAATTAGACGGCAACCATCTTGTACTGATGTGTGACAATTAGACGGCAACCATCTTGTACTGATGTGTGACAATTAGACGGCAACCATCTTGTACTAATGTGTGACAATTAGGCGGTAACCATCTTGTGCTAATGTGAGATAATTAGACGGCAACCATCTTGTGCTAATGTGTATTGTCAATCAGACGGCAAACATTTTCTGTGACAAGACGATATATACCAAGAAGACGCTGTGTGTCAAATAGAGAGCAACCGTCTTGTACCAAGAAGTTATGCATGACTTTTACTACAAATGCGTTCCTATACGCACACGTTGTATCATTGCATGTTCTCAACATACACATACGCACACACAAAAACAAGCCCATAAACTCAAACAGAAAATTGAAAGGAGACTCGACTGAACCCACGCGGGTCAGGAATCTGTGAACACTGTACCAGCTCCAAATAAAAAAGTGAACATAAACGATGCCGTACTTACCATAGTTAGCTTCCCTCTCGTTTACCCCTCCCATTGTGAAGAGGTGCCACTGTCTCTAACAGGTGGTTGTAACTGGTTATGTCACATGGCGCATATACAATATACGTATAACGGTATCCAACTCTTGACAGGGCATATCGTTGTCCTCACTGGGTATCACTATAACCATCGATCCCTGGCCACCTGACCATGGTAGGTATTCTCTGTCAGAATCAGAAAATAAAAACCGAATATCAAGAAGTATGTTTATCCGTGAAATAGACTATTTCCAGGCAACTTGGGAGTCCCAGTCCTTGTTTTGGGGTCGGTGGAGTAACGCAAGCTCACTGCGACAAGCTCATTGGACGCCGATACTGTACCATACAGTAGCAGCGTTCTGGCCAATCGTGGTACCACGGCCTAACTCGCGGCCTCCGCATCGATCCCACTCGAAACGATAGACATACCTGCTCATACCAGCCCGGTGGAGCGAAAGGCGCAGCGGACTTTAAATACCTTTTGTGTTATTCAACAAAATCTGTTATTCAACTGAATACATGGAGAAGATACTTGGACCCAACACTAGACCACCATGTCACGGGGGAGATATGGATTTTAATAACTGAAATTGTCAGATATAAAAAAATCTCCGTACGATTCCGACTATATCGTGTGTTTAAGAATCACTATCAAATAATGATGATATCAGTTGTTCGCGAAAGGTGAGCGTATCCTGTCTCATCGGACACACACACATGCAAAGGCAAGTTAGATTTTCACCTGCAAAAAAAACACGGGAACATTTGGTACAAGTCAAAATAGGGAATTGCACCGGACATAATTTCTGTCACTGATGCGTAAAATTTGGAAATACCTACCACATGTCCACCGTATATCTTTTGAAAGCTTTACTAAACTGTCATCAGCTGGACACAAGTCCATGATACAAGCGCCACATGACCCACGTCTTAAACACTGTTAGGTCATCTATCGGCATCTGGGCCACGGGTATTTCCCTAGGGCACGCCAGACACCTATGATCCGGTTCACTCCGATTATGTTTCTAGGTTTGTCAGCACCATACCCCTGCTCGTGGGTTTCTCCAAATTGGCAAACGTCCGAGACCTGCATCAATTCGGGCTTTCCTTCAATCTAACTAAAATCAGATCTTAGTTCTCGCTTCCGCCAAACGAAGATCTGAGGACATTCCATTACGGGTCACGTCAGACCGACCTTGCGCGAACTTTGACCGACCAATGGAATGACCAATCAGAAGGCAGCTTTCTCGTGCTTTACGGCACTAATTTCAAATTGGCGACTACGCTTCGAAACATATTTTGACAAATTCTCGATTACAAATTTGAAACCTGAACAAAAGAACATTCTGGAATGGCTAATAGATGGTCTAGATTGTATGGATTCAGTCGTTAAACCCGTAACTAACGTACGAAGTATACCGTGTTGATGATTTCGAGGTTGTATGGTCTAGATTATATAGATTCGGTCGTTAAACCCGTAACTAACGTTCGGAGTATACCGTGTTAATGTTTTCGAGGTTGTATGATTAGAAATCACATTCCGACTGTCACTTTCATGATCTGGTAAGTGACGCTCTGATTGGTCGGATGAAAGGTCGTTCTGACGTGACCCCTAATGGGATGTCTTCAGATCTTTGGTTAGCGGTAGCGAGAACTAAGGTCTGATTTTAATGAGATTGGGCTTTCCTTCCACATTAAGCTGGAAAACAAGCTGTGAGTGTGATATAACTGGAATACTGTCCAAAGCGACGTTAAACCCAACTCACTCACCCCAACGGATATATTATACATTAAAGGGACTGTTTGGTGCTCGTCAACAATATAAGTGTCACTTGACTAACGCTTAGTCTCTGAACACATGTACTTTTTAGGGTTGCGACCGGGTACGAAAACTGAACTCGAGTACCCGGCAGACAATACCCGAACGGGACTCGAGTACCCGTAGTTCAATGTTGTCCCACTTGTAGTTCAATGTTGTAATCTATTCTAAGGTATTATGTTTTTTATTAAATGCCTGCATGGCTTACCTAAGATATTTGAACGTTTGTCCGCTTTGTCGTCCATTTTGAAGTGACTTACGACTTACGAAAGGCGATTAGAGTTATCTCCCCTGAAAATTGGACTCGAGGCCTAAGCTACCCGACCTGTTATCGGGTAGAAGGGAAAACAAGAACACAGCGTTATCACTATCCCCCGCCATGGGGCACATTAGAAGTTTGTTTGTTCATATAGTAGTGATTAACATGGAAGTTAATGTTAACTATAAAAATAAGAGTCATGTATATCCATAAGTAGAGAAAGAGTGGCTTTATGTCATGAGCAAATCTGATTTTCGAACTCAGTCTTGAAAGGTATCTCTTAGCTAAGCATGCAAACTTTCATTCATGTGACATCAGGAGTTGCTGAGAACACCTGTCATCTTTTTAGGCAGTATGCACTAAGACGAATAGCACGGAGCAGGGGCCATAACTCTGTAAGAAATGAATTTAAGACACCAATTTCTGACCTCATTTGAGATCGTGACTGGTAACATCAGTGTGTAAAATTTCATTTTTCCAACTTAAATAGTTTTCGAGAAAATGTGTCACCATTGAGAAGCGGACGGACGGACACAATTTCCGTTCCTATATACCCTGCCCGACTTAGTGGCGGTGGATGAGAATAATACGTTCATGGGACTGTGTTTTGTTTGTTTGTTTGTTTGCAATATTCCAGCTATATGACGGCGGTCTGTAAATAATCGAATCTGGACCAGACAAGCCAGTGATTGACACCATGAGCATCGATCCACGCATTGGATCGAGGACATGCATCATCCAAGTCTGCGAGTCTGACCACCCGATCCCGTTAGTAGCCTCTTACGACAAGCATATTCGCCTTTTACGGCAAGTTATGGCACTGTGAGACAATCTAAAGGGACACTAGATGCTCATACATTGAAACGATTTACTGTTAGACTTATTTACATCAACAAATGAAGTAAACAAGGACGGACAGTTGACCCGGGTCTTGATCTACGTTAAATATGTTGAACACATTCAAATACATCTATTCAGTATTTTCCTCAGTTATCGTTTTCACACTAAGCCGACAACAGTTCAATATTATTGACGTTGACCCCCATCTGCCGCATATTACCTACCCGTATCCTTTTGAATATCGGGTTTTTGTCAAAATGGAATTGGTAAATATGGTAATACAGAAATACAATACATATATTAAGTCGGGGTTGTGTGTAATAAATTGATCCAAATACGACCGATAAGTTCTACTTCGAGGTGAGGCGAGGTGTGAAATCAATTCATGCTTAAATTTTATCTCGGAAACAATAACATAATGTAATTTGTACAACCTCATGTCTCAATGTGGCGGGAAAGGCCGGCA
The DNA here is from genome assembly GCF_022045235.1 of Haliotis cracherodii. Lineage (NCBI taxonomy): Eukaryota > Metazoa > Mollusca > Gastropoda > Lepetellida > Haliotidae > Haliotis > Haliotis cracherodii. Next base: position 23,845,854 of record NW_027266273.1, read on the forward strand.
GACTGAATCACTGTCCCGCTTGTCTTCTTCTGGGGGATCCTTAAGAAACTAGAGCAAGTTAGTGAGTGCGTGGGTAGCATGGCGTAGCGTGAAGCCGATATGGCTTAACTAAAGCCGCTTTGAACCACGGTGATTGCCGGCAATGAGGTGAGTTGAGGTAAGTTGAGGTGAGGTGAAATTGGGTTTAACGTCGCGTCCAAGATTATTGCACTTATATAACGACGTGCATGCACGTGTGTTTGTGTGGCTGCTTGTACTAGACCGGAGTATACTGACCCCGAGCCGACCAGTCCTTGTTTTAACCCCTTAATGCCGAGCGCCAGAGAGGGTAACAACAAGTACCATCTTTTAACGTCTTTTGGTGTGACGCGGCCAGGGATCGAACCCCGGACCTTCCGATCTCCGGGCGGACGCTCTACCACTAGACCACGGACGCAGTCTTACCGGCAATGAACATTGACCACATGCACATAAGCAGAATTTCGTACTCTCCCATTTTTTAGGTAGAAGATGTTTATTCTCATGAATCACCTAGGTGACATAAAGAAGTTGACAAGAGAGACATATATACAAAGAAATGAGAGTTTACATACTGGGCTAGTCGTAAGAGAAGAGGTTTATAAGAGCAAGTCATAAGTGAAACAATTTTTTCAACATTTGGATATTTACAATAATATAATGGGAGATATATATTTCTTAAATGATCCCATTTATGGCATTCTAGTATAAAATGAAACTCATCACCAATTTTAATTTTACAGAGAGAGCAAAGCCTATCTTCCCAATTGAGGTTATACCATCGGCCAGTTTCAATTGGGAGTCGGTGGTTGGTGGTTCTGATTTTAGTAGGCAAATGCATAAATATTGAGGTAATAGATAGTTTTCTATTGAGAGGATGTCTTTACACAAATGGTGATAGTGTCCTTTCGAGGAATTAACTTTACTTTTCCTCCAACTTTGTAAGAAATGATCTATAAAGACAGATTTGACGTTAGCCTTTGTCCATTGTACAAATACCTATGCTTGCCGTAAAAGGCGACTATGCTTGTCGTAAGAGGCGACTAACGGGATCGGGTGGTCAGGCTCGCTGACTTGGTTGATGCATGTCATCGATCCCAACTGCGTGGATTGATGCTCATGATATTAATCACTGGGTTTGTTTGGTCCAGACGCAATTATTTACAGACCGCCGTCATATAGCTGGAATATTGCTGAGTGCGGCGTTAAACAACAAACAAACCAACTAACCATTGTACACTGGGAAATTCCTGAGACAGCCACATGTGATTCAGACCTGTACTGTGTAAAATACGCTGGATTTAATTTACAAGTGGGAACTTAACTCGGAGTGGGCAATTTGGAGTTTCAACATAAGTTTGTACATTATACCTGATAATTTGGTTTCTGAAGTATCACAAACCAACCAATCAGGACCAGTGGGGCCAATTAAAAACAAGTAGTTATTTCAGTCTTATCACGCCCCATGTTCATGTCATTGTTGTATACTGGATACAGATATATTACGTGCACTTCAATCACTATCGGCATCGCTTGGCGGGGCCAGTGCGTTGTCGTCGTCAGCAATACGGCCCCTTAATGCCGAGCGCCAGAGAGGGTAACAACAAGTACCATCTTTTAACGTCTTTTGATATGACGCAGCCGGGGATCCAACCCAGGACCTTCCGCTCTCCGGGCGGACGCTCTACCACTAGGCCATGGAGGCGGTCCGATTACATACAGAAACATGGTGTTGTGCTTGTCAACCAATAGAACACCTTAATAAATAACAGAAATATTTACAATCTTAGCTGACTGGACTTACCGTGACTGCGTTGTATAGCTATATATATGTAAAATTTCAAATAGTTGTACATGGTGTATTGGAATAAAGTATTGACTATTTTATGTAACGTTCCTTTAAATGAAACAAACACGCACAGTACGCACAGTAGGGTTAATATCGCCATCTGGGCATAATAATAATTATTTTAAACACTGAAAGCTGAAACGTAAAAGCAGTCAAATTTTGAATCATCACTGAACTAAGATAGGCGCACGTACAAGTTGCTGAGCACGATTTTACGGGTGCTTCATTACCCACGTTCCTTGGGTAAACCACAATGTGTTCTAAGTACCATGAATTGTTTGTTTGTTGTTTAACGCAGCACTCAGCAATATTCCAGCTATATGATGGCGGTCTGTATATAATCAAGTCTGGACCACACAACCCAGTAATTGATACAATGAGCACTGATCCACGCAATTGGAATCGATGACATGCATCAACCAAGTCACCCAGCCTGAACACCAGGTCCGTAGGTCGCCTCTTACGACAAGCATAGTTAACTTTTACAGCAAGCATGGGTTGCTGGAGGCATATTGTACCCCGGATCTTCACACCATGGTAGTAAGCATGTGGTGAGAACTAAATACCTGCTTTCATCAGCAGAATATGATCAGAACTAAAATAAATGTGATGTACTTCATATCACCATCTTCTATAATTTAATAACAATATTATACAACATTTTGAAATATATTTTCACAAATACTGTAACCATGCACACATTACAAACAAAATCATACATATGTGATATTTTCATATCAATAATAAACATAACATGGCTTGGGTATAAAATATCTTTGAGGATAGACCTCGATAATCTCTAACTTCTTATTAATGTACAGTAGTGGAGCCTGGAGCCTGGAGCCTGGAGTGTAATAGTGAACATAATACAAGAAACATTGTGATGATATTCATGGCTGGAATGTGCTGCCACTTCAGTGAGTAACACATTTGATTATCCTTCATCATCATATGCAAAGGAAACCCTTATCAGGAGGGGCAGTCGGGTAGCCTGGTGTTTAAAGCGTTCGCTTGTCACGCCGAAGACCCGGGTTCAATTCCTGAGATGGGTACAATCATTACAATGTGTGAAGCCCATTTCTGGTGTCCCCTGTCGGGATATTGCTGGAATATTGCTAAAAGCGGTGTAAAACCATATTCACTCACTCACCCTTATCAGGAAACCTACTGACTGTTATAAACTGAAATCTACATGGTGTTGGTTAACTGAACCATTCATCTACACAGGTTAGAGCCCATCTCCACAGGTGACGGGTTAGAGGACATCTCCACAGGTGACAGTTAGAGCCCATCTCCACAGGTTACGGGTTAGAGCCCACCTCCACAGGTGACAGCCCATCTGCACAGGTGACGGGTTAGAACCCATCTCCACAGGTGGCGGGTTAGAGCCCATCTCCACAGGTGACGGGGTAGAGCCATCTCCACAGGTGACGGGTTAGAGCCCATCTCCACAGGTGACGGGTTAGAGCCAATCTCCACAGGTGATGAGTTAGCGCCATCTCCACAGGTGACGGGTTAGAGCCCACCTCCACATCTGACAGACCATCAGTTCAGTGACTAGAGCTTGACAGAGCCATCATCACTATTCAGTCAGTCGCCAGAGCTTGACAAAACCGTCGTCACTGCATGATGCTAGTAGTCCTGCCACTTTGGGGTTCCAGGCCACACAGTTGACATCCTGTGAATGTGCTGCCTGAACAGTTGTCAGTAAACTGAAATTTGGTTGGTTCTGATCCGACCCTGCATCCTCCACAAACACGCGGACTGCATCGTCACCAGCTGCCGTCGCGATATGCCCGGTGAGGTGACTCCAGTCTATGGAATAGACACACCTCGTATGGTAGCCAGACAGGGTACAGACACACTTCCACGTGGGGTCACGCCCTGTGGTGGCGACACCCTCCTTGTTCCCAGGGAGATACTCCTGCCAGACTTTGACGGACATGTCATCACTACATGACGCTAGGCGTGTCCCTGACTTGTTGAACGCAATGTCCCACACTGTGGAGCCATGGGACTCCAGGGTGGCACAACACGCCCAGTCATCATTGTCTTCTCTCAGGAACTTGATGGTGTCGTCGTAGCTGCAGGAGACGAGGATGTCTTTGTTGGGGTGCCAGGCCAGGTGCTTCACGTCCTGGGTGTGCATGCTCAGCACGCTGGCACACTCGTACTCCTCGTCATCTGTCACTGAAACAACAAGCAATAATACCACGGTACTGTAGGTCACCTCACAGCATAAGGGAATTGGACAAACAATGTCTTGTTAGCTTATGAAATTCACATTATTGACATGTTTCCCAGGCAAGGAGGTTAATTGACTATAAAAGTCCAGTTTTCACCCTTGCCAAACTAGACTGGAATTATGGAGTTATGGCTGGACTAATGAGTTTTTGCACAGTCCAATTAATATTTGCGCAACATGGCGGCTGCTGCCCTGCTGATTTCGGTCAATTGCACAGCTGTGTTCCATCAATTGGGAGTCGACAGATTTTCAAAATCTTCTCATGTTTTTAATCAAGGTGCTTGTGTTATTTGATTCACTTCACGAAGTAAGACCTGTTTTATTACAATATAGATATTGATTAACGATCTGATCGTCTTGACTAGGTGCTGCCATCTTGTTTGACGCAAATGTAACTGATATGAGAGGTGGAATCTGATTGGTCAATAGGAGGGACATAGAAGGGACATAACTTGTAATAGCCACAGGTCGCGCTACGATCAAGCCCAGAAATTCCAACCTAGTTCGACAAGGATGGTTACCTCCCTTGCCCTGGGAAAACAATTAATCATTCTGTGATTATTTCTTGATCTATTTTGTTGAAGAGACTTAAAATTAATAAGCAACTACAGTTACCTTTACCTTTGACATGAGAAAAATGAATGACAGGCACTGGAGAAAACATGAACCAGGTATCACTATAGTACTGACCTCCTCTTTATAACACTCTGACAGATTACAAAGAAACCCCACTCTGTCGCTACAGTTGACACATGGACCATGACGTCCATATCAGCGCGAATCAAATACCTTGTTCAAACTGATACAAGTGCCAAATGTTTGTTCTTTATATTCCCCCTAAATGTATTTGAAAAACACACAAGACAGAACATATGTGGGATCAGAGTAATCCTTCATACAGTGAAATGAAGCACTGCATCTTTGACATGAGTTAACGTTCTTGTTTCTCCTTTAACTACTGTTACTACTATTCATTGTGTATGGACTGAGTGTATTGCATTACTCAATGACTAGTTCATTAGGCTCAGTGCTTTGGGATCATATGAATGTCTAACGTTCAGTGTTAATGAAAACAAATGACACAAACTGACCTGCCCCAAAATATCTGAACTGACTCACACTGAGCAGGGTTTTATTGAATGCAAAATATTTGGTACCATTAGCAACCATGGCAACTGGATCCTTAAGACCCCCTCAGTTGTAGCCATGGTAGCAGGCTTCTTTATTTTACTGTAATTTTTATTAACAAGGAAAATCCCATTTAAATTTAGTATTAGGCTTCACACTTAATATATATTTGACTTGTTGTTGGTCAAGTGGTGACCAAAAGCATTACTGAGACTCACACATTGAAAGGCCCAGTAAAATCACTGAGCAGATGTGCACATGGAATGAAAATTTATTAAAGAATGTAATTTTTGTGTTTATGGAGGTATCTACATTAAAAAACGGTGAGCAAACTGTGTAAATCTGTGTAGCTTCTAAGACAGCTTGTTTATTCATTAACACTAAAAACACTGGACACAACAATACGGAAACAGTGACATTGTTCAGTGCAATGATGTAACACAAGCCCCGCCTATTCTACTACAAGCCAATGAGGAGACAGCGGTCCGTTAGTCGTCATGGCCTATTTTTCCCTGTTTTTTTTATACATTAATTAAGAAAAAAAAAAAATGTCACAGATAGACCAATCTCACCAAACTACAATGTTCAGCAGCGAGAAGATCTGATTTTAATGAGATTGTCGAAATACTTGCAATTTATGTATCATAAAATAGTATTTTCAATCCTTGTGTTAGTGGTCCTTATGGTTTAAGTCTGTTTATACTGAAGATGTCTAAAAATGCAGCATTAGAAATTGCACTAGTCCAATAATCCTTGCCAAACTGCCCAATAATTAAGTTATCATAAGGACTAGAAGAAACTTGCCATTTTCAAAGGTTTTGGTATATGTTATCATTAGAAGGACTACTGGACTAAAACAGTTAGCTTCTATTGCTGCAATGTCCAAAATGTTTAGTCCAAAGCAGAAATTAGCTGCAAACCTTCCCAAATCCACACGCTCTTGTCACGACTGCATGTTGCCAGCAGGTTTCCGGTGGGGGCCCACACCACACACTTCACCTCATTCTCGTGGCCCTCAAGGGTTGCAATGCACTCAAACTCCCCTTCCTTCCGACTCCAGACGCATGTGGTTGCATCAAAGCTAGCACTGGCCAGGTAGTTGCCGCATGGTGACCACGCCACTGACCGGACTGTCCGCTGGTGGGCGTCGGTCAGGACTGTCTTGCACACCCAGTTGTCTCCCTCCTGCCCCCAGATGCGGACACTCTTGTCCCCGCTGCATGAGGCTAGCAATGTTCCTGTGGGGTTCCATGCCACGCCCCACACCCTCTCTTCATGCCCGGTCAGGGCACACAGCTCTACTAGGACATTCATTACTATCTTCTACTTCGCCCTGAAACACTATAAAGGGAGAGATTTCAATAGACAAACATATAACACAATCATTCACATCTTGTACTTCACCCTAAAGTATTAATCAATAATGGAGAAATATTTATAAAAGATGTATGTTTCTATGCCATTCATTCGTATGTATTACTTCCTCACTGAAACACTTTCAAAGAGTCTCTATAGACATAGGTGCTAGTTAGGACATTACTACTATGACTAACACATCTTCTGTACTGTGAATGATTGCTTAAAATTGTAATGCATGTTCCCATGTAGGGAAATTGAACCCAGCCATAGGTGTGATGATATTCACTTTAACAACTTGGCTATCCCACCACCCCATAATCAAGTCTGGATCAGACAGACAAGTGGATGAACAATGAACAATGTCATTCGCATGAAGACATCCAATCAGCACAGTCACAGAGTCAGAGTTTTGACAACGACCACATTGTTTGTTTGTTTATAATAATGCCTCACTCAACAATATTCCAGCTATATGAGGGCAGTCTGTAAATAATCGAATCTGGACCAGACGATCCAGTGATTGACATCATGAGCATCGACCTACGCAATTGGGATACGATGACATGCATCAAACATGTTAGTCGCTCTTACGACAAGCATGGGTTGCTGAAGACCAATTCTAACCCGGTCCCACAACCACGGAATACACTTGGGTGGGTAATTAAATTACCACATGTATGGGATTCAGGGGACCAATTCTTCCCTGTAGATCCACATGGGACAACCAGGTTATTGAGTGGGTTCACTTTGTCATCTTTTATGCATTGTACTTGCTCAGGTATATCGAATATTGCCATCAACCATTGCGTCTTTGAGTTTGACAGCTTCCCGATGTTACGTGCAAAACTCACATCTCCGCTCTAAACACTGCCGATATAGTTTGGACACTTTTGTTAATAGGGTTCCTCACCAGTAATGACAACGCGGACAACAGGTGAAACCCAACAACATGTAGGCTACCACGATGTCGGTACAGATGTTCAAGCTCCTCCACAACACCGTTAGGTTCCGCTTCTGAGATCTTCTCGCATGCTGTTGCAAGCTTCTCACAGTCAAATTTAACGCGTACAGCTAATTTGCACTATCGTTGCGGTAGAACATCGCTGCGGGGAGCTCAGTAGAAATAGAATATCGCTGCAAGGAGCTAGTAAAACTTCTGACGGTTGACTGGGCTCCTGCCTATATGATGTCGGGCCTTCTGGAAAAGCACACAGTGTGGTCCCAGTAGACTAACATTTAGTCTCTGAAATCTTATATTACACAATATCCTTCTTGACTCTAAAAATAAAAAAAATTCCCTATGCTGATTTCAGAATAGAACAGAGCTAGCTTGAGCTGGCTAGACTTGCTTTTGTATGCATTTCTAGATTATTATTTTTTCATAAAATAAATATATTCCACGGTCATGGTGCAGGACTATGGTCCCAGGGACGTAATAGATCTATGGTCTCCCGGTGGTACACAAGATACGCGTGATACAAATATACAATTTTTAATCTTGTTCACACAATCTAAAAAAATAGATCGGTTTATTATTACAGCATACCAATGAAAGAAATATAGTGTATTTAAATTGTAAAAATTAAATTGTGGATGATAAATATAATGTTTTATTAGGTCACTTAAATTATTATTCGGGTGGGTGGGTCCGTGGCAATCAGGGGAGGGTCATAAAAAGTAATACACATATTTTGGAAGCGTCATGAAAAAGTCGATATTGTATGATAAATTATAAAGTACGTTTGAATTTTGTCTTTTTAGGGAGGGTCATCCAAACATATGACAAGCATCGGGGAGGATAAATATGTTTATTTACATAAATGAATCAAAACCTCAAAGTTCTCTCTCAGTCAATTTTACTGCCTACAACATATGCTACATTTGGTTTTCAAAATAGAAAAGAGGGGGAGGGTCCCACCCGATGCAAAAAGTTTGCCCTCGCCAGTGAACAGGATTTCGACGAAGCCCGTTTCCTAAGCTTGCTGCGGAAACCAGTTAACCGTAGCACGCAATGGGATGGAGCTTTGGGAAAATGTCAACTTCCGGTATATGACTTCCGGAAGGATATTGCCATTAAAGGAAATGTGTAGAATTCTTTGAGCTTTTTCCGACAACTGCATTTTAAGGACCCGGTCAACATGGCTAATAAGCTGAAGAAAGTTATTGAGGAAAATCGGGATAAGAAGGACCCTGAAATTGATCTGGTTGATCGAGGAATCGTTCAGCTGGGGTCCGACGTTCCCGGACTAAGTGAGTGACTGAGTCATGAAATTCGACATAATGCCTAACTGGTACATCTGTGGTATATTGTCAGTAAATTGAAGACAAACGCTGGTGCTTTTACATTGGCAAAAACATTGCAATTGACCGGATACTGATTTTGTTTGTTTGTTGTGTAACGCCGCGCTCAACAATATTACAGCAATCTGACGGTGGTCTGTTAATAACCGAGTCCGGACGAGACAATCCGGTGATTGATATCATGAGCATGTGATGAGTATCTATACCATGACATGCATCAACCAAGTCAGGGAGCCTGACCACCCTATCCCAATAGTTGCCTCTTACGACAAATTATCGACCAGGATCTTCAAGGGCCTGCTGTTTTGTGTTTTTACTTCGCTCACGCTTTACTCATTCTGCATATACTCTACACTGACTTTATCAGTTGATGAACGTCAACAAATATAACTTCAATCCTTAAATGACAGACCCAGGGTAAATGGTTGTCAAAGATTTGTGTAACCTAAAATAGATAAATTGTGACATTGCCATGCTTATCTTATATAGTTATACAAATTGTTTTGTTACGAAAAGTATACACTAGACATGCTAGACACATGCTTGAATAGAACATATTTACTTAACATTTTTAAGGTTTTTGTGCTGTTTTCACCATTTAAATGATAAAATAACAATCTTTCCATCTTACGTCTTTGTTTTAGGGCACATAGCTTTTTTGAATAGTGAAAATATTTAACCAATTAAACTGTACCATTCTCAATTATTACAGTATTACTGATAATAAAATAAGATAGTACTTGATGGTTGTATTGGTGGGTGATGTTGCTGGTGTTTTGTGCATGTTGGATGCCAGATTAACATGATTAAAATCCACTGAGCACAAGAGCAAAACTATTTACATTAAACGTGTACCCGGAAAACATCTAGCTGATCCTTTTTGTTGACAAGCTAGAATATGTGTAGAATACAAGGCATGATGACCAATTAATTTCATTTGTAGAATAGTAGTACTAATCAACTGAAATATGACTTGTATCATGGTGGTGAAGATAACAGTGTAATAGAGTATTCCCTCCATTACTGGTATTGAACGTGTTGAGTAACCTGGATCAAACTGCATTTCATAGATAGTAGTGACCATGATGACCATGATGAGCAGTAAGTGTAACAGTACCTGATGGACAATTGTAATTCACAGCATCATCATGATCATGTTGTTGGGCTGTGCCTTTCATTTTCTGATTGTTCCTTTATCTTGCAGTGCACCTGAATCACCTGACCCGCATCACCGCGAGTCACAACAGGATTGCAAGTATGTACATGATGTAGTTTTCATGCATTGTTTGTTGAATGAAATTGGTTTTTGTCCATGTCACACTTCTTTCATCTGCCCAAGGCCAGGGAGTTAACTGACAATAAAAGTCCAGTTTCCACCCTTGCCAAATTATACGGAAATTTCGTGGCGTAATTGTAGCGCCACCAGTGTCTATTACAAGTTATGTCCCTTCTATGTCCCTCCTACTGACTAATCTGATTCTACCCCTCATATTACTTGCAAAAGAAAAGAGTTGCATCTGCTTGAAACAAAATGGTAGTGCCCAGTCAAGACGATCTGATTGATAATCCATATCTATATTGTAATAAAATGGGTCTTAACTCGTGAAGTGAATCAGATCACTGGAGCACCTTGATTAAAAACATGAATACATTTGGAGAGTATATATTGATGCCCATTTGACAGTAAACATGTAGACTGTTTCTTGTGAACCAATGTTGATTTTGTTACGAGATTTTTATGATTAGACTATGCATAGACTCATCTGGCAAACCAAAATATAGCTCCTTAAGTCCAGCCTAGTTTGGCAAGGGTGGAAACTGAACTTTAATGGTCAGTTAACTTCGTTGCCTTGGTCATGTTTAGAAGATGCACCTAATTTGCAGCTCTTATTGCATGTAACAACTAAAGTGAAAAAAACATGCTGTGTGGGTATTGTCCGTGCCAAGAACATTTGAGTCTATCAGCCCGGACCTGTTACCAATTTTCAGTAGATCATAGTGACTCGGGCTATAGGCAAGTGTCTAAAGTAAGAGACTGTGTGATCACTGTATGCTGTCTGCCCTGATTGTCGGTGACCAGGATACATGCAGGATGGTTCGAGTCTGTGATGGTTTACCTGCTCCAGACCTGTCCATCATTGTCAGTTATCAAGACTCAGTGGATGTACCGCTGACTATGGATCCTTCCTTAGTCTTCTCAAAGCTTTCACAATCTCTACTTTGCAGATATTCCTGCTAACATTGCTGACTTTATTAATCTGGAGATACTCAACCTGTTCAACAACTGTCTTGAGGTGAGAAAATGTTTTGTTGTGTTAGGAGTGTCTGCTGAGAAGAAAGTTGATATTCTGTTGTCGAGGTAACCATTTGTTTATGAACACCGGTCCCCACTGATGGCTGGTATGGTATGTGGAGGGAACCTTGTGTGAAAGTAACTTGGTACTTTGTGTTCATGCCCCCAACAGTCCATCATAGTGCCCCCAACATTCTGTCCTAGTGCTCACAACAGTTTGTCCTAGTGCTCACAACAGTCCGTCCTAGTGCCCCCAACAGTCCGTCCTAGTGCCCCCAAGTCTGTCGTAGTGCCCCGAAGTATGTCATAGTGCCTCAACAGTCCATCATAGTGCCTCAACAGTCTGTCCTAGAGTCTCAACAGTCCATCCTAGAGCCTCAACAGTCCATCCTAGAGCCTCAACAGTCCATCCTAGAGCCCCAACAGTCCATCCTAGAGCCCCCAACAGTCCATCGTAGTGCCTCAACAGTCTGTCCTAGAGCCTCAACAGTCCGTCCTAGAGCCCCAACAGTCTGTCCTAGAGTCTCAACTCTGTCCTAGAGCCTCAACAGTCCGTCCTAGAGCCTCAACAGTCTGTCCTAGAGCCTCAACAGTCCGTCCGAGCCCCAACAGTCCATCCTAGAGCCTCAACAGTCCATCCTAGAGCCTCAACTGTCCATCCCAGTGCCTCAACAGTCCATCTGTGCCTCAACAGTCCATCCTAGAGCCTCAACAGTCCATCCCAGTGCCTCAACAGTCCATCCTAGAGCCCCAACAGTCCATCCGAGCCTCAACAGTCTATCGTAGTGCCCCCAACAGTCCATTGAAGTGCCCCAAACAGTCCGTCCTAGAGCCTCAACAGTCCGTCCTAGAGCCTCAACAGTCTGTCCTAGAGCCTCAGCAGTCTGTCCTAGAGCCTCAACAGTCTGCCCTAGAGCCTCAACAGTCCATCGTAGTTGACATGAGTGTGTATGCATGTTTTGTGTATGATAATGGACATGCAGTTATTGGGGATGTTGCATGATGTTGGCGATAATCTGAAATAAAAATTCAGATGTGACAAATATTGGACAAAATTTAGAATTTATCTCATATGTCTTCTTACCAGGACACACATAATGTCAAACATTTCAGGTGTGTACGTCAGAATAGAACTTGTTGGACTGCTTATAGCTCAACTAAGTCTGCATGTCTGCATCTTAAACGTGGATTGTCATGGTCGGCTGTATATTCAGCTACCCTTTCCAGACATCTTCTTGTCTTATGTTGACTCACTCCCTGCTGTTCACAGGAGCTGCCGTCTACGCTGAGCACAATGCCCAAACTTAAAATCTTAAATGTAGGGTAAGTAGCCCTGTGAATTCACAACAACGCTTAATGTCGTTACAGCCCACACTGAAGTTATGGTGGTTGTCAGCAGGCATGTCATCGTATCTCACGATATTAATGTATCAATAAATTCTTAATGTCAATACTGTTTCGATTCAAATTTGTGAATATTGATACTCAAGTAATAATTCATTGCCACAGAAACATTTACAATTACTAATATTACCATGGTTAAGATGGAAAATGAGAATGTAGAAAACATTTTAAACATTTAGCATGTTTACTGTATCAGCCTAGTTCATATGTAGCATTGAGTCGATATATCAAACTGTAGTTGTCACTTGTGTCTCCTGTTTGAATCAATCAACACATTGCACACAACAACCAACCACCAACTGACTCTCCAACTGAACACCCAACAACCAACCAACAACTGACTCTCCCACTGACACACAACAACCAACCACCCACTGACCCACCAACACATTGCACACAACAACCAACCACCAACTGATACACCCACTGACACAGTAACACATTGCACACAACAACCAACCACCCACTGACTCTCCCACTGACACCCAGCAACCAACCACCAACTGACTCTCCAACTGAACACCCAACAACCAACCATCAACTGACTCTCCCACTGACACACAACAATCAACCACCAACTGAACAACCAACACATTGCCCACAACAACCAAACACCAACTGATACACCCACTGACCCACCAACACATTGCACACAACAACCAACCACCAACTGATACACCCACTGACCCACCAACACGTTGTACACAACAACCAATCACCTACTGACACACCCACTGACACACAACAACCAACCACCCACTGACCCACCAACACATTGCCCACAACAACCAACCACCCACTGACCCACCAACACATTGCCCACAACAACCAACCACCCACTGACCCACCAACACATTGCCCACAACAACCAAACACCAACTGATACACCCACTGACCCACCAACACATTGCCCACAACAACCAACCACCCACAGACCCACCAACACATTGCCCACAACAACCAACCACCCACTGACCCACCAACACATTGCCCACAACAACCAACCACCAACTGATACACCCACTGACACACAACAACCAACCACCCACTGACCCACCAACACATTGCCCACAACAACCAACCACCCACTGACCCACCAACACATTGCCAACAACAACCAACCACCTACTGACACACCCACTGACACACAACAACTAACCACCCACTGACACACCAACACATTGCCCACAACAACCAACCACCCACTGACACACCAGCTGACACACAACAACCAACCACCCACTGACACACCCACTGACACACAACAACCAACCACCTACTGACACACCCACTGACATACCCACTGACAACTAACCACCCACTGACACACCAACACATTGCCCACAACAACCAACCACCTACTGACACACCCACTGACACACCAGCTGACACACAACAACCAACCACCCACTGATACACCCACTGAAACACCCACTGACACACAACAACCAACCACCCACTGATACACCCACTGACACACCCACTGACACACAACAACCAACCACCCACTGACACACCCACTGACACACAACAACCAACCACCCACTGACACACCCACTGACACACAACAACCAACCACCCACTGATACACCCACTGAAACACCCACTGACACACAACAACCAACCACCCACTGATACACCCACTGACACACCCACTGACACACAACAACCAACCACCCACTGACACACCCACTGACACACCCACTGACACACAACAACCAACCACCCACTGACACACAACAACCAACCACCCACTGACACACCCACTGACACACCCACTGACACACAACAACCAACCACCTACTGATACACCCACTGACACACAATAACCAACCACCCACTGACACACCCACTGACACACCCACTGACACACAACAACCAACCACCTACTGACCCACCAACACATTGCCCACAACAACCAACCACCCACTGACCCACCAACACATTGCCCACAACAACCAACCACCAACTGATACACCCACTGACCCACCAACACATTGCCCACAACAACCAACCACCCACTGACACACCCACACATTGCCCACAACAACCAACCACCCACTGACACACTCACTGACACACCCACTGACACACCCACTGACACACCCACACCCTGTTGGATTTTCCCAGTTGCACTCATCGAAGCATAGGACATTTACAAATTTTATGTGGTTGTTAAATCGCTGTTTATATGGCTGTTTGTATGGCCTTCAATATTTGATAAAATCAGCTTTTGAGCTGAACTGATTCAGGCTTAGACGTAGATATTGATCATGTTTGTGTTTTGACAGGATGAACAAACTAAACGCTCTACCTCGAGGTTTTGGGGCGTTTCCGGCGCTGGAGGTGCTGGATGCAACGTACAACAACCTGAATGAGCACAGCCTCCCCGGCAATTTCTTCTGTCTGGGTACGTCTTGCATCTTGTGCAACTGAGTCCAGTGTTCATCTGGAGCTCTCTGTTAATATGGTGTGTGACAGTGTTTTAAATGATGTGAATGATCAAGAGTATCCATTGAGGGAGGCAGTGCTTGGCTAATTGGCAGTCCTAGAAAGTTTGAATGAATAGCACTGAGGTTTCTAAATCTGACATTTTGTAGGTCAACTTGAGCGATACAGCATATTTCTATTCTTCTTTCAGATACACTTCGAGCTATGTACTTTGGTGACAATGACTTTGAAACTCTACCCCCTGAAATTGGCAGACTAAAGAATTTGCAAGTCGTAAGTGTTTCAGCTGTTGTGCATGAAGTGTCAGTATCACCCCTGTTAGCCTGTTCAAGGTTGAATGATCAGAAAACACATTCAGACTTCTTGACTTTTGTGATCTGATAACCGACACTCTGATTGTTCAGATGAAACGTTGTTGTGACATGACCTGTAATGGGATGTCCTCCGATCTGTGTGTATCGGAAGTGATTGCTAAGATCTGACATGACCTGTAATGGGATGTCCTCCGATCTATGTGTATCGGAAGTGAGCGCTAAGATCTGAGTTGACTGTAATGGGATGTCCTAAGATCTGTGTATATCGGAAGTGAGCGCTAAGATCTGACGTGACCTGTAATGGGATGTGCTCAGATCTGTGTGTATCGGAAGTGAACGCTAAGATCTGAAGTGACCTGTAATGGGATGTCCTCAGATCTGTGTGTATCGGAAGTGAGCGCTAAGATCTGACGTGACCTGTAATGGGTTGTCCTCAGATCTGTGTGTATCGGAAGTGAGCGCTAAGATCTGACATGACCTGTAATGGGATGTCCTCAGATCTGTGGGTATCGGAAGTGAGCGCTAAGATCTGACGTGACCTGTAATGGGATGTCCTCAGATCTATGTGTATCGGAAGTGAGTGCTAAGATCTGACGTGACCTGTAATGGAATGTCCTCAGATCTGTGTGTATCAGAAGTGAGCGCTAAGATCTGACGTGACCTGTAATGGGATGTCCTCAGATCTGTGTATATCGGAAGTGAGCGCTAAGATCTGACATGACCTGTAATGGGATGTCCTCAAATCTATGTGTATCGGAAGTGAGCGCTAAGATCAGAGTTGACTGTAATGGGATGTCCTAAGATCTGTGTATATCGGAAGGGAGCGCTAAGATCTGACGTGACCTGTAATGGGATGTCCTAAGATCTGTGTATATCGGAAGTGAGCGCTAAGATCTGAGTTGACTGTAATGGGATGTCCTAAGATCTGTGTATATCGGAAGTGAGCGCTAAGATCTGACGTGACCTGTAATGGGATGTCCTCAGATCTGTGTGTATCGGAAGTGAACGCTAAGATCTGACGTGACCTGTAATGGGTTGTCCTCAGATCTGTGTGTATCGGAAGTGAGTGCTAAGATCTGACGTGACCTGTAATGGGATGTCCTCAGATCTGTGTGTACTGGAAGTGATCGCTAAGATCTGATTTCAATGAGTAAGGGAGGTTGGCCAATACCCTGAACCAACATTGTTTGAAACTTTCCACTGAATGATTTCACAGTCCACTGTATCCATGGCTTGTTGTGTGAGCTTACCTCTCCTCCATGTTGTTTCAGCTTTCACTGAGGGAGAATGATCTGGTCATGTTGCCCAAAGAAATCGGGGACCTGATTCGACTCAGGGAGCTTCACATTCAGGGAAATCGACTGACTGTTCTGCCACCAGAGCTGGGTAAGTACAGGAAGCCTTCTCCCAGAGATTGGGAGGACCTAGGAAGCTTACGTGAACTGCATTGCTTTGGATAACTCGGCAACCCATTCCCTTAAAGCACCTTGACCTCTCCTGATACTCCCCTTTACCTCAAATCATCCTCACCTTGGCATCTCTCAACTCACCTTGATCTCTAATCACCCTCACCTTGGCCTCTCTCAACTCACCTTGATCTCTCATCTCATCTGCAAATGTCTACACTCTCACCTTGACCTCCCCACACCTTTTCCCTCCCTTACCTCACCTTGACCTCTCAACCTCCCCCATGCTCACCTTGACCTCTCACCTCAACTCACCTTGACCTCTCCTCAACTCAACCTGCTCCAACACTCACCTTGACCGCCCCCACACTCACCTTGACCTCCCCCACACTCACCTTGACCTCTCACCACCATCAGTTCAACCTGTCCTCACCTCAGCTTGACCTCTCCTAACCTCAACCTCCCCCCACACTCACCTTGACCTCCCCACCTCAGCTTGACCTCACCCTCACCTTCCCACACAGTTTTACTTCTTCCATCCTTCGTTGTGCCCCATCACAAAGGGGATATAGGAATTGGTGCTGGCCTCCTATTCTGTTTGTCTTTCTGTCAACTCACAGTTGACAAAAATATGAATGGCATCTTGCAGGGATTGTTTTATTCACAATGTTTGTAGATCGGATTTGTTGGATTTTATTTGAATACACCTCTACTTTCTTATTTTGCTGAAACTGTACATTCTTCAAGACCATGTAAACAGAAATGTATGTGTCATATTAATATCATTGTACAAACTCTACGTAGTTTGATCTCTCCTT
The DNA here is from genome assembly GCF_022045235.1 of Haliotis cracherodii. Classification (NCBI taxonomy): domain Eukaryota; kingdom Metazoa; phylum Mollusca; class Gastropoda; order Lepetellida; family Haliotidae; genus Haliotis; species Haliotis cracherodii. The sequence goes on from NW_027266273.1 coordinate 23,863,440, forward strand.
CATCTTCTCTGCTTTATTCTCACTGTGGCCACTTGTTATTCCAGGCAACCTTGACCTTGTGGGCATGAAGCAGGTTTTCAAGGCTGAGAATAACCCCTGGGTGACCCCCATTGCTGACCAGTTCCAAGTGGGCGTGTCCCATGTGTTCGACTACATAAGATCTGATACCTATAAATTGTGAGTGTGTATGTTTGATCTGACACTTATAAGTGGTGGGTGTTTATGTTCGAGGGCGGTGGGGTAGCCTAGTGGTTAAAGCAATCGCTTGTCACGCCGAAGACCTGGGTTTGATTCTCCACATTGGTACAATTTGTGAAGTCGATTTCTGGTGTCCCCTGCTGTGATATTGCTGGAATATTGCTAATGGTGGCATAAATCCATAATCACTCACTCACTCACTCACGATCTAACACTTATAAGTGTTGGGTGTGTATGTTTGATCTGACATTTATAGGTGAGTGTATGTGTTTGATCTGACATTTATAGGTGAGTGTATGTGTTTGATCTGACACTTATAGGTGAGTGTATGTGTTTGATCTGACACTTATATCGGCCCAGTACATGATGTATCAGGTAATGTTGCTGTTCATTCAACTGTTTCTGTTTCAGCTTGTATGGCCGCCATATTGCAGCAGGCGCACAGCTCCCTCCAAAGACAACCGACAAGTCCAAGAAAATCAGCCGTGTCAAACCCAAGTGATCTCCCCATCTGCCTCAGCCACAAATAACTCAGCATTTATGTTTCAATGATATATTGCATGCTTCGTCCACGTATCCCCTAGGAATATCTACATGTTAGTCAGGGCGCCACCGCTAGCCACTGGGGGAAACACCATCCTCGTGCTCTGACATCAGGCAATACACAGCAGTCCCTGCTTCCGGCTTGTATTGACTGTATACTATAGTACAGACACTGCCATTATTCTTGGAAACAATACAGTGGTGCAGTAGAAGGACTAATGTCAGCATGTCAGTAGTATCTGTGGTTCGTGTAGGAAATCTTGTTAATTGTTGAACTGCGAGCTTCCAGTATGAAAGGTTACATGCCTCCTAAACATATTAATTCATAAACTGAAAACACCAAGTCTTTTAGGGTTGTGAAAGTTTGTATTAAGAATGATGTCTCCCTTCTCCCAGCCACTGTGATGGAAGGGTTACTGAGGGCTACTGAAAAATAGGAAGAGGTCATCCTATGCCCATGCCCAAACAAATGTATAGAGGTTTGTCAACTTAGTGATCTTAGAATTGATAAGGGGTGGTCTCATAAGTAATAGGATGAAAGACAGTTTGTGAAGTAAAAAGCCCATGACAATAATAGTGGCTGATGATCCTAAGAACCTCGTCCCTCTTATGAGAGGGTTTGGATACCTAAGGCCAGCTGTTCTGTGTGTAGCCCCCTCCCTGCATACTGCCATTTTCAAACCCTCATTAGAGAGGGTTTGGATACCCTAGCCTAGCTGTCCTGTGTATACCCTCTCCCTGAAGACTGCCATTCTAAAACCCTCATTTGAGAGGGTTTTGATACCCTAGCCCAGCTGTTCTGTGTGTACCCCATCCCTGAACACTGCCCTTCTCCCACTGTAGACTATATGTTAGCTACTGTCTTACTCATCAGTTCTGTGTGCCTTTGTATGTTTAAACCAACTGAACCAGACTCCAGACCTCCAGTATCAGTCGGCAGTGTATCTGTGACTACAGTTGGATACAGACGAGGTGCTGGGCTTTGTTAGTCATAACTGATGTATGTTATCATAATATATGAAATATTTATAAACATTTTATACTGTTGCCTTGTAGATGAATAAATAATGACTCTTTTAGAAGCTGTGCGAGTTGTGATTTGTTACTACCTTGTCCTCGTTCCACAACACAATCTTAAACTGGTTGTAACGGTTGTAACTCCCAAGTCTTTACCTAGACTTAGGGTTGGCATGGTAGCCTTGTTGTTAAAGCGTTCAAAGACCCGGGTTCGATTCCCGACATGGGTACAATGTGTGAAGCCCATTTCTGGTGTCCCCACCGTGATATTGCTGGAATATTGCTAAAAGTGGCGTACAACCATACTTACGCACCCACCTAGACTTAGTGCTATGGCAGTGTGACTTTGGACCGTCAATCAGCTTACCATGCTCTGCTTTACTGGGGCATGTCAAAACACCTTGCAAGATTGTATTTCTCTAGTGACTGACATTGTCTCTTTTTCCAAAAGTCTGAGGCATAATTATATAACGAGACTGTTTACGACCTGATCTGTGTCTTATCTACTGTTTCTTTTCCTGTCTGAGTGAGTGAGTGAGTGAGTTTGGTTTTACGCCGCTTTTGGCAATATTCCAGCAATATCACGGCGGGGGGACACCAGAAATGGGCTTCACACATTGTACCCATGTCGGGAATCGAACCCGGGTCTTCGGCGTGACGAGCGAACGCTTTAACCACTAGGCTACCCGACCGCCCCTTTTCCTGTCTGAAAACACCCGAATTCCTGCAGCTTTCAACAGTATCGATGATTCAAGAACTGTGTGTTTCACTATAATGTGTTAATTATTAGTTGATTTTTATGGTCAGGATATCGATGTATCGAATGGTGTATGTTTCATCATGTTTTATCACCAGCATTGCTGTCAGTTGGTGTATCCCAATATCGCATTATTATTATTATTTATTTGTTTGTTGTTTAACGCCGCACCCAGCATTATTCCAGCTATGTGACGGCGGTCTGTAAGTAATCGAGTCTCAACCAGACAATCCAGTGATTGACATCATGAACATCGATCCACGCAATTGGGAGCCTGGCCACCCGATCTCTTACAAGCATAGTCGCCTTTTACAGCAAGCATGGGTTGCTGAAGACCTATTCTACCCCTGATCTTCATGGATCTTTGACTTAACTATGAACACACACAGGAACATAATAGCAATCCTCCATAATACCAACTTTTTCTTGGGTATCATTTCACATTTCAATTCTCGAAAATGGCGGAACAAATCTTGCTCTTGGTGTGCTGCGCAGGCTACAATAGACATATACAATTAATCAATCGTTACCAGTGAGCATCCTAGGTAATGTCCAAATTAAGCAATCCACTGTACCCTCAAAAGAAAAGTATATGCATTTTTAGTGACGGGTTCATTGAATGGATCAACAGAGAGCTGCTGAAAAAATTCACATCTGACACAGGCTACCCTAGTTTAAACTGGTCGCAGGTGTAGACGTGACAAAAGTCAAAGTTCAAGGCCATCTGCAGTCAGCATCAAGAACTGCCTGAAATCTTCAACCCATGGAGGTGATATGAGGAGAAATGGGGTTTCACGTCGCGGTAAAGATTATTGCACTGATATAGCAACATGTGTGTGCTTGTACTAGTTCGGAATAATGCCTGTTTTATAGTGCTAGCCCACTCAGTATACTGACCCCGAGCCGACCGGTCCTTGTTTTATCCCCTTATTGCCAAACGCTGTGCAGGATTATAAGTATAATCCTACAACGTCTGTCGGTATGACGTAGCCTGGGATCTAACCCCCGACCTTCCAATCTCCGTGCAGACGCTATACCACTAGACCATGGAGACAGACGAATATACATAATATCAAAGGTTAGGAATTTAACTTCTGGCAGTTGAAGGGGCAGTATGAATGGCGTATCCATTGTTTGGTCATATCCATCTACACGCATCAACTAATTTGGTACTTTATATATAATAGGCCATTTATATTGCGCATATTTCCACACCATACAGGGGCATGCTCAGTGTACACTCAACAATCATTCTCAGCTGCCTGCCTAGGTCTCCAGTCAACATGGCAGGATTTTGCTCTCTTTCATTTTGAAGAATGGCGTTCCTATGAAAATGCAAACACACAAGAGGCTGTTCTGAACAGCAAACTCGAATTATCTTAAACAGATGTAGAACCACCCCCTCCTTTTCAATTAATGTATACATGTTCCCATTGACCAAAACTCAATGTGTGTGTGTGTGTGTGTGTGTGTGTGTGTGTATGTGTGTGTGTGTGTGTGTGTGTGTGTGTGGTTCACATATCTACCGTGAGCTTTGGGATTGATCAAATTTCTGTTTTTGTATTGATAAGATTTCATTTTTCGTTTGATATCATTTCATTTTAGATTTTCAGAAATTGATAGAAATTATTTGGCTGCTCTGTTTATATACGTTCGAGTACCTGGCCATCTCTTAGAAATAGAGTTAGTTTGGCCTTCGCTATTGCATCCCTTGCCTTTAGATCTACGACAGAAAGCAGACCTAACTGCAATTCTTGCTTTACAGTGCCCGGGATGGGACATCGTCTTGACATTCCAGTAACAAGTGATTGCAAGATGAGCATCCATTGTCACAGACCGTGTCTGAGGCGTGAGGGGGCTACTTCAACGTTCCTTTCTATTGAGTGCGATTATGGCTTTTGGTGGATCTTGGGTTGAATTTTGTATAGCCATCTGCCGATCGCGCTTGCGTCCCATTGGGAGGGCCATTTGGGGGCTATTGAGGCGTTGATTTCGCTTTTTATCTCTAGATAGCTGAAAGGAATAGACTGTATCTCCGCTTTGTCTAGACCTAGCTTCGCCAGTGTCTGCTTTTTCATTTCAATGAATATCTCTGTGAGGCGCATTCGTCAGTCGTCACAACTCGCCCCTTTCCGTAACCTGCAAGAAGACTCGTCCCCCTATCGATGAATGTTATGTGCGAAAATACGACAAACCAATCAGAATGGTATGAAAGTAAATACGATTCTTGGTTCCTCTGTACGTAATTCATTATATAAATAAACGTTATAATGCAAACACTAATCTTGAGCCAAAATCAGTAACTTCATTGCGACCAAAGCTTTCTGTCACAAAATGGCGGGCTTCACCGAAACACGTAGCTCAGCCCTGATTACGAATTCACAGAACTGTGGCTAAATAACAAGCTGTCAAGTGATTGTGAATAATCTATATCTGATGGTTAATTTGTTTTAACCGTATCTTTTGAACGATGAATTCTTAAAAAGTAACGGTAAATAAAAACTCTTGAAAAAGATCGTTTTGACAGGCACGGTATTGACAATACTGCTGTTATTGAGGTACCGACATATCCTAAACAATATGTGTAACATGATGCCACTGACATATGATTATTTGACGAGTAACAGTAGGTTATGAAGCTCAATAACAGTCTACTATGATCCTCGGAGAAGATTTCTCATCAAAAAGGGTTTCAAACCTACGTGAAAACGAGGTTGCCAATGATATACTGGCATATACCTGCATAACTAATTACATGATAATTATAATTCGTGCACTGTCATATAACCATAAAATATAACTGAGAAATATTTCTTGGTTTCCATTTATTTACAAGTTTTCATATCTTAATTTTTACAATTAGGATACAATAATATATACAATCTTCGTGATGGCCATCACCATATGTTACTAAATGTGTATATACACAGCACCCAGCTTTGTGACCAGCATACTGATGTATGCTTATCCCAATAAATAATACAGTAAACCCGCTCCAGTCACACTCGCACGCCTTCAAATAGAACCTTGTTGTTTATTTGTTGTTTAACGCCGCACTCAGCAATATTCAAGCTATTTGACGGTGGTCTGTAAATAATCGCGTCTGGACCAGACAGTCCAGTGATTGACACCATGAGCATCGATCCACTCAAATGGGATACGATGACATGCATCAACAAAGTCAGCGAGCCTGACCACCCGATCCCGTTGGTCAGCCCTTACGACAAGCATAGTCACCTCTTACGGCAAGCATGGGTTGCTGAAGACCTGTTCTACCCCGGATCTTCACGGGTCTCAAATGGAACCTCATTGGTTTAACACTACTCGCCTATCATGCCACGCCTGCAAGTTTCCATGTGTCTGTTCAATGTCCATGTTGCGTGTAGTGGCTTTCAATAGATTATATATTGTCACCAATGTTTGGGGCTCACTGGATACCGATAACCGCTGTATTCTTGTAAAATGTTTAACCTTGTGTACAATACGGTGTGGGATTGAATACAATATTGACATATTGAAAGTGTTCTGTTTCAAATTATATTAAAACAGAATAAGCGTATACTGAGCGACGCCATAAGGAATTATTCAATACTACAATATTAAAATAGACATATTTGTCTATGTACAACTTTTGTAAAGTAACTGTTAAGACCGTCGTTGATGTTGTGGATGTCTAACATGGAATGACCATTCCACACGTTGTTTAGGTGTCATGTGACACGAATACCTCCATATTAGCATTGGAAATTGCACTGAACACTGGCAATACCGTAGTCTATCTCCTGAGCAGACCACGTGTCGGTGTTATGTCCAGTGAACAGCGTGGTGTGCATATCTCAGGTCACGTGCAAACCTGCATCAATGTCTATTGCTTACAGGGGGCACGGGTGGCCCAGTCGTCCAATTCACTGTGCTGAGTTGCGTACCTTTGGCACGCCAGAAACCTATGATTGTGGGTTCGAATCCCGGTTCGCCCTGATTATGTTTCTAGGTTTGTCAGTACCATACCAGTGATCGTGGGTTTCACTAAGTGGTTAACCTTTGCGACCTGCATCACTTCGGACTTTCCTACCACATTAAGCTGAAACGCCTTGATATAACTGTAATACTGTTAAAAGCGGCGTTATACCCAACTCACTCAATTTTGCTTACTTGTATAGATGTATTCATACATTCGATGAAAAAATGGGAATGTGTAGTTAACCTTATAGCACTCTGATACTGCATTGATAAGATGGGAATATCGATTGAATATAACTAATAAACTGTGGTAACATATGGTCCATTGCAAAACACAAGGGACCATTTTCTTTCAATACTTTGTATTTTTAAAGACCTTCAGATTTCGTCTCCTTGTCTACGTAATCTTTGATCCCATCTATGGTGTCTTGGAATTTTTTAATTATTCTTATCGAACTTTAGACCCTCGCGGCTTGAAGCAAGTTCCAAAGGATCTTATTATAAGGAATGAAAGAAAATATCTTGTCATTTCAAAGTTCCCGGCAAGACCACCGATATCAACTTTGTAAATCTATTGATTTAAGCTGAAAGCTCTTCTCTAACAACGAAATGTTCGTGTTAATACCAAATAGCCTTCATTTACACTTCGAAAACTTGTAAAAGACAACCGTGTTGAGGATACAGTATCTCTGCAAATTCCTTAATTATGTAAATAATACAAACAGTAAAAACAAGTAATATCACCTTATGATATCAGCATGAAAGTTACCAAGTTATTACATTGTGTACTTTTCCGCTGTTTTCAAAAAGATTGTACCAATAATTCAGAACACTGCAAGACGATTCACTCACATCAATTCGTAACATATGACTCCAATATCCACAATCCAACCAAGGTCATCGTAATGTGCATAATTAGATCTTCTTAATGAAGAAATATACAGCTTAAAAACGTTTACCGTGTACCTAGTAGTGTATAAACACAATAATAGGTACCCTAGAAAACGCTGTAAATAATCGGTTATACCATTGTCTGTCCTCTTGTACGAAGTTTCCAACTCACAAGTCCGTCGATCTGTGGTCATGGTATATATTGCCGGACGTTTCTTTGCTATAGGTCCGTCTGTTCTGATGCCGTATACATTTTTATAAATTATTTTTGTGAAAAATAATATATATTTTTATTTTTGTCGTACACAGGGTTTGTCTCCTAAGTCTATTCGTCGCTATTGCTTATACAAAATAGTCTCACTGCTTTCCGTATGGTTTTGATGACCTGCTTTTTCTGAAGTGTCCAAGCTGTCGGTATGTCTGTCGTTGTGGCTTGTACTGTCTACAAGTTCTCTGCTATATGTCTGTATGACTATGTGGCGAGTAGAAGCAGATCTAGCCGTATCACAACCGTACAAAAACATTGCGATTATGACCAGATGCGCTCCGACCAATGTTTGAATAGTGATACCCGTGTGAAACAAGAAGAAGGAAGCGGCACAAGACAACAGTATGGCTAAAGCCATCGCAAACGTCTTCAAAATATTGTCCATGACCTTGACAACAAAAGCTACCAGAAGCCCTCCAAGCGACTGGAGAAGAATAGCCAGCCACACCCAACTGTCATAGCCATAGAAGAAGCCTCTGTCCACGAGGTACTGGCTATCCTTAACAAGCAGGGTGACCGTTGCACACAATGCCCCGGGGATGCCAAGCTGTATGTTCCTCTCCCAGATAGACTGACCACCCCCCTTGAGGATCTTCTCAAAGTAGACACTTGCAAATCCAGACAAAATGCTTGCACCTATCACTGCTGCTAGTGCCATGGATTCTGCGTGGTGTGCTGTGGGAGTGTGCCGAGAGTGATCTCCCTTGATCTGTGTTACTGCCACCCCAGCAAACAGCAGCATGAGGGATAGCCATTGGGTGAAGGTGAGCGTCTTCTGGAGTAGGAGCACCGAGAAAAGAGCCGTCGTCAGTATCTTCAGTTGATAAGTTACCTGTTAACGTACAGCAGAGGTACAAACCGTGCATACGGTTCCAAATAAGAGAGTTTATAGTAATGTGAAACAAACGTATATCGTATCATATAGAAAATACTAAACTTGATCTCGTTAAAGATATTCAGTGCTCCATTAATATAATTCATAGGCTGTTCCAAAGTGGGGTTGGGCGTGGGCTGTCCAGGAGCACATACCACACACATATACCCGGGGGCAATTTTTAAAACTGCATTTCCCCCATCCTAGACTTTTAATCACAGGTTTTGAGTGAGTTAGTAAGTTGGGTTTTACACCGCTTTGAACAGTATTCCAGTTATATAACGGCATGTCAGCTTGATGTGGGAGGAAAGCCCGAAGTGATGCAGGTCTTAGACGATTACCGTGCTGACAAACATAGAAACAATCGGGGCCAAACCAGGATCATAGGTTTCTGGCGTGCCCAAGGGACGCAACTCTGCACAGCGAATTGTGGCGCCTTAGACGACTGGGCCACCCATGCCTCCACAGTTGTTGAAAAAAGCAGTCGCGTCGAAGTACTTTCTGTACTGCAATTATGATAGTGACAAAATTTGAATAAATGCGAATGCTCAGTGTAACAATCCAAACCAAAGGCTGCAAACTGCGTGCTATGTTGGTTACATACGTCAAGATGATTCTTAAATTTCCTACCTGGAATACTACTGAGTTGAGATTTGACAATGCAAAAAAGACTAGATTATTCTGGACGGCGTACAGCATGGCGGGAACGGCCACCCGAGCCCATTCCCGGAGCCCTCCAAGTGTGATGGAGTAGACGTTAGACAGCCAGGTGGACGGACGTCGTATGAACATGGCCAATAGACAGGCCCCGACCTTCAGTAGTTCCGCCATCAGAACAGCGGACGAGGCTGAAAACATGGCGCCCTTGCGTGTGCGTACATAGTGCGTGAGAACTACCACAGACGCGTTAGCACACGACAACAGCGTCAGCATTGTCACCTTCAGGGACAGGCTCATCTCTGAAACACACGAAGGATAGTGCGTTACAATGGAGTCTGAAGTAGCCAATCCCATCCCAGGAACACATATGAATGACGGACCTCAATACTACGTTAAAAAATATCAGTATCCATGAAACGTCAATACTGTGTTATAAAGTATGAACACCCATGACATACCTCAATACTGTGTTATAAAGTATGAACATCCATGTCATACCTCAATAATACGTTATAAAGTATGAACATACATGACATACCTCAATAATGCGTTATAAAGTATGAACATCCATGACATACCTCAATAATGCGTTATAAAGTATGAACACCCATGACATACCTCAATACTGTGTTATAAAGTATGAACACCCATGACATACCTCAATAATGCGTTATAAAGTATGAACATCCATATCATACCTCAATAATATGCTATAAAGTATGAACATTCATGACATACCTCAATAATGCGTTATAAAGTATGAACACCCATGACATTCCTCAATACTGTGTTATAAAGTATGAACACCCATGACATACCCCAATAATGCGTTATAAAGTATGAACACCCATGACATACCTCAATATTGTGTTATAAAGTATGAACACCCATGACATACCTCAATACTGTGTTATAAAGTATGAACACCCATGACATACCTCAATACTGTGTTATAAAGTATGAACACCCATGACATATATCAATACTGTGTTATAAAGTATGAACATCCATGACATATCTCAATAATGCGTTATAAAGTATGAACATCCATGACATACCTAAATACTGTGTTATAAAGTATGAACACTCATGACATACGTCAATAATGCGTTATAAAGTATGAACATCCATGACATACCTTAATAATGCGTTATAAAGTATGAGCGACCATGACATACCTCAATAATGCGTTATAAAGTATGAACACCCATGACATACCTCAATAATGCGTTATAAAGTATGAACATCCATGACATACCTCAATAATGCGTTATAAAGTATGAACATCCATGACATACCTCAATAATGCGTTATAATGTATGAACATCCATGACATACCTCAATACTGTGTTATAAAGTATGAACATCCATGACATACCTCAATAATGCGTTATATAAGACAGCTACGTGATAAATCGCTAAGAACAATGAAGGTAGAAGCGTGGTTTATTTCACGATTAAACATTTTTCTATCATGACGACATTTCTGGTGATTCGAATATGCGCTCGCAATCTGAAGACGTCATATATTGGACGATGGTATTTTTGAGACGGGAGTGTCAAGTTGTTACTTGTTGTTGTTTTGTTGTTTAACACCGCACTCAGCAATATTCCAGCTATATGACGGCGATCTGTAAATAATAGAGTCTGGACCAGACAATCCAGTGATTGATATCATGAGCATCGATCCACGCATTTTGGATACGATGACATGCATCGAGCGCCAAGTAAGGTGTTCCCCATAGATATAGCTGGGTTACACAGATAAACGCAGTTTTCGAACGATCGCCTCAAAAAGTGGGAGAGATATGAAAATCGGTATTGGGAGAAAAGTACTGATAATCGACGTGAGGATTGTGATAATATGCGGGAAATACCAAACTTAACCCACCTGTTCGTAAAAACGACTTGTCCGACATTGACGATTTCGGGTTCTATTCAGGGGCTCGTCATTTGGGTAAATATTTTTAAAGTTTGTAGATTTTATCAACATTCTTAAATAGGCTGTACATATCGATATATCTCATATATGAAATAAACGACTCGCGGTCGTTGTTTATCGCAAAAAATGTGCCTCTCATGGTTTATTCACCCTTCTGTGTTTTATTGAACGATAAACAACCCACACTCATCGTTTATGTCTTAAATAAAGTATGAGCATCCATGAAATATCAATACTAGGTTATAAAATACCAATACTAGGTTATGAAGAATAGTAAATAAAGTATGAACACCATGAAATATCAATACTAGGTTATCAAGTATCAATACTAGGTTATAAAGAATAGTAAATAAAGTATGAGCATCCATGAAATATCAATACTAGGTTATAAAATATCAATACTAGGTTATGAAGAATAGTAAATAAAGTATGAACACCATGAAATATCAATACTAGATATAAAATATCAATATCAGGTTGTAAAGAATAGTAAATAAAGTATGAACATCCATGAAATATCAATACTGCGTTATAAAGTATTAGCACCCATGAAACACATCAATACTGCGTCACAAGGGGACACCCCCCTTCCCGTTCCAATACTGCGTCACAAGGGGACCCCCCCCCCCCCCCCCCGTTCCAATACTGCGTCACAAGGGGACCCCCCCCCCCCCTTCCCTTAAGGGACATTCAGCCCTTCAACATGATCTGAACACCCCTCCTCCCCTACTGCGTCACAAGGGGACCCCCCCCCCCCCCTCCCCTTAAGGGACATTCAGCCCTTCAACATGATCTCAGCACACCTTGGGGGTCCTCAATGGTCTTCTCAGTGGACCAGCTGCTCTGGTTGTACGACAGGCTCAGGTACAATACATCTACGAAACAATTATTAATAAATCCAGCATTATAGTATAGGAAACATACCCGGGCTTATGTTGAATCAAACTTTAGAAAAAGCCTGTATTATCCAGACTGCCATGCAGTTCTTGTGAGTCTCCCTCTGTTGTTAGTCGAGACGGTATGAAAACACGTGTGAGACTTATCTGGGCCGCATCCTTTGATATGAACGCGAGATGAAATTTATATTTAATTTCATACTTTTAATTGAGACGTACCTGTTTGGAGTGGAGATGACTGCTCCGATGGCGTCCTTGCGTCCACATCTGTAGCCAGCAGCTGTTCCACCGTGTAGGAGATGCGATACTGGAGCAACCGGACACAGTCAGTCACACGCTACAGGGCTCGATGCTGGCCACACGGACATAGGACGTGAGGAGCGCTACATGAGGCGGCATGGGTCAGTTGCAAACAAAACATGTGCATTGGTATTAGGTTTGATCATCATGGCCGTGGAGGCGGCCTCTAACATGTTGTAACTCTGGACGTTTGCTATGAAGTGATAAACGTTTTTATTAACGTCACACTCAGCAATATTCCACCGGCTTGTAAATAAACGATCGATATTGTAAACAATGATTCACGTCATCGGGGTACGCAATCAACCAATCACCGAGCTTGACCACCCGATCCATTTGGTCAAAGGTTTTTCGGTACCTATTCTAACCAGCAATCCCCACGAGGACATTTCTGTAGGCCGAATGTAGTCGCATTGTGCCTCTAGGCAGAATGTTAGCATTCTCTCTCGGTGCAGATAACAATGACATTGATGAAATAACATGGCATTTCACTATTAAAGAATCTTCAAAGTATACATATTATCATATATATCTTTCTCACTGTTTAGAGCCTTTAAATATGCGGGACATATATATACGTTTCATTTTTTGTTTTTTTGTTATTTAATTAAATAATCTTGGTGTTTCTGAGAATCTTCGGATTTATCGAGAGGACATTCATTCATTCATTCATTCATTCATTCATTCATTCATTTATTCATTATCGAGAGGACATTCATTCATTCATTCATTCATTCATTTATTCATTCATCCTTAAATTCTAGTTTTTTAAAAATAGGAATTTTTTTTCAGATCTAGTCAAGATGGTGTCGGAGAAAAGAGGTAAAGTGGTGTTCCTTCTGGCGTCCGCTGTATTGGCAGTGACGTCGCTGTGCTTCATATACGTCGTCTACAGGAACCCCGGCGTCAGGGTGTGTGCATCTGCTGACATTCCACCTACAAGCACGAACCTTCACACTGATCTCGTAGAGCTGTATCCCGTTCCCAACGTCAACTCAAAAACAGTTCATTACTTTTGGTGTGCGCGGAAGATGTTTGAGTTTCACAATTATTTAAGCATCCTTAGTGTTGTGAAGATGGTGAAGCCATTGAAGATCGTGTTCCACTACACCGACTACCCGGTGCTGGATCCACTTGAGTACAACTCCTGGTTCCGTGATCTCGTCGCCACCATCCCTTATCTCGTGCTGGACGAGATGAGCACCGACACCTCATGCAGAAACAGCGCCATGGACAAGCTCCACACAGTGCAGCAGTATCTGCTACAGCATGGCGGCCTTTACGTTGGGGAAAACACCGTGTTCAGACAGTTTCCCACCCAGGCTAAGCAGATGCAACTATTGTTTTCATTTCGTACTGCCAATAAAAACGAAAAGATAATTAAAAATGAATATTTAGATAAATGCTTGGATGGTTTTATTGGTGTAGTTCCAGGCACTAACGCCACCACAGTTAACGACTCTGTGACCTTCAGCCACAGTGATATGAAGGCCTGTTCCATGTATGACTATGAAGTATCGGTGGAGCGTTGTTTGGCGGTTATAGTCAATTTGCCGGTTAGACCTAAAGATATTTGGTACATCGATATCAATTTTGGTAAGCTTGCCCGTCTTCTATTCTATGGTAATTCCGATGTAATACATTTACAACAAGACTTCAAAGTTCTGGCGCCCAGGATTTCTCATTATATATGGTTCGGGAAGAGAACCCTCACGTACGCCCATTATCTCAGCGTCCTCAGTGCTCTCTACGTCGCACGCCTGTATCACGTGTATTTCCACGGAGACTGCGAACCATTGGGTGAATTCTGGGAGACGCTGAAGAGGGAGGAGAATGTAACGTTCGTGTTTATGGAACTGCCTGAGTTTGTGTTCGGTAACGTCGTGCAGAATAAAGCTCACGCCAACGATGTTGTGAAACTGTACATTCTAAACAAATATGGCGGAGTGAACCAGGACCCGGATGTATTATGGACAAAGCCTATTGAGGACTCTCATCTTGCCTATGATTCTGTGATGGGGTTTGAGTGGGTCAAGGCCGACATATGGCCAGAAACTTTCAACATCGGAGTATTCATAGCCAAGAAGCATTCCAAGTTCGTTCACGAATTCTTGTTGACAATGAAGGACTACCGCGACAATCACTGGATCTACAACTCAGGGTGTCTGCCGTACAGGGTGTACGAACGTTTCCCTCACGTCCTGCATGCTGACAGACAACTCCAGGTGTTGTGCTACAAACACAAATGTCACCCGCCATGGTTCAAAGATTACAACGAATATTACATGAACGACGATGCACTGTATTTCTTCATAGAGTGGAACGTAGAGACGTTGTCGGTTCATCTCACCTTCCCCAAACCTTATCCAGAATACACGAGTCAGGCGACACTCCTGGCGTCGACTGGGATGTATGCTTCCATCGGGAGGAATATCCTCAAAAACGCTGGGAAAATCTGACGCTTGTTTTGGACATCTTGACGTACGTAACATCAAGAGACAGTCAACATGGGGCAGGATTAGCACCTTGACTTCCTCGGCACAGAATCCTTTCTCCCAGGAAATCGGTACATAATCCATAGAGGTGGACGAGCTCCTTGCAATTCACTAAAATCTCTTTGTCAGTCGGGTAACATTACTGAGGGGTCACGCAGATAATTATAGATAAAACGTCGCATTTTCAACTTCCAAGAGCGCAATACAGTTGTATCTCTTTTGAACCATTTTATACTCAAATTCACTGTTTCGTGTCATGTGACGTGCATGGGCTAAACCACTGGTTGCGTTCAGGCGTGTGTTTTGGGTAGCTTTTTCCATCACCTTCAATTTTGCACTTTTCGTTGTCGTCCATTTTCTATAATGCATTCAATCGATGTGACATGGGCATAAACAACTTTGAGGCTTGTCTCTCATTCACTCGCTCTCCCCTCCCTGCCCCACCTACTCACTCATCTCGCCTCCCCTCCCTCCTTCCATGACACACTCACTCACTCCTCTCTCCCTCTTTATATAATATCCCAGGGATTTTTTATAATGTCCTGGGTATTTTATTAATATAACTTCCGTTCAAATTGTAACAGGTAATGAAATGTGAAATCAAATGGCAAATGTTTTCTTTATATTCCCGAGGATCGAACTCGCAACCTTCATATCTGTAGCCCAGTGAGTGTACGTGTACCACGAGGCTACAGAGGTATTGATAAGCCTCACTGGTTTTTAGAATGCCCTTTTCAAGATCCGTACGCCAGCAACAGATATTTTACGCGCGTTTCCTAAGGTTCATGGAAAATATGTTCGAAACATAAAAATGTTGATAAATGTTGATTTAAGTTTCTTTTTTTTCGGTTTATAAGTCAGATAAAACCCTTATCCTCGGGTTTGGTTGAAAATGTAAACTCGCCTGGTCGGAAAGATCCTGCGGGCCTTAGGATCTTCCCTCCCAGGCGGGTTTACATTTTCAACCAAAACCTCGGAACGTGTTTTATCCTTCACTTAAAGTATGGGACTTACGATCACCTTATTGCTAAGATCGCTTTGAGGAACGGGGCCCTGGTGTCTATTTCCTCATTCATTCCTCATGTAATGTGTGCCCTGAGTGATATTTAGACATTGTGTCTGTGTGGTTATCATCAGCTGTTACATAATGTCATTACTTTTATCTAACCAGATAACAAATAATATATTTTTAAAGCTTGGATGAATCTGTTCAGGACTGCCAACTTCACCGTTCTAATCCCTCCTCCTTAGCCACACACAGCGTACACGGGACACATGTTATAAACCCGTCATATATAGTTGTGTGGTACCTGGTTTAATTGAGTCTCGAACGTCTCAAAATAACTTCTAGAAATGTTATGTTCATCTATTTTTACCTTTTTTGGTAACGCCCGATAGCTTTGCTGAGAGCGGGATAATAAATATCATTAGAGATTATAACACATAAATGAAAAAATAATTACACGTTATTGCAAAATACTTGAAAGACCAAAAGTCTACACGACTACTATGTCTAAGTATGTTTTGCATGTACATGTATATCACTTGTGAGGACATTTACGTGCTCAAGGGCATGTTAACAGCATATTTCTGAGGATTCATATTTTGAATTTGTTGAATCGTGATGGCTGCAATGTATCATACCTTTTAATCAAATCCCTCTATTATGACGCTGCTCTGCAAATGATGTTATGTAATATTGTGCGCTTTTCATGAATAAATCACATCAAAAGTTGCATTTGCTTGATTTTGTTATATTCCTATTTAATCCATATATATTACTTGTGCGGCGTTAGACAACAAACAAACAAGCACTTACTTTTTCATGCTAATTGTGTGAGTGGTGGACGATGCCGGTTGGCCAGGACACGCTTACCATTTTCGTGAACACCTGGTGTCATCAATGATTTTCAGTGATTCAGTCATAGATTTTACAGACCTATTTTGCCTTTTACACCCAATGGAATCGGTTTCGGGAGATAATCAAGACTGCTTATTCTCCGGCGCTTACATTATATTGTCCAAATCATCGATAAATATTTTTCAAAGCATTAACAAATGAAATCCAAATGATCCCCTTCGCCTGACTCGTTAAGTCTGAACGGCGTCAGTCAGTGGTATGCAAACCCTTCGCCTGACTCGTTGAGACTGAATGGCGTCAGTCAGTGGTATGCAAATCCTTCGCCTGACTCGTGTAGTCTGAATGGCGTCAGTCAGTGGTATGCAAATCCTTCGCCTGACTCGTGTAGTCTGAATGGCGTCTGTCAGTGGTATGCAAACCCTTCACCTGACTCGTGTAGTCTGAATGGCGTCAGTCAGTGGTATGCAAACCCTTCGCCTGACTGTTGAGTATGAATGGCGTCAGTCAGTGGTATGCAAACCCTTCACCTGACTCGTGTAGTCTGAATGGCGTCAGTCAGTGGTATGCAAACCCTTCACCTGACTCTTGAGTATGAATGGCGTCAGTCAGTGGTATGCAAACCCTTCGCCTGACTCGTTGAGTCTGAATGGCGTCAGTCAGTGGTATGAAACCCTTCGCCTGACTCTTGAGTATGAATGGCGTCTGTCAGTGGTATGCAAACCCTTCACCTGACTGTTGAGTATGAATGGCGTCAGTCAATGGTATGCAAACCCTTCGCCTGACTCTTAAGACTGAATGGCGTCAGTCAGTGGTATGCAAACCCTTCGCCTGACTCTTGAGTATAAATGGCGTCAGTCAGTGGTATGCAAACCCTTCATCTGACTCGTTGAGACTGAATGGCGTCAGTCAGTGGTATGCAAACCCTTCACCTGACTCTTGAGTATGAATGGCGTCAGTCAGTGGTATGCAAACCCTTCACCTGACTCGTGTAGTCTGAATGGCGTCAGTTAGTGGTATGCAAACCCTTCGCCTGACTCGTTGAGACTGAATGGCGTCTGTCAGTGGTATGCAAACCCTTCGCCTGACTCGTTAAGCCTGAATGGCTTCAGTCAGTGGTATGCAAACCCTTTGCCTGACTCGTTGAGACTGAATGGCGTCTGTCAGTGGTATGCAAACCCTTCACCTGACTCGTTGAGACTGAATGGCGTCAGTCAATGGTATGCAAATCCTTCGCCTGACTGTTGAGTATGAATGGCGTCAGTCAGTGGTATGCAAACCCTTCACCTGACTCTTGAGTATGAATGGCGTCAGTCAGTGGTATGCAAACCCTTCACCTGACTCGTGTAGTCTGAATGGCGTCAGTTAGTGGTATGCAAACCCTTCGCCTGACTCGTTGAGACTGAATGGCGTCTGTCAGTGGTATGCAAACCCTTCGCCTGACTCGTTAAGCCTGAATGGCTTCAGTCAGTGGTATGCAAACCCTTTGCCTGACTCGTTGAGACTGAATGGCGTCTGTCAGTGGTATGCAAACCCTTCGCCTGACTCGTTGAGACTGAATGGCGTCAGTCAATGGTATGCAAATCCTTCGCCTGACTGTTGAGTATGAATGGCGTCAGTCAGTGGTATGCAAACGCTTCGCCTGACTCTTGAGACTGAATGGCGTCAGTCAGTGGTATGAAACCATTCGCCTGACTCGTGTAGTTTAAATGGCGTCAGTCAGTGGTATGCAAACCCTTCGCCTGACTGTTGAGTATGAATGGCGTCAGTCAATGGTATGCAAACCCTTCGCCTGACTCGTGTAGTCTGAATGGCGTCAGTCAGTGGTATGCAAACCCTTCACCTGACTCGTGTAGTCTGAATGGCGTCAGTTAGTGGTATGCAAACCCTTCGCCTGACTCGTTGAGACTGAATGGCGTCTGTCAGTGGTATGCAAACCCTTCGCCTGACTCGTTAAGCCTGAATGGCGTCAGTCAGTGGTATGCAAACGCTTCGCCTGACTCTTGAGACTGAATGGCGTCAGTCAGTGGTATGAAACCATTCGCCTGACTCGTGTAGTTTAAATGGCGTCAGTCAGTGGTATGCAAACCCTTCGCCTGACTGTTGAGTATGAATGGCGTCAGTCAATGGTATGCAAACCCTTCGCCTGACTCGTGTAGTCTGAATGGCGTCAGTCAGTGGTATGCAAACCCTTCGCCTGACTCGTTGAGACTGAATGGCTTCAGTCAGTCGTATGCAAACCCTTCGCCTGACTCTTGAGTATGAATGGCGTCAGTCAGTGGTATGCAAACCCCTCGCCCGACTCGTGTAGTCTGAATGGCGTCAGTCAGTGGTATGCAAACCCTTCACCTGGCTTGTTGAGTCTGAATGGCGTCAGTCAATGGTATAACAGTTCAATTTTAATTTTGTAAGCAACTTTCACAAGTGATAATGAATAAAGACTGAATATACAGTTACAAGGCATTCAATTAACCGTGTTGTTATTTGTGCAAATTGCGAGCACCTCTCATCACAACAGGAAACAGAAGACTGAATATGAAATAATCAACATGTTCATCACGTCCAGCGAGGACAAACATCACACATGAATGTTTATCAAATTTATTATTTAACCTCCAAGTTAACGTGGAAACATCATACATTCTTCATAATACATTTCCCCACTTGGATATTTCCCTACATTGAATATATCAATAAATTATTTTACAGTTTTATTTACAATTTGACAAACTATAATACTATGAATATTTAAATCAATCGTCACTTGTGAAGTTCATTAAAATGTCACCAAGGTGAACTTGTCACAGATAAACACGGATTCTAGCCACGTCAGGTCGTCTTCGATATAAAATGCGTGAACCGGATGGGCTACTTCACACAGAGAAAGAAAGGGTTAAAAATCCCGAAAACAAACTATCTAATTGGTGTTCCCACGCATTCACTGCCAACTGCCTCTAATAATAAACTGTTCACCTTGGTATCCCCAGACACCTCTACAGGATAGCCATTGGGCAATTGTGAAAATCACGAACACCAATGAGATCCTGTCTACATGTTCACATCCGATGATTAAGATCACAAATCATATCTACACTCAGACAACATGGCAGTTTACAGTCATTTCCCAAATCCTGTTAATATTAGTGGTATATGTTACAAAACGCATTCTGAGTCCCCTTCCAAACTTCCTCTAATTAATTACAAAATCAAAACAGAGGTGGAAACTACAAGGTCACACCACCTAAGACACCTATTTCCCCTCAACACGATACTTTTAATTTTGGCTAATAATGTTTCCTGTATAGTTTTTTTGTTTTTCTTAATATTTTTATTTCCCTGTTTACAATTAATTATGGTTCTGCGCCAATTATGTTCGAAGAAATGTTTCTACCATCAGCCATGATGGGTAGTCTAAAAACTAAAGACGTATCATTTCCCTGATTGTGACAGTGTATCTAAACATTCTTGACTACATTCTTTAACACAATATTTATAACTTGAATTGTTTGATAGGCATTTCTTAGAAGTTGACGGATGACGAAGTGGACACAATTGACGGATAACAACTTCTTTTTTACGTATCGGTGTAGATCCTGGTTGACAACGGTATACGGATCTATACCGAAACGTCGCCTTTACAGAAAAGTAATGAAGCTGTTATTCATAAATTGTGTCCAATATATATAACATATTAAACAGTGTAAATTTCACCATTACGATAGAGATTATCTAAAATAAATTTGGTTAATTAAGAAAACTAAATGTTACATTTCAGTGGTTTATGATTGTGTACCTTTCAGGATCATGTTGATAAGAAGGATTTTCTTAATATATTTTTAAATGACGTAGAAATGATATTTCAAGTTGGCATTGGTCTCTGAATGGCTGGCTTCTTTCTCTTATTTCAATAGTTTCTTGCAGTTTCCTTTTCTCCAGTGATTGATATTGGTATGGAGAACTTTGATTTGTTGCTAGCAAATATTGTAGTCAGCATGGTAATAATATAGTTAGTTGTTTACATTATTCCAACCTTTTGTAAGCAAAAGAGCATGTATATATATTAACTCAATACGGGTGATCATATATATGATCAAGTATATGCTTTTCTTTTCGTTTGGCTGACGGTTGCACTGCACTGCATATGCCTATTTTGTTTGTGTCCTGCAGAATGCAACACATGGAAGACCAACCTTGACAACCATGGCTGTGTAGTGACGGACCGCCATCAGATAAGGGAGATGATTGATTAAAGATTCCAGTTGTGTTATCTAATCGATGAAATCTGCAATTGGGAAGCCACACTGTGCCTGTGCCCATGACACCTGGTGTTACACAGATGGTTCTGTACCAACATCCGCCGCGTCTCACCTTCAGAGTACCTCACGAAGAAGGGGAGAAGAATCAATTTGGGGTTGTGGTCCTAGCGACTTGATTCGGCAGAAACGTCCCTGCAGTGATCCAACGGCAACTTTACACAGTAAGTTTCATAAGAGGGTGAAATAGTTCAGCATAACCTGACAAAAATGAGTAGTATTGCTTTAATTCCTAAATTTTGGCTGTGTCGATAGTGGAAGCCACCGCTTGGTGTGACCACGGACTTGGTTATATTGGTCCGTGGTGTGACCTTCATGGTCCCATGCTATTTGTGTATAGTCTCTTATTATGGAAGAGCGTCCGCCCGGAGAGCGGAAGGTTGGTGGTTTGATCCCCGGCCGCGTCATACCAAAATACGTTGAAAGATGGTACTTGTTGTTACCCTGTCTGGCGCTCGGCATTACGGGGTTAAAACAAGGACTGGGCGGCTCGGAGTCAGTATACTGTGTCTAAGTGGGGTATTCATGTCCAACTGTGGCATGGTATCTCAGTGGGCTTGCACTATAAAGTCGGCATTAATCCGGACTAGTACAAGTAGCCACACACGCACGCACACACGCACGGACGCACACACACATACACACGTGGTTATGTAACTGCTATAATCTTGAACGCGACGTTATACTTCATTTCACCTGACCCCACCTCTTATTATATCATGGTCATCGTACACATGAAAATCAAGTCAGGTGAAAGAGAACTAGATGCACGCGATTATAATGTTTTATCAATATTTTGTGTGTGTTAATTTCAGATAATAAAGTCTTGCCTCAGTGCCATGAAACACCGCTGGCACACAGTTTGCGGGGTGGGGCTTGTGCTGATCCTGACGGCGCTGGCATGTATTATGTGGGGGGACAGGACACTTCCAAGTAAAGGCACATGTGCGAAGTCTCGTAGAGCACTGTCACCTACTCCTACACCGGCGACAGCAACGACAGAGGAACACCTGCTCCACCAGCTTCTGCTTGAGGAAGATGCCTTCCCGGGATGGGATGTGACTCCCCGCGATACGGCGCCACAAGATCGAGGGTCTGCAGCCACAGTACACTACTTCTGGTGCAAAGACGAGGTGTTCATGTTTGAGAATTATGTTAGTGTGATGAGCGTCGTCAAAAACATGAACCCGTACAAAATAGTGTTTCATTACACCACGCTACCACGCACGGACCCACACGAATACTTCTCATGGTATAAAGATGTTCAGACTATCCCCTATCTGGTGATGAAGAGATTAGATGCTGACCACACATGCAGGGACTCCCCTGGGGCCAAGCTTCAGACCGTCACGACATATTTACAGCAACATGGCGGCGTTTACGTGGGCGATGAAACAATCGTCACGCAGGAATGGTTCCTACTCCAACCACAGCGACAATTACTTCTCCTACCTGACCAGGAATATCTGTTTCACATCATTTCGAATGCATCTCATTCAAAAGATGTCATTAAGGATTTGAATGGCGTTATTTCGCTGCAAATGGGAAATGAGACGGAGTTGTTCCTGACCAATGCGACCGGGCGTTCCCCCCATTGCTGCGTAGTGGGGGACCTTCAGAGCAGGGTGGGAGGGTGTGTCTGTATCGTACCCGTGCTGGAACATATCCTCTACCCTAAGTATGTGTGGGGGGTGGACAGTGAGCTTGGCCGGCTGATTAGATACATAGCTTACGGGCGTGAAGATCAGCTGACACCAAGACAGAACTATTCCGATCTCGCTCCTCGGCTGTCTCACTACATCTGGTATGGTAAACGTCAGTTTGATTTCTCTCACTACCTGAGTGTGTTAAGCGCTATATACGTTGCTGGCTTTGGGAAGGTCTTTTTCCACGGCAACGTGGAACCCTACGGAGAGTATTGGGACAAGATCACCTCGGAAGAGAATGTAACGTACATTTACATGGAGCTGCCAGAGCTTGTGTTCAAGAACACTGTAAAACAACCTGCACATGCAAACGACATAGTGAAGATGTACATCCTGTATCAATATGGCGGGGTCCACCAAGACCCTGATGTGTACTGGTTGAACTATATGAGCGACGATGAACTGGCCTATGATTCAGTGATGGGGTTCGAATGGTTGCAAGCAGGATACTGGCCAGAAACGTTCAACATTGGGGTGTTCATGGCCAAAAAGCATTCAAAATTCATCAAGGAACTTGTCAAAACGTACAAAGATTTCCGGGACAAAGAGTGGATTTTTAATTCGGCCTTGATGACGTATCGCACGTATGAGCGGAACCCGGATGTTCTGTTCGCTGACCGACATCTGCAGGTGCTGTGTTTTCTGTATCGATGTCACCCACCATGGCTCAGCGACTACAACATCTACCACCTTTCACCTGGGGCTCCGGGCTTCGATTTTGACTGGAGGAACGAGGCTCTGACAATACACAATACTGTACCTAAGCCATACAGTGAACTGAGTAGCATGGACCTCCTCGTAAACAGCACATCCATGTTTGCAGATATTGGCAGGTTTATACTGAGCAAATCAGGTCGCCTGCAGTCACACCGGCAGTAGACGCACGCATTGAGAACCCATTAAATTTACGATAGTCAATCACCAATATGAACTCTTTGATTGGCATTAAGGGGTGAGCTGAACAGGAAGTTACGGAACTCTTTGGATAACCACTATTATTCATTATAACCTACTATCAAGAAGTAATATGTATAGGGCGGACACCGAGTTACGGGACACCCGAGTTACGGGACACCAAAGTGACGGGACACCCGAGTTACGGGACATCAAAGTGACGGGACACCGAGTTACGGGACACCCGAGTTACGGGACACCAAAGTGACGGGACACCGAGTTACGGGACATCAAAGTGACGGGACACCGAGTTACGGGACACCAAAGTGACGGGACACCGAGTTACGGGACACCCCACTTACGGGACACCGAGTTATGGGACACCAAAGTGACGGGACATCAAAGTGACGGGACACCGAGTTACGGGACATCAAAGTGACGGGACACCGAGTTACGGGACACCAAAGTGACGGGACACCGAGCTACGAGACACCAAAGTGACGGGACCCCGAGTTACGGGACATCAAAGTGACGGGACACCGAGTTACGGGACATCAAAGTGACGGAGACACCGAGTTACTGGACACCCACGTTACGGGACACCCACATTACGGAAAATCCACTTTACGGGACACCCGCGTTACGGGACACCCACGTTATGGGACATTCACTTTACGGGACACCCGCGTTACGGGACACCCTGAAACATCCTGTATCGTTATCCCACTAAACATCGTACTTAGTGCTAAGCCGTACTTTCTACTGTTTGAAATTGTGAACACTGTTAATTGTGAAAGTAGAGACGTCTTTCCAGATTAAATGTTGAATGAACTAGCTTTTGTCCACAGTTTACGTTCTCATTAGGACACTGAAGCTGATAATCGAGCTCTGAAGATGATTGTGTCAGTATACATGTATACGTGTCACGTGAACTGTGACGTCACATACATGCATGTCGATCAGGACCATCGTGTTTACTTAAGAAATGAACGACAGGGAACATAAACCCTAAAGTCCTTATACGACAACGTGGGTTGTTGAAAATCAGTTGTAACCCGGAGATTCACGGGGTGAAAAATAAGTAGACACTGTAAATGTCACGAAAGTATTTTGAGCATCGTTCAATGTTGTCTGAAGTTGGTTATCCATTCCCTTTGGTTTTAATAATCCCTAACGATGTCGTCAAGATGATCTAGGGTTCAGTCTTAATGCCATTAAGACCCCGTTTTATATAGTATTCTTATTCATTTTCACTATTTACACACGACAGATGTTCGTTATATTCTGTTCAAAGTGGCGTTAAACCCAACTCTATAATTATATTATATAATTTTATACATGTAATGTATAACACTTATACCAGTAATATGCATAATACTGAACGCTTAAACAGCATGAGGATGCACGGGTGGCCCAGTCGTCGCCGGCGCCGCGATTCGCTGTGCAGAGTTGCGTCCCTTGGGCACACCAGAAACCAAATTAGGTTTCTAGGTTTGTCAGCACCATACCCGTGCTCGTGGGTTTCACCGGAGTGGTAAACGTCTGAGACTTGCATCACTTCGGGCTTTCCTCCCACATTAAGCTGACAAGCCCTGATATAACTGGAATACTGTTAGGGGCGGCGTTAAACCCAACTCACTCACTCACACCCACCCAACTCTCTGACTAACTGACTATTCGTCATGGGATATCAATTTGCTCTAGCATATCCATAGAACCGCCAGATGTTCAGTACTTCTGTTGATCTGTTAGATTATGTAATTAAAACGTCCAAGTTGTGAAGGTATATTTACTGGTATCGTGTTTGGCACAGTTCACTGTTGTTATGATTTATTTGGCACAGTTCACTGTTCTAATGATTTATTTGGTACAGTTCACTGTTGTTATGGTTTATTTGGTACAGTTCACTGTTGTTATGATTTATTTGGCACAGTTCACTGTAGTTATGATTTATTTGGTACAGTTCTCTGTTGTTATGATTTATTTGGTACAGTTCACTGTTGTTATGATTTATTTGGAACAGTTCACTGTTGTTATGATTTATTTGGTACAGTTCACTGTTGTTATGATTTATTTGGTACAGTTCACTGTTGTTATGATTTATTTGGCACAGTTCACTGTAGTTATGATTTATTTGGTACAGTTCTCTGTTGTTATGATTTATTTGGAACAGTTCACTGTTGTTATGATTTATTTGGTACAGTTCTCTGTTGTTATGATTTATTTGGAACAGTTCACTGTTGTTATGATTTATTTGGAACAGTTCACTGTTGTTATGATTTATTTGGTACAGTTCACTGTTGTTATGATTTATTTGGTACAGTTCACTGTTGTTATGATTTATTTGGTACAGTTCACTGTTGTTATGATTTATTTGGCACAGTTCACTGTTGTTATGATTTATTTGGCCCAGTTCACAGTAGATATGATTTATTATGATTATCTAAGTGACTGTGTGAGTTTGAGGCTTGAATGGCGTATTTGGAGATTTAAAAATGGATCTACATGAATGAGGTGCACATGTTGCTTGGGGACACAATAGAAATTTCAAATTTAAAGTTACGGAGACTTTTGAATTTTTTAAAAGTAAATTATCGCACCTGTTTTCTCTCCCTTTCGCTTGCAAGAATTGAGTTGAAATGGTTGTTTGTTTATTGTTTGACGCCGCACTCAGCAATATTCCAGCAATATCGAAATAATCGAATCTGGACCAGACAATCCAGTGATTGACATTATGAGCATCGATCATTGGGATACGATGACATGCATCAACCAAGTCAGCGACCACTCGATCCCGCTAGTTCTCTTACGACAAGCATGGTTGCTGAAGACTAATTCCAAACCGGAATCGTCAATGAGTAGGACTGGACCATGATGCCCGTGACTCCAGATGGCATGGGTTCCACATACGGGTATTTCCTTCATCATACAAACGAAAGGGGTGTGGGGGTGGCCTAGTGGTTAAAGCGTTCGCTCATCACGCCGAGACCTGGGTTCTATCCCCGACATGGGTACAATGTATGAAGCACATTTCCAGTGTACCCTCGCCGTGACATTGCTGGAATATTGCAAAGGTGAGTTCAAATATGAGGAAAATGTTTCACGAAAACCGAACACATCCACCTTACCTCTTCATTTTATGTTCCTATAACATGGATGTCATGCAAAGTCCCTTCATATGAGACGGCCTCCGTGGTCTAGAGGTAGAGCGTCCGCCCGGAGAGCGAAAGATGCGGGGTTTGATCCCCGGCCGCGTCATACCAAAAGACGTTGAAAGATGGTACTTGTTGTTACCCTGTCTGGCGCTCGGCATTAAAGGGGCTAAAACAAGGACTGGGCGGCTCGGAGTAAGTATACTGTGTCTGAGTGGGGTATTCATGTTAAAGTGCGGCATGGTATCTCAGTGGGCTAGCACTATAAAATCGGCATTAGTCCGGACTAGTACAAGCAGCCACACGCACACACACACTTGCATGCAAAAAAATATAATCTCGGACGCGACGTTAAACCTAATTTTCACAACAATTTCTAGATAAATTGCTCATTTCTTAATTGCTCATTATTGCTGCAGATCTGTTGAGCAAAAAGGATCACTCACAGTTATTATACATATTGATGATAATTTTGGATATTTACATAGATGACCTCGTTTTGAAATGTTAAAAGTAAACATTCCACAAATGAATACATAAATTATTCAAGGGCAACATAACTTTATGTATTTCAACGCCCAGCAACGCTGTTCGGCAGTTGCTGTTGACGGATAGCCATTGCACACATCACTAGCGCCCCGTCGCGAACGTACCAGTGTAAGCATTGACTAGGATCTCCTCCAAGTTCAACAATGGAGAGGTAACCATCTTACTATGATTCTAGATCTACGTAAATAGATAGCCGGGTTTGAGGGATAGATAGATAGTATATACTCAAGGATAACCACCATACATTCTGTTATCGTGATGGATATAGTGTGTATCAATAGAGGTTATCACGCGAGTGTGTTTGGGGATGGTAAATATCCTGCATTAGGAATAAACATTGTATTTAGCGAGCCTTGGCGAGCTAAATACGTAGTGTTTATTCCTAATACAGGATATTTACCATCCCCAAACACACAAGCGTGATAACCTCTTTATCATATAATGTCATTCTTTAATTCTGTGCTTCAAAATCGCTTTCCCTCTCACAAACATAACCGAAACATTGCGAGTTTTCCTGGAATGCGCGCATTAATAATTATTGCGTCACAGGGTAAGTGATGTGTCTGTCAGACAGTGACAGTAGCCAATATAGTTCCAACTGAAATAGGTTTCTTATACAGAGGCGAAGCAACATATACGCAAAACAACAATTGTTTTTAATTGCCTTTCGCGGCAATCCATCGGTCTGTCCGCTAGAGTAACTGCCCTTTGTCAAAGGGAAGCTACTCTAACCCTATACTATGAGACGTCACGGCCACGGTTAGATGTTGTTGACAGTCGGTCTGTCCTGTCATAACGATAAGTATTGTAGTCAAATGTACACACAGCGACAAAACGAAACAAGGTAACAATTCAAACATATTTCCGCCAAATCCAACTATTTTAATTTGTGGAGGAGGTTTTAAGCGGCAGGGGTCTACAAGCACAGATAAGGCTACTGATCCCACTTGGCTAGGCCTCGTGCCCTCGCCAAATTGTTTCGAAATTTATATCTCCAAAGTTGCCCAAACCTATAAAATGCCTTAGCTACGTCGCATTTAGACACTGATTTTCAGTATATTAAACTGTTCTTTTGATAATGATAGCAATTATCCCTGTAGTTTATCCAGATTCCCGGTGGTTAATTCTGACTCGATCGCCGAATGATGAGTGCGACGCCATGTTTGTTTATAAACAGTGAAAGTAGTCCCTACTTGACCTTTGGTATTTGCATCTCTATCCGCGTATGACCCCAACGGATATCGTTTTTATCCGTTGGCTTTATCCTGCCGAGAAACCTACCCATTGTATGATAAAATGTTATATCCGGACATACATGCGAGTATCGTCCTTATGCAGGACTATGGCATACCGTAAAGGACACTCTCGCAAGCTAAATGGGAAATGGCGAGAAGTTCTATAACGTATTCAATACAGGAGAGGCTGGTTTAATCACTCACGCCTCTTAGTATTTATTGCAGGGCATGCGGTAGTGTGGGGGAAAACATGCCACTGAGAATTGACTCTCACATGAACACATCGGGTGCAGACCATTTGATATTTTAGGGTGATGTGCGTGGGTTCTTGGAAGCGTTAGTGCCTCATTCTGAAGAAAGATAACATCTACCCAGAAGAAAGTATCACTGACTATCGAACAATCTCACTGTCTGAGTAACGATACTCACGACTATAATATCTCACCTATTCTTGACACGCGTTTGCAATACCACATACACAGTTATGATAACTTTGTTAAGAATGGGCGCTCATTAGTTGCTGTGCTTGGCTGTCCTGCTTCCTACTAACATCAAATTAACATCACGATGTAACATACATCAGTAAAAAACGTTTATGAAGTATACATATTTTCAATAATTTGCTTCTAGCCATTATATTATTATCATTATGAGGATACAGCATGTTTCATAGACATAAGACTGAAGATTGTTACTATGTCCTTCTGTAGATTCAACTGTCGACGACTTGTACAGCTCACTGTTTGGATAACGCTCGCTTGTCTTTGTACAGCTGATGGTGAGTATATACACTCACATGATTTACTTAACCTTTGGCTATTGTTCCCATTACCTCATGTGCCATCACCAACCCGTGCTAATATTTCTGAAACGCAATATCCAGTCGATTCCATATTTCTCCTGTAAATATAACACGTTAAAGCCAGAGATTAATTCACTCTCCCAAAAATCCAATGTTTACGAAAGGCAAAATAGCAGTGAGACTTATATGAATGGATCACTGAAAATCAGTGATCACACCAGGTTTTTCTCAAACACAATCATCTACTCTTCCTAACACTTACTTAGTGTTAATGGGGCGGTCGGGTAGCCTAGTGGTAAACGCGTTCGCTCGTCACGCCGAAGACCCGGGTTCGAATCCCGACATGGGTACAATGTGTGAAGCCCATTTCTGGTGTCCCCCGCCGTGATATTGCTGGAATATTGCTGAAATCGGCGTAAAACAAAACTCACTCACTCACACTAAGTGTTATTACACACTTTCAAATATTACCGAAGGAATTCTATTTTAAAAGTCTCTTTAATATAAAGTATATTACACTCAACTATGTCACAAAATGACCCTTAGTAACGTAACATTCAGCATTGCAGCAATGTCAATTGAAACGTCATGAATTATCATCACCTCTCAACAGATTTGCAGTACATCATAAAAGGTGAACTCTTTATTGTGTCGTAGAAACTGAGGTGATTTCGTTTCATTCGGTTTGATTTGATTGGATTGGATAACAGTGACGTCGCTTGTGAGAGGTCATCCTTGTTTTTTAATTCATCATAACCGAGACCCAAGCAATATTTACACTTTACTAATGTATAAAACCAAACAAGCGCGAAACACATTTAAAAATTCGCAATGCATTCGGACATATATACACTCTTCAAAAAAAGAAACGCACAGGTTGTACAGTCGTTGAACCTGACTACACGAAAAATCCGGTATATAAATTGGATATATGTTATTGGAAAATGTTGGTGGCCTGATATTCGACAAACGGTGCGTCAAAACGCAGCCATTGTCGATTTGCAATGTCTTAAACGGCATTGTTTTCACACTTGTTCAAAAATGTCATGGAGGAAAACTGTAAAGCAAAATGCACGTGCTAGTTATGGTATTCGTAACTCGTAGTTGCGGCTATTAAAAGGCAAGCATAAGCCAATATTATGTCATTCAGTTGTCAACATTTTTCAAGTTCGAAAAGGCCGAGACTCATCGCTGCCGATCGGAACATCGCCATAGGACGTATCCAAAGAGGGGAATCGCAGTTTTCTGTTGCACGCCACTTCAACGTCTACCACAGCACCATTTGCAGTATTTGGGACCGATACACACATTTCAATTCCACTGCAGACCGTCCGAGAACCGGCCGACCAAGAGTTACCACCCCTGCACAGGATCGCTACATCCGACTGTTCCACCCACGCCATTACAATGCTACAGCTACAGAGATTGCAGGACGCATCCCTGGTTTGAGGAGGATATCGGACCAGACTGTCAGAAACCATCTTCGCGCGGCTGGAATTCGAACCAAAAGACCAGTTATCATCCCTGTTTTGCAACAGATCCATCGACAGCGACGCTTGCGTTGGTGCCAATACCTTACAGCCTTGGAATTTGAGAAACTGGAGACGAGTGTGGTTTAGCGATGATTCACGATTTCCTCTTCACCGGCGAGATAAAAGAATGAAATGAGCGTTTTGCCCCACATTGTATACGAGAATTCGACAATTTCGGTGGCGGCAGTGTCATGATGTGGGGGACCATGTCCTACAGCACGAGATCTGGCTTGGTTGTTGTTCAGGACAATTTGACAGCAAATCGCTACATTCTTTAACCTCACCTTCTTCCAATCATTGACCGCCAGAGGGAGCTGTTTCAACAGGACAATGCTCCACCGCACACAGCTCGTGTCACAGTAGACTACCTTCATTATGCCAACATCAACGACCTGACCTGGCCATCGATATCTCCAGATCTCAACCCAATCGAACACCTCTCGGATGAACTCGATCGACGTGTACGGCAACGTCAGAACACGCCGCAGACACTCACACAACTGGCTAACGCGTTAAAAGCAGAATGGCGCAGAATTCGTACACATATCCAGTCAGTGCCGAGGAGATGCAGAGCCGTGATTGCTGCCCGGGGCGGTCACACGAGATACTGAGTTCAACCTTGTGGCCTTATGTGACATGACAATAAACAGTTTCCAGTGCCTGTGTACAACGACAACATGTGACTATCGAGCTCCAAAATTTCATACTCGTACCTGTGATATTAAATTAAATATATCGGCTTTATTAGGTACAATATATTTACTAAAAATCTACCTTTGCTTTCCTTTTTTGAAGAGTATATATGTAAGACATACCTCGATATAGATCTAATGCAGGCCTTAATAATGACAATACAATCGATCTGTATCGTATTGCCTAGGATACGGATAGGTCTAACCTTCTCTAGGCCGAGGTAGATATTGATGCCAATTCAGCGTGGTGAAGTGAAACCCGATACAAGGTGACGTGAAACCCGATACACGTACCTAAATTGTCTTTGGTTGGTGACTCAGTGCTGTCGAAGTATATTTTGTGACACTGTTCTGAAAGGGTTTATGAATTCCTACTGTTTGCAGTATTGCATGAACACATAACTCGAACAGGAAATTCCGGATGTCAACGCTAATAAAGCTCCGTGTACATAGTCTGCAAATACGACTCCAGGATATATAATGAAACGTACAGGCTGCGTTCTTCGCGATTGTTATTTTTAATTGATGGTGTCAATCTGTCAGTATTCATGCGCGGCCGGATTCGCAACCGTTTTGGATTTCGTCTGTTAAGCGAACGAAACTTGTCCTTTCTTTCACAAAATGTCTTTTATTAGAGGTTGACACACAAACGACACAGAGGTGACGTTGTCCGAGGTTGACACATATGTGACACAGTGGTGAGTTTGTCCGAGGTTGACACATGTGACACAGTGATGAGGTTGTCCGAGGTTGACACACATGTGACACAGTGATGAGGTTGTTCAAGGTTGACACACATGTGACACAGTGGTGAGGTTGTTCAAGGTTGACACACATGTGACACAGTGGTGAGGTTGTCCGAGGTTGACACACATGTGACACAGTGGTGAGGTTGTCCGAGGTTGACACACATGTGACACAGTGGTGAGGTTGTCTGAGGTTGACACACATGTGACACAGTGGTGAGGTTGTTCGAGGTTGACACACATGTGACACAGTGGTGAGGTTGTCCGAGGTTGACACACATGTGACACAGTGATGAGGTTGTTCAAGGTTGACACACATGTGACACAGTGGTGAGGTTGTTCCAGGTTCACACACATGTGACACAGTGGTGAGGTTGTTCAAGGTTGACACACATGTGACACAGTGATGAGGTTGTTCCAGGTTGACACACATGTGACACAGTGGTGAGTTTGTCCGAGGTTGACACACATGTGACACAGTGGTGAGTTTGTCCGAGGTTGACACACATGTGACACAGTGGTGAGTTTGTCCGAGGTTGACACACATGTGACACAGTGGTGAGGTTGTCCGAGGTTGACACACATGTGACACAGTGATGAGGTTGTTCCAGGTTGACACACATGTGACACAGTGGTGAGGTTGTCCGAGGTTGACACACATGTGACACAGTGGTGAGTTTGTCCGAGGTTGACACACATGTGACACAGTGGTGAGTTTGTCCGAGGTTGACACACATGTGACACAGTGATGAGGTTGTCCGAGGTTGACACACATGTGACACAGTGGTGAGTTTGTCCGAGGTTGACACATGTGACACAGTGATGAGGTTGTCCGAGGTTGACACATGTGACACAGTGATGAGGTTGTCCGAGGTTGACACACATGTGACACAGTGGTGATGTTGTTTCCGGTTGACACACATGTGACACAGTGGTGAGGTTGTTCAAGGTTGACACACATGTGACACAGTGGTGAGTTTGTCCGAGGTTGACACACATGTGACACAGTGGTGAGGCTGTCCGAGGTTGACACACATGTGACACAGTGATGAGGTTGTTCGAGGTTGACACACATGTGACACAGTGGTGAGGTTGTTCAAGGTTGACACACATGTGACACAGTGATGAGGTTGTTCGAGGTTGACACACATGTGACACAGTGGTGATGTTGTTTCCGGTTGACACACATGTGACATAGTGGTGAGGTTGTTCGAGGTTGACACACATGTGACACAGTGGTGAGGTTGTTCCAGGTTGACACACATGTGACACAGTGGTGAGGTTGTTCAAGGTTGACACACATGTGACACAGTGGTGAGGTTGTTCAAGGTTGACACACATGTGACACAGTGGTGAGGTTGTTCAAGGTTGACACACATGTGACACAGTGATGAGGTTGTCCGAGGTTGACACACATGTGACACAGTGGTGAGGTTGTCCGAGGTTGACACACATGTGACACAGTGGTGAGGTTGTCTGAGGTTGACACACGTGACACAGTGGTGAGGTTGTTCGAGGTTGACACACATGTGACACAGTGGTGAGGTAGTCCGAGGTTGACACACATGTGACACAGTGATGAGGTTGTTCGAGGTTGACACACATGTGACACAGTGGTGAGGTTGTCCGAGGTTGACACACATGTGACACAGTGGTGAGGTTGTTCCAGGTTGACACACATGTGACACAGTGATGAGGTTGTCCGAGGTTGACACACATGTGACACAGTGATGAGGTTGTTCGAGGTTGACACACATGTGACACAGTGGTGAGGTTGTTCCAGGTTGACACACATGTGACACAGTGATGAGGTTGTTCGAGGTTGACACACATGTGACACAGTGGTGAGGTTGTCCGAGGTTGACACACATGTGACACAGTGGTGAGTTTGTCTGAGGTTGACACACATGTGACACAGTGGTGAGGTTGTTCCAGGTTGACACACATGTGACACAGTGATGAGGTTGTTCGAGGTTGACACACATGTGACACAGTGATGAGGTTGTCCGAGGTTGACACACATGTGACACAGTGATGAGGTTGTTCGAGGTTGACACACATGTGACACAGTGGTGAGGTTGTTCCAGGTTGACACACATGTGACACAGTGATGAGGTTGTCCGAGGTTGACACACATGTGACACAGTGATGAGGTTGTCCGAGGTTGACACACATGTGACACAGTGGTGAGGTTGTCCGAGGTTGACACACATGTGACACACTGATGAGGTTGTTCGAGGTTGACACACATGTGACACAGTGGTGAGGTTGTCCGAGGTTGACACACATGTGACACAGTGGTGAGTTTGTTCCAGGTTGACACACATGTGACACAGTGGTGAGGTTGTCCGAGGTTGACACACATGTGACACAGTGGTGAGGTTGTCCGAGGTTGACACACATGTGACACAGTGGTGATGTTGTTTCCGGTTGACACACATGTGACACAGTGGTGAGGTTCATGAATTATCTAAAGTAGTTTTGTAGTCACGGAGAGAGAAACAGGAAGTAGCCACACACCTAGATATATCGTGAATTGTTTTCTATAATTTTCGTTTGTTACAGTTTAGACGATTACTTTACCGGATACATTTAGCTGTTTACAGCATTCATCAATATATAATATGGCCAATGTGTGCTGTTAAAAACTGAAACAAAGAAATTCCATGGAAGGTTCAGCTTAATGTGGACACTTACACGCCAGTACTTACATAATAAAACCTAAGGACGTGACTTAACATGTGTGAAAAAGTCTGTATAAGATCTAGAGGATTTTGGCGAACGCTGTTGAGATTTGTTACTAAGTCACGGTGTCACGGTGTCTCTCACAGTTTGTTTTGTCTACGGAAGTATTTCTTAGCGTATCTTTGAAAGCATTCTTTGTAAAATTATTAGATATTAGAGAGGTTGATAAGATCCCACTTCATTGCTTTATGGAGAAAGTAAAACTTCGTTTATACGAGTCCATAGACACACTCACCTTGTTATCCGTGCATCGAGACAAGGGAGTCCCCATCGAAGACCATGATGATGATGAGATTCTGTTTAGGCCAGAATGTTTCATTATAAGTTGTCCACTGGTCTCGAGGGTGATGTGGTTGATGTGCCCTCTATATTTGTTTATGTTATGCATGCAAACTAACATTGAGTGAGCGCCAGAGGAACTGGTGAAAAACGACTTTATCTTACCACACACCTTATAATAGTGCAGGTATGTCTTATGTATGCATGATTTGGTCCGAATCGGTAAGAATACCACAGTTAGGTATTTACAACGGACGATAGAAAACAAACTTAGAGTTATCCCCCCTAGATCTATTTCATTCGGGAAATATCGTAATTATCCGGAGAATGGCGTTTACATCATTAATTCGAGATACAAAATTGCAGTTGGTATGCTGCAAGTGTAATGGCAACAGATCGGCAATTCTAAAAGGGGAACATAAGAAATGTACCTTTCGTGTTCGAGGGTACACTGAAAATAATAGGATGGTCTCAACTGACGTTAATGTGTAAGGTAAGATAGGTCTAGATGATTTACTGAGTTAAAATATTTCACGGGGAGTGTATGTATACGGGGTATGTTTTCTTCTGTTGTACATGTTCAGGGCCTAGTAACTACTTCTTCTTTACAGAAGTAGCTCACGTGATCACCAACGGAAACGGCAAATTTATCAACATCGTTGAGAAGGGTGTCATGTTTGTTGGGCAGTATCACTTGACTTTCCGTCTCAAAGCATGTGGTGACAGTGTCATCGTCTTCTCCAACGTCATCGCCATCTCCAATACGTACGGCAGCTACTTCCTTCTGTTGATTGGATCAAACAAAAACAAATTCCTGATTGTACAAGACAGCTGTTTTGAATGTGTGAGAAATGCTAAAAAAAACCTCGCTCTCCTGAAGTGCGACCAGTTTGTGCCTTTTTGGGTTTTGTGGGACGAGAAGGGGCAACTGCTGTTTGGCCACGGCAATACACCAGGGAATAATTC
The DNA here is from genome assembly GCF_022045235.1 of Haliotis cracherodii. Taxonomy (NCBI): domain Eukaryota; kingdom Metazoa; phylum Mollusca; class Gastropoda; order Lepetellida; family Haliotidae; genus Haliotis; species Haliotis cracherodii. The sequence continues at coordinate 23,899,710 of NW_027266273.1, forward strand.
ACTGATTGGGATAAAAGGATCTAGACGACACTACCCCGTGATGAACATAGCCGTCACTTCCACCGGAGGAACAACCGCCCATTGGGTATTCGATAGTGGTATGTACAGATTGTGTCTAACTTATTGCCTTTACATTAAGCCGTGTGATCCATTCTACCTTTCCCCAGTACCCAGACCTCAAATGACATTGAACGAACAAAGGGACGAACGAACGAACGAACGAACGAATTCATGCATGTCGTTATGTAAGAGCAATGATCTTGAATGCGACCTTAAACCGTATTTCACCTCACCTCACTTCCTCAGTACGGAAATAAAATATTTATTGGCTGATATTCAGAGCCGCGTTAGACCCACCTAGCTCCCTCCCTCGATGTGTGATTTGCTGGTATGGCTATTTTGATATCCTATGATATCTTTTTAAACATTATAGTGTGTGTGTTTCAGTCAAGTTGCCCACTGCATTTCTCAGGCCCCTGCCAAGAGGATTATCTGTCATCGAGCTGAATGAAGCTCTGCCCGTGGGGAGTGACGTGATGAAGCTTCTACTGAGGTCACCCCCCAGGAACACTACGTTTACCCTCAGCGGGGAGTCAGCCTCTCTGTTCACGATACAAGACGACACAATCAAACTGGCACATGTTCTTAACTACTGTCAGAAACGTTTCCACCTAATTCAAATAGGGTAAATATCTAATGCATTCAATGATAGTCCAGACTACTCTGGATGACTATTAACCCTTTTAATTTGGGTCTAAATATCTACAGCACATATCAATTGACCATTTTATTTACGCCCAGATCCCGACACCCATAAACACACACCATTGTAATTTGGGCCACAGCACACAAACATACACCCATACGAATATTAATCCATCCAGACAACCTCTATCCTTTAAACGTGGGCCAAGGTAGAATATTCTCTGCTATGTATTACTCAAAGTTGGCTTAGGTTCAAGGTTTGATAATATAAAAAGTCATCCAACAAATAAGATTGAAATATCCCGGTACACAGGATTGGATAACCTCTATCGGGCCTCAATTGCATGCTGAACGGACAGATGCATGCAATCATCGGCACGATGTGCACGAGGTGCTTGAAAACCTGTGTTTGGAGGTATTGTAGCAGAATCGTTGCACATCATTATCAGAGAGCACAACAACATTTGAATCTGAGGATTGCAACAACTGAATGAACTTAACCCTCAGCGTCAAAGACGTCGTTTGACAACCGAAGAATTTGGCAGATGCATTGGCATACTTGAACCTGGGTCAGCACAACGTCACGTTGCAAAGGTCTTTGGTGTCAGCCAATGTATGATCAGCAGGATCAGCAGTAATAATATAACAAAAGGTGGAAACTTAACAAAGGAAACCAACAGATAATTGCCGTTGATATCTGATTAGCAATAGACAATGGAAGCCAACACAATACAGTGAGTGAGTGAGTTGGGTTTAACGCCGCCCCTAACAGTATTCCAGTCATATCGCGGCGTGTCAGCTTAATGTGGGAGGAAAGCCCGAAGTGATGCAGCTCTCAGACGTTTACCACTTCAGTTAAACCGACGAGCACGGGTATTGCGCTGACAAACCTAGAAACATAATCGGGGCGAACCGGGACTGGAACCCACAATCATAGGTTTCTGGCGTGCCCAAGGGACGCAACTCTGCACAGCGAATCGCGGCGCCTTAGACGACTGGGCCACTCGTGCCCCAAACACTATACAGTAATTAGCGACTGATAGTATGGAGAACTGGAAGCAAGGACTAAGTTATCACAGATAGGTAAATGTCAATGGACAATGGTCAAACGGGAGGCCGGGGATAATTAGCACTGAGAGGTAAATGGGAGGGCGTGTGTGTATCACTACTAAATGCCTTTCAAACACTTATCATTATGTTATTATGTATTTCGCTGTTAACCTTGACAAGCTACTAATCTGCCTAAGCACATACCTCAAACGTTCCTTCATTTCTTACACGATATAAAATGTGCCTGTATTTCTCATGGGATAAAACTAAACCCTAACGAATAGTTTAAAAGTAAATAAAATTGACAATTTTAAATTCGAGTGAATGAGTATGGTTTTACGCCGCTTTAAGCAATATTCCTGCAATATCACGGCGGGGGAAGCAGAAATTGAAAACAGTGAATAGTGCACGCTTAGTAGCATTAGTGATATGACTAATCCAAAAATTGTATCAGAAATAAGGGGTGGTCGAGTAGCCTAGTGGTTAAAGCGTTCGCTCGTCATGCTGAGCCTTATGTCTCTCTAATATCTGTTGATAAATTTCGATGTGCATTAGCTGAGTTTCACTGTAGCTCTCATGTAGCTCTCAAAATATTACAAAACACCAAGATTATGCCACGTTTGTAAACAGGGTTACATTGAGAACGACCATCATAATTTATTATTATTATCACCCTACCTCCCCATTTTCAAATACAAATGCCTTGCAAATGTTATATACTCACTATTATTATAAATATATTTTCCTTTTGCATTAAAGATGTACAAAAACATTTGGAAGAGGAAAAGGAAAGTTTGATTTTCTGTTTGACACGAATACGATAAGCATCAGCACTGTTAAATGATAGAGCTGTCTGTACGAGTATAGCCATTTAGTCACCATCACCATCACCATTTATTACAGATGTCACAGTTGCCGTTGCTGCTTGTGTATTCACTCCTGCATCAAGCATTATGGTGTTATACACCCTTACGACCGCCTTCTTGGTCTAGCGATAGAGCGTCCGCCCGGAGAGCGAAAGGATCGGAGTTCGCTCCCCTTCCGCGTCATACCAAAAGACGTCAAAAGATGGGACTTGTTGTTACGCTGTCTGGCGCTTGGCATTAAACAATGACTGGTCGGCTCGGAGTCAGTTTACTGTGTGTGAGTGGGGTATTCATGTTAAACTGCGGCATGGTATCTCAGTGAGCTAGCACTATAAATCGGCATTAGTCCGGACTAGTACAAGCAGCCACATACACGTGCAATAATCTTATCGTTATATAAGTGCAATAATCTTGGACGCGACGTAAAACCCCACTTCACCTCACCTATACATACCCACTTGATGATAACTTAACAATACACTGACGATGGTGCACTCCGCTGAACGACCATTCTTCTGGTTTCTGCTGCAGTAGTAGTATCCCTGGACTGGCCACGGCTGTCACTGTGGAGGTTGGACACGGACGATGCGGACGTAGCAGTGAACACGGCGTCTCATCTCTCCTCCTTCCTGAAGAACTACCTGTAGGCGCCGTAATCAACTGGGCTCGCCCTGCCCCTGACACCAGAGACAACTATTCCTACACGTCGAATGGTACTGTCACAGAGTGACTTAATAGATAAATGGATGACGCGCATATATTGCATGCATTGCAACTTCACTGTTGAGTTATGTATTTATGGGGCGGTCAGGTAGCCTAGTGGTTAAAGCGTCACTCGTCACGCCGAAGACCCGGGTTCGAATTTCGACATGGGTACAATGCGTGAAACCCATTTCTGGTGTCCCCTGTCGTAATAGTATTGTCAGGTAAACTTGAGTCGTTCACCATGCGAATAGCCAGAGACAACCATTCCTGCACATTAAATGGTACTGTTACAGTTAGATAATTGGTGCATGCATATAGTTTATGCATTGTAACACCTGGACTACTTCACTGATGTCCAGTGTTGAGTTACACATCGTTGAGGTAACCTATTCCAGCAATATCACGGCGGGGAAAACCAGAAATGGGTTTCACACATTGTACCCATGTCGGGATTCGAACACGGGGCTTCGGCGTGACGAGCGGACGCTTAAACCACTAGGCTACCCGACCGCCCCTAAGGTAACCTAGACCAGTTCACTGTGCCTGAAGCAAGAGACAAATATTTTTACTCACTGAATTGTTATATTATTTATCTCCACGAACACCACTAATCAACCGGCATCAACTTAGAGCTACGTTTACGCCTCTTTTAACAATATTCCAGCATTATCCCGGCGAAGGATGCCAGAAATTGGCGTCACACATTGTACGTAAGTGAAAATCGAACCCGGGCCTTCAACGATTTAACCGCTGGGCTATGTCGGCTTCTTTGCAAAGAGCATTTTAAAGCAGAGCGCCACTGAGACGTGGCACTACAAGAGCAGTACTGAAGTTATTGGGGGACACCAAGATGGGCATAGCTCATAATAACGAATCCAAATATGTATTCCCATCATTGTCTTCAGCAACCCATGCATGCCGTGACAGGCGACTATGGGTGTCTGAAGAGGCGACTAACGGGATCGGGTGGTCAGGCTCGCAGACTTGGTTGATGCAAGTCACCGTATCCGAACTGTGTGGATCGATGCGCATGATGCCGATTATTTACAGACCGCCGTCATATAGATGGAATATTGCCGAGTGCGGCGTTAACAACAAACAAACAAACAAACAAATCAAATAGTTCCAGCTCGAGAGATCTACCTTACAACCAAGTAACGACAATATTCGTAAATAGCAGAAGGAAAACCTGCGAATGTCTACCTGAGATGTTGAAAAAAATGTTCTCAGGGGCCGAAGGAATTGTTTAAACTATTACTCTTAAGAATATACGTTAGTTTCTGTAAACCGTTAATACGTTAATGGCCGATGTTTCACATGTCTTTACAGGGCCTCTTGTGGATTATCTTGATATTCGCCCACATGGAGAACTACTGGTACAGAAGCGACTAGATGTAGACAGGGATGTCAGCGTTCCCAGTCTTGTAAACATGACCGTATCCCGGGGTGACGTCCTCTACAACATCTCGGTCACTATATCCGACGTCAACGACAACCCTCCAGTGTTTGAGAGGGAGCTGTACGTCCTTTCTACGGGAGATAACATCACTACTGGTAAGGTAGGAGTATCTAACAATGTGAAGGACATACGTGTACTGCGGAAACAATGTATGAATGAGTTGGGTTTAGCGCCGGATTGAGTTCCGGTTAAAACACGGCGTGCCATCCTTAACGTGGGAGGTAAGGCTAAAATGTACTGGTGGAATACATTTACTACTTTGGTCAAATCAACGAGGTCGTGTAGGGTGCATACCAAGGGTCATAAGGTCCCCAGCAAGCTGTGTTTGGCCCTGTTCCACAAAGCGATCTTAGCGTTACGAGTTACGATTATCTTTGCTAAGATCGCTTTGAGGAACGATGCCCTGGTCGTAAGAGGCGATCAAATGGATCGGGTGGTCACCCTCGATGACTAGGTTGATTGCTGTTATCGTACCCCGACGGCGGTAATCGTTGATGATCACTGAATGGCCCAGATACAATTATTTACAGAATTCTTTCATATGCTTAAGTGCGGCATTAAAACAAAGACACATAAGTGGGCGAAGCTTGGATTCTAATACTCGTCCAGTATCTCAGGGAAACAACCCACACAGTGTATTTCGGCGCTTTAACCGTGACCCAGAAACCAAAAAGCATATTTGTGCTGTATATTTGAAAACAGGACTTCAGGTTTAGACCAGCAAGTGATATATTTATTTGTGAAAATATACGATGACGATTGCATTGCATCCTCTTCAGATACTCTGCTGGTCGACATGGAGGTCCACGACGTTGATGTCGGTGATCAAGGAGTCTTTAACCTGTCGATCAGTCACAGCGTCCCTGGCGTGTTCTACGTAAGGAGTACACGCCTGTACATCACACCCGGGCAGTCTGATCCCGCGCGGGCACACCGGGGTGTCTATTCATTCATTGTACGGGCAACGGACACATCCAGCTCTCTTGTCACTCAGACCGGAACTACTGCTGTGCTTGTAAAGGTGGGTAACTCTCCAACTTCCGGTACATGTGCATGGACGTCAGGTATCGTTTGTTCATCATTTAAAATAGACAAGGTTTTGGTCACAGATTATGAACGATATGTAACGATAAATGTGAATGAGTGATGTTTTACACCGCTTTTAGAAATATTTAGCAGTATCAGAATAGGCTTCACGCAGAGTGCCCACGTGGGGTATCGAACCCAGGTCTTCAGACGAGTTCACCACTAGGCTACCCCGCCGCCCCATATAAATATGTGATGGTAATAATAATATTAGTAATAATAATAATAAGTAATTGGGGGCACGAGTGACCCAGTCGTTAAGGCGCCTCAATTCGGTGTGCAGTGTTGCGTCCGATAGGCGTCCCAGAAACCCTGCTAGTGGGTTCGAATCCCGGTACTCCCTGATTATGTTTCTAGGTTTGTAAGAAGCATTGTCTCATTGTTGGTTTCTCCAAAGTTGTTAATGTCTTAGACCTGCGTCACATGAGTTCATGACACACCATGATATAACTGAAATATTGTTCAAAGCGGCGTTAAAACAAAATAACCCACTAATCCCATAAGCACCACGCCAATATTTAAGTCAACACGGCACAATTGTTTAAAATCGATTTTGCAGAAACTAATGATTAATGCGTCTAAATATTGTACATCTTGTGTTGCCTTATGTACATCTCTTATTTAGATTTTGCCGATGGCTAATCCTGTCTGGGTGTCACACGCTCCCGACAACATGGGCAGGTTCCCGGATGTAGAAGTTTCGGCTTCAGTCCCTGTGGGAAGCTTACTCACTACCTACCGTGTGGGGAATCCTGGATCAACAAACACTACCTTTGTTCTACACAACATCACAGACAGGGGTATGTAAGACGCCACAGTTAAGGGGGTATGTATGACGTCACAGTTAGGGTATGCATGATAGGGTTATGTGCAACATGTTTTAGTTTTCAAGGAGGGGATATCCAATTCAGGTACACAAATGCTTATGTACACTAACAGATCTCGTGATAATACACATCCCTGTCATGGACCATGACGGGGGTTGTGGTTGGTGTCTCTCATCTCTGACAGGTAAATACTGCTTATGTTTCATCTCTGACAGGTACGTGTCACTCTCTCTTAACTTTTGTGTCTAAATATATGTAGGCTCACTTCTGTGATTCGCTTGTGTTTCCTTCGTGGAATCTACACAAGTTAGTGTGGTAAGCCGTTCAATCATAATATTAGTCACTCTTAGGTAGGATATACATTTACTTTCCAAATATATCCCTGACATGATACCTGTTCTCGCGGTAAGATAAAGTTATGTTATATTTCATATTTAATTAATGTAGAACCAGAAGCCACATGTGTTATCAACTTCTGCCCAATGATCGCACCTAGGTCGTCATCACTCCCGTATTTCTCTATGTGTGGATGCCTACACTATAATGATTTAAAAGAGCGTGGCACCAATGGTAGAGCTGTCGTTTTCACAATAAAGTTGGAAGGTTATGTAAATTCATTGTTGATTTCCTGTTACTACACATAGAATATTAATTGTCATAATTGGATTTTTGTATATCGACTTTTTTGTTTATGTTTCAGAGTACGCTGGCGTTTTAATTTTAGACCCGAAATCTGGTGAACTCCGAACCACGGCGCCGTTAAACAGACACGGCATGGAACGATCTGTGTATTTTACAGTGTCTGCTTCAAGGGAAGCGACTGTTTTGACGGGTTATCAAAGGCTCATTGTGATTCATTCTGATCACACTGAGGCACGTGTTGGTCATTCCGATCACCCCCCAGCACACTTTGATCAGGAAGTCTACGAGATCCAGGTAGATCAGCTTCAGACAGGAACCGACAAAACTCTCTTGACGTTCCATGTGATTGGTTTGATAGAAGCACAGGACATGCATATTGTGCTAGATAAAGACGGAGAAACATTATTTCATATCAAGAACCGACAAAATTCATTTCAGTTGCTCTTGAAGAAACACATTGCTCAAAATTCAGGCTTCCCAACCATTGTTCTGATGAATTTAATGAACCCATCAAACACACTGGGAATATCAACAGCATACATTCTCATCAGACAATTCCTGACTATCTGCCCAGTTCGTCATATGTGGACTGTTACTCCCTCTCGAAGACCCTTCCCATCTGATGCCCCCAGAGTGTCAGGGCGTCGTCACAGAAACCATGATAGCGGTGAGCATTGCCAGCCCTTGTGGCCAGATTGTTGCCGTAAATCAATTCTTGGGAATACGCACTTCTTATTTAGAGGGGCGGTCGAGTAGCCTAGTGGATAAAAACTGCTCGTCACGTCGAAGACCCGGGTTCGATTCCCGACATGGGTACAATGTGTGAAGCCCATGTCTGGTGTCCCCTGCCGTGATATTGCTGGAATATTGCCAAAAGCGGCGTAAAACCATACTCACTCACTTATTGAAAAGAACGTAGGAATCCTATATGCAGACAACCTACAATAAGTCCACGACATCTCGGTTTAACATCCCAGCTGAGGTATATGAACATTCATCTGGGCACTGTCAGCACCATACCCGTGCTCGTGGGTTTCACCGAAGTGGTAAACGTCTGAGACCTGCATCACTTCGGGTTTTCCTCCCACATTAAGCTGACACGCCGTGGTATGACTGGAATACTGTTAAAAGCGGCGTTAAACCCAACTCACTCACTCATCTGGGCACAGGGACAAGGCGAACTTTACCGATATAATTGTAACATATACTGTTCCTCGCCACAACACCCGTTTCCAACCACGGACCTTCTGATCCAAAGTCAAACTCCAAGTCCACAGCCTCCGTGGTGTAGTGGATAGAACGTTTGCCCAGAAAACGGAATCAATATACAGTGGTTTATTTCTGTTATCTCAGTGGGATGGCACTAAAACACCAGCTTCAGTCTCGACTAGTACAAGCAGCTCCACACATATACATGCACGTCTCTATATGAGTGAAGTAACCCTGAACGCGGTGTTTAACCTCATGTCACCTCATCCCACTTTATCCGCATGATCAAAGAGATTAAAACCACCAGCAATATGACAATGTAAGTATGCACTTGTTGGGATGACTCCAAGCGCTGCAAGACATACAATTAAAGAAGTTCATGTTATTGGTACGATCATAACTAATGTTCATCATGACGCAATATACACACTTCCATGTGTGTCCCCATCACTGGTTACAGGTTGTCCTCCAGTAGACCAAACCCTGGAGAACGTCCTCATCACAATCAGCGTGTATGAAGGTGCCGGCCTGCTTGCACTCCTTGCTGCCTACAGGAAGCGGAAGAGGATGGATCAGTACAAGAGGTAAAGGTTGTCCTTGGGTCAAAGTTTAAACCGATGCAGAACTGAAGGTTCTGAGTTTGAAGCTTGCAACTGAGCGAGATATATTTGTAGTGTAAGTTACGATGCAGTACGAGTGCACTGGAGTGAAATGACACTTCAACCGCTCTCAGTCTGCCTCAACGACACAATGCTTTTCAGTATGAGATCGAATATATCGAAACAACAAACAAACCATCCAAATTAAAAAAAAAGTCTTATAGACGCTCCGCTCGTGTTTTATATGTGCGAAGATAGAACTGCCATTTACACACAGAACAATATACTAAAGGTAAAGCCTCAAGCAGATAGACCACTTTTATATAACATTGTTCTCTGGGGCAGGAGGAAGAGGAACACTCTGTCCAAACCTGTACGACAGGAGCCTATCGGCTGTGAATCAGGTACCATACTTCATTAAACTACGTTTATAACGAACACGCTTATAACGAACTAGCCGACATAACGAACGTATTTGCTAGTCCTGGCCATTTGTTGTCTATATGATGTATATATATGCTTATAACGAACTACGGTTATTACGAACTAAAATTAGTGGTCCCTTTGAGTTCGTTATAACCGTAGTTTACTGTACTTCCTCAATGCATGATATGACTCTAACATTACACATGCACTTTTCTTTCTCATCATTGAATAATTTTACAATTTGTCCAGTCCGTTTGTTTAGGACACACAGTGCTATGTGATGCTGCCTTTAGACATTATCTTCATGTAGTTCCCGTGTAATGATAGTTGTACAATAATCTGGTCCTGTATCCATGTTGTGTGTCCTACATTAGTATTTATCTAATTGCACCATTCTGAAAGTGGAACTACAATCGGAAAGCGGAAGGTCGTTGGTTCAATCCCCGGCCACCAGAAGACGTTATCAGATGGTAAATGGGCTGATCGGCTGTGTCTGTGTGATCATTGTATATTAGTGGGCTAACACTAAAACAGCGGCATTCGTCCGGACTAGTACAAGCAGCCGCACGCACGCACGCACGCACGCACGCAGTACACTATTTGGTCCAGCATGGCTGTAGAAATGATGCAGATATCAATGTAGAGATTGTAAGGTAGCCCGGTGGTTAAAGCGTTTTCTCGACACGCTGACAACCCGGGTTTCGATTTCCCACGTGGGTAAAATATTTCAAAGCCAATGTCGGGTGTCCACCGCCATGATATTGATGGAATATTACTATAAGCGGCGTAAAACCCAACTCAGTCACTCGTGCCGTTGCTCATACCTTCAGTCACTGGTTTGTCTGACCCAGCTAGCCTGGATGAGGTGATTTTGTTAGTTTACAACATACACTTACTGATTCAATGACTAAAATTTGCTGACCTGACAGCACTTCGATTCTCAACATCCCTGTGTAGGAGACATAAAAAATTACGTTCTTTTTCCTCATTCTTGAATAAAATCTTTACAGATAACAGCGTTGAGGAAACAGCGATAGATGTTCCCAACAACAAACAAACCACTGCATTGAAAACAAGGCGTTGTTCCTCAGTAAACGGAAGTGTGGTTATTAAGAACGTCAAAGCTCAAACAGAAAATGACAGCACTGATACTGGAAGTTATCTGGGGAACACTCGGAAATCAACAACAAAACTTGATTTCAATTTTCGAGGACACGGAAGCATGTCAGCGTGTGATACAGTGTACATTCTGACCCCAAACAGTGTTGCTGACGATAGACTAGATGGAAGCATTTCAGAATGTGGTACTCCGGCCCCAAACAGTGTTGCTGATGACGGACGAGACGGAAGCATGTCAGAATGTGGTACTCTAGCTCCAAACAGTGTTGCTGATGACGGACGAGACGGAAGCATGTCAGTGTGTGATAATGTGTACACCCTGGCTCCAAACAGTGTTGTTGATGATGGACGAGACGGAAGCATGTCAGAATGTGGTACTCTGGCACCAAACAGTGTTGCTGATGACGGACGAGACGGAAGCATGTCAGAATGTGGTACTCTGGCACCAAACAGTGTTGCTGATGACGGACGAGACGGAAGCATGTCAGAATGTGGTACTCTAGCTCCAAACAGTGTTGCTGATGACGGACGAGACGGAAGCATGTCAGTGTGTGATAATGTGTACACCCTGGCTCCAAACAGTGTTGTTGATGATAGACGAGACGGAAGCATGTCAGAATGTGGTACTCTGGCTCCAAACAGTGTTGTTGATGATAGACGAGACGGAAGCATGTCAGTGTGTGATACTGTGTACACCCTGGCTCCAAACAGTGTTGCTGAAAATAGACTTCATGATGGCAGTTCATCAGATGAAACTAAATTTCTGAAGAAAGTATGAGATGCTGGTGATAACATAGGAAAAGATAACATTAATATCTCTGGAGACGATACTATAAGTATCTCAACAGAAAATGACAATTATGTTTAAAAAAGATACAATCGGTGTCCCAGATGAAAAGGATATTTGTAGTCCTAGAAGATGATATTACAGAAGATTTAACTCGATAGATGACAGTTGTATCACAGAAGAAGTTGACTTTGGTTCCACATTAGAATGTGATCTTGATATCCTGAAAGACAATATACATATGACCCGATAAAAGAAGGTATTTATGATTTAATATATTGTATGTTTAACGTGTATGCTTGAACAGGATACACATACAGTGCAATTACAGTAATTCCCATATATATGTTACTCTGTAGAAGTAACTGAAAGGTTGGTACAGTTAGACAGTATAAAGACCTGAACGTTCTTTGTCTGATGCGACCCCTGAAGATCCGTGTTAGAATTGATCCTCAGTAACCCATTCCTGTCGCCAGAGGCTACTCAGACATGATGATTTGTCTGATGCATGTCATCGTATACCAGTTGCGTAGATCGAGGCTTGAGGTGTCAATCACTGAATTTTATGGTCCAGATTCGATTATTTACAGACCGTCGTCACATAGCTGGAATATTGCCGAGTGCGACGTAAAACAACAGGCAAACAACTTATAACTATGCATATTGTTTTCCATGTAAAATGTAAAGTATTGTATTTTGATTCCCAAAAGAGTAATTAAGATACTTAGACTTTGACGAGTGTACATTTGTCCCCACCTCGGTGCCTACTATTGTATTCTAGTGACCCATTCATATCATTTTCACAGCTGTTTTGCCTTTGGCGCCCAATGGAATCTGTTTCAGCAGGTGATGCAGACTGGATTTTCTCTAGCGTTGATGTTTTGTATCTAGTATATTTTTTGTTATTTTATCATTTTGTTGTATTTTCATCGGTGAAGAGAGAAATCATTAAGTGACATTTTTCCTTTTCTCGTATATGTTTTTATATAGACGTTATTATATTGTTATGTGGCGGTATATATTTAGATGTTAGAGTCAGATGTACACAGCGACAAAATGAAACAAGGTAACAATTCGGTCATACTGCGTTCAGATCCAATTGCTTTAAATTGAGAAAAGGGCCCCAAGCCGCGGAAGTCTACAAACACATATATAGAAACTGATCCAGGTAGGCTAGTCTCCTCGCTAAATTGTTTCGCAATTTATGTATCCAAAGGTGCCCAAATTTGAAATGCGTCAGTTTCGACATTGATTTTCAGTATGTTTGACTTCTGTTTTGACAATGATAACAAATATCCCAGTAATTTCTCCACATTCCCGATGGTTATTCGATCGCTAATTGGCAAGGGTGATGTAATCCGTCATGTATCTTTGAAAACACTGAAAGTAGTACTTACCAGATCTTCATACTTGCATTTTTATTCGTGTATGACCCGTACGGATACTATTTCTATCCGTTGGCTTTATCCTGCTAAGAAACCTAGCCTTTATATGATAATGGAAGTATATTTCTGATGAATGTTAGTGGCAGCAGTGAAGCAGCTCGTAAAATGTCGAGGTTTAGAAGTTGTCGTATCTATATCTATCATCTCGTATCTATCTATCTATCTATCTATATATCTATATATCTATCTATCTATCTATCTATCTATCCACATATATATATATGGAGTGACCTCCCTTTTTTGTGGTTGCAAGCTCCACTCGACTGCTTTATTGCCATCCCGGTTTACAGAGCTCCGCTGTCAGGAGCTTGTTTCTATTTGTTAATTTACTTCCGGGACATACTACCTCATTCGAGAAACTTCGCGAGGTAATACTGCAGACGGGATGCCTGTCTGAAAACACTGACTAAATGCCAGTCTCGAACACATTCCATACTTAAGAAGGGACCACGTGCCACATTTAATACATTGGACAGTGTATTTATTCTTAACATTCGTGCACTGACATTTCGTCTAGCGCCTATGACTTATTGCTGTTGCTATATATTTCACCCATCGTATTGCCCCGTGTGATTGTAAACCTAAAACTGTGTGCTTTAATATAATTTGTGAGTTATTCATCGATGTTGTATGGTTATTTACTGATTTCACAATTGAGTTCTGTGCGAACCAATTTCTGGGTTAACCCTCGCTTTTCAAAATGGTGAATGAGAGAGTTTGGGTTTACGCCGCTTTTAGCAATATTTCAGCAATGTCACGACGGGGGACAACAGAAATGGGCATCACACATTGTACTCATGTCGGGAATCGAACCCGGGTCTTCGGCGTGACGAACAAACGCTTTAACCACAAGGCTACCCGAACCCCCCTTTTCAACAGAGGAATCACATAGTATCAAAATGCCATTTCAAACAAAGCCAAAGACTCCCATGACTGCTATGTTTGACCCCCATGACTACAATGTTTGGCCCCCATGACTACAATGTTTTGCCCCAATGGCAACAATGTTTGACCCCCATGACAACAATGTTTGACCCCCATTTCTACAATGTTTGACCCCATGACTACAATGTTTGGCCCCCATGACTACAATGTTTGACCCTATGACTAAAATGTTTGACCCCCATGACTTAATTTTTGGCACAATGACTACAATGTTTGACCCCATGACTACAATGATTGACCCGCATGACTACAATGTTTGACCCGCATGACTACAATGTTTTGGCCCCACAAGGATTCCAGTTTAAAAGCAAATGACTCGGGTGGTCAGGCCCGGTGACTTAGTCGATGGCCTGTCATCGTACCCCGACGGCGTAGATCGTTGCTCACAATATCAATCACAATGCCTAGACAGGCACTGTGATTTACAGACTGTCGTCACAAACCTGGAGCATTGCTGAGTGCGGCGCTAAACAACAAACAAACAACAACGTTTGATACCGAATTCCTGTAAAGATGGAACTCATGTATCTTGTCATATTGCTTAGAACGACGCTAGGTAATGGTCACTACAGAAGTTCGCGACTATGGTGGTATATAGTCTTCTTGTCTCGAACTACTCGACATGTATTCGAGGGTTCCATGAAACTTGTACCCCGGTGCTGTATGATGACGGTGGGTACATATGCATAGTTCTTCGGGAAAACATCTTCATGGCAGAGTGGGGGCGGTCGGGTAGCCTAGTGGTTAAAGCGTTCGCTCGTCACGCCGAAGACCCGGGTTCGATTCCCGACATGGGTACAATGTGTGAAGCCCATTTCTGGTGTCCCCGCCGTGATATTGCTGGAATATTGCTAAAAGCGGCGTAAAACCAAACTCACTCACTCACTCACTCATGGCAGAGTGTGGTTGTGTTTTATTACAATCATGTATTCATGAATCACTATCAAGTACAATGTATGTGTTTGTGACTTGCACCGCCCATGAGCAGGATGCGCTCACCTTTATTCGAACACATAGTTTCATCAATCTTTGATAATGATTCATAAATGATTGTGACGAATAGTACAATGAACCTATGTTTATGGAAATGGCTTTGTTATTTTGTTTCACACATAGTACTCATGTGGGGAATCGAACGAGTGGGCGCTTTAAATGCTACTTTACCCCTCAGAAAATAATTTAAGTAACGAATAAAGGTTTTGTAAGTGAAAACTCGGGAACACTAGGCGTGTTCCAATGATCCATTATCGATTGTAATTAATAAGTTCCCACCCACCAGTGATTGACTACAAGTGGTAGCTAGGATTTAGTGTGTTTTTATTATATTTTATAGACAGTTAGCCTGTTTTTATCATCCCTTGACATTTGGAAAACATAATTTTTTAAAGGTAATGACCGATTGCTAGAATTAAAAGGTTCATTTGATGACTGGTTGAATATGAAAATGATCCCAAAATCAATTATGAATAATATTAATCGCATTTTTAGTTAAAACCTTATGGTTATAGGGTATTCGATTGGGACGATATCATAAGACACTATAGTAGCACTTCCCCCTCTCTTCAATGTCTATAATTATCTTCATATCTTCGTTATCTATCCTAAAAGCTTATTAAATCGTGTATCGTTGTACTGTCTGACAGGGCAACTTCGGGGTATCTCAAAAGGGATAGCATGATGATATATCTTGCCACTCATCACTTCTTTATAAAATGTTATTTTTACAATTACAAATTACATACACAATTCTTAGGCCAAATGTCTTTTCATTTCCGGGGTAGAATAGGTCTTCAGCAACCCATGATTGTATCCCCGTGAAGACCCGGGGTAGAATAGGTCTTCAGCAACCCATGCTTGCCGTAAAAGGCGACCAAGTATGTCGTATGAGGCGACTAACGGGATCGGTTGGTCAGGTTTGCTGACTTGGTTGATGCATGTCATCGTATCCAAATTGCGTTGATTGATGCCCGTGATGTCAATCACTGGATTGTCTGGTCTAGACTCGATTATTTACCAATCGTCATATAGTTGGAATATTGCCAAGTGCGGCCTTAAACACAAGAAAGACAGACAAACAAACAAACACATAATCGGTATCACAGGGATTGTAAAATAGGTATTGATAGCAGTTTGAACTTATTGGATATGGCAAATAAGCGCCTTCCTCTCTTTACCAGGTGGACATAAAACGCATAGTTGTCATTCTTAAGTGTTGGACCAACGTACTATGATTAATACCTAGTAAGTTTCAGTCTGCTCGAATCTTGAAGAAGTGGAGAATAAGACAAATGAAAAACTCTGTTTGTGCGCAAGGATGGATGATTTCATAGTGATTCCTGAACACGTGCCCTTGATATAGTTGGACTCGCACGATAGTAGGGCGGACACCAGGTCACATCACTGATCACTTCAGTGATCCATTTATATAATTGTCATGGCTAGTTCTGCCCATTACGCCCCAGTGGATCTGTTTCGGTGGATACCCATACCCTTCAAGCAGTCGCAGTCAATGAAAGCAATAAAACCCTTTCAATGTACATAAGATATCGCTGCTAGAGTCGGTTGTACGATTCCGACTATAACATGCAAAACAATATCTCAAGGCACTTGAACATAAGCATTTATTGAAAGATATGTTGACCTAGGGTTTTGTGATTATGTTAAAACTGAATTAGATGCTTTTGTTTTTTGTGAAGATGAAATCATAATGAGATATCTACTGTGGAGCCTTTCCAGAGTCATTTCAGGAAAAAACATGGACAGGACATGGGCTTCCCGTGCATGTTGCGGGAGATGAAGCTGTGTCTTTGTCTATAAAAGTTTAGGTGGAAAGTAAATTCGTAGTTATAGTTTGAACCAGTTCAAAGACGTGTCCTTGGGATTTCCAATAAATACTAATGTCCAAGTGCCTAGTGACATCATATCGTTTGAGACTCCTTCACCGGAATGACATTTTAGGCATTTTCACAAATATCAACATTTCCCGGCTTCATATTAATTGTTAAAATATTTTGGTTTTAAAATCTTACACATTCTATTTTAAATAATTTCTTTGCTGACAAAAAATTTCCCATGTTTTGTTCACGATTTTTTTTGTTCGGCGGAACTGTGGTACGAATACTTGCATATGGATCTGAAATATAGGGTTATGACTTTTGTCAATCAATTGAACGTGTTCAAATATTGTCCTACAAGCGTCTTCTTGGCATGGGACTCGGCACAAGTTATCAAGCAGTCTAAGGAGAACTTCGAAGATACTCATTTGTAATTATCTTTATTACACGTACGCTTCAACTTATGCCAGAAAAAACATACCCAAAACAGAGTTAAGACCTGTTAATTGATCTGGATAGTGTCGGAAGGAGAACTTGAATATTGCGAATGCTTAGTTTGCTGAAGTAATTATGTGTTTATTTTTTACATTAACATTAATAATTTAATGTGGAGGACATTTCCAAATTTGACCCACCAGTGATAAAATATATGCGATAACCTTTCCATATTCATAAGAAATCTCTGCCCAAAGCACAGTTAACTGTCAGGTTACGGCTACTCCATGAGCATGTGTTTATGAATCGCTATCAGATAGTGATGATACCAGGTGTTTGCTAAAAGGTGAGCCTACCCTGTCCCAGTGATGGCATGCGTCACAAGCACATGCGAAGGCAAGTCAATTAATCTCTACCAAAAGCAGAGTCCATTGTACAATTCCGACTGTATCATGAGTGTTTATGAATCACAATCAAAAAGTAACTATAACAAATGTTTTGGAAGCTTTACTAAGTCATTGGGTGTCGTAACCCTGATCCCATAACCTTTTGAGGAAAAGGCGCATAACGCTCTTCACAATTCTTTTAGAAAAATCATGCTCGTTTGTACCTCATAAGTTGTGAAGGATGGAACCGCTGGAATATTACTCAACATAAAGGGAAAGTTGACTATTGGAAAGATGACATGCATTAAACATAGTGTCTGTGTGTTATACAGATTCTAATATTTAATAAAACACACGCTGTTCTATTCCCCAAATGCACCTTTATAGTACCAAATGTGTGGTCAACATTAGATGTTTACGTGTATGTCTATGTGGTCCATATACCGCCTCCGTGGTCTAGTGGTAGAGAGTAGGCACGACGCGCGGAAGGTTCGGGGTGCGACCCCCGGTCACGTCATTAAGGGGCTAAAACAAAGTCAGGATACTGTGTCTGAGTGGGGGTATTCGTGTGGAACTGCGGCATGGTATCTCACTTGGTTAGCACTATAAAATCGGCATTAGTCCGGACTAGTACAAGCTGACGCACGCACGCACGCACGTCGCTTTTTAAGTGCAAACGTTTTGGTCGCGACGTTAACCCCATTTCACCTCACCTCAGCTCACCTCACTTTACCTAACCAATCTGGGCCATAATGGGGTCTTATCCTGACATTGTAAATATTTTCTGTAAAAGTTTTCACAATTATTTACACGTGATATGTGAAGATGTAAATTAATTAAACAGCTCAGGGATTATTAGGTGAGGTGAGGTGAGGTGAGGTGAGGTGAGGTGAGGTGAGGTGAGGTGAGTGAGAGTATGGTTTTACGCCGCTTTTAGCAATATTCCAGCAATATCTTCTGCGTGACGAGCGAAGAGGTGAGGTGAGGTGAGGTGAGGTGAAATGGGGTTTAAGATTGGTGCACGTGTATAGCAACGTGGATGAATGGGTGTCTGTGCCATGTGGCTTCTTGTACTATTTCGGATTATTCGATACTACTAGCCCACCGAGCTACCACGCTACAGTTTAACATGGATACCCCACTCAGACACAGTACACGGAGTCGGAGCCGACCAGTCCTTTAACCCCTAAGTGTCGAGCGCCAGGAAGGCAACAAACTCTGGAATTAATGACTTTTTAGATGAAGAAATAGTACCACATTGATTCTGTCCCTGGAAATCTAATGCAAATGAGAAATGATTTATTCAAGACAATCATCTGCTATCCACGCACTGTAGGAGATATGTCCTATTCAGATGTGGATTCCTGGTGGCAACAGTGTAGAGGGGCATCCGGAAGTATGCTATTGGTATTGCTGCTGGTTGTAACTTTGGTTTTATCTGCTTCTGGGGTTTGTCCAGATGTATTGGAGAGTAACAGTAAGCCAGAGGGTGTCCCACTTGCGGTACATGAGAGCACCCCTTTATTCGAGTGTAGGGCTTTGTGTTCTGGGTCAACCGGATGCAGGGCCTTCTATGTGGTCACATCATCTCTGACGTGCTTCCTGCACAGTGAACCAGCACAGAACGACCACCATCACCAGGGCATCGTCACTCTTCAAAGTGACCTGTACATGGTTAACCGTGATATCAGAAACACAGGGGACTCTCTTAGTATCGCAAAGGACTCTCCTAGTCACACAGTGGACCCATTCAGCAGCGGTGACCTCAGATCAAGAAACACCGTTCAACCATGGAGCAGGAACGTGGTGGTCAACGGAGACAAACACGTCCCAGACATCAGACAAAGTGCCAGCACCAAAGGAACTCTTCGAAGTAAGAAAACTTGTATTGTACATTACTGACGAAATACGTTGCATAAACATGACATTGGAGGCTAACGTCACATTTACACCTGAAGTCTTTCAACAGAGAGGCTAAATTTGACTAAGAATCAATTTAGCATTGACATCAGCCTGATTACCTTTCCTCGTAATCATCGTTGTCATTTTATAGCTTATATATTTACCATACAAACACCACAGACCTTTATATATTGTATGTATTGTAACATGCACATACATACAAGTATGTAAATAAATTTCACAATACCCTTTCTATATTCATAAGAAATGTCTGCCGAAAGCAGATTCGACTGTTTTATTCCGACTATATCATGAGCATGTGTTTATAAATCATTATCAACTAGTGATGACACCAGGTGTTCGCGAAAAGGTGAGCGTAAAATCAATATATGTCTTTAAATAAGTCATCATTTAATTGACATCGTATATAAGACCACAGATTAAAGTTGAAACAAATAAGGATATTAAGTAACTAACGGAGGTTCAAATGTTTGAATACTGAAATATTTATACATGTGTCCTTGGCGATATCTCTCCCTACATTTCATCATTAGCCGGGACGAGAAACTCAAAATGATATTCATCTACGTCCTGTTTTACAAATTGGAAACAATTTCAATTAAATATTAATTGCTAGCCATTTGCTGTCATTTATTTTAATTGACTAGACCTGACCCAAACTTAATGACGGCATTCTCAAGTTTCACACTTCCTTGCCATTAAGACGATTGTATCTATGTCCAAATGTTTGAAAATTCCGAAGGTCGTGTGATCAATGGTGTTGATTTTAAATGTCACGTCGAAAGATTTTAAATTTCACGTCGAAAGAGGTAGCCCGTATTTCTAAATATGCATTAATGCATGATTTAACAGACGTCCTGTTAACACTTTATGCCTAAACAATTTGTTCATGACTGGTTCACATAGTTAACGTGATTACTGTTGTGTCATCACCGGCCACCGTGCACCCTCAGCAATCTGTTGCTGAAGCTGTTTTAGTTTATGATGACGTATCGGAGATACACTAGTCTTTGCGCTGAGGTCGTTGTGTGGAGCTAGTGAGTGAGTGAGTTGTGTGTAACACCGCTTTTAACAGTATTCCAGTTATATCACGGCGTGTCAGCTTAAGGTGGGAGGAAAGCCCGAAGTGATGCAGGTCTTAGACGTTTACCACTTTGGTGAAACCCACGAGCACGTGTATGGTGCTGACAAACCTAGAAACATAATCGGGGCGAACCATGTTTCAGCAGCTGACCGAACACAGCCGCCGCCATGTGGTCCTCTGCCGTTGATTCCTAATGCCGTCACAGAAGATGTACTGGATGGGCTGGAAGCGAAGGCTTCGTGCAAGAAAGGTTTCCGGAACGTCTTCACGAACTCATCAGAGACCGTTGTCAAGTGCAACCAGGGTCACTGGACCATTGACGAGTTTGTATGTAAGCGGGATAAATTAATACTTTCGGTGAAGAACATTCTGAATATAAAGCGATAGGTAATACACTGATGAACTTAAAAACACCAGGTTATATAGCCGTAGAAAGAACCACACAATACAAGAGTAGAAAGCACTGCGTCATGTTATTGTACAAATATCATCGCACTATATAAAATGATCTCAGAAAGCGCTATATAACATAAGCATAGAACCAATAGTAACACGAGCGGAGACTGCACTATGTAAAAAACAGAGAAAGTATCTCGCAAGATAATCACAAGAAGAAACACGTGGTACAAGCGAAAAAACCCATCATGTTACATAAACATTAAATTCTTGGTAACATAAGCGGAGATAACACATTTGTACCCAGTGTTGTTATTGGCTACTTAATTGCACTGGAATATGAGGGTAAACGCTTAAAATATAACAATTCTTGACATCATGTATAAGACTCACATTGATGATGTAAAATGATGTTATGAAGTTACACGAGGAGATATGGAGTGTATGAACGGTGATGTTAAACAAGGTTGCGGCGTAGGCAACTTCACTCATCATTTACCGTTAACAAGATGCAAAGAAACTCTGAAAAGGTACAGCTATATTGACTTACAATTGTTTTACTTAAATTATAACTTAAAAACTTCTTCATGGATTCTTTTCCAATGGGGGTACAGTTTCTATATGAATAAGAGAGGTGCAGTGCGAAGTTTGTTTTCAATAAATGGATATTCTGAAGAAATAACTATTTTTAACTTAGATTGTTTTTACCGAAACATTTGTGCGACCTATAACTGAAAATCTACTTCATGGATTCTTTTCCAGTTGGAGGTATAGAGTCTATACCAATAGGAGTGGTGCAGTGAAAAGTTTCATTTCGATAAGCGGATTTTCTGAGAAATATTGCTTGTTCCATGTTTTGAACTTATATGTTGGAGTCGAGTCGGGGGTATTCGTGAGCAATGCTAACTTTTTGTCTAATTCGAAATAGTATCAGGAATCTTCGGGGGAGCTATATGGTTCAACCTTGGTTGTTGCAGGTAGCAAAAACGTGGCGCTACACAAAACAACACATCAGAGCTCTGTCTTTCGGGGATGGGTATCGCGAAAAGCTGTTGACGGAAGAAGGAACTCGACTATAAGAGGAGCATGCTCACATACTGCTCTTGAGAGCAAGACATTCCCATGGTGGGTGGTGGACCTGAACGACATCTTCGACGTCAACTACATCAGCATTTTGAACAGGGAAGACTGCTGCTGTAAATATTATTTGTGATATTATCCCCGTTGCTAGGCATAACTACAATACGACAAGGGTCATGGCGAACATTGGTCACTGGTCAGAAGATCGTTATTGGCAAATATAAATGATGACATTGGTATTTATAAGCGAAGAGGAACATTATCTTTCATAACTGGACAGGGATTGACTGTGTATTAAAGGGATACTATTAGTCACGCAATATAATATATTTTCGAATATATTTGAAACACATAGGACACGTCACATCAACAAGCAGATTGGTACTACGATTTGATACTAAATTCATTTTGACAGTGTATTATGGTGTGGAATACACGTTGATAACGTACGTACAATGGGGTCTATTTGAGAAAATCTTGTCTCTTTGACAGGGGAGCGACTGACCAACTTTACCGTGTCCCTTGGCAACACCACTAGAGTCGGCCTTGTCCACTACAAGCTCTGTCTCTTCCATCCAGGCTGGTTCAGAGGAGAGAAGATCTTATCATGTGACCAATGGACACGTGGCCGATATCTGAGGATCGAGTTACCACATGCAAAACCACTATCACTTTGCGAAGTCGAAGTGTTTCCATTGTATCATTAGACGTGTTCAGTGGTTGCTCGTCCTACCATCGTGCCGATTCTTTTCATTCTACCAATGCGTCACCTGCTGGACCAGATGAATAACCATGCTAAAGGTTTCCCTGGGGAAAATGTTCTCCATAAAAGATATCTGAGCACTAGTGACGCGGTGACGATGACGTGGCCACTATCCATTCTCGCTCTGTTATGGCGGCGTCGTAGCCTAGTTGGTAAAGCGCTCTCTCTTCACGCCGAATCCCCGGGTTCGATTCCCTTCATGGGTATAACGTGACCATTTTTCTGTGTCCCCTGGCGTAATATAGCGACATCCTATGCACCATTCTATATACAACCATCACCACAGATGCATGTGGATCTAGGATTGTGTTTGAGTGTAGAAATGATGATGATATTGAGGGACACATTCAATAGTTCCCTGAGATTAAGCTAAACTGTATACTATAAGCACTTTATGTTCTGAGTTCGCTGCGGTTGTTGATGTATATAGGAAACTGCCTGTAAATAAAATCGACAAAATCCTTTACATATTCATAAGAAATCTCTGCTGACACAGTCCACTGTACCACTATATCATCAGCATGTGTTTATGAATAACTATCAAATAGTTACGACACCAGGCGTTCGTGAAAAGGTAAGCGTTTCCCCCTTCACCGGAGACGCCCAACACAAAACATATGCAAATGCATGTCAACTGTTCACCTGAAAAAGAACACTAAAACATATGGTACAAGTCAAAATAGGGAAATGCATCAGACAATTTTGAAACTTTTCTCCCCATGTCTACCATAACACGTTTTGAAAGCTTCACTGAGGCCTTGCATGTAATAACTGTCGGGGCAGGCTCTTTGAACTATTGGTAGAAAAAGCATGCTCGATTGTACCTCAAATGTTGTGAACCACAACACCAAATATTGGAGCTGATAGAGTTTTGCTCGACATAAAGGTGAAGTTTACTTTTGGAAAGTTGAAGTCATCCTTCTTGTAAATAGGAAACAGATGAGGCAGTTTCACTGGTTCAGGATGGTAAATCAGCGGAAGGGATGGCTATTTGACCGTTATTGAACGAGATGAGATCATCTATATACCTGAAACCTGGCCAGATTACCTTGTTTGGACTTTGGCAATTCGAGCAGAAAGTCCGATTCATATGCATGAAAAAGCAGAACAGCAAGAAGCGGAGCACACTTGGTGCCCATGGGAATGCCTACTTCTTGCCAAAATGTCTCAGAATGACTCATGACCTAACATAGATGTCATCAATGAGGAAGTCCAGAATTTCACATTTTGTTTCTCAGTAAACTTCAAATGATATTTACCTTCATTTTTGACGAATTGTCCCGAATCTCTGAAGATAGATATCTAAATCTATCTATGGTCACCACGTTTCATAACATATGTCCCACCAGTGACCATATCGGTGTATGGTCTCTGGTCCCGCTGATCAAAGAAAGAAGTTTTTCCTTAACTTTGTCATGTGGGATTGTGGTGTTCAAAGGTGAAAACATATATTTGGAGAGAACTGAACTGGGCTCCTTTCCAAGACTGCAACAATTCAAGCAAATTGTTGGAGTTTTTGGAAATCCATATGGTGTTAATTCCAAGAATTGAGGAAGGTCATCCATGTAACGCTGAGCTGTCAAATTCCGTTACCGATGACGAGCGGTGTTCTCTCCTGCTCACAAAGTCCTCCCCACACCATACGACCTTAATGTTGATAATTAAGATATTATTTTATATTATAGGGAGTATTCATTCACTTTTTATTTGCACGTACGTGGAACATCGACCCATGGTACAATCTTGGTCCACGTGCAATATAATATAAAAGCATACAGAAGTAAACAGAGTGTTCGCATAGATCCCTGTCTTTCATAATTACTGCCAATAAGACATTCTCAGGCGCATATCATGGTATATAAATACAGCGACATTTCTTAAAATGCATTCTTTTGTCAAGGACATGATCATATTGACTTTTTGGAGGGTAGGATAGACATAATATTTTAAAGGTATATACTGTTTAGGCAAGTTATCATACATCTGACAAACTAATAAAATATTATGGCCGTTCTCAATGTAAATCTGTTTACAAACGTGGCATAAGCTTTGCTCTCTTGGTGTTTTGTAATATCTTCCCGTTTCTCCATGAAGAGTGTGAGAGCGACAGTGAAACTGAGCTAATGCACATCGAAATATATCAGCAGATATCAGAGAGACATATTGCTCTGCGACAAATTCATTTCTAGACTGTGAATAGGACAATATTTTAAAGCTATTTGTTAAAGAAGAATGCCAGTCTTGCACACATGAAAATTGTGAACGTGAAACAAATGCGTCTCGAAACAAACTTCTTGTTTTCCCCATACACACATGAACATGAAACTGCAGATTATAAAATTTTCTAGGATATCTGCCTTCAGGCATTTTTAATAATTTACACCAATAACTAAGACATGGTCTAAAAACCTGTATATATAATGGATATCTCCCACATTCTCCCCTAACAAAAAAACAACACAAAAAAACCCCCCAAAACAAAACAAAACAAACAAAAACGCTTACATGCTCATAGATGTACAGATTCAATGGCTTATACATGTACATCCCGACATGGGTACAATGTGTGAAGCCCATTTCTGGTGTCCCCCGCCGTGATATTGCTGGAATATTGCTAAAAGCGGCATGATACCATACTTACTCATCGGCGAAAAGAATGATAATATCTGGCTGAAGTTAAGTTCCTTGTTCACAGTCTTTTTCTATTTATTTAGCATGTAGAGTATAAAGAGCCCACTCGTATGACACAGTACATACATTTATCAGATGATAAATGTTTTGTTGCAACAATACATGAATGACCATCAGACGCGGATCCAAGGAGGTTGTGAGTGAGTGAGTATGGTTTTTACGCCGCTTTTAGCAATATTTCAGCAATATCACCGCGGGGGACACCAGAAATGGGCTTCACACATTGTACCCATGTCGGGAATCGAACCCGGGTCTTCGGCGTGACGAGCGAACGCTTTAACCACTAGGCTACCCGACCGCCCCGATCCAAGGAGGGGATGCAAGGTGCGCACCCAACTTGTTGAAGCAGACTGACTGATTTATAGCTAACAAACACGACGTATATGCTAGTATAATTGTAAGTTTAAAGTGCATCGATTAAAAAAGGTTATCCCAACTCCAACATACACACAATAATCACACTCCAATAATCTGTATGCGCTCTTGATCTGATTACACTGCAAGTCATCTGTAGTTTCAGAAGCTCTCTGCATACGTGCTTGGAGCGACCTCGAGAAGCAGCTGTACATACATCTCAAACCTTTCTAAAAATAATAAAACCATTAACGTTTGTTACACATATTATTACGGCATTAGGGGACTATGGTAAGACTGATGTAATCTTGCATGATACACGGATTTGTCATTGCAGCTTACCCTGCGTGTGATAATTCATTGACGAGCCTGGGTAAACGGGATGTTCTACACAATAACGACTTGGGTTCCAACATGTTATACTTGTCTCCTCCATCCAGAGAAAAATAAACTACCGGGAAAAAGAAAGTATGCACCCATGTCTGTTTGATGGTGGCTAAAAATAAAACAAACAAGAAATGGTCATTCGATGGTGATGTAATGGAGACGGGTATTGCAGTTGTATTTTTGGACCTTAAGTTTGGAGTGTTTCGGCGACCGTTTTCAGCCTGGTAAAGCAACGTTTTGGTCAAATCCAATTTTCAAGTGCATTAGTTCTTTTGCCCAGAAGTTGATGGTTTCTTCTCTGTGTTCTATGCTGTAGTTGAAGCTACCAATCCCTTGTCTTTGTGAACGTTATACTAACCCAATAAATTATTCATTATCATTTAAGATGGTTTTGCCATCTCAGTGGCATAGAATGATGATAATTCGTTATAAAGATAATGTGACAAGGATGTATAGTTTAAAGCAGCTCCAGCGATGCCGTATCATTTCGAGAACATATTACCAATCTTCATAATACATACCAAGCCACTTTGGTTTTAAGTTGAAGTGGATAAGAGGGAAATACACGATGACACCGCTGACGAGAAACATGGCGGCATACAGCAACTCAATTTGTGGATTCTGTGGAGCGACACCGAGGAACAAGCACCACAGCATGAAGATGATGGGTATGATGATTGGCACCTGAAAGTGTGTGAGTGAGTGAGTGGGTGAGTGAGTGAGTGAGTTTATCCTCGCTTTGAACACTATTTCGTTATATAACGGCATTTCAGTTGAAGGTACATGTATCAAAAAAGTGAAGATAATCATGTTTATTGCTCATGTTTCCAAATAGTGAAGATAGTCGTGTTTACTGAACATGCATCCGAATATGGACGATAGTCGTGTTTATTTTGGATGCATTCAAATATTGAAGATATTCGTGTTTTCTGTACAGGCATTCAAATTGTAAATATATGATATCGTTTAATGACGATCAAATACCAATTCATTTTCTCTGATTTACCTAATTGAACTAGAAATAAAAAAGAGCCGTGTGGCCATATTTATATCTGTGCATAAAGATTTAGAGTGATAAACCACTGTCCCCAAGGTTGTATGACAAGAGGGGTGGTTTCGAATTTCCAATAGCCACCTTTCCCTTTATGTAGTGAAATATTCCAGTAACTCCAGTCTTTGGTGTCTTAATTTCACGTTTGACATACAATCGAGCATGCTCTTTCTACCAAGATTTCATAGAGCGTCATACGACTCTCGCTCAGAAGTTGTTTGATCAAGGTCGTTCATATGACCTCATCGTTCGAATTCAATCAATCTATATTTCTAAATAGTGAAAGGACCAAAGGCATATTGTACATGTTTACAAAGGAGTTGAGGGTACATTTATATAATAATATACTATACATCAATAGCCATGACAACTGTTAAATTAGTGGTTGAATAAGTGCATGCTTTCTAACATTCATGACATGGAAAATGAAAATTTCTGACAATGTTTTTAATTAGTCTGCATTAGTCAGTAACATTTACACAAGTGAAGATCCTTGAATAAAATAATCATGAATGAATTGGTTTCTGATGTCAACATAAAATGGACAAACAAGTAAAAAGTGATATTCATCTTCTATATTATTAAAACTACACAGTTGACAGATTATGCCTTCTCAAATTCTGCAGTGTCAATCTGATTCAATAGGGAGATCGTGAGAGTTCCAGCTTAACGCCACTCGGAATTTCTATAAATCTATTTCAAACATATAGTGGTGTCTAGTTATGTTTGTGTTGATATCCGACAAGTGATCTAATGTATTGGACAAAGGTTGAGAAGATAACCAGTGTCTGAAGTACATGTCTTTTAAAGTCTTTGTGAAGTCAATAATAAAATCGCTCTGGCATATTTACATTTGTTAACTCCACATAAACCCATACCCAGTTGAATTAATTCACTGTTCAACATACAGCCTAGTTAGGTTTACCCTGGCGATCGTAGAGTAACTTCATATTGTAAGATTTCTTTGGAAATCTTGAATTTGGCGCCTGTAGCTGTTTTAGCCAGGATGTGATAACCTTTGTATGAGCGTCTCTGTACAATGGGCATCGTCCACATTCACCATGTACCACAACATCTGGAGTGCTGGGTTTAATACCGAGAAAGCATGTAAATGAATCTTATCAACATCATCTATATTTCTGAATCCCCACATTGTGGCTGCATTCATCAACATTTTAGCGTAAAAGATTTTGAAAACTGCCAATTAAAATTTTCATAGTATTTAAAGCAGCCATTTAATATTCATAGTCCATGACAATCTGTTAGCAAAATAAACACCGCCGTTACATAGCTCCTAGGTATTGATAAAATGCAAACGACATCTAGACGTTGCCCTCTGTAAAACCATTTTTCTCTTCGTGATAATCTGCCGTATGTTTACATACAATTACTTTTGTTTTGTTAGAATTCATGGAGAGTACTCAAGTTTCAATATTTGTTTTGTAATCCAGGTATTGTCCTTGAAAAAAATAATATATGATCGGCAAACAAAAGCAGAAATAACTTTACTGTTTCAGGGCGTATTTTTTTGCATTGGTTTGCTCTGCTGATTCATTTATAAAGAGGGGCGGTCGGGTAGCCTAGTGCTTAAAGCGCACGCTCGTCACGCCGAAGACCAGGGTTCGATTCCCGACATGGGTTCAATGTGTGAAGCCCATTTCTGGTGTCCCCCGCCGTGATATTGCTGGAATATTGCTAAAAGCGGCGTAAAACCATACTCACTCATTTATAAAGAAAGAAAAGAGAAAAGGTCTTAAAATACATCCTTGGCGAACACCAATATTACAAGCAAACGTGTGTGATACAGTATTGTTTTCACGCACACAAACCTATACTTTACGGCAGATACGGCACAATATTTTCCCCATTCGTTTGAAATAAATCCCTGAGTTTATCTCTTTGAGTCAAATGCTTTCGCAAAATCTACAAATAAGGCATATTATTTTCTACCCTTTGTTGTTAGATATCTTTGTATTATTGACTGTAAAATCAATGACCCGTGGGATACTCTCGTGAGTGAATTCAATGACACGTATGCTATACTCTTGAGCGAATGATGTAATAATTCAATTTACCCCCTTAGATAATTAATGCAATGATTTAATGACACGAAGGCTATCCTCGTGAATAAAATCTTGTGAGTGAATTAATGTAATGATTCAATGAACCGTTAGCATTCCAATGTACTGAATGTATTAAATAACAAATGTTAAAGGGTGAGAATTTGAAGAAACCGTTTGAAACTTGGTGATTGATATTAAATAAAAAACATTTCCGCTTACCGTGAAAGTATTTAGCCGCAGAGGTACATCCTCGTCTCTGTCCGTAACCGGCATAGCGGAATGAGTGGTTCGCGGAAAGGATAATTGGGAATCAAAAGATGTATCGTGAACGTCCTTAAAGTAATCTGCCAGTGACACAAGTTCACTATTTTACATGAAGTAGTCCCCACAGTCCACAATCATCATCACCCTTGACTATAATGCCCGACCGCCTCCGTGGTCTAATGGTAGAGCGTCCGCCCGGAGAGCGGAAGGTCCGGGGCTCGATCCCCGGCCGCGTCAGACCAAAAGACGTTAATGGATGGTACTGGTTGTTACCCTGTCTGGCGCTCGGCATTCAGGGGCTAAAACAAGGACTGGTCGGCTCGGAGTCAGTATACTGTGTTTGAGTGGGGTATTCATGTTAAACTGCGGCATGGTATCTCAGTGAGCTAGCACTATAAATCGGCACCAGTCCGGACTAGTACAAGCAGCCACACAAACACACACACGTACATGCGCGTCGCTATATAAGTGCAATAATCTTGGACGCGACGTTAAACCCCATTTCACCTCACCTCACCTATAATGCCACTTTAGACGGTGAGAAAATGTCGTGTAACTTTCTGTGTTTCCTCTGGTATTTTACGAGCGCTTCTAGTAGCAAAACTCCATCGTCAACCATGAAGCGGCGATGACTGTGCCAACGTGTCAGACATAAATGGCACTTCATCGTAAACCTACTGTCACTTTTGCCTATTGTATTGTAGGTATATTTTTATCTCGTAATAACCTCCTGGTATAAGGTTTTACTTTTTGATAGTAAGACCTGATGATTTGAGTAGCAGACCGAATTTGGACATCAAACGTCCAATGTTCTAATATCGAGGACAAGAAATGAAACTTTTTCATAATGGTTGACAGGGATCGAACCTGCAACCTTACATCTCGTGTTAACTTTTGTAATCCATGGTTTTTTCCACTGAGCTACCGGGACAGGTGATGAAAGTTCAATTTTATATGTCATGACTTATTATTGTCTATGCTGGTCGTGTTTCTTTCTCTCGCACGCGTTGATCACATTCCTTTTATACCGGGATACACAGTATTGTTTCACTATGAAATATCTCGATGTTTTTCTTCTGTTATTTCTTGCATTTAGACGGCTTATAAATGAGATAAATCACTCCCCCGCTGTTAGACCTTAGGAAGTTAGACCTTGCCAATCGGGTATCGGCTCCTCCGCGAAGCGTCTAGGTCTGACATTGCCGATACCCGATTGCCGAGATCTTACTACCTCGACAATAACCTCGGAGTCGTGCTTTATCTTTCACCACTTTCACCTCCCCTGTACCACACAGACCTCCCCTGTACCACACAGACCTCCCCTGTACCACACAGACCTCCCCTGTACCACACAGACCTCCCCTGTACCACACATACCTCCCCTGTACCACACAGACCTCCCCTGTACCACACAGACCTCACATGTACCACACAGACCTCACCTGTACCACACATACCTCACCTGTACCACACAGACCTCACCTGTATCACCTGTACCACACAGACCTCACCTGTACCACACAGACCTCACCTGTATCACCTGTACCACACAGACCTCACATGTACCACACAGACCTCACCTGTACCACACATACCTCCCCTGTACCACACAGACCTCCCCTGTACCACACAGACCTCCCCTGTACCACACAGACCTCCCCTGTACCACACATACCTCCCCTGTACCACACAGACCTCCCCTGTACCACACAGACCTCACCTGTACCACACAGACCTCCCCTGTACCACACAGACCTCACATGTACCACACAGACCTCACCTGTACCACACAGACCTCACCTGTACCACACAGACCTCACCTGTATCACCTGTACCACACAGACCTCACCTGTACCACACAGACCTCACCTGTATCACCTGTACCACACAGACCTCACCTGTACCACACAGACCTCGCCTGTACCACACAGACCTCCCCTGTACCACACAGACCTCACCTGTACCACACAGACCTCACCTGTACCACACAGACCTCACCTGTACCACACAGACCTCACCTGTATCACCTGTACCACACAGACCTCACATGTACCACACAGACCTCACATGTACCACACAGACCTCACCTGTACCACACATACCTCCCCTGTACCACACATACCTCACCTGTACCACACATACCTCACCTGTACCACACAGACCTCCCCTGTACCACACATACCTCCCCTGTACCACACATACCTCCCCTGTACCACACATACCTCACCTGTACTACACATACCTCCCCTGTACCACACAGACCTCACCTGTACCACACAGACCTCACCTGTACCACACATACCTCACCTGTACCACACATACCTCCCCTGTACCACACATACCTCACCTGTACCACACATACCTCACCTGTACCACACATACCTCCCCTGTACCACACATACCTCACCTGTACTACACATACCTCCCCTGTACCACACAGACCTCACCTGTACCACACAGACCTCACCTGTACCACACATACCTCACCTGTACTACACAGACCTCACCTGTACCACACAGACCTCCCCTGTACCACACATACCTCACCTGTACCACACATACCTCACCTGTACCACACAGACCTCCCCTGTACCACACATACCTCCCCTGTACCACACATACCTCCCCTGTACCACACATACCTCACCTGTACCACACATACCTCACCTGTACCACACAGACCTCCCCTGTACCACACATACCTCCCCTGTACCACACAGACCTCACCTGTACCACACATACCTCACCTGTACCACACAGACCTCCCCTGTACCACACATACCTCCCCTGTACCACACATACCTCACCTGTACCACACATACCTCACCTGTATCACACATACCTCACCTGTACCACACAGACCTCACCTGTATCACCTGTACCACACAGACCTCCCCTGTACCACACAGACCTCACATGTACCACACAGACCTCACCTGTACCACACATACCTCACCTGTACCACACAGACCTCACCTGTATCACCTGTACCACACAGACCTCACCTGTATCACCTGTACCACACAGACCTCACCTGTATCACCTGTACCACACAGACCTCACATGTACCACACAGACCTCACATGTACCACACAGACCTCGCCTGTACCACACAGACCTCACATGTACCACACAGACCTCACATGTACCACACAGACCTCACATGTACCACACAGACCTCGCCTGTACCACACAGACCTCCCCTGTACCACACAGACCTCGCCTGTACCACACAGACCTCACATGTACCACACAGACCTCACCTGTACCACACAGACCTCACATGTACCACACAGACCTCACCTGTACCACACAGACCTCGCCTGTACCACACATACCTCCCCTGTACCACACAGACCTCCCCTGTACCACACAGACCTCACCTGTACCACACATACCTCACCTGTACCACACATACCTCACCTGTACCACACATACCTCACCTGTACCACACATACCTCCCCTGTACCACACATACCTCCCCTGTACCACACATACCTCCCCTGTACCACACATACCTCCCCTGTACCACACATACCTCACCTGTACCACACAGACCTCACCTGTACCACACATACCTCCCCTGTACCACACAGACCTCCCCTGTACCACACATACCTCACCTGTACCACACAGACCTCCCCTGTACCACACATACCTCACCTGTACCACACAGACCTCCCCTGTACCACACATACCTCCCCTGTACCACACAGACCTCCCCTGTACCACACATACCTCCCCTGTACCACACAGACCTCCCCTGTACCACACATACCTCACCTGTACCACACAGACCTCCCCTGTACCACACATACCTCACCTGTACCACACAGACCTCCCCTGTACCACACATACCTCCCCTGTACCACACATACCTCACCTGTACCACACATACCTCACCTGTACCACACATACCTCACCTGTACCACACAGACCTCACCTGTATCACACATACCTCACCTGTACCACACATACCTCACCTGTACCACACATACCTCCCCTGTACCACACATACCTCACCTGTACCACACATACCTCACCTGTACCACACATACCTCACCTGTACCACATAGACCTCCCCTGTACCACACATACCTCACCTGTACCACATAGACCTCCCCTGTACCACACAGACCTCCCCTGTACCACACATACCTCCCCTGTACCACACAGACCTCACCTGTATCGCCACTTTGAGCAGTACTTCAGTTATATCACTGCGTATCACGGCGTATCACGGCGTCTTAGATGTGTACTACCTTTGTGACACCTACGGGAACGTGATGCTCACCAAGAATCCGAACAGGTCTAACTTGGGATTCGAGTTAACGATCGTAGGATTCTTGCACGCCTAAGGGACGCAACTCCCGCACAACATCCCGTTTCGTATGTTAGAATACAGCGAGAATCTGGGCGCAGTGACGCTACTTCACTCCGCTGGCGTGTCCAGGGCTTGTGCAGGGGTGCGCACTCGCCCTTTCATCAAACACTTTACATGTTAAATGCGCCATCGGCCAAGTCAGTGAGTGAGTGAGAGAGTTGGATTTAGCGTTATTGTGGGAGGAAAGCCCGAAGTGATGCACGTCTCAGACGTTTATCACTTCGGTGAAACCCACGAGTACGTGTATGGTGCTGACAAACCTAGAAACGTAATTTGGGCGAACTGTGATTCGAACCCACGATCGTAGTTTTCTGGCGTGCCCAAGGGAAGCAACTTCGTGACTCGAGTATCATATGCACTCATCCCCCTCTCAAATCGTTGGCCTGCCTCTGCAATGTATATCACTGCTTGCCAGCTTAATATGTTGGAATGACAATAATGTCGTACACGCGTTCACCACCAACAATGGCATGGTGTTCACCAACCAGGGAGAGGGACTAGGGGGTGCCTGGTCAGACTTGTCCAGCAAATTTCAGCACATGTGGGAAACGATTACAAAGAAACTAGGATACAATTATATACGTTTATTAAAAAAATATGCAGCTAGCTAACATGGAATAGTTGACAATACCATAATCATGATTTTAAGGTCTTTGTTTAGGCGGCCATCAGTATCGTCTTTGTTGTTAGGGTAAAGTTGTGGTGGAAGAACAAGTAGACGCATAATAATAATAATAATAATAATAATAATAATAATAAT
Organism: Haliotis cracherodii; assembly: GCF_022045235.1. Lineage (NCBI taxonomy): Eukaryota > Metazoa > Mollusca > Gastropoda > Lepetellida > Haliotidae > Haliotis > Haliotis cracherodii. The sequence goes on from NW_027266273.1 coordinate 23,934,435, forward strand.
AATAATAATAATAATAATAAAAAATAAAATTAAAAAAAATAAAATAAAATAATGACGATGATCATGATGATGTTGTTGACACTGATTAACTGTCATCGATGAGAGGTGTTTGATCTGTGATGTTCGAACTGCAGGTTCGATCTGTGGTGTTCGGTCTGTGATGTTAGCTCTGCGGAGTTGGATATGTGACGTTAGTGACACGACCGGTAAAGAGAGCAACTCCATGACAGTGTCATTTGTCTGACTGTCGACGGATGCTCCCTTCATCGTGAGGTCTCGGTAAATCTCGGGGTATTCCGTCAGCAAACTCGATCGCATGACTCCAGACCTGAAAAAAAATAACATTGGAATGGTCAGCATGTAAACGAAGTCTACCTTCCTGACAGCAAAGGGAATCAGGCTGTGACATGTACCTAGATCCTCCTCATCGTCAACGATAAACAATGATCTGGATAGAAATGCACGTGTAAGACTACTGAATCACGCCGTGCCTGCTGACATATCAGATGCAGGCAATTTATGTAAGAGATCGTCTTTGAAATTGTGACAACTACTGTTTCGTAGTTATGTCAACAATTGAAACTTCACTAACCAACCGAGTGTTAAGTCAATTTACGTAGATTACTCCATTATCAGACAACTATATTTCATGCAAAGGGTGTCCCCCCCCCCCCCCCCCCCCTACACACACACACACACACACACCAACCCCCGACAGAAATTCCTGTTTTAAATTCCCTAATTAGAAGAAACAGCTGCAACATTTTCGAGAGTGGGCATAGCGACATGACGCAGCCCAGAGAAACATCATGGGCGACACTAACTTGAGGGTAAGACCAGCCCCAGTTAGTGGTGTCGGGTGCAGCATACTCGGGTATGCCACTTACAGGCAGGGTAATAATATGAGAACGTCCTTTGAAGTGTTTGCACTCCGTGAGGGAAAGAGACCGGCCACAGCGGGGTGATATATTAGATACAGGCTACCTCTGTTTACAAATGTGCTGACAATGTCAAATTTGATATACAACGGTTAACAGACTTGGGCTTTATGACGTGGTAACACCGACTACATGCCGTGTCATGCTACAAACAAGAAATAATAACGGTACTTGTAACATTAGTTATATCAGATAGGTTAAAGGTATGAATATGTACCAAGTGTCTGTTTATTCAGCGCGTTAAGTAGCAGAATAAACAACTCTACGCTGCGCAGCATACAGGACGTAGGATTAAGCCTAGTGTTAATCTGGTATTATACACCGATACACAAACTGTGTTCTGAAACAACCACAGGCTTAAACTCATAGATTTAAAAACGTTAACCTTCAAACGCACACCGAAACTAGATCGTCACGCTAATAAAGTTTTCCAATAAACTTGTTACAACCAGCGAAGAGGATTTGACAGGAAGTTACAGTTTGATGTCTCCCAGAATGTGCCCGAGTCTCTGTATCGCAGTGCCACGCTGTAAAACACTCTATTTCTACTAATAACTTCATGACAATGGGTTGGCTGTGTATAAAATGTGGCTGCTAGGCCATAAACAGTTATCACTTGATCTATAACACCGAGTCCAAATTGCCTGATGGTGGAAAACAAACAATGCATGCCAAGGCGCGATAAAATAGGTCGGGTTACACGCGAGGGGCAAGGCAGAGACCATCACCCCACACTGAATCCTCCCCCCACGTGGTGCTGGTTAAGCTCGAGGACTGTCCGGCTATCTGACTGTTTGTTGTGGTAATCAGCGAGAAAACCATTGTTGGAATTAAAAACCGCTGTTCGCGTCTATTGAGAACGGTATGGCCTAGTTGATGTCACCACTCACGTAGAAAGTTAAACCATAAGGACTCTAAGTATGAGTGGCTGTGACCTAGCTGCAAGACAACAATACTAGTGGTGAATATGAATTTGAAATTGAGGTAAAACATCTCTAATGCCTCTATCCGTTGAAGACGTTTACCACCAACGACTCGACAACTGTTACATAGTAAATACATTATTTACCCACATTGGGATTGGCAACGCTAAAAAAGCGATCATCTTGCTTTTATGTTGATGTAACTCTCCTGTAGGTGATATGGGGATTCGACTGAGTAAGTATTGTTATACGTCGATTTCGCAATATTCCAGCAATATCACGGTGGGGGACACAGAAAGGGGCTTCACACATTGTACCCATGTGGGAATCGAACCCGGGCCTCCGGCGTGACGAGCGAAGACTTAAACCATGGTGCTACCGCCATATATTCTCCAGATATATAGTACATAGACAAAGACGACAACTAGCACCTTGTTTCACCCCTTACTACTGTGCCATAGAGACATACAAATAGGAATTGTATGTGGGTGGTGGTGGTGTGGTGTGTGTTAGGGGTGGTGGGGTGGGGTGGGGTGGGGTGGGGTAGGGTAGGGTGGGGTAGGGGTGCACTCGTCTACTTTGGTCATATACTGAATACTGACACGGTACGTTAGCAATACACTTAACACCCATATATAGGAGGTTACGAAGATGTAGTACATCGACGCGTTCCTTATAATAATGACGTGTGCGAACCAGATTGTCAACCAAGTTTGAGAAGTACCAAATTAAAAAAAATGTACAATAGAACCTCATTAATCCAGACTTGTCGGTGTCCTTTAGAAGAAAGAAAGTTCAGGATGAACGTCATGTGATTTATAGAGAAAATCTATTTCGTCTATTGGTATGTCGGGAATGACAGATTCAAGATGGGATGGCTATGTGACACATTGTAACAGTACTAGTGTACCGCAGAGAGCATATCCACCAACAGCAGCGGAACATCCATCCATCAGTACATTCAAGGCGATAGATTGCCCCTTTTATTTGAAACTGAGATTTATGATTCATAGTTCCAATCCTTCGATCACTTGTGTTGAACTAACACTAGTATTTAATAATCCAAGTAACCAACTATGGACGTTACAAGAACTCATATACCCCACTCTCACCCCCACCCCACCGCCACCACCACCCCCAGAGTGTACAGTCGTCTCCGAGCACACACGGGATCACTAAAGGGGCGTCACCCCCTCTCTATCACGCGGGCAGATAAACAGCTTTGTCTTCTGCATTGTAACCCCAGCAAGGAGGGGATCGAGTTTCACCACGGAGTGTAGACTGAACTCTGTCCCGTGTACCGTTAGTCCATCGGATGTGTACACAAATACTTTCTACTCTCGTTTGGATTAAAAATATGAATTCTATGGCCCGTATGACACGCAGCTGCACCTCTATATGACTACAGACAGTATCCAGAGGCGTGGCTACTATAATTTGAATTAATGCACAGCAACACACACAAATGTTTTAATGAACTTATTTTACGAGTGTCTATAAAAAATATGATTTTGAGTACAGCTACGTATTGCTGTGATTATTGTTAAGCAATTACAAAATCTGGTCCTCCAAATGTATTGTCCATAGCCTCAGCATAAGAAACTTGAATTTTAAGACAATTATATATATTCACGTTAAAGTTATTTGGAGTCGGAAAACTCCAGACAAACTAGATGAGGGGGTTACAAAATTGATCCTACACGTACGATGTAAGTGATATACTAATTTTAAGAGTGCAATGATGAAGATCTTTAACGAATTCTTTAACGAACTCAGAAAATCTTAACATAATTGTTAACGCCTTGCATTTCAAAGGTTATATAGTCTCTTTACAATATAGTATTGTACGTGTCATATCTCAGTTAGTACCTATGTCGACATATGGCACGCTCAGAAACTATTCCTGAACACGATACCCTAACATCAGTATTTATATTCAGATATATACCCCATAGAGTGTACACATACATACATACATACATACATACATACATGTGGCATTGATGTCCCTCATCCTCCAGCGTTCCCTCTCCGTCCACTCTCTCCCCGGGACATCTCATCACGCTCGCTATGTAACGCTAGCCTGAACTGGAGGGGTGTCTCGACCCACCCCGTTATATAGTTCCTCGCCACGACCGACCGTCACGTTAGTAATTTGGTCGTGCGCAGGAATACACACAACGTGGCTGCTCGACTCGATCGTGCAGCGACATGCATTCCCTTCTCACGGCACAAAGCCAGGGCGCGTGTTTATAAAACGTCACGGATAATTAAGGCTGGTCGAAATGTTAATAAGTCTATCAGAAAGGCGAAAGGTGAAGCCGTTCTAATTAGACAGTGATACAGGCTGACATTGACTCGGGCCTAGCGATATACGATCTCTTTGACCTGCAGCGACATTGCATAAACAATGGAAGGATACTGTTCTCCCAAGAAAGAGAAAATGGGTTTATCATACATATTTGCGATAATTATCTTGAATTTTTCTCTAAAAATAAGAAAGTGTGTTTGGATACATTCCAGAGATTTACTGGCCTATTGTTGCTACATATAGGCTGCGTTATCTTGGAGCTAAGTGTCTTTGTCGCAGAAAAACTTGATATAATCAGGCAGATGTCTTCTTTTGATTTTTGAAGGGGCGTTGGCGGTGGGGAAGTCTAGTGGTTAAAGCGTTCGCTCACCACGTTGAAGGCCAGGGTTCGATTCCCGACATGGGTACTATGTGTGAAGCCCATTTCTGGTGTCCCCCGATGTGAAATTGCTGGAATATTGCTAAAAGCGGCGTAAAATCACACTCTCTCATTCTCTCTCTCACATAGAACAACTTAAAACTTACTTTATGTTGAACTTGCTTTTAAGTTGCAATGTCAGTTCTCTTTTGCTGAATGTTGCGCTTCGGTTGTCTATATTTATTTGGTTTGCGGATTCTTTAAAAAAAACCATAAGTGGTCGACATAAACATAATTTTTTTTTATAATAGGTGTTTTTTTTTATAAAAGGTATTATTGGCCGGGCGATAGAAAGAAAGAAATAACGATTCAGGGCAATATGACGCACACGGGTGACTTCTTCCTTCATGGCCTACCGTCTAGATTGTTTTCATTTCTGAATTTATTAAACAGGCTCGGTTCGAAGAAAAAAATGAAGAATGTGAAGTTTGGGGTCGGTGGATGTGTTCATACGTAATTAAAACAAGCATCGATCCATGTGGCCGTCATGGTGCATAATACTGCAATACGTCTCATTCGAGGCCGACCTGATGGCAGGGTCAAGCATAACTTGAGAATCTGAAAATGTCGCCATTCACAAACACAAACTGTTTCGATCTAGTTTCGGGCCAGTAACTGAAATCGTTGTGCCCTGATTATGTATACTGAGAAGCACCCCCTACCCCCCTCCCTCTGCCATTAGACGGACTGACACGTCGGGCTGGCGGAATATTCCAGGACAGTGGTGAGCGTGTTCTCTAATGGCTACTTGCAGTGTTCTAGAGCCACCTAGACACAGATTAAGCCATTTAAAGCAGCTCATAAAATTACAAATCACTTCAAGACGTGATTAACAAACTGCAGTCAGCATTACGCACTGTCCGTGACATGCAGCGTGGCGAGAGATGTGTGTGTCTCAATATGGATGTGGTCATGGACGAGCATTGTCTGACACGCATGACGGTCCTGGAATCGTCGCTTTGTATGGGGAAAGTAACTTCAGATTCCATACACAGTATAGGCCTGCCTCAGATAGTCCATATTTCATGTGAGCGTTCCGGGGTAGAATAGGTCTTCAGAAATCTATGCTGGACGCAAGAGGCGACTAACGGTGATGCTCATGCTATCAATCATTGGAGTGTCTGGTCCAGGCGCGATTATTTGCAGAGCGCCGTCATATAGCTGGAATATATTGGAGTGTGGCGCTAAGCAACAAACAAACAAATCACGTGAGCGGGTTTGTCTCTGAGTGGACTAGTCGAGTCACACTTGCCCCTGTGACATTGAGGAAAGAATCCCCAAAGTCGTTCAAAACACTCACTTACTCACGCATGGCATTAGTTTAGAGATGGATCGTTGATACATGACACTAGTTTAGAGGTGAATCGTTGATGCATGACATTAGTTTAGAGGTGGATCGTTGATGCATGACATTAGTTTAGAGGTGGATCGTTGTTACAAGACGTTAGTTTAGAGGTGGATCGTTGTTACGTGACATTCGTTTAGAGGTGGATCGTTGATACATGATACTAGTTTAGAGGTGGATCGTTGTTACGTGACATTTGTTTAGAAGTGAATCATTGTTACAAGACGTTAGTTTAGAGATGGATGGTATGACATTAGTTTAGAGGTGGATCGTTGTTACAAGACGTTAGTTTAGAGGTGGATCGTTGTTACGTGAAATTCGTTTAGAGGTGGATCGTTGATAAATGATACTAGTTTAGAGGTGGATCGTTGTTACGTGACATTTGTTTAGAAGTGAATCATTGTTACATGACGTTAGTTTAGAGATGGATGGTATGACATTAGTTTAGAGGTGGATCGTTGATGTATGACATTAGTTTAAAGGTGGATTGTTCTTACTTGACGTTAATTTAGAGGTGAATCGTTGTTGCATGACGTACATTTACAGGTGGATGGTTGATGCATGACATTAGTTAAGAGGTTGATCGTTGATGCATGAAATTAGTTTCGAGGTTGATCGTTGATATATGACATTACTTTAGAGGTTGATCGTTGATACATTACGTTAGTTTAGAGGTGGATCGCTAATACATGACATTAGTTTAGAGGTGGATGGTTGATACATGACATTAGTTTAGAGGTGGGTCGTTAATGCATGACATTAGTTTAGAGGTGGATCGTTGATATATGACGTTAGTTTAGAGGTGGATCGTTGATATATGACGTTAGTTTAGAGGTTGATCGTTAATACATGACATTAGTTTAGAGGTGGATCGTTGATATATGACGTTAGTTTAGAGGTGGATCGTTGATATATGACGTTAGTTTAGAGGTTGATCGTTAATACATGACATTAGTTTACAGGTGGATCGTTGATATATGACGTTAGTTTAGAGGTTGATCGTTAATACATGACATTAGTTTAGAGGTTGATCGTTAATACATGACATAAGTTTAGGGGTTGATCGTTGATATATGACGTTAGTTTAGAGGTTGATCGTTGATATATGACGTTAGTTTAGAGGTTGATCGTTAATAGATGATATTAGTTTAGAGGTTGATCGTTAATAGATGATATTAGTTTAGAGGTTGATCGTTAATGCATGTCATTAGTTTAGAGGTGGATCGTTGATATATGACGTTAGTTTTGAGATGGGTCGTTGATACATGACAAGAGTTTAGAGGTTGATCGTTAATACATGACGTTAGTTTAGAGGTTGATCGTTAATACATGACATTAGTTTAGAGGTGGAACGTTGATATATGACGTTAGTTTAGAGGTGGATGGTTGATACATGACATTAGTTTAGAGGTTGATCGTTAATGCATGACATTAGTTTAAAGGTTGATCGTTAAGACATGACGTTAGTTTAGAGGTTGATCGTTAATACATGACATTAGGGCTAATTCTAGTATACAGAACGTGAACATAGTTAAGAACAATATTTACACAGGAGACGATAAGAAATGTTTATCGGGTTATGAGTACATACCCTGTAACCAAATAAAGCTGAGATGGGATTGTTTTGAGAAAATTATCCCGTATATGTTGGAAATATTAAACGGTCTGTTCCTTGTCTCCACAGCCTGAGACAACGAGGCTTGCGTCAGCCGGGCCATGTAATGAGATCCGAGGCCAAGTGAGAGTGGTAGATAAGATGCTAATCGCTTCCTTTGTAACTTAACATGCTGTGACAATCTATTACCATTCAAACCTATTCCCTTGTCCGTCGTGACGAGATCAAATACGCTCACAATTGGGCGTAACGACCGGTGTAAGCCGATCTGGACGTTCGGGATCAAGACAGGTGCGACCGTAGGATAGCCTAAGACATGTCCGGTTTTACAATAAACCAAATAGATGAACGGTTCGGTCAGAGATCATATACTGATGTGGTTGGGTTTACATCGTTGTGAGACACCATGAAGCTAATTCAAGAGAAAGGAACAACGCTGTAGTATAAAACGTTCGGCCCCATACCCCTTCTTTTTATCACAACCGCGGAAGAATATGAGGTCAGTCCGCGAGATATAGTACAGGGCTCTCAGGCAGTTATAATTCGCTGTGCAGAGTTGCGTCCCTTGGGTGTTTCAGGATCTTATGCGAATTAAGAACTATTTGCGAATTTCGGATTCCCCCTGATTGTTTCCTGATTTGTCAACACTATACCCATGCCCGTCAGTTTCAACAACAAGCAACACATATTAAGCTGACACGCCGTGATAAATTTGGAATACTGTTCAAAGCGTTAAACTCACTCACTCACTCACTCACCCACTCACAACATGCTTGATTTGAGTGAGTCAAACTAGGACGTTCATGTCACGTAGTTTCTACACGGAGTTGGTTTCCATACGCTGTCGGTGACGTCGATCTCGGCGACACGCCCATGCAGCAGTTGACGTCACTGGAAAGATACACCTACCACAATACCTACAGGGTACAATGAATATATCAGTACTCTTGGAAATTATGAGGTTAGTTGAAATGGGGTTTAACAGTCGCGTACAAGATTATCGAACTTATATAGCGACATGCACGTGTGTGTGTGGCTGTTTGTACTTGTCCGGACTGATGCCGATTTTATAGTGCCAGCCCACTGAGATACCATGCCGCAGTTTAACATGAATACCCCACTCAGACACAGTATACTGACCCCGAGCCGACCAGTCCTTGTTTTAGCCCCTTAATGCCGTGCGCCAGGCAGGGTAACAACAAGTAATATATTTTAACGTCATTTGATACGACGCAGCCGGGGATCGAACCCCGGACCTTCCGCTCCTCGGGCGGACGCTCTACCCCTAGACCACGGAGGTGGTTTGGAAATGTATGAAAGTGTTGAGGGTGAAGAGAACACGATGTAGCTGTCACTCTGTCATATAGTCTGACATATATCTTAACATTTGTTTGTCGTATATTGCTATCTACCAAATGTCAAATAAGTAACATATATATATGAGTACACTTTTGTTTTCATATGTGTCATGTTATAACTAATTCACCTTTAAAGTGTTCGAATCCCAGTCCGCCACGGTTATGTGTCTAGGTTTTTCAGCACTATACCCATGCTCGTGGGTTTCACCAAGCAGTAAACGTCTCGGGCCTGCACCACTTCGGGCTTTCCTCCCGCGTGAGGCTGACACGTCGTCATCTAACTGTACTACTGTATAAAGCGGCGTTAAACCAAGACTCACTCACTCACTTACTGTATATAAAGGCATATTACATGTCACCACTAAACAGAACAGCGAATTACTCTGAGGCAAACGCTGTGTCTGTACAAGCTTACTTGGCTATATTCCACCAATATGACCGTGGTCTGTAAATAACGAAAAAGACAATCCAGTAATTGACATCCTGGGCACCGATCCTCGCAAGTGGGATACGGTGTCATACAATCAGCGAGTCATCGCCAAAACGACAAAACAGATTGCTCTATACCTATATCGTTACCCAGACGCCCCAAGGACCTGACGAAAACCGACTGGTTCGAAGCTGACCGCGTCAATGACTTACAACCCATAGTTACCTCTATGAAGAGACATACATATACGATTAGCTAGCTAGCGTCCGTGTCATCACAATGTATATACAGACCGACACAAGTTTAACATGTCTGCTTGACTCTCACTACGGTGAAGTAACACTGACGCCAGTCAACTACTTCCTGTCTGCCTCCACATTGTGGTAACATTAATAACCTGTCTATCGGGGAAACAACCTGGGGTGTCCCTGGTCTATTGATAACACAGCCAGTTAAATCGATGACACAATCAAGAGTATTGCCCGTCTATTGATAACGCAAACTTTGGTATTGATGACACAGCCAAGGATATTCCCCGTCTATTGATAACAACCAGGGATATTGATACCACAACCAAGGGTATTGATGACACAACCAATGGCATTGTCCCTCTATTGATAATACAATCTGGGGTATTGCCCGTCTATTGATAACACAACCAAGGGTATTGATAACTCAAACAAGAGTATTTCCCGTCTATTGATAACACAACCAAGGGTATTGATAACACAATCTGGGGTATTGCCCGTCTATTGATAACACAACCAAGGATATTGATAACTCAAACAAGAGTATTGCCCGTCTATTGATAACACAACCAAGGGTATTGATAACTCAAACAAGAGTATTTCCCGTCTATTGATAACACAACCAAGGGTATTGATAACTCAAACAAGAGTATTGCCCGTCTATTGATAACACAACCAAGGGTATTGATAACTCAAACAAGAGTATTGCCCGTCTATTGATAACACAACCAAGGGTATTGATAACTCAAACAAGAGTATTGCCCGTCTATTGACAACACAACCAAGGGTATTGATAACTCAAACAAGAGTATTGCCCGTCTATTGATAACACAATCAAGGGTATTGATAACTCAAACAAGAGTATTGCCCGTCTATTGATAACACAACCAAGGGTATTGATAACTCAAACGAGAGTATTTCCCGTCTATTGATAACACAACCAAGGGTATTGATAACTCAAACAAGAGTATTGCCCGTCTATTGATAACACAACCAAGGATATTGATAACTCAAACAAGAGTATTTCCCGTCTATTGATAACACAACCAAGGGTATTGATAACTTAAACAAGAGTATTGCCCGTGTGTTGATAACACAACCTTGGGTATTAATGACACAGCCAGGGGTATTGATGACACAACCAACTTGAAGGGTATTGCCCGTCTATTGATAACACAAACGGGGGTATTAATGACACGGCCAGGGGTATTGATGACACAGCCAGAGGTATTGATGACACAACCATGAGTATTGCCCGTCTACTGATAACACAGCAAATCTTCCGATGACATAGAATTGTCTGTCTATCATAGCAACCGATTTGGGACAACCATTGTCTGAATGAACATTTAATTCCAAAGGCTAAGTACGCTGTAACCGTGGTATGTAGGTATTCCTTGAATCACTTAAATGCCGTTTTTATAAGATGCTAATCCAACGTGTTATTCCCCACTGTACGGTACATTACCTGTCTGCTACGGGCTGTGCAACTACGTCACCGATTAATTATTGTCGTTTGTGTTCATGAATTAATTCATGTCATGTGACCATGGCTATATAGGCCTTGGTCCACACAGAGAGAGAGAGGGGGGGTGGGGGGTGGGGGGTGGGGGGATGGGGGTGGGGAGAGATAGGCAGAGGGAGAGAGAGAGAGAGAGAGAGGGGGGGGGGGGGGGGTTAGGGACTACGGGCACTACCACCATCACTACTATCGCTGTATACTGACCTGGCACATAGTGTCTTGTATATATGTATATCTGCCTATATTAAGTAAACTTGTATATACCGCAAGCCATTAACTTGATGTTTTCACTTCCTACCGAACCAGTTCATATACGAATATGAAAATAACATGAATCATCGTCACACCAACGCGTTGTTTCGTGTCTTGATAACACAGTCATTGGTTCCTATAACACAGTCAGGGGAATAGCCGGCCTTCTGGTGACACATATCCAATGGTATAGGGTCGATACAACGTTAGTAATTTTCCTGATGACCTATGCTATATATGTATGCAGTGCGTGCTAATCTCGTGCATACACCAGACGTTGTAGCTTCATATGAACAAGAAGATACACACGTTTCTGTCATTCAGTGATGAAGGAAACACGTTATTCTGTGTTTCCTGACCGGACATGTGTGAACTTACGTGGCATGCTGCCATTGCACCTGATTCACTGAGGACAAAACAATTACAAAAATCTATCCTTTCTATGATAAAACATAAAAATAGATAATAGGCTTACCTGTTAACTACCTGCCCACGCGGCTGACGGCGAGTTTAGATGCCAGGTCTAGTACAACTGAGCTCGTGCGTGGACCCTCGACGCCTCGTTATTTACCTGAAGTACTGCAAACACCATGTTCCCATTCCGTTCTTCAAAAATAAACTTGAATGGAAGACACTTCGTGACTTTGAGCATCTTAACAAGGTTAGATAAAGAGAGGGGGGCTGGAAGGCGAACGGTCTTCGTTATGTGATACTGCAAGGGCAAACACACTCACTGTGTCGCAGTGTGAGAAATATCGCCCCCAGCAGTTCTACGCAGCACTGCTTCAGAGCCATTGACAAATTTGCTTTGGAAACCTAGCAGGCTAGTTTCGCACCTTGAATATTTAGGCAAATATGTCTTAACCCGAGAGTTGAAGGGTCGAGGCTGGTCCGATGGCTCACCCCACAAACGGCCGCTGTGCATAGTCCTTTTTAGACAACTAAATCTTTGCGTTGTTATTGAATATAAAGATATTTGAATCGAGCCAGTCCTGATATGAAGTCACTTTTTACTTACTTTACACGAAACTATGTCATACCATCTTCAAATAAACGCAGTTCAAAAGTGTTCCTAGATGATTTGTCCCGCATTTTCAGTGGGAAGAGTTCAGTCATTCTTTACAAGACAGATTAGGGTTTGTACAAATACACTCAGTATAAGTATGAAGGTCGGGTTAGATATCCATCTCTCGCCCGGGAAAGCTGAGGTCCACCCCTACCCCACATGCATATATTAGGACACTATGTTTGTCTTTACATGCAGCACACGGCCGCTCAGTCTAACCTGTGAGTCGCTGTACAGATGGAGTCTCTGGTCTGACACACGAAGGAATCCACAAACAGGCGAAACTGCGGTCTGGAGTATTGCTAAAAGCCACGTTAAGCCTCACTCACTCACTCACTCACTCACTCCTCAACCACTCACTCAACCACTCACCACTCACTCAACCACTCACCACTCACTCAACCACTCTCTCACTCACTCACTCACTCACAAACCCACTCTCTCACTCACTCACAAACTCACTCTCTCACTCTATTGTAAAACCTGAGACAAAATAAGTTTCACAATATCTTCTGGAACACATATATTTTCAAACAAACTCCATGTTTTATAATTTGTATTTATTGATATGGCTTTGAATATCTTGAACTAACCTATGATCACAGGTATTAATCTGTTCAAGGACAAATTACGAACAGCCGACTGGTTGTTGAATTAACGCTTTCATATGTAGGTCAGATTGCACAGCTGACCTGCACAGTCTATAACACAACTGGATCAGTTACATCAGCACGTGTACATCTGCATTCATGCATGTAACCTGATCGTGTAAATTACCTTATTAGCAAAGATCGTATCAGGTGATGTAGCAGTAGAATCAGGCACTAAATCAAGGAATGTATCGCTGTGCATGTCCACAACGTATTTGTTTTTTTAAAATAGTTGAGTTTAAAATATATCGATGAGCAGTTGTCCTGTTTTGTATTTCCAGATGCCAGGCCAGAACCATGTGAACGCATGTGCAGTGTGTTTGTTTGCTGTTTGTTTGTTTGTTGTTTAACGACGCACTCCGCAACATTCCAGCTATATAACATCAGTCTTTAGATGAACGAGTCTGGACCAGACAATCCAGTGATTAACATCATGAGCATCGATCTACGCAATTGGGATACGATGACATGCATCAACCAAATTACGAGCCTCCTGGCCACCCGATCCCGTTTGTCGTCTCTCACAAGCATAGGTTGCTGTAGTCCAACTCTAATACCTAGGCAGATGAGTACGTGTGTGTACTGTGTTCTTTACACAGACAACGTGACAGAATTATCAGTGCAGATATAAGTTAATCCAGAGGCAAAGTTCTCCAGCTACATCCAAAATTCGTGATTCACAAGAAGAATCGCACTCTTAATGCTACTCCCTGTTTGCTTACCACACCCTTTGCTATATCCCTCTCTTCCCTTACCACACCCTTTGCTATATCCCTCTCTTCCCTTACCACACCCTTTGCTATATCCCTCTCTTCCCTTACCACACCCTTTACTATATCCCTCTCTTCCCTTACCACACCCTTTTCTATATCCCTCTCTTCCCTTACCACACCCTTTGCTATATCCCTCTCTTCCCTTACCACACCCTTTACTATATCCCTCTCTTCCCTTACCACACCCTTTGCTATATCCCTCTCTTCCCTTACCACACCCTTTGCTATATCCATCTCTTCCCTTACCACACCCTTTGCTATATCCCTCTCTTCCCTTACCACACCCTTTGCTATATCCCTCTCTTCCCTTACCACACCCTTTGCTATATCCCTCTCTTCCCTTACCACACCCTTTGCTATATCCCTCTCTTCCCTTACCACACCCTTTGCTATATCCCTCTCTTCCCTTACCACACCCTTTGCTATATCCCTCTCTTCCCTTACCACACCCTTTGCTATATCCCTCTCTTCCCTTACCACACCCTTTGCTTTATCCCTCTCTTCCCTTACCACACCCTTTGCTATATCCCTCTCTTCCCTTACCACACCCTTTGCTATATCCCTCTCTTCCCTTACCACACCCTTTGCTATATCCCTCTCTTCCCTTACCACACCCTTTGCTATATCCCTATCTTCCCTTACCACACCCTTTGCTATATCCCTCTCTCCCCTTACCACACTTACTACACATACCACAAAACAAGGACGGGTCGGCTCGGAGTCAGTATACCATGCCTAAGTGGGCTAGCACTATAAAACCGGTATTAGGACGGACTACTATCGGCAGTCACATGCACGCACGCACGCACGCACGCATGTACGCACGCACGCACGCACGCACGCACGCACGCACGCACGCACGCACACAGTGCTCTTGGTGGGAAACGTCTAAGACCTGCTTTCCTCCCACACTAAGCTGACATGCCGTGATACAACTTGAATATTGTGCAAAGCGGCGTTAAACCTTACTCACTCACTCACTCACTCCTCAGATGATTCGTATAACGTTTCTTTCGAGTATGAGTATCACCCAACAATGCAAATAACCATTGAAGTGTCGCTCTACACCTTCTCAGTATGAATGTGAAATGATATTTGCAGCCTTATTACATTTATCAATCGGAACACGGAACTCAAGCTAACGCCATAATAACGGTGACGTCATATGTCATGATTTGCAATCTTGTTTATATCTTATCGCAATTTTAATCTCAAGGGCCTAACCTTATTCCGATTCTCTACGACAATGGCGTGGTCATTGACGGGCAGACTGGTACACTACCTTGTACTCGGCGTCTGTTGTACATTGTTACATGCTGTACCGAAGCTTGGTAAGTAATCCTGATACCATCAAACTAAGGTATACATGGGTTGTAGTGAGTGAGTTTGATTTAACGTCGCTTTGAACAGTATGCCAGCTCTATCATGGCGTGTCAGGAGGATGAGATGCAGGTCTTAGACGTTTACCACTTCAGTGAAATCGGCGAGCACATACACACGCAGAAATATAATCACGGCGAAGTTGGGATTCGAACCTCCGATCATGGTGTCTTGCAAGGGACGCAACTCTGCATAGGGATTTAGACGACTAGGCCACTTTTACCATATATATGTTGTATTGAGCATAGACATCACTTGCAATATCATGTACTGATCAGGACTGTTCCACAAATCTATGTTAAAGAATGGGGGCGAGTGAGTGAATGTTGTTTTACGTCGTTGTCAGTAATGTTCCAGTCATATCACGGCGTCCTGTAAATATTCGAATCTGGACCAGACAAACCACTGATAGCTATTATGAGCAACGCAGATTTTTCAAAAGAGTGTCAAATATTTAAAATATTATATTTATGATGATGATGATGATGATTATAATTATTGTTGTTATTATTATCATTATTGTTGTTTTTGTTTTTGTTTTTCTTCTTCTTCTTATTATTATTATTATCATTATCATTATCATTATTATTATTATTTTGATGATAATTATGAGTATTATTATTCAAAGTGTTATTCGTGTGTTCTGCCAGCAGTAGTATGTTTCAGCGTCTTACAATGTGGACACGGCCAAGGTGTCCGTGTCCGGCATCTCTTCTGGCGCGTGCATGGCCACCCAGTACCACGTGGTCCACTCCAGGGAGGTCATGGGCGCCGGCATCATAGCTGGAGGTAACGTCATCAGTGACATCAACTCCAGTCTGAGAAGCTTGACGTGGCGCATATTGTAATGTTATAATATATGACAACCCGGCAGTAACTGTGACCATATTGATTGATTGATAACTGATATTAGATATGATTATTTGGTATATATTGGTTATAAACTGCCGCGGGAAAGAATGTATACACGTAAAAATTGGATGTGAGAAAAAATTACAAAAGTTATCAAAGCAAGACTGGGCTGAAATAGTCTCTGAAACACTGTAAACTTATTGTTCAAAACACAACTATGATACTCGTATCAAATACATCACCATCAAATAACAATTTCATGTTTATTTCATTTATAATCACTGTCAAACATGTATACTTTTTTCCCCTTTTAACTTTGTACAAAACATATTGAGGTAGCTTGATGTATTTTATATGCGTATGGGGTTAAAATTTATAACTACGGTACATTTCCTGATGGCGAGTCATATCGCCATAACCAGTATAGATATAGCAAACATCGCAAGGCAGAAAGTTGAAAGTTTGGAACCGTTATGAAACCGATGGAATCCATGTCCAGGGCACCAAGGCCAGCAGAATGTCAAGCGGGATGGTTCCGAACATCAAATATACTTTATCTCATTGCACCAAAGACGTCATTATCAGGTCGAGGCTAAATGGACTGGTTGTCGGTGATAGATTCTGTAATACGAACATGCATGTCATTATGTGTTAATGGTGGTTATTATTACTCGTATACCATTATCTTAGGTGTGTTGTCATGTATGAAACAAACACCACTCAGCATTACCGTTTGCACCATGTGAAATTGTTGCTGGGATCTGAAAATGCTTACGTTCATCGAGCTCAATATTTCGAGAGAACTACACTGCTGGCCTTGTTTTAGACACTGATATAAATGAGTGGTACCTGTTATTTATCAACACGTGTTATTTATCAACATGTGTTATATATCATCACGTGTTATTCATCATCACACAGTATTCATCAACACGTGTTATTTATGAACACATGTTATTCATCAACACATGTCATTCATCATCACGTGTTATTTACCATCACTTGTTATTCATCAACACGTGTTAATCATCATCAGGTGTAATTCATCAACACGTGTTAATCATCATCACGTGTAATTCATCAATACATGTTATTCATCATCACGTGTTATTCATCAACACGTGTTAATCATCATCACGTGTAATTCATCAATACATGTTATTCATCATCACGTATTATTCATCAACACGTATTAATCATCATCACGTGTAATTCATCAATACATGTTATTCATCATCACGTGTTATTCATCAACACGTGTTAATCATCATCAGGTGTAATTCATCAATACATGTTATTCATCATCACGTGTTATTCATCAACACGTGTTAATCATCATCACGTGTAATTCATCAATACATGTTATTCATCATCACGTGTTATTCATCATCACGTGTTATTCATGTCATACTTGTATACCGCCCCTTCCCTCAGCGCCCTTCATGTGTTCCGGGGGACTAGTGGCCACGGCGGTGGGGACGTGCATGAAGTCCCCGTCCCTGATCAGCGTCACTGCCCTCGAAGCCATCACGTCATCAGGGGCGTGGTTTGGGAACGTCGACGCCACATACCACATGAAGAACGACCGGGTGTTCATCTTTGACGGCACTAAAGACTCTGTGGTTAACCCAGGTAATGCATGCTCCTGAGTACATAACGGATGGTATCGGGCCAGCCAGTAAATGTATGAATTATTATCATACCTCAGAATCCCTTATACCCCGCCACGAGCAAGTCAGGCTGCATTAAACCCCATGTACCCCTCCTGATCCTGCTACAAGTTATAATACGTGTCACGTATAAAGTAACAAAGGTGAGGTGCCGTGAGGTGAAATGGGGTTTAACGTCGAGTCCAAGATTATTGCACTTATATAGCGTCGTGCATGCACGTGTATGTGTGTGTGTGGCTGCTTGTACTAGTCCTGACGGATGCCGATTTATAGTGCTAGCTCACTGAGATACCATGCCGCAGTTTAACATGAATACCCAACTCAGACACAGTATACTGGCTCCAAGCCGACCAGTCCTTGTTTTAGACCCTAATGCCGAGCGCCAGACAGGGTAACAACATGTACCATCTTTTAACGTCTATTGGTATGACGCGGGCGGGGATCGATCCCCAGACCTTCCGCTCACCGGGCGGACGCTCTACTACGGAGGCGGTCTAAAGTAACAAAGAAATACACAGATGGTAGAGTGTACCCTGCTTTGAGAATATGTCAGTAATTTCACTAGGGAGGTACCGTAAATGCGCCTACATTGTAACCATGTGGGACGACAAACCAATGCCTTCGGCGAGGCTTTAACCACTGACCTACCTCACCACCCTCTAAATGACATATCGACACGTTATATCCGGACTGACTGGGAAATATTATAAAGACGATGACGATATGGAGTGAGGAAAAGTTTTTCGTTCTCCTTTTAAGCGAGTGTAGTGTTCTCTAGTCATACCGACGACATGGGTTCAACCTGCCGCAAGGGTACGTGTGTGCCCGCCATGATATTGCTAGGATGTCACCCCCACTTCTTTGTCTTCCCCAAGTTGCTGGACAGAAGGTGGCTCAGTACTACGGTCATTATATGCCCAGCTCCCACATCAAGACGGTCTTCAACATCAACGCCGAACACGGCATGGTAAGTCGTTGCTGAAGATGACATGGATGGCGTCACTCTTTGTATCGTCGATGTAGGTGACGTGAAAGCCGTTACTCTTTATGTCGTCGCTGTAGATGTCGTGGATGCCGTTACTTTTTATATCGTCGCTGTAGGTGCCGTGGGTGCCGTTACTCTTTATGTCGTCAATGTAGATGACGTGGATGCCGTTACTTTTTATATCGTCGCTGTAGGTGCCCTGGGTGCCGTTACTCTTTATGTCGTCAATGTAGATGACCTGGAAGCCGTTACTCTTTGTATCGTCGATGTAGGTGACGTGGAAGCCGTCACTATTTATATCGTCGCTGTAGGTGACGTGGATGCCGTTACTCTTTATATCGTCGCTGTAGATGACCTGGAAGCCGTTACTCTTTATATCGTCGCTGTAGGTGACGTGGATGCCGTTACTCTTTATGTCGTCTTTACACATCGCCGACTGTTGCCACTTTAACAAATAGGAACCACAGTTTATAAATCATGTGATTTATTGTTTCGAGTCATAATTCAAATGGAAAAGAAAACGGAAATCAGTTGGCAACGTTTGCAGACCACAATCAAGTAGAAAACTGTATGTACTTAGATCTCAGCACTGTGACATTTCTGCACTTCAACGTCAGTTTACATTGTACTTAATCCGCTCAGATGTTTAAAAACGTCAAGCCAAAATATTTAATCACTCAACAATTGGCTCTTAAATAAATATACTTGTTTAAGAGATAAGTATTTTATCATATATGGCGGGTTCAACAGCCGACCTTGAACTACGGCGGAGCATGTGATCAGCTCAATTCGAAAACCTACCTCAACAACTGCAACTACTCCGCAGCCTTTCAACTCCTCAACCACATCTACGGCGGACTGCAGGTAACAACCATGTACAACATAGTGATTAAGTACTCACGTTGTAACTCAGGAATGTACAGTGTGTAGCAATATGTAGTATGGTTATAACGAAATGATACAGTCTGTAGCAATATGTAGTATGGTTGTAACGTAATGATACAATCTGTAGCAATATGTAGTATGGTTGTAACGTAATGATACAGTGTGTAGCAATGTGCAGTATGGTTGTAACGTAATGATACAGTCTGTAGCAATATGTAGTATGGTTGTAACGTAATGATACAGTCTGTAGTAATGCAGTAACGTAGGGAGCTTGTGAAGGCCTCTAGCTGTCTTAGCATCCATCACTGTTCTCTCGTAAAGATCCCGTTGGGGTTCCCGGTACGCATTGCACACTCTTGTTGGGTCATAACAGATCCCCAGTACCCCTTGCTTGTCTCCCCGTGGAGTTCCCGGTACGCATTGCACACTCTTGTTGGGTTAGAACAGATCCCTGGTACCTCTTGCTTGTCTCCCCGTGGAGTTCCCGGTACGCATTGCACAGTCTTGTTGGGTTAGAACAGATCCCTGGTACCTCTTGCTTGTCTCCCCGTGGAGTTCCCGGTACGCATTGCACAGTCTTGTTGGGTTAGAACAGATCCCCAGTACCCCTTGCTTGTCTCCCCGTGGAGTTCCCGGTACGCATTGCACAGTCTTGTTGGGTTAGAACAGATCCCTGGTACCTCTTGCTTGTCTCCCCGTGGAGTTCCGGTACGCATTGCACAGTCTTGTTGGGTTAGAACAGATCCCCAGTACCCCTTGCTTGTCTCCCCGTGGAGTTCCCGGTACGCATTGCACAGTCTTGTTGGGTTAGAACAGATCCCCAGTACCCCTTGCTTGTCTCCCCGTGGAGTTCCCGGTACGCATTGCACACTCTTGTTGGGTTAGAACAGATCCCTGGTACCTCTTGCTTGTCTCCCCGTGGAGTTCCCGGTACGCATTGCACAGTCTTGTTGGGTTAGAACAGATCCCCAGTACCCCTTGCTTGTCTCCCCGTGGAGTTCCCGGTACGCATTGCACAGTCTTGTTGGGTTAGAACAGATCCCTGGTACCTCTTGCTTGTCTCCCCGTGGAGTTCCGGTACGCATTGCACAGTCTTGTTGGGTTAGAACAGATCCCCAGTACCCCTTGCTTGTCTCCCCGTGGAGTTCCCGGTACGCATTGCACAGTCTTGTTGGGTTAGAACAGATCCCCAGTACCCCTTGCTTGTCTCCCCGTGGAGTTCCCGGTACGCATTGCACAGTCTTGTTGGGTTAGAACAGATCCCTGGTACCCCTTGCTTGTCTCCCCGTGGAGTTCCCGGTACGCATTGCACAGTCTTGTTGGGTTAGAACAGATCCCTGGTACCTCTTGCTTGTCTCCCCGTGGAGTTCCGGTACGCATTGCACAGTCTTGTTGGGTTAGAACAGATCCCCAGTACCCCTTGCTTGTCTCCCCGTGGAGTTCCCGGTACGCATTGCACAGTCTTGTTGGGTTAGAACAGATCCCCAGTACCCCTTGCTTGTCTCCCCGTGGAGTTCCCGGTACGCATTGCACAGTCTTGTTGGGTTGGAACAGATCCCTGGTACCTCTTGCTTGTCTCCCCGTGGAGATCCCGGTACGCATTGCACAGTCTTGTTGGGTTAGAACAGATCCCTGGTACCTCTTGCTTGTCTCCCCGTGGAGTTCCCGGTACGCATTGCACAGTCTTGTT
The DNA here is from genome assembly GCF_022045235.1 of Haliotis cracherodii. Classification (NCBI taxonomy): domain Eukaryota; kingdom Metazoa; phylum Mollusca; class Gastropoda; order Lepetellida; family Haliotidae; genus Haliotis; species Haliotis cracherodii. Next base: position 23,955,746 of record NW_027266273.1, read on the forward strand.
GGGTTAGAACAGATCCCCAGTACCCCTTGCTTGTCTCCCCGTGGAGTTCCCGGTACGCATTGCACAGTCTTGTTGGGTTAGAACAGATCCCTGGTACCCCTTGCTTGTCTCCCCGTGGAGTTCCCGGTACGCATTGCACAGTCTTGTTGGGTTAGAACAGATCCCTGGTACCTCTTGCTTGTCTCCCCGTGGAGTTCCGGTACGCATTGCACAGTCTTGTTGGGTTAGAACAGATCCCCAGTACCCCTTGCTTGTCTCCCCGTGGAGTTCCCGGTACGCATTGCACAGTCTTGTTGGGTTAGAACAGATCCCCAGTACCCCTTGCTTGTCTCCCCGTGGAGTTCCCGGTACGCATTGCACAGTCTTGTTGGGTTAGAACAGATCCCTGGTACCCCTTGCTTGTCTCCCCGTGGAGTTCCCGGTACGCATTGCACAGTCTTGTTGGGTTAGAACAGATCCCTGGTACCTCTTGCTTGTCTCCCCGTGGAGTTCCGGTACGCATTGCACAGTCTTGTTGGGTTAGAACAGATCCCCAGTACCCCTTGCTTGTCTCCCCGTGGAGTTCCCGGTACGCATTGCACAGTCTTGTTGGGTTAGAACAGATCCCCAGTACCCCTTGCTTGTCTCCCCGTGGAGTTCCCGGTACGCATTGCACAGTCTTGTTGGGTTGGAACAGATCCCTGGTACCTCTTGCTTGTCTCCCCGTGGAGATCCCGGTACGCATTGCACAGTCTTGTTGGGTTAGAACAGATCCCTGGTACCTCTTGCTTGTCTCCCCGTGGAGTTCCCGGTACGCATTGCACAGTCTTGTTGGGTTAGAACAGATCCCCAGTACCCCTTGCTTGTCTCCCCGTGGAGTTCCCGGTACGCATTGCACAGTCTTGTTGGGTTAGAACAGATCCCTGGTACCCCTTGCTTGTCTCCCCGTGGAGTTCCCGGTACGCATTGCACAGTCTTGTTGGGTTAGAACAGATCCCTGGTACCTCTTGCTTGTCTCCCCGTGGAGTTCCCGGTACGCATTGCACAGTCTTGTTGGGTTAGAGCAGATCCCCAGTACCCCTTGCTTGTCTCCCCGTGGAGTTCCCGGTACGCATTGCACAGTCTTGTTGGGTTAGAACAGATCCCCAGTACCCCTTGCTTGCCTCCCGTGGAGATCCCGGTTAGAACAGATCTCTAGTGCCCCTTGCTTGCCTCCCGTGGAGATCCCGGTTAGAATAGATCCCCAGTACCCCATGCTTGTCTCCCCGTAGAGTTCCCGGTTAGAACAGATCCCCAGTACCCCATGCTTGTCTCCCAGTGGAGATCCCGGTTAGAATAGATCCCCAGTACCCCATGCTTGTCTCCCCGTGGAGATCCCGGTTAGAACAGATTTCTAGTGCCCCATGCATGTCTCCCCGTGGAGATCCCGGTTAGAACAGATCTCTAGTGTCCCATGCATGTCTCCCCGTGGAGATCCCGGTTGGAACAGATCTCCAGTACCCCATGCTTGTCTCCCCGTGGAGATCCTGGTTGGAACAGATCTTTAGTGCCCCATGCATGTCTCCCCGTGGAGATCCCGGTTAGAACAGATCTCTAGTTCCCCATACATGTCTCCCCGTGGAGATCCCGGTTAGAACAGATCTCTAGTGCCACATGCTTGTCTCCCCATGGAGTTCCCGGTTAGAACAGATCTCTAGTGCCCCATGCTCGTCTCCCCGTGGAGTTCCCGGTTAGAACAGATCTGAAGTACCCCATGCATGTCTCCCCGTGGAGATCCTGGTTGGAACAGATCTGAAGTACCCCATGCATGTCTCCCCGTGGAGATCCTGGTTGGAACAGATCTCTAGTGCCCCATGCATGTCTCCCCGTGAGGATCCCGGTTAGAACAGATCTCTAGTGCCCCATGCATGTCTCCCCGTGAGGATCCCGGTTAGAACAGATCTCTGGTGCCCTATGCATGTCTCCCCATGGAGTTCCCGGTTAGAACAGATCCCCAGTACCCCATGCTTGTCTCCCCGTGGAGTTCCCGGTTAGAACAGATCTCTAGTGCCCCATGCTTGTCTCCCCGTGGAGATCCCGGTTAGAACAGATCCCCAGTACCCCATGCTTGTCTCCCCGTGGAGATCCCGGTTAGAACAGATCCCCAGTACCCCATGCTTGTCTCCCAGTGGAGATCCCGGTTAGAATAGATCCCCAGTACCCCATGCTTGTCTCCCCGTGGAGATCCCGGTTAGAACAGATTTCTAGTGCCCCATGCATGTCTCCCCGTGGAGATCCCGGTTAGAACAGATCTCTAGTGTCCCATGCATGTCTCCCCGTGGAGATCCCGGTTGGAACAGATCTCCAGTACCCCATGCTTGTCTCCCCGTGGAGATCCTGGTTGGAACAGATCTTTAGTGCCCCATGCATGTCTCCCCGTGGAGATCCCGGTTAGAACAGATCTCTAGTTCACCATACATGTCTCCCCGTGGAGATCCCGGTTAGAACAGATCTCTAGTGCCACATGCTTGTCTCCCCATGGAGTTCCCGGTTAGAACAGATTTCTAGTGCCCCATGCTCGTCTCCCCGTGGAGTTCCCGGTTAGAACAGATCTGAAGTACCCCATGCATGTCTCCCCGTGGAGATCCTGGTTGGAACAGATCTGAAGTACCCCATGCATGTCTCCCCGTGGAGATCCTGGTTGGAACAGATCTCTAGTGCCCCATGCATGTCTCCCCGTGAGGATCCCGGTTAGAACAGATCTCTAGTGCCCCATGCATGTCTCCCCGTGAGGATCCCGGTTAGAACAGATCTCTGGTGCCCTATGCATGTCTCCCCATGGAGTTCCCGGTTAGAACAGATCCCCAGTACCCCATGCTTGTCTCCCCGTGGAGTTCCCGGTTAGAACAGATCTCTAGTGCCCCATGCTTGTCTCCCCGTGGAGATCCCGGTTAGAACAGATCCCCAGTACCCCATGCTTGTCTCCCCGTGGAGATCCCGGTTAGAACAGATCCCCAGTACCCCATGCTTGTCTTCCCGTGGAGAGCCCGGTTAGAACAGATCTCTAGTGTCCCATGCATGTCTCCCCGTGGAGATCCCGGTTAGAACAGATCTCTAGTGCCCCCTGTATGTCTCCCTGTGGAGTTCCCGGTTAGAACAGATCTCTAGTGCCCCATGCATGTCTCCCCGTGGAGTTTCCGGTTAGAACAGATCCCCAGTACCCCATGCTTGTCTCCCCGTGGAGTTCCCGGTTAGAACAGATCTCTAGTGCCCCATGCTTGTCTCCCCGTGGAGATCCTGGTTAGAACAGATCTCTAGTGCCACATGCTTGTCTCCCCGTGGAGATCCCGGTTACAACAGATCTCTAGTACCCAATATTTGTCTCCCCGTGGAGATCCCGGTTAGAACAGATCCCCAGTACCCCTTGTTTGTCTCGTAGTGGCATTCAAGGCTGGAACAGATCTGAAGTACCCCATAGTTCTGGCGAGATCCGATTTTAGTGAGGATTAGGTGGTCAGCGAGTAGCCTGGTTGATTGTATGTATCTCGACAGCATGAGTTATTTCTCCCCAGACACGCTTCTTTACAAGCTGGCATACTGCTTACAAAATCAACATTTAATCGCGCACAGAGTGTACATGTATACATATTTATATCATGTTTCTGTAATCAGTGATGCAATAGTTTTTTGAGACACTTCACTGGTATTGTCAGTGCCTCTGTGTTGGCTGACGGTAAATTTGATATCATTGTATCATTATTGTGAACATTGATCCACTGTTACTATCTGACCCACAGGCACCAAACTCAAAGACACAGGCAAATGGACAGGTGAGTGAACGCACACAGAACAACACGACTCTCATCACAAACGTTGCCAATATAACCTTGACACGATTCCCACCAAGGCGAAATCTGGGATTTCCAATAACGTTCCTTCGGAATAGATATTGTGAACTAAACCACTGTCCACATTAAGCAATACAAGCGACGTCGCTTTATTCAGGTTTGCTCCCAAAGTAACACCAATATGAAAAAACATGAAAACCCAGTATACAGGGTTGTGTGTTCGTATGGTGGTACAGTAGGCGGGAATAACTTCAGCCAATCGCTGGAGAGACTGAACATAGATTGGACGATATTGTCCAAACATGCAATTTATTTGACATAACGGCTTTTGAAGAACTTTGATAGTTTTCAATGTTCGGTTGGCCTCATACTCAACTCATGTCCTATCTTCAGTTTTTACAGTTCAACCAAGATGAATTCTTCCATTTGGCGCTCCCCTCCGCCTACAGCATGGATAGCGTTGGCTACATCTATGTCCCGACTGGGTGTGCAAACAAGCAACACAGTAAGTCTACCCGTGACAAGTTTGGTTACAACACGCGAAGGAATAGAAGGTGTCCCTGTATTTATTAAGTAAAACTATGTGAATTCCTGGTTTTGAAAACTGACCGCGCGACCTTTCATCTTAAGACACAGCTGAATGAGCGTTGTTACCGGTTCATACACCACAGTGTCGTTTCAGAATGCAGACTGCATGTGGCGTTCCATGGATGTAAGATGGGAAGGTGAGCATACAGTGCAACGTATGTTTGTTTGTTTGTGTGTGTGTGTGTGTGTGTGTGTGTGTGCGTGTGCGCGCGCGTGTATATGTGTCTGTGTGTGTATCTGTGTTTGTGTTTATGTGTGCGCGAGTCTGTGTGTGTATTTGTGTGTGTGCCCGTGCGTGTGTGTGCGCATGTCTCTCCGTGTGCGCGTCTGTGTATGTGCGTGCGTGCGTGCGCGTCTATGAGTGCGTGCGTGTATGCGTGTGCGCGTCTATGTGAGTGTGCGAGCGTGCGTGTCTGTGTGTGCGCGTCTCACTGTGTGTGCGAGTGTCTCACTGTGTGCGCGAGTGTCTCACTGTGTGTGCGAGTGTCTCACTGTGTGTGCGCGTGTCTCACTGTGTGTGTGAGTGTCTCACTGTGTGTGCGAGTGTCTCACTGTGTGTGCGCGTGTCTCACTGTGTGTGCGAGTGTCTCACTGTGTGTGCGCGTGTCTCACTGTGTGCGAGTGTCTCACTGTGTGTGCGAGTGTCTCACTGTGTGTGCGAGTGTCTCACTGTGTGTGCGCGTGTCTCACTGTGTGTGCGCGTGTCTCACTGTGTGTGCGAGTATCTCACTGTGTGTGCGCGTGTCTCACTGTGTGTGCGCGTGTCTGTCTGCGTTGGTGTGTATACAACAACCTACTGTTCAAAGTGCCGTTAGTCCGTCACTCAGTTAAGAGTATACAACTAGATAAAACATTCTGATATACCCTAACATATCACAGTGTCGCCCAAAGTAACCATACAGCTACGTTTATGTATATATGAATTTATATTTGTAAATCAATGTATATCTCCTACAGGATGTTTGTGGGGGAGGCGTATGTCCGCCACGCCGGCTACAACGAAGTCGGTGACTTGAACAACATCATCATCCTCTATCCTCAAGTAATATCGACGGCGACGAACTCTCAGGGCTGTTGGGACTGGTTCGGATACACTGGGTCTCTGTTTGGTGAGTATGCAAAACTACACAACGCCCACCGTACTAAACAGTTCGTGATAACATATCGCATCTCAATGTTCAATTTCTTGATAACCTATTGTAAAGGTATTGTAAAAGTTATTGACGTTGAGTGCCCGATGCCTCGTGAATGGATTTGTTTGTTTGTTGTTGTTTTTTGTTCGTTGTTTAACGCCGCACATTAATATTTCTTTTTTACATGTCACTAAATTTTCACCCTTCCCCGCCAAAAAAAACAACAACAAAAAAACACACCAGAAATATATGACAAAATCTTGATATGGAGAATGTCCAAAACTATGACCGTGAGTGCACATTTATACTAGTTAATCATTGAAGCTACACAAAGAAATCCTGAAGACTTAATAATGAACTTTGGGGATACTGGATTGTTTGCTTGTTGCTTAACACCGCACTCCCAATAGTCCAGCTATATGACGCCGGGCTGTAAATAACCGAGTCTGGACCAGACACTCTAGTGATTGAAATCATGAGCAATTGGGTTACGATGAGATGCATCAACCATGTCAGCTAGCCTGACCACCCGATCCCGTTAGTCTCCATTTACGGTGAGGTGAGATGAGGTGAGGTGAAATTGGGTTTAACGTCGCATCCAAGATTATCGCACTTATATAGCGACGTGCATGTACGTGTATGTGTTTGTGTGGTTGCTTGTACTAGTCCGGACTGATGCCGATTTATAGTGCTAGCTCACTGAGATACCATGCCGCAGTTTAACATGGATACACCACATGGATACCCCACTCAAACTCCGAGCCGACCAGTCCTTGTTTTAGCCCCTTAATACCGAGCGCCAGACAGGGTAACAAGTACCATCTTTTAACGTCTTTTGGTATGACGCGTCAGGGGATCGAACCCTGGACCTTCCGCTCTCCGGGAGGACGCTCTACCACTAGACCACGGAGGCGGTCTCGCCATTTACGGCAAGAATGGTGTTGGTGAAGACATATTCTGACCCGAATTTTCAGGGGTCGCTCGTGAATGGAAAGTTAGGGCGGTACTTGAACCTGTCCATTGTGGAAGCATTAGTCTTAGTAATGGTCAGTCTTAGCGTATTATTAAACACAGCAACGTGACGACGTTCCAACTGATGTGACCAGACCAGGACCATGCAAACCCGATATTAGATGAGTTCGATGTTTTAAGCCACAGTCAGCACATTCCAGCGGCATCACTCACTACCTGTAAATAATATGGGCCAGACAAACCAGATACCATTAAAATTTCCCACTCCGTCGGGCACTAGGACACACAATCAGCCGTCACCCGATCCAATTTAGCCGCTTCTTTCAACCAGCAAAGGATTGCTAAGGACCTTTTTTTGAGACGTGTCCCTTTACAATATACTCACTAGATGGGCTACCAAGAAGATCCGGGTTAGAATAGGTCTCCAGCAATCTAAGCTTGCCGTAAAAGGCAACTATGCTTGTCGTAAGAGGCAACTAACGGGATCGGGTTGTCAGGCTCGCTGACTTGGTTGATGTATGTCATCGTATCCCAATTGCATGGATCGATGCTCTAGATGTCAATCACTGGATTGTCTGGTCCAGACTCGATTAGTTACAGACGGCCGTCATATAGCTGGAATATTGCCGAGTGATGCTAACAAAACCAACAAAACCTAGAATCGACATAACTGGTCCATGTACAGTTCAGCTCAAGGTAAAGGTACAGATCGGGTCAAATCAACTCCCGGTACAAGAGTAAAACCGTGGTTCTCAGTAATTGTGGTACTCATCTACTGGTAGACTGAATGAGACCATCCAGCACAAAGGTGCTATTATGAACTTATTGTTTGGGCTCGAAGCTCTTTTGGACATTGACCTTGTGGGAATGCTGGATTAGACTTGTGTCCCCAGCTACCCATACTGATCCCAAGAGGCACCTAAAGCGATCTGGTGGTCAGATTCGGTGAATCGATTGATTGCATGTTATTGTACACAAAGTGGATTGTTATTCGCATGTCAATAACTAGACTATCTGGTCCTCAGACGACTCTTCAAAGACCGTCGTCAGTGGCCACAATATTGTTGTATACAGCTTTAAAAACAAACAGCGGGATACTGAGAGTGAGCACGTCTTGTTTCAGCGACCAACAAAGGCTTCCAAATGACAGCTGTACGTCGTATGGTGTCACGTGTCATCGGATCCTCATCTTCCATAGTGGGTTAACATGGCCACAATGGGTGTGACGGCTCCACCTGGCAAACTTGAGAAACAAATACAACATCTAGACTTTGTTATGTTTATTCCAAAGGTTCCTTTCCTTGTCCAATGTAAATACAGGTATGATGGTGATGCTATAGACACTACTGAATGATACATTGCACGTCTCCCTACTACACACAGTAGGGAGTTATCACCAACAAGTAACATCGAGGGATGCCAATACAAGAGGAAGGTAAATGCCCAGCATAAACTGGCTGGTGTAAATATATATTCACAACTTACGTTCACAAGTAACTGCCATGAGTTAATGTGTCTTTAGATGACTACACAGGTCAACACAACCGGGTTGCAGCGACGGACACAACACTGTTGACAACTGTAAACATATTACTTAACACTGTCTAGGGATATCCTGAAACATGTTTACTTGTTCATCCATATCCTCAATACGAACTGTACAATGAAACAAGTTAGTTCAGATTGTACCATGCGCAGTGAAGCAGATGTTCAAGCACATCCTCAATATGAACTGTACAGCAAAACGAGATAGTTCAGATGAAGCAATCTGGATGAATAAGAGAGCGCCAGTCGTTTCTAACGCTGCTTTGAACAGTGTTTCAGTCATATCAGAGCGTGTCAGCTTCATGTGGTACCGTTTGTCCTGGTTGCGGTGCTGACAAAACCACAGATAACAATCAGGGATTCAAAGCCATGACCATGATTCTGGCACGTTAAGGGACGTAACTCTGTAAACTTAGACAACTTTATCACTGGGTGTCCGTCTCTGGTCAAACAGTTTTCCAGGAAATAGCCAATAGCCTGTGCAAATATTGAGTATTATTTCTGACATTCACGACTGTAAGTTTACTTGATACTTCTAGAGAGTAGGGGCTTCACAATACGATAATATCACATACATATACTGCTAATTACCCCAATATAGTACATATCAGCTCACAGCAAGGTGGTCCATAACAGCATCGTGTACATCAGCAACTTGCACAGCTATCATCAATGCAGGACTCTCTGAACTATAGTTCAATATTACACTCATACCAGGAGCAATGCCAGAGTGCACTGGTACTGTTTGAACAACATGGGGAATCACATCACCTGCACAGGGTCATTCTCTGCAAACACTAGGCCTTATGTACTTTATCAGTTTACAAGAGTGAGTGAGTGAGTATGGTTTTACGCAGCTTTTAGCAATATTCCAGCAATATCATGGCGGGGGGACACCAGAAATGGGCTTCACACATTGTACCCATGTCGGGAATCGAACCGGGTCTTCCGCGTGACGAGCGAACAGTTTACAAAAACGAAAATGAGAAGAAAAAGAAAGGAAAAAACTTTTGACACAGTGAGGTGAGTTCTCAGCAATATCCCAGTTGAAAAATGGTCCAAAAATAGAAACAAGTTATGAATCGTAGGTCCCTATTAGGGCTGGGACGAGTCCAAATTTATTACCCGGGTACCCAGCCCCCTATTTCCTATTACATCATTCAATATCATGTGTAACTGCAATCCAGAAATTGTCAAAAGCTATTTGCACAGACTAAACTGAGATGCAAACGACTATCTTCCGATATGAAACAACTCTTACTTCAGAGAGGCGATACAGCAGCACAAACCGGCAAACTAACAACCACGGTCAGAGTAGTTATAACAATAATTACAAAATACTCATTCTCCAAGATTTACCAGCAGTGTGTGTAGATGTCACTTAGCAACATCCCAGTCATGTCATGGCTGAAGGACACGGAATGGGATACACACATTGTACCCATGAGAAAGCAGGTCTGATGGCCAAAAGCTTTAACAAACAGGCTACACCTGTGAAGCACTGCCTATCTATTTAGGTGTGCCCTATATGCAGGCACCAACTCTTGGTCATCACAAAAGGCTGCAACAGTGCTGACAATATGCATTCATTCTTTGTTAAATCTGAAATTGGCCATCTATTCACAATACTGGCTATTAATTTTAACAATGGCATTATTTACCATCTCTTAAGTTTTTGATATTAATTATTCATATTGTAAAACCTATCCATATCATTCATAATGATACTTTATTGTGTGCACACAGTAATCAAAAATACAAACAGTATTCAAATGAGATCTGTATGAAATGAAAAAACTATTCCGCGTTTTCTATCACACTTCTCGACATGTATGAACTAGAGTTGATGGATATACTGAAGGTCAGGATACAAGACATCATGATGCCCTCATAATACTGCCTTATTATATTCTTTTATTGTTATAACACAGAAAAACAAAAGCAGGTATGTTTGTCTATATCAGCTCATGATGTGAGAGGTTATTTCAAGACAAAGCTATTCGTGTATAAGACAGAGTAATAGAACTGACAAAGCCTAGATGTCAAACAGTTGAAATTTGAAGTACAAACAAGTTATGGATGGTAGGTGTCTATTAGGGCTGGGACGAGTCTAAATTTACTACCCGGGTACCCAGCCCCCTATTACCCTACCTTAGCCGGTACAAAATATACTATTGGGAACAGTTTGAGCATTGCCCTGGCCAATTATATTTAGATATGCGTATAAAATGATCTGGATGTGAATACCCTGAAGTTGAATGCAAAGAAATCCGAACATTAGTAACTTGTAGTGTAACCATGGCATTCCAGATAAGTTATGTCATTAAACAATTTATCATGTGACTAACCACAGGCTTGGGTAGTCCTGTAGGTACACGGGTCCTACTCAGTAACCATACGACCAGAGTACCGAGTTACCCGTCCCAGCCCTAGTACCTATACAGAATGAAGTAAATACTGTATCACATCCTTCAGAATAATATCAAGGTGAATCAGAGAGAATCTTATCAGCCTCAGTATCAACAAACCTCGAAAGTTAACATCAGGTAATATAACAACGCCAATAAAAGCAAGAAATCCTCTATCTCACAATTTCACATACCCGGGGGTACACTACGAAGTGATGCTACCTGTCTCTGGACCCCAAGATGGAACAAACTACACAAATATAAAATAGAAACTATTTTATGCATTTTAGAAAAATACAAAAGATAGAAAATAAATTAAGAGTTGAAGATTTACACTTGAATTGTTTGACAAGGTAAGTCATATACCAGTAGATCATAATGGACTAAAGATTATATGTAACCATGGTAACTGCTGGAATAAGTTAACAAATAGGTTTGAGATGGGGGAACAATACAACAAGAAGATAGCTGCTACACAAGTATAAATATGCATGTGATTGTATAGGTATTGGGTAAACTACAGTCAACAATAGTGTAAGGATGGAATCCCAGGTTGTGGCTGATGCTGAAGCACTGATGCTTCCAATAGATGTGTCAAATACTCACAAGTCGGGATCAGGGACTCTTCCAAAATATGTAAATTAAAACAAACTGAATAACAAAAACATTACTCAGTTCAAAGTAAAACATAAGAAATGGCACAGAGGTAAAACTAGGTGTGTTCCATGAAAAGTGATATTTCCCATGTCTGCCACGTGTACAGCACTCCAATAAATTCATTACTCTTCCAGCTTTGGACAATTTTAGTATGTTAACTTTACTTCTAAAATTAAACAAACTAATGGACACATTTGAAACACTACACTGTAAGTAGCAGGTCTTGACTAGATCGTATAATGCACCATTTCAACGTCATAAATAAGACTTAAACATCATTCAATATCATATGTAACTGCAATCCAGAAATTGTCAAAAGCTATTTGCACAGACTAAACTGAGATGTAAACGACTATCTTCCGATATGAAACAACTCTACTTCAGAGAGGCGATACAGCAGCACAAACCGGCAAACTAACAACCACGGTCAGAGTAGTTATAACAATAATTACAAAATACTCATTCTCCAAGATTTACCAGCAGTGTGTGTAGATGTCATACATCATTGATGGGTATGTCCACATGTAAACAGTGGAACCTTGGTAATCTGGACATAAACATCCCTGGGATCAGCCAGGTCAACGCAGTTCACATAACAACTCATGGGTATGTAATCATGTACTCAGACATTACAAGGCTATCGGTATATATATGTGTTTCTCATCTCCCTTATACTGTCCTGCTAAGAAATAATAAACGTTTTTATATCAACCATTTGCCCACTTGAAATATATATTGTCATGCCTTTGAAATAAAATATAGAAATTCCCATTTTTCATTAAAAACATTCTGCTTTGTTATAGAAATATTCAAAAGGGAGGTAACTCTGTTTATTGCTTTTGAACTCTCAACTTCCTCCTCATATTTGAATACTCAATTTCATTACAGTAACAGTTGCAAGTCGAACACAGCACAATAACAACTAAAATGTGGACACATATCTAACATACAACTTGTCATTTGTATTCTCAACCAAAGCCATTTTCTTATATTATTTTTTAAATATTTCCAGCCCAACTACTGCCTCTGAAACTGATGATGGAGATAAGAAACACACATATCATACATACATGACCTAACAGTAAATCTTCGGAAGGTGAAACTTACAAGGTCCAGATTGACAAGGTTTAACTGTGTATATCCAACCTGGTACCGCCAGTAACACTGGTCCTCACATGACTACTGATGAGATATATATAAACTACATAATGTGACTTGAAGTGTGTACATGCCATTTACAGGGTACCCTATAACAAGCAATTACATTGCCAACATTCATCTCCTAAGGTATCAGTTTGATTAATAAGCAGCAACAGGAAACTACATTTCTAATATTGTTGAAAACATACCATCAACTGTTTTGACTTGCATTTGCACAAAAACATCTTTGATTTGTATATTGCACGGTTCATAAACATGTTTACTAAACTGTAATTACTACATCATATTTCAGTCAAATATCAGATGCTGCAAACATCTACAAAGCTATCAGTCTAAGCTACATAATGCTTATTATGCTTTAGGTAAATGTCACACAGAATTATCAGAAACAACGCTTGTGGGCCTAGTGAGTGAGTGAGTATGGTTTTAAGCCGCTTTTAGCAATATTCCAGCAACATCACGGCAGGGGACACCAGAAATGGGCTTCACATATAATACCCATGTCAGGAATCGAACCCGTGATGAGCGAACGCTTTAACCACTAGGCTACCCGACTGCCCCTTGTGGGCCTTGTACTGATGACAGCACTATACAGGGGCACCTGCTGCAGATGGTCTGGCATTCCACGAGGGGATCTTGACACTAAGACCTCCATACTTAACATACACTAACAACAGACTGTTGTACGTGGCCTTCCATCCCACTAACTCTGAAGTATTACCGATGAAGGGAGGTAACTCTCCCCAACTATAGGTGCAGGCTGAAACACATTCAGTTGATGTGATGTGTATAGGGAGGGATCAAGCTGTGCTCCAGCCTACAACCATACACCTACTGCAATACAAGACAAATCTGTATCATATAACGGATAGTATTATCGATGCCATAAATTAATCCAATAACCTTGGTTTGGTCTCACGATCTGATAAAGTTTCCAAAACATCGAGTATGTAAAGAATGACCATGACCAACCATATTACAGTAAAACATTAAGTAAACTGAAACAAGTTAAGACCTCTTGAAGATACTGTTGGAAAATAGTATGTAGTAATTCTCACAACATCGTGTCCTCCCATGTCCTGTTCCGCACAGTGATCTTAGCCCTAAGTTGATCATAACTCATATTCTTTAACATAGGTATATGACAGTCATAGCGCTATGTGATCGCACACGGAACATGGCCCAGTTCTTTATCATAACACAACCTTGGAGTTTGGGCTTACAGTCCGAGAAGAACAATGGCTGAAAACAACCAACTGAATGATTCTAAAAAAGATTGCTTGACGTCAAAGGAGTTGTGTTGAACTGTCTCTCGGACATATCAAAAAGATCTTATTAGGTACATATCTTGGACGTCAGCAAGAATGTGAGATCACAATACCCTTATTCATAACTAGAGATCAAAGCTGCAATCAGAAGATGCCTTTCCCCCAAACGAATATAAGTTTTCAAAACATGTAATTTGTATGTTATTGATTTTGAAAAATCATGCCATTACTTCTAAATTCTAAATTCTCACATTAAAACCCACATTCAACATGTGCTTCAAAGTACTTCAGTCTATGTTTTGGAAGGTGGGCCCCCATACCGCATGTTACGTAATCCTGTGTACATGGCTGAGAATGTGTGCGAGTTTGAGTCTGTAGAGTAATGTATAGTGAACAAAAATAGTTAGGGATCGTGAATAATCTTTTTAAAAATCATATTTTTAGTGAAGACTTTGCACACAATTTCATCAAGTATCCCCCCAAATATTCACGCCTCAACTTTTATTGTTGTGTATATGTCCTGGGGAGATGCACAGGTGTATGGGAGGAGGAGGGGGCCCATGCTGAAGGCAACTACAATCACCACGACCAACACAATGCCGATAACACATGTTGATATTGAGCATAATTTTGATTTAAGTGAAATGACAATCTAATGTAACAATGACACCAATATCCATCGGATTATCTTGAATATTGCAATAAAACTGACTTGTGATTGTAAAAATAAACATAAAATAACCATACAACAATTTCTATTATAAGACAAGATGAAATGCAACTGACAAAAGCTGACAGATATAAATCAATACAAACATAAATTGTGACTAAAAAGTCTCAGAAAATAACAAAACACATTTCTGAACATAAAAAGCATTAAAAGCATGTATACCCTTTTAAAGCAATATATTCTGAAAGTAACACTTGATTCCAAATTTAATTATGATTAAATATGTATTGGTGAAATGCGTAATAAACTTCATGGTAAGGACTGAAATATTCAGTGTAATACTTGTCATGTCAAATACCTGGAAGACAGCCACAACAGGGAGCTAGCTACCCTTCGTACTAATCAAGTTAAGAGTATGAACAAATTACTGACCATAAAAATGGCCTTTTGTCTAATATCAAGAGGGTGAAACTGAAGTTGAGCGTCTCAGCTTTCAACTAACGCTGTTAAGGTGTCTATAATCTTAAGTAGTTATTACATAAATATGTGCGTTCCAACAAATGGTTAGCCTCTACACCTTGGACAAAACAACTGGGTGAGAATGTTACAGAACATAAAGGTGAGATTCCCCTGCTGGTTGTCTGTGTGGTTGTGGCGCTAGACAGGTCAGATGCAGGGTTCCACGTAGTTCGAGGGGAACAGCCCCGTGGTGCCATCCATCACACCCTCCCACCAGCCATCGTCATTCTTCTTTATCACATAGATGACTGCATTCTCAGAAAATGTCAGCTCGTCGCCCTTGTCAGCATCATAGTCAAATATTGCCACCACTGAAACATTCCATTGCCACGTTAATGTGTATGTCTCAGCGATAAATAATATAGTCCACTATTCCTTATGATAACATAGCAAAACCCTTAAAAATGGCAAATGTCTACCTTAACTATTGGGCAGTTACTTAAGGACTACAATTTCTAACACTGTGTCTTCTCAGTGTACTTCCCATTCCGGGACAGAATAGGTCAAGACAGTTGACAGGAGACTTTGTTCCAGTGGTACTGTGACCTGGCTTATTGTGCAGCCTTTGAAGTTCACGCTAGTCTGCTAGCCTGCGACACCTAACCTGTGTTGTGGGCAAGCAAGAATCCAATGATAGTAGGCCTCATGACCAGGGGTTATTATTCTTAACCTGTTCTCAACGACTTAATTTTGCTACGAATTGGTAGAGAATGAAAGTGACAAAATGTAAACACTGTAAACATCTTGTTCAAGCAGGCTTAGCTACAAAATCTGAGGGTCAGTGACATCAGATTATACATCCTCTGGACCAGTTGTAAAACAAAACTAATTTCTGAGTCTGACTGTGTGTCATCATGACTACTCTATGATGTCGAAGGTTGCATGGCCCAAACTCTATTATACACGGGTCGCCATGACATAGCGGGAACTTTGTTGACTGCGGCATAAAACAACAATAGTTCACTTCCCAGAAAGTTATGAAGTAAATTGCATCCACAAAGAATAATGTGGCAAGGTGCAACACTGACGGTACATCTACCTGGGACACCTGGGCCACGCCCAGAACTGCACACTAACTGTGAGTGAGCATGGTTTTACGCCGCTTTTAGCAATATTCCAGCAATATCACAGCGGAGGACACTAGAAATGGGCTTCACACATTGAACCCATGTTGGGAATAGAACCCTGGTCTTCAGCGTGACAAGCGAACGCTTTAACCACTAGGCTACCCGACCACCCCCACGCTAACTCTGGGCCAACAGCTGGTGTGTTGAATTGGTCACCCCCATAACGGTACACAACTCTGGGCCAACAGCTGGAGTGTTAAACAGGCCACTCTCCCTGGGTCATCCTCTACCCACCTTACCCCGGAATCTCTATGCCAGTTATACTTGCTGAAACTGGTGTGACGTGGAGTGTGACCCACCTTACACCAGAATCTCTATGCCAGTTATACTTGCTGATACTGGTGTGACGTGGAGTGTGTCCCATCTTACACCAGAATCTCTATGCCAGTTATACTTGCTTAAACTGCTGTGATGTGGAGGGTGACCCACCTTTCCCCAGAATCTCAATGCCAGTTATACTTGCATATACTGGTGTGACGTGGAGTGTGACCAACCTTTCTCCTGGTACTCCTTGGGCACCCAGGCTGGCTGAGCGGTGAACTGCGGCCCCGTGGCGGCGTAGGGATCCTCCTCCTTGTGCTGGTGGTTCTGCTGTCGCGGATGCTCCTCATAGTCGTCGCTGAAGTTGTGGGGTGGGGGAGGGGCCGACCCTCCGTATTCAAACTTAGGGGGACCAGGGCCAGGTCGAGCATGCTCTGGGGGAGGGGGTAGAGGTGGGGATGCTGAAATAGTAGGTTACATACATCACTGGTGGCAGACATGATCAAAGACTAAGTGTACAGGTGTCTACTTTATGTAAAAAATGTCAGTAAGCTCAAATGTGATTTATCAGGGGTTTATCTAAACATACTCAGAGGATGAAAGTCAGCGCCCTGTATGCAGCAAATGTGAAAAAAGAAATTCCTTGATTGGGATTAAAATGTCAATATGATTTTAGCAAATGTTAGGCTGTAAAGGTGACTTGTTTGTCACTGATATCATGATCAGTAATGAGGAACAGGCTGTATTGCTTAGACTTACAATGCCATGTTAAAATATAGTGTTAAAGTACATGTACCCTTGATTAAGAACATAAGAACATATGGAAATATCAATTTTGAACAACAAAACAACTATTCTTGTCCCAGGGCACTTAGTCTTAGATAAATGCCTATTTCATAAAACGACTGTCTATTTATCATGTTCATACTTAGGTCAAAGTACAACAAGATATTTTATGGATGACAACTTCTTATTCTATTATTTTGTGACATTTAGGCTAATAAAAATAAATGAATTGGTTCTCAGAGAATGACTTTTGAAAATATAGTGTGGGCAATATTTTGCTTGTTCAAACTAGTATGTAACCAAACAAGTGCAAAAGTGAGCGTGGCTCACTAATACCCCCGACCTTCCTAGTGTGTCAGTAGTTACAAAATTAAATTGCTAGAATAGGGTGTGGGTTTGAAAAATTAATAAAAAAATGGAAAATTAATAAAAAAAATTATTTTTCTATTGACTGCACCCCTCGATATGCCACATATATACTAAGTTTAAGATGAATCCACTGAATAGTTTAAGAGAAATCGCGCAGACAAAGTCTTCAGACGGACGTTAGGGTTTGAAAAATTCATCAAAAAATGGAAAATAAATAAAAACAATTTTTTTCTTTTGACTGCACCCCTCCATATGACACAGATTATATGTACTAAGTTTGAGATGAATCCCCTGAATAGTTTAAGAGAAATCGCGCGGACAAAGTTTTAGGACGGACAGAACCTTGGTATAACTATATACCCCCAACATTTTGTCGGGGGTATAATAAAAGGTTGTGTACCATCAACCTGGGATAGGGCCTCCCAACATAAACAAGCATAGAAACTCATGTAAAGGGAAGTAACTTCGAGCTATATTGATTGGATCTATTTATATGGAAACAAAAACGAAATGTGCTGCAGACTTTCTGATGATGCAGGTGGTGCCTGAGAACCAGGTTTGGAAGCCTCAGGTAAAGATTTTGCTGTCAACAAAAGTTGCTTGATAACAGTATAGGGATCTATACCGAAACGTCTCATCATAATAGAATAAAGAAGCTGTCATCCAAAAAAATATCTTGTCTTTACCGATACTTACCCACTTCTAAAGATGCCAATCAAACAGTTCATATCTAGGTCACATATATCAAATTTCAAGGCCAATACATCAAGCTTAAAGTGGATAAGATAATTATGGATTTTATTTGGAGGAAAACCAGTGGTTGATATCATGAGCAGTATCGCACACTGACCAGGTACAAGGACACGTAATAAACCACATCACCAAGTATGAACCCCCAACTATCTTGGTTGCTGCTTATGACAAGCAATAATCAAAAAGCTCTCTACTTGTTGCAGATACCTTGTCACTTACCAAGCAACATGTGCTTGTATCTTTAGGCTAAACATGTTTAGTGACACACTAATTACAAACAATACTAACTGTGTACATCAATCTACATGATGCCAGGCTAAACGGTAAAGGAAACAAATCCATGTAACTTGAAGACAGAAAGTCATCAGTTGATGAGGATGAGAATAGAAGCATGCAAACCTGGTATTGTCATGACATCGACCGAGCGGTTGACATCTGGAGGCGGGGGATCTGTAATATACACAACCATGCAACATTCACAACACCTACAAGCAAAAGGAATGGAAAAGTAGTATTATATATACCAAAACCCTGAAAACAGACAAAGTCTGGCTGGCTAAATATGTTCAACTGAATGAAAGTCAGACACAGATCACAAACTAGTCACAGTAGGAGATCTGACTTGACACAGACAAACTTGTGTTTGACAGTGTAAACATGGGTCCAGTCTGTCTGGGGCATCCCCCATTATGCAGTGTATTATCCCATCAAGTCTGTGTTGGTAAATACCCAGGACCAATCACTAACAAACTTTTGTTTTGGGTCTGATTTGAATGACACAAACTAAAAATAGCCCTAGAACCTGTACAGGGGATGCAACTCTTGCATCATATTCGGAGGAGATCTTTCCCGAACTCTCATTCAGACAAGTGAGAAAACTCATTTTGATAAGTTGTTGACTTCAAACTCACATGGAGGGAAAATCTGTGACAAGCTAAGAGAGATGGGGACATTACTTCCCAACAGAAGCTATGGAAGCTAGCGGGTCCAGGGTAGTTATTCTGGAACGGAGATATAATGCACTGGACAATGGAGGATGTCTCACGGAATGACGACACCAGAGTACTACCAGCCAGGTCACAGCAGACCATAGTCATCCCACTACCATCAAGGCAACTTCACAGCTCAGTGTGAGGACCAAGTATGAGGCCCAAGTGTGAGACCCAAGTGTGAAACCCAAGAGTAACACCAAAGTGTTAAACCAAAGTGTGACCCCAGTGTGAGACCCAAGTGTGAGGCTCAAGTGTGATACCCAAGTGTGGGACCCCAGTGTGAGACCCAAATGTGAAACCTAAGCGTGAGACCCAAGTGTGAGACCCAAGAGTAACACCAATGTGTTAAACCAAAGTGTAACCCAAGTGTGACCCAAGTGTGAGACCCAAGTGTGAGACCCAAGTGTGAGACCCAAGTGTGAGACCCCAGTGTGAGACCCAAGCGTGAAACCCAAGCGTGAGACCCAAGTGTGAGACCCAAAAGTAACACCAAAGTGTTAAACCAAAGTGTGACCCAAGTGTGAGACCCCAGTGTGAGGCTCAAGCGTGAGACCCAAGTGTGAGACCCAAGTGTGAGACCCCAGTGTGAGACCCAAATGTGAAACCCAAGAGTGCGGCCCAAGAGTGACACCAAAGTGTGAGGCTCAAGCATGAGACCCAAGAGTAACACCAAAGTGTTAAACCAAAGTGTGACCCAAGTGTGAGACCCCAGTGTGATACCCCAGTGTGAGGCTCAAGCGTGTGACCCCAGTGTGATACCCCAGTGTGAGGCTCAAGCGTGAGACCCCAGTGTGAAGTTTCAATGAACCTGATAGATGTAGATCATGGAAAGTCATGGTAACAATCTGTCATGTTTACGGGGCAGGTTCTACTTAAAACAAAATGATAATCACCCCAGTAATAACAATATGGCTACAAAATTACATATTTTCTAATTTTTCTATGGATTATTCTATTACAGATATTCATGTTCTTTTTGCCCTGTGAGTGAGTGAGTGATTGTGTGAGTGCAAGGGCCTTCACAGACAGCGCACATCAAACAGCGTCAGTGTTGTTTCCACATCTCAGTAAGTTATCCTACTGCCAAGATCAACCACCTAATAACTTTCTTGTGTGTGATGTCAAAGTCATGAAGAAAAAAGAAATCATACAAGGATAGTACTATAAACAATCTGAATCCAGTACACAAATCATGCAGTTCCTATTGCGACTACTGCATTATGTGAATATATGCACAAGCAACTATCTCTACTGAGACAAAGGCTGGCACCATGTTCACAAAAGCATTGTTAGCACTGTGGCAAGTGTCGGTGTGCTAACATGACTTTGTGAAATGTTCCTAGATAAATTCAGTGGGACTACTACTACTAGTCTAACACACAGATGTGCTCAAGATGGAATGAATGCCCGAGGCACATCACCAAACATTGTGCAGTAGAAGAAAGGGCAAAGGCTGCACCTTTCATTGTTTTGCCACCATCTTACAATGACTCCGGGTGGTTATCACTGATAACGCCTACCTGGGTGACACAGAACCTATGTGAACCTATCATTCCCACAAATGGCAATACTAAGACTAAGCAAAGATATTTATCGGTTCCAGACATGGATACATCATTAAACATGTTGTTTCTGCTTTTGTGCTTAAGTTAGCGTAATATGAGCACATTTTTTACAAATAAAGTATAATAATATAATAAACTGACACAAATTCTTCTCCACCAGTACAATACTTAGGACAGTTTCATCTTTCATGCAACTTGGTTAAGATGGCACACAATCACAAAACCATGAAAACTGAGGCAATGAATTTGTTAGTTACTTTTTTGTTTAACACCACACTTTGCAATATTCCAGCTATATGATGGCAGCCTGTAAATCATGGAGTCTGGACCAGACAAACCAGTGATCGATATTGTGAGCAACACTCCATGACATAGGGGTATGATGACCACCCAATCCATTTCTTCGCCTCATACGACCACCAGGTTGCAGGCCAAGACCATGGTCTATTACTAACAAGCATGGGGAACCTGGGAAGCTGGATATGTTACTGCTGAATATACTGCTACATATACACATCAAGATATATGTCCTAGTCTACGCTTACCATAGTCTATGGTACAGAAGATAGAGGGTGAGAGACCATGCAGGATGGAGGAGGAGGGGGAGGGGGAGGGGGAGGGGGAGAAGGAGGGGGAGTATCTCACCTTTCCAGCCATGGCTGGCATATCGGAGCTGAGCTGTAGGGAACAAGAGACAGATCATGAACAACACAAGTTACTGGACGAACCCTGACAAAGTGTTCACATAAACATGTGAATGAATGCAATATCCCAGCTTTATCAGCCGCAAGGTTTAACATGTTTAATCTAGGTAGGGTGAAATGGGGTTTAACGTCGCGTCCAAGATTATGGCACTTATATAGCGACGTGCATGTACGTGTGTGTTTGTGTGGCTGCTTGCACTAGTCCTGACTGATGTCGATTTATGGTGCTAGCTCACTGAGATACCATGCCACAGTTTAACATGAATACCCCACTCAGACACTGTATACAGAATCCGAGCCAACCAGTCCTTGTTTTAGCCCCTTAATGCCGAGCGCCAGACAGGGTAGCAACAAGTACCATCTTTTAATGTCTTTTGGTATGACGCGATCGGGGATTGAACCCTGGACCTTCCGCTCTCGGGGCGGACGCTCTACCACAAGACCACAGAGGCGGTCTGTTTAATCTAGCCTGGATGAAGGAAACCAGTGGTTGACAGTATGAGCACCTTATAACAAGGACACCATATGAGCCAGGTTACAACAGGAAATGTTGATGACATCAACTCAAATTTCACTGTTGCTGCAGCGTTCATGGGTTACTATGAACACAAAATTTGAACTTACACAAAACAAATTAATATGCAGCTTAGGACTTTTTGTATTCAGTACAGAAGCAAAACCAACATTTCCAGTTCTTAAAAAAAAGGACTTTGAAGAGGAAAGCAAATATTCTTCATGAAGACTTTCATTGTCAAGTCTCAAGTTGTGTACAGTTATATACTCGTCAGTGAACCTATACATAATACATACAAACATATAGAACATACATACAAATATACATACCAACTGAATCTTGGTAGGCCAGTGGTGGCTGTGTGGGTCGTACCATACTGGGAGATGCTGGGGGGCCAGGTCTTTGTGAAATGGGTCGTGCCATTCCAACCAGCGGGGGTGAGTGCACTGTCCCCATGACACTGGGGGCATAGTTCATCTCGTACCGCTCCCTGGGACCTGGTTGAGGAGGGTGGTGGATCACTTGGCCAAAATGTGGATGCTGATTGGCTGGCACAGACGGTGGAGCCACTGGGGGTGCGACGGAGCGATAATGGCCTCCTTGGCTCCGCCCAAGGGTTCCTGAGTTGGAGCTAGCTGTGGAGCCAGACCTTGTGATGGGTGGGGTTGGTGGTTTCGTCGTCGGTGCTTGTGAGCCTTGGCTGCTGATGGATGGTGTACGGTTGGGCCGCGGAACAGACGAATGCAACTGAAAATAATTAAGAAACATTATAAAATGTCAGTAACCATAGTAACACTTTACTTCCACCTGTTGAATGGACCAAAAACATCTCTGAAACATTGTTTATTCTAAACATGCTAAAGCCGTTTGTTGTTAAGATTTTCTCTATGATCTGCCACTCAATTTAGTCCAGGTCAAGATGTCATTTGTACCGGGGGTGAAAATGACTCTGGGTAGTCACTGAAATCAGTTATTACTAAAATATATATGAGTGAAGAACTCAAATTACATTTGCTATCCCGTCAATTTGGCAAACCATGATCCCTCTCAGATCCTGACATGAAATTTAGTTACAGAATTCAGTCTGCTGAAATCTTTTTTTTTTTTTTGTTTGTTGTTCAATGCAACACTCTCAGTATTCCAGCTAAATGACAGCGACCTGTATGAGTATGGACCAGACAAACCAGTGATTGACAAAATGAGCATCAATCCACACAGTTGGGATACAATGACATCCATCTACCAATAGAGCAAGTCAACGAGCCTAAACACATCATTCCGTTAGTCACCTCTTATGACATGCATAGTCGCCGCTTACAACAAGCATGGGTTGCTGAAGACCTATTCTAACCCCGATCTTCACGGGTGCTGCTGAAATCTAAGTGACAGTAAAGAACTCTGCCATATTTTTTATCCATGTGATATTGTGCTTCGTAGTTTGATAACAGCCATTCTTGCCAAGCATGTTGAAGAGGTGTGAAGAGGGGAAAACATATTCAAAGAGCATGACTGATAATGATGTTTGTAGATTTTACCCGAACTCCGTGGCCAATGTCATCCAATACTGTGTAGTCAATGGGTTTGCGAGTATACTTGATTGGTCGTTCAGCCTGCTCAGGGAATACGATACCACTCTTCACTCCTAGAGGGCGGGTTGAACTTCTGTTTGTTGTCAAGACACCAATTTCTCTTCTTGCAACTTTCTCCTTGTGGATGTTTACAATCTGAAATGATAATGAAAATAATAACACCATTTAACATCACAACACAAACTAAGCTTCTGAAAAAGTATGTGGTACCTGTAAGAGGTGGTTGACACTGAGATACTATATGGTACCTGTGGGATGGTTGACACCGAGAGACTATATGGTACCTGTGGGATGGTTGACACTGAGATACTATATGGTACCTGTGGGATGGTTGACACTGAGAGACTATATGGTACCTGTGAGAGGTGGTTGACACTGAGAGACTATGTGGTACCTGTAAGAGGTGGTTGACACTGAGAGACTATATGGTACCTGTGGGATGGTTGACACAGAGAGACTATATGGTACCTGTGGGATGGTTGACACCGAGAGACTATATGGTACCTGTGGGATGGTTGACACCGAGAGACTATATGGTACCTGTGGGATGGTTGACACTGAGATACTATATGGTACCTGTGGGATGGTTGACACTGAGAGACTATATGGTACCTGTGAGAGGTGGTTGACACTGAGAGACTATGTGGTACCTGTAAGAGGTGGTTGACACTGAGAGACTATATGGTACCTGTGGGATGGTTGACACAGAGAGACTATATGGTACCTGTGGGATGGTTGACACCGAGAGACTATATGGTACCTGTGGGATGGTTGACACCGAGAGACTATATGGTACCTGTGGGATGGCTGACACCGAAAGACTATATGGTACCTGTGAGAGGTGGTTGACACTGAGATACTATATGGTACCTGTGGGATGGTTGACACCGAGAGACTATATGGTACCTGTGAGAGGTGGTTGACACTGAGAGACTATATGGTATCTGTGGGATGGTTGACACTGAGAGACTATATGGTACCTGTGGGATGGTTGACACCGAGAGAATATATGGTACCTGTGGGATGGTTGACACCAAGAGACTATATGGTACCTGTGGGATGGTTGACACCGAGAGACTATATGGTACCTGTGGGATGGTTGACACCGAGAGACTATATGGTACCTGTGGGATGGTTGACACTGAGAGACTATATGGTACCTGTGGGATGGTTGACACTGAGAGACTATATGGTACCTGTGGGATGGTTGACACAGAGAGACTATATGGTACCTGTGGGATGGTTGACACCAAGAGACTATATGGTACCTGTGGGATGGTTGACACCGAGAGACTATATGGTACCTGTGGGATGGTTGACACTGAGATACTATATGGTACCTGTGGGATGGTTGACACTGAGAGACTATATGGTACCTGTGAGAGGTGGTTGACACTGAGAGACTATGTGGTACCTGTAAGAGGTGGTTGACACTGAGAGACTATATGGTACCTGTGGGATGGTTGACACAGAGAGACTATATGGTACCTGTGGGATGGTTGACACCGAGAGACTATATGGTACCTGTGGGATGGTTGACACCGAGAGACTATATGGTACCTGTGGGATGGCTGACACCGAAAGACTATATGGTACCTGTGAGAGGTGGTTGACACTGAGATACTATATGGTACCTGTGGGATGGTTGACACCGAGAGACTATATGGTACCTGTGAGAGGTGGTTGACACTGAGAGACTATATGGTATCTGTGGGATGGTTGACACTGAGAGACTATATGGTACCTGTGGGATGGTTGACACCGAGAGACTATATGGTACCTGTGGGATGGTTGACACCAAGAGACTATATGGTACCTGTGGGATGGTTGACACCGAGAGACTATATGGTACCTGTGGGATGGTTGACACCGAGAGACTATATGGTACCTGTGGGATGGTTGACACCGAGAGACTATATGGTACCTGTGAGAGGTGGTTGACACTGAGAGACTATATGGTAGCTGTGGGATGGTTGACACTGAGAGACTATATTGTACCTGTGAGATGGTTGACACTGAGAGACTATATTGTACCTGTGAGATGGTTGACAATCAGTTACTATGTGGTACCTGTGAGAGATGTTTGTTTGTTGTTTAACGCTGCACTCAACAATATTCCAGCCATATCATGTATATGATGGCAGTCTGTATATAATTGAGTCTGGACCAGACAATCCAGTGATTGGCATCACGAGCATCAATCCTGTGAAAGATGGTTGACACTGAGTGACTATGTACTACCTGTGATAGATGGTTGACGCTGGACTCCATCTCGGCCAGTTGGTTCTGCTGCAGGTCGAGGAGCTTGAGGAAGTTGGTTGCCAGGCTGTTGATCTGGTAGGCCACACTGGCCAGAGAGTGTGTTGTATAATTTTTAGTTTCTTCCAATGCATGGCGCTTGTCCTTGGCCTACAAACATGTAGAATGCTCAGTGTTAGCAGCATGGCTGGGTACAACAAAGATACATTTGGTTGAACATGTTGAAACTAAGGATGTAACAACACATTGATGCAACAATGTCAACATGTATGTTTTAATGCCACTGTTAGCAATATGAGGGGACACCAGAAATGGGCTTCACATATTGTATCCATGTGTTATGTAGTGATGTGTTATAAGCAACCATGGTCATAAGAAATTAACGATGAGGAGGACTTGTTTATTGTACAATATTTTTTAGATGTGAAGTTTACATGATATATGGCTTTTCCACTGGATGAGAGGTTCGGTCACATGACCGTGAAATTGACACTCATAAGTGTATGAATGACAAAATTTGACGTTCATATGTTTATCATGAGACAGTATTCATGAAATGATGTAAACACTACTTCCACATTCCTGGGGTAACCCCTGGCTTTCACTGGCAGGAATACATACAGAAGTGTTGTTTCTGATCAATTAGACCCTTTAAAAAATCTTGAACTCAGAGTATTAGCATAAATTGAGAAATGTCAGAGAGTTTGACTGCATGAGTGTTCACAAATATCCTTGCTACAATCCATATTAGCAAACAAAACAAAGAAATGCACATTCAAACTATCGTAGTATCGCCTCGATCCGTGTCTAGACTGACAAGTGACAGTCTACAGAAATCTATGAATTTACCTTAGTATCTATTGGACACATCTCTATAAACACCCTTTAACTGATCGGCTAACTGATCAATGATGATCAACATATGTAACTGCCACATGTTCATTATATTAACAACTTTAGAAATCTTTCCTGTCACTAGTTTATTGTGTCGGCCATATTGACGTCTTGTACTTGATGTAAATGTATTACTGACTGACTTACTGAGGTCATTCTTTACACAACTTTCTCATCCAAAGATGATATTATTTGAATATATTTCTTGTAAACAAACTACAAGAGTTTTCTGTGGAGCAAGTTGAGCATACATACACTCTTGTCACCTCCCTTTTTGAGCAACTATCTTATTCCATGAAACAGATAGTTGTTGTACGGCCATCTAGTCACACTAGATAGTAAATAAAATTGTGTATAGATCTCAACCTACATCCTTCGAGGTAAAACTTAGTGATATACAAGGTGAAAGTCAATTCTTACAATTTTTTATATCACTAATTTTTACCTCAAAGGATGTAGGTTGATATCTATGCACAATTTTATTTCGTAAAATGAACTCCAATGAACTCATACAAGGTGAAAGTCAATTCTCATAATTTTTTATGAGCTCATTGGAGTATGAACCTTCAAAGTGTGAGGGCCAAACATTGTATGTACTCATACAAAGGGAAAGTCAATTCTTAAATAAAACACTGCAGGAATAATAAACCATGAGGGGCTCCTACCCTCTCCAAAATAATGTTGTCCAATTTTTTTTGTCATCAAGCTGTGAGTATTAATAGAACATGATAGAACAATGTTTTAACATGAAATAAACAGTGCTTCGTTATTCATTGTTTTTGGCGATTTATCACATAGATAACTCACATTAACTTATAATACCAGGGGCTAAGAAGTATGTATGCGAGTCAATACAGCTCTGAATGACCATGGTGACGTTGGGAAAGAGTTGAAACAATGGAAGTGGACACAATGAGACTATTTCAACTCACTACACACCACTGCATTTCTAGCAATGTCCTAAATTTGCTAAATATAAGGTAGTTGCAATCAATTTTATCACTGGAGTCTGATTTCGAGAGATATGACATATGACACTTTGACAGCCCCCCTGCTCTGTACCCCAATAATACTGTATCTTCATAAACAGGTCATCCAAAGCACATTTAACAGTAGGGGTACCTCAACTCATACTCAAAACAATCGATTTCTGTGTTTATTATCATCAAGGAAAATTTTCACCATATTTTTCATAACACTGTCGTCAGTGTCCCAGACATAAAAATAGTGATCGGACATTTGCCGGCATATAAAAGCAATTGTTGGGAATTTTGTTGTTCTGCTTGGTGTTTTCTCTTTTATTCATTCTTTCTTTTTTTCCTCTTTACTTATTAGAATCAGACCATTTTACGCATCGTATAACACACTCGACCCAGGATACAGACACGACATCGATTATAATCTAGCCTATGTGAGATGTTTATGAAAAACAATGTTTTGAATGACAGGTGCGTTCATGGACGATGTCGTCTGTATTTAGGACGCAATAGCAATTAAAGTTATCTCAACCTGAAGGTAGTTTCCTTCGCAATACTGTGCAACCCTTTCCAAGTTGGCATGGCTGTCCTGTAAACTCTGGCGTCCCTCTGGAAGCTCTGCCTCAATCAACTGCATCACTTCGTTTGCAGCCATTTTTGTATCCGACTTCCGGTAAGCGCATTCAGAACATCTCGTTATCCTTCGACTCCCTCATCACTTCGTTGTCACTCGCTCCTTCAGTAGCCGAGCTGCGGATTTCGTCGCGCTTTTAGAAGGCGAGGACATTCGGGTTACTTCGGCGTATTCCGTAAAAGTAGATGTGACCTAGTGACAGACATATATTTTGTGACGCCACACAATATTGTGAATCAGCCGCGATCAGTCAGCTGAATTTAAGAGATGAGCTTTTGGTACTATGCACGTTCACAAAGCTCGCATCCTTGGATGTCTGTCTCCCTGAACCATACTATCCGCTCCACTCAGCCCTAACTGTGATGCACAAGCCTTAAATGAAGCAAGTCTAGATTTCCCTCAGGTTCTAATCATTCATCTCAATTGGACTCCTTTCCAATTTCAGTGGAGTTATTTGTTTCTATAAATATTATATGTTTTCAGTGACTAAGCGTTAGTCTACCTTGGATGCTGCAATACTACCAACTCATTGGTGGCATCATACTTCGTATTTTCTGAAAGATTTTATGCCGCTTCATTTAATAATTTGTTATGTTACACAATTTAAAGTGATCATCAGTTTTTTAACTCCTCTATTTTGGAGGTAATAATCACTCCAAATTTAATATAGCATAAATATCAATTTTGGGGAATTTTTGTTGTACTGCTTGCTGTTTTCTCTTTTGATAGTTCTTTCTTTTTTCAGTTTACATTAATGTAGTGATGAACCAAATTCCTCAAGTCTCCATTACAGAAATTGTTTTACAGAATTTGATTCCGTGTGTAGAACTCAAATTGCCTTGACTGTCATCCAGGAGTTGTTACTGCTTCACGTACCAACAGCTGAAATAAGAAATAGGACTACTATGCTTGTCAGGTGATGGTTTCCAAATCAACTACTGCCATCAAAGGTTTCTTCCCAAAATATAAATTACTACCCAAATTGTAAAACTGACAATCTTCTTGGTCTTCATCCAAGTTCAAATATCCATGCCCAGGGTCATATCGTTCACAACCGGGTTCGCATATGGTCCAACAACAACATCACATACAATATCATTCAACTTGATTTTATTCTTAAGTGTGATAATGGAAGAGCATTTGTACAAGTAATACTGCATAATAAATGTAAAACAAAAATCTTGTTCATTATCAGGTGGAAAGTATCAGCGGTATTATCACTAATGGCTACTCTGTAGTCAGTACTCAAAATCACCATGGCAACACAAGTGTTATTTCTAGGAAAAGAGAATTGAGAATGCCTATTCAAAACTGAAAAAAAAAAATCTTTGACAAAACTTCAACCTGTATGTAACCCGTGACCACAATGTTAATATTATAAAGGAAGACAATTAGTCATTAATTCTATCAATTCTTACGTTAGTAATATTTTTAAAAGTAATAATTAATGAACAAGAAAACATCATGTCAATAAAAAAACAACCCTCCCAAATGTTTTAGCTACAAAAGTCATGTAAATGAAAAAAAGAGAGTTTAAATTTCCCTCATTTCTCTATCTTCAAAAGCAAATTGTGTGTAAAGTGAAGGAATCAACAACTGTGTGACATCGAAGCTGAAATAACAACTGCATCAACAATTAAGAAAATGTTGTCCCTCGACACACAAGTCCATAAACATGATAAACAGTACAAAGATCCTAAAACTCATTCAAAAATATATTCAACAATGGACATGGATTTTGAAAATTTACGGAAAATATATTCATCCCAAGGAGTTGAGATTTTAGGCCCCTTTTAAAATGTTTTCCGTCAAAGCAAATCAGTTAGTTGTGGACGATAGCACACAGCACCACATGTCAGCAATGTTCAAGGACAACAGTGTTGAGGCACGCATGGTAATATTTCATTAATAGGGAAATACTATGACTTTGTACACATAACTAATGCACATATCAAGGCACATTAAAATTCGCAGTTAAGAAAAACGTGTCTTTTACACGTCTGTCACTAAATTTTCACCCAACCTCCAAAACACACCAGAAATAAATGACAAAATCTTAACTTAGACCATTTCCAACAAGGAGCGTGAGTGCACATTTATACTTTTACTGAATCATTGAAGCTACACTAATTAACCCTGAAGACTTAATAATGACTTTAACACTGCACTCAGACATATTCCAGCTACATGACAGCGGCTTGAAAATGATCAAGTCTGGACCAGATAATCCATTGACTGACATCATGAGCATCAATCAATCAATGCAATCAACTAAGTCACTGAGCTTGACGACCTGATCCACTTAGTTGCCTCTAATGAGCGGAATAGAGGCGATCCCCTTGTACAAATGCTCCAGTGGCCCTTTCTCTGTGAGTCCACCTAAAACTAACTGCCTATATTGAAGCCTTTATCTTATGAATGCAACTGTGTCAAACAACTACACTCTGTTATTACCATACATGACATTCTAAACACCCAGGGAATGGGAATCTCTTTCAATGTTGGTGCTTATTATGACTATCTATTCTACTTTGATTTAACCAACCCGTGAAGATCTGGGGTCTTCAGCAACCCATGCTTGCCGTCAGTTGAAGTTAGGGTTTCAAAATGTGAGGAACCCTTTTCGAGGCCCGAGTGCATTGTCTATCTCATACAGCGTGAGGGTTACAACAAGGCAAGCTATTGAACTTCACTTGGTGAACACAGTGTGATAGAAAATGCAATGTAGCCATGGCAACAGCATGTACATGACATGACTGACAAGCAACTGCAGAAACAGGAAGTAGTTGTGCATGATTATCATTTGCCAAATATGGTAATGAACCTAGTCCTTCAGAAATAATGCAAAATAATAGTATAATAATAATAAATGCAAACCTAATAATAGAAACTATGGCAGATAGTTAAGTTTTACCATACTCCTGACTGTTCGATTTATTAATTTCCTTATGCCTGTTAACAGAATCCTTAGAACTGGTATATTTTATAAAAACAAAACATTAATATTATTCAAAATGATTTTCCTCACAATAACATAAAATATGACAAGATTTGACAAATAAATATGAAAAAAATCAAAATCAGATCTAAATACAGAAACAGACAAAATGAAGAATAATCTGTTTGATCAATGTAAATAATCTGAAAAAAAAAACACAGGTGAAATAATGCCATGTCAACCGGTGCAGTGTCGGGTGTACATATGGAAATATCTATTCTCTGGAAAACTATGAGCAATAGTGACTATGAGACAATCGCCAGTCTAACATCAATGCACCTTAATATGAAAGGAGCGAGTCAAGGTTAACTCCAACTAGAGTGAGCGAGTATGGTTTTACGCTGCTTTTAGCAATATTCCAGCAATATCATGGCATGACGAGCGAACGCTTTAACCACTAGGCTACCTGACCGCCCCAACTCCACCTAGAACAGTATTTAGTCCCCTGGCCTGCAAGCCTAAGTTACACAGGTTGTAAATGTTCACCAGTACAGCAAAGATGGAGCTGAGGGACCAAGGTAACCGGTAACCAGGACAATATGGGACTGCAACCACTTATCAGCATATTTTGGCTGGCTTAGGATAAAAAGACCAGATAACATGACACAGATTTAGCCAAGGTTTCAAAAGAAGTACCCAGGGCAGGCAAATTGGGAATTATCACTTTTGTTCAAATTTGCATTTTTGTTCAAGTTGTTATTTTCTTAAATTCAGTGCTATATTAATGTTGCATTCAAAGCAACAATGTAAAACTGACCATTTAATCCTGTTCCTCTTTATTGGTCCTGCTAACTGTTGGGTAACTAATTGGGTAACTTTTTAATTCCACTTTGGGAGTTCTTTCTCTAACATTGCTGCAGACTTGGGGCTGAATGTCAGCCCCTGAGCAGGTCAAGATATATATCACTGGATACCATGTACTCAACACCAATGAGCATATATGGTTTAAAACTAGGTAGCTGGTCAGTTAACATAATAATCATGCTTAAATTACCAGGGCTGACAAACCCAGTATTATCAGCAATTGGCACAGCAAAGGGACACAACTCTGCAAAGCAATATTAGTGCACCTGTAGGTCAGAACACTTATAAACATACATCTACCGGTACATACAAATAACAATATGTCAGGTTCTACTGAAACCCTAGCACCCATAACACAAACATAACAAACACAGTTTCCTTGAGAGTGATTTATCATGAAAATAAACAATAATCACAGTTTTTGAAGGCCTTCTGGAATGAATCATATCATTGGAATGGTCCAATATCTACATGTATGGTATTAAATATGTTTAACATTGCTTGAACATGCTGTAGGCACCAAGCTTAAAATAATTTTATATATAAAACTATTAAAACCTTATGGCAAAATGGAGAAACAGCGATAGAAACTAACAATTTTAGCCCACTAGTCCTTAAAATGATAACATATAGCAAAAACATTAAAAAGTGCAAATTTCTACACTACCTTGAGATACCTTAAACTAATGGGCAGTTTGGCAAGAGCTATAGGACTAGTGCCAATGTCTATCGCTGGAGTAAGGCAAGAAAGTGACAAGGCACGGAGAAACTGCGGTCATTTATCAATATGGATTCACAAACTCCTTGTTACGAAAATATGCATATATCTCATTAGAGAAAGGTCAATGGAATTTGTGCTCATTTGAAAACATATTGGCTCTTCAATTTTGACCAAACATATACATGAAACAAGACCTGACGAGACCTGATACAAAATAAATTCTGACAATGACACACCATCATATATATATTACATATCAATCTAGCAAACCAACAACAACCGTTGATAGTTTCTACTTGCCACAATGTACACAAGTGCTTCAAGGGATACAATCTGTATATGGCATAGATTATGTTTTCCATTAACATCACAAATAAAATAATATAAATTGTATAAACAAAACAGTTTGCTAGTTGCCAGTCTTTTCTAAGATGCAAACTGAACACTTCATTCTGTGCATTCACATGCTGAAGCTATGGAATGATAAGAAATAATAAATGTCATGACGCAGAACGTCTGCATGTGACTTAATGCAATATTACATGCTCTAGTAAGGCCCCATCTAAATTTGGACATAAATAAGTCTGTTGAACTGAACTGTACTTGTGATACTATTATGACACTAACCAAAAATGATGAAACCTGACAGGTTCCTGTAACAATGACCTGTATGGTGAGACATCATTTTGCTCTACAGTCTAGCACTTCTATCTTGGCCCATGATGTCGTAACTAGTGACTTGTCAAGCCCAGGTATGGCCAGTGCATAAAGGCACCATTATCAATAACTGGTAGCTGGTCTAGTCACTCAAATAATGTACACCTAACAAAGTGACTCAAAATGACTTGATTCAAATGTGCAGGGTGTGCCAAATGACCTGGGCCCCGATCTTAGCGCTACAATGATCGTAAACCTATGTTAGAGTATGGGACTTACGATCACCTTAGTGCTAAGATCTCTTGGAGGAACTGGGCCCTGGGGGGTGAGAGCCTAGCTATTGGGCTATACACCTGTGTTGAAGTGTGTATATTTGTTGTGACACACTTGTGTAGTCTACATGCAGGGTTCCACGTAGTTGGACGGGAACAGGCCACGCTGTCCGTCCATCATTCCCTCCCACCAGTCGTCCTCATTCTTCTTCAGCACAAAAATCAGCGAGTTCTCCGAAAATGTGAGCTCATCCTCCTTCTCTGCCTTGTAGTCATAGATGGCTATAACTGAAGACACAGACAACATTTATACATCACACACTGCAATAACTGGGCGTCAAAATCAATAGTTTATACATCACTGATCATTAATTGCTGAAACTGGAGCAAAAAGAACATATGAAATAGGGCTGGGACGGATAAATTAGGTCCTTGGGTCGGGTGGGTACTGTGTAGGACCCGGGTACCCACAGGACAACCTGGACCCGTGGTTAGTCACATGATTATATTGTTTAATGGCAAAAATTACCTAGAACTCTATGTTCACACTATATGTGACAAATTGTTCAAATTTCTTTCTTACTATGCACACATTCCTTCTAACTTTATATGTTTGCATAAAGATAAAACTTCAGTCAACTTCAGTGTATGCATGACAGATCGGTTTATATGTGTTTCTTAATACATTTTGACAGGAGTAACGTCAAACGTTACCCAATCGGACATTTTGTACCTATCTCTTGAGACCTACCAGGGGTAACTTGGTAGGGTCCAGTAATAGGGGGATGGGTACCTGGGTAGTAAATTTGGACTCGTCGCAGCCCTAATATTAAACATAACATACAGCAGAAATTGGGAGATAAAACAATATTTTATATATCTAAAACTGCTATAGCTGAAGATAAAAACAGTTATCACACAGCTTTCAGCAAGCACATGAGAGCCAAGGTTTCCACTGATGGTGTGTTGTGATTGTTGCAGGAATGAAAAGTTATTGTGAAGAGGTTTTTATATGAACTTGCCTCTGAACCCTCTCTGGTGACATGACTCATTTGCATATGGTAGGAGTGCTCCTTATATGGACTGTGTTTGTTACCCTACCATGCCTACCTTCATTGTTCTCTCTATGGTATATATTTCCATTCACAGCAGTACAATTGTTTGACTGATCCTCTTTGTGTTTTGTATGTCACAAGAACATTTGGGTGTAGTTCCAACATGGATTACCTGCAGTGCTGGCAGAGAAGACCGTCAGCACCTCTCTCTATCATCATTAGATCATCACCATTAGAACATCATTAAATCTTTATTAGGTCATCATCAGTCTAACAGTGCATGACTAGTTACCCTTTTCCAGGTACTGTTTGGGGATCCAGTCCGGCTGCGTGGTGAGCTGGGGCCCTGTCTCCATGTAGGGGTCCTCTGGGGGTGGAGGCGGCGGCTGACTGTCTGTGTCACTGAACTCTGGGGGTGGCGGAGGAGGGTCACTGCCATAGGCATACGCAGCCTGGGGAGGTGGGGGTGGGGGTGGCGACACTAGTGATGGAAGAAAGGCCAGTCATTAGATAATCATAATTCGTAATTTCACAATTACTGAATTATTTGGGTTTATGAATCTTTGAAGTTTTTTCACAGCAAGTCAAGAGGAAGGCTCAAAGTGACCACGGTCACAGATTCCCGGAGATATGGTGCAGATAGACCAAGGGTCAAGCCCAACCTGTGATGAAAAGCCACCATATTGGATCCTGGCATGGCTTCCTGACACCTTAGGCCAGTGGGACACTTTATCCAGCCTTAGAAATAATTTTTCTTCAAAGACTAGTCTGATGACTAGGGTAAACTTATTTCACTAGTCCTCAGAGTTTGTAGCTAGTTCTGCTTGAACAAGACAAAAATGTTTATTGAGAACTGGTTAAGTATTATAGCCCTACAAAATGCTAGTAGTCAATGAGGATGACCATCATTGCATTTTTACTAGTCCTCAGCACAATTTAGTAGTCCGTGGCTAGCAGACTAGCATGAACTGAGCTGTGCATCCCTGGTTAGACTTTTCCATAAGACTTTTGACTGACAGCTTATGTTTCAAGTGCAGCTGTATGTTGCATCTGTATCAGCTAATATGTCTGGAGCAGAGCAGTTAGTCTGGACATTGGTTATCAACCCTTGTTTCACATCACAGGTTGTGTTTGTTCGTTTGTTTGTTTGTTTGTTGTTTAATGCTGCACTCAGCAATATCCAAGCTATATGACGGCTGTCTGTAAATAATCGATTTTATATTGTTATACCTCTATTAAGAATCTAGCAATTCCATTGGTTAATCCATAGCACGTGACGAAACAATACATTTATATGAAGACCCCAAGATCCTGTGACTGACACTGACCTTGAATATTGACTCTTCACAATCACATCATGTGATGAATATTGACTCATCTGCTAGAATTCAAGGTGGCGTCTTATACTAACATTTCATGGTTCATGTTACCACAATGAAACAGGACAGTTTAAAGGCTTCATAAACTCTAAATTGAATTTCGGTTTAACAAAACGATTGATTCCTCTTTACGAGGTCAATATGCAAAAAGAAGGACCCTCAGACCTGACCCCTTCGGCAGCCACACCAGTCCTTCTTTTTGCATATTGACCTGGCCAAGAGTAATTATTTATATATTGTGAATATCAGTGTCACTCAGTTAGTCAGCTATATGTTATCCTTGTATATTATCATTATTGGATCATTATCATCAGATGTTATCACCTGAAGCTGCTGAGGATAATGACATGATACAACTAGTGGTGTCACAATTCACCGATGTATTGATGTTACCATGGTTACCCTTGAAATTAGGATACACTTACCTATGTATCGTTCGTTTGTGATTTGCAAACAGTATTGCAATAACCCATCATGGTATCACAAAACAACACGCCTATTGCCTATTGCTGGTGGAAAAACTGATTGCCTATTGCCGGTGGAAAAACTGATTGCCTATTGCCGGTGGAAAAACTGATTGCCTATTGCTGGTGGAAAAACTGATTGCCTATTGCTGGTGGAAAAACTGATTGCCTATTGCTGGTGGAAAAACTGATTGCCTATTGCTGGTGGAAAAACTGATTGCCTATTGCTGGTGGAAAAACTGATTGCCTATTGCTGGTGGAAAAACTGATTGCCTATTGCTGGTGGAAAAAGCCTACTTAGCCAGTCATGGTGTTTGACACAAACTGGTTGATCACAACAACCTCTTGTAGCTGAATGTCACTCAAATAAGTTGCAAATTAAGTATCACAATACATAGTGAATCAAGCATTGTGATTTGTATCGATATGTACACTTGGCATAGGATGTACCAAGTATCACATTAAACATCCAAGTAAGCAATTTCACCCCCCTCAGGCTTGAACAGGGGTATGTCATCTTTTCATACCGAAACTGCCAAGAGAGAGAAAGTAACCCTGTGTAAGAGTATTGTGATGCCCTGAATTTTGGGTCAGGTTTTACACCCTACTGACCTGGTAATACCACACAAACAAGCAGTGTCCGAAAGAACTGCCTGCCCGCCGGCCTGTGCCTGGCAACTAATCTGTCGGCTGCATGAAATTTTACTTCACCTGCCCGACTGTCTGGCAGATAATGTTAAGACTACTTACTTATCAATCTCATTAAAATAAGATCTTAGTTCTCGCTACCGCGAAAAAAAGATCTGAGGACATCCAATTAGGGGTCATGTCAGAACGACCTTTCATCTGACCAATCAGAGTGTCGCTTACCAGATCATTTAAAGGACAGTCGGAATGTGATTTCTAATCACGCAACTTCAAAAACTGAATCCATACAATCTAAACCATCTATTAGCCATTCCAGAATGTTCTTTTGTTCAGGTTTCAAATTTTTAAGCGAGAATTTGTCAAAATATGTTTCGGAGCATAGTCGCCCATTTGAAACTACTGCCATAAAGCACAAGAAAGCTGCCTTCTGACTGGCTAATGTCGACTTCTTGTCAGTCATTCCATTGGTCGGTCAGAGTTCACAAAAGGTCGGTCTGACGTGACTCGTAATGGGATGTCCTCAGATCATTGTTTAGGGGTAGCAAAACTAAGATCGGATTTTAACGAGATTGACTTACTTATTCAAATTTATATTAATTCCTTGTAGGTTCTCTAGTAATTGTTTGCAATATTTTAACTGAATCAAGACGGGATTCATCTCTTAGTTTTTGTGATTTTTCCATATTCAAAATGTCTGAATGAGGGCAGGTAACTTTAAAGATGGGCAGGCAACACTTATGGGTCACCAGCCCGACTGCCTTGTTTGGTTTTAAAATTATTTTAAACACAGCAAATAAATCCTCCAACATAGTTGTCAGGAGGAAGTGCCTACTCAGCACATCTACATCTCTAGCTGAAGCACTTCTCTCTAGAACAAGCATCTTTGTAAGAACCTACTAACACTGCAATCAAAATAGTCGGATAAAAGAGGGGCGTAAAGCGGGATGGGCAAAGAGCATGAAGAGGGTAAGGGTGGCAACAATAGCGCGGGATCATGCCGACCTGTTGAAGCAAGGGCATCCTGACCTTCATTGTCCATGGCTGGAGGGGGAGGAGGCAGCGGCACATCTGTAACCATGACAACACAACATGCAGGAAGCATACACCCCATTACCTGGCAAGCTGGCTTACTACAACTAATACTACTGTATAACTGCAATGTATACGCTAACAGCTTTACTGCTGCATACATATCTAGAGTAATGAAACATGAACATGGTCAGTCATAAAAACGTGTACCGTATTCAACGTAACAAGCGCCCACGGCGAAATTAGCTAAGATATTGGCTATTGGACAATCCCAATCAGCACCCCTTCCGAGTGATCAATGTACACAAGACTTATTTATTCGCGAATAATATGCACTCGTGTGTTTTACGCACCCTTAACTATGGGCATATAATTCTGGAAAAATATATCTGTCGTCGTAAACATTTCAGGCTGTCAGCATAAACCACGAAATTTATCTTTCAACTCTGTTTTTTCCACCAAAATAACATTCTAATAAGAGCCCCTTATTTCTAATTTTGAGAGCACCCTGGGGTTTATTACGTCGAATACGGTAATTAACCAACGTTATTTCTACTTACCCGTGCATCTGTCTCGATCTCCTAATTCATGACTCTCCTGAGTATATTTTCCTATACTCCTATCACCCAGACACATTGTCTGCACAACACCTTCATGTATATTAACCTTAATCAAGAATAATCCTAGGAAAATTGAATTTTCATGCTTCAGAGTTGATGAAGAGAATAGAACACAAAAAAGAGATACTTCAAAAACGGTCCACTTTGGAAATAATCCTTGCACCAGAGGTTTGCAAAATAGCAGATGGAAAATTGAACCGAAGTGAACATAAAGCAAGGATCTAGACATGTTGGCTCAAAAAGATTAGAAAAAAATTCAGACTGACCAAGTTGCCAAAGTTATGAAATGATGGTTCACCTGTATCAATTTCAATCATTCTGTTCCGAATTGACCACTTCTTCCCAAATGTTTACATGTCCTATTGCTACACAAAGGATCTCAAGCCTATGACTATACCATGATTACGTACTAAAACTTTATCTTTCCTAAAAACACCCCAATATCACTGAAGCTCAACAACAAGGCATTTGTATGTTTTATTTTTAATGAACCTCTAACTGCCTAACGATTCAACGATTCAACGATTCAACGATACAAAAGTACTAACAATACTTGTATTGTCAGTCTGTGTGATCGTTACACGCTTTAAATAGAACAGAAACTGACAGAGTTACCTCCTGAAAAAGGCTGAAGAAGCATAGCGCAACTTGTAAGCATAAGTTTTTTTAGAGTTAAATTTCCGTGACTTCATCATTTGTTACTATTTGTTGGTGTATCATGATAGCAGCAATATCATCAGTCTGTATCGTGATACATATTGCATTGCAAGATACCAGGCGAAACTCAGCTCTAATATACGATGTTGTTGTTGTTTGTTGTTTAACGTCGTACTCAGCAATATTCCAGCTATATGACGACCGTCTATAAATAATCGAGTGATTGATATCATGAGCATCGATCCTGGCTACTGGGATACGATGACATGCATCAACCAAGTCAGGGAGCCTGAGCACCGAATCCTGTTAGTTGCCTCTTACGAATAGCATAATCACCTTCTACGACAAGCATAGTCGCCTTCTATGACAAGCATATTCACCTTCTACGACAAGCATATTCACCTTCTACGACAAGCATAGTCAACTTTTACGGCAAGCATGGGTTGCTTAAGACCAATTCTACCCCGGATCTTCACGGGTCTAATATACACTGATAACAGAGAGGTACATCTGAAGAGAGGAGAAAAAGGCAGATCTGGCGACATACAAGGTACAGCAACAGCAGCAACAGTAGCCCGAATATCGGCATAGCAACCAGACACAAGGTACAGAAGCCTGGCACCACTGAGCCACTATGCTAGCATACTACATGGAAGCCATCAACTAACATGGACATAGTTGTTGTCAGCCTTCATACTAAATAGAGTACAGGTATGGTGCTGACAAACCAAGAAACATGATCAAGGAGAAACTGGGATTTGAACCCATGGTCTTTGGTTCCTGACATGCCTAAGGGACACAACTCTGTAGAGAGAAATGTGGCACTTTAGACAACTTAGCTTCCCATCAACGTATTAACTAAAATGGCCATTATGGTGTCTCATTAATAGGACTGAAGACAAAGCTGACTATTGACTAATCTCTGCACCATACAGATGCCATTCTCATGCATTATATTGGAGTATTCATTCCCATGCAGGAAGTCTCACCACGCCTACTTGCATTCTGGTAACCCATGTATGAAAAGGGAGCTGTGTTGATAAGATAGAACATGTCATATGAAAATTAACGGATACTTAACAGATGAAATATAAACATGATAAAATAGACAGCAGAAAAAATGGTTATGAATTATTCACAAAATAATCTAATTGGTGTTAAATAGATACAAGTAAAAAAAGCAGAAAAAAACAAAGGTCCTGGGCCCGGTTCCACAAAATGAGTGAGTGAGTGAGTATGGTTTTACGCCACTTTTAGCAATATTCCAGCAATATCACGGCGGGGGACACCAGAAATGTGCTTCACACATTGTACCCATGTCAGGAATCGAACCCGGGTCTTCGGCGTGATGAGCCAACGCTTTAACCACTAGGCTGAGTCCCATCCAGGATTCGGACCTGCACTCTCATAGTGTGGCACCTAATTGCCAGCACACAAAGTCTGTGATCTAACCCACTCAGCCAACTAGGCTTTCACAAAAATGGAAGTCTGACAACTGGTAGTCTAGATCAGCTCCCTTGGCCAAAAGCTATGAATAAAAATTTATATATATGTCTACTTACCACCTGTGGATTCCCGATGGTAGGACACCCTGTCTGACACGGGGCGTGCCATTCCAACAGGAGGGGGTGAGTGGACTGTACCCATTACACTGGGGGCATACAGCATTTCATATCTGTCCCTGGCACCATGCTGGGATTGACCCGGGGCGTACTGTTGACCGACTGGGACAGATGGCGGTGCGACGGGGGGAGCCACTGATCGGTAATGGCTTCTTCCCAGGGTTCCATAGATTGTACCCGATGTGGAGACCCCAGAGATGGATCCTCCTGACACGGAGCCGGACCGCGAGATGGGTGGTGTCGGGGGTCTGGTGGTGGGAGCATGAGAGGAGCCCTGGCTGGCTATAGAAGGGGGTCGGCTGTTCTTGGGGGCAGCAGATGGTGCCTACATAGCAAGAAACATGAGTCAGAGAGAGAAACTTCAGAGAAAGCGCAAAATGTTTCTGATGTTCTTTGATGTAATCATATCCAATGATTTAAATATGCTAGTCGTTAAATCATTTGGACTTTATGTAGCGTTACTAGATTTAAGGAGAAAACAACATGTCGGTCGACTATGATTCTGAAAGAAAGACCACAGGATAGATATTTTGCTCTGACCATGATGTAATAAAGTTCAAAGGATTTTGTTACTTTGTATTTTATGTCAGAAAACATAAACGTAACTGGAACCTTCTTTGTAACGATGTCTAGTTACTTGTGCATTATCCATAACATCACCCTCACAGCTAATGTTATGATAGAAATGAAACAACTGCTTTCACCTTGATTCCATGTCCAGTCGAGTCCAGTGTCGAGTAATCTACGGGTTTGCGCTGATATTTGACTGGACGTTCAGCCTGCTCAGGGAATATGATGCCGTTCTTGGTTCCTACTGCCCTCAGTAAGGTCCTGTTGGTCGTGAGAACACCGATCTCTCGTCTGGCCACCTTCTCTTTGTGTATGTTTACAATCTACAGAGACAGAACAAGAGATTACAACAACAATAATACAATAATGAAAGCATTACTGCTGCACAGACACTAGTCCTTCAGCAGCATGGATGTTAGCTCATGTTGGACATCACTTCATCAGCCATGGTTTTCTTGCCACCAACATTCATGTAAAATAATTTGACAAATGATAATGTCAAGGGCTCTTGCCATCATGTCACATGACTTGTACCCACTGTCAACATGGTCAAGAGAAGCTTGTTATTGAGAGAAGAATATAAAACATGCGCCATTACACCCAAAACCATCTGCCCAAAGAAACATTTGAGTCAGTGATCAAAGGCATTTCCAATACATATTCACTGACAGATTGAGTTGGAATACATCTACCAGCTAGTCCTTCTTACAAACCAGCTGATGTGGTACCTGTGAGAGATGGTTGATGCTAGCCTCTACCAGCTAGTGCTACATATACAATAGCTGATGTGGTACCTGTGAGAGATGGTTGATGCTGGACTCTACCAGCTAGTACTACATATACGAATAGCTGATGTGGTACAGTCATGCCCCGCGTATACGGACTTCAGATATCCGGAAACCTCGGTTCCCGGGCGATTTTCATTCAAAACGAAATAATTACTATGTAAATTTACCCGTATATACGGAAATTCAGTTTCCGGAACCGGATGGTCATTTTCATACACAAAACACTGAAATGCACTGGTGGTAGTTAACCAGCGAAACGTAAGCAACATGCAGTTACAGCACGCGAAAAAAGGGA
The DNA here is from genome assembly GCF_022045235.1 of Haliotis cracherodii. Taxonomy (NCBI): domain Eukaryota; kingdom Metazoa; phylum Mollusca; class Gastropoda; order Lepetellida; family Haliotidae; genus Haliotis; species Haliotis cracherodii. The sequence continues at coordinate 23,998,476 of NW_027266273.1, forward strand.
AATTTGTCTGTTTAAGGAAAAACACCCGTCAGCAAGTTTGGAAACCATCAGTAAGCATTATGGCACTGAATTTGTACATACCATAGGAAAATTGACAATTGGTGACATTTTAAAAGACAAATAGAAGTGGCTAAATCTCCCGGAAAATTCAAATGACTTATCACGATCCCATGTAGCAAAACACCAGAAGCTGGAAGATGCATTATATCTTTGGTTGTGTGACATGACAAGTCGTAATGTGACCGTTAATGATGAAATACTGATAGAGAAAGCTAGCGATTTTGGTGGCAAAATGGACATTTCTGACTTTGCATATTGTCATGGGTGGCTCACTCGATTCAAATCCATTCTCAAAATGTGGTAAAGTTCAAACTTCCATGACAGATTTGTTTAAATGTGTATGTCTTGAATAAAGATTGAGTGGATGTATCTGTTTGCTCTGTCATCTGTCATGAGTTGCATAATTGAAGGGAAGTAACTCTTCCAGTAAGAAGCTGGTTTCAGTTATACGGACGAATTGTGAAATGACGCAAGAGTCTATATAAATGAGGCACGACTGTACCTGTGAGAGATGGTTGATGCTATCCTCTACCAGCTAGTACTACATATACCACTAGCTGATGTACCTGTGAGAGATGGTTGATGCTAGGCTCTACCAGCTAGTACTACATACACCACTAGCTGATGTGGTACCTGTGAGAGATGGTTGATGCTAGGCTCTACCAGCTAGTACTACATACACCACTAGCTGATGTGGTACCTGTGAGAGATGGTTGATGCTAGGCTCTACCAGCTAGTACTACATACACCACTAGCTGATGTGGTACCTGTGAGAGATGGCTGATACTAGCCTCTACCAGCTAGTACTACATATACAATAGCTGATGAGGTACCTGTGAGAGATGGTTGATGCTGGACTCCATCCCTGAGAGTTGGTTCTGCTGCATGTCCAGCAGGTTGAGGAAGTTGGCAGCCAGGGTGTGGATCTGGTAGGCCACGCTGGCAAGAGAGTGGGTGGTGTAGTTCTTTGTCTCCTCCAGGACCTGCTGCTTGTCATCTGCCTGTTACAAAACACAGCATAAGTAGTGAGCAGTACGGGACTTGCTGGATAGAGCCAATAGTAGGCGGTCTTGGTCTTAAGTCATAGTTAAACGACAGTGACGTTGCTAGAGACAAACATCATAAAGATATATTCATGATTTTAGCAAATTATGACAGGTCATTCTTCCATATTATCACTAATATCTTTAGGAATTTTTGATAACAATCGGTCAACGTCAGAGAAAATGAACCAATCTGAAACTCTGAATGATCACTTCTACTTAAAAATAAATAAATTTCATGACACAGTATCTTCACCAAGTTCACATGATGTCTACATACTTTGAAGCAATTAACATACAATTCTAAACAAGGGTGTCATATTCTAGTGTGCTTTTCCACAAAACAATATGCTTCATTAAAAAACAACTATTTGAACACTAGGAAACAATATGTATCAAAATAGTGTTGCCAAAGCTAGTTCAATGATCATGTGATAAATTGTGTTTGTTTATATAGAACTAGAATTTCAATTCACCATTATTTGCCTACTGCCACTGCATATTGGACAAATGTAGAGTAAAATGCACTTGGATGCTGACAATTCCAACTCGAAAGGCCTAATTATGTGAATTCGGCTGCTTTTGATGCCATGATGTTGAATTGGACATATCGAGTCATCTTATCTTGAAACAGTTTTATCAACACTGGCGTACACTAAGTAACAGACAAGGGGTGACACTAGGATACCCACTGGTTACAATATAATCACCTGTCAGCAGCATTCCAGTTCCTGCATTGAACTGAAAACTGAAATATGATGAAAATGAAATGTAAACAGACACCTGTTGATTCAGAATATGAATCAAGTTCTCATTTCACCATAGTCATAGCAATGTACCTGTTTATATCGTTCCTCGCAGTGTTCGGCGAGACGTTGAAGGTTTGCATGGTTTTCCTGTAAATTCTGACGGCCATTTGGGATGTCTGTGTCAATCAGCTGGAACACCTCGCTGGCAGCCATCTTAAAAACTTCCGGCTACTCCCAAAGTTTTCTGTTCTAATGCGCATGCGTGTGGAAGTAGGGTCACTATTCATTCAGGGCGCGAATTTTAATCAACAGTCGACTTCAATATATTATTTGCGTTATTTAGGTATAATAGGTGCATACTGCGATAGTAATTTTACGCACATAGGCTTTTACTTTTATAATAACTCCATAAAGGCAAACAACATATTGAAGCCTAACTATTTTAATTATAACTAAAAACGTCAGCAATATTAACTTCACAGACTGATCATTTAATCAGTACGAAATCAGTGACATCATTAAGAAAAACGTACAACTTTATGGATAACAACTTCTGGTTTATTGCATATAGCGACGTTTTGATGCAGATTCCTGCACTGTTATCAAGTTGGAGTCACTCCAGAATAAACATCGTCACACGTCGGTATATGCAATATACCAAAAGTTCTTATCTATAAAGTTGTACGTACGTTTTTCTTAATTATTTGCCAACTTCTAGAATGCCAATCAAACAATTATCAGTGCCATCGCTCAGCGCAATAACGCAACACAAGACCCTCCCATTGTATGCTCAGCCAGTCAGGACACAGTAGACCTTTAGTGGGAGTGGCCTATATAAATCTATAGTTACACATATTCTTCCAACTCTTTCGGTTTGTAAACAATAATATCACCAGTTAAGTATCTTGGGTGTAAAAATTAAAGGTGAGGTGAGGTGAATTGGGGTTTAACGTCGCGTCTAAGATTATTGCACTTATATATAGCGACCTGTATGCGCATGTGTGCCTGCTTGTACTAGTTCGGACTGATGCCGATTTATAGTGCTAGCTTGCCCACTGAGATATGCCGCAGTTTAACATGAATACCCCACTCAGACAAGGTATACTGACTCCGAGCCGACTTCTCCTTGTTTTAGCTCCTTAATACTGAGCGCCAGACAGGGTAACAACAAGTACCATCTTTTAACATTTCTGACGAGGTCGGAGATTCGCTCCCCGGGCGGACGCTCTACCACTAGAGTGAGTGAGTAAATATGGTTTTACGCCGCTTTTAGCAATATTCCAGCAATATCACGGCGGGGGACACCAGAAATGGGTTTCACACACTGTACCCATGTCGGGAATCGAACCCGGTCTCGGCGTGACGAGCGAACGCTTTAACCACTAGGCTACCCGACCGCCCCCTACCACAAGACCTCGGAGGTGGGCGTAAAAATTAAAGCAAACCAGATTTAGTTGCAGAGCGATAAGTGGTAACGGATGACGTCACAATTTTCTGCAATGGTCCGTAGAAGAAGAAGAAGAAGAAGATGATGATGATGATGATGATGATGATGATGATAAAAAGATGATATTATGAGTGTTCATGTCATACTATGTTTACGACACGAGTGTCTAAATTCCGGTATTTCCCGAGCGAGAGCGAGTATTGAGATGAAATACTGTTTCGATGTGGAAGGGCAACATCGCATAGTTATATTCGAGTTATCGATACATTCTGTTACGATGAAAAGGGGAGACTCTACATTGATTATTTAAACCTGCGGAAAATTGAGATAAGTGAGTCCTCTCAGTAGTATTTGCATGCTTCTTTGGAATATCCTGTATTTAGTATATCTGGGCTTATGGAAATTGGAAATTAGAAAAAAAATGTATTAGAGGGGACATGGACAACACACGACATTTAATACACACTGTCATTATGATATTGTATTGCATAGTATTGTACAAACACACAACAAAGCACGAACGCACGCAACATAGGCGTGTATACATATCGTCGAAAAAAAACCATATTCACTCTGGTCAAATATGTAAATGACAGTTCAGCCGGCTTACGTGTAAAATAACCAGCATATATTTATTCTTGTAATGATTGGTAGTGAAGAGCAATTATTTGTTTGTTTACACTACAGGGACAATGCTATTCAATATTATTATGTATATATATTTTTAGATTAACTGAATGGGGGTATCCCCGTGATGTCATTTAATAACTCGGAGCAGAATAAACGTACCTGACCATAAAAAAACATAATGAATGAAATCGACACGTCATCGTGCAAATTTCAAAGAAATTGACCACCAAGGTCACGATAATGAGACCACCCGTTTGAAAAGAACTAATCTTGGACAGGGTTATGTGATAAACATTGCATGCTTGATATTGCATACCTGTAGATCCGTACAAGCCCGTGCAAGAAGTGGTGCACTTTTTCTATCTTTCTATATAGGCCTATAATGACAATATAAAATCTGTATATATAAGAACACAGTTCGGGTACTATTCCGTAAAAATCAAAATTGTATTTGCTAAATAAGACAAATAATGGCAGAAATAACGAAGTCATTTAAAATTAGCACTGGGCATAGACCTCATAATTATTCTATGCTGAACTAGTCCATCAGGTTATTAAGAAACTTACTAACATTAGTTTAAGCAGATTAACCATTTCATTTTTACACCCTATCGGGCAGTTGTGGACGGGGAATTTAACTTTGTAACGCCGATAAGCTAGCTGTTACCTCAGCGCACACCCATTTGCTCTTGGAATGTTATTGTCCGGATTTTAACGGGACGTGACGTCAGTGTCATGGCGGCTTGAGTAGGACCACAACAAATCCTTGGTAGGTTCACTTTTTGAGTAATCTTGACCCTTTTAGATCCTCTATCAACCCTCAACACCATAGCCGATTCCTTCTCGACTGGCTATGGTTTTGTCTGGCATCAACATTCGCGACGTATCGGTATCGCACGCGATAAAATGAGTTCGTGAATTGATATCAATATAGACAGCTGCTGTCACAAGTGACGAAACCTCCAACCACGAGTGCTGTTCGGCAAAGAAATACCCCCAGCATGCTGATCAGCATGAATTGTCACCAGTTTCTGATGTGTGTAGTTAATCCTGTACTTTTTGTAACATTTCAAGTTAAATGTTTGAAAAATAGGAGGGGAAAGAGGAAGTGTTGTAAGTAAATATTGTGGAAGCGTCTGTAAAATCTATTTAGGTTGACACAGAAATCCAGTTGCCTGTTCTAAAGGTCGCTAGCCAAGTTACCATACCCCCTCCCCCCCAACACACACACACACAAACACACACACACCACCCATTTCTTGTAAAATCAGCTAGATCTCTTTGATATAACACTTCTCAATTCTGTACTGGGTTGCGCAAGAAGCTCATTGATCAGATTTGATTCTGTAAACAGCTAGTGACGATCATAACCTTGACTAGGATGCAAACTGATGTCCTATATTGTTTTGTAGGCTTTTTTAAGGAGATGACAGATGACAAGGTAGACACAATTTATGGGTAAGGTCATAATAAACTAATTGCAAGATTATCATTCACTTGTCTTTCAAAATAACAAAGATAATAAATAAACAATGATTTCAACAGTAGCAGTCTGATGTATCTTTGTCAAACCTATTTTAGATTGCCATGCCTCAACTTGTACTCATGCATTTATGAATTTATCCTCAGTTGTCATTAACTTGTCAAGTTTCCCACAAGCAAACTTGTTGAAAATTTCCATAAGAGCCATCGACTTTGTCAAAGGACTAGAATACTAGTCTTTAATCATGTTAATGGTCATACCAGTCTTTAAATTTCACCATCTTGACAGCTGGCAGCAAGCAGATGATAGGCTGGCTCCCACCAAGAGTCAGTTGTAGACCAGTTTAAGGCATGTTGTAAACATGAAATGGTCATTTGACAGCTGAAGTTGTTACAGTAATCGAAACATTTCACTCGGACAAATAAAATGAATTTGTCAGGGGTTAAGTTGTGTGTCTGAAAGGGATGATAATCTAGGAATTCATTTATTAATGCCTTATAACTTCTTTGATAAACTATTATATATAGTCACATTTCGGTTTGGATCCTTATTCTGTTGTCCAGCAAGACTGTCTACATATGGTCTAATTTGAGCATGGTACAGGATTATACATGGTTGGTGAAGAATTAACACTAACAGTAAAAACAGTTTTTATACATTAAAGAGAATACCATGAGTTGTTTAACATAACAGAAGGATAGTATTGTGACAACGGGATGGAGAGAGAACACATGGTGAGGAAGCCAATTAAACAGGATTAAGTATATATTGGTTGGATGTTTGATCGAGGAGATATTCAGCCGAAATTGCCTAGGCAGAAGGCGACCTCTTAAACACTTAATGCAACAACAACATCAAGGAGATGGAGCTATAGATGAATGGGATCACCTTTAGAATACAACACCACAACTTCTTGTGAGAATGATCACTGCTTTAGGTCACATGTCACTAAGACAAGCAACCACTTTTTGGGAGCATCCGTTTGACGTGAACTCACAAACTTTAGATTGTTAGCCCGACAGATAACCAACAGAGCTACGTCCACACTGTCAAACTTTGTGCAAATTTACCTAGTCACCCCTAAGACATTAGGGAACTGAACGGAAAGGGTGGTATACGTGACAGATACTTATGATGGTTACAGGTAGGCATGGTGTCCAGTGACTTTAGTCTATGGACACTTACGAGTGATCCCGATGCCATTTGGGACACTCGTCCCATTCTGTAATCAATAGTCAATCCGGCACAAACTGAAAACAGCTCATGGTGTCAAATTCGCGGGTGCGCATGAATGACATGGTATTTAATAACTCCTTGGGTGATTTTGTGACAGAAAAGTGTTGAAGGGTTGAACTCTGTAAGGAGAATGTGGATCATAGTAAGGAATAAGGAAGGCATAAGGTGATGCCACAAGAGTTGATTGTTTTTTTAATCATTACTGAACAGTGAAGCTGAAGACGATCAGTGAGGCCAGAGCCATAGTCACAAAAACTGAGCCTAAAAACATAATTGATTTATTGCAAAAAATGTCACAAGGTAGATAGTGTTCAGACTGGTGACAATTGGATGTGTGCGGCGTCAAAAATAATATAAGAAAATTAGTTGCCATTTATGATCCTTTTAGTCCCACGAATTAAGTTGAAACTGAAATATAAAATATATTAATAATAAAAGTGCTTTCATAAACTAGTTCTTGATATCAAATGCACCGCAGCAGGCTGTATTTAGTAAACAAATATTCAAAACTCTCAGCATCGCTGGAATTATTCAATGACATAGCGTGTAGAGATGACAGAACACAGAGAGGAGCTTATGCACTCCGATGATTCGAGCAACTCTGTTGCTTGGCTGATGTCACATGGCATTGTTTTGCCGGTGTATTTTGCAACAAAATGTCACAAATTACGTCATAGGGTATTGTACCATGATTGTAAGCTTTTGTGGTGCTGAATTCTAAGAGTTCATAGTAGTTCAACAGCCTTGATCTCTGTTGGTTGATGGCTTGTGGCGGCGAATCTGGACTGCTTCTGCTAGTTTTCTTTTCATGAAGTTATGAAAGGATTTGAGTGTTGTCGCAAATGATGCTGTGATTCGGTCAGTTGATGATCATCTGAGATGGCTGATTTACTCATCTCAGAACAGGAGATGGCTGCCATGAGGTCTACCATCCGCACAGCGAAGCATAAAAAGTGACTCGTCACTAAACCAAATTTTTCTCTATCGCAGTTGTGGCCATACTCTGTGACCTTGACACATTGATGTCACAACCGACAATGCAGGTTTGTCAAAATGACACCTCAAACTGGTTTAGTGCGTATATACTTTGTACCTCTAGCAAGTAAATGGTTCCTCACTCATTACATCTTGTCCGCCTAGGAAGATCGAATCAAGCTATAGACTGTTCAATTGGGATCCAATCAGCTTGTCAAAACACATTTAAACCTTTAATCCTTATCCTTACTGTATATCTGGCTGCATTGCCCTTGTGCTTCCATTACCTGTGTGCTATTTGTTATCTTACTGTACATTTGCAAATATACCCAGAGCTCCAGATAAGCTTTTGGTGTTGTGGGTATTTTAACCATGCATTTTAAAATCATTGGGTATCAGTAATTCTATCTGCGTATTCAAATTTCTGTTACCCACTAGTTTTTACACATGTGGGTATTTAAGTTAAATATTTAAAAACACTAGTCATCTAGTCCTTGCAAACTGGTGTTGTGTGGGTTCGAGAGCTTTATAGGACTCAAAAATACCACGATACTTCCACACGAAAGTGTGATGGCAAATGATCATGATGTGATTGTAATCGTGGAGTTTGGCAAGGTTGACGGATGCCCGTTTATAATTTCAAAATTAAGTTGCTGATTTGCTACTCAAATACGCAGGGTTACTTCACAATATTTTGATGATACACACAAATTTTATTTTTGTAGCGTATCTGTAATGTTCGTTGCGTATTTGATACGCTTGGATTATATTTTACTGCGTATTTCTGCATTTCTGATGCGTATTTCAAGCAGATACGCAGCTTATCTGGAGCTCTGATACCTCTCAACACTTGGCAGCGGTAGAAATTGGCACTAGTCCTGTAGCCCTTGCCAAACTGCCCAATAGTTAGGTATCATAAGGACTAGTAGAAATTTGCCATTTTTAGGGGTTTTGCTATGTGTTATCATCATAAGGAATAGTGGACTAAAACTGTTAGTCTCTACCAATGCCTTGTTGTTGTCACTCCAGCTTGATAGTGGTGTAAGAATCTACATCGAACAACACTATATGCAATAAACCACAGTTTGTTATCCATAAAGTTTCTCACCAACTCCTAGAATGCCAATCAAACAGTTATCAGATGATTGTTGTACTTGTTTAAGAGTTGTGACATGTCTGATGTACTTGTGATAGGTGACATGTCTGATCTACTTGTAATACAATGCTGGGCTGGAAGAAGATGTAGAGCACACAATAACTAAAGAAGCACATGTAAAATCTCTCCTGTGGATCATTACTTGCAAATACATACCCAGCTATCATACCACTTTGGTGAAACCCACAGCACAAATACCTAGAAACAAACTTGTGGTGAACTGGATTCGAACCCACAGCACAAATACCTAGAAACATACTTGTGGTGAATTGGATTCAAACCCACTCTCATAGGTTTCTGGCGTACCGAATGGGTGCAGCTCAGCACAGAATTGAGGCACCATAGATGACAGGGCCACCTGTGTCCTCTAATAACTGACCATGTTCTGAGCATCATTGTTTACTAAATCCAGTGGCCCGTGAAGACATCGGGGTAGAATAGGTCTTCAGCAACCCATACTTGCAGTAAAAGGTGACTATGCATGTCGTAAAAGGTGACTAACAGGATCGGGTGGTCAGACTCACTGACTTGGTTGATGCATGTCATCGTATCCCAATTGCGTGGATCGATACTCATATTAATCACTGGATTGTCTGGTCCAGACTTTATTATTTACAGACTGCCGTCATATAGCTGGAATATTGCTGAGTGCGGCGTTAAACAACAAACCAACCAACTAAATCCAGTAATAGTTAATATCTGTAATCAATTATTGGAAGTTATTGTATTCACCATGTCCGTATCTCATACGTATATTGATGCAGTTTTTGCTGCCAATAGATATATATTGATTGCATAGACCAACCATCTCTACTTGTCAGATGACCGACCAGTTTTGTATCATTCAGCCTATTGGGTCAATACATAAGCAGATAACTGCCCTGAGCTTGTTGAACAGCCTCAACAGAGCATGGAGAAACTCGTCTTCGATTAGGCTTTGATGTAGTTCATAGAGACACCCGACAAATGGGTTTCAAATCTTGTATTTCTAATACACGGCATTTGAAGACTACTTTTTGGAAAGCTTAGAAACTCCTTATTTTCGGGGAGGGGGTTGAATGGCCCTGCAACAGGGTTTCCCCTGACGCTGAATTCTTGCGTCTATGACTCTCAATTAAGGAAGAATACGTCCAGAAATAAATGACTGCGCCATGACTGACGCAATTTCAAAATATCTATGTTGTTTACCAGCTTTGGAATGAAATTATTACAATTACTCACCTGAACTTAATTTATAAACATTATCTGAAGACAATATATGCAAACATCTTAAAACTTACGTGTAGTTTTTCATTAATTATACAATAAAACATTTGACTCTCAAAAAATATTTTTGACTCCAAAAAATTCATAGGCTGAGTCAAGGTGACTCTCAGATATTGGAGTCTAGGGGGAACCCTGCCCTGCACGTTTTCCATCTGACAAAATCAACTTGATTTTTCAATGTTTTTTTATGGTAACTAAACTAAGCCTATCCTTTTTTCATTCATATACTGATTGGAGATGTCATTTAAAATACGTCATGTCTTTCCGCAAGTCAGGGTTTTAATCAACGCTTGCAACTGTTGTAAGTCCATACAGTGCCGTGCAGGTTCAATCTATTAAAACCTTACAAATAATTTTCAACACCTAGCAAAATAAACTTCAGTTGATGAGTGTTTTGAAAAAGCAGGGCAAAACACAAGAACTTGTGACAAAAGAGGCCACTTAACTCTAGAATTCAACATTCAACAAATTATTTTTTGGGGGTGTCTCAAAACTTAAGGAATTAAGTTGTTTGTTCAACATTGAACTTTTGAACTGGTCCCCAACCAGTGTTAGAAACTAACAGTTCTAATCCACTAGTCCTATTAATGATAACCTAAAGCAAAACCCTTCAAAATGGCAATTTCTACTTGTCCTTATGATACATTAACTATTAGGCAGTTTGACAAGGACTATAGGACTAGTGCCAAATATTGAAAAGTGGTTGGTATTGTCAGTGAAACATGTGTTGGCAATTGTTTTGTAGCATGTGCTGTTGTAGAGCATACACTTCATCCCCGCTCGAACGCACTTGGATTGTAAAAGACATTTCTCTTTCTCTGGTATATTGGCCAAAGGATCTAGTGGCAGCGTATTGACGATGTAGAGATATAAACAGTGAGTTACCATATATATGATACTATGAAGCGATGATTTCATTACAGCCAGCGAATTGTTTATCTTCAACAGCGGTAATGTTGGTAAAATACATGTCACCCAGTGCCATTCTAGAAGTCCTGAGGTAGGCCCCCTAGAAGGGGATATAATTTAAACATAAGGTACCAAATGTCTAATGTTGTTGAGGCAAGTCTTAAGAAGTTAACATGGTTAACTGGACAATAAACATTATGAGGCTATGTTTAAGTTAAGGGAGTAATAAGTTATTCAGAAGATTTAAGATTTAACAGTGTTTTAAGGGAAATAACTCTAAAGTTTGAAAGAATTAAAATATGTATTGTCTTTTTCTTTGCTGATTCTTTGCTTGTTATGGACTACAATTTTGATAGTTTGACTTGTGTTCGGTGCTATTCACACTGCGCTGTGTGAAGTGACTCCTATCGGATGATTAAAATGAGAAGCCATATATATCAGAGTTTTTGTGAGAATCCGTGCAAACTCGCGGCCTTCAGATTGTTTGCCTGTCAGCTAACCGACTGACCTGAGCTATGTCCACACTGTGAAATAAAGTGCAAATTTACCTAGTCATCATGTTAATCTCTTTGGTCATGTGGACAAGGTGTCAAACCTCAGATCAGAATGTCCGTGGTTCGAATCCCATCATGGTACTTGGAGATTTTATGTCGGCTACCCAACATTTTACAGTATTTATTGGGTTGACTACTGTAAAGCGTTTCATAAATTTGCCAAGTTCAAGCAGGAAGTGTTTATGTCTATTTTGAGCAGCACCAAGTCCTTGCCATCTGATGTTTTGTCTGTGTGGCAGTGACAGCACAAGTGAATTGCTGAACCTCCACATGTGATACAGATCAATACCATCTACATATTATAATAACCTGTTTTCTGGGGACACTTCTCCTTTAGGTTTGAGATGCACTTTGGCAGATACACATGTGTTCAAGTCATGCTTGATATTCATGGCCAAAATATATCATGGAGTAAAAGTACAAAGGACACTTTTCCCAACTTCAACTGTTGCTGTGTGGAGAACTGATAGTTGAGTTTGCATTGTACTGCAAGGCTTGTGATGAACCATGATAGACTCCATGCACTGTCAGTGAGCAGAGGAGCTTGAGTTGTTATTGACGTTTATAGGCATGGCATGATGCTTGCCTGATGAAAGGATGTTGTTTACGTTGTATTTGAGATATCAGGTAGTGGTAATGTATTACTCCTGATTATGTTGATCAGTTCTCAGACCAGCATGTGTTACCTCAGCTTGTTGGGAGAGTAGCAAACTAGTGGGAGTACATGCTCTTTAGAGAACCAGATGACAAGTGGGACAATGTGTTCAAGCCTCTGGGACTGTGCGTTTTTGTATGATTGGATTACTGTTGATGCTGTTAATTGTTTGGAATGACTTTGTGTCACATTTTCACAATGCAGAGGAGAGGTGGTATCCCAAGTTGGATTGAAGATGTGTTTGGGGGCACCAACACAGTTGAGTTTGCAGAGCATTATCTGTTTAGGGCTTGAAAATAGGAAATTTCATGTGAACCTTTGTAAAAAAAAAATTTTAAGACTGTGTTGTCAAACATATTGAAAATGTTGTTGTAATTGGTTCTGGGTTGTCATGGGTTAGGTTATGAATGCCAGTAGGTTTATGAAAGAACTGGGTATGTTAATGGTTCTCATCACTGAGGCCGAAAAATGAATAAATAAAAAAGAACCGAAGGGTTTTTTTTGCATGGTATCAGTTTTTAACTGCATATGTCATTGCATATTGTGGCAAACGATATATTAGGTATATTGCAGTAAATTGTTAATGTTGATGCTGTGCTAATGCAAATTCTTTTTGAATATCGATACCAAATTAATAGTGCTCTGACATGGAAATGTTAACGTTTATTAAGATTATCATGGTTGAGATGGGACAAGAATGCAGACAATTCAAACTTTTAAATTTTATGGATCATCCTAGTTCATATTTAGTATTACAATGATTAATTGCAGGTCGACATCATTTTTGTCAGTAAACATACAAAATAATTATATTATGGTACTTTTAAGTTGATAATATATCAATACATGTACTAAAATATGACACCCCTGAAACTGATGGTCAGGTATTAAATGATTAAATATCATATATCTGAGGAAATATTTATCAGTTCAATAGTCCAATTTTCCAAGTTTTCTGACACATGAGAATCTATGTGCTTTGGTTTTCAACAAGTTGAAGGTTTCTACAGATCAGTTGAAAACACTTTATAAACTAGCAGTTGTTCCATATTCTTCGTTAGCACCAACCATGTTCTGCTTTATTTTTCAGTGCAGGATGGCGGACAACTCATTTGATTCGTTTGACCAGAGTACGTGTAAGTACTTCCCCCTCAGTGCACGAACCCCCTCACCCCACGAACCCCCTCACCCCACGAACCCCCTCACCCCACACCTGCACCCTGCACCTGACTGCTGTGGTGCCAGCCCTGTGAATGCAGTATGTGTTGGATTGAAATGTGTTGAGAGCTGTGCAGGGAGATCACTCAGAAGGGGAATATCTGACATTGATAGCTCCCCTTTGAGATTAAGATAGATTGTTGGTTTAAAAACAGTGGTTGTGAATACGGTTTAAACAAGCACACCAAAGGAAGTCCAATATGGAGCCAAAAAAGGAAAAGTACAAATTTGCCAGCCAAGGGCTTTCAGATTGGAATCCTAGACATTATGTCCCTGTGTAAACTGTGAAGTAGTCACATTGCAGTAGTGTCCAGGCCTCATGTGCTGACTGAGTAACCACCCCTGATATATTGCCTGTATCAGAATTAACCCCAACACACCAGTCCCAGATGATTTCTGCAGTATAATTATAAAATTCTGCAGTAAAATTACCAAAATCCTGCGACAAATTTTGTGATAAAATTTGACTTTGAAAATAATGAAAATTAGTGTATTGATTTTTCTGCAATTCAGCGGTAATTTACAGTTTCTGTAATCCTTTCCACAATCTTGGAATGGCAGAATTCATGTGGGACTGCCACACTGACTCATGCACTTGTACAGGCAGTGTGAGAGTTGGTCTGTGATTGCTTTCAGTGATGGAGGGAGACCTGAAGACTGAGTCAAGTCCCACAAGCAACCAGCAGTTTTCCTTTCAGCGAACCAACAGCACTGGCTGTGCGTCCTCAGCATCGTCTGCCCATAACACAGGTAAACTTAACCACATTCCTGTATCCATCTGATCTCATGTTGTGTTTGTCAGCATGCTTGCCTTTAACACTGAAGTGGAATTAATAACTAATACATCGGGAAAATAATCCGCAACAAAAGAATTCATTGATCTATAAGTTTACAACAAGGCCCTAAAAGATACATTGTATTGGTATTAGACGTTACTTGACCTAACCACCCTTTCATTTTTTTTCAAGTAGAGAAAACTCCTCAAACTTTGTGACTTTAAATGCAACTATTATTTTCAAGGGTGATACAGCAAGGTCACGATATGATACGTATCGCGTTACATAGGTCACGATACGATATGTATCTCGATACACATATTTACGTCAAATCGGATGGAACTTCTTGACAATAAATATTTCAGAGCAAGTTCAAAAGGAAAAGCTAGCTGTAGACACGTGTTCGTAGCGGCTATTTTTAGTAGTGAACTTGAAACGTTAATTACAACACATTTTGCAAAATCTAACTGACAAAAATGTCAGGGATCATTAAACAAGTATGGAGTAATTCATTTCAGCAAGTGTATTATCTTGTATCGATACAGAAAAAGGCGTATCATGTATGTTTCGTCACATGAAAACTCAAGATGCACTGGTGCACCGATGTATCGTTTCACCCCTAACTAATGGTATTTTACTTTTACTTAGAAACCATCTCTGTTATCTAAAAGACAGATATTTGTATATTTAGTCTAACAGACTGTGGTGACCTTGTATATATGAATCACTGAATCTGGGGATCAGTTTGACTTGTCTCTGACATGAAAATATTTTACAGAAGAAACAGTTATTAAATTATCTTAATAAAATATAATAAAAAGGAGCCCAGATATCCTCTTCAGTGCAGTGATCTAGACTTGCCAACTTTTATGGACGTGCATAGGCTGTATTTGGTGTTTTATTGTACATTATTTTCAAGAGGGAAGTGTCCAGTGAGCTGTTCCCCATAGATGAAGCTGGGCAATGTTGATAAACGCAATGGTGATAAACAATTGCATCCAAAAATGAAGGAGATATGACAATCGGTATAGGGAGATAAGGTACAGATACTCAAGAATATCTGAGAAATACCAAGTTTAACCCCCTGTACATAGAATGGACTTGACTGATTGTTTTCATGGAGTCATCACTGTTGAAATACAGATAAATATTTTATGCTTGTACATTTTCTTGACATCCTTAAAGAGCCATAATTTGGATATTACATATAAGTAATAAATGACTTTATTTGTACAATAAAACACTGGAGGGAGAATTATCCACTCGGTGCTGACTCCCTCATGGTTTATTCTTCCTAAAGTGTTTTATTGTACGATAAATAACGACAAGTCGTCTTTCTTAAATATATTACACAGATGCAAACCGTTACCATTTTGAGCAGACTCATGTAGATATTTTGAAGAAGCTTCCACCAAAATGATTAAGTGAACAATTTTTTAGCTCACCGGGTATGAAGGTCCGTCGTCCGTCCGTCCGTCCATAAGGGAATAATTTATAATACCTTTAATATGATTTATCCCAGAGCATAACATGGAAACGGTTCAGATATTTGTATCTAGAGAAATACACACTCATACTGCCAGATTTGCCATCCACCCATTTTAAATGCTGACACTCAAAATTATGAAATATTTGCAGTATTTTGTACGTACACAATGCAAATGTATATTTGTCATGATTGCGTAAATATCAAGGTGGGCAATATAGGCCCTATGGGCCTCTTGTTTATACTACCTAAAAGAAGTGAAAGAACACCAGATTCTTTATTACTATAATTGCCATGCCATGACAGATTAACTATAGTTTATATGAAAGAATCAGGTGCTCTCTAACTTCGTTTGAGTAGTATTCAACAACTGATAATAAAGTGCCCTGGTAATGTCTTGTTTCAGCTTGTGTGGGAAGGTTTATATATTGTCATATAATGTTATGCAAAAAAATACATATTTTTCCAAATCAAACACCATTCAAATGGTGACTATTTTCCTCACAAATTACTAATATGTGACTCCAGTTTCTATCCCACGTGTTCCTTATTGCATCGGGGGGCACAGGTGGCCCAGTCGTCTAAGGCGGCGCGATTCGCTGTGCAGAGTTGCGTCCCTTGGGCACGCCAGAAACCTATGATTGCCCCGATTATGTTTCTAGGTTTGTCAGCACCATACCCGTGCTCGTGGGTTTCACCGAAGTGGTAAACGTCTGAGACCTGCATCACTTCGGGCTTTCCTCCCACATTAAGCTGACATGCCGCGATATTACTGAAATACTGTTAAAAGCGGCGTTAAACCCAACTCACTCACTCACTCACCTTATTGCATCAGTCCAAGGTTGGCATCTCTGTGTATGTTCCTGAGGTATGATTGCATCATCACCTCCCTCAGAAATCTATGACATGTAGAAAATAGAATCAAGAGTTGAATCTGTGGCCTGGAACTTGATGAGACTGCTAATGATTTCTTGATTGGTGTGGTGGGACTATCTTGTGGAAGGTTATTGACTGCCTGGGGATTGTCACTGACAGTGTACACACAGTCTCAGGGCTGCAGACAATACCTCTTCTCCATTCTGTTTGTTATGTTGTAGAAGATTACTGGTACTTTTTACTGCTGTTTGGAGTCGGTTAATATTACCTGTGTTTTGTTTGGTTTGAGATATCAGCTGTTGATAGATTAATGAATGAACATGATTCTACCATGACATTGATGAATGCTTGATTCTGATTGGTTAAAAAGAGGTTTCCTTTTTGCTACGGAAACCCCTTTCAAACATATTAGGCCTTTTCACAAAAAACGTGCGTTTGAATACATAGATAGCCTACATATCGATTCACAGAAAATGGCTGCCGATCGATCACCCCCATATGAACTGTAAAACAGTTCTCTAATACACGCCGAGTCAAGGGCTCTCGCGAAATTAATAGATGGCGTATAGTGTCAAATAGAGGAAATGCGGTAGTTTGATATCGGATGTTTGTGGCGTTCTAGGCCGCAACCCTGACTGCTTCGATGATGACATTAAAAGATTTAATGAAGGCATATCTTTTGCATACAAATGAAATGTTTATGAAACTGTTAGAGAAATGTTCTATGGTGACCAGAATCGGAACAATTTAAGCTATTTCCTCATTGAAACAACCGACAATGAAAGTAAAATATAACATTATAAAAATTGTTTGAAAAAACAACATCACATCAGCAGGGATAGTTAGTCAACGTGTTAATGTTGAACAGCATCACACTGTGCATCAGTACTGGGTTGTCTTCTGGTTTCCTGCAATTCTTCAACAGCACTGTTACTGTTAACAATTTCTTTGGCAGCCATAACTGAGAGTGTAGTGCAGATACATGACAACCAGGACACGTTAGGACGGTTCTCATTTCAGGGTGGGGAGGTATAATTCAAAGATTCACACATTCAAAATAAGTGAAAGAGTGATATCTAATAAATTTTGTTGAGAAAATAATAATTGTTCATTTTTTTGGTAACTTTTTCTGAAACTCACGAACAGGTAATTTCATTATTGAAACAACCGACAATGAAAGTGAAATATAACATAATAAAATGTGTTTGAAGACATTTTATTCATGACAACATGGTGTTTACAAACCTTTTTCTGATCGATATCCATTACCATCTCCGTCAACCACCACTGTTAGAATTTGGCAGGAGGGGATTTGAAAGTGCATCAGAAAACACTCCCTTTCGAAAGTCCACAAAAACAATGTCCCAACTGAAGTAAAGCGCTCGGTTCAAAATTATAATAAAGAGGTATCTATTCTACAGTGGGTCTACATCAAATTTCAAAACACAGTAGGTTTATCTCCTAAACGACCATAGAAATAATACAATTATACCCTTCTTTCTCTATATCCTTCATGTAAACAATAATGAATCAGCAAAACTTTTCAAAATAATATTGGCTGCAGCACAAATCTATGAGGCAACGTAAACAGAAGCATCTGGCCTTGAACCATGTGGTTACATCATGTACATGTTGAACTCAATGTTATTATCTTTCAGGATCTCATTAAATACTTTATTATGAGAAATTATTAATAATCATATAATTCATAGCTAAACCTATGCTCCTTCATCCAGATTATATGGAACAAAACTATTTATTTTTTATTTATTTAGACTTTACCACATGTTTTGTTCTGTGTGTTCATATTTTCCGTGTAAAGCCCTGAGTTATGTTTGAGGCTCCTATTGTTCTCGTGTTTAGAAACCGGAAGGTTGATAGTCCGTAAACAATGGGCATGTGGGTATAGTCCATTCCACATAACATACTGTGATATGCTCTAGTAAAACAAGGTTAAGTTGCAACATTGTTTATGCAAATCCTTTCATTGACTTTTACTTCCATTTGCATATTTGCATCGTTTCATCAATAAATTTAAAGTTCACCCCTCAGAAGACACACTAAAACCAATGCACTTCACAACACTTGTTCTCAGATGTATATATAACATTTAGATTGACATTTGTTTCATAATTTATACTGAAATTTATAAGTATATAAATTTATATGAATAAATAAAACAAAACATTCTGACATTTATTTCATCTCCTTAGGTGAATATTTTATTATGTTCCTACTCAGTGATTTGTATCTGTTTACTTTAATACTTTTAATAGCTTCACCTGTACCCAAAACAGTGTGTGATTTTGTTCCAGTGTAAAGCAAAAACATTCCTGCAACATTTTCACCAAAATGCCCATAAGGAAAATACAAAATTTGTCATTATGTTTTGCTCATCCCACCCAAATGCAAAAAACCCAAACTTTTTGTTTCATTTGTATTTCATCACTGAAAAAAGTTTTGAGAAAAACAATCTGTCAATTTGTGAATCGCTTTTACTTTTAAAATCAATGAAAATAAATGCAAATATATATTTGTGGGACTACAGACAGGCCTTGTGAATGACCTCACAGTTCTAATGACATCACTGTGTATAACTGTTAACTGTTCAACCTATCAGCTTCTCAATGCACCCTTCAGTCTGTAGCCTGAGTCTAGTAAAAGTTCTTTTGGTCTTGTAAACTTCGCTAATAAAAAAGTCCGTACATCAACACTAAGATCTACTGAAAATGATGTCACGTGTCGTTTCGGGCAAATAGACCCATTTATTAATCTCTGTGTGTCGCATTGAATGGTTCTTATCTATCCTGGGGTTCATGAACAATTCATATGATGTTAAAAGAAAATGATGATATTGGTATTCAAATACTATATATGTATGTATGTATGTATGTATGTATGTATGTATGTATGTATGTATGTATGTATGTATGTATGTATGTATGTATGTATGTATGTATGTATGTATGTATGTATGTATGTATGTATGTATATATATAGTGATAGAAAGTGAGAATATATGTAACATGTTTTATTTCAAGGGCTGCAATTGGCCAGTCCATAATTCCCTCATCACTCTTTATTGGAGTCCCATGATTTGATCCTGTGCATGCTTTAGTGTGTAGCAGGGTGACAGTGTTGGAAGTGTCACCACCCAGATGTGCCCTGAACACTGATACCTGTCGAGGTATTGATTACCGGATGTGTAAAAGGGATGTGTATTTCTGAGTCTTACATGTTATTGATCTGCTGTCCTCTACAAATGTTCATCCTTCTCAAGCATTCTTCAACACAAGTTGAATCAACAAACACCTACTACTAAGTGGCCAGTCTCAGACAGTTGTAATCAGAGCAATAGTAGGAATGCTAATTGGTTGCCTTGGCGGTGGTGGTGTGTCACGTGGCGAGGGCAGGGACGGCAGTGCTCACCCTCGTGCTGGCCGGGTGACAGCTCTCTGTTCCACATGTGACAGGGATAAGCAAACACACATGGCATTGCCATTGCATCACTCCGCTCCCTGTGATCAATAGTGTGGAGTTGAGGATGTGTATGCTATTGTCTTACTGAATTGAAGATTAGGATGGACAAATTAATTAGAATGTAAACCAATATTTATGTCTATAGATTTTGATCTGGGTCCTTAGAACTTGCATTGTTATAAGCATACATATGTACAAGCCTAATGTAAGTCCACTACTGACAATTTTAAGAGTCAGCGAAGACAGATATGTAATTAATGAGAATGAAACTATAGTTCTTTGTTCCCTCGAGTGTAATTATGTTTATACCTAGAGATGACTGAAGTCAGGTGTCGTTGGTGCAGTGTGATTATACTTGGTATAGTCAGTGTTAGGCTGGAGTTCACAGGTGGATGATGAGTGAGTGAGTGAGTGAGTTGGGTTTTACGTCGCTTTTAGCATTATTCCAGCACTGTCAAGGCGCAGGACACCAGAAATGGGCTTCACACATTGTACCCATGTTAAGAATTGAACCCGGTTCTTTGGCCTGACTAGTGAACACTTTAGCCACTACCCTTTCGCCACTGGTTGATGACACTATAAATAAAAGACGATGCAGAGATTCTTAAGATGACTCTTTCCACTTGATGTTCAGTGAATAAGTACTGCATATTTTACCCCATGTGATGTGAGCCAAATGTAAACACAGGTCATTTTTTTATTTTGTAGGTATATGTTTTTCAATAAGATAACTTTATTCCTGGGACTAGATGTCAGTCAACAAATGTTAGTAAAAAATCCCAAATTGGAATTCAACATTTTGGAATTCATGCTGTGATATTTAAAACTTACCGTATTCGACGTAATAAGCACCCAGGGGGCTCTCAAAATTGGAAATAGAGGGCTCTTATTAGAACATTATTTTGTCGAAAAAAAAGAAAAAAAAAAGTTGAAAGATAAATTTCGTGGTTTATGCTGACGGCCTGAAACGTTCATATACGAGAGATATATTTTTCCAGAATTTAATTGCCCATAATTAAGGGTGCATATAACACGCGAGCGCGAATAAATAAGTATTGTGTACATTGATCAATCGAAAAGGGTGCTAATTGGGATTGTTCACGAGCCAATATATTAGCAAATATCGCCGTGGGCGCTTATTAGAGCGGGGCGCTTATTACGTCGAATAGGGTATATCATATGGCTTTGTAAATTGATTTGTATTTCAGTGTGAACAGGACTGATTTAGAGGAAGAGGATTTTATGCCTTGTTTTTTCATTATTGCATTGATTCTGAAACTGGACAACTTAGCCGCAAATGTAAGACAAAGGATAAGTTGATCAATATGTTTTCAAAATGACATAGGAGAGTTAAAAAGTAACATGTGTTTATTTTGTTTTCAGATAAGTTGATAGGCTAGAATTACATGAGAACTTTGTTCAATTGATCAGTCAGGCTCTAAGGGCATGTTCTTGTATTGATGTTGTGAGGATTCTGTTGTTACAGACGATGAGGACAGTGACACCAGCAAGACCCTGAGTTACAAGGACAGGCGACGTGAAGCCCACACGGTCGCAGAACAGAAACGCAGAGACGCCATCAAGGTATTGATTGTACAGAGAAGAGGTCTTATAAAATTACTTCATGAAACTCTATTTACAGAACATCTTGTGCTTGACAGATACAAAAAAATAGCAGAGGCCCAATGGGCAGTTGATTAAAAAATTACAAGTATTCACACAAAAATAGATTATCGTGTCATTAGGGGTAGTAGGATTGTCTTTGTGGACTAGAGGATAGAGCATCTACCCAGAGAATGGAAGGTCGATGATTCAATCCCCGGTGGCGTCATTCCAAAAGACATTAAAAGATGTAAAATCCCATTTCCCCTCACCTTGTCTCAAGGTCAGTAGGGCAGCCATGCACCGCCGTGTTGACCTTGTGTGTTGGGGAACACTCCCATGAGTCATCAATACTTTGGGGGTGGTTGGGTAGCCTAGTGGTTAAAGCGTTTGCTTTTCACACCGAAGACCCGGGTTCGATTCCTGACATGGGTACAATGTGTGAAGCCCATTTCTGGTGTCCCTTGCCATAATATTGCTGGAATATTGCTAAAAGCCATGTAAAACCAAACTCACTCACTCATCAATACTTTATGAAACTTGTTATTAATGAAACTACCTCACAGAACACAGGAGGGTCTGTATGAACTGATTGAAGTTAACAAAGTAGTCTGTATGATCAACTTCTGTTGTACAGTTGTAACAACATCTGATGTAGATTGGAACACAAGGCACTTTTGGTTTTGGTTCAATATGTATACTGACAAGTGTGCAACTCGAGCCACGAAGGCCAGAGCTCAAGTAGTGAAACAGCTGCTCCAATAGTCGTCCTTATACTAACACTAGCCTCCACTGAACATTGTCACCATGATGACAAGAGACAAGTTTGGGGTAGTACCAAGAGGTTCAAATGATTTTGGCCCATACTGCTGACACTGTCATCAAACAAGCTTGATTAAAGTTGATCCCCATACTATTCTTTTCACTTAAAGATGGACTCGTGGTAAAATAGATCTTCAGCAACCCATGCTTGCCGTAAAAGGCGATTATGCTTGTGGTAAGAGGCGACTAATGGGATTGGGTGGTCAGGCTCACTGACTTTGTTGATGCATGTCATCGTATCCCAATTGCATGGATCGATGCTCATAATGTCAATCACTGGATTGTCTGGTCCAGACTCGATTATTTACAGACTGCCGTCATATAGCTGAAATATTGCTGAGTGCAGCATTAAACAACAAACAAACAAACAAACAAACAAACAAACAAACACTTTTTGCCACTTAAAGATTTTGATGAAGAGTTTCTCTACTCACAGAAAGGGTACGATGAGCTGCTGAGTATCGTGCCTACATGCCAGCAGCCGGACACCCTGAGTGGACAGAAGATGAGCAAGGCCACCGTGCTGCAGAGATGTAAGATATAGGATGCAACTATACTCACTGACAAGGGAAACACGAATACCATACATGTTGGTTAATATAGGAAGACTTACTCATATTCAAGAGGTATTAGATTGATTCGATGCACAAACAAACATACTGGTATGCAGCTATTGTGTACATCCAGTGTTTGTGTCTGCAGCTGTTGAATACATTCAGTGTTTGCGTGTTTAGCTATTGAGTACATCCAGTGTTTTTGTCTGCAGCTGTTGAATACATCCAGTGTTTGTGTGTGTAGCTATTGAGTACATCCAGTGTTTGTGTCTGCAGCTGTTGAATACATCAAGTGTTTGTGTGTGTAGCTATTGAGTACATCCAGTGTTTGTGTCTGCAGCTGTTGAATACATCCAGTGTTTGTGTGTGTAGCTATTGAGTACATCCAGTGTTTGTGTCTGCAGCTGTTGAATGCATCAAGTGTTTGTGTGTGTAGCTATTGAGTACATCCAGTGTTTGTGTCTGCAGCTGTTGAGTACATCCAGCGTTTGTGTCTGCAGCTATTGAGTACATCCAGTGTTTGTGTCTGCAGCTATTGAGTACATCCAGTGTTTGTGTCTGCAGCTGTTGAATACATCCAATGTTTGTGTCTGCAGCTGTTGAATACATCCAGCGTTTGTGTCTGCAGCTATTGAGTACATCCAGTGTTTGTTTTAGCAGCTATTGAGTACATCCAGTGTTTTGTGTCTGCAGCTGTTGAATACATCCAATGTTTGTGTGTGTAGCTATTGAGTACATCCAGTGTTTGTCTGCAGCTGTTGAATACATCCAATGTTTGTGTGTGCAGCTATTGATTAAATCCAGTGTTTGTGTCTGCAGCTGTTGAGTACATCCAGTGTTTGTGTCTGCAGCTGTTGAATACATCCAGTGTTTGTGTCTGCAGCTATTGAGTACATCCAGTGTTTGTGTCTGCAGCTGTTGAATACATCCAGTGTTTGTGTATGCAGCTATTGAGTACATCCAGTGTTTGTTTCTGCAGCTATTGAGTACATCCAGTGTTTGTGTCTGCAGCTGTTTAATACATCCAGTGTTTGTTTTAGCAGCTATTGAATACATCCAGTGTTTGTGTCTGCAGCTGATGAATACATCCAGTGTTTGTGTCTGCAGCCATTGAGTACATCCAGTGTTTGTGTGTGTAGCTATTGAGTACATCCTGTGTTTGTGTCTGCAGCTATTGAGTACATCCAGTGGCTGATCGGGCAGAAGAAGAAGCAGGAGGATGAGCTGGACTCCCTCAGGAAGGAAGTGATGGCTCTCAAGATTATGAAGGCGTAAGTAATAAAATACAGTGACACTCTTAACTTGAAGTCCATTCACTAGATATATAGTTCCAGTACTCCATGGGTGATGATGGTTATGTGTTTACAATGTGTGACCTGCCTGACTGTGTGTCACCCTTCCTCAGGGGTGTAACTGCTGCTCACACAGGCACTCCCTGTCTGCCTGATTGTGTGTCCCCCTTCGGCAGGAGTGTAACTGCTGCTCACACAGGCACTCCCTATCTGCCTGATTGTGTGTCACCCTTCGGCAGGAGCGTAGCTGCTGCTCACACAGGCACTCCCTGTCTGCCTGATTGTGTGTCACCCTTCGGCAGGAGCACAGCTGCTGCTCACACAGTCACTCCCTGTCTGCCTGATTCAGATTTGATTATTTTCAGGCCTCAGTGATGCAGCTGTAGTTGCCACATTCATATGCAGGGGGAATCCTTGGCATGCATCTGTCTTGAACTGTCGACGACATGATTTATCATACCTCCAGATTAGATCTGATTGGTTCACATGATCATGATAAAATACTATGTATCCTGCCTGGGAGGGAAACACATTTCAGAACGAGATCAAATCCCTTATATCCCGCCCTAAGAGACAGGCTGCGTGTGGATTTCTGGGAGGGAGAATAAATCCTTTATACTCGATCCGAAGCAAAAGGCCACAGGTCGAATAAAAGTCATGTGACATGATCATGACACATTATTTCTGACTATATCTCACTGTGGGACTGTTCAGTCTTGACACGGCATCATGCTGACACAACATTACTGACTATATCTCACTGTAAAAGGGATATAACTCATAATAGCCATTGGTGGAGCTGAATACGGCAAGGGTGGAAGCCGGACCTTTACAGTCAGTTAACTCCCTTGCCTAGGGAAGATGGTAAATCACTTGCTTCCAAATACATGTCTCACCCAAAAGTAAAGTTTGAATAAGGATTCTAGATCGAAAACAAAAACCAATAGCTGGTTGGGCAGACAAGATTGCAGCTTTGTTATGCCTGGTTGTGTTTTGCAGGATTATGTAAAGTTGCCTGGCTATGTTTGCAGGATTATATACAGAGACCTGGCTATGTTTCACAGGATTATGTACAGAGACCTGGTTATGTTTTCAGGATTATGTACAGAGACCTGGTTATGTTTCACAGGATTATATACAGAAACCTGGTTATGTTTTCAGGATTATGTACAGAGACCTGGTTATGTTTCACAGGATTATATACAGAGACCTGGCTATGTTTCACAGGATTATGTACAGAGACCTGGTTATGTTTGCAGGATTATGTACAGAGACCTGGTTATGTTTCACAGGATTATATACAGAGACCTGGCTATGTTTCACAGGATTATGTACAGAGACCTGGTTATGTTTGCAGGATTATGTACAGAGACCTGTTTATGTTTGCAGGATTAT
Organism: Haliotis cracherodii; assembly: GCF_022045235.1. Classification (NCBI taxonomy): domain Eukaryota; kingdom Metazoa; phylum Mollusca; class Gastropoda; order Lepetellida; family Haliotidae; genus Haliotis; species Haliotis cracherodii. The sequence continues at coordinate 24,024,140 of NW_027266273.1, forward strand.
GTACATAGACCTGGTTATGTTTGCAGGAACTATGAACACATTGTGAAGACACACCAGAACACTCCTGTCCATGGCCAGAACCAGGTTTCAGATGAGGTCAAGTTCCAAGTGGTCAGTACTACTTTCACATTGCAGTGCCTCATGCTTGTTGAAAAAGCTGACTACATTGTGGGTCAGGTACTCCGACACCAAGTGCTTGTCACAACGCCCTGATGGCATAAATTGTTCTAGCACAGAGCATTGAAATAATAATCCTATGGGTGTTCCTAGGACAGAGCCTTGAAATAATAACCCTATGGGGATTGCTAGGACAGAGCCTTGAAATAATAACCCTATGGGGATTGCTAGGACAGAGCCTGAAATAATAATCCTATGGGATTGCTCGGACAGAGCCTTTTAATTCCTTTGGATTCCCAGGCAGCATTGATCCCTAGGACCCAATACTTATTGTGACAGGAGATCAATTAGGATGAGCTGGTTACAATGTGTGATCTGGCTGATTGTGTCAAAGCACATTGGAGTGGAGCAATGTTCATGCTGTCAACCACTGGTTTTCCTGACAGTGAGTCCGTTGTGTGCAGGGAATCAGTGATATGTCTGGAGTATTGATGATTCATCCTCATCAATTCACTCCCTCACTCACCCTGAACATGCTTATTTTAACCATGTTATTGTTTTTCCAGTTTCAGCAGATCATGGACACACTGTTCCAGTCATTCAATGCCTCTATCTCTGTGGCCAACTTTGCGGAGCTGTCAGCATGTGTGTTCAGTTGGCTGGAGGAGTACTGCAAGCCCCAGGTGAGTCAGGATGCCCAGTCCTCCCTGTTTCCCCAGCCCCCAGCTGAGTCAGGATGCCCAGTCCTCTGTGTTTCCCCAGGCACAAGTGAGTCAAGACACCCAGCTCTCCCTATTTCCCCAGCCACAAGTGAGTCAGGATGCCCAGTCCTCTGTGTTTTCCAAGCCCCTGGTGAGCCAGGACACCCAGTCCTCTGTGTTTCCTCGGCCACAAGTGAGTCAGGATGCCCAGTCCTCTGTGTTTCCCCACCCACAAGTAAGTCAGGACACCCAGTCCTCCCTGTTTCCCCAACCCAAAGTGAGTCAGTACCCACAGTCCTCCCTACATGCTGGCTATATCAGAAATAAATGACTCATGTTTTTTGTTTATCGTACAATAAAACACTGCAGGTAGAATACACCACTCAGGGCAACCTGTGACTGTCTGTGAAAATATTACCGCAGTTATGATACCATGTACCATTTCATACCTTTATCAAGTGTTCCAAAATAGACATGAAAAATAATAATGCAGTAGAACGCAATTTTGAAGCATGAGCTGATATAGCAAGTTGAAAAAGTAAATATTAACAAATGAACTTTATGTTTGTGTGTTCCGAGTTGCATCTCTGTAATGTAATTCAAGGTCACTCGATCACTAGTACTTAGCATAAATAAGAGTAACATAGGGATCAGTAGGCCACAATGGCCACTGACATTGTGTTTCTGGGAGGATCAGACAGGGGAAGACAACTCTCAGCTGTGACCAGACTGAATAGTCTCCCCTCACCCTTATTGTGGATCAGCTCAGGCCGTATCCATCTCGAGGGGGATTGCTCTGAAGCAGCGTCTTTTTCTTGTATTGATACTCGTATGTGATATTGCACGTTGTGTTCAACATTATGGCACTTGTATAGAGACATGTATGTAAATGTGTGTGTTGCTGCTTGTAGTAGTCCAGACTTATGCTGGTTTTATTGCACCATGCCAAAGTTTAATATGGATATTCCACTCAGACACAGTTTGTTCCATTGATATCAATGCAATATATTTTTCAGTCTCTTCGAGAAGTTGTCCTTGGCATCTTGCGGCAGCTTAACTCCCAGCTGAACCACTGATACAAGGTCAAGGTGACCATTGTTGAAGGTCAAGGTTGTATGTTACATCCACCCAATCATCTCAAGTTGACATATCATACAATCAACGTGTAATCTTCTTGGTAATGTGAATAATTTCAATTGTACATAAGAATGGTATGTATTTAGTAATTGTTTACATGTATTTAATATTATATAATAATGGTTTGTCAATTTGATATGGATATACAATAAATCATGGTCGTGGCTCATATTGATTTGCATGAGAGGAAGGGAGAAAAGAGAAAATTGATTTATGAAGAATTCCCGTTAGTTTGGTTTGTTTTATTAATCGTGAATAGTCTATCAGTTTTCGCTTGAATCTGTCATGCTGTCAATTCCAGGTACTGGGTGCCATTTGGCTACAATGTCTCAGTATTGATAGAACTGACTCCTCAATAATCATCAGCCTCTAAGCAACTATTATCTAGAACCATTCGTCACCACTCGCCCCCTTCCGTAACCAGCAAGAAGACTCGTCCCCCTATCGATGACTGTTATGTGCGAAAATACAACAAACCTATCAGAATGCGCATATGATTCACGTTCTTCTTCAAAGAGTCCCTCAGGAATAATTTTTTATTTTACATATATTTTGCATCTGAAATATACCAAAAATACAGTTTAATGTGTTCAATCATACTGTATAATTCCGCATGTCACGATGTGCTTTAAATTCCATCCGAAATATATATTACTGAGGAAATATATGTGAAGCATTACGCAACGAGTTGACAATTGTTTTTAGGTATGCCTGTTTGCGCTAAGACAGAACCCGGTCACAGAAATGGCCATGAGAGGGGCACGAGTTGTTATTCGGCCGGACACGGAATAACACGAGTTGGTCCCGAATGATCTAGAACCTGTTTTAGTGTCCTCAGTGTATGTTTGTGTATATCAAAATTATAAAATATGTAAACTTCTACATGTAGATATTAACTCCGTATAAGAGACAGGTATTTGGCAAAGTTTAAATTTGACTTTAATTGATCAAATGTTTCTGTCTGCACTCATGCTCCTGTGATTTAAGGACAATAAAATGTTTCAGTTTATGCCTGCTCTTGTTGGCTCTGAAAATATTAAGCGTTATCTAAACCAATATGTTTTCTGTTTTTTGTTGGAGAGGTTTCCATAGGTTTGAGCCAATGATGACCTAACATAGAGTTTTATTAGATTATGTATTGTTCTTCTGTCATAATGATGATAAAAAACTTACAGGTATGTGTATGGTACACTTTGAAAATAACTATTTTCATACTTCTCATCCTTGTTAAATACTGTTTCACAAGGTGGTATTGCCTTGTGTTGATGTCATCATGGCATCTCTGCCATATATAGACAAAACGAAACTTCATTGCTCTGCCCATGTTCAAGAAGTGGCAGGTATCATGGGCGTAGTAGCCTGATTAATCTACAGTTTGTGGTAAGTTTGAAGAATGTATACAGTTCACCTTTTTCACTTGGACGCTGCATTTGTGATGATACATTCTTACCCTTCAACATGCCACATTAACTGTTCATGCATTACAAATTTGATGTTGTAAGATGATTGTATCTAACTCAATGTTTTGTTTTCTTGGTCCCAAGGCTGATATAACAACTGCATCTTGGCGCAATATTCACTAACATTGTCATGCTTACCATATTTGCTACAACCTACTTTGGAACATCCAGGTGAACTTACCTGTAGTCTTGATGCTTATGGTAATCTAATATTTGAGTTTTTTTAAGGTATTCATGAATAAAAATACATTTTTTGAAGTTTAAAAAAATTATCCTTCTATTGTAGATATTTAAAAATATATATATCTGACAGTTTACGAAATTGGTTGTATGGATATGATGTAATGATCTTTTCATTGAATTTTGATCATTTATCCAACATGGTTTTTACCAGTTTTGTACCCGAAAATGACCTCTCTGGTTTGGTTTTATTTTCTTGGTCAGTGCTTTCGATAGTAAAGTTGTATGATTTATTCCTTTAGAAAGTGGTCATTAGTTTGTTTTGTTGTATAATGTTTTATTATGTCAACAACTGCTATCATATAATATTGGCGATAGGTATTTTTAACAGTTGTTATAGGTGAGCATTTAGATGTGAAGCAGACAAGGCTGGTTATCTATATTCTGTACGTCCGTGGAAACGTTCAAGTATTACTGCAATTTTAAATAAACCCTTTTAGATTACTTTTTGTGAGTTTGCAGCGGTCTGTTTTGAAAGCAGGTACATCTTTGTTATCTCCGACAAGGAAGGATGTAACAGTGCATGAGGATATATTGTCTTCACTGAAGACCATGTTATGTTATTTTGCTCTGTTCTCTTGTTGTCGTATATTTTGTACACTTTTAGAATACAACATCCTCTGTATCTCCAGGGCTCATTTTACGGTAAACCTACACTGACGCCTGGATCCATTCCGTGGTTCTTGCAATCTTAAATGACCTGCCCTTGATTTTCTTTAGCAAATTTGATTTGCTATTTCACCAGTCTAACGGACCAATCAGAATGCAAGTCCTAAACCAGCCTCAGTGTTTGGTTGGCATTATCACCATGGCGACCAGTCCCATGGATTACGTTAGAGTTGGTGAGAAATTCAACATTGAAAAACTGACTGACATACAGGGAAAGCCCCAGAATTATTTTTGATGGAAAGGATGTCTTCCCGTCTCCCATGTCTATTAAAACATGTCCCTTGTCAGCAAGCATTCCCATTCTCTTTTTCCTTTTCTCGACATTTGATTGGTCGGTAAAATGTTAATGAAAATCGAGATATGATTCAACAAAATATAGGTTTACCAGAATGTGAGCCCTTGAGATACAGAGGATGAGAATACGGTGTCAGTACTGTTATATCTAGTATTGTTGATTTGTACAATTAAGCTGTATTTTCCGCTGTTTTATGCAGAGAAAAGTTTATAAAAATCAATAAAATCAAGAGGTTTAATGACATTTTTTGTCATTTGTGTTCTCAACTGATTTAAAAGAAGGTTATACAATGTCATCGCTTTATGTTCATCCACTGACAGTCCCTAAAAGGAACCCTGGTGATATTTGATTATGAATCAAATCTGTCATTCACATGAATAGACATAGTTTGGTGAGAGACTGCTTTGTGGACTTTTAAGTGAGCCATAATAAATCACCTACGGGACATTATGTAAGCAGCACCTCTCTCAAGATCATACACTCAGTGATGTATTATGTTCTTTTAATTTATAAAATGCTTACTGTAGTAGGAGTGAGTGAGTGAGTGAGTATGGTTTTTTACGCTGCTTTAACAATATTCCAGCAATATCACGTCGGGGGACACCAGAAATGGGCTTCACACATTGTACCCATGTCGGGAATCTAATGTAGTAGGAATAAATTCAGTAGATATCATCTCAGTGTTGATTTCAAGAAGCCTACGTTACACTCGTGGACCATTGCCCATGAAAGGTTTTCTGATCGACCACACCCAGATGTCCAGGCTTCAGTGTTTTACTCTTGGGTGTCCAAGAGTGCATTCATCAGACGTGTTTGAATTTTCTGTGCCTGGTCCATTGCAGGAATTCTTGTTTGTTTGTTGGTTAACGCAGCACTAAGCAATGTTCTGCTGATGACCATATTGAGTGAGTATTTGTTTATTCTGCTTTTGGCAATATTCCACCAGTGTCAGGGGGGGGGACACCAGAAATGAGCTTCAAACATTGTACCCATGGGGGGGAATTGAATCCAGGCGTGACAAGTGAACACTTTAACCCCAATGCTACCCCACCATCCCTTATACTGAAAAGATATGCATGGCAGTCTGCGAGTTGGAAGAGTGATGATTACATTGCAGTCCACTGTTGAACACACAACGCCACGAAAAACGTAATTCATTTATTCATCCGAATTGTAAAATATTATAAATATCAACAATGTATAAAATATATATATCTCAGTTGCCAGGTATCTGTTTGTTTCTTCCATTGTTATAATGAAGCAACAACGAAGCAAATGGCTATTGTTCGGACAATGTTGCATCAATAGAAGTAGGACGTTGCTTTGTCCAGATATATTACGCCTCAATTTATCAAGTATTGTTATTTGACATAATTTGAGTAAAGAGAGTAAAAGTTATTGGGTCTCAACTTTACTGGATCAGTTGTGCCTTACACACACATATGATGACCATGATGATATATTTCCTATCATGCAAATAACATGAGTTTGTATATATTAAGTATTGTTTATGTTTTGGGGGTCAAATGTATGACTGTTGCTATGATATATTATTGGATAATTGACGGAAATGATGGTATTGGTTAGTGTTAGTCAGTTAACGCATGGGCACTTTGGCACTTTGGCACTTTGGCACATACATTCTTATTGAAGGTTCCGTCCATGTACGAAAACATGTGGAGTCATAGCGATGTACAAGCTCTGAACAGAGCATAGCGATGTGCAACAACCAGTTAGAGCATAGTGATGTACAAGAACCAATCAGAGCAAAGCAATGTATAACAACCAATCAGATCATAGCGATGTATAACCTCTGAACAGAGCATAGCGATGTGCAACAACCACTGAAAGCATAGCGATGTAAAGGAACCAACCAGAGCACAGCAATGTATAACAACCAAGCAGATCATAGCGATGCCAACAACCAATTAGCATGTCGATATCAACATCAAACATGGCACAGCCACGTCAACAACCTACCATGCCATTGCTATATTAACAGATTGCGATGTCAACAATCGTATTGATGTTAACATCCGATGTGTGCATGGATTAACAGTCCATCAGATCTCCCAACAAATAAAAATTAACAGATCATGATATTCCTTAATTACCGGATATGCTTTCTCTTTTCGCAAACACCTGGTGTCATCACTGATTTTCGGTGATTCATTCATATGATCGTCACCGCTATTTTGCCTTTTGCGCATGGAGACACCTATTTACTAATACACTCAATGGACAGCATGACGCACAATGTGATTTGAACCACTTATTATTGGTACCACGTCTGCTTTGTCACCGGAATCTTCTACTTGTGATGAGACTCTGAATGATGAATATGAACTGTTTCTGTCCTGACAATGTTTTATTGCGTTCATCCGGCTGATCATTCGAAATGTGTATATTCAGCCTGTATCGACTGGGAACCACGTCGGTAAGGGGCGTCAGTTCACCTTGAAACAATTCCGGGAGATGAAACCTCGTTTCTTCACCTACACCCGTCTCTAAGCCTTCCTGACGAAAACCGAAATACTTGGCACAAATCTCTTGTATTCCACCAGTCATAACGTCAGACACTGTTGGTCGGATAAAGAGGATTAATAAATACAATATGATTGTACTGTATAAATATCTAGACACTGTATTTGTCAGTATTGGAAATTTATAATGTTTGTATTTCTACAATGAAATCAATAGTATAACAATAAATAATTATCGAAAAATTCGCCAAAACAACATTCTTGTTATTCAAGACATTGATTGATGCCATCGTCTATACTATCTGTATGTAGTTAACTGACGAGTGTAAGTGTTACCACTAACCCTATAACATTGCCTCCTACCTGTATATATACTTGTCAACCATACTCTGTATATCACTTGCTTGATAAGGGTACCTAGACCTCAACGTAGCTCTTAATTGTAATAAGGGGGCACGGGTGGCCCAGTCGTCTAAGGCGCCGCGATTCGCTGTGCAGAGTTGCGTCCCTTGGGCACGCCAGAAACCTATGATTGTGGGTTCGAATCCCGGTTCGTCCCAATTATGTTTCTAGGTTTGTCAACACTTTCCCGTGCTTTCCTCCCACATTAAGCTGTCACGCCGTTATATAACTGGAATACTGTTAAAAGCGGCGTTAAACCCAACTCACTCACTCACTTAATTGTAATAAAGAAGTTGTTCATCCATAAATTCTTATCCTTACTCACTAACCCTATGCTCGAAGCCTATGTGATAGAATGGACAGCGAGTTTGAATTCTGTATCATACGTGAAACATGTTTAGTACTGTAACAGTTTGAGCAATGCTAAGAGATCAAAAATACTCTTTCGTTTTTCATTATTATACTGAGCATTGTGAAACTTACCATTAACGGTACGGTGTTAGGGGCGTTGGCTGCACTACAGGCCTATCGATTCGAAACTGAAATGAATATATAAATATCCAAATATCCAATGCATGGCGATAAACAGTCATTGAAGAACAGTATACAACATCATTTACTGCATACAGTCTTACGTAAGTGTGTGACTTGTGAAACAGAACCTGACATTTAAGTGAGAAGTTGCATTTTGTCGGATACAAAGTGCGATAATTATCAAGAAAACACGATGTATCTGCAAATCAGAACAGAATATCAGTATGTAAGTTCATTGGCACGAGATGACATGTATGTTATTCTCGCTTAGCATGGCAGGTAGACTTACATCAATATTCGGGTCCAGAGCATCAAAGTACCACACCGGGTTAATGGCGGAGGCTGCAGAGATAAAAGGGTGTAGATGTTAGGACCCATGAAGATCCAGGGTAGAATAGGTCTTCAGCAACCTATGCTTGCCGTAAAAGGCGACTAAGCTTGTCGCGACTAACGGGATCGGGTTTTCAGGCTCACAGGATTGTCTGGTCCAGACTCGATTATTTACAGACGCAGTCATATAGCTGGAATATTGCTGAGTGCGGCGTTAAACAACAAATAAACAAACAAACAAAAGATGTTAGGGTACACAGGCGAGGTGTGGTGCCTGCCTTGGACATACATCCTGACATTACTATACATTTCCACCTTCTCGGTCAATGACTTCTACGTAATTCAACGTGTTATGCTATGGCTATTCACCGTCTGAGCTATGCCTGGAAAATACGTCAGTGACGTCGTCATCGTCGGCGTCGTGGGGGTAGATGATGGGGTAGTCGAAGCCGCGGAACGAAGGCGCCTCGATGTCGGCGTCTCCCATGCTGGACATGCTGCCGAAGTTAGAGAACTGGCGCCAGTTGCGGGTATAACGAGGCAGGAAGGTACTTGTGGGCATGGTGAACGAGGCGCTGGAGGGAGGAAGCAACATCCGGGTTAGTGTGTTTCATGTTTTACGCCGCGCGGCGTGTAAGTAATCGAGTAATCAGGCAGACAACACACGACTGAAAGAATAATAGGAAACGCAAAGGCCGAATAATCAGGTCCACTATCTGAAGAAACAGATTCCACTGGGCGTGAAAGGCGAAATAGTGGTGAAAAAGATATGAAAGGATCACTGAAAATCGGCGATGGCACCAGGGTAAAGGGTAAGCATGTCCTGCCCTCCCGGTAGCCCCCGCAACTCACACAACGTCCCTTGCCTTTTGGAGTCCTAGAGTCGGACCACCCAACACAATGTAGACACATCTTGCGGCCAGCAGTAGTGTTCTGGGGAGTATCTTGCGGCCAGCAGTAGTGTTCTGGGGAGTATCTTGCGGCCAGCAGTAGTGTTCTGGGGACTATTTTGCGGCCAGCAGTAGTGTTCTGGGGGACTATCTAGCGGCCCGCAGTAGTGTTCTGGTGAGTATCTTGCGGCCAGCAGTAGTGTTCTGGGGGACTATCTTGCGGCTAGCAGTTGTGTTCTGGGGGACTATCTAGCGGCTAGCAGTAGTGTTCTGGGGGACTATCTTGCGGCTAGCAGTTGTGGTCTGGGGGACTATCTTGTGGCTAGCAGTAGTGTTCTGGGGGACTATCTTGCGGCTAGCAGTAGTGTTCTGGGGACTATTTTGCGGCCAGCAGTAGTGTTCTGGGGGACTATCTAGCGGCCCGCAGTAGTGTTCTGGTGAGTATCTTGCGGCCAGCAGTAGTGTTCTGGGGGACTATCTTGCGGCTAGCAGTTGTGTTCTGGGGGACTATCTAGCGGCTAGCAGTAGTGTTCTGGGGGACTATCTTGCGGCTAGCAGTTGTGGTCTGGGGGACTATCTTGTGGCTAGCAGTAGTGTTCTGGGGGACTATCTTGCGGCTAGCAGTAGTGTTCTGGGGGACTATCTTGCGGCCAGCAGTAGTGTTCTGGGGAGTATCTTGCGGCTAGCAGTAGTGTTCTGGGGACTATCTTGCGGCCAGCAGTAGTGTTCTGGGGAGTATCTTGCGGCCAGCAGTAGTGTTCTGGGGGACTATCTTGCGGCTAGCAGTAGTGTTCTGGGGGACTATCTAGCGGCCAGCGGTAGTGTTCTAGGGGACTATCTTGCGGCTAGCAGTAGTGGTCTTGGGGACTATCTTGCGGCCAGCAGTAGTGTTCTGGGGGACTATCTTGCGGCTAGCAGTAGTGTTCTGGGGGACTATCTTGCGGCCAGCAGTAGTGTGCTGGGGGAGTATCTTGCGGCTAGCAGTAGTGTTCTGGGGGACTATCTTGCGGCCAGCAGTAGTGTGCTGGGGGAGTATCTTGCGGCTAGCAGTTGTGTTCTGGGGGACTATCTTGCGGCTAGCAGTAGTGTTCTGGGGGACTATCTTGCGGCCAGCAGTAGTGTGCTGGGGGAGTATCTTGCGGCTAGCAGTTGTATTCTGGGGGACTATCTTGCCGTCGGCACTATTATTCTTGGGCACTATTCCTACCCGTGTCTCCACAGACATTCTCTTATATACACAGTACTACAATGAGGACAGTACAGAAGAGTGCCAAATTCTGTAGTAGAACACCCGACAAACATGGACTCTGAATTCTGAAATAAATGGATAGACCTACCGTGACACTAATGTCTTTATGTTACTTCTCTGATGTCCTTTACCAACACGAGGTTCTGTTACTGTCCACTATGGGTAGCGAAAATATTTTCACATCGGACATTGGCTGACGTTTGGTCCAGCCGTAACTTAAAGTTGAGATTCCAGGTTGTGTTGATTACGTTCAGGCAAAGAAAACAACCAGGTCCACTTGCACAAAGCGATCTTAACGCTAAGATGATCGTAACTCCCATACTTTAATATAGGCTTAAGATAATCATAGCGCTAAGATGGCTTTGTGCAACTGGACCCACGTCGTTAGGCTATGGTTTCTAAAAAAATAGCTCGGACCGGAAGCCGTTTTGTTTAGTATCAGATTCAGACATTATTTTCTGTAAGTAAAAGCTTTATTTTTTTCCAAGCTTTGTATAGGCTAAGTAAATCTACCGCATACTGAGATACTGTTGGGACAACCTATGCACGCACTCACAGAACACACATGTCCAACCTTACCTGTCATCAAGCGGAGGACGGCGTCTTCGTCGACGTCTCCGGTACATTGCCAGTCCACAGCACGATGCTAGAAGGGCGACCACGGCCATGATGGCGACAGGAACAAAGATGGCGACAAGGTAGTCATCGTTTGGAGGGGCGGTGGGTCTTGGGGCGTGGACTGCTAAGAACTGACAAAACTCACCACTGCGAGTAGATGGGCATCTGAAATTGTAAGTCCAGATGGAATATTGACTATGGCAATAAAGTCTTGTGTATATGTATAAATCAACAGTTACATATAACCTGGAGATATCAGCAGCATATAAAGGTCTATGAGAAGTCTATGGCTGTCACCTGCACATTGCGTCAGTGTTGTTAGCCATGCAGTACCCGTCGTTACAGTCCCCCGTGGCGTTGTATACGGAACATGGGTTGTAGGTGACGTTCACCCCGATGTCCACTGAAACAGAAAACTGATCTACAGTGTGTGTTCAAACGGTTATGAGTCGGTGCCAACAGGAACGGAGAAGATTAACGTTTCAGGGGAAGACACTATTGACATGTCTCAGGGGGAAAGGCTAAAGGCATGTTTCAAGAGGGGAAGAAGCTATGGACATGTTTGAAGGGGAGAAGAGGCTATGGACATGTTTGAAGGGGAGAAGAGGCTATTGACATGTTTCAAGAGTGGAAGAGGCTATTGACATGTTTCAAGAGGGGAAGAAGCTATTGACATGTTTCAAGAGGGGAAGAAGCTATTGACATGTTTCAAGAGGGGAAGAAGCTATGGACATGTTTGAAGGGGAGAAGAGGCTATTGACATGTTTCAAGAGGGGAAGAGGCTATTGACATGTTTCAAGAGGGGAAGAGGCTATTGATATTTTTCAGAGGAAGAGGCTATTGACATGTTTCAAGAGGGGAAGAGGCTATTGACATGTTTCAAGAGGGGAAAAGGCTATTGACATGTTTCAAGAGGGGAAGAGGCTAAATTGACCTTTGATTTTCGCATCTCTATATGACCCGAAGGGATTTCGTTTTTATCCGTTGTCTTTTTCCTACCGAGAAACCTACCCGTTATAGGATAAATAAACATATTATTTTGCCCCGCTACCCAATGAATCACAAAAGAAATGATTACTCCCCACTCACCACATTTTTCTTGACAAGTCTGTTTGTCGATGTCACAGACACGAGGTGTCAGGACATTCACTTGACAGGAAGTATTGGCAATAAGAAACGTGGGTGCCTTGGATTCCAGAAACTTTCTTAAACTGTTGGTTGACCTGAGCTTGTCGCGGGGGTCTTGTCTATGTCCAGGCACATATATCAGGTGTACATTGAGCAGGGTACCGTTGTCACTGGAGAGAAGAGGTACACGGAATCACATTTTTCACAGTCTATTTTCGTATTACCACATGATTATTCAGCAAGAAAGTTGTAAGATATCTGTATCAATAATTACAGGTCTAACCACCGATAACCCGCGTCTTGGGACATACATATTACTGAGAAGAAGTTGAAGGACAACCGATTTTTTCAAATTACAATAGTTAATCTGCCATGGTATGATATGTTATGAAAAAATCGGATGTACTTTAACTTCTACTCAGTGGCATATTAATGTAACGGAAGAATCTATTTCTATTGAACATGGAATGAGGTGCAGTGTGACGCGCTAGTGGTTTTACATACTGTACCCATGTGGGCTTCAAACCCGGCACTTCGACGACTTGACGAGCTAGCACTTTAACCACAAGACTACATCACCGTCCCCTATGCACAGCTGCCCCGAACGCTTGTACTATTTTAATCATGTATGCTGATTTAAGTGATTAAAATATTTATGAAACTGTGAACGCATGTATTTTACGAAAGTAATATTAACCCATGATTAAATTTGCAGCTATTTCGGAGGTGTTGCAAAGACGAATTTACACATATTTGCTCTATATGTGAATTGCTCATGTAACGCGAAGCAATGTTACTCATGGGAGTGTTTTATTTGAACTTTACACTACAGACTGTTACATCACATCTATTTTAGTATCAGTCTATCTACAATGACGTCAGTCTCAAGACAGACACACCGCTTCATGTTGTTCTCTGTTGGCTTGATTGAGCATTGGCATCTTCATGATTTCTTCAAGGTGAGGTGAGGTGAAATGGGTTTAACATCGCGTCCAAGATTATTGCACTTATATAGCGACGTGCATGCACGTGTGTGTGCCTGCTTGTACAATCCCGGACTGATGCCGATTTATAGTGTTAGCACACTGAGATACCATGCAGCAGTTTAACATGAATACCCCACTCAATGTCCTTGTTTTAGCCCCTTATGCCGAGCGGCAGACAGAGTAACAGCAAGTACCATGTTTTAACGTCTTTTGGTTTGACGCACCCGGGGATCGAACCCCGGACCTTCCGCTCTCCGGGCGGACGCTCTAGCTCTAGACCATGGCGGCGGTCCTCTTCAATGTATAAAGAATATACAAGAGGACAAACATGCATAGATGCAAATCTCGCCATCTTGAGGTCTAGATTTAAACTAGAAATTTTTCAAACGTGATTGCCGATATTAGTGATAAGATATATTCTCGTTTTGTTGCAACCACGCGAACACATAACTGTTTTACTGTTACTTATGTCAGGAAATATTCATAGGAGTAAATTTAATTCTTGCAGTCGAATTGTTAGATGTGACAAGACACAAACTTGTGTTGCGATCACAGCCAACAATTATGCTGTTATGACATGTTCCAAAATGTGTAGCCCGCCAACTAATTTATTAGCAAACGTTACCTGAACTGACTACTTACACAACCGAGACTGCAGTGACGTTAGGAAGATCTGTAAACACTTCATTCTGAAACTAATAAAGGTGACTTGTTTGGGTAAATTTGGAGAATTAATAAAAATAAGAATTAGAATGCACTGTGTTAATGATTGCTAGAAGAATGACTTTCCTAGGATTTATTTAACCATGTGTTCTTTTGAAATTCTGTTTGGCCGGTGTCAGATGTCGAAGTTAGTACGGAACACGATTTTAACGAAGAAAGTGAGTATGGGTTTGCCCCGCTTTTAGCAGTATTCCAGCAATATCACGGGGGGGGGGGGGGGGGGCACCAGAATTAGGCTTCACACATTGTACCCATGTCGAGAATCGAACCCAGGCCTTCAGTGTGACGAGCGAACGCTTTTAAGCACTAGGCTAGCCCATCGCCCCCTTTTAATGAACAAGGTCCATACTAAAGTGACAGAAAGGGGATCACCATGAGAAATAATGACATGAAGCTCAAATAAGTTCGTAAAGCATAAATAACATATAAATACATTCACCATCATCCCCAGTTGTTGGACATTTTCACTCTTCAAAGACACGTTGCACTGTATATCTAATGAAAACATTGCCTTTGTTGATTCTGGAAAAGAGTCCACAGATTTACAATGTGAGGTTTTGCAAGGCAAGATTCATCGTCTACTAAAAAGGTTGTTGTGTTAGCAATTTTAGTTTTACATGTTCTTGAATACACTTAGCTTAAGTGAAAACGTTTTAATGTATTACAAGACACATTCATAGAAATATTAACACATTAAAACTACGGATGCACCGGTTACTAAGCGAATGACCAAGACTCATACAGGCAATACACCTTTTGAATATACCATATATAATGGCAAGATACTGACTTGCACTACATTGTTCTGTAGATGATATAAGCGAAGAGGTCTCGGTTGATGTCTCTGTGGCAGAAAATATGGTTGTGGTAGATGTAGTTTCTGTTACAGCTGAGGATGCGCCAGTCACCATTTCGGACGTCGAGCTTCCCACTGTTGTTGAAGTAATAGATGTTGAAGACGCCCCAGTCGCTGTGGTTTCTTGCGTCGTTGGCTCCACTGAGGAAGATGAAGATGCAGTGGCAAGAGAGGCAGTGTTTGTGGAGGCTGATTCCGTGGAAACAGTCAACGTTACACTTGTTTGTGTGGTCGACGTTGCTTCGGTAGATTCCAGAGTGGACATTGTTGAGGTGGCCTCCATCGTAGTGGACGTGGTGGCGGAAACGTCAGTCAGCTGCCTTTCCGTTGAAACTGATGCTTGATAAGGGCCAGGAGTGATTGTACTTGACGTTTCCTCTGTGGCTGATGCAGTGGCCGCGGTTGGAAGTGAAACCGTCTGTGTTGAAGATGCCTCTGTTGAGCCTTGAATGGTATATTGGACTTGGCTGCTGAACGTGGACTCGGAGGTGCTTGCTTCACTGATCGAGCTAAACACTGGAGATGTCATTGCTTCTGTGGTACCCTCTGAAGCTGATGTTGAGGTGGTGGATTGCTGAGAAAGAGTAGGTCCTGTGTTTGTGACTAGGAACGTTGATTCCGATGGGGTAGACTCAGTGCTAGCCTCTGATACCGTGGACGCTTCTCCCATCGTTGTATCAGTGGAGAACTCTGTTGTCTGAGTGGAAGCAGCTGTTGTCGGTTCGATTGATGGTGTGAAAGTCTCTCTCGTGGTGGTTGTCAACAGAGTTGAAAGGTTGGAAGCCTCGGTTGATTTGTCTGTGGCAGAAGAAGTGGGTGCGGTAGATGTAGTTTCTGTTACAGCTGAGGATGCGTCAGTCACCATTTCGGACGTCGAGCTTTCCTCTGTCGTTGATGCAGAAGAAGTTGAAGACGCCCCAGTCGCTGTGCTTTCTTGCGTCGTTGGCTCCACTGAGGAAGATGAAGATGCAGTGGCAAGAGAGGCAGTGTTTGTGGAGGCTGATTCCGTGGAAACAGTCAACGTTACACTTGTTTGTGTGGTCGACGTTGCTTCGGTAGATTCCAGAGTGGACATTGTTGAGGTGGCCTCCATCGTAGTGGACGTGGTGGCGGAAACGTCAGTCAGCTGCCTTTCCGTTGAAACTGATGCTTGATAAGGGCCAGGAGTGATTGTACTTGACGTTTCCTCTGTGGCTGTAGCAGTGGCCGCGGTTGGAATTGAAACCGTCTGTGTTGAAGATGCCTCTGTTGAGCCTTGAGTGGTATATTGGGCTTGGCTGCTGAACGTGGACTCGGAGGTGCTTGCTTCACTGATCGAGCTAAACACTGAAGATGTCATTGCTTCTGTGGTACCCTCTGAAGCTGATGTTGAGGTGGTGGATTGCTGAGAAAGAGTAGGTCCTGTGTTTGTGACTTGGAACGTTGATTCCGATGGGGTAGACTCAGTGCTAGCCTCTGATACCGTGGACGCTTCTCCCATCGTTGTATCAGTGGAGAACTCTGTTGTCTGAGTGGAAGCAGCTGTTGTCGGTTCGATTGATGGTGTGAAAGTCTCTCTCGGGGTGGTTGTCAACAGAGTTGAAAGGTTGGAAGTCTCGGTTGATTTGTCTGTGGCAGAAGAAGTGGGTGCGGTAGATGTAGTTTCTGTTACAGCTGAGGATGCGTCAGTCACCATTTCGGACGTCGAGCTTTCCTCTGTCGTTGATGCAGAAGAAGTTGAAGACGCCCCAGTCGCTGTGCTTTCTTGCGTCGTTGGCTCCACTGAGGAAGATGAAGATGCAGTGGCAAGAGAGGCAGTGTTTGTGGAGGCTGATTCCGTGGAAACAGTCAACGTTACACTTGTTTGTGTGGTCGACGTTGCTTCGGTAGATTCCAGAGTGGACATTGTTGAGGTGGCCTCCATCGTAGTGGACGTGGTGGCGGAAACGTCAGTCAGCTGCCTTTCCGTTGAAACTGATGCTTGATAAGGGCCAGGAGTGATTGTACTTGACGTTTCCTCTGTGGCTGTAGCAGTGGACGCGGTTGGAAGTGAAACAGTCTGTGTTGAAGATGCCTCTGTTGAGCCTTGAGTGGTATATTGGACTTGGCTGCTGAACGTGGACTCGGAGGTGCTTGCTTCACTGATCGAGCTAAACACTGGAGATGTCATTGCTTCTGTGGTACCCTCTGAAGCTGATGTTGAGGTGGTGGATTGCTGAGAAAGAGTAGATCCTGTGTTTGTGACTGGGAACGTTGATTCCGATGGGGTAGACTCAGTGCTAGCCTCTGATACCGTGGACGCTTCTCCCATCGTTGTATCAGTGGAGAACTCTGTTGTCTGAGTGGAAGCAGCTGTGGTCGGTTCGATTGATGGTGTGAAAGTCTCTCTCGTGGTGGTTGTCAACAGAGTTGAAAGGTTGGAAGTCTCGGTTGATTTGTCTGTGGCAGAAGAAGTGGGTGCGGTAGATGTAGTTTCTGTTACAGCTGAGGATGCGTCAGTCACCATTTCGGACGTCGAGCTTTCCTCTGTCGTTGATGCAGAAGAAGTTGAAGACGCCCCAGTCGCTGTGCTTTCTTGCGTCGTTGGCTCCACTGAGGAAGATGAAGATGCAGTGGCAAGAGAGGCAGTGTTTGTGGAGGCTGATTCCGTGGAAACAGTCAACGTTACACTTGTTTGTGTGGTCGACGTTGCTTCGGTAGATTCCAGAGTGGACATTGTTGAGGTGGCCTCCATCGTAGTGGACGTGGTGGCGGAAACGTCAGTCAGCTGCCTTTCCGTTGAAACTGATGCTTGATAAGGGCCAGGAGTGATTGTACTTGACGTTTCCTCTGTGGCTGTAGCAGTGGCCGCGGTTGGAATTGAAACCGTCTGTGTTGAAGATGCCTCTGTTGAGCCTTGAGTGGTATATTGGGCTTGGCTGCTGAACGTGGACTCGGAGGTGCTTGCTTCACTGATCGAGCTAAACACTGAAGATGTCATTGCTTCTGTGGTACCCTCTGAAGCTGATGTTGAGGTAGTGGATTGCTGAGAAAGAGTAGGTCCTGTGTTTGTGACTTGGAACGTTGATTCCGATGGGGTAGACTCAGTGCTAGCCTCTGATACCGTGGACGCTTCTCCCATCGTTGTATCAGTGGAGAACTCTGTTGTCTGAGTGGAAGCAGCTGTTGTCGGTTCGATTGATGGTGTGAAAGTCTCTCTCGGGGTGGTTGTCAACAGAGTTGAAAGGTTGGAAGTCTCGGTTGATTTGTCTGTGGCAGAAGAAGTGGGTGCGGTAGATGTAGTTTCTGTTACAGCTGAGGATGCGTCAGTCACCATTTCGGACGTCGAGCTTTCCTCTGTCGTTGATGCAGAAGAAGTTGAAGACGCCCCAGTCGCTGTGCTTTCTTGCGTCGTTGGCTCCACTGAGGAAGATGAAGATGCAGTGGCAAGAGAGGCAGTGTTTGTGGAGGCTGATTCCGTGGAAACAGTCAACGTTACACTTGTTTGTGTGGTCGACGTTGCTTCGGTAGATTCCAGAGTGGACATTGTTGAGGTGGCCTCCATCGTAGTGGACGTGGTGGCGGAAACGTCAGTCAGCTGCCTTTCCGTTGAAACTGATGCTTGATAAGGGCCAGGAGTGATTGTACTTGACGTTTCCTCTGTGGCTGTAGCAGTGGACGCGGTTGGAAGTGAAACCGTCTGTGTTGAAGATGCCTCTGTTGAGCCTTGAGTGGTATATTGGGCTTGGCTGCTGAACGTGGACTCGGAGGTGCTTGCTTCACTGATCGAGCTAAACACTGGAGATGTCATTGCTTCTGTGGTACCCTCTGAAGCTGATGTTGAGGTGGTGGATTGCTGAGAAAGAGTAGGTCCTGTGTTTGTGACTAGGAACGTTGATTCCGATGGGGTAGACTCAGTGCTAGCCTCTGATACCGTGGACGCTTCTCCCATCGTTGTATCAGTGGAGAACTCTGTTGTCTGAGTGGAAGCAGCTGTGGTCGGTTCGATTGATGGTGTGAAAGTCTCTCTCGTGGTGGTTGTCAACAGAGTTGAAAGGTTGGAAGTCTCGGTTGATTTGTCTGTGGCAGAAGAAGTGGGTGCGGTAGATGTAGTTTCTGTTACAGCTGAGGATGCGTCAGTCACCATTTCGAACGTCGAGCTTTCCTCTGTCGTTGATGCAGAAGAAGTTGAAGACGCCCCAGTCGCTGTGCTTTCTTGCGTCGTTGGCTCCACTGAGGAAGATGAAGATGCAGTGGCAAGAGAGGCAGTGTTTGTGGAGGCTGATTCCGTGGAAACAGTCAACGTTTCACTTGTTTGTGTGGTCGACGTTGCTTCGGTAGATTCCAGAGTGGACATTGTTGAGGTGGCCTCCATCGTAGTGGACGTGGTGGCGGAAACGTCAGTCAGCTGCCTTTCCGTTGAAACTGATGCTTGATAAGGGCCAGGAGTGATTGTACTTGACGTTTCCTCTGTGGCTGTAGCCGTGGCCGCGGTTGGAAGTGAAACCGTCTGTGTTGAAGATGCCTCTGTTGAGCCTTGAGTGGTATATTGGGCTTGGCTGCTGAACGTGGACTCGGAGGTGCTTGCTTCACTGATCGAGCTAAACACTGGAGATGTCATTGCTTCTGTGGTACCCTCTGAAGCTGATGTTGAGGTGGTGGATTGCTGAGAAAGAGTAGATCCTGTGTTTGTGACTTGGAACGTTGATTCCGATGGGGTAGACTCAGTGCTAGCCTCTGATACCGTGGACGCTTCTCCCATCGTTGTATCAGTGGAGAACTCTGTTGTCTGAGTGGAAGCAGCTGTTGTCGGTTCGATTGATGGTGTGAAAGTCTCTCTCGTGGTGGTTGTCAACAGAGTTGAAAGGTTGGAAGTCTCGGTTGATTTGTCTGTGGCAGAAGAAGTGGGTGCGGTAGATGTAGTTTCTGTTACAGCTGAGGATGCGTCAGTCACCATTTCGGACGTCGAGCTTTCCTCTGTCGTTGATGCAGAAGAAGTTGAAGACGCCCCAGTCGCTGTGCTTTCTTGCGTCGTTGGCTCCACTGAGGAAGATGAAGATGCAGTGGCAAGAGAGGCAGTGTTTGTGGAGGCTGATTCCGTGGAAACAGTCAACGTTACACTTGTTTGTGTGGTCGACGTTGCTTCGGTAGATTCCAGAGTGGACATTGTTGAGGTGGCCTCCATCGTAGTGGACGTGGTGGCGGAAACGTCAGTCAGCTGCCTTTCCGTTGAAACTGATGCTTGATAAGGGCCAGGAGTGATTGTACTTGACGTTTCCTCTGTGGCTGTAGCAGTGGCCGCGGTTGGAAGTGAAACCGTCTGTGTTGAAGATGCCTCTGTTGAGCCTTGAGTGGTATATTGGGCTTGGCTGCTGAACGTGGATTTGGAGGTGCTTGCTTCACTGATCGAGCTAAACACTGAAGATGTCATTGCTTCTGTGGTACCCTCTGAAGCTGATGTTGAGGTGGTGGATTGCTGAGAAAGAGTAGATCCTGTGTTTGTGACTAGGAACGTTGATTCCGATGGGGTAGACTCAGTGCTAGCCTCTGATACCGTGGACGCTTCTCCCATCGTTGTATCGTTGAACTCTGTTGTCTGAGTGGAAGCAGCTGTTGTCGGTTCGATTGATGGTGTGAAAGTCTCTCTCGTGGTGGTTGTCAACAGAGTTGAAAGGTTGGAAGTCTCGGTTGATTTGTCTGTGGCAGAAGAAGTGGGTGCGGTAGATGTAGTTTCTGTTACAGCTGAGGATGCGTCAGTCACCATTTCGATTGTCGAGCTTTCCTCTGTCGTTGATGCAGAAGAAGTTGAAGACGCCCCAGTCGCTGTGCTTTCTTGCGTCGTTGGCTCCACTGAGGAAGATGAAGATGCAGTGGCAAGAGAGGCAATGTTTGTGGAGGCTGATTCCGTGGAAACAGTCAACGTTTCACTTGTTTGTGTGGTCGACGTTGCTTCGGTAGATTCCAGAGTGGACATTGTTGAGGTGGCCTCCATCGTAGTGGACGTGGTGGCGGAAACGTCAGTCAGCTGCCTTTCCGTTGAAACTGATGCTTGATAAGGGCCAGGAGTGATTGTACTTGACGTTTCCTCTGTGGCTGTAGCAGTGGACGCGGTTGGAAGTGAAACCGTCTGTGTTGAAGATGCCTCTGTTGAGCCTGGAGAGGTATATTGGGCTTGGCTGCTGAACGTGGACTCGGAGGTGCTTGCTTCACTGATCGAGCTAAACACTGGAGATGTCATTGCTTCTGTGGTACCCTCTGAAACTGATGTTGAGGTGGTGGATTGCTGAGAAAGAGTAGATCCTGTGTTTGTGACTAGGAACGTTGATTCCGATGGGGTAGACTCAGTGCTAGCCTCTGATACCGTGGACGCTTCTCCCATCGTTGTATCAGTGGAGAACTCTGTTGTCTGAGTGGAAGCAGCTGTTGTCGGTTCGATTGATGGTGTGAAAGTCTCTCTCGTGGTGGTTGTCAACAGAGTTGAAAGGTTGGAAGTCTCGGTTGATTTGTCTGTGGCAGAAGAAGTGGGTGCGGTAGATGTAGTTTCTGTTACAGCTGAGGATGCGTCAGTCACCATTTCGGACGTCGAGCTTTCCTCTGTCGTTGATGCAGAAGAAGTTGAAGACGCCCCAGTCGCTGTGCTTTCTTGCGTCGTTGGCTCCACTGAGGAAGATGAAGATGCAGTGGCAAGAGAGGCAGTGTTTGTGGAGGCTGATTCCGTGGAAACAGTCAACGTTTCACTTGTTTGTGTGGTCGACGTTGCTTCGGTAGATTCCAGAGTGGACATTGTTGAGGTGGCCTCCATCGTAGTGGGCGTGGTGGCGGAAACGTCAGTCAGCTGCCTTTCCGTTGAAACTGATGCTTGATAAGGGCCAGGAGTGATTGTACTTGACGTTTCCTCTGTGGCTGTAGCAGTGGCCGCGGTTGGAAGTGAAACCGTCTGTGTTGAAGATGCCTCTGTTGAGCCTTGAGAGGTATATTGGGCTTGGCTGCTGAACGTGGACTCGGAGGTGCTTGCTTCACTGATCGAGCTAAACACTGGAGATGTCATTGCTTCTGTGGTACCCTCTGAAGCTGATGTTGAGGTGGTGGATTGCTGAGAAAGAGTAGATCCTGTGTTTGTGACTAGGAACGTTGATTCCGATGGGGTAGACTCAGTGCTAGCCTCTGATACCGTGGACGCTTCTCCCATCGTTGTATCAGTGGAGAACTCTGTTGTCTGAGTGGAAGCAGCTGTTGTCGGTTCGATTGATGGTGTGAAAGTCTCTCTCGTGGTGGTTGTCAACAGAGTTGAAAGGTTGGAAGTCTCGGTTGATTTGTCTGTGGCAGAAGAAGTGGGTGCGGTAGATGTAGTTTCTGTTACAGCTGAGGATGCGTCAGTCACCATTTCGGACGTCGAGCTTTCCTCTGTCGTTGATGCAGAAGAAGTTGAAGACGCCCCAGTCGCTGTGCTTTCTTGCGTCGTTGGCTCCACTGAGGAAGATGAAGATGCAGTGGCAAGAGAGGCAGTGTTTGTGGAGGCTGATTCCGTGGAAACAGTCAACGTTACACTTGTTTGTGTGGTCGACGTTGCTTCGGTAGATTCCAGAGTGGACATTGTTGAGGTGGCCTCCATCGTAGTGGACGTGGTGGCGGAAACGTCAGTCAGCTGCCTTTCCGTTGAAACTGATGCTTGATAAGGGCCAGGAGTGATTGTACTTGACGTTTCCTCTGTGGTTGTAGCAGTGGCCGCGGTTGGAAGTGAAACCGTCTGTGTTGAAGATGCCTCTGTTGAGCCTTGAGTGGTATATTGGGCTTGGCTGCTGAACGTGGATTTGGAGGTGCTTGCTTCACTGATCGAGCTAAACACTGAAGATGTCATTGCTTCTGTGGTACCCTCTGAAGCTGATGTTGAGGTGGTGGATTGCTGAGAAAGAGTAGATCCTGTGTTTGTGACTAGGAACGTTGATTCCGATGGGGTAGACTCAGTGCTAGCCTCTGATACCGTGGACGCTTCTCCCATCGTTGTATCGTTGAACTCTGTTGTCTGAGTGGAAGCAGCTGTTGTCGGTTCGATTGATGGTGTGAAAGTCTCTCTCGTGGTGGTTGTCAACAGAGTTGAAAGGTTGGAAGTCTCGGTTGATTTGTCTGTGGCAGGAGAAGTGGGTACAGTAGATGTAGTTTCTGTTACAGCTGAGGATGCGTCAGTCACCATTTCGATTGTCGAGCTTTCCTCTGTCGTTGATGCAGAAGAAGTTGAAGACGCCCCAGTCGCTGTGGTTTCTTGCGTCGTTGGCTCCACTGATGAAGATGAAGATGCAGTGGCAAGAGAGGCAATGTTTGTGGAGGCTGATTCCGTGGAAACAGTCAACGTTTCACTTGTTTGTGTGGTCGACGTTGCTTCGGTAGATTCCAGAGTGGACATTGTTGAGGTGGCCTCCATCGTAGTGGACGTGGTGGAGGAAACGTCAGTCAGCTGCCTTTCCGTTGAAACTGATGCTTGATAAGGGCCAGGAGTGATTGTACTTGACGTTTCCTCTGTGGCTGTAGCAGTGGCCGCGGTTGGAAGTGAAACCGTCTGTGTTGAAGATGCCTCTGTTGAGCCTGGAGAGGTATATTGGGCTTGGCTGCTGAACGTGGACTCGGAGGTGCTTGCTTCACTGATCGAGCTAAACACTGGAGATGTCATTGCTTCTGTGGTACCCTCTGAAACTGATGTTGAGGTGGTGGATTGCTGAGAAAGAGTAGGTCCTGTGTTTGTGACTAGGAACGTTGATTCCGATGGGGTAGACTCAGTGCTAGCCTCTGATACCGTGGACGCTTCTCCCATCGTTGTATCAGTGGAGAACTCTGTTGTCTGAGTGGAAGCAGCTGTTGTCGGTTCGATTGATGGTGTGAAAGTCTCTCTCGTGGTGGTTGTCAACAGAGTTGAAAGGTTGGAAGTCTCGGTTGATTTGTCTGTGGCAGAAGAAGTGGGTGCGGTAGATGTAGTTTCTGTTACAGCTGAGGATGCGTCAGTCACCATTTCGGACGTCGAGCTTTCCTCTGTCGTTGATGCAGAAGAAGTTGAAGACGCCCCAGTCGCTGTGGTTTCTTGCGTCGTTGGCTCCACTGAGGAAGATGAAGATGCAGTGGCAAGAGAGGCAGTGTTTGTGGAGGCTGATTCCGTGGAAACAGTCAACGTTACACTTGTTTGTGTGGTCGACGTTGCTTCGGTAGATTCCAGAGTGGACATTGTTGAGGTGGCCTCCATCGTAGTGGACGTGGTGGCGGAAACGTCAGTCAGCTGCCTTTCCGTTGAAACTGATGCTTGATAAGGGCCAGGAGTGATTGTACTTGACGTTTCCTCTGTGGCTGTAGCAGTGGCCGCAGTTGGAAGTGAAACCGTCTGTGTTGAAGATGCCTCTGTTGAGCCTTGAGAGGTATATTGGGCTTGGCTGCTGAACGTGGACTCGGAGGTGCTTGCTTCACTGATCGAGCTAAACACTGGAGATGTCATTGCTTCTGTGGTACCCTCTGAAACTGATGTTGAGGTGGTGGATTGCTGAGAAAGAGTAGATCCTGTGTTTGTGACTAGGAACGTTGATTCCGATGGGGTAGACTCAGTGCTAGCCTCTGATACCGTGGACGCTTCTCCCATCGTTGTATCAGTGGAGAACTCTGTTGTCTGAGTGGAAGCAGCTGTTGTCGGTTCGATTGATGGTGTGAAAGTCTCTCTCGTGGTGGTTGTCAACAGAGTTGAAAGGTTGGAAGTCTCGGTTGATTTGTCTGTGGCAGAAGAAGTGGGTGCGGTAGATGTAGTTTCTGTTACAGCTGAGGATGCGTCAGTCACCATTTCGGACGTCGAGCTTTCCTCTGTCGTTGATGCAGAAGAAGTTGAAGACGCCCCAGTCGCTGTGCTTTCTTGCGTCGTTGGCTCCACTGAGGAAGATGAAGATGCAGTGGCAAGAGAGGCAGTGTTTGTGGAGGCTGATTCCGTGGAAACAGTCAACGTTACACTTGTTTGTGTGGTCGACGTTGCTTCGGTAGATTCCAGAGTGGACATTGTTGAGGTGGCCTCCATCGTAGTGGACGTGGTGGCGGAAACGTCAGTCAGCTGCCTTTCCGTTGAAACTGATGCTTGATAAGGGCCAGGAGTGATTGTACTTGACGTTTCCTCTGTGGCTGTAGCAGTGGCCGCAGTTGGAAGTGAAACCGTCTGTGTTGAAGATGCCTCTGTTGAGCCTTGAGAGGTATATTGGGCTTGGCTGCTGAACGTGGACTCGGAGGTGCTTGCTTCACTGATCGAGCTAAACACTGAAGATGTCATTGCTTCTGTGGTACCCTCTGAAACTGATGTTGAGGTGGTGGATTGCTGAGAAAGAGTAGATCCTGTGTTTGTGACTAGGAACGTTGATTCCGATGGGGTAGACTCAGTGCTAGCCTCTGATACCGTGGACGCTTCTCCCATCGTTGTATCAGTGGAGAACTCTGTTGTCTGAGTGGAAGCAGCTGTTGTCGGTTCGATTGATGGTGTGAAAGTCTCTCTCGTGGTGGTTGTCAACAGAGTTGAAAGGTTGGAAGTCTCGGTTGATTTGTCTGTGGCAGAAGAAGTGGGTGCGGTAGATGTAGTTTCTGTTACAGCTGAGGATGCGTCAGTCACCATTTCGGACGTCGAGCTTTCCTCTGTCGTTGATGCAGAAGAAGTTGAAGACGCCGCAGTCGCTGTGCTTTCTTGCGTCGTTGGCTCCACTGAGGAAGATGAAGATGCAGTGGCAAGAGAGGCAGTGTTTGTGGAGGCTGATTCCGTGGAAACAGTCAACGTTACACTTGTTTGTGTGGTCGACGTTGCTTCGGTAGATTCCAGAGTGGACATTGTTGAGGTGGCCTCCATCGTAGTGGACGTGGTGGCGGAAACGTCAGTCAGCTGCCTTTCCGTTGAAACTGATGCTTGATAAGGGCCAGGAGT
The DNA here is from genome assembly GCF_022045235.1 of Haliotis cracherodii. Classification (NCBI taxonomy): domain Eukaryota; kingdom Metazoa; phylum Mollusca; class Gastropoda; order Lepetellida; family Haliotidae; genus Haliotis; species Haliotis cracherodii. Next base: position 24,049,840 of record NW_027266273.1, read on the forward strand.
GATTGTACTTGACGTTTCCTCTGTGGCTGTAGCAGTGGCCGCGGTTGGAATTGAAACCGTCTGTGTTGAAGATGCCTCTGTTGAGCCTTGAGTGGTATATTGGGCTTTGCTGCTGAACGTGGATTTGGAGGTGCTTGCTTCACTGATCGAGCTAAACACTGAAGATGTCATTGCTTCTGTGGTACCCTCTGAAGCTGATGTTGAGGTGGTGGATTGCTGAGAAAGAGTAGATCCTGTGTTTGTGACTTGGAACGTTGATTCCGATGGGGTAGACTCAGTGCTAGCCTCTGATACCGTGGACGCTTCTCCCATCGTTGTATCAGTGGAGAACTCTGTTGTCTGAGTGGAAGCAGCTGTTGTCGGTTCGATTGATGGTGTGAAAGTCTCTCTCGTGGTGGTTGTCAACAGAGTTGAAAGGTTGGAAGTCTCGGTTGATTTGTCTGTGGCAGAAGAAGTGGGTGCGGTAGATGTAGTTTCTGTTACAGCTGAGGATGCGTCAGTCACCATTTCGGACGTCGAGCTTTCCTCTGTCGTTGATGCAGAAGAAGTTGAAGACGCCCCAGTCGCTGTGCTTTCTTGCGTCGTTGGCTCCACTGAGGAAGATGAAGATGCAGTGGCAAGAGAGGCAGTGTTTGTGGAGGCTGATTCCGTGGAAACAGTCAACGTTACACTTGTTTGTGTGGTCGACGTTGCTTCGGTAGATTCCAGAGTGGACATCGTTGAGGTGGCCTCCATCGTAGTGGACGTGGTGGCGGAAACGTCAGTCAGCTGCCTTTCCGTTGAAACTGATGCTTGATAAGGGCCAGGAGTGATTGTACTTGACGTTTCCTCTGTGGCTGTAGCAGTGGCCGCAGTTGGAATTGAAACCGTCTGTGTTGAAGATGCCTCTGTTGAGCCTTGAGTGGTATATTGGGCTTGGCTGCTGAACGTTGATTTGGAGGTGCTTGCTTCACTGATCGAGCTAAACACTGAAGATGTCATTGCTTCTGTGGTACCCTCTGAAGCTGATGTTGAGGTGGTGGATTGCTGAGAAAGAGTAGATCCTGTGTTTGTGACTTGGAACGTTGATTCCGAGGGGGTAGACTCAGTGCTAGCCTCTGATACCGTGGACGCTTCTCCCATCGTTGTATCAGTGGAGAACTCTGTTGTCTGAGTGGAAGCAGCTGTTGTCGGTTCGATTGATGGTGTGAAAGTCTCTCTCGTGGTGGTTGTCAACAGAGTTGAAAGGTTGGAAGTCTCGGTTGATTTGTCTGTGGCAGAAGAAGTGGGTGCGGTAGATGTAGTTTCTGTTACAGCTGAGGATGCGTCAGTCACCATTTCGGACGTCGAGCTTTCCTCTGTCGTTGATGCAGAAGAAGTTGAAGACGCCCCAGTCGCTGTGCTTTCTTGCGTCGTTGGCTCCACTGAGGAAGATGAAGATGCAGTGGCAAGAGAGGCAGTGTTTGTGGAGGCTGATTCCGTGGAAACAGTCAACGTTTCACTTGTTTGTGTGGTCGACGTTGCTTCGGTAGATTCCAGAGTGGACATTGTTGAGGTGGCCTCCATCGTAGTGGACGTGGTGGCGGAAACGTCAGTCAGCTGCCTTTCCGTTGAAACTGATGCTTGATAAGGGCCAGGAGTGATTGTACTTGACGTTTCCTCTGTGGCTGTAGCAATGGCCGCGGTTGGAAGTGAAACCGTCTGTGTTGAAGATGCCTCTGTTGAGCCTTGAGTGGTATATTGGACTTTACTGCTGAACATGGACTCGGAGGTGTTTGCTTCACTGATCGAGCTAAACACTGAAGATGTCATTGCTTCTGTGGTACCCTCTGAAGCTGATGTTGAGGTGGTGGATTGCTGAGAAAGAGTAGGTCCTGTGTTTGTGACTAGGAACGTTGATTCCGATGGGGTAGACTCAGTGCTAGCCTCTGATACCGTGGACGCTTCTCCCATCGTTGTATCAGTGGAGAACTCTGTTGTCTGAGTGGAAGCAGCTGTTGTCGGTTCGATTGATGGTGTGAAAGTCTCTCTCGTGGTGGTTGTCAACAGAGTTGAAAGGTTGGAAGTCTCGGTTGATTTGTCTGTGGCAGAAGAAGTGGGTGCGGTAGATGTAGTTTCTGTTACAGCTGAGGATGCGTCAGTCACCATTTCGAACGTCGAGCTTTCCTCTGTCGTTGATGCAGAAGAAGTTGAAGACGCCCCAGTCGCTGTGCTTTCTTGCGTCGTTGGCTCCACTGAGGAAGATGAAGATGCAGTGGCAAGAGAGGCTGTGTTTGTGGAGGCTGATTCCGTGGAAACAGTCAACGTTTCACTTGTTTGTGTGGTCGACGTTGCTTCGGTAGATTCCAGAGTGGACATTGTTGAGGTGGCCTCCATCGTAGTGGACGTGGTGGCGGAAACGTCAGTCAGCTGCCTTTCCGTTGAAACTGATGCTTGATAAGGGCCAGGAGTGATTGTACTTGACGTTTCCTCTGTGGCTGTAGCAGTGGCCGCGGTTGGAAGTGAAACCGTCTGTGTTGAAGATGCCTCTGTTGAGCCTTGAGTGGTATATTGGACTTTACTGCTGAACGTGGACTCGGAGGTGCTTGCTTCACTGATCGAGCTAAACACTGGAGATGTCATTGCTTCTGTGGTACCCTCTGAAGCTGATGTTGAGGTGGTGGATTGCTGAGAAAGAGTAGATCCTGTGTTTGTGACTAGGAACGTTGATTCCGAGGGGGTAGACTCAGTGCTAGCCTCTGATACCGTGGACGCTTCTCCCATCGTTGTATCAGTGGAGAACTCTGTTGTCTGAGTGGAAGCAGCTGTTGTCGGTTCGATTGATGGTGTGAAAGTCTCTCTCGTGGTGGTTGTCAACAGAGTTGAAAGGTTGGAAGTCTCGGTTGATTTGTCTGTGGCAGAAGAAGTGGGTGCGGTAGATGTAGTTTCTGTTACAGCTGAGGATGCGTCAGTCACCATTTCGGACGTCGAGCTTTCCTCTGTCGTTAATGCAGAAGAAGTTGAAGACGCCCCAGTCGCTGTGCTTTCTTGCGTCGTTGGCTCCACTGAGGAAGATGAAGATGCAGTGGCAAGAGAGGCAGTGTTTGTGGAGGCTGATTCCGTGGAAACAGTCAACGTTTCACTTGTTTGTGTGGTCGACGTTGCTTCGGTAGATTCCAGAGTGGACATTGTTGAGGTGGCCTCCATCGTAGTGGACGTGGTGGCGGAAACGTCAGTCAGCTGCCTTTCCGTTGAAACTGATGCTTGATAAGGGCCAGGAGTGATTGTACTTGACGTTTCCTCTGTGGCTGTAGCAGTGGCCGCGGTTGGAAGTGAAACCGTCTGTGTTGAAGATGCCTCTGTTGAGCCTTGAGTGGTATATTGGACTTTACTGCTGAACATGGACTCGGAGGTGCTTGCTTCACTGATCGAGCTAAACACTGAAGATGTCATTGCTTCTGTGGTACCCTCTGAAGCTGATGTTGAGGTGGTGGATTGCTGAGAAAGAGTAGGTCCTGTGTTTGTGACTGGGAACGTTGATTCCGATGGGGTAGACTCAGTGCTAGCCTCTGATACCGTGGACGCTTCTCCCATCGTTGTATCAGTGGAGAACTCTGTTGTCTGAGTGGAAGCAGCTGTTGTCGGTTCGATTGATGGTGTGAAAGTCTCTCTCGTGGTGGTTGTCAACAGAGTTGAAAGGTTGGAAGTCTCGGTTGATTTGTCTGTGGCAGAAGAAGTGGGTGCGGTAGATGTAGTTTCTGTTACAGCTGAGGATGCGTCAGTCACCATTTCGGACGTCGAGCTTTCCTCTGTCGTTGATGCAGAAGAAGTTGAAGACGCCCCAGTCGCTGTGCTTTCTTGCGTCGTTGGCTCCACTGAGGAAGATGAAGATGCAGTGGCAAGAGAGGCAGTGTTTGTGGAGGCTGATTCCGTGGAAACAGTCAACGTTTCACTTGTTTGTGTGGTCGACGTTGCTTCGGTAGATTCCAGAGTGGACATTGTTGAGGTGGCCTCCATCGTAGTGGACGTGGTGGCGGAAACGTCAGTCAGCTGCCTTTCCGTTGAAACTGATGCTTGATAAGGGCCAGGAGTGATTGTACTTGACGTTTCCTCTGTGGCTGTAGCAGTGGCCGCGGTTGGAATTGAAACCGTCTGTGTTGAAGATGCCTCTGTTGAGCCTTGAGTGGTATATTGGACTTTACTGCTGAACATGGACTCGGAGGTGCTTGCTTCACTGATCGAGCTAAACACTGAAGATGTCATTGCTTCTGTGGTACCCGCTGAAGCTGATGTTGAGGTGGTGGATTGCTGAGAAAGAGTAGGTCCTGTGTTTGTGACTAGGAACGTTGATTCCGATGGGGTAGACTCAGTGCTAGCCTCTGATACCGTGGACGCTTCTCCCATCGTTGTATCAGTGGAGAACTCTGTTGTCTGAGTGGAAGCAGCTGTTGTCGGTTCGATTGATGGTGTGAAAGTCTCTCTCGTGGTGGTTGTCAACAGAGTTGAAAGGTTGGAAGTCTCGGTTGATTTGTCTGTGGCAGAAGAAGTGGGTGCGGTAGATGTAGTTTCTGTTACAGCTGAGGATGCGTCAGTCACCATTTCGGACGTCGAGCTTTCCTCTGTCGTTGATGCAGAAGAAGTTGAAGACGCCCCAGTCGCTGTGCTTTCTTGCGTCGTTGGCTCCACTGAGGAAGATGAAGATGCAGTGGCAAGAGAGGCAGTGTTTGCGGAGGCTGATTCCGTGGAAACAGTCAACGTTTCACTTGTTTGTGTGGTCGACGTTGCTTCGGTAGATTCCAGAGTGGACATTGTTGAGGTGGCCTCCATCGTAGTGGACGTGGTGGCGGAAACGTCAGTCAGCTGCCTTTCCGTTGAAACTGATGCTTGATAAGGGCCAGGAGGGATTGTACTTGACGTTTCCTCTGTGGCTGTAGCAGTGGCCGCGGTTGGAATTGAAACCGTCTGTGTTGAAGATGCCTCTGTTGAGCCTTGAGTGGTATATTGGACTTTACTGCTGAACATGGACTCGGAGGTGCTTGCTTCACTGATCGAGCTAAACACTGAAGATGTCATTGCTTCTGTGGTACCCGCTGAAGCTGATGTTGAGGTGGTGGATTGCTGAGAAAGAGTAGGTCCTGTGTTTGTGACTAGGAACGTTGATTCCGATGGGGTAGACTCAGTGCTAGCCTCTGATACCGTGGACGCTTCTCCCATCGTTGTATCAGTGGAGAACTCTGTTGTCTGAGTGGAAGCAGCTGTTGTCGGTTCGATTGATGGTGTGAAAGTCTCTCTCGTGGTGGTTGTCAACAGAGTTGAAAGGTTGGAAGTCTCGGTTGATTTGTCTGTGGCAGAAGAAGTGGGTGCGGTAGATGTAGTTTCTGTTACAGCTGAGGATGCGTCAGTCACCATTTCGGACGTCGAGCTTTCCTCTGTCGTTGATGCAGAGGAAGTTGAAGACGCCCCAGTCGCTGTGCTTTCTTGCGTCGTTGGCTCCACTGAGGAAGATGAAGATGCAGTGGCAAGAGAGGCAGTGTTTGTGGAGGCTGATTCCGTGGAAACAGTCAACGTTTCACTTGTTTGTGTGGTCGACGTTGCTTCGGTAGATTCCAGAGTGGACATTGTTGAGGTGGCCTCCATCGTAGTGGACGTGGTGGCGGAAACGTCAGTCAGCTGCCTTTCCGTTGAAACTGATGCTTGATAAGGGCCAGGAGTGATTGTACTTGACGTTTCCTCTGTGGCTGTAGCAGTGGCCGCGGTTGGAATTGAAACCGTCTGTGTTGAAGATGCCTCTGTTGAGCCTTGAGTGGTATATTGGGCTTTGCTGTTGAACGTGGATTTGGAGGTGCTTGCTTCACTGATCGAGCTAAACACTGAAGATGTCATTGCTTCTGTGGTACCCTCTGAAGCTGATGTTGAGGTGGTGGATTGCTGAGAAAGAGTAGATCCTGTGTTTGTGACTAGGAACGTTGATTCCGATGGGGTAGACTCAGTGCTAGCCTCTGATACCGTGGACGCTTCTCCCATCGTTGTATCAGTGGAGAACTCTGTTGTCTGAGTGGAAGCAGCTGTTGTCGGTTCGATTGATGGTGTGAAAGTCTCTCTCGTGGTGGTTGTCAACAGAGTTGAAAGGTTGGAAGTCTCGGTTGATTTGTCTGTGGCAGAAGAAGTGGGTGCGGTAGATGTAGTTTCTGTTACAGCTGAGGATGCGTCAGTCACCATTTCGGACGTCGAGCTTTCCTCTGTCGTTGATGCAGAAGAAGTTGAAGACGCCCCAGTCGCTGTGCTTTCTTGCGTCGTTGGCTCCACTGAGGAAGATGAAGATGCAGTGGCAAGAGAGGCAGTGTTTGTGGAGGCTGATTCCGTGGAAACAGTCAACGTTTCACTTGTTTGTGTGGTCGACGTTGCTTCGGTAGATTCCAGAGTGGACATTGTTGAGGTGGCCTCCATCGTAGTGGACGTGGTGGCGGAAACGTCAGTCAGCTGCCTTTCCGTTGAAACTGATGCTTGATAAGGGCCAGGAGTGATTGTACTTGACGTTTCCTCTGTGGCTGTAGCAGTGGCCGCGGTTGGAAGTGAAACCGTCTGTGTTGAAGATGCCTCTGTTGAGCCTTGAGTGGTATATTGGACTTTACTGCTGAACATGGACTCGGAGGTGCTTGCTTCACTGATCGAGCTAAACACTGAAGATGTCATTGCTTCTGTGGTACCCGCTGAAGCTGATGTTGAGGTGGTGGATTGCTGAGAAAGAGTAGGTCCTGTGTTTGTGACTTGGAACGTTGATTCCGATGGGGTAGACTCAGTGCTAGCCTCTGATACCGTGGACGCTTCTCCCATCGTTGTATCAGTGGAGAACTCTGTTGTCTGAGTGGAAGCAGCTGTTGTCGGTTCGATTGATGGTGTGAAAGTCTCTCTCGTGGTGGTTGTCAACAGAGTTGAAAGGTTGGAAGTCTCGGTTGATTTGTCTGTGGCAGAAGAAGTGGGTGCGGTAGATGTAGTTTCTGTTACAGCTGAGGATGCGTCAGTCACCATTTCGGACGTCGAGCTTTCCTCTGTCGTTGATGCAGAAGAAGTTGAAGACGCCCCAGTCGCTGTGGTTTCTTGCGTCGTTGGCTCCACTGAGGAAGATGAAGATGCAGTGGCAAGAGAGGCAGTGTTTGTGGAGGCTGATTCCGTGGAAACAGTCAACGTTTCACTTGTTTGTGTGGTCGACGTTGCTTCGGTAGATTCCAGAGTGGACATTGTTGAGGTGGCCTCCATCGTAGTGGACGTGGTGGCGGAAACGTCAGTCAGCTGCCTTTCCGTTGAAACTGATGCTTGATAAGGGCCAGGAGTGATTGTACTTGACGTTTCCTCTGTGGCTGTAGCAGTGGCCGCGGTTGGAAGTGAAACCGTCTGTGTTGAAGATGCCTCTGTTGAGCCTTGAGTGGTATATTGGACTTTACTGCTGAACATGGACTCGGAGGTGCTTGCTTCACTGATCGAGCTAAACACTGAAGATGTCATTGCTTCTGTGGTACCCGCTGAAGCTGATGTTGAGGTGGTGGATTGCTGAGAAAGAGTAGGTCCTGTGTTTGTGACTTGGAACGTTGATTCCGATGGGGTAGACTCAGTGCTAGCCTCTGATACCGTGGACGCTTCTCCCATCGTTGTATCAGTGGAGAACTCTGTTGTCTGAGTGGAAGCAGCTGTTGTCGGTTCGATTGATGGTGTGAAAGTCTCTCTCGTGGTGGTTGTCAACAGAGTTGAAAGGTTGGAAGTCTCGGTTGATTTGTCTGTGGCAGAAGAAGTGGGTGCGGTAGATGTAGTTTCTGTTACAGCTGAGGATGCGTCAGTCACCATTTCGGACGTCGAGCTTTCCTCTGTCGTTGATGCAGAAGAAGTTGAAGACGCCCCAGTCGCTGTGCTTTCTTGCGTCGTTGGCTCCACTGAGGAAGATGAAGATGCAGTGGCAAGAGAGGCAGTGTTTGCGGAGGCTGATTCCGTGGAAACAGTCAACGTTTCACTTGTTTGTGTGGTCGACGTTGCTTCGGTAGATTCCAGAGTGGACATTGTTGAGGTGGCCTCCATCGTAGTGGACGTGGTGACGGAAACGTCAGTCAGCTGCCTTTCCGTTGAAACTGATGCTTGATAAGGGCCAGGAGTGATTGTACTTGACGTTTCCTCTGTGGCTGTAGCAGTGGCCGCGGTTGGAATTGAAACCGTCTGTGTTGAAGATGCCTCTGTTGAGCCTTGAGTGGTATATTGGACTTTGCTGCTGAACGTGGATTTGGAGGTGCTTGCTTCACTGATCGAGCTAAACACTGAAGATGTCATTGCTTCTGTGGTACCCTCTGAAGCTGATGTTGAGGTGGTGGATTGCTGAGAAAGAGTAGATCCTGTGTTTGTGACTAGGAACGTTGATTCCGAGGAGGTAGACTCAGTGCTAGCCTCTGATACCGTGGACGCTTCTCCCACCGTTGTATCAGTGGAGAACTCTGTTGTCTGAGTGGAAGCAGCTGTTGTCGGTTCGATTGATGGTGTGAAAGTCTCTCTCGTGGTGGTTGTCAACAGAGTTGAAAGGTTGGAAGTCTCGGTTGATTTGTCTGTGGCAGAAGAAGTGGGTGCGGTAGATGTAGTTTCTGTTACAGCTGAGGATGCGTCAGTCACCATTTCGGACGTCGAGCTTTCCTCTGTCGTTGATGCAGAAGAAGTTGAAGACGCCCCAGTCGCTGTGCTTTCTTGCGTCGTTGGCTCCACTGAGGAAGATGAAGATGCAGTGGCAAGAGAGGCAGTGTTTGTGGAGGCTGATTCCGTGGAAACAGTCAACGTTTCACTTGTTTGTGTGGTCGACGTTGCTTCGGTAGATTCCAGAGTGGACATTGTTGAGGTGGCCTCCATCGTAGTGGACGTGGTGGCGGAAACGTCAGTCAGCTGCCTTTCCGTTGAAACTGATGCTTGATAAGGGCCAGGAGTGATTGTACTTGACGCTTCCTCTGTGGCTGTAGCAGTGGCCGCGGTTGGAATTGAAACCGTCTGTGTTGAAGATGCCTCTGTTGAGCCTTGAGTGGTATATTGGACTTTACTGCTGAACATAGACTCGGAGGTGCTTGTTTCACTGATCGAGCTAAACACTGAAGATGTCATTGCTTCTGTGGTACCCTCTGAAGCTGATGTTGAGGTGGTGGATTGCTGAGAAAGAGTAGATCCTGTGTTTGTGACTAGGAACGTTGATTCCGATGGGGTAGACTCAGTGCTAGCCTCTGATACCGTGGACGCTTCTCCCATCGTTGTATCAGTGGAGAACTCTGTTGTCTGAGTGGAAGCAGCTGTTGTCGGTTCGATTGATGGTGTGAAAGTCTCTCTCGTGGTGGTTGTCAACAGAGTTGAAAGGTTGGAAGTCTCGGTTGATTTGTCTGTGGCAGAAGAAGTGGGTGCGGTAGATGTAGTTTCTGTTACAGCTGAGGATGCGTCAGTCACCATTTCGGACGTCGAGCTTTCCTCTGTCGTTGATGCAGAAGAAGTTGAAGACGCCCCAGTCGCTGTGCTTTCTTGCGTCGTTGGCTCCACTGAGGAAGATGAAGATGCAGTGGCAAGAGAGGCAGTGTTTGCGGAGGCTGATTCCGTGGAAACAGTCAACGTTTCACTTGTTTGTGTGGTCGACGTTGCTTCGGTAGATTCCAGAGTGGACATTGTTGAGGTGGCCTCCATCGTAGTGGACGTGGTGGCGGAAACGTCAGTCAGCTGCCTTTCCGTTGAAACTGATGCTTGATAAGGGCCAGGAGTGATTGTACTTGACGCTTCCTCTGTGGCTGTAGCAGTGGCCGCGGTTGGAATTGAAACCGTCTGTGTTGAAGATGCCTCTGTTGAGCCTTGAGTGGTATATTGGACTTTACTGCTGAACATAGACTCGGAGGTGCTTGTTTCACTGATCGAGCTAAACACTGAAGATGTCATTGCTTCTGTGGTACCCTCTGAAGCTGATGTTGAGGTGGTGGATTGCTGAGAAAGAGTAGATCCTGTGTTTGTGACTAGGAACCTTGATTCCGATGGGGTAGACTCAGTGCTAGCCTCTGATACCGTGGACGCTTCTCCCATCGTTGTATCAGTGGAGAACTCTGTTGTCTGAGTGGAAGCAGCTGTTGTCGGTTCGATTGATGGTGTGAAAGTCTCTCTCGTGGTGGTTGTCAACAGAGTTGAAAGGTTGGAAGTCTCGGTTGATTTGTCTGTGGCAGAAGAAGTGGGTGCGGTAGATGTAGTTTCTGTTACAGCTGAGGATGCGTCAGTCACCATTTCGGACGTCGAGCTTTCCTCTGTCGTTAATGCAGAAGAAGTTGAAGACGCCCCAGTCGCTGTGCTTTCTTGCGTCGTTGGCTCCACTGAGGAAGATGAAGATGCAGTGGCAAGAGAGGCAGTGTTTGTGGAGGCTGATTCCGTGGAAACAGTCAACGTTTCACTTGTTTGTGTGGTCGACGTTGCTTCGGTAGATTCCAGAGTGGACATTGTTGAGGTGGCCTCCATCGTAGTGGACGTGGTGGCGGAAACGTCAGTCAGCTGCCTTTCCGTTGAAACTGATGCTTGATAAGGGCCAGGAGTGATTGTACTTGACGTTTCCTCTGTGGCTGTAGCAGTGGCCGCGGTTGGAAGTGAAACCGTCTGTGTTGAAGATGCCTCTGTTGAGCCTTGAGTGGTATATTGGACTTTACTGCTGAACATGGACTCGGAGGTGCTTGCTTCACTGATCGAGCTAAACACTGAAGATGTCATTGCTTCTGTGGTACCCTCTGAAGCTGATGTTGAGGTGGTGGATTGCTGAGAAAGAGTAGGTCCTGTGTTTGTGACTAGGAACGTTGATTCCGATGGGGTAGACTCAGTGCTAGCCTCTGATACCGTGGACGCTTCTCCCATCGTTGTATCAGTGGAGAACTCTGTTGTCTGAGTGGAAGCAGCTGTTGTCGGTTCGATTGATGGTGTGAAAGTCTCTCTCGTGGTGGTTGTCAACAGAGTTGAAAGGTTGGAAGTCTCGGTTGATTTGTCTGTGGCAGAAGAAGTGGGTGCGGTAGATGTAGTTTCTGTTACAGCTGAGGATGCGTCAGTCACCATTTCGGACGTCGAGCTTTCCTCTGTCGTTGATGCAGAAGAAGTTGAAGACGCCCCAGTCGCTGTGCTTTCTTGCGTCGTTGGCTCCACTGAGGAAGATGAAGATGCAGTGGCAAGAGAGGCAGTGTTTGCGGAGGCTGATTCCGTGGAAACAGTCAACGTTTCACTTGTTTGTGTGGTCGACGTTGCTTCGGTAGATTCCAGAGTGGACATTGTTGAGGTGGCCTCCATCGTAGTGGACGTGGTGGCGGAAACGTCAGTCAGCTGCCTTTCCGTTGAAACTGATGCTTGATAAGGGCCAGGAGTGATTGTACTTGACGTTTCCTCTGTGGCTGTAGCAGTGGCCGCGGTTGGAATTGAAACCGTCTGTGTTGAAGATGCCTCTGTTGAGCCTTGAGTGGTATATTGGGCTTTGCTGCTGAACGTGGATTTGGAGGTGCTTGCTTCACTGATCGAGCTAAACACTGAAGATGTCATTGCTTCTGTGGTACCCTCTGAAGCTGATGTTGAGGTGGTGGATTGCTGAGAAAGAGTAGATCCTGTGTTTGTGACTAGGAACGTTGATTCCGATGGGGTAGACTCAGTGCTAGCCTCTGATACCGTGGACGCTTCTCCCATCGTTGTATCAGTGGAGAACTCTGTTGTCTGAGTGGAAGCAGCTGTTGTCGGTTCGATTGATGGTGTGAAAGTCTCTCTCGTGGTGGTTGTCAACAGAGTTGAAAGGTTGGAAGTCTCGGTTGATTTGTCTGTGGCAGAAGAAGTGGGTGCGGTAGATGTAGTTTCTGTTACAGCTGAGGATGCATCAGTCACCATTTCGGACGTCGAGCTTTCCTCTGTCGTTGATGCAGAAGAAGTTGAAGACGCCCCAGTCGCTGTGGTTTCTTGCGTCGTTGGCTCCACTGAGGAAGATGAAGATGCAGTGGCAAGAGAGGCAGTGTTTGCGGAGGCTGATTCCGTGGAAACAGTCAACGTTTCACTTGTTTGTGTGGTCGACGTTGCTTCGGTAGATTCCAGAGTGGACATTGTTGAGGTGGCCTCCATCGTAGTGGACGTGGTGGCGGAAACGTCAGTCAGCTGCCTTTCCGTTGAAACTGATGCTTGATAAGGGCCAGGAGTGATTGTACTTGACGTTTCCTCTGTGGCTGTAGCAGTGGCCGCGGTTGGAAGTGAAACCGTCTGTGTTGAAGATGCCTCTGTTGAGCCTTGAGTGGTATATTGGACTTTACTGCTGAACATGGACTCGGAGGTGCTTGCTTCACTGATCGAGCTAAACACTGAAGATGTCATTGCTTCTGTGGTACCCTCTGAAGCTGATGTTGAGGTGGTGGATTGCTGAGAAAGAGTAGATCCTGTGTTTGTGACTTGGAACGTTGATTCCGATGGGGTAGACTCAGTGCTAGCCTCTGATACCGTGGACGCTTCTCCCATCGTTGTATCAGTGGAGAACTCTGTTGTCTGAGTGGAAGCAGCTGTTGTCGGTTCGATTGATGGTGTGAAAGTCTCTCTCGTGGTGGTTGTCAACAGAGTTGAAAGGTTGGAAGTCTCGGTTGATTTGTCTGTGGCAGAAGAAGTGGGTGCGGTAGATGTAGTTTCTGTTACAGCTGAGGATGCGTCAGTCACCATTTCGGACGTCGAGCTTTCCTCTGTCGTTGATGCAGAAGAAGTTGAAGACGCCCCAGTCGCTGTGCTTTCTTGCGTCGTTGGCTCCACTGAGGAAGATGAAGATGCAGTGGCAAGAGAGGCAGTGTTTGTGGAGGCTGATTCCGTGGAAACAGTCAACGTTTCACTTGTTTGTGTGGTCGACGTTGCTTCGGTAGATTCCAGAGTGGACATTGTTGAGGTGGCCTCCATCGTAGTGGACGTGGTGGCGGAAACGTCAGTCAGCTGCCTTTCCGTTGAAACTGATGCTTGATAAGGGCCAGGAGTGATTGTACTTGACGTTTCCTCTGTGGCTGTAGCAGTGGCCGCGGTTGGAAGTGAAACCGTCTGTGTTGAAGATGCCTCTGTTGAGCCTTGGGTGGTATATTGGACTTTACTGCTGAACATGGACTCGGAGGTGCTTGCTTCACTGATCGAGCTAAACACTGAAGATGTCATTGCTTCTGTGGTACCCTCTGAAGCTGATGTTGAGGTGGTGGATTGCTGAGAAAGAGTAGGTCCTGTGTTTGTGACTTGGAACGTTGATTCCGATGGGGTAGACTCAGTGCTAGCCTCTGATACCGTGGACGCTTCTCCCATCGTTGTATCAGTGGAGAACTCTGTTGTCTGAGTGGAAGCAGCTGTTGTCGGTTCGATTGATGGTGTGAAAGTCTCTCTCGTGGTGGTTGTCAACAGAGTTGAAAGGTTGGAAGTCTCGGTTGATTTGTCTGTGGCAGAAGAAGTGGGTGCGGTAGATGTAGTTTCTGTTACAGCTGAGGATGCGTCAGTCACCATTTCGGACGTCGAGCTTTCCTCTGTCGTTGATGCAGAAGAAGTTGAAGACGCCCCAGTCGCTGTGCTTTCTTGCGTCGTTGGCTCCACTGAGGAAGATGAAGATGCAGTGGCAAGAGAGGCAGTGTTTGTGGAGGCTGATTCCGTGGAAACAGTCAACGTTTCACTTGTTTGTGTGGTCGACGTTGCTTCGGTAGATTCCAGAGTGGACATTGTTGAGGTGGCCTCCATCGTAGTGGACGTGGTGGCGGAAACGTCAGTCAGCTGCCTTTCAGTTGAAACTGATGCTTGATAAGGGCCAGGAGTGATTGTACTTGACGTTTCCTCTGTGGCTGTAGCAGTGGCCGCGGTTGGAAGTGAAACCGTCTGTGTTGAAGATGCCTCTGTTGAGCCTTGAGTGGTATATTGGACTTTACTGCTGAACATGGACTCGGAGGTGCTTGCTTCACTGATCGAGCTAAACACTGAAGATGTCATTGCTTCTGTGGTACCCTCTGAAGCTGATGTTGAGGTGGTGGATTGCTGAGAAAGAGTAGATCCTGTGTTTGTGACTTGGAACGTTGATTCCGATGGGGTAGACTCAGTGCTAGCCTCTGATACCGTGGACGCTTCTCCCATCGTTGTATCAGTGGAGAACTCTGTTGTCTGAGTGGAAGCAGCTGTTGTCGGTTCGATTGATGGTGTGAAAGTCTCTCTCGTGGTGGTTGTCAACAGAGTTGAAAGGTTGGAAGTCTCGGTTGATTTGTCTGTGGCAGAAGAAGTGGGTGCGGTAGATGTAGTTTCTGTTACAGCTGAGGATGCGTCAGTCACCATTTCGGACGTCGAGCTTTCCTCTGTCGTTGATGCAGAAGAAGTTGAAGACGCCCCAGTCGCTGTGCTTTCTTGCGTCGTTGGCTCCACTGAGGAAGATGAAGATGCAGTGGCAAGAGAGGCAGTGTTTGTGGAGGCTGATTCCGTGGAAACAGTCAACGTTTCACTTGTTTGTGTGGTCGACGTTGCTTCGGTAGATTCCAGAGTGGACATTGTTGAGGTGGCCTCCATCGTAGTGGACGTGGTGGCGGAAACGTCAGTCAGCTGCCTTTCCGTTGAAACTGATGCTTGATAAGGGCCAGGAGTGATTGTACTTGACGTTTCCTCTGTGGCTGATGCAGTGGCCGCGGTTGGAAGTGAAACCGTCTGTGTTGAAGATGCCTCTGTTGAGCCTTGGGTGGTATATTGGACTTTACTGCTGAACATGGACTCGGAGGTGCTTGCTTCACTGATCGAGCTAAACACTGAAGATGTCATTGCTTCTGTGGTACCCTCTGAAGCTGATGTTGAGGTGGTGGATTGCTGAGAAAGAGTAGGTCCTGTGTTTGTGACTTGGAACGTTGATTCCGATGGGGTAGACTCAGTGCTAGCCTCTGATACCGTAGACGCTTCTCCCATCGTTGTATCAGTGGAGAACTCTGTTGTCTGAGTGGAAGCAGCTGTTGTCGGTTCGATTGATGGTGTGAAAGTCTCTCTCGTGGTGGTTGTCAACAGAGTTGAAAGGTTGGAAGTCTCGGTTGATTTGTCTGTGGCAGAAGAAGTGGGTGCGGTAGATGTAGTTTCTGTTACAGCTGAGGATGCGTCAGTCACCATTTCGGACGTCGAGCTTTCCTCTGTCGTTGATGTAGAAGAAGTTGAAGACGCCCCAGTCGCTGTGCTTTCTTGCGTCGTTGGCTCCACTGAGGAAGATGAAGATGCAGTGGCAAGAGAGGCAGTGTTTGTGGAGGCTGATTCCGTGGAAACAGTCAACGTTTCACTTGTTTGTGTGGTCGACGTTGCTTCGGTAGATTCCAGAGTGGACATTGTTGAGGTGGCCTCCATCGTAGTGGACGTGGTGGCGGAAACGTCAGTCAGCTGCCTTTCCGTTGAAACTGATGCTTGATAAGGGCCAGGAGTGATTGTACTTGACGTTTCCTCTGTGGCTGTAGCAGTGGCCGCGGTTGGAATTGAAACCGTCTGTGTTGAAGATGCCTCTGTTGAGCCTTGAGTGGTATATTGGACTTGGCTGCTGAACATGGACTCGGAGGTGCTTGCTTCACTGATCGAGCTAAACACTGAAGATGTCATTGCTTCTGTGGTACCCTCTGAAGCTGATGTTGAGGTGGTGGATTGCTGAGAAAGAGTAGATCCTGTGTTTGTGACTAGGAACGTTGATTCCGAGGGGGTAGACTCAGTGCTAGCCTCTGATACCGTGGACGCTTCTCCCATCGTTGTATCAGTGGAGAACTCTGTTGTCTGAGTGGAAGCAGCTGTTGTCGGTTCGATTGATGGTGTGAAAGTCTCTCTCGTGGTGGTTGTCAACAGAGTTGAAAGGTTGGAAGTCTCGGTTGATTTGTCTGTGGCAGAAGAAGTGGGTGCGGTAGATGTAGTTTCTGTTACAGCTGAGGATGCGTCAGTCACCATTTCGGACGTCGAGCTTTCCTCTGTCGTTGATGCAGAAGAAGTTGAAGACGCCCCAGTCGCTGTGGTTTCTTGCTTGATAGTCAACGTTTCACTTGTTTCTGTGATCGACCCTCCTTCTGTAGATTCCAGAGTGGACATTGTTGAGGTGGCTTCCCTCGTAGTCGACGTGGTTGCGGAAACGTCAGTCAGTTGCCTTTCTGTTGGAACTGATGCTTGATAAGGGCCAGGAGTTATTGTATCAATCACTGTCGTCTTTCTCCACGTTCTTGTTGTTGAGGTATTATTATGACTGGGTTGATTTTTAGAATTCCTTTTAAATCTTTGGTTTTGACGCCGTTTTCCACGAAAATGTTTCGTTTTGTCTTGCATGAAGTTGTTTGTGTCATTTGCTTCAGACCTTGTTTCTGATACATTGAACTTTATTATGTTTTCCATTTTCAGCATATTTATATTTTCTTTGTTTTTTTTATCGTTGTTTGCACGGGTCGGTATAGAACTTCGCACTTCGAAAATCTGTAAGAAATTTGGGTTCATCGTTTTATTTTAGATTTAAAACACACTTTCCACACATTTTAAACTGAACTGATAGGACTATTGCGTTGTACAATTACACTAGCATACTTTGAAGACACTTTCAAAATGAGAACCCAAGTGGTTAGACCATGGTAGTTAATATCCAAAAGTGGTAATTATGAAATGTCTCTCATGTTTACTTAATTAGGATCAGTATGTCTCACATTGATGTTGGGAAGGAATTGGCTATTACCTCAGAGGTGTTTGATAGTGCTCGCTTCCAAGTGATATTGGAGCCTTCTGTATGTATAGGTACATTCTCCTCACGCTGTTGTCGAGCAGTTTCTGTAAGTTGGAGAATTCTGTGTTAGAGTAATATACATCTGGTTATTAACTTTGATCAACCTGTTCAAATGTCCTGGGAAGGTTCCGGGTTAGAATTGGTCTTCAGCAACCCATGCTTGTAACACGCGCCTAATGGGATGGGGTGGTCAAGCTCGCTGATGCATGTCATCGCATCCCATCTGCGTCAATCACTGGGTTATCTGAGTATATGGCTGAATGCGGCGTTAAACAACAAACAAACACAAAAACACACAAACATACCTATTCATATCGTACCGTCGTTTTCATTTTGAGTATAGTTTTACTGAGTGGAAAATGTATTTTGCTTTGTAGACGGGCGAGGTTTGAAACATATTGCTGATTTATTCTTTTTACAAATATGTTAGTGACCCTTGGATAAGGAAATGTTCCGTCAATGTTTTGTGAATAAAATGTACCCTTTTCTACACAGAGATAACATTATTGCGTACATGATTGCTATATTAAAGTACCGAATGTGACTAACCTGCGCTGAGGAGAAGGAGAACCAGTCTACACATCATCACGGCGTGACGACATACACACAAACTGATGACGTCATGATTCATTCCGCACTATTTAGCTCCCCTTTGAATCATCTCGGCAGGTAGACCGGTCCTGCAACATTAAAACATCACACACAGTAATAATGTAGTCGGTATATTCTCAAATTGATTTGCCAGTCATTAGTTTTGCACTTACATAGCGAAGTGTACGTACGCACGAGTGTGAGTGTGTGTGTGTGTGTGCGCGCGCGTGCGTTAGTGTGTGTGTGCGCGTGTATGTGGTGTTTGTGTGTGTGTGTGTGCGTGAGTGCGTGTGAGATGAGATGAGGTCAGAGCATTGTGACGTCATCCATTACATGACGTCATAATCATATGACATCACTACTCTTTCTGCCACTGACTATGACTTGTGTACTTTTTACACTAACTACACTGGTTATCACTGTTAATATTAACTGAAAAGTTGCAAGAATGAATTTGGAGTTTTAAACTGTTATCGACTGATATAATTGATATAAAAATACACACCAAGCGAAATTCTCTCTATAAGGCGGAGAGCCTAGAGGATAAAGTGTTCACAGGCCAGGTAGAAGGCATGGATTCCATTCTCAATATAATATGGTGAAGTCCATCCTCCCTGTTTCCAGTGATGATATAGGTGGAATAATGTTATTAAGAGCAGCATAAACAATCCACTCATTGTATACAACATCCGTATGTTAACAGACTGACGATAGAACTTAACGCCACGGGTCTTTTGAATTCCAAGCGTTCAACGATTGCTTTGACTGTGTTATCAGACTCTGGAGTACCAACAAAGGAATATCCAGTCAACGATAACATGGATCACGCTGACCTATACATTAATGATAAGGGCAAGTTTAAGATAGGTTTCACTCAAGCGTCGATACGAATACAAATCTACAAAGATTAGCAAGATATGTAGATGAATCCTTGTTTATCTCTGAACAAGCCTGAATTAATATATTGTCATTTGTTATCACACGGATATGTTGAAATGGGGAAACAAATACCTAATTCACTAGTTAGACTAGTTATGCTATCTTTTCCAATACATTGTTTGTACAACGCATCGGCAAACACTTACTTTTTAAGGAAAGTATGTAAGCAGTGGGTGCTACTGTAGAGTAGGACATGCTCACTCTTTTCATGAACACCTGGTGCCATGACTGATATGATTGATCTACTCATATGATTTTCACTGCTGCCTTTTGCTCCCTTCGGAATCGGTTTCGGCGGATGATCAAGAAGCTTTATTTCCCTGGCTTTGACAGTTTATATCTAAAGGTACAGGGGGCACGGGTGGCCCAGTCGTCTAATGCGCCGCGGTTCGCTGTGCAGAGTTGCGTCCCTTGGGCATGCTAGAAACCTATGATTGTGGGTTCGAATCCCGGTTCGCCCCGTTTATGTTTCTAGGTCCGTCAGCTAAATACCCTTGCTCGTGGGTTTCAACAAAGTGGTAAAATCATCGACAATAATTTCGGCATGACAAAGGTAAACACTATCATTTTTATTTTAATTCTCGGGATAGCAATAGGAATTGCAGCAATTAAGATCGCGCTCATATTTCTGAGGAACAAGACTGACCCTGTATTCCCAGCCACGAAATATGTCCACGAGAAGGATACATTCTTGTGCGAGATTTAAACTTTCCTCTCAAATAAAGCTGTCACGCTGTGATATAACTGGAATACTGTTAAAAGCGGCGTTAGACCCAGCTCAATCACTCACTCTAAATGTACAACCATTTTCTAGGAATAAGGATAACAATCAAGATATAGTTTATATAACACGCCCGTGCTTGTTTTCACCGTAGGTTCTTAAACATTAATGGGTCTATGAATTCTGTGTTTCAAAATTACACATCTCACGCAACATTTCAAGGTCGATAGGAACCAATAGGGACCAACTTAACCTGTCACAGACTAACATCAGTCGGTGATAATATGTCTTAGGTTATGTGCAGGTGTCACGTGTTGTGTAGTGAGCTGATGTAAGGGTGGAGTTTGGTAGGTAAGCATGACTGCACCCTCCCCACTGTACGTGTAGGTATTCCCCCGTGTATCTGTGTGGTAGCGGGGTAGCGAGAGTGGTGGGGATCAATGTAAATCCTTCAAGGCGTTAGGGCGAAGCAGAGGTAATATCTGGCGCTCCTAGCTCCTCTCACTAATTGAGTGAGATAAAATTCCGTTTGATCAAATTGTTAAACACAACACTCCCCAAGACTCACAAGACGTATATTAGATCACTTTGTCAAAACATTTTCACCTGACCTGTCATGAAGGTACTGAAGTTATGTCACGTTACTGTTATGAAACTCTTGCATGTTACAGCCTTCAACCTTTCATGCTTTTGTTGGTGATAATGTGATTAAATCATAACTTTATTTTATCTTACATCTGCAAATATTTGTATATCACAATAACTCCATTACTTAATATGGCGTTGCACTCCCTCACCTAATATATTTTTGCACTGCATTACTAAATATATTGGGGGCACGGTAGGCCCAGTCGTCTAAGGCGCCGCGATTCGCTGTGCAGAGGTGCGTCCCTTGGGCACGCCAGAAACCTATGGTTGTGGGTTTCGATGCCGGTTCGCCCCAATTATGTTTCTCGGTTTGTCAGCACCATACCCGTGCTCGTGGGTTTCACCGAAGTGGTAAACGTCTGAAACCTGCATCACTTCGGGCTTTCCTCCCACATTAAGCTGACACGCCGCGATATGACTGGAATACTGTTAAAAGCTGCGTTAAACCCAACTCACTCACTACTAAATATATTGCTGCGCGTCATTACGTAATATGTTGTTTCACTCCAATGTATCTATACATATTATATTGTTGCATTCCACCACTTATATATATTTTACATATTGTTGCATTCCATTACTTGATATGTTTTTGGGCACCATTACTTGTTTTTTGTAGCACTCTATTACTCAGTATATTGCTGCACGCCCTTACCTTATATATCGTCACACGACAATACTGAATAATTGTTGCACTCCGTTATTTAGGGTGAGATGAGGAGAAATGGGGTTTAACGTCGCGTTCAAGGTTATCGCACTTATATAGCGACGTGCATGCGCGTGTGTGTCGTGTGTGTGTGTTTGTGTGTGTTCGTGTGTGCGTGTGTGTGTGTGTGTGTGGCTGCTTTTAATGCCTAGTAAATAGTTCTAGATCACTGAGATATCATGCCCCTTAATGCCGAGAGCCAGACAGTGCAATCTTTTAACGTCTTTTGGTATGACACGGCCGGGGATCGAACTTCCGCTCTCCGGGCAGACGCTCTACAACTTTATATTGCTTAATATATTGTTGAATTCTGTTACTTAAGATCTTGTTGCACCCCATTACTTAATATATTGATCACTATATTGCTTAATATATTGTTGCACTCCTTTACTTAACATATTGCCGCACTGCTTTACTTGTTGCACTCCGCTACTTAACATATTGCCGCAATGCTTTACTTGTTGCACTCCTTTACTAAACATATTGCCGCACTGCTTTACTTGTTGCACTCCGCTACTTAACATATTGCCGCACTGCTTTACTTGTTGCATTCCGCTACTTAACATATTGCCGCAATGCTTTACTTGTTGCACTCCGCTACTTAACATACTGCCGCACTACTTTACTTGTTGCACTCCGCTACTTAACATATTGCCGCACTGCTTTACTTGTTGCACTCCGCTACTTAACATATTGCCGCACTACTTTACTTGTTGCACTCCGCTACTTAACATATTGCCACACTGCTTTACTTAAAATATTATTGCACTCCCATGTTAAACATATTGTTGCACTCCATAACTCAACTTATTTTTGCACGCCTTTACTTTTAAGACTAGTCGGGTGCAGTTTGTCTGTGCATTTCAGTCAATCAATTAAAACAATAAAAAAATTTAAATCAATTAAAAAACCGTGACCCGATGATAATAAACCTATCGGACATGATGGTACGTCGGATTAATTCGAATCCAGGTAAAATTATTGAGTGAGTGTGTATTATGCTACACCGCTTTTGGCAACATTCAATACTTACATCCAACACCGCACATGGGTTTCATGTGTGCCCATGTGGAGATTCCAAACCCAGCGCTTTGACCACTAGGCTCCTACACGTTCTGCGAGGTCACAATGCTAGATTAGGAAGACTTTCTTTTTAGCCCACAATTAACGTTACACGAGAAAGAAATTCAAACAACCCAGCTAAATACTGAAAATCGCGAACTTAATGCGTTAAGTTCTGAATCAACACTTGGAACTATGAAATCTTCGTCGATGACGAAGGCAAGGCTATTTTCTTTAATGTAAAGTAGAAGTTACCCAGACTACTGACAGAAACTATCAGTAAATAGGTATGACTTTACCTACCACACGCATGCCCCAATACATCAACAGTCTACCTATCCAGACCCATGTATAACACACTAACACCAGGATCTCGCGAACAAATATCTTCACCATCTGAACATGAACTGTTTAGGGACTCGTTTGACAACAGTCCCATTACTTAAAATATTGTGCACGCTATTACTTAATATATTCTTGCACTCCTTAACTTAATATATTGCCACACTGCATTACTAAATATATTGCCACACTCCATAACTTAGTATTTGGTTGCACTCAGTTACATTATGTATTCTTGCACCCGTTTGCTTATTATATTGCCGCTCTCCTTTACTTAATATATTGTTGCACGCCATTACTTAATATATTGTTGCACGCCATTACTTAATATATTGTTGCAGGCAAGTACTTAATATATTGTTGCACGCCATTACTTAATACATTGTTGCATGCAAGTACTTTATCTCCTGTTAAAGACATGCATCTGATATGATATGTATCTTGACCCGACGATTACTGCATGACGCCAATATTGACATCCATATATATAACGCAACTCCGATAATCTGTTCATTCGTATGTTTGTTTCACTCGAAACTCGGATTAACGGTCTTGACTGTGTTTATTTTATGTTAAGATATCCTTAAAGGTATTTCCTTACGTCTTGTGAATAGTTTCCTTTAAGCTTTCAGTGTTGGTTAAGAGCATACGATTTTTTACTCACCGTTAATAGTGTTGACGTTGATTGAATTGTATGTTAGTGTTAAACTTTTCTAAATCATATCCCTGGGACACGGGTGGCCCAGGTGGCCTAGTCGTCTGAGGCGCGGCGATTTTGGGTCGGTGCAGGAAGACTCCAGTTTAATGATTGATTGAGTGAGTGCATATTATGTTTCACCTCTTTAGGCAACATTCAATCCTTAACGGTTTCATGTGTGCCAATGTGGAGATTCGAACCCCAGCCTTCGGCCTGATAAGCAACACCTTGGCCACAAGGCTCCTATACGTTCTACAAGGTCACACTGCTAGATTAGGAAGACTTTCGATTTAAACCCACGATTAACGTTACATGAGAAAGTAATTCAATCAACCCAGTTGAATACCGTAAATCGTAAATTTAATGAGCTAAGTTCTGTAGCAACACTGGAAACTATACAATCTTCGTCGATGACGAAGGCAGGGCTATTATCATTAAATTCATGACTCATTTTAGCTCAGCGGTCGACACTCGCATTATATGGGTGACGCATTAAGTAGCTGATGTACATCATTTAGTCAATATGAAGGACTTGTTTAATTAATATGACTGATGTATCAGCGACCAGCTATCTGGCCTGGTGCGGGGTCGTCATGGAAGTTTACTAATGCGAGCATGAGCTTGCTGATCTATTGACTATCAACAGATAAGATTCCTTGCCTTGACAAATTGCTGTTTGAAAAGGTACTTATCACAAAGGCTATCTGACTTGGTGCTATGAGCTTCATTATTACATGGTTAATATGTTGAAGTTACCCTGACTACTGACAGTAACTATCTGTAAATAGATATGACATTACCTACTGCACTCAAGCCCCCAGACAGTGTACCTATCCAGACTCATGTATAACACACTAACACCAGGATCTCGCAAACAGATATCTTCACCATCTGAACATGAACTGTTTAGGGACACGTTTGACATCGAAGATTGGTGAACGGTGTAATTTGCACAACATAATCATTACATGTAATCAACCGTGTTAAAATGTCGTGAATGGATTTGGTGTGAATTGAATTGTGGGTCGTTTGAAGTTTCCATGTATTTATATGCTTATGGGTTGGGAGACACGCTAAATGACATAACGATGCGGGTGCCAGTACGTATGTAGATGAATGGTTGATGTATAGACATCGAGAGCGAGCAGTAATGATGTCAAGATGGACTTTCACTATTCGTGTTGTGGAGAAGGCACTGAAGCTGAACAACCAAACCCACAGCTGTCCCTCAAACTCCAATACCCCTCCCCATAACAACACACACCTACAACCAACACCTAGCTCCTCTTTCCCTACCTCGTATCCACCCTCCGTTGTTCCGACGCCTGTCCCCAGACAATTGCCATAGGAAAACTGACCCCCAAGCAAATAGCTACCCCACCCCCTTTCCGGTAACGGATCCACTAGGCAATGGGCCCCCACCAAACCCATCTGGAAATTGATTCCCCAGCCAAAAAATGCCCCCCCCCCCCACCCCCCCCCTCCCACAACCCCCACCACCACCTCAGAACTGATCCTCTGGGAATAAATGACAACCTCCTCACATGTACAGGTTGAATATGAAGTCTTGGATTGTATCATAATGTAGTTTCAGAATGAATTATAAAAAAACAACCACAACCATCTTTCAAAATTACTATATAAATTTATAAAATAGTCTAATCGTCCTACAGCGTATTGAAATATATGTAAATGGTTATTCCTTGTTTTAAGTTTGAATTCCATGTAATCACTTATATAAATAATTCTTATCATATGCGTCACAGAAAGTATGAGATAAACACGACAGTCCACTTTCGGATTTAGAATAAATTGTCTGAATACATTACGCCAGGGTGCTTATATACATAATAATAGATTTTTTCTCGGGTACGTTTTCTGTGAATTTGAAAGACTTTAAACATAAAATTCAGTAGGCTATCTGCATCATTGAAGCCAGGTGCTGAAGTTTAAGTTAAAGTGGAAGAAACCAAACTTAACAATAGACATAAAACAATGACATACCTTATAACAGGAAAAGAACGGCTCTCGTAGTGTGTGTAGCAGGTGGATAACTATCTGAAAGATGAACACCTCCTTCGGAATGTTTTCGTTTGTTTCAGGCCATCCAAACCAGATCTGTTTTAATCCGAGTATCCAGTCATGTACAATACAGTGTGAAATGTTCTTCTTCAGCTGAACGCGCGTAACTGTGTTTTAGTATATATACCAGTCGTTCGTTTCCTGTTATTGTTTTTTCGAAAATGTCTTGTTTAGTCGAGATGTTTATGGGAACTAATGGCGCGTATGCGATCATCTCGCTTTAACAACGCCACCGACATATCAGGGCGTGGCTATGGTGCGCCATTCATAGTAATCTGGTTAATACACACGTCCACACGGCCTAACGTCTAGGACTGGTTTTCCTATTTCTGGCCTTATCAGAAACTATTTATCCTGATATCTTTTTGACAGTCACCTGTAGCGGCAATGACGATGTCAGGGTAGAAGTGTTTGCAAGTGTATAGTTTGTTAAATGTCCGCACTCATCCATATACCACTTATGTGACGTCGATCTGTAAATAATCTAGTCTGGACCAGACAACACAGTGATTTATATCATGAGCATCATTCGACGCAGTGGTATACGACGACAGCATCGGTCAATCAGCTAGCCTGACCACCCAATACCCTTAGTCGCCTCTTATGACATGGGTGGCGGTCGGGTAGCCTAGTGATTAAAGCGTTAGCTCGTCACGCCGAAGACCCGGGTTCGATTCCCGGCATGGGTACAATGTGTGAAGCCCATTTCTGGTGTCCCCTGTCGTGATATTGCTGGAATATTGCTAAAAGCGGCTTAAAACCGAACTCACACACTCACACTCTTATGATATGGGTTGCTGAAGACCAATTCTAACCAGATTTTCACTGGTCTCATTTGGTATATGGACATCAACAATGTTTACTGAAATGAAGGTTTCATTCAAATTAGATTTATTTTACATTTGTAAACAAACAGACAGTGACCGATGCGGAGCCTTACAAGGAATGATTAGATTATATATTTTGAAAGTGAAACTTATGATTTTCAAAAACGTCCACTGATACTATAGTTTCGATTGCGTACTGATACGTCCATGAAGATATATAGATATATAGATATAAACGGCTGATAGAACGATGTTTTATCGTGAAATAAATCACGCCTCGTTCTTTATTGTTCTTTGCGAAATCTTATGTTTCACGATAAAACATCGTTCTGTCATGACGTCATTTCTGGAGATTCCAACATGCCCTCGCAACTTGATGACGTCGTATGTTGGACGACGTTATCTTTTAAAGGGAAGTGGCTGGTGAGTTGTTCCCCGTAGATGTAGCTCGGTAACGCAGATAAACGTGATGGTCGAACTATCTGACCCAAAAGCGGGCGCGATATGACAATCGGTATTGGGAGGAAAGGTAAGGTAATCGACGTGAATTTTTTTAGAATATCTGGGAAATACCAAACATAACTCCCCTGTTCATAAAATGAACTACTTCCGACATTGCCGAGGTCTGATTGTATTCAGGGTGTCATCATTCATTAAATATTGGTAAATAGTTAAAAAAGCTTGTTCATTTTATTAACATCCTTCAATATGGTATGCTCAATAGTCGTTTATTTCTTAAATAAACACACTTCGTTCTTCAAATAATTTGCGATTTATCGCGTATATATAGCCGGTCAATCGATCCACTTATCCGCCTATAACGAAAAGTATGCTGGATACTGGGAGTTCCCGCATAGGTGTAAATTGTTGTTGTTGTAACAAACACCCACTTAGCTTCCATGCACTTAAGTGGTGTGCATACATGTACTGATATCACCACACACGTTGAAACATGATTATGTCCACCCATGGTTGGTGCAGTTTAGGGGGGCACGGGTGGCCCAGTCGTCTAAGGCGCCGCGATTCGCTGTGCAAAGTTGCGTCCCTTGGGCACGCCAGGAACCTATGATTGTGGGTTCGAATCCCGGTTCGCCCGAATTATGTTTCTAGGTTTGTCAGCACCATACTCGTGCTCGTGGGTTTCACCGAAGTGGTAAACGTCTGAGACCTGCATCACTTCGGGCTTTCCTCCCACATTAAGCTGACAAGCCGTGATATAACTGGAAAACAGTTAAAAGCGCCGTTAAACAAATCTCACTCACTCACTGGTGCAGTGGAGGCATGTTTTAAATAGAAGAATTTCAAATGTAGGTGTTTTTGCTTTTGTGGTAGCAGTAAGTGGTTAGGTATATTTTTGTGTTTCGTTTATGAATGGCCAACCACGTTGACACAGATCATTCGTCGTCAGAATCTTCATAAAGTAGATTTCGGGCGGGACGTCTCGTGAGTGAAACGGTACATTACTCGATAAAGTTCATAATACATATCAGGCTATGGATGACTGTCATAAAGAAATAAACCGAAATAATTCAGCAGTCGTTTTACCAATTTAATACCGATACGGTATATTTCCACAATGAAATACAATTCAATTTACGCCCACACATATCCAAGCTTAATGTATGTAATAACTTGAAAGAGGAAACATTGTATAGTAGAGTCTATGAAGAGGAACTCTGCACGTACAGGCGTCTGATGCGAGACGCAGCATGTATACATGCGATTGTGGGCATACATTGACATTTTGTGCGACTTGCCTATTGCCAGTGTGCATAACGTTTTGCTGTGAGAAAATAGTCCGTGTAAGGATACGTAGTACAATCTCTGTGTTATGGATGTGTTGGGAAATGGCGAACCCAGTGCATGTATTTGGATTGTTATATGAGCAACGCAAGTAATGTCATTGTGCATACAACAAGCTGGTATATAGAATCCATGATTGTTCTGTTCAGAGAAAACACTTATTTGGTAAAGAGTTTGCACAATGCTAAAAAAGTTTGTTGTTTATTGTTTTCAGGATAAATATTCTGTTACATCCGTGTCTGGTGTAAGTTGTCAGCACGAACGATATTCGGCCCATTTGGCCAATGAAATCTCTTTCTTAAAGTGTTTCGGACTTTTGACATGATCAAGGTAAGAAGTATGACAACGACGACGACGACAACAACAATAACAACAACAATAATAATAATACTCATCATCATACTACTACTACTACTACTACTACTACTACTACTACTACTACTACTACTACTACTACTACTACTACTACTAATCGACCGCCTCCGTGGTCTGGTGGTAGAGCGTCCGCCCGGAGAGCGTTAGGTCCGGGTTTCGATGCCCGGCCGCGTCAGACCAAAAGACGTTAAAATATGGTACTTGTTGTTACCCTGTCTAGCGCTCGGCATAAAGGGGCTAAAACAAAGACTGGTCGGCCCGGAGTCAATATACTGTGTCTGAGTGGGGTATTCATGTTAAACTGCGGCATGGTATCTCAGTGAGCTAGCACTATAACTCGGCATCAGTCCGGACTAATACAAGCAGCCACACACACACACACGTGCATGCACGTCGCTATATGAGTTCAATAATCTTGGACGCGACGTTAAACCCAATTTCACCTCACCTCACCTCACCTCACTACTACTAATCAGAAATAGCACCGGACATGCATAACGACTTACCTGTTCGCAGACACGCGGATCAATGTTAAACCATCCATTAACAGCGCCTGTATGTAGAGTCAGCCCATACCAATATCCTCCCCATCCGATGTT
The DNA here is from genome assembly GCF_022045235.1 of Haliotis cracherodii. NCBI lineage: Eukaryota > Metazoa > Mollusca > Gastropoda > Lepetellida > Haliotidae > Haliotis > Haliotis cracherodii. The sequence goes on from NW_027266273.1 coordinate 24,077,943, forward strand.
CATGCAACCTCTGGAGAATTGTGTGTCATTTTGAAAATGTTATGAAGTTCTGACACAATATGCGCCCGTTTATATGTGAATGTGATTAAAATTACACAGAGGGACATTTAGGTGCATTGGTTTCAAAACTGGTTGACTTAAACTATTACTCTACAGTATTAATTGAGAAAACACTATTGTGAACAAACAACGCGACTGCACAGGTGAAAGCACCCGGTTTCAAATTTCCCCCGTATGGAAGGGCGTCTCCGCGATACGTAGAGTGATATGGTTTGGAGGTGCTGAAAGAAAGTGATTGAGCTTAGTATGCTGGAGTGGGTTATACGACCGGGCACGTAGTGCACGGGGCAGTTACCTGTAATAGTAGACACACACTTCGGAGAACAGTTGAATGAGAGCATTAACATTAATGAACAATTCCATAGCACCTGCAAGACAATCAACGTTTTCTTAAAAAATTTTATATTCAACTTAACTGACGGGTAAAAGTAAGTATACACTTAGATTTGACCGACAATAAGCAAACGTTTTTAAAATGTTACTTGGCAGAAAACAGTCGCCGAAACATTGCAAACTTAAGGTCCAAAACATGACACCGTATCAAATACATCAGCATCACTTAACCATTTCTGTCATCACTGATTTTCAGTGATCCATTCATATAATTTCGACAGCTCTTTGCCCCCTAGAAGAACCTGTTTCGGCAGAAAATCTAGGATGGCTATTCTCTTGCATTGATAATTTATAGTGTTTTTTTCCGGTATAGCAAGCTCACATCAATCCCTTTTAAAATTCAGTCTAAAACGATTTGAGCCTGGGCCCAGGTCACTCCCTTCGACTGGGCCCAAAACACTGACGCCAGGCTGAGATCACTCCCCTCTCATGGGCCCAAAACACTGACATCAGGCTGAGATCACTCCTCTCTCCTAGGCCCAAAACACTGACGTCTGGCTGAGATCACTCCCCTCTCCTAGGTCCAAAACACTGACGTCAGGCTGAGATCACTCCCCTCTCCTAGGTCCAAAACACTGACGTCAGGCTGAGATCACTCCCCTCTCTTAGGCCCCAAAACACTGGCGCCAGGCTGAGATCACGTCCCTCTTAGGCCCAAAACACTGACGTCACACTGAGATCACTTCCCTCTCCTAGGCCCAAAATACTGACGTCACGCTGAGATCACTTCCCTCTCCTATGGGCCCAAAACACTGACGTCACGCTGAGATCACTTCCCTCTCCTAGGCCCAAAACACTGACGCCAGGTTGAGATCACTCCCCTCTCCTAGGCCCAAAACACTGACGCCAGGCTGAGATCACTCCCATCTCCTAGGCCCAAAACACTGACGTCACACTGAGATCACTCCCATCTCCTAGGCCCAAAACACTGACGTCACACTGAGATCACTCCCATCTCCTAGGCCCAAAACACTGGCGCCAGGCTGAGATCACGTCCCTCTCCCAGGCCCAAAACACTGAAGTCACGCTGAGATCACGTCCCTCTCCTAGGCCCAAAACACTCACGCTAGGCAGAGATCACGTCCCTCTTCTAGGCCCAAAACACTGACGTCACGCTGAGATCACACCCCGTTGGGCTCAAATCAATCCCCAACATTTTACAGTATTCTACTTCTGTTCAATTTGGCATACAGGTCTAAAGCTTCCTCTTATCTGAAAAGGTAGATGCTGATTGTTCAATTGTCGACGTACATTATTCCGACCAACTTCGATGAGTGAAAAAATACGATACGTCTATACAACTATGTATACCTATATACAATAAATGTAAGTTATATTTCTCCTGGTCCTTCTTTTTGAGGATAAATTATAATTTTATTTAGATTTAAACTAGAAATCAGAGGATATTATAATTTACATATACATGAAAACTCAACACACTTCCTGGTACTGTATGTAGCTTCGATCTTCTGCCAATCCCCGTTTCACTTACTGTCCAGCCTTAGTTAGTATATACATATGTCCTCTGTCAAAAGTATTCATGTTCCAAAGATATAATCCGAACGCAAACATTTCCTTATGAAGAATTAGTATGTTAGTATTAGTGCCTGATTGATTGGATATTTAAAAATAAAATATAATACAAAATGTCTGATGTAGCTAAAGGTATTTTCACGTGTAAATATGCACTATATTTGTAGTCAACTAAAGAACATCGTCAACATCTTATATTGCATAGTGTTTTTGAAATGTCTCGCCTAATGAACACGTTAAATATTGCAATGTCGTTTTTAATTCCCTGCAGTACTGTACACAACATTTGCCTGTTTTCATGTATACGGCGACTTCGTGGGCTTATTAAAAACAAATTGCGAGTCACACCTGAACGCCCGAATCCAGTCATATCATATACTGTTTAACTCCAGGAAGTTATCTATCAATACTCCTGGGGGAAGGAATCATTGTTGCGAAAATGCAAAACAGCGAGGAAACCATGAGCTCTTAGAATTCTTGCCTGCAATCTTAAACCTTGTCAGTATCTCCTGTGTAAAATGTTCGTACATGCAGAACGCATAAACAGAGAGTATTGATATCTGGAACGATTTCTGCACACGAAGTATACATTTGGGATTTTAATTATGCACACGTTGTTGTTTCATTTTTTTTAAAGTTTACCTGTGTTTGTTGAAACATGCACTTCTATCTCGAATTATCAACCCAACATATACACAGGCGATAGGAAAGGTATCATTTATACGAATCAAAGTTTGCTAAGGGAGAAACCACTTTAAAAGGTAACATGTCAAAGTATGTACATCTGTTGAAATAGCTAAAGACAATATTGCGTGACGACATGTTTAATGAACAAACATCCGCTGTCATTTGCCAAACATTGTGATGCGACCACAGCCTGGCACCATCGTCCCATGCTCCCAATAAGTACCTGGATGGTTGCCATTGAAGGTTGTTCCACTCTTCAGTAAGAGCATTGCCAAGTTCCTGTAGAGTTGCCTGAAGGACAGGGCGTCGTGGAAGGGCGATCTGCAGCTAGTTCCACACGTGTTCGATAGCGTTGAGGTTTGGTTACCGGGCTGGCCACTCAATGCGAACAATGGTTTCCTGCTCTGAGTAGGCATCAACGACCCTGACACGATGATGCTGTGCGTTATCGTCCATGTGGATGAAGACTGGTCCGATTGCACAACATATGGTCTCACGTACTCACCAAGAATGCCATCCCTGTATCACAGTGTCACTGTGCCCTCTGAAGGACATGGAGATCGGTTCTTCCAGCTCTACTGATCCCACTCCAAATCATGATTGAGCCCCTTCCATAGCGGTTATGTTCGGCTACGTCGGAATCCTGAAATCTGCCACACTCGGGCACGACGATCTGTGAAGCCTGGATAGTATCTCAATTCATCAGTGAAAAGTATTGGAGCCCAGTCCTTTTCTGTCCAATTCACGTGATCCTCAGCCCTATCCAAACGTGACTATAACATTGTCTGAAAAGAAACGTTAACGCCACTGGCGTTCCGCGGGTCATTTCTGAGTGTGGTGGCAGTCCCGAGTGTGGTGTTTTGCTACAATAAGGAGAAACCTGTCTTCCCTCTGTGTGGTGGAACGCTGTCGACCACCTCCATGTAGCTGGGTAGCAGATGAAAAAGCCTGGTATCGATTCTAGGCCCTGCTGATCACACTTTGGCCAGATATTCTAGAATGATTCGACCCGGGGACTTGGCCACCTACATCACCACCAGACATGGGTGTATACTTTATTTTACTAGGCAGAAACACTGTGTCTGTAGTCACTCGGAGTGTGAGTGATTGTGGGGTTAACACTATCTAACAGACCGTCATCCATGCATTGATGTTCCAAGTAGGAGTTAAGCTAAAGATATATACAAACGTTTACGATTTTAGTGAAGTTTACGCTAACGGGTGTAGTATTGCCAACCAATGAATCGAGTTGACACTCGAATGTCACGCCGACTGACACGCATGGAAAAAACCGAGAACTATATGTCCCGGTGTATGTAGCCTGGTAAAGGGACAAGAGCTAGCACAGAAAACGTCTTTGGAACCGATGTCTTGTTGTCATCTTTGCTATACATAAAGAAACACAAAGTTACTGTGAACTGAGACAAAATATTGAAAAGGTGTGAACAACTGGAACAAACAGTACCATATGAGGAATTAACGTTAATGTTAATATGATAGAGGAATTACAAAATCTAAAGAGACTCGGAATTCATCCATAAAAAACAACCAACTGACATATCAGCACATATCATCTCTGACACTAAGCTGTTTCCGACATGTACTCGCACATGAAACTTCTCATTTCAGGGTGCTGAGCCAAACGCATTCTCCTTTTATACCAGCTATATTTATCCCAGTGGCTGGTCATAGATTGGCTGGGCAGGTATCGATCATTGACAGCCCACCTAGCTAGCGAGCATTGCGAACAACAGTCAGGGTGGCGGCGGTTGTCGGGGTGGGGTGCCGCCGTAGAGAAGGGCAAAAGTTGGATTGTGTTAGTTCAGGCTTATCATCAGCATGCACGTCAATGTCAGTACAATGTAAACCTACTCGACGTTACTGTTTATAAATGTAGTTTGTGATCGTGTATCTTGTTTTACGGATGACCTTACACCAAGCACTATCGCTTCTCCCCACAAGAGCATGTGTACACAAGAGCATGTAGATATTCTAATGCTACGTGGGTGATGGACGTCACAGATAACGAGATATTCATTTGGTAGCATTCTTCACAACACACAAATATCACGCTACTTTGCCTACGACCATTAACAAATATGAACATTTATCTGACTAGTAAAGTTTAAGTATGAACAAAATACCGAAATATAGTGTTTTTCATCTCTGCATGGTTGTATTTTTTTCCGTCTATCTGTCCGAGGACAACAACTGGTCTTTATCTAAGCAACGACAATCTATAAGTTATTCAAGATAGCATTTCCTTAGAAGTCATGAACATTTTGATATCGTACAACAAAGTTTCATAACGTTCCATACCACCCGATATCTTACCATATCGTCCAACAAAGTTTTATAACGTTTCATACCACCCGATATCTTACTATATCGTCCAACAAAGTTTTATAACGTTCCAATTCCGTTTAATGAAGAATAAAGTACCGGGACAAAGAGGTTTAATTGTTAATACTGCAGCCCTCACTATAACACCAATACACGGAGCATATATCATTTCATAACATTATTATATAACATCAACAATACATACATTGTTATATATGCCACAATGAATTGTACGCCAAGAGGCATGCACCACAAATGAGGTATGATTTTTTAAGTAATTCGTGGTATGTTTTACATTTACTCCGGCTGATGAATGAACTGATAACATAAAGTCTTTGTGTGTTCCAGAACACGGGCGGCCCAGTCACCTAAGTCGCTGCTATTCGATTAGTAGTGTCTTGTGTGTTAATACTAATTCTCTCTCTGTGTGCCTTGTATATTGTATTAATATTACTAAAAACTGTCCTTGTATAAAGTCTTTGATAGACATTTAGAAGTTGGGATACCAAGAATACATGACGTTTTGTATAGATAACAACTTCTTGTATTCTTTGTCACGTCGTTTCAGAGCTGCTTCTTGCCCCTTCATCAGATGAATGCTTATAGATTAATGGATGGCTTCTCATTAACAGAGATCAAGGTAGCTACCTACCCTGTGTGTACTCCACTTCGATACATTAACAGAGACCACGGTATCTACCTACCCGGTGTATACTCTACTGTGCTGTACATTAACAAAGACCAAGGTATCTACCTACCCGGTGTGTACTCCACTGTGCTGTACATTAACAGAGACTAAGGTATCTACCTACCCGGTGTGTTCTCCACTGTGCTGTACATTAGCGGACACCAATGTATCTACCTACCCGGTGTGTACTCCGTTGTGTTATACATTAACAGAGACCAAGGTATCTACATACCCCGTGTGTACTTCACTGTGCTATACATTAACAGAGACCAAGGTATCTACCTACCCGGTGTATACTCTACTGTGCTGTACATTAACAGAGACCAAGGTATCTACCTACCCGGTGTGTACTCCACTGTGCTGTACATTAACAGAGACCAAGGTATCTACATACCCCGTGTGTACTTCACTGTGCTATACATTAACAGAGACCAAGGTATCTACCGACCCGGTGTATACTCTACTGTGCTGTACATTAACAGAGACCAAGGTATCTACCTACCCGGTGTGTACTCTACTGTGCTGTACATTAACAGAGACCAAGGTATCTACCTACCCGGTGTGTACTCTACTGTGCTGTACATTAACAGAGACCAAGGTATCTACCTACCCGGTGTATACTCCACTGCGCTATACATTAACAGAGACCAAGGTATCTACCTACCCGGTGTATACTCTACTGTGCTGTACATTAACAGAGACCAAGGTATCTACCTACCCGGTGTGTACTCTACTGTGCTGTACATTAACAGAGACCAAGGTATCTACCTACCCGGTGTATACTCCACTGTGCTATACATTAACAGAGACCAAGGTATCTACCTACCCGGTGTTTACTCTACTGTGCTGTACATTAACAGAGACCAAGGTATCTACCTACCCGGTGTGTACTCTACTGTGCTGTACATTGACAGAGACTAAGGTATCTACCTCCCCGCTGTGTACTCCACTGTGCTGTACATTAACAGAGACCAAGGTATCTACCTACCCGGTGTGTACTCTACTGTGCTATACATTAACAGAGACCAAGGTATCTACCTACCCGGTGTGTACTCTACTGTGCTGTACATTGACAGAGACTAAGGTAGCTACCTACCCGGTGTGTACTCTACTGTGCTATACATTAACAGAGACCAAGGTATCTACCTACCCGGTGTGTACTCTACTGTGCTGTACATTGACAGAGACTAAGGTAGCTACCTACCCGGTGTGTACTCTACTGTGCTGTACATTAACAGAGACCAAGGTATCTACCTACCCGGTGTGTACTCTACTGTGCTGTACATTAACAGAGACCAAGGTATCTACCTACCCCGTGTATACTCTACTGTGCTGTACATTAACAGTGTGTACAGTGTGCACCCCACTTTCCTGAAATCACGTCATCAACGTCAAAGGACATCGTGATTGCCTCACTGTTTGTGTCACAATAGCCAGATCCTTGTAACCTCCAGAGAACCTAACTAATTCTTTCCATAATCTTATTAATGTAATTGGCCCCGTCATTACAATGTTATCTTTGTACATTAATCCTATGTCACTGGTTTTGTCATTAAATTGTTATCTTCGTACATTCATCCCACCTTGTTTTGTGTGAAAATATCATGACTTGTAAACGCTGGAGTGAGTGAGTGAGTATGGTTTTACGCCGCTTTTAGCAATATTCCAGCAATATCACGGCGGGGGACACCATAAATGGGCTTCACACATTGTACCTATGTCGGGAATCGAACCCGGGTCTTCGGCGTGACGAGCGAACGCTTTAACCACTAGGCTACCCGACCGCCCCTGTAAACGCTGGAGAGATTACTGATGATCAGATGCACGTGTCAGTCTGTTTACGATTACACTGTCATGTCAATATATATGAAATTTACTGGAAATTTGATTATACAGTGGGACAGACAGATTGCGGAGACTGTCATCACTCACAGCAGGCAGGTACCCCATAACATCAAACAAGGGCTGACATATCTTATCAATGAAGGACACTTTGGCTAAGGACAAGTCTAGTCGCCATTTTGAAATTATTTCCTTAGAGTCTCGTTTAACGCACAAAGCGTCACAGACGTCATTTGTCTTATGAGTGATATTTTTTATGTAACTTTTTATCTTGTCTGTAAGTTCAAGATCTATAAAGTCAAATATCTCTTTTGCCATGATTATAGGTTTTTCAGCCAAGTCTTCGTAACGCATCGTGGCGATACGTCCAGGAAACCTTCTTCTCATTTCCTTTGAGTCTTCAATGTCCTGCTTAACTCTTGTGCAGAACTGTTTTGCGGATGGACCCAGGTCAGCCCACGGAAGGTACCCGACACTATTCTGCGACAACATCGTCGCCCTTGGGTCCCGTATCAAATGCAAAACTTTCATGTTGTCATATTTACTCATTAGGTGAGTCACGTTTTTCACTCCTATCCTGATGACTTTCACAGAGGACACTCGCGACTTCTTACATGCATTTTGCAGGAGCATGGTGCAATTTGCAATCTTCGATTGATACTTGTCGCGAGAACAGGTGTAGTAAGGGTATGTGTCGGGGCTGTTTTTCATGTGGCCCTGGGCTAGAGTCGACGCATCCGTCATGCTCGTGTTGCACGTGAGAAATCCCTCAAGGGTTGACAACCTGAAAGTAGGACTCGCTGAATACTTTTCTCTGTTGGATTTCATGTACAGTAAAATACGTTTATAACGAACACGCTTATAACGAACTGACCTATATAACGAACTTATTTTTTAGTCCCAACCGTTGCTGTATATATGCCTATAACGAACTACGGTTATTGCGAACTAAAATTAGTGGTCCCTTTGAGTTCGTTATAACCGTAGTTTACTGTATGTTATACAGCCATTGTAATTATACTGCCACCGAAATTTGTATTGCCACTTTATTGTGTACTGCCATTATAATCGCCGTGAAGTAACTTGTATTGATTTATAATAAAATTATTGTTATTTGTATACTAGAATTGTTTGATAGGCATTACTTAGAAGTTGACGGATGACAAAATAGACACAATTTATGGATAACAACTCCTTTAATAACTCTGAAGGCGACGTTTCGGTATAGACAACGGTATAGAGAGCTATACCGAAACGTCGGCTTCAGAGTTATTAAAGACGTTGTTCCCACATTCCCGCCCCTCTGGATCCGCCTATGGTTAAAACTCGCACATCGTGCCGAAGATCACTGACAATGTTCGAAGCCAATTCAAGGAGTCCTTCAGCGTCACATTGACGTGTACTTGCTACTTTTCCTCGTTAATCGTCCCGCTTGCCTCGTGCGATAACACCGTTCTGCCAACGTGTATTTTACGGACGCATCGTTAGCTCTCTTTTCCGTCCTCCCTTCACATGACCAATATGAGAATGGCGGAATAGTTCTGGGCCAAACTACAAAAGATGTTTTGTACACCCTTAAGAGTTTGCATGTATTAAGTACACGTATGGTTCCTGCTTACAGGGTGCATCTGAACCAATGGACACAACCACCAGGCAGCACATGTCTGCAGCCATCAAAGTTGATGTAGGCGCTCTCTGTTGATGTAAATGGACAAACTTGGCTACCGTGGTGTCATGAAATATATCTAGCTCCAACAGCCATCCATGCAGACACGTTGTCAACTTTAGCCTAAAGTTTAGGTGATGATATTTTTTCAAGAATATCTTTGTTTCGAAGAATATCAAATGGTCGGCCTCTAACTGTAATAAAACCTCTCAATTGTGTGATTGTTTTGTAGCCTTCAGATAACCATGATTTCAGAGGTGAGGTGAACTGGGATTTATAGTCGCAAACAAGATTATTGCACTTATATAGCGTCGTGCATGCACACGCGCATGTGTGTGTGTGTGTGTGTGTGTCTGTGTGTGTGTGTGTGTGTGTGTGTGTGTGTGTCTGCATGTACTAGTCCGGACTGATGCCGATTTTATAGTGACCTAATTAGACTATTGTAAACATGCTTACTGTCTCTGTAAGTAATCCTGCTTTCCCCCCGCCAGTCTGTTCTGGCGTTCCACGTCATGAAGCGGCTCGAACACATAGAATACATCCGGGTGCCTCTGGACAATAGCACCGGTGAAGGAAGACCCACTGCGCATGTACGTCAGAATGATCAGCATCGTGCTCTGCTTCGTCCCCTTGACACCTGCAACAATGGCGGTAGTACAATTTGAGAATTAACAGTACGAGCTACAAGTTGGTGTGGAATATTTAAAGGAAATAAAGAAAGGTGTATAAAATGTCCCGAAGGACTCAATGGTGAATATTTTTCTCTTGATACAACTTTATCTATATCCACTTTGTCAGATCACGAGATGAGATAAACATGTTTGCCTTGATCACCGCACTTCAGTCTTCATAGAAAACAAATACAGTAAACTACGGTTATACCGAACACGTTTATAACGAACTGACGGATATAACGAACTTACTTTTTGGTCCCGACTGTTTGCTGTAGTTATGCTGTGTATAAGCTTATAACGAACTACGGTTATAACGAACTAAAATTAGTAGTCCCTTTGAGTTCGTTATAACTGTACTTTACTGTACCCGAAATAAAAGTAGAACTTCTATGCAAATTCGCTAAACCTGACGAAATACACTATTTGTGTTTAACGACATCACCCAGCGACAGACACTCTTACGTTGTATGTTGTCGCAAGATATAAATTGAATTTATTTTTTTACCAGTGAAAATAACAACAGAGGCTTCAACATTCCACGGACATATACTTGAATTTCGGAGGTGAGGTGAAATGGGGTTTAACGTAGCATCCAAGATTATTGCACTTATATAGCGACGTGCATGTACGTGTGTGTGTTTGTGTGGCTGCTTGTACTAGTCCGGACCGATGCCGATTTATAGTGCTAGCTTACTGGATACCATGCCGCAGTTTAACATGAATACCCCACTCAGACACAGTATACTGACTCCGAGCCGACCAGTTCTTGTTTTAGCCCCTTAATGCCGAGCGCAAGACAGGGTAACAACAAGTACCATCTTTAAACGTCTTTTGGTATGACGCGGCCGGGGATCGAACCCCGGACCTTCCGCTCTCCGGGCGGACGCTCTACGACTAGAACACGGAGGCGGTCCTTGAATTTCGGAAATAACAGAGCGAAACACACATACACAACAACACCCATGTTTGATGGTGGATAAATGACACAAACAAGGCATGTTTCGATGGGGGATGTACTTAATACGGGTAACATGGTTGTGTTTTGAACGTTAAGTCTGGAGTGTTTCAGCGACTGTTTTGATTATGTTTGTTGTCCTTTGGTTAAATCCAATTTCCAAGTGTATACTTCCTATTGCCATGCAGTTTAGTTCACGTTTACACAGTGGGTGAATGAGTGAGTTTATTTACCACCGCTTAGATCGGAATTTCATTTTGTTCATGACATGTCCAAGGGTTGTTGGATCAGAATAAAACAAGTTTGACAGGTGCCACCGCCAGCGCAGGATACGCTCACCTTTTCGCGAACACCTGGTATCATCACTATGATAGTGACTCATAAACACATGCTCATACGATAGGCTTTTTAAGAGATATTTCAAGTGACCCATTCAAACTGTTTTCATCACTATTTTGCCCTTTTCGCAGACATTTGATACTTTCGCTTTCACTTAGACGTTCACCATGTTGGTGAAACCCCCGAGCAGGGGTAATTACTGACAGTTTTACACAGGGAGTCTGGTGTATCATGTAATGTGTCATCTTCCCGAGGCAAGCATGTCCACTAGCCTATACCAAAGCCTAGTTTCTACCCGTGGCACATCTAGGCCACTTTTCCTGGCTCCACCCTAGTGCCACTTCGCGTAGGTCGCGTAACCAGATCGCTGTTCCTATCTCGTCGCTTCACAAAGATGGCAACTACCAAAGGCGACGACCGAGTCGATCAGAAAACAACAACATTCGCGCTTTCATCCCTGACACAAAACCATAGACAATCGTTGGGGGTTTAAAAACAAACAAACACACAAACACAAACACGTACATGCACGTCGCTATATAAGTGCAATAAACTTGGACGCGACGTTAAAGCCAATTTCACCTCACCTTAATTAACTTATCAGGTCGATAACGATCTGTGTCAATCCCAGTTTCAATGTATTACTTGTACCCCAAATAGCTTAAATTTCAAGCTTGAAGGTCTAATAGCCACATCAGCATTACCATTCAACCTTCAAGTGAGTGGGGTTTAACGCCGCTTTTAACAGTATTACAGTTATATCACGATGTGTCAGCTTAATGTGGGATGAAAGCCCGAAGTGATGCAGGTCTTAGGCGTTTACCTCTTAGGTGAAGCCCACAAGCATGGGTATTGTGCTGACAAACCTAGAAACATATATCGGGGCGAACCCACGATCGAAGGGACGCAACTCTGAACAGCGAATTGCGGCGCCTCAGATGAGTGGGCCATCCGTGCACCCTTTAACCAAACGAGAAGTTTTCCTGAATAATAAGTAACGGTTAAAGGTAGAATATAATGTGCTTACCAGTTAAACTGTGCTTTTGAGTCTTGTCGATGTGCTTGATGTCCTTTCCAACAAGGTGCTCACTTATCTCTGAAATAGGAATGGTTACGTATTACAATGACTATTAAACGCCAACGCCAGAGAAAGCTCAGTCTATAGGTTATTCGCAGAAATAGATTCCACTCGGCGTAACAGGTAAAATTAAGATCAAAATTATGTGAATGATCACAGAACATCAGTGCCGACACCCGGTGTTCGGCATTGGGTGAGCATATCCCCGCTCTGCCGGCTGCACCCGCCACTCAATTTGCATAAAACGTAAGTGTTTGTTGTCATTCGCCGCACCCAACACCAAGCGAGTGTTGACTAGACAATCCATTGATAGCGTGTCTGGACAAGATAATCTAGTGACACTATATATAGCACGTTTGCTAATTTAGTTAAAACTAAAACGAAAATTTAACTTTTGCCTACTAGAAAGAGAATCACTTAAGAATGTGTTCGTTTCAGTGTGTAAGTGTGTGTGTGGGGTGGTGGAGTGGGGGGGGGGGGGGGGGGGGGGGGGGATGTGGGGGGGGGGGGGGGAGGGGAGTCAGGTGTTACTGTCTCAAGGCCCCAACATTTTAACATTTTTGGGAAACCACGGAACGCACATAGAAGTCCCGCTTTCCAGACGATTGTCGTTGGCAACGTAGTAAGGATGGATATTTCGGCGTCGGTATGCGCGGGGTCTCACTGTAAGATAGGAGTTATATTCATTGTTGCAAGAGTTGCGTTGTCTCCGTCTGTATCTAATGGAAGTATACAGCAACTGGGGGTGGGGTGGGGAGGGGAGGGGGCATCATACTCACCGTGAACAACAAATACTCCTGCGCAACACAACACAACTACCACTATCTTCAGCTGCCGAGGTCGCCACATGATGAAATAACTGTCCCGCTGTAACACAAATACACATATAACGGCGTGTTTGGGTTACGGGAAAACACTGACACTTACCATTTCCTTCCTTTAAATGGAAGCGACAAGACCGTGTCTATTGTACGATTCCGACCATATCATACATGTACCTAGGACAAACTGACTACTTACCGTCATCAAGATGACCTTAGGAACCATTTACTAGGAAAGGTTTTCATGTGTATGTCAAAGATTCACTAGATTCGTAAGATTTACAAGAGTACAGTAGCACATTTATAAAGAGGTGAGATTCACTCTTGTACAGTAGCACTCATATGAAGAAATTTACATGCTAATATAACAATACACGAACTGAAGGTATAATCGTCCTGATGAGACTTCTCTCTGATGTTAAACGTCATAACATGAAGGAACACAATTCGTGTTGCGTTATTCTTTCCTGACTATCTATCTATCTATCTATCTATCTATCTATCTATCTATCTATCTGGGGGCACGGGTGGCCCAGTCGTCTAAGTCGCCGCGATTCGCTGTGCAGGGTTGCGTCCCTTGGGCACGCCAGAAACCTATGATTGTGGGTTCGAATCTCGGTTCGCCCCAATTATGTTTCTAGGTTTGTCAGCACCATACCCGTGCTCGTGGGTTTCACCGAAGTGGTAAACGTCTGAGACCTGCATCACTATGGGCTTTCCTCCCACATTAAGCTGACACGCCGTGATATAACTGGAATACTGTTAAAAGCGGCGTTAAACCCAACTCACTCACTCACTCACTCACTCACTCAATCACTCACTCTCTCACTCACTCACTCACTCACTCACTCACTCACTCACTCACTCACTCACTCTCTATCTATCTATCTATCTATCTATCTATCTATCTATCTATCTATCTATCTATCTATCATGAGATCGTATTTGAAGATCACATTTCAAAGTGTTAACTTGACCGTTCAAACAACAAGCGATACGTGACAAATATGTTGAGGTAGCATTGCCAAACAAAGTGAATAGTACTCACATTTTCTCTCTTCCCTGTTGCCCTTCTGTAAGTGATCAGACTGTCGGCGATAGCAGTGCGTGCGCATCAGTCACATGTGTCACACCAAGAAGGCCACCTGTGCAAACGGTATCGCGTAACCGAATATTCTGGTCCTTTGATATTAAGCTCATACAAGATATAATCAATTTCACAGATAGAAAAACAGGTGGCTGTAGGTAATGTATCCAATTTGGAGGCTAAAACGTCAACGCCCGAGTACAACAAATGTCGAATATCTGCTAGAACAGACAAAGACAGAAATTAGAATCCATATGGGTATAGATTATTTAGACAAAAGCTTGTATTTTTCCTGCTGACTATAATGGAGGGTGCGGTAATTTGAAAGATTGTATAATCGATGACAACAACAGATGCATTACATGTTTAGACGACATGTAACGGACGCATTTGACGTACCCAGCAGTGCCAGCGATATGTGTAAAGAATACGGGAGGGTTCTGGTGGACTTTGTGTTGTACGTTTTCTGTCCATATTGTAAATGAACGATTTGCTGGGGATAAGGAAGGATCATTTACTTGTTTTAAGGATGGTGGCGCTAGTTTGGTTGATTATGTACTGCGCTCAACTAGTTTATTAGACAACATCTCCGACTTTGGCATACATACTCGCTGTGAATCAGATCACTTTCCTATCATACTTACCCTCCACTGAGGTGATAGACAGGCCGCTAATGGTAATGAAATGCATGTAAGTAATATTCCTAGCTTTACATGGAGAAATGAAATTTGTGATGCCTTTAAACATAATGTTTATGAGTCATTGTCTGCACTTCACATGGATGAGTTGATGCATATATTGTCTTTGAATGTTGACTTAGCTGTTGAAGCTTTGACCAATGCTGTACATAATGGTTCTATTTCATGTGGATTACTTTCTAGAGATAGAAATCTATAGAAAAATGGTACCATAAAGACTGGGAGGATATGAAGACTAAAAAGTTAAATGTATTAGATTCTAAAGTTTAGATTCTCTCTAAATATTCTACAGTAAGGAATTGTTACAGGTCTTTATGCAGGAACAAAAGATTTGAATACGAGGAGACTTGTGTTCGTGAACTTGTAGACAGTAGTGGAGATAGTAAATCATTCTGGAAAAAGATAAGTGCATTGACAAAGAAGACAAGTTGTTGTCCTGTTTCCAACAAGATTTGCCAACCACGATTGGTTTGATTATTTTACGAATATTTTAAACCATACTGATATATTATTGAGCAGGCAGATAATGTTATAAATAACCATAATAAACAATTGTGTGATTTCTGTACTGATGATGATGTAAATAATATTCTTAATGGCGATATTACACAGGAAGAGATCGAATCATCCATAAGAGATCTGAAGCAGGGTGAAGCTGCAGGATCAGATGGTATGAAGGCTGAGATGATCCAATGTTGCAGTACTGTTTTAATTCCATATTTGTTAGTTATGTATAAAAATATTTTGTCAACGGGTAATTTTCCATCCGAATGAGCTAAGAGTGTTATTGTACCACTCCATAAAAGGGAAGCTTTGACGGTGTTGATAATTGTTATAATAGTGTTGATGAGGCATATCTTTGATGGATATTTTTGGGAAGTTATTCTCTCCTATTCTAAAGGGGCGTCTTAAACGTTTTTTTTTTCTGATCACTTTAACAGTATACCTGAGGCCCAGGCAGGATTTAGGAAAGGCTTTTGCGCAACGGAATTTTTTTACTCTGCAATGTCTTGTACAAAAGTATTTATCTAGAATTGTTGGACGTTTTTACTGTATTTACATGTATGTAGACTTTAAGAAGGCATTTGATTCTGTTGATAGGAAATTACTGTGGTATTCAATAATGAATAAAGGTGTTCATGGTTAATTATTCACTGTACTGTGAAATATGTATTCGAATATAAAAGCAGCTGTGAGAGTATCCAACACTACTATTACTGTTTATTTTGATAGTTAAGTGGAGTCAGACAAGGTTGTGTTAGCAGCCCGTTTTTATTTGCAATGTTTATTTCAGAATTTCAATCCATGATGGAAGATGCAGATGTAAGAGGTATATTCATAGGTTTGAACTACTGTTATCATTGTATGCTGATGATTTATGTATTTTTTATGACTATTATAAATCATGGGGCTTACAGATAAATATGGTTAAGACAGAAATATTTGTTTTTCGAAATAGTGGTTATTTACGACATTATGAGAAGTGGTATTTTGATTGAGGACAAATAAAGACATCAACTTATTATAATTATTTAGGTATTGTGTTTTCTACCAGGTTGTCATGGACAGTGTGTACAAGTGGTCTTGTTTCAAAAGCCAGTGAAGCTCTGTTATAAAGCAATTACAGCATGAATACCCAAATATTAATGTAAATATGTTATTTAAGTTGTTTGATTATAAAATAAAACATATTTTGTTATATGGGGCGGAGGTGTGGGGCTTCCATGAAAAAGCTGTTATCTCCTGTGGGAGCCAGTTTTGGATGATAAAATACAGTAAATTACGTTAATAACGAACACGCTTATAACGAACTGACGAATATAAGGAACTTACTTTATTGTCCCGACTATTTGTGGTTGGTATGCTGTGTATATGCTTAAAACGAACTTCGGTTATTACGAACTAAAATTAGTGGTCACTTTGAGTTCGTTATAACCGTAGTTTACTATATATAGAAGGAATCAGTTGCATGAATGGACCTAACAACTCTTATACAAATTATATTTTAGTATTTGTACATGCAATCCCTTTAGTGATTATGTTGCATAACCTACATGTATGGTATTTAAATACTGATAATATGATCATTATTTTTGCTAAATAACAAATACATAACAATACCAAACCCTTTCCGTATTCAAAACACAAATCTCTACCAAACGCCGTGCCGATTGTACGTTTCCGACTTATCATAAGCATGTGTTTATGAATCACAATCAAATAGTGATGATACCAGATGTTCGCGAATAGGTGAGGGTATCCTGCTCCACCGGTGGCATCCGTCACAATGACATGCAAGGGCAAATCAATTGTTCACCTGAAACATGGTACATAGTACTCCACATGTCTACAATAAAACGTCTTGAGAGCTTTACTGAGGCATTGGATGTTGTAGACCTGGTCAAACAATCTCTAGACACGTCATGAAATAACTGAGTCCAAATTATTGCCTCGGACATCAATTTTTTCAGTGACAAATATGTTCAGACAGCAATGACAAATATGTTTTATGGTAGATATATGTCCTCTACATGTCTGTCATGAAACATTTTCAAAGCTTTACTGAGGCCATGAAATTTGTAACCTTGACACTCTTTGAAATCTTGGAAGATAGAGCATGCTCGACTGTACCTCCAAAAGTAGTGAATAGTGAACACCAATGGCTGGAGCTGCTGGAATATTGTTCGACATGAAGGGAGCGTTGACTATTTAAAAAGTCATCGCTCTTGTCATACAAGTTTTCAGTCACTCTGAATCCTTGTGTATATATTATTAAATGTAAGCAACACTACATTAACTGTAGCAAATGTTATATGTAGGATAACACTTTCTTAATAAAGTACAGATTCTAGTACTTCCTTATAAGTATCACTTCTAAAAGCCTTTCAAAGTCTTCGCTATTACCTTGTTGTAAGGTAATTGAAAATCACTGTACAAAACCACGTCATACCCCACCACATGTACAATGTATATATTGAGGTTTCAGACACAGAAAAACTGCAACTGGTTGAACTTGTAAAAGTGCTTGAATGATTTCATTTCCTTGCCTACTTCTGGTGTCCATGACGACTGTGGTATGTTGGTGTTACACACTCTGTAAGATTTCCTGGATGCGTCGCTTAGTTAGTGCGTACACACCCTATGTTTAGCTAAAGTATACACAAACCCAAAGACACAGGTTACACTAACACTGTGTCAAAGCAATACTGTTTAAAATATATTTAAATAAATGTGAGTTACAATTGTACAATTTTCTAACAGTACATGACAGAGACAGTAAAATGTTAGAAATGTATAAATTTATCCAGCAGAAAATTTTAATCTTCACTAATGATACAAGAAGATCAATACGAAAATACATAATATGAGAGAATTTCGTGGCAAATCAAATGTTTACCTTGTGTCGTGACCTGACACGCTATGAAAGTGTCACTTTTGTCAGGCCACTTATGGAGGGTAACATTATTTGACAGAAAACCCAATATCCTCTATGTAGCACTGAAGAAGAAAAAATAACCCAAACCAATTCAAATTCTGAAACATTGACAATAATTGCTCAGATATCAAAAGACGACAAAGACGTTGAGTTTATAGGACATACTAATGGGAACCCTAACGTTAAACTACCCCTTAAAATGTACCCGTGAAGATCCGGAGTAGAATAGGTCATTAGCAACCCATGCTTGCCGTAAGCGGCGACTAACAGGATCGGGTGGTCAGGCTCGCTGACTTGGTTGATGCATGTCATCGTATCTCAATTGCTTGGGTCGATGGTCATGATGTTAATCACTGGATTCTCTGGTCCAGACTCGATTATTTACAGACCGCCGTCATAAAGCTGGATTAGTGCCGCATTGGTGATCTGGATTGCCTGACCTGGATATTAACTACCTTAACATGGTGGAACGTTTCCTTGTCTGGTTTCACAATGCTCCTGTCTCGGTGCGTTACTGTGAGCGAGAGGAATATTCAGTCACTCGGCAATACGTAATGGTGCTCCTGCCTCCTGGGTATCAGTTACACCTAGTTTAATATAGAAGACTGGCTGCTGGTCGATATGCACAGCCATTGTAATTGTATGGAAATACACATTT
Source organism: Haliotis cracherodii (assembly GCF_022045235.1). NCBI lineage: Eukaryota > Metazoa > Mollusca > Gastropoda > Lepetellida > Haliotidae > Haliotis > Haliotis cracherodii. The sequence continues at coordinate 24,096,901 of NW_027266273.1, forward strand.
GTAATATATCATAGGATGTATATTCTCTGTGTCATAAACAAATAACAGCAATGCCGCTCAATCCTCTTTCGTGAATAAACTGCAATTCAAAATTGGATACCCACTTATGTAGCTCAAACGTTGTCGACATGCAAGGGACCGACCATTGGATATTCAGTTGCGGGGAAGGGGGCCTCATGTCAAGCCACATTTAAATTAAACATATTATGCCTTCTAAGTAGTTTTTGTTCAATACTATGGCAACCAGAGGTTATCCCCTCGTTGTATCTATATAGAGGATAAATGCCCAAGGAATAATATGGATAGCGAATTCACAGTACGCTGGAACAAGAGACATATTTAACAGTTGTTACTGAAAATAGATTTTACAGTGTGTATTTCCTGTAGTGAGTGACTAGGCTATATATAACAAGAAGGCTGTACCAGCGTCATATGTGACAGTAGCGGGTGACCTCGCCCCGATGAACAAGAGTAGTATGACGCTCTTTGAAATCTTGGTAGAAGGAGCATGTTCGGGTGTACCTCTAAAGTTGTGAAATGTAGGCACAAAGAGCTGCAGCTGCAAGAGTATTGATGGACATGAAAGGAAAGTTGACTCTTAGAAAGTTGAAGTCATCCCTTTTGGCATACAGTCTTGTGGAGAGTGTTTAGTCACACTGAATCTTTATGCATAGATCCAAATGGGTAACAGGTGAGGGGCTCTTCTTGGGTCTCCTTTATCCCAGTTCAGGTGGGTAAATCAGTGGAAGGGAATTGGCTGTTTGGTGGTTATGAAACTATATTAGATCGTCGATATACCTGAAGCTTAATTAAAACTTCTTGGCCAAATTACCTTGTTTTGACTTTGCCAATCCAATCAGAAATTCTGATAGATCTGCATAACTAAACGGATCAGCATAAAGGGAAGCACAATTGGTGCCAATGGGATGCCTAAATGTCTTACCCCAAAATATTACATAGATTTTATCAATGAGAAAGTCCAGCATTTCACATATTGTTTTTTCAGTAAACTGCAGATGATATTTGCTTTCATTTTTGACAAGAGAATAGATGTGAAACTATATATATGATCACCACGTTTTGTATCAAAAGCCCAACTGATAAAGGAAAGAAGATGTTCCTTAAGTTTGTCATGTGGGATGGTGGTGTATAAAGAAAAATCAAATGTTTTGACAGAATTTTACCTGGGATTTTCTGAGATTGTAAAAAGTCAAGCAACTCCTTTGAGTTTCTGAGTATCCACATGGCATTAATTCAACTTATCCCCAAACCTTTCTGTGAATATGAAGAACGTTCTTCCTTGATTGTGTTCAGGGATATGGCTAATCTTTGAGACAGGGATTTGTTGGTGCATTTGCTGGACCCAGCAATATATCTCTCTTTGTACGGATTATTGTGGAGCAGGAATCAACTCTCAAGACAAGAAGTCGAAACATCAAGGCTGTACTCTAATGTCTGAATTCATGTGGAGCGAGTCATCAACCGTCTCAATGCTTTTATGAAGGGTTCCCTGTCTATCACTTTTGTCAAGTGAGGGAAGAATTCTGTGAAATGCACTATGGGCAAGCAAGATGGCAGAAGTGTGTGTTGCCTTGGTGAACCTGTCCTCCGATCCACGAGTAGATAATTGCAACTTCATTGTACTAGGACCATATCAATTGTTCACCAGCTTCATGTTTGCACGACCCGTGAAGATCCGGTCAGCAACCCATGCTTGCCGTAAAAGGCGACTAACGGGATCGGGTGGTCAGGCTCCTTGACTTGGTTTATGCATGTCATCGATCCCATACTGCGTGGATCGATGTTTATGATATTAATCACTGGATTCTCTGGTCCAGATTCGATTATTTACACACCGCCGTCATATAGCTGGAATATTGCTGAGTGTGGCGTTAAACAACAAACCAACCAACCAATCATTTTTTCACTGTGATACAAAGATGTACAAACAAATTTATCATAGGTCATTGGCCATTATATAAATTAGTATTAAACTATCTTCTGTTGATAAATGAAATCAACGTTTAAACTTTATTGTAAGAATATCGGGTGTGTGTAGATCAGAAATTGAACTGAAAAACTTACAATAAGATGATAAATTATTTTACAAAATTAACTTTAATGCTAGCAACTTTAACTACTAGTTACTAGTACCTTTGAATAAATCTCAGAAAGTGAAAAAAGATGCTTCAAATGTATCTTTGTATGTGTATCTGTAATTACACAATGAAATAATATTTGATACACTAACATTAGTGACTCCTTTGAGAGGCATTTAGAAGCTGGAGTACTAAGTAAGGAAAAGATATATGGATGAACAACTTCTTTATTATGATTAGGAGCGACGTTTCGGTGTAGATTCCAACACTGTTATCAAGTAAGTGATGTACTGAATATTGTTGACAAGCATATGCACAGGTCTGAGGCTGTGTTTATACATTTGAGTAGATTGGGATGTAGTTTCACGTGAGTGGAGAAGCGTGTTATTTACACACAAGGGGTGATATAAACAGTGTTTTCTCTCATACATGAGAGTCTGTTGCTTTTCTTTCTCGGGGAGGGACAAGCACGTTCCATTTTGGGGTCATTCTTTCTTGTGAGAAGTTCAGATAGACTTTCAAAGAATCACAAATTGTTTTATTATTCAGGATACGTTCTACACGGGGACCTTTAGTTGATCACACCTCAAAGTCACAAACTTCCACACACATGTAACTGTACTTACTATAACCGTGTCATAAATTTACCCTTGTTCTGTTTAAGTGACTGCAACGTTCTATTCCCGACACCGTTCGGCAAAGTCCGGCGTTCGTCGTTGTACAGTGTCATTGCATTCTAAGTTCGAGAATTAGTGGCTCTCATATTTTGTTCCCCTGTGATTGAATGGCACACTCTGGCCATGTATTGACTTGATGTTTGTTATCTCCTAAACCTGTGATACCTTATTCATGTGACAATGTATGTGTACTACCTTGTTCATGTATTGAAAAGATCCGGGTTAGAATAGATCTTCAGCAACACATGCTTGCTTTAAAAGGCATCGATGCTTGTCGTAAGAGGCGACAAATTGGATCAGTTGGTCAGGCTCGCTGACTTGGACGATATGCATGTCATTGCATTGATCGATGCTCGTTATGTCAATCACTGGATTGTCTGGTCCAGACACGATTATTTACAGACCTCCGTCTTATAGCTGCAATATTGCTGAGTGCGTCGTTAAACAATGAGTGCAGGGTAGCAACAAACAAACAAACAAACAAACAAACATGTGTTGAAAATGTTTTTGTGACTATGATTTTCAAACATTAGGGGAATTTATATGTACACTCTGACATTTCTCATGTATCTATGGTCATCTTCCTCAATACCTGTACATACGTTGTTGTAAATCTTTAATGATAGCATTGGATAGCTCATGTTCAGCGCTTTATTGTGATCCTTACATCTTCCGAATGGATATAGATGTTAGTTTGCTATTCAGTTTAAAACACACGTTAGCTAAGCGTAAGACTATCATATTCCCTGCTGTCCAAGAGGGACTGTCCGCCCTCAGGGTCGAGCGCAGTGTATATATAAACTTTGTCAGAGTCTTGCGTCTTCACCCCGAGGATTCGTTAGGCTGTTTTGGTCGGTTTGCTACTGGGTGGTCGTCCCAGTGATTGTCTTGTTTTTTTGGGATTTTAGTATTTCCTTGCTCAGTGAAAGTACCTGACTCTGTAGTCTATTAGACTTGTTTGAAATTTTATAATCCAAATGACTTATTTTCGGGATAAGCCCTCTGTGTTTATTTCTCGTTTTTCTACCCAGCCGAAGTTATTCACTCTTGAGAGTGTTGAGTTAATAAACTTAGATGTTAATTAGTCGCATCCGACTAAATTGGCTGTCTAAGCATCTTGTCTATATCTTGTCAAAGTGTTGTTTTAGCTACTCTCATTTTAATACTAACTGTAATGCAGTTGCTTAGCTAAGTCGCTTATTTATTTGCTCTGATGTAATTAATCAGTGATCCTTGTCAGTGCAGAATTGGCTTATTTGATCCTTTTATTGTCATCTATTGGTACAGTTAGTTGTTAGTAATAAGCCTGAGAACCTATTACCACGTTTTCATTATTACTTTCTTCTTTTTAATGACACCCCTGGAGAACAGCTCCGTGACATTTGGACTTGATAGTAATGGTTGTGGGTGAGCTTTGAGAGAGAGTATTGTTAAACAGTGTGCGGGTTGAGGTGGAATCCTGATACCTAGCATGGATGTTCATCGGCCTGTTTATTACGATATTGGACTTCAAGTGGTTCTCACCCACAGCAAACATATGAGACGTAAGAATCTGGAGTTGTACCTTAATGAGGAAAGTCTTGGTCCATAGCTAAACTTGAACTGCTCAAGGCAATGTTAGTATGGGATGACATCATCAGGCTCTGGCGCTGCTTCATATCATCTTACTCATGGTTTGATTGCATGCACAGGAAAGCAACTTTGTTGAATTCAAGACGAACACTGTCCTCTACTTTTCCAAGTCTGCAAACAACTTTCACATATTTAATATTTATGACATATATTTTATTTCATCGAACACAAACCTGAATGTGATTGCCAAATACAGTACCATATTTTTCGCTGCTTGCATTTACCCTGTTCAAAAACACTGCCATGTCTGATTTCAATCATTTCCCCTCAAATGTGAGTTTTTTATAAATGAATTTCGAATACAGAACCATAATATCAAACTAATTAATTCACTCACCTTGCCATGCATGTTCAATGTGCACACTCAACTTTACAACATTGATCAAGTCCAATCCAGGCTTCATGTGGGTTTTGACTTACAACCTTATACCTGTAAACTTACAAAACAATATATTTCGACACGCACGCACGCACGCACGCACGCACGCACGTACGCACACACACACACTTGAATTCGAATTCGAAGGGATTCTTACTAGTCACATAACTGTTCGAGAAATGCACTAAACTGTACGGGTGATAGTCGGCTTTGTTACAGCGCACGAAGCATAGGTAAACATGCAATTATTACTTCAGTTCTTGAATTTCTGCACATACATCTGGGACCCCAAATCAATTGAGTTTATTTATTTGCTGTTTAACGCCGCAATATTCCAGCGAATAGACGACGGTCTGTAAATAAAATAACACCAAGATCTCGACAATACAACTATTATTTTCACACGGTAAACATACAGATAACTTGTCATAAAACTGTGTGGTCGATAGCCCAGTTGCTGCATGCATCGTTCTGAGGTAAGAGCGTCCACTAGACGTTTTATCAAAGTCTTGTTTTCCCGCTTGCATCGCATGTATCGACAGTCCAATCAGATTGTTTGTTGTTTGTTGATTTACGCCGCACTCAGCAATATTCCAGCTATATGAAAGTCTTGGTCCATAGCTAAACTTGAACTGCTCAAGGCAATGTTAGTATGGGATGACATCACCAGGCTCTGGCGCTGCTTCATATCATCTTACTCATGGTTTGATTGCATGCACAGGAAAGCAACTTTGTTGAATTCAAGACGAACACTGGCCTCTACTTTTCCAAGTCTGCAAACAACTTTCACATATTTAATATTTATGACATATATTTTATTTCATCGAACACAAACCTGAATGTGATTGCCAAATACAGTACCATATTTTCCGCGGTCTGTAAATAATCGAGTCTGGACCAGACAATCCAGTGATTGATATCATGAGCATCGATTCACGCAATTGGGATTGATGACATGTAGCAAACAAGTCAGCAAGCCTGACCACCCGATCCCTTTAATCTCCTTTTGCGACAAGTATAGTCGCCTTTTACGGCAAGCATGGGTTGCTGAAGACCTATTCTACACCGGACCTTCACGGGTCCAGTCCAATCAGAGATCGTTGTTTCAGTCCAGTCAGACATCCTTTTACAAAACCAACATCCACGACCTTCGTATGAAAGTGATTTACGTCTGGAATATGTCTTTTCCATCTTTTAAACACCCCAACTATTGCCTATGTTTTTGTTTCAGGGATTAAATCGCGAATGTTTTTGTAGTCTGATAGACTTGGTCGTCGCCTATGGTAGTCGCCATCTTCTGTGTAGCAATACCAGATAAGAACAGCGATCTGATTGGGTATCGTGTTTTCAGTACAAAGTTCACAACTCAGGATCTACGCGATGTGGCGCCAGGGTCGAGCCAAGAAAGGTGGCCTTGGTGTGGCAAGGGTAGAAACTAGGCTTTGATATAGGCTAGTGGACACGCTTGCCTCGTGAAAATGAGCTCCATGAAAACGTTTTACACATTCACGTGACGCGAGCACTGAGCAAGATACCTTCAAAGTATCCTTGGTGTATGTAGCATTTGTCTGATAGAATTTCTCTGAACCCATCCACATTCAAATAAAACAAGGAAGCAAGTGAGTAGGGCTCACTGAAACCCTCGACCTCGACTCCAACATCAGCTGAAGAACAGTTCCAGTTCCTCCTTAAACGCACAACAATATAACATGGTAATCACATGTTTCAAAGATGCACCAGTGCATCATCGGCAAGCTTTTCCCCTTTAGGTTGGGCGTATAGAAAATATTTCTAAGCAATATTTTCACTAATGGAATTCAAATTTTGCACTACACGTCTCTTATTGATATAGACACTGTACCCCAAATTGGAAGGAATCCATGAAGTTATAGCTCGCACGAATGTTGAAATAAAACACATAGATAAGTTCAAAACATGTAAAGATTCATAATTTCTTTTCAGAAAGTACACATACAAAATCAAAATTTGCACTGGATCTCTCCTGTTTGTTTGGAACTTGTTCCTTAAATTTGAAAGGTAATGTTGAATGTTGTAGTAAAATAATTCTGAGACATATATTAGAATTTTTTTTTATAAATAACTATGTTTTTCTGAAAATCCATTTATTTAAATCATACTTCGCACCGCACCTCGTATATTGATAAAGAAAGTGTTCAGTTTGAACTGAATATATAGTTGCTTTTATGTTATAGGTCTCAAAAAAAAATGGAATGCCTTGGTATTACTATATTCCCCTACGCTTTTAGATCGTTGGGAATAATAAAAGCCTCCAAAGAATGGAATAGGCGCAGGGTGAATCGATGAGGTAAGTGTACAGATCGCCATATAGTAGACCTAGCCATTGTATCACAATCCAACGCTTGCTCATAATGTGTGATTCATCGTCCAAAGAAAATCCGAGAACATTATATTTCTCTTCGCAACAAAGTCTGTCTGTGGTTGATAGACTTTTGTAGTAAGCGCTCATCGGTATTTGGAAGATAGCACAGTTAAACTTGTAGACTGATATTACTGACGTCACGGCTACTTCCGTGTTATTTTGCCCTACGAACGATACGCATGCGCGGACGGACACAGAAGTACCTGGCGGCTGAAAGTCATGTATGGGATGAATTAGTTTAAAGTGCAAAGGTCTGTTTATAACTTATGTAAAGCACTTTCCTTCAGTTGTTATGAGATGAGAACCTCGGTTTTATCTCTCGGGTGCGGGTTTTGCATCGAAAAAACCCTAGGACGTGCTTAATACTTCACTGAATATAAACTTCTAGTGACGTATTCTGTTGTTCTTCGTCAGGTTAAATCTCATTCACGGGATGTTGCATTAATCCCTGTACTTTATATATACCAGTTTCAGTGATATTGTAAAATGTGAATGTCCCTCGCTTGAGATTTATTTTGGATTTTGAACACAAGGAACATAACTAAATGGCGGAATGATGTAAAATCAAATGTTTTCTTCAGAGTTCAGTGGTTCGAACTTGCAATCTTCATAACTGTCGTCTTGTGAGTAAGGAAAACAGATATTTTATTCCCGTTTCCCAACGTTCATGGAAAATAATGTTTGAAACATAAAACTATCATTAGATGTTGTTTCAGAATTTGTTTCCGATTTATAAGATAGAGAAAACACTTCTCGTATTTTCTGAGATTTTAAAACCCTCATCCTCGGAAAAAGTCTCCGGCTAAGCCCATCGGTTACATCTTTCGGCTACGGGCTATAAATCCTATATACACTCTTTGGATATGTATGATAAAAGCTTGATCCAACCTACCTACCAAACACGACAAAACTCTTTCCATGGCCACACGGAATTGCGTAAGGTGAAGGAATTGCGTGATACGAAAATAACATAGACTACCTTCTATGTTTTTATGGTTAGCTATTTGCCTTTGAGTTTAAATGAGTTAATGAAGCAAAAGATGTGTAGACTTTATTTCAATAGCTGCCCCGGTAAGTACATACTCGTCCCATACATCTAAGGCCCCAAACAATTTAGCCGAAATATTCCAGCTGACAGACGACGGCCTGTAAAAACATCGAGACAATCCAGTGAATTGCATCATGAGCATCGATTTGAACAATTGGGATACGATGGCTTGCATAAGTTTAGTCAGCGAGCCTGATCTCCCGATCTCGATAGTCGCCTCTTACGACAAGTAAGGGTTGCTGAAAACCAATTTTACTCGGGATCTTCACGGGTAAAAAAACCCAAGTTATAATCTAAGAATTTATTGAATTATAATCCACAACGCTACTTTCTATGGGTACAGTTGTATAAAGGGGTACAGATAGATTATGTAGGTGGTCTTCGTTCTGTGCGGGTAAGTACCCCATCACCCGGTACAGAGGCTGACATATTTTGTCAATGAGGGATACCTGCGTGTATGTCATACCCTGCCGCCAGCGGGAAATCGCGTCCTTAGAGTTCCTTTGTGTGCAATAGGAACCGCAGTCACTGCTTCCGTTTGTGATACGGTGGATGTGATGTCTGATCTCGTCAGTTAAGTCAAGGCCAATGAAACTGTACATCTGTTCAGCAATGATCATGGGCTTGTCGGCTAAATCTTCGTACCGAATCGTGGCAATACGGCCTGGAAACTGCTTCTTCATGAACAGGGCTTGGTCAAAGTCCTTCTTTGCCCTATGACAAAGCACTGCGGCAAATGTACCTAGGCTCTCGACCGTGAATTCGTCGAGTTTGCCCTGAGAACGTAGAGTTGGCCTTGGGTCACGTATCAAATGTAGTATTTTCATATGGTCATGTTTCCCCATGAGGTGCGTCATATCCTTCATGTTGTATCGGATCGTTTTTACACATGATACACGTGACCTGACACACGCCTTTTCCAGCAAATGAAAGCAGGCCTCCGAATTTCGGCGTTGTTTCATTGTGCAAAAGTAGTAACTCATTGTGTCCAAACTTTGAATCATATGGTGTTGGTGTAAAGTGTGAGTGTCTATCTCAGTCAGGTTGCAGACCAGGAAATCCTCCAGCGTCGATTCACTGAAAGCAAGGACGATATGAGCTGGTCACATGGTAAATAAGTCACCTCTAATACAGCTGTTACGTATGTTGTTATAGGCTCCGTAACTCAAGATGACCACTTAGGATGAACAATGCTGTTCCGCACATAAACCAAACATGATTTAATTGACCTATATTTTAAGTGCAGTATTCACAACATTGTATGTAAATGGGGGCTGCAGTAATATCATTTATCGCCCATCAAATGCATGGACAATCTATAAAATAGTATGAGTGAGTGAGTGAGTTGGGTTTAACGCCGCTTTTAACAGTATTTAACTTTTCAAAACCTGGTCTATCTCCCACCTATCGCAATTCTGAGTTACAGAGTTTGGCCTGTCGTATGGGAATGGTTAAAACATCAACATAATTTCATCAACCACTTTTTAGCTTAGCTTTATTACGGTTAAAGCAACATTGGTACCTACTACGTTTTAGAATACTCAAGGGCATCAAGTGAGCTCTGATTGACTAATCTTGAATAGGAATACAACGGCTCAAAGACGTAGAACACATCCGGGCTCCTCTGGATGATTTCACCGGTGAAAGATGACCCACTGCGCATGTACGTCAGAATAACCACCATAGTCTTCTGACCTTCCGCCAGCATATGACCTGAAATCAAGTACCTCAAAACGAGGTAGACATATTTCGGATATATCCACGCTGATCGATAAAATATTGCTGACTGGGGCGTAAATTCACTTATCTACTTCAAGGGATGATTAAGGAATGAACGTACTCGTTCAAGGTGAGTATACCCGAGAAGTTAGTTATCAATTCAAAGCTTCGTGGCTTTCTTTCTTTCTAAGGGAGAATGCAGATCCCACTTACTCCAAGCATGCAACACCCCGGGCAGTGAGTGAGCTTGGTTTAACGCCGCTTTTAACAGTATTACAGATGTATGGCAGTGTGCCAGCTTAAAGTGGGAGGAAAGCCCGAAGTGACGCAGGTCTGAGACGTTTACCAGTTTGGTTAAACCTACGAGCGCGGGTGTGGTGCTGACAAACCTAGAAACATATTCGGGGCGAACCGGGATTCGAACCCACAATCATAGGTTTGAGGCGTACCCAAGGGACGCAACTCTGCACAGCGAATCGCAGCGGCTTAGGCGACTGGGCCACCCGTGTCCCCTACTCGCGAAATACCGCCCAAGACTGTCAAATGAGGATTGTCAAGTGGCATTCTCAACCACCATAGATAAATTATTCAGGATCACACCCACAATGAGATGTCTCCCTGGAATTTGGCGCCGGAACCAGCAATAGTCATGCTACATCACAGAGTGATCAAGACGTTTGAGTCTGCACCAAGCAAAACCATGACTTGGAGAATGAGCACCACCCAAAATCACACACGTCACAGAATCTAAACTGATCCAGAGATCACGACAAGCCGCATGGTGATAGGGACCTGCTGTAACCCGGGTCCTCACGGTGTCACAGAGAGTTCAGAATCTGGAGCACGCATTGACTCTTACATCTATCGTTACCTTTGTTGTCTTCACGTACAGTAAAGTACAGTTATAACGAACTCAAAGGGACTACTAATTTTAGTTCGTTATAACCGTAGTTCGTTATAAGCATAACTACAGCAAATAGTCGGGACCAAAAAAGTAAGTTCGTTATATCCGTCAGTTCGTTATAAGCGTGTTCGTTATAACCGTAGTTAACTGTACATAGAACAGAGCAGATGCTACTGAAAGGGCACCCGGAGCCATCACTTTAAAAGTGACCGTGAGTGTAGGTTTTGGTGTGTGTCACTTCTTTACTGATCCCTATTAGAGATTCGAATATGAAAAACCCTTCCATGGAGCCCTCTTGGTTTTGTTAAATGAATTCATAAATTATATACCTTTTTAAAACAATTTCCTCCGAATTTTTTTTTATCATAATATATATATATATATATATATATATATATATATATATATATATATATATATATATATATATATATATATATATATATATAATCACTTGAGAATGGCATAGATCATTGATACATTATTTTCATGAATACTTCTCTATAAATGCTGTAGTGAGTTTTGAAAATTTCTCCAGGTCCTCCGGAAATATAAATACATCAACACTTACAGTAGAGCTTTCTTAACTCAGAGCCATGTACCATCGATATATCGCAAGTTTATCTATATAGTCCAAGAAATCGTTGAAATAAGGTACCGTGCCAATTTTAGACCGTAGGGACGATCAGGAGTCGGGGGGGGGGGGGGGGGGGGGCAACATAGGTACACTGGCTCAAACAACAATCGGTAGTGGAGTTGGAGACAACTGATTCAGGATAGACACATACACACATATACATACCGTCAATACTAGATCCCATTTGAGTCAATGTTTTCAATCGGTGCTGCGGGTTTTCCTCAGTGAATCCTGAAATGTACCCATCACTTTTCTGAATGATAAACCTAGGAGTCACACAAAACGTGTTTTTCTGTTGACTTTAAGACAGTGAGGTTATAGTCCTGATCATTACAATAACCAAACAGTTTCTGATTTTGAGCATCTTGAAATCAACATAAGTATGCTTGAATTTATATAGCAAAAGGAACTCTGTTGTCAACTTTGCACATCGTTCTTGCTCAACATGTTGAAACCGATCATAGATTTAAAGTATCGAATGCAGCAACATTAGGTCGAGTGGCTGCCCTAGCAACGCAAGTAAATGGTAGTGGTCACTGGTTTGTCTCTAATACGACAATGTATTATATCAACATACTTACTAAGGAAGACTAAGGTTGCTGTCATGGACACTGGTTTGTCTCCAATACGACAAAGTATTATATAAACATACTTTCTATGGAGGACTAAGGTTGCTGTCATGGACACTGGTTTGTCTCCAATACGACAAAGTATTATATAAACATACTTTCTATGGAGGACTAAGGTTGCTGTCATGGACACTGGTTTGTCTCCAATACGACAATGTATTATATCAACATACTTACTATGGAGGAGTAAGGTTGCTGTCATGGACACTGGTTTGTCTCCAATACGACAATGTATTATATCAGCATACTTACTATGGAGGACTAAGGTTGCTGTCATGGACACTGGTTTGTCTCCAATACGACAATGTATTATATCAGCATACTTACTAAGGAGGACTAAGGTTGCTGTCATGGTCGCAGCTGCCAGAATCAACATGGTCATCAGTGCCCTGTTCTTGAACACACAACGCCGAGTTGAACTGGAATCAGAGGAAGGTCTGAGAATAGTTCCTTCAAGTTCTTGACTGACTCGTCAGGAGCCTTACTGTTAAGTTCGAACACACATGACGTACCCTTGACTGTGATAACACCGTGTTTTGTTTAAATTATACGCCGAGTCAGTAAACATACACTACTCTGCCGACGCTAAGAATGAAAATAGCAATGTGATCGTACTCCTGACTAAAACATGTTATTGATTAATGTGTATGGAGCGAAAATCGCCTCTTTAACCGACCCGAGGGCACTGCAGGAAAAATAATTTTGATCAGTATTTACCAAAATAATTATCCTTATGTGTGTGTCATGAAACGTCACGGCATTGGATTGTAAACTACGTTTGTCCAGGCATTGGGTTATTTTGGTTGCATGTGGACGCCCTGCCCGTCGGGTTCATCACACAGAACTTTGTGTTCAAATGATCTTGAAACTAACCTCTAACCTAGAAGAAGTAAGGAACGCTACAGTGAATGGGTTTCGTGACGTCAAATCGGAATTAGCAACAACGGTTTTGAAAAATGTGATTGATACCTCCTCTGACAACCTACAGTCTCAGACCTCATGTCGGTGATATGAAATTCAACTATATTGAGGGGCAGACGAAAGTATACCGAGTTTCTTTTTTATGTAATTAAAAATTGAACAAAACTGTTGTTAGATTTGATTATTTCTATTCAACTATCACTCATATGCATTCCTGCAACATTTCCAAATAAGTAAACTGTGGCTGAGTAATTTTATTCAAAAATATATTGTTATCAGCAGTTGTGATTATTTATAATTTTTGAAAGATGTTAATCAAGTTATATTAAGTTAGTGAGTGAGTGTGTGAGTATGGTTTTACGCCGCTTTTAGCACTATTCCAGCATTATCACGGCGTGGGACACCAGAAATGGGCTTCACACATTGAACCCATGTCGGGAATCGAACCTAGGTCTTCGGCGTGACGAGCCAACGCTTTAACCACTAGGCTACCCGACCGCCCCTATATTTTTAAGAGTAATGTCATATAGAAGTATTCTGAGTGCTGACTGAGCGTTATTACAGTTCATATTGTGGATAAAACATGAATATATTTTCAACTGAATAGTAAATACATGATAAGATAAACTGAGAAGAATTATTTCTTTGGCTGCTGTACGCTGATATATATCGATGCTGTTTCGGATAAAGAACATTTTTATTCTTTGTAAAGATGCATCAAGGCTATTTCAGGGCGAACCTTCATCAGATGAACTCATTGGCAAGGACGGCAACCCTGCAAGGAATAGGTAACGTAATGTTGTCAGGAACCTGTAACGTGTGAAACGTGGCAACCACCTGACGTTATCCGTGTCCATCGTCTTGGCATGAAACGTCAATATATTAACATGTTGAATATAGGGGACCGTGACTCTGATCAATTGTTCGAATGAGAAGCCCACTATAAGGCGTCTATTTAGAAAAGAACATTGTTTGGATCGAAACCCTTTTGAACTGCTTAAGAGACGGATGTTGTCATCTAATAAAATGGAGCTAATACAGATAATATGAAAGACAGAACAAGACGTGTGACTGACCAAAATAATGAAGCATAATTTAATGTCGAATGTGCGATTGCTAGACGAAGTGTTCGAAAAACATTGACAGTACTGAATACCCCAATTGCTCGTAACCAAACAACTCAAAATGTGGCCATCTTGCACGATCAGTTCCCGCTCCTTTTGCGATCCAAGGCGATCAGGATGCGATCCAGTGGCGCTCTATTTACGCTCCAATGGCAATCTAATGCACTCTACTCAGTCCGAGAGCGATCTAGCGTCATATCGCTCGGTCCCAGAGTGGTAGGTCCCAGTCTTTCGTGGCGATCGGCGGCGCTCTAAGGCGATACGATAGCGCTCTGATTACGACCTTGGCGATCACGTAGCGCTCCGATGGCGATATGGGCGATCAAGTAACGATCTGACGGCATTCTGGGCAGAGCGCCACAAATGATCATGGAGATCAGACAGCGACACATTAAAGCTTTTGGAGATCTTAGCGCTCTAAATGGCGATTTATTGCGATTTGTGAGAGCGCCACGCTTAGTGGAATGGGGCAATAACGTACGGATTCATACAGAAATATTTGTTGCAAAGAGAAAAATGAATACAAGGCAATCTGCAGAAAGTATAAATCTGATACGTGTATGTGGCTAAAAACCCAGTGACTCTGTCCTCTGACCTTCTAAATAATTTATTTTTGAGATAATTACGAACATTAGAACTTGGTCAAATACATAATACATGCCCAAAGATGACTTTAAGAACGTTGTTTTCGAATGATGTTGCATTTACCAATTCTATTAATGATAGTGATGTACATGACGATGTGAAGGAAGCTTCCTCTGCATGTTTCACTGATGTCGATTCACTTGTTAGTTAATTTCATTGATTGAAGTCTGCAAAATGGCAATAATAATAACGCTAGAGAAAAAACAGTGTTTGCACCCTTATTTGGTCTTTTCCGCCCAATAGAATCTGTTTCGCCGGATAATCGAGACTTTATATTCTCTGGCTTTGGCGTTTTATATTGTAATTTTGCGCTACTTAATCAATGACCTGACACACCAACATGAACATAACGCCGCAGCAATAACTACGTGGATTTACGCGAACGTGGATTGCCTAATCTTGGCATCACTTACTTTATCATTTTTTTCATTTTCTTTTTATTCCATTTTTCATTTCCCATCAAATTGTACATTTCAATGTCATACATAGAGTGTGCATGGAGTTATTGTGACATGCACATGTTTGTAGCATGGACTGATCATATTTCACAGTTATACAGGGTTTGTAAACAATACAACGGCATGGATACTTGCATCATTACAATTTGAATATGCAATATGTTTTGTAATTTCACAATATCTACGATTTTCGTTTTGAATTAATGAGAAAATTGGTTTAACCTTTTTCTATTAAATGTGTACAGCATAGATTTTGTTACCATAATTACTACGTTGCGTGAATTGTTATTCTTCTCTTTAAATCCAAACAGTATAAGTTTATTATTAATATTAACCGTGTAGTTTCAAGACCAATCTGAAAGTTTCGTCCATATATCTGCAACATAGTGACATTTACATAATACATGAGTAATTGTTTCAGATGGTTCATTACACATTCAACAGACTGGCGATTCAACAAATCTGATTTTAAATAAATAAACTTACTTTAGCATGGTTGGACGTTTCCTGGTTTCGGCGCGTTTCTGTGAGCAAGAATGAGATGACAAGATTAGTCATATGAGTGTGTCACTCACCAGTATTGTCATGTCGCTCCCGACCTCGCTATCAGTTACCCTGTACTTAATTAGTGAATAAGTTATAAATAGAAAACAAATAACCAACTATTTAATCTAAAGTGTAAAGGGAAACTAGGTCTATGGATAGTGGTCGGCTGGACAACCTTTCATAATTAAGAAACTCTATACCCGCTTATTGATTGGTAGATCGCGTGAACAGGCGCACCCCTAAGTCATTTCAGAATCTGATCATCACATGGTCGTATCCCTCCAGGGAAGTTCTCCAGTGCCTAACGGTACTCATGGAATCCACTAAAATGCTGAACGTCTACGACCTGCATTACTTCAGGCATTTCTCCGACATTACGCAGACCTTTCCGTGACAAAAATGAAATGCTGTTCAAAGTGGCGTGAATGAAACCCCTTTCCATTTTCTTCAAAACTCTGCCAAAGTCAGAGTCGATAATACGATGTCGACTATATATCATGAGCATGTGTTTATGAATCACTTTCCAAAAGGTGTACCTTTCCTGCCTCACCATGGCACCCGTCGTAAACACATACCAAAGCAAGTCAATTGTTAACCAGAAGAACAAAACACGAACCATAGTAAGAATAAAGAATTGCATCAGACATCCATTTTTATTTCTGAATTTGCTAATGACCCCTACATGTCAACACTAAAACGTTTTGAAAGCTTTACTGAGGCCTTAATGTAACCTTGATTAAACAACGTCTCAGGCTCTTTGGAATCTTGGTACAAGGAGCATGCTCGATTGTACCTCTGAAATTGTGAAAAAGCTGAAGCTGCAGTTCTTGACATTCTACCAGGGATTAATCGTACAGTTGATTATGAAGTCATCTCAAATAAGTGACTTGGATGATTGACAGGAAAATTAGAACACATTAAACCCGTCCGTCAATAAAAGTGTTTTATCCAAACTACTAAATATTACTAATTTACGTATGTATCCGGACATTGGTGACAGTCTTTCTTGGTTAATTTCCCTCAATACTTTCAATCTTGGAACATAATTCAAAATTATGAACCAACACAGTATTTTATTAAAGTTTAATGAAATTTTCCTGTTTCCTCAATAAAATCGAGTGCCGCGTTTAGAAACAGAATAAAAGAATGATGTTACACGTCCTTAACAGTTACCTGTTATGTATTCATCTCAGTATCAGCGTGTTCATCTGCATCTATACAATTTGGTAGAAACATTTAAGTATCTTATGTCCTCTAATTGCTACGTTGGTTAGGGTTCAAATACACATCATTTGTTAGAATGCGTTACATATTGGAAATATTAATTTGAACTGTAACTCAAATGAAATTCATTGAAAACGAAGTCAATACTTAACCCCAAAATGTGGTTTTAGCGTTTGAGCTGACATTGTGGAAGGGTTTGGACTGATTGTACATATTATTACACATGGTGGTGACTTATCTCGTTTTGAGAAAGGCGTGTGCCTTTTTTGTATTATAATGAAATAGTGTCAAACATTGAAGTTACCATCAAGATCAAATGCTGACGACTAACTCATCTCCAAACGGTTGTCAAAAGACAGTCCTCTCATCTTAACTTAATTTCCTGTATTTTTAATAAGTAGCATGAATTAATCGCATAGGCATCTATTACTGGGTGCTTGCCATTTTGAAGGTTACCTCTGTAACCGAATATTCTAATTCTCTGATATTAAAGACATGTGAGATACATTCAATAACAGATTAGAGACTATCACTTCTATCGGTGTCAGCAATAAGACAAACGTGTTTCAGGACATGCCTATAAAAGAGAATGTCGACAGGAGAATATCACTACTTGTTCTTTGGATCCAAGATGGCGTCCTTCGTGCTTGTTCTCCTGCTGTTCGCGTGCTCAGTCCAACTATCGTACTCGCATGGACGTCCGACATACGTCGACAAATACGATATTAGCTTCATGTGTACACTGGCTAAACAGTACTATTCTGACTACTGTCAAGTCAACCAAGCGTCAGGACCCGCACCAGTCCGAAACCCCGGGAAGCAGACACGAGGACCAAGGAAACCATTGTCAAGGAATCCAAAATCAAGGAAACCCAAATCAAAGAAACCCAAATCAAAGGAACCAGAGCCGACAACAGCACCACCGACCCCGCCACCACCGACCACAGCACCACCGACCCCACCACCGACCACAGCACCACCGACTCCTCCACCGACCACAGCACCAACGACCCCCGCAGAATCAACAATGCCGACAGTCGCGGTTAAAACCTTTTGTATGAACCTTTCCTTTCCCTTGATATCAATGCTGTACATGTAGACATTATGTCAGATGGTTTGAGTCCTTAGAAACGTGGAGACGTTTGTGTTGGGTCGGCCTTCGATACACTAGTATTTGTTCCATGTGTAATGATATTAAGAGCCTTGGTGTTGTGCAATTAGACAGGTCCTAATCTCAAATATAATCTTATAAATGGCAGCTCATTTGGACATGCATGGTATCACACTAAGTTTTGGTTTCAAGACACTTATTTAGAATTGTAGGCCTTTAGGTATTTCACAATAGAGAAGTGTTCCTTTGAAGGTAGAAGTGTTACAGTGAGAATGTTGAATGCATACTCAATGTGATTATTGAATTGTTTTTGTCTTGATTTCAGTAACTGAGTGCACACAACGATGTGTCCGCAGCGACCTAGTGGCTTCACTGTGTGATACTGGGACGCTGGCGGCGAAATGTGACAATCTTCTAGTTGCAGAATATGTGGGCTCGTATACCTGCTGTTCAGGTTAACACAGGTAAGCCTCAGACCTTAATGCAAATGTTTACATAATTGTGATGCCGGCAAACACATTCCTTTCGTAAATTGTATAGAACTGTTTCTGTTTCAACACATTATCTAAACAATACTTGCATCAGTGTATCAGTTCAAACAATTCAGACAGCTGAAATAGCGCCATGTTAAACAACGACTTGTAGAGTATTGATGGCTTTGCCAGTAAATTTAACACCAATATGTTGATGCCCATATGGAGTAATTCAATTAGTTCACAAATATAAATTGTCAATGCAAGAGAATAACCGGATTATTCAACGAAACCTATTCCATTTGAAAATTATATGAATGAACCATTGAAAATTAGGGATGACCACTGGTGTTCCCCAAAAGGGTAAGCATCCGCCATTCAAACAAGTTGCATAGAAATGTAAGTATTTATTGCCTGACGCCACGACATGGGCCCTTTGTACCCAATCAAGTAGGTATACAACAATCCATGACTTACCACCAGCGTAATTTCAGACACAGTTTTGTTTTTATATTTTAGCGGACGTCGGAACATCTCCACTGCATACGGAACTTGGTGAAATAGTGTCTTGGAATGGAGGGGAATCCAAGTTCAACCCCTATGTGTGGTAGATCGATTACAATGGTTAACCGAGCATCAGTTGCCCTTGGTAACAGTTTAGTTAAGATTCTCTGCGAAGGTACTGTCAATATTAATAGTATGCACGATTATCAATTATCACGGTTGTACACAACATGTTACATATCAGTTGGATATAGATTCTTCTCCTTCCTATACCTAAATGTAAATAAACTTATGTTCCAGCAATTTGTGTTTTGTCTTCACTCCGTGATGGGCGTTGGGTAGCCTGGAGGTTAAATCGTTCATGGGCCGGGTTCTATTCCCCACATGGATACAATATGTGCAATCTCATGTTGGATTATGTCCAGCTAAACAAGCAGGAATCCAAGATACCCTCACGCTTCTGGAATCCAACATGTCCCCTGAGGTCACACATCACTGAGCACAGTTGTGGAAGTGAAGCCGTGTTTGATTAATCAGCATGTTGATGATGCAATGTCATCACGACGTTCCTAACTTTGTCTATTGGAACCTCACATCAAACCGCTTAGTAACTGTCCTGTCACGTGATGGTCACGTGGTGGTCACGTGGTGACGGTGTTGATGGCGAGGCGTCCACGTAGGCAAGAGATGGTGATGTGAGTGCAAATGTCTAGCACCCGACTGACTGCACAGGTGTGCATACTCCCCAGGGAGTTGAGAACGATAACTGGATGTCAGGTGTAACGTCGCGTCCAAGATTATTGCACTTGTATACAAATGCCGATTTTATACAGATAGCACCCTGATGTACCGTGTCGCAGTTTAACATGAATATCCCAGTCAGACAGTATACTTACTTCGAACAGACCAGTCCTTGTTTTTGCCCTTTAATGCCGAGCCCCAGGATAACAACAAGTACCATCTTTGAACGTATATTCGATATGACAAGGCCGGGGATCGATCCCCCAACCTTGCGCTCTCCGGGTGATCGCTCTACCATTAGACCACGGAGGCGGTAATACAAACGGATTCACTGGTCAGGAAACAAAAAGTGCCCGTGAACAGGTACTCAGAAACTTCAGCGCTATATAAATTGATAAAATTAGATCACTGCACTGAACGTCACTCATTTCGTTTCGTTGTCTACATTGTGTTTTGTGTTTATGATTAACTCAACAGCCTGTTAACCAATTATTGTTTCCTTATATTTTTCCTGATATATTTACTTAATATATTATGATAGTTATAATTGTTTGTCGCCATATAAAAAAAATATAATGCAACAAAACCCAATCCATATTCATAAAAATAAAGCAACAAAACCCTTTCCATAATCAATAGAAAACAATCAATAGAGTCAATTGTAAAATTCCGACTATATGATGAGCATGTGTTTATGAATCATTATCAAAGATTAATGATACCAGGTGTTCGCGAAATGGTAAGCGTATCCTGCTCCACCGGTGGCAACCGTCACAAACACATGCAAAGGCAAGTCAATTGTTCACCCGAGTATGTTGATGTGCAGTTTGGGGCAATGGCGACGACATGCTAACGTGGTATGATTTCAACACCTATTTCAATTAAAAGAAATAAGGTAAATTCTGGAAGTGATCAACATCACCACAAACATACACACCCTGTGATGTTAAATGTCAATCAATGACACGTTCATAAATGTGCTTAGGATTTAAACTTGTTTAGGCTCAACGTATTCACAATCGTAATGTACTCTGTACATGTACATGCACTCTGTATTCTGTACATCACATGCTTGATAACGGTGTTAGAACCTACTCCAAAACCTCATTCCTAATTGTAATAAATAAGCTGTTTATCTATATATCTTATCCTTACAATCGTAAGGTCTGTGAAGCAACAAGTCAGGTCAAACTCGTCTATGGGCAGCAGCACAGAGACTCGGTAACCGCAGCAATACTTGATCTTGACAAAGGTGCAGAGCGAGATCAAAGGGCGATGCAAGGCCGAGCCCTATTGTTGTCACAGTTGTTCCATTTGATGAAGTACTGTCACGAGTCCTCTCTCTGTCTCAAATCACAACCGAATGTTGGAGTTCCGTGGATATCATATCAGTGTATATTGTGTACAACTCGAACAAACGTCACTTTTCAGTATCCACTCAAGGCCAACGAACCGACGGCCCTGGGCCCGTTTCACGAAGCAATCGTAAAGTTAGGGCTGCCGTATCTCCCATAGCTCAACACAGGCTTACATAGACTAACTTACCCCTGCGATCGCGTCGTCAAACGGGGCCCGGCGCCTGTGTTGTTCTCCAGGTACATATAGCACTGACGTGATAAGTGTAAAGTTTGTCAACACTACCAGGATATAATGGCACTTGACGTCATCAACACGGATATTTACTCTGCTAGGTTATGTAAGCTAATAACAGCTTCACCATGTACCAGTTCAGTGAACCATGACTCCTGCGTGAATCTGTATTTAACAAAGCGAAATATAAACCAAACACATTTAGTGTCTTAAGTTTTAATGGATAAACGTATTTCGACTGGAAGATGTGATTAACATATGGTTATCCGATCAATCACTGAAAATGCTATCACATAATGATTTGAGGTGGTATGGAGTATAACGTCGCATTCCTGATTTCTGACTTTAGCCACTTACATGTACGTATGTGTGGCTTCTTGTACTAGTCCGGTTTTATAGTGCTAGACCACTGAGATACCATGCCGCAGTGTAACATATAATGGTTGTTTCCTTGTTTTAGCTCCTTAATGACGAGCGCCAGACAAGGTAACAACAAGAACCATCTCTTAACATCTTTTGGAATGAGGCGTCCGGGTTTCGGACCCCCGACCTTCCGCTCTCCCGACAAACGCTCTGCATCCGGTTAGGTGGTCATTCTTGATTTTGACACTTGAGAGAAAAATCGTCCAATTGCTCTGAGCAATTAGTATTGTAAACTTTTATTATCCATAGCAACATGTTAGTTCTATTCTTGGAATTTGGAATAGGTTTCTGCAGTTACAAAATGTTAACAATCGGCTCCGCACAAGGTGCAAATAACTGAGTACCTCGAACTGCGAAACATTAGCAGAATGCAATGGCCAGCCAGAGTTCTCACCTTTCCCCAACAGAGTAAGCCTGGGACATGATCCGGAGACGTGCGCGGCGATGTCAAAGGCCATCCGCTACGTTAGCAGAATTGGGCCAGGCGCTTCAAGAGGAATTGACAGGACTCTCTCTATTTGTCATTGGAAGATTGATTCGGACCATGCCATTCCGTGTGAACAAATGTTTGACCAATCGTGGCTGTATGATGTAGTGTTTCAGCATAAGTAATTTTTATTCGGTTTCTGCTGGCTAAGAAAGGCTTTGTTGTATTTTCCTTATTCCATGTATTGTCCGAAATTGCCGGACGTATCCTGCAAGCACGCTGCATGTATACATTCATCTATTTTAAACTATTTTATAATCGTTTTCCTGTAGGGCCAGATGGTGAGTTAGTTGGGTTTAACGCCGCTTTTAACAGTGTTCCACTTATATCACAGCGTGTCAGCTTTATGTGGGAGGAAAGCCCGAAGTAATGCATGTCTCAAAAGTTTAAATCTCGCACAAGGATGTATCTATCTGGTGGATATATTTCTCGGATGGGAATACAGGGCCAGTCTTGTACCTCAGTAATATGAACGTGATCATAATTGCTACAATTTAACTTTGTCATGCCGAAATTGTTGTCGGTGATGGCACTGTATATAATTATTCTTGTGATATCTGACCCAAAGGTATAAGAAGCAACGTAAATCATACTTAGGACGACAACTGTCAGTACAAATGAACAAACTGGCGATTCGACATATCCAATTTTAAAATAAATAAACTTACTTTAGCATGGTTGGACGTTTCCCGGCTTCGGCGCGTTTCTTTGAGCGAGAATGGGATGACAAGATTAGTCATATTAGTGTGTCACTCACCACTATTGTCATGTCGCTCCCGATATCGCTATCAGTTACCCAGTACTTAATTAGTGAATAAGTTATAAATAGAAAACAAATAACCAACTATTTAATCTAAAGTGTAAAGGGAAACTAGGTCCATGGACAGAGTTGGGATGGACAACCTGTCATTATTAAGAAACTCTATACCCCCTTATTGATCGGTAGATCGTGGTGAACAGGTGCATCCCTAAGTCATTTCAGAATCTGATCATCACATGGTCGTATCCCTCCAGGGAAGTTCTCCAGTGTCTAACGGTACTCATGGAATCCACTAAAATGCTGAACGCCCACGACCTACATTACTTCAGGCATTTCTCCCACATTATGCAGACCTTTCCGTGACAAAATGAAATACTGTTTACAGTGGCGTGAATGGGTGAGTGAGTGAGTGAGTATGGTTTTACGCCGCTTTTAGCAATATTCCAGCAATATCACGGCGGGGGACACCAGAAATGGGCTTCACACATTGTACCCATGTCGGGAATCGAACCTGGGTCTTCGGCGTGACGAGCGAACGCTTTAACCACTAGGCTACCCGACCGCCCCGTGGCGTGAATGAAAGTGACTAACCCCTTTCCATTTTCATCAAAACCCTGCCAAAGTCAGAGTCGATAATACGATGTCGACTATATCATGTTCATGTGTTTATGCATCACTTTCCAAAAGGTGTACCTTTCCTGCCTCACTTGTGGTACCCGTCGTAAACACATACCAAAGCAAGTCAATTGTTAACCAGAAGAACAAAACACGAACCATAGTAAGAATAAAGAATTGCATCAGACATCCATTTTTGTTTCTGCATTTGCTAATGACCCCTACATGTCAACACTAAAACATTTTGAAAGCTTTACTGAGGCCTTACTGAAATCTTGATTAAACAACGTCTCAGGCTCTTTGGAATCTTGGTACAAGGAGCATGCTCGATTGTACCTCGGATATTGTGAAAGAGCTGAAGCTGCAGTTTTTTACTTTCTACCAGGGATTAATCGTACAGTTGATCATGAAGTCATCTCAAACAAGTGACTTGGATCATTGACAGGAAAATTAGAACACATTAAACCCGTCCGTCAATAAAAGTGTTTTATCCAAACTACTCTATATTACTAATTTACGTATGTATCCGGACATTGGTGACAGTCTTTCTTGGTTAATTTCCCTCAATACTTTCAATCTTGGAACATAATTCAAAATTATGAACCAAGGCAGTATTTTATTAAAGTTTAATGAAATTTTCCTGTTTCTTGAATAATGTCGAGTGCCGCGTTCAGAAACAGAATAAAAGAATGATGTTACACGTCCTTAACAGTTAGCTGTTATGTATTCATCTCAGTAACAGCGTGTTCATCTGCATCTATACAATTTGGTAGAAACATTTAAGTAAACTAAGCGGCAAAAGAAAGTATACGCTGGCAATTTGTAATTTTCCTAAAAACAGCAATAAATGGTGGAAAGTGGGTATGGGGAATATGACTGCCCAGGAACGGGTACCATCAAACATCTCACCCGTAGGCGCCACCTTTGACGGCGCTCGTGCGGTGACAAAAAAATGGCGAAACAGGTTTCCCGCCCATGGCATAAACTGCACGTGCATGTTAGCTGTATAAATGCGTTCGTCTGCAGGGTATAACCACACGTGACGAAAGCACACAAAAGAAATACCACGAGTGTCACAGGAGCAGAGAGAGAGAGAGGGAGCCATCGGTATGGCCGAAATTGGGGCAACACAGGTCCAAGATTTGGTTGTACACCACTGACAGTAGCCAGGCTGATTCAACTGTACAGGCAGACAGGGAGGACACAGGACAGGCCTAGAACCGGACGACCCCGAGTGACAACACCACTGGAAGACGGTCAGATACGGCTCATTCACCTGCGAAACAGATTCGTAACGGCGACGGCGATGGCGACAGCGACGGCAGCGTTGGGAAATCCCATAAGCCAACGTACAGTACTACGACAACTTCGTTCCGAGGATTGGTACTCACTGCTAAATATCGACGCCTGATGAGCGAGGCAGGTTCGACGCTGGCAAGTGTGAAATTGGCGTCGGTGCTGTTTACTGATGAAAGTCGGTTTAACTTGTTTCGAAATGTCGGCAGAGAACGAGTTAAACGACGCAAAGGGGAACGTTTGGCTCCGGCGTGTATTCGAGAGGTCCATCCATTCGGCGGGGGACGTGTCATGGTGTGGGGCGGTACTTGTTGAGATCAGAAGGCTGATTTGGTGATTATACAGGGAAACCTGAACGCTGTGCAGTACAGAGACCAAGAGTTGCAACCAGTTGTGCAAGGGACATTGTTTCAACACGACAATGCCAGGCCCCATACTGCAAGACTGACTCTGAACTTTCTAAACCAGCAGAACGTTGACGTTTTGTCCCGGCCTTCCCACTCACCCGATATGAATCCTATTGAACATCTGTGGGACCATCTTGACAGACAGATTAGAGCACGCCATCAGCCTCCCGTCAACAGACAAGAATTGCAGCAGGCCCTGAGAGACGAGTGGCAACGGATTACAGTCCACGTCATCGGAAAACTGACGTCATCGATGAGGCGGCGTATCACCGCATGCATTGAGACAGCTGGAGGTCATACAGGCTATTGAATTTTGTGGTGACATTTCAGACAACTTTTGAAAATGAAATTTCTTACCACACCATTGTTTAACTCGAACTTAAATTACCTGTGATTGCACAATTTCATTCAAACTATGGTTGTTCAATCATTTGTTACCCCTCCCTAGATTATATTATAATTCACAACAAAACCACTTCTTGTTATTTTTTTATCGGTCATGGAACTCGACCTATACTTTCTTTTGCCGCTCAGTTTATCTTATGTCCTCTTTTTGCTACGTTGGTGTGTGTTCAAATACACATTATTTGTTAGAATCAGTTACATATTGGAAATATTAGTTTGAACTGTAACTAAAATGAAATTCAGCTAATTTGAAATGAATGTAGAGTATGGCAGGTGTCACATGACACTATGTGGATAAAATGAACCGCCAGCTCGACGAAGTCAAAACTTAACCCCAAAATGTGGTTTTAGCGTTTGAGCTGACATTGTGGAAGGGTTTGGACTGCTTGCCATTGAGAAGGTTACCTCTGTAACCGAATATTCTAATTCTCTGATATTAAAGACATGTGAGATACATTCAATAACAGATTAGAAACTATCACTTGTATCGGTGTCAGCAATAAGACAAATGTGTTTCAGGACATGCCTATAAAAGAGAATGTCGACAGGAGAATATCACTACTTGTTCTTTGGATCCAAGATGGCGTCCTTCGTGCTTGTTCTCCTGCTGTTCGCGTGCTCAGTCCAACTATCGTACTCGCATGGACGTCCGACATACGTCGACAAATACGATACGACAAATACGAACAGTACTATTCTGACTACTGTCAAGTCAACCAAGCGTCAGGACCCGCACCAGTCCGAAACCCCGGGAAGCAGACACGAGGACTAAGGAAACCATGGTCAAGGAATCCCAAATCAAGGAATCCCAAATCAAGGAAACCCAAATCAAGGAATCCCAAATCAAGGAATCCAAAATCAAGGAATCCCAAATCAAGGAAACCCAAATCAAGGAATTCAAAATCAGGAAACCCAAATCAAGGAAACCCAAATCAAAGAATCCAAAATCAAGAAAACCCAAATCAAGGAGACGCAAATCAAGGAAACCCAAATCAAGGAAACCCAAATCAAGGACCACAGCATCACAGACCCCACCACCTCCGAACACAGCACCACCGACACCACCACCACCGACCACAGCAGCACCGACTCCACCACCACCGATCACAGCACCACCGACCACAGCACCGACCACAGCACCACCGACCCCACCACCGACCACAGCACCACCGATCCCACCAGAACCAACAATGCCAACAGTCGCGGATAAAACCTTTTGTATGAACCTTTCCTTTCCCTTGATATAAATGCTGTACATGTAGACATTATGTCAGATGGTTTGAGTCCTTAGAAACGTGGAGACGTTTGTGTTGGGTCGGTCTTCGATACACTAGTATTTGTTCCATGTGTAATGATATTAAGAGCCTTGGTCTTGTGCATTAGGTCCTAATCTCAAATATAATCTTATAAATGGCAGCTCATTTGGACATGCATGGTATCACACTGAGTTTTGGTTTCATGACACTTATTTAGAATTGTAGGCCTTTAGGTATTTCACAATAGAGAAGTGTTCCTTTGAAGGTAGAAGTGTTACAGTGAGAATGTTGAATGCATACTGGAGTTTATTGAATTGTTTTTTATCTTGATTTCAGTAACTGAGTGCACACAAAGATGTGTCCGCAGCGACCTAGTGGCTTCACTGTGTGATACTGGGACGCTGGCGGCGAAATGTGACAATCTTCTTGTTGCCGAGTATGTGGGCTCGTATACCTGCTGTTCAGGTTAACACAGGTAAGCCTCAGACCTTATTGTAAATGTTTACATAATTGTGATGCCGGCAAACACATTCCTTTCGTAAATTGTATAGAACTGTTTCTGTTTCAACACATTATCTAAACAATACTTGCATCAGTGTATCAGTACAAACAATTCCGACAGCTGAAATAGCGCCATGTTAAACGACGACTTGTAGAGTATTGATGGCTTTGCCAGTAAATTTAACACCAATATGTTGATACCCATATGGAGTAATTCAATTAGTTCACAAATATAAATTGTCAATGCAAGAGAATAACCGGATTATCCAACGAAACAGATTCCATTTGAACATTTTATGAATGAACCATTGAAAATTAGGGATGACCAATGGTGTTCCCCAAAAGGGTAAGCATCCGCCATTCAAACAATTTGCATAAAAATGTAAGTATTTATTGCCTGACGCCACGACATGGGCCCTTTGTTCCCAATCAAGTAGGTATACAACAATCCATGACTTACTCACCAGCGTAATTTCGGACACAGTTTTGTTTTTATATTTTAGCGGACGTCGGAACATCTCACTGCATACGGAACTGGGTGAAATAGTGTCTTGGTATGGAGGGGAATCCAAGTTCAACCCCTATGTGTGGTAGATCGATTACAATGGTTAACCGGGCATCAGTTGCCCTTGGTAACAGTTTAGTTAAGATTCTCTGCGAAGGTACTGTCAATATTAATAGTATGCACAATTATCAATTATCACGGTTGTACACAAAATGTTACATATCAGTTGGATATAGATTCTTCTCTTTCCTATACCTAAATATAGATAAACTGATGTTCCAGCAATTTGTGTTTTGTCTTCACTTCGTGATAGGCGGTGGGGTAGCCTGGAGGTTAAATCGTTCGTGGGCCGGGTTCTATTCCCCACATGAGTACAATATGTGCAATCTCATGTTGGATTATGACCAGCTAAGGAAGCAGTGATCCAAAATGGCCTTACGCTTCTGGAATCCAACATGTCCCCTGAGGTCACACATCCCTGAGTTCATTTAGCTGTGGAAGTGAAGCCGTGTTTGATTAATCAGCAGTTATGAAGATGATGCATTGTCATCATATCGTTCCTAACTTTGTTGATAGGAACCTCACATCAAACCGTTTAGTAACTGTCCTTTCACCTGATGGTCACGTGGTGACTGTGTTGATGGCGAGGCGTCCACGTAGGCAAGAGATGGTGATGTGAGTGTAAATGTCTAGCACCCGACTGACTGCACAGGTGTGAATACTCCCTAGGGAGTTGAGAACGATAACTGGATGTGAGGTGTTTAACGTCGCGTCCAAGATGATTGCACTTGTATAGTGACGTTCATGCACATGCGTGTGTGTGGCTGCTTGTACTGGTCCGAACAAATGCCGACTTTATAGAGCTAGCACACTGAGATACCATGTCGCAGTTTAACATGAATATCCCAGTCAGACACAGTATACTGACTTCGAACAGACCATGTTTTCCCCCTTCATGCCGAGCGCCAGACAGTAACAACAAGTACCATCTTTGAACGTACATGTTTATTCGATATGACAAGGCCGGGGATTGATCCCCGGACCTTGCGCTCTCCGGGCGAACGCTCTACCAATAGACAACGGAGGCGGTAATACAAGAGGATTCACTGGTAGGGAAACAAAAAGCGCCTGTGAACAGGTATTCAGAAACTTCAGCGCTATATAAATTGATAAAATTAGATCACTGCACTGAACGTCACTCATTTCGTTTCGTTGTCTACATTGTGTTTCGTGTTTATGATTAACTAAACAGCCTGTTAACTTATTATTGTTAATTATTACACGTGATGTAATTATTACTGAACATATTATAATGGTTATAATTGTTTGTCGCCATATAAAAAAATATATAATGCAACAAAACCTTTACCCTATTCATAAAAAACAAAGCGACAAAACCCTTTCCATAATCAATAGAAAACAGTGCATAAAGCAGAGTCGATTGTAAATTTCCGACTATATGATAAGCATGTGTTTATGAATCACTATCAAAGATTAATGATACCAGGTGTTCGCGAAAAGGTAAGCGTATCCTGCCCCACCGGTGGCACCCGTCACAAACACATGCAAAGGCAAGTCAATTGTTCACCCGAGTATGTTGATGTGCATTTTGGGACAATGGCGACGACATGCTAACGTGGTATGATTTCAACACCTATTTCAATTAAAAGAAATAAGGTAAATTCGTATGTTTTTGGTATGTAATATGTATACTTTTCCTGTTAACTACTGTCTGTCAATCACGGACATGAATGTCTGCCACATATACCGAGATTCTCGACCTGAGTAAAATACAGTTCTGTTCTGAATGTTTCTTGTGAACATAGAAAACTGTACCAAATGTTATATTGGGATAACACTTCCTTAGTAAAGTACACACTGTAATACTTTTGAGGATTGTACTTTACTAAGGAAGTGTTATCCCAATATAACATCAGTTAAATCTGATCACTTTCTAAATGGCATCGTGTATTCATAGAAAGCTGGACCAAACGTTGTTCCCGAGCAAGGATGTACTGTGTTGTTGAGTCATTCAACGTTTGTCAGAGATGACATCGAGCTTTGGAAAGTGATCACCATCACCACAAACATACACACCCTGTGATGTTAAATGTCAATCAATGACACGTTCATAAATGTGCTTAGGATTTAAACTTGTTTAGGCTCAACGTATTCACAATCGTAATGTACTCTGTACATGTACATGCACTCTGTATTCTGTACATCACATGCTTGATAACGGTGTTAGAACCTACTCCAAAACCTCATTCCTAATTGTAATATATAAGTTGTTCATCTATATATCTTATCCTTACAATCGTAAGGTCTGTGAAGCAACAAGTCAGGTCAAACTCGTCTATGGGCAGCAGCACAGAGACTCGGTGACCGCAGCAATACTTGATCTTGACAAAGGTGCAGAGCGAGATCAAAGGGCGATGCGAGGCCGATCCCTATTGTTGTCACAGTTGTTCCATTTGATGACGTACTGTCACGAGTCCTCTCTCTGTCTCAAATCACAGCCGAATGTTGGAGTTCCGTGGATATCATATCAGTGTATATTGTGTACAACTCGAACAAACGGCACTTTTCAGTATCCACTCAAGGCCAACGAACCGACGGCCCTGGGCCCGTTTCACGAAGCAATCGTAAAGTTACGGCTGCCGTATCTCCCATAGCTCAACACAGGCTTACATAGACTAACTTACCCCTGCGATCGCGTCGTCAAACGGGGCCCGGCGTCTGTGTTGTTCTCCAGGTACATATAACACTGACGTGATAAGTGTAAAGTTTGTCAACACTACCAGGATATAATGGCACTTGACGTCACCAACACGTATATTTTCTGAATCTGTAGTTAACAAAGCGAAATAAAAACCAAACACATTTAGTGTCTTAAGTTTTAATGGATAAACGTATTTCGACTGGAAGATGTGATTAACATATGGTTATCCGATCAATCACTGAAAATGCTATCACACAATGATGTGAGGTGGAATGGAGTATAACGTCGCATTCCTGATTTCTGACTTTAGCCACTTACATGTACGTATGTGTGGCTGCTTGTACTCGTCCGGTTTTATAGTGCTAGACCACTGAGATACCATGCCGCAGTGTAACATAACACCCCACTCAGATACAGTATACTGACTCCAAGCCGACCAGCCCTTGTTTTAGCCCCTTAATGACGAGTGCCAGACAGGGTAACGACAAGTACCATCTCTTAACATCTTTTGGAATGAGACGTCCGGGTTTCGGATCCCCGACCTTCCGGTCTCCCGACAAACGCTCTACCACCGAGCCACGGAGTCCTATGAAAGTTTTAAACACATTTAGATTTGATAATGTGTTTAGATTGTAGATAGAATGCTAAACATATACTCCTTCAAAAAGTCGGGAATGTTGAGATATAAATTTCATGATCTGTCGTCAGAATAAAGATCGGCTTTGAAAAACGACCAAAGGACGGTTTGGAAATAAATCATAAAATTACACATGGACCATGCACCTCCGTGCACCCGGTTAGGTTGTCATTCTCTGAGCAATTGGTATTGTGAACTTTTATTATCCACAGCAACACGTTAGTTCTTTTCTTGGAATTTGGAACAGGTTTCTGCAGTTACAAAATGTTAACAATCGGCTCCGTACAAGGTGCAAATAACTGAGTACCTCCAGCAGCGAAACATTACCAGAATCACCTTCTGCAAGAGGAGTTGACAGGACTCTCTTAATTTGTCATTGGAAGATTAGTTTGGACCATGCCATTCCGTATGAACAAATGCTTGACCAATCGTGGCGGTATGTAGTGTTTCAGCATGAGTAATTTTTATTCGGTTTCTGCTGGCTAAAAAAGGCTTTGTTGTATTTTCCTTATTTCATGTATTGTCCGAAATGGCCGGACGTATCCTGCAAGCACGCTGGATGTATACATTCATGAAAGGAACTATTTTAAAATCGTTTTCCTGTAGGACCAGATGGTGAGTGAGTTTGGTTTAACGCCGCTTTTAACAGTATTCCACTTATATCACGGTGGGGGACACCAGAAATGGGCTTCACACATTGTACCCATGTCGGGAATCGAACCTGGGTCTTCGGCGTGACGAGCGAACGCTTTAACCACTAGGCTACCCGACCGCCCCGTGGCGTGAATGAAAGTGACTAACCCCTTTCCATTTTCTTCAAAAACCTGCAAAAGTCAGAGTCGATAATACGATGTCGACTATATCATGTTCATGTGTTTATGCATCACTTTCCAAAAGGTGTACCTTTCCTGCCTCACTTGTGGCACCCGTCGTAAACACATACCAAAGCAAGTCAATTGTTAACCAGAAGAACAAAACACGAACCATAGTAAGAATAAAGAATTGCATCAGACATCCATTTTTGTTTCTGAATTTGCTAATGACCCCTACATGTCAACACTAAAACATTTTGAAAGCTTTACTGAGGCCTTACTGAAATCTTGATTAAACAACGTCTCAGGCTCTTTGGAATCTTGGTACAAGGAGCATGCTCGATTGTACCTCGGAAATTGTGAAAGAGCTGAAGCTGCAGTTTTTGACATTCTACAAGGGATTAATCGTACAGTTGATCATGAAGTCATCTCAAATAAGTGACTTGGATGATTGACAGGAAAATTAGAACACATTAAACCCGTCCGTCAATAAAAGTGTTTTATCCAAACTACTATATATTACTAATTTACGTATGTATCCGGACATTGGTGACAGTCTTTCTTGGTTAATTTCCCTCAATACTTTCAATCTTGGAACATAATTCAAAATTATGAACCAAATCAGTATTTTATTTAAGTTTAATGAAATTTTCCTGTTTCCTCAATAAAATCGAGTGCCGCTTTTAGAAACAGAGTAAAAGAATGATGTTACACGTCCTTAACAGTTAGCTGTTATGTATTCATCGCAGTATCAGCGTGTTCATCTGCAGCTATACAATTTGGTAGAAACATTTAAGTAAACTAAGCGGCAAAAGAAAGTATAGGTTGGCAATTTGTAATTTTCCTAAAATCAGCGATAAATGGTGGAAAGTGGGTATGGGGAATATGGCTGCTCAGGAAAGGGTACCAAAAAACATCTCACCCGTAGGCGCCACCTTTGACGGCGCTCGTGCGGTGACAAAAAAATGGCGAAATAGGTTTCCCGCCCATGGCATAAACTGCACGTCCATGTTAGCTGTATAAATGCGTTCGTCTGCAGGGTATAACCACACGTGACGAAAGCACACAAAAGAAATACCACGAGTGTCACAGGAGCAGAGAGAGAGAAGAAGCCATCGGTATGGCCGAAATTGGGGCAACACAGGTCCAAGATTTGGTTGTACACCACTGACAGTAGCCAGGCTGATTCAACGGTACAGGCAGACAGGGAGGACACAGGACAGGCCTAGAACCGGACGACCCCGAGTAACAACACCACTGGAGTACGGTCAGATACGGCTCATTCACCTGCGAAACAGATTCGTAACGGCGACGGCGTCGGCGATGGCGACGGCAGCGTTGGGAAATCCCATAAGCCAGCGTACAGTACTACGACAACTTCGTTCCGAGGATTGGTACTCACTGCTAAATATCGACGCCTGATGAGCGAGGCAGGTTCGACGCTGGCAAGTGAGAAACTGGCGTCGGGTGCTGTTTACTGATGAAAGTCGGTTTAACTTGTTTCGAAATGTCGGCAGAGACGCAAAGGGGAACGTTTGGCTCCGGCGTGTATTCGAGAGGTCCATCCATTCGGCGGGGGATGTGTCATGGTGTGGGGCGGTACTTGTTGAGATTAGAAGACTGATTTGGTGATTATACAGGGAAACCTGAACGCTGTGCAGTACAGAGACCAAGTGTTGCAACCAGTTGTGCTTCCGTTCTTACAAAACCAACAGCAGGGGACATTGTTTCAACACGACAATGCCAGGCCCCATACTGCAAGACTGACTCGGAACTTTCTAAACCAGCAGAACGTTGACGTTTTGTCCTGGCCGTCCCACTCACCTGATATGAATCCTATTGAACATCTGTGGGATCATCTTGACAGACAGATTAGAGCACGCCATCAGCCTCCCGTCAACAGACAAGAATTGCAGCAGGCCCTGAGAGACGAGTGGCAACGGATTACAGTCCACGTCATCGGAAGACTGACGTCATCGATGAGGCGGCCTATCACAGCATACATTGAGGCAGCTGGAGGTCATACAGGCTATTGAATTTTTTGGTGACATTTCAGACCACCTTTGGAAATGAAATTTCTTTCCACACCATTGTTTAACTTGAACTTAAATTACCTGTGAATGCACAATATCATTCAAACTATAGTTGATCAATCATTTGTTACCCCTCCCTAGATTATATTATAATTCACAACAAAACCTCTTCTTGTTATTTTTTTTATTGGTCATGGAACTCGACCTATACTTTCTTTTGCCGCTCAGTTTACCTTATGTCCTCTTTTTGCTACGTTGGTGTGTATTCAAATACACATTATTTGTTAGAATCATTTACATATTGGAAATATTAGTTTGAACTGTAACTAAAATGAAATTCAGCTAATTTGAAAGGAATGTAGAGTATGGCAGGTGTCACATGACACTATGTGGATAAAATGAACCGCCAACTCGACGAAGTCAAAACTTAACCCCAAAATGTGGTTTTAGCGTTTGAGCTGACATTGTGGAAGGGTTTGGACTGCTTGCCATTGAGAAGGTTACCTCTGTAACCGAATATTCTAATTCTCTGATATTAAAGACATGTGAGATACATTCAATAACAGATAACACTCTATCACTTGTATCGGTGTCAGCAATAAGACAAACGTGTTTCAGGACATGCCTATAAAAGAGAATGTCGACAGGAGAATATCACTACTTGTTCTTTGGATCCAAGATGGCGTCCTTCGTGCTTGTTCTCCTGCTGTTCGCGTGCTCAGTCCAGCTATCGTTCTCGCATGGACGTCCGACATACGTCGACAAATACAATACGACAAATACGATGTGTACACTGGCTAAACAGTACTTTTCTGACTACTGTCAAGTCAAACAAGCGTCAGGACCCGCACCAGACCGAAACCCCGGGAAGCAGATGCGAGGACTAAGGAAACCATGGTCAAGGAATCCAAAATCAAGGAAAGCCAAATCAAGGAAACCCAAATCAAGGAATCCCGAATCAAGGAATCCCGAATCAAGGAAACCATGGTCAAGGAATCCAAAATCAAGGAAACCCAAATCAAGGAAACCCAAATCAAGGAATCCCAAATCAAGGAAACCCAAATCAAGGAGACGCAAATCCAGGAAACCCAAATCCAGGAAACCAAAATCAAGGACCACAGCATCACAGACCCCACCACCACCGACCACAGCACCACCGACCCCACCACCGACCACAGCACCACCGACTCCACCACCGACCACAGCACCACCGACCCCACCACCGACAACAGCACCACCGACCCCACCACCGACCACAGCACCACCGACCCCAGCAGAACCAACAATGCCGACAGTCGCGGATAAAACCTTTCCTTTCCCTTGATATAAATGCTGTACATGTAGACATTATGTCAGATGGTTTGAGTCCTTAGAAACGTGGAGACGTTTGTGTTGGGTCGGTCTTCGATACACTAGTATTTGTTCCATGTGTAATGATATTAAGAGCCTTGGTGTTGTGCAATTAGACAGGTCCTAATCTCAAATATAATCTTATAAATGGCAGCTCATTTGGACATGCATGGTATCACACTGAGTTTTGGTTTCATGACACTTATTTAGAATTGTAGGCCTTTAGGTATTTCACAATAGAGAAGTGTTCCTTTGAAGGTAGAAGTGTTACAGTGAGAATGTTGAATGGATACTCAATGTGTTTATTGAATTGTTTTTTATCTTGATTTCAGTAACTGAGTGCACACAACGATGTGTCCGCAGCGACCTAGTGGCTTCACTGTGTGATACTGGGACGCTGGCGGCGAAATGTGACAATCTTCTAGTTGCCGAGTATGTGGGCTCGTATACCTGCTGTTCAGGTTAACACAGGTAAGCCTCACACCTTATTGTAAATGTTTACATAATTGTGATGCCGGCAAATACATTCCTTTCGTAAATTGTATAGAACTGTTTCTGTTTCAACACATTATCTAAACAATACTTGCATCAGTGTATCAGTACAAACAATTCCGACAGCTGAAATAGCGCCATGTTAAACAACGACTTGTAGAATATTGATGGCTTTGCCAGTAAATTTAACACCAATATGTTGATGCTCATATGGAGTAATTCAATTAGTTCACAAATATAAATTGTCAATGCAAGAGAATAACCGGATTATCCAACGAAACAGATTCCATTTGAAAATTTTATGAATGAACCATTGAAAATTAGGGATGACCACAGGTGTTCCCCAAAAGGGTAAGCATCCGCCATTCAAACAATTTGCATAAAAATGTAAGTATTTATTGCCTGACGCCACGACATGGGCCCTTTGTTCCCAATCAAGTAGGTATACAACAATCCATGACTTACCACCAGCGTAATTTCAGACACAGTTTTGTTTTTATATTTTAGCGGACGTCGGAACATCTCACTGCATACGGAACTGGGTGAAATAGTGTCTTGGTATGGAGGGGAATCCAAGTTCAACCCGTATGTGTGGTAGATCGATTACAATGGTTAACCGGGCATCAGTTGCCCTTGGTAACAGTTTAGTTAAGATTCTCTGCGAAGGTACTGTCAATATTAATAGTATGCACAATTATCAATTATCACGGTTGTACACAAAATGTTACATATCAGTTGGATATAGATTCTTCTCCTTCCTATACCTAAATATAGATAAACTGATGTTCCAGCAATTTGTGTTTTGTCTTCACTTCGTGATAGGCGGTGGGGTAGCCTGGAGGTTAAATCGTTCGTGGGCCGGGTTCTATTCCCCACATGAGTACAATATGTGCAATCTCATGTTGGATTATGACCAGCTAAGGAAGCAGTGATCCAAAATGGCCTTACGCTTCTGGAATCCAACATGTCCCCTGAGGTCACACATCCCTGAGTTCATTTAGCTGTGGAAGTGAAGCCGTGTTTGATTAATCAGCAGTTATGAAGATGATGCAATGTCATCATATCGTTCCTAACTTTGTTGATAGGAACCTCACATCAAACCGTTTAGTAACTGTCCTTTCACCTGATGGTCACGTGGTGACTGTGTTGATGGCGAGGCGTCCACGTAGGCAAGAGATGGTGATGTGAGTGCAAATGTCTAGCACCCGACTGACTGCACAGGTGTGAATACTCCCTAGGGAGTTGAGAACGATAACTGGATGTGAGGTGTTTAACGTCGCGTCCAAGATGATTGCACTTGTATAGCGACGTGCATGCACATGCGTGTGTGTGGCTGCTTGTTCTGGTCCGAACAAATGCCGACTTTATAGAGCTAGCACACTGAGATACCATGTCGCAGTTTAACATGAATATCCCAGTCAGACACAGTATACTGACTTCGAACAGACCATGTTTTCCCCCTTCATGCCGAGCGCCAGACAGTAACAACAAGTACCATCTTTGAACGTACATGTTTATTCGATATGACAAGGCCGGGGATTGATCCCCGGACCTTGCGCTCTCCGGGCGAACGCTCTACCAATAGACAACGGAGGCGGTAATACAAGAGGATTCACTGGTAGGGAAACAAAAAGCGCCTGTGAACAGGTATTCAGAAACTTCAGCGCTATATAAATTGATAAAATTAGATCACTGCACTGAACGTCACTCATTTCGTTTCGTTGTCTACATTGTGTTTCGTGTTTATGATTAACTAAACAGCCTGTTAACTTATTATTGTTAATTATTACACGTGATGTAATTATTACTTAACATATTATAATGGTTATAATTGTTGGTCGCCATATAAAAAAAATATAATGCAACAAAACCTTTACCCTATTTATAAAAAAACAAAGCAACAAAACCCTTTCCATAATCAATAGAAAACACTGCATAAAGCAGAGTCGATTGTAAATTTCCGACTATATGATGAGCATGTGTTTATGAATCACTATCAAAGATTAATGATACCAGGTGTTCGCGAAAAGGTAAGCGTATCCTGCCCCACCGGTGGCACCCGTCACAAACACATGCAAAGGCAAGTCAATTGTTCACCCGAGTATGTTGATGTGCATTTTGGGACAATGGCGACGACATGCTAACGTGGTATGATTTCAACACCTATTTCAATTATAAGAAATAAGGTAAATTCGTATGTTTTTGGTATGTAATATGTATACTTTTCCTGTTAACTACTGTCTGTCAATCACGGACATGAATGTCTGCCACATATACCGAGATTCTCGACCTGAGTAAAATACAGTTCTGTTCTGAATGTTTCTTGTGAACATAGAAAACTGTAACAAATGTTATATTGGGATAACACTTCCTTAGTAAAGTACACACTGTAATACTTTTGAGGATTGTACTTTACTAAGGAAGTGTTATCCCAATATAACATCAGTTAAATCTGATCACTTTCTAAATGGCATCGTGTATTCATAGAAAGCTGGACCAAACGTTGTTCCCGAGCAAGGATGTACTGTGTTGTTGAGTCACTCAACGTTTGTCAGAGATGACATCGAGCTTTGGAAAGTGATCAACACACCACAAACATACACACCCAGTGATGTTAAATGTCAATCAATGACACGTTCATAAATGTGCTTAGGATTTAAACTTGTTTAGGCTCAACGTATTCACAATCGTAATGTACTCTGTACATGTACATGCACTCTGTATTCTGTACATCACATGCTTGATAACGGTGTTAGAACCTACTCCAAAACCTCATTCCTAATTGTAATATATAAGTTGTTCATCTATATATCTTATCCTTACAATCGTAAGGTCTGTGAAGCAACAAGTCAGGTCAAACTCGTCTATGGGCAGCAGCACAGAGACTCGGTGACCGCAGCAATACTTGATCTTGACAAAGGTGCAGAGCGAGATCAAAGGGCGATGCGAGGCCGATCCCTATTGTTGTCACAGTTGTTCCATTTGATGACGTACTGTCACGAGTCCTCTCTCTGTCTCAAATCACAGCCGAATGTTGGAGTTCCGTGGATATCATATCAGTGTATATTGTGTACAACTCGAACAAACGGCACTTTTCAGTATCCACTCAAGGCCAACGAACCGACGGCCCTGGGCCCGTTTCACGAAGCAATCGTAAAGTTACGGCTGCCGTATCTCC
Organism: Haliotis cracherodii; assembly: GCF_022045235.1. Lineage (NCBI taxonomy): Eukaryota > Metazoa > Mollusca > Gastropoda > Lepetellida > Haliotidae > Haliotis > Haliotis cracherodii. Next base: position 24,136,242 of record NW_027266273.1, read on the forward strand.
CATAGCTCAACACAGGCTTACATAGACTAACTTACCCCTGCGATCGCGTCGTCAAACGGGGCCCGGCGCCTGTGTTGTTCTCCAGGTACATATAGCACTGACGTGATAAGTGTAAAGTTTGTCAACACTACCAGGATATAATGGCACTTGACGTCACCAACACGTATATTTTCTGAATCTGTAGTTAACAAAGCGAAATAAAAACCAAACACATTTAGTGTCTTAAGTTTTAATGGATAAACGTATTTCGACTGGAAGATGTGATTAACATATGGTTATCCGATCAATCACTGAAAATGCTATCACACAATGATGTGAGGTGGAATGGAGTATAACGTCGCATTCCTGATTTCTGACTTTAGCCACTTACATGTACGTATGTGTGGCTGCTTGTACTCGTCCGGTTTTATAGTGCTAGACCACTGAGATACCATGCCGCAGTGTAACATAACACCCCACTCAGATACAGTATACTGACTCCAAGCCGACCAGCCCTTGTTTTAGCCCCTTAATGACGAGTGCCAGACAGGGTAACGACAAGTACCATCTCTTAACATCTTTTGGAATGAGACGTCCGGGTTTCGGATCCCCGACCTTCCGGTCTCCCGACAAACGCTCTACCACCGAGCCACGGAGTCCTATGAAAGTTTTAAACACATTTAGATTTGATAATGTGTTTAGATTGTAGATAGAATGCTAAACATATACTCCTTCAAAAAGTCGGGAATGTTGAGATATAAATTTCATGATCGGTCGTAAGAATAAAGATCGGCTTTGAAAAACGACCAAAGGACGGTTTGGAAATAAATCATAAAATTACACATGGACCATGCACCTCCGTGCACCCGGTTAGGTTGTCATTCTCTGAGCAATTGGTATTGTGAACTTTTATTATCCACAGCAACACGTTAGTTCTTTTCTTGGAATTTGGAACAGGTTTCTGCAGTTACAAAATGTTAACAATCGGCTCCGCACAAGGTGCAAATAACTGAGTACCTCCAGCAGCGAAACATTACCAGAATCACCTTCTGCAAGAGGAGTTGACAGGACTCTCTTAATTTGTCATTGGAAGATTAGTTTGGACCATGCCATTCCGTATGAACAAATGCTTGACCAATCGTGGCGGTATGTAGTGTTTCAGCATGAGTAATTTTTATTCGGTTTCTGCTGGCTAAAAAAGGCTTTGTTGTATTTTCCTTATTTCATGTATTGTCCGAAATGGCCGGACGTATCCAGCAAGCACGCTGGATGTATACATTCATGAAAGGAACTATTTTAAAATCGTTTTCCTGTAGGACCAGATGGTGAGTGAGTTTGGTTTAACGCCGCTTTTAACAGTATTCCACTTATATCACGGCGGGGGACACCAGAAATGGGCTTCACACATTGTACCCATGTCGGGAATCGAACCTGGGTCTTCGGCGTGACGAGCGAACACTTTAACCACTAGGCTACCCGACCGCCCCGTGGCGTGAATGAAAGTGACTAACCCCTTTCCATTTTCTTCAAAAACCTGCCAAAGTCAGAGTCGATAATACGATGTCGACTATATCATGTTCATGTGTTTATGCATCACTTTCCAAAAGGTGTACCTTTCCTGCCTCACGTGTGGCACCCGTCGTAAACACATACCAAAGCAAGTCAATTGTTAACCAGAAGAACAAAACACGAACCATAGTAAGAATAAAGAATTGCATCAGACATCCATTTTTGTTTCTGAATTTGCTAATGACCCCTACATGTCAACACTAAAACATTTTGAAAGCTTTACTGAGGCCTTACTGAAATCTTGATTAAACAACGTCTCAGGCTCTTTGGAATCTTGGTACAAGGAGCATGCTCGATTGTACCTCGGAAATTGTGAAAGAGCTGAAGCTGCAGTTTTTGACATTCTACAAGGGATTAATCGTACAGTTGATCATGAAGTCATCTAAAATAAGTGACTTGGATGATTGACAGGAAAATTAGAACACATTAAACCCGTCCGTCAATAAAAGTGTTTTATCCAAACTACTATATATTACTAATTTACGTATGTATCCGGACATTGGTGACAGTCTTTCTTGGTTAATTTCCCTCAATACTTTCAATCTTGGAACATAATTCAAAATTATGAACCAACACAGTATTTTATTTAAGTTTAATGAAATTTTCCTGTTTCCTCAATAAAATCGAGTGCCGCTTTTAGAAACAGAGTAAAAGAATGATGTTACACGTCCTTAACAGTTAGCTGTTATGTATTCATCGCAGTATCAGCGTGTTCATCTGCAGCTATACAATTTGGTAGAAACATTTAAGTAAACTAAGCGGCAAAAGAAAGTATAGGTTGGCAATTTGTAATTTTCCTAAAATCAGCGATAAATGGTGGAAAGTGGGTATGGGGAATATGACTGCTCAGGAAAGGGTACCAAAAAACATCTCACCCGTAGGCGCCACCTTTGACGGCGCTCGTGCGGTGACAAAAAAATGGCGAAATAGGTTTCCCGCCCATGGCATAAACTGCACGTCCATGTTAGCTGTATAAATGCGTTCGTCTGCAGGGTATAACCACACGTGACGAAAGCACACAAAAGAAATACCACGAGTGTCACAGGAGCAGAGAGAGAGAAGGAGCCATCGGTATGGCCGAAATTGGGGCAACACAGGTCCAAGATTTGGTTGTACACCACTGACTGTAGCCAGGCTGATTCAACGGTACAGGCAGACAGGGAGGACACAGGACAGGCCTTGAACCGGACGACCCCGAGTAACAACACCACTGGAGTACGGTCAGATACGGCTCATTCACCTGCGAAACAGATTCGTAACGGCGACGGCGTCGGCGATGGCGACGGCAGCGTTGGGAAATCCCATAAGCCAGCGTACAGTACTACGACAACTTCGTTCCGAGGATTGGTACTCACTGCTAAATATCGACGCCTGATGAGCGAGGCAGGTTCGACGCTGGCAAGTGAGAAACTGGCGTCGGGTGCTGTTTACTGATGAAAGTCGGTTTAACTTGTTTCGAAATGTCGGCAGAGACGCAAAGGGGAACGTTTGGCTCCGGCGTGTATTCGAGAGGTCCATCCATTCGACGGGGGATGTGTCATGGTGGGGGGCGGTACTTGTTGAGATTAGAAGACTGATTTGGTGATTATACAGGGAAACCTGAACGCTGTGCAGTACAGAGACCAAGTGTTGCAACCAGTTGTGCTTCCGTTCTTACAAAACCAACAGCAGGGGACATTGTTTCAACACGACAATGCCAGGCCCCATACTGCAAGACTGACTCGGAACTTTCTAAACCAGCAGAACGTTGACGTTTGGTCCTGGCCGTCCCACTCACCTGATCTGAATCCTATTGAACATCTGTGGGATCATCTTGACAGACAGATTAGAGCACGCCATCAGCCTCCCGTCAACAGACAAGAATTGCAGCAGGCCCTGAGAGACGAGTGGCAACGGATTACAGTCCACGTCATCGGAAGACTGACGTCATCGATGAGGCGGCCTATCACAGCATGCATTGAGGCAGCTGGAGGTCATACAGGCTATTGAATTTTGTGGTGACATTTCAGACCACCTTTGGAAATGAAATTTCTTTCCACACCATTGTTTAACTTGAACTTAAATTACCTGTGAATGCACAATATCATTCAAACTATAGTTGATCAATCATTTGTTACCCCTCCCTAGATTATATTATAATTCACAACAAAACCTCTTCTTGTTATTTTTTTTATTGGTCATGGAACTCGACCTATACTTTCTTTTGCCGCTCAGTTTACCTTATGTCCTCTTTTTGCTACGTTGGTGTGTATTCAAATACACATTATTTGTTAGAATCATTTATATATTGGAAATATTAGTTTGAACTGTAGGTACTCGTGAAGAGCAACCTCCTCGTGGTGAGTGCTGGGTAGCGCTAATAGCTCTTCCCCCGTGTGGAACCGGGGCAGAATATTTCCACAGCCTCCCATTGCTGGTCGTATGAGGCGACTAAAATGGGCAACCTGTTTGCCGTGGGTTGCGCCCCGTGTCGGCGGAGGACGGGAGTCTGGTGGTTGAGGGCACTGGTTCCAGGAATAGCGTTCCTTTGCCCAATACACCACTTCGACCCTTACTTCGCCTAGACGGGTGGTAGGATGGGCCCGGTCCTATCAATCGGCTGGTCATGCCGAGCCCTGTGCATTTTCTTTTATCAGCACAGATTTGACCCAATTTAGTTTTCATTTGGCAAATTTTACTGCTGTTTAAATTGTATTCACACCATATTTGTATGCTTATATGTTGAATTATATGCAATTTTGCCTAGAGTCTTATTGCCCAGAAGGCGGTGGCTCATGGGCCAATCTGGTGGTACATTATTTCTAATGTTGCTGCTTGAGTATACCCTCTTGGTATCCTTGGTGCCGCCTGTTGGAGGCCCACAGGCATTTGGCATCGTCCTTGTTGACGCTCCATGGTGGGTGGGGAACCAGGAGGGTGAAACACAACTACTTTACCATGGCTACTCAAAACCCCAAAAAACAAAAACGTTATCATACGGATGACACTGATGATGAGGAAGATATGATTACCAGACTCTGTTACTCTGAACGCGACACCTGGCCTCGATTCATCGTTGCTGAATCCAGTGAAAAACAGTTGACTTCATGTTCCCCCTTTTTATTAGAAAAAGCAATTCAGGGTATTGCTGGAACTGTGAAGAATGTCACCAAAACTAGATCTGGTGCCATTCTTATAGAATGTGTTACAAGAGGTCAGGCAGCTAATCTGCTGGAAGCCAAACTTTTTGCAAATATAGCCATAACTTGTTATCCACACAAGTCCCTGAACTTCAGCAAAGGCATTATCCGAGACAGAGATAAGAGTCTTGCTGATCTATCTACTGATGACATTGTAAGTCAGTTACGTATGCAAGGTGTAGTTGAGGCAAAGCGTTTCACCTTTAAGAAGGATGGAATCTTTTCACCATCCAATACCTACCTGCTTACGTTTGATGTTCCAAAGCTACCTCAATCAATTAAAGTAGGATGCTTCTCTATGAGAATTGACATGTATGTTCCAAATCCTCTCAGGTGTTTTAAATGCCAGAAGTTTGGTCATGGACAGAAAACATGTACCAAACCTGCCGCTTGTTATCGTTGTGGTGGAGGTGATCATGATGGCAACTCATGTGAATTTGAATTCAAATGTGTAAATTGCTTTGGTCCTCACATGTCCTCCTCTAAAGAGTGTCCAGTTTGGAAGTTAGAAATGACCACCCAGCGCATAAAAACTGAGAAGAACATCAGTTTTTCAGACGCAAGGAAGTTGGCAGCTTCAATTTCACCTTCCAACAATATTTCCTTGAGAGGCAAATCAAGCTACGCTGTAGTCTCGAAACCATCAACAACAACTATTGACTGTCAAACTGACTTCACTTGGGTAAATACTGAAGTACCAGTGAGTCTTCGTGAACTCAAAACTTCACCAACTACAAAATCTTCGTCACAAACTACATCAACATCATCTGAAACTCAGTCACCTTCTTTTCCACTTCAGAAAAAGAAAAATGTCAATGTAAATTATTCAAAAAAACAAATTTCCAGTGACCGTATTCCAAAAGGACACCGAGACCCTGTGTCCATTTTCAACAAGTTTGGTGTTTTAGATGACATGGAAGTGTCACCCACTCAGAGCACCCGCTCTAGGAGCCATTCTCCTAAGAAAAAGGGTCGGGAGCGATCTCCCATAACACACCCACCATGAATACTACACTAATACAATGGAATTGTCGAGGGGTTAAAGCAAATTTTGAAGAAATCAAACTTCTAGCCAAAGATTATAACCCCGTGGCATTTAGCCTCCAGGAAACATTTCTGAGGGATGATCATTCATTTAATTTGCGCCAGTATGATACCTATAGTTCCTTTGCAAAGATCACCAATGGTAAGGCATCTGGTGGCACTAGTATACTTATTAAACAGGGAGCACTACACAGCCCCATTGTATTAAATACTAACTTACAAGCTGTTGCAGTACGTCTATCTTTACATGTTGCAATAACTCTGTGCTCATTATACATACCTCCATCATCTGCTCTCCAAATCAGGGATCTGGACAAGCTTATTGACCAGCTTCCCAAACCTTTCTTAATTATGGGAGACTTAAATGGTCACAATCCCTTATGGGGTTCATCTGTTCGCAATGACAAAGGAAAACTACTAGAAGAAATGCTTGATAAGCACAGTCTATGTCTTCTTAATGATGGCAGTAATACCTACCTCCATCCTGCAACAGGTACATACTCTGCGTTGGATTTGTCCATTTCTGATCCATCATTATTTAATGACTTTTCTTGGTCTGTTCACGATGATTTGTGCGGTAGTGATCACTTTCCTACTGTCATTCAAACTATCACTCCCTGTATGGATAGCTCCATTTCCAAATGGCAATTTTCCAAGGCTGATTGGTTGTCTTTTAGTTCTTTGTGCAGTGCTAAATTGAAAGCTGATTATTTCATAAATGTTCATGACCAACTTCAATTGTTTTCTGATACGTTACTAAACATTGCCACCGAAACCATCTCTAAAACCTCGACAACTCCACGTGTTAGTACACCTTGGTACAATGAAGATTGCAGAAAAGCTAGAAAAAACAGGAAAAAGGCTGAAAGAGTTTTCAATAAACACCCAACTCAAGACAATTTAAAACACTTAAGGATATCAAGAGCAAAAGCTCGTAGAACCATCAAGCAACATAAACGTAGCAGCTGGAGACATTTTGTGTCCACATTGACTACACGTACTCCACTCAATAAAGTATGGAATATGGTTCGCAGGATAAAAGGTAAAGGTTCCACTAGTAGTATTCAACACTTAAAAGAAGATACTGAGACATTAACTTCTAAAAAAGACATTGCTAATAAACTGGCCGAGACAATCAGTAATAATTCATCGTCTGCCACCTATGATCCTAAATTTCAAAGGTATCAGAGTCAGCAGGAAAAGAAGATTCTTACTTTCAAATCTGATAATTCTGAAGATTACAATGAATCTTTTTCCTTAAGTGAACTACACGAGGCTCTAAACAAAGCTCATGATACATCATCTGGGCCGGATGATATCCATTATCAATTATTGAAACATCTACCGGAATCATCTCTTTTAACCCTCTTGTTCATTTTCAATAATATTTGGGAATCTGGGCATTTTCCTTCTTCTTGGCATGAGGCTACCATCATCCCTGTGCCCAAACCAGGGAAAGATCACACGAATCCTTCTAATTACCGTCCAATAGCTTTAACAAGTTGCATCTGTAAAACAATGGAACGAATGATCAACAGGCGTCTTGTTTGGTATTTGGAATCTTATCACCTGATAACTGATATTCAGTCAGGTTTCAGACATCAGAGGAGCACCATTGATCATCTCGTTGGTTTAGAATCTTTTGTACGCAATGGTTTCATTAATAAACAACATGTAGTATCAATCTTTTTTGATTTAGAGAAGGCATACGATACAACATGGAAATATGGCATCTTAAAAGATCTCCATGATATGGGTCTTCGTGGCCGTATGCCTGATTTTATCACCCGGTTTTTAGAAGATAGAAAATTCAAAGTTCGAGTGGGCTCCACATTATCTGAGATGTATGATCAGGAAATGGGGGTTCCTCAGGGCAGTATTTTATCAGTGACACTATTTAGCATAAAAATCAACAGTCTTGCTAAAGTCTTGAATGACAATATTAATGGTTTGTTATTTGTTGATGATTTTAATATATCATGTCGTGGTGCCAATATGAATACCATAGAAAGACAGTTACAACTCTGTCTAAATAAAATACATAAATGGTCTCAAGAAAACGGTTTTAGGTTTTCGAAAACTAAAACCTGTTGTGTCCATTTTTGCAACAAACGGAAGGTACATAAAGAACCAGAATTGACTTTAAATGACATTCCTATCAAAGTGGTCACGGAAACAAAGTTTTTGGGTATTGTCTTTGATCATAAATTATCTTTTATACCTCACATTAAATATCTGAAGGCTAGATGTTTGAAAGCACTTGATATTCTTAAAGTGGTATCAAACGCTAAATGGGGTGGAGATAGAGACACATTATTGCACATCTATAGAACCTTGATAAGATCCAAACTTGACTATGGTTGTTTCATTTACGGTTCAGCCCGTAAATCATATATCCGAGAACTTGACACAATTCACCACCAAGGACTTCGATTGTGCCTTGGAGCATTTAGGACATCGCCCATTGACAGTTTGTATGTGGAGGCAAATGAACCCTGTCTTAATTTGAGACGCATCAAACTGGCATTACAATATGTCACTAAACTTCGCTCCAATCCATCTATTCCTACCTTTAACCATGTATTCTCTCCTCTGTATAAGCATTTGTATGACAGAAAACCAAACATAATTCCACCACTTGGCATTCGCATGGAATCACATGTCCATAATGCTCATTTAAATCTTTCTGCTATTGCTGAATATAGAGTACCAGCAATGCCTCAGTGGCAATCTATACAACCTGTCGTTAATTTAGAACTGACAAAACTAAAGAAATCTGAAACCCATCAATTATCTTATCAACAAGCATTCCATGAATTGAAAAGCAACTACCAATCTCATACCAGTATTTACACAGATGGGTCAAAAGATGATGAGAAAGTATCAGCAGCAGCGGTTACAAACAGCTGTACTATGTCAATACGATTAACGGATGGAAGCTCCATTTTCACGGCAGAAGCACAGGCTATACTATTAGCTTTGCGTCATATTGAAAAGTCTCTTGACACCAGTTTTCTCATATTTTCTGATAGTCTGTCCTGTTTACAGGCAATCAAAAACCAAAAAGTGGATCATCCATTTTTAGCTGAAATTTTAAGGTGTCATCTCAATTTATCAGTCGCTGGAAAAGATATAATTTTTTGTTGGCTGCCCAGTCATGTTGGCATCAGTGGCAACTGTAAGGCAGATTCTTTGGCAAAAAACGCTCTTAATAAACCAAAGTCAAACACAAAACTCCCATATTCTGATCTGAAACCTTCCATCAGACAATATGTGAATGATCAATGGCAAAAATCTTGGAATACCAAGACTCTGAACAAACTTCATGCTATCAAACCACAGATTGGAGGTCATGCATGTTCTGGTTTACATCGTTATGATGAAGTTGTTTTACAGCGGTGCCGCATTGGCCATAGTTATTATACACATTCGTTTTTATTGAAGGGTGAAGATCCACCTTTTTGTATCCCCTGCAATAGTCCAAATACTATCAAGCACATTTTGCTTGATTGTGTAGATTTTGCACTCATCAGACAACACTTTTATGATAATGTTCATACCCTATCTGAACTTTTTAATTCAGTTTCTAATCACTTGATTTTAGCATATTTAAAAGAAATCAAACTGTATGATAAAATATAGCCTCTTATCTGAACAATCAGTTTTTACTCTTGACTGTGATATTGACTGAAGTTTTAGTGATTTTCAACATCACTTTTATTATATTTGATTCCCTATGGTCCGATTAGACATTTTTTCGCCGCGAATAGCTGCAAGATTGCTGATGCGGCGTTAAGCAAAACTCACTCACTCACTCACTAGTTTGAACTGTAACTAAAATGAAATTCAGCTAATTTGAAAGGAATGTAGAGTATGGCAGGTGTCACATGACACTATGTGGATAAAATGAACCGCCAACTCGACGAAGTCAAAACTTAACCCCAAAATGTGGTTTTAGCGTTTGAGCTGACATTGTGGAAGGGTTTGGACTGCTTGCCATTGAGAAGGTTACCTCTGTAACCGAATATTCTAATTCTCTGATATTAAAGACATGTGAGATACATTCAATAACAGATAACACTCTATCACTTGTATCGGTGTCAGCAATAAGACAAACGTGTTTCAGGACATGCCTATAAAAGAGAATGTCGACAGGAGAATATCACTACTTGTTCTTTGGATCCAAGATGGCGTCCTTCGTGCTTGTTCTCCTGCTGTTCGCGTGCTCAGTCCAGCTATCGTTCTCGCATGGACGTCCGACATACGTCGACAAATACAATACGACAAATACGATGTGTACACTGGCTAAACAGTACTTTTCTGACTACTGTCAAGTCAAACAAGCGTCAGGACCCGCACCAGACCGAAACCCCGGGAAGCAGACGCGAGGACTAAGGAAACCATGGTCAAGGAATCCAAAATCAAGGAAAGCCAAATCAAGGAAACCCAAATCAAGGAATCCCAAATCAAGGAATCCCGAATCAAGGAATCCCAAATCAAGGAAACCATGGTCAAGGAATCCAAAATCAAGGAAACCCAAATCAAGGAAACCCAAATCAAGGAATCCCAAATCAAGGAAACCCAAATCAAGGAGACGCAAATCCAGGAAACCCAAATCCAGGAAACCAAAATCAAGGACCACAGCATCACCGACCCCACCACCACCGACCACAGCACCACCGACCCCACCACCGACCACAGCACCACCGACCCCGGATTGATCCCCGGACCTTGCGCTCTCCGGGCGAACCAATAGACAACGGAGGCGGTAATACAAGAGGGTTCACTGGTCGGGAAACAAAAAGCGTCTGTGAACAGGTACTCAGAAACTTCAGCTCTATATAAATTGATAAAATTAGATCACTGCACTGAACGTCACTCATTTCGTTTCGTTGTCTACATTGTGTTTCGTTTTTATGATTAACTAAACAGCCTGTTAACTTATTATTGTTAATTATTACACGTGATGTAATTATTACTTAACATATTATAATGGTTATAATTGTTTGTCGCCATATAAAAAAAAATATAATGCAACAAAACCTTTACCCTATTCATAAAAAACAAAGCGACAAAACCCTTTCCATAATCAATAGAAAACACTGCATAAAGCAGAGTCGATTGTAAAATTCCGACTATATGATGAGCATGTGTTTATGAATCAGTATCAAAGATTAATGATACCAGGTGTTCGCGAAAAGGTAAGCGTATCCTGCCCCACCGGTTGCACCCCTCACAAACACATGCAAAGGCAAGTCAATTGTTCACCCGAGTATGTTGATGTGCATTTTGGGGCAATGGCGACGACATGCTAACGTGGTATGATTTCAACACCTATTTCAATTAAAAGAAATAAGGTAAATTCTTATGTTTTTGGTATGTAATATGTATACTTTTCCTATAAACTACTGTCTGTCAATCACGGACATGAATGTCTGCCACATATACCGAGATTCTCGACCTGAGTAAAATACAGTTCTGTTCTGAATGTTTCTTGTGAACATAGAAAACTGTAACAAATGTTATATTGGGATAACACTTCCTTAGTAAAGTACACACTGTAATACTTTTGAGGATTGTACTTTACTAAGGAAGTGTTATCCCAATATAACATCAGTTAAATCTGATCACTTTCTAAATGGCATCGTGTATTCATAGAAAGCTGGACCAAACGTTGTTCCCGAGCAAGGATGTACTGTGTTGTTGAGTCACTCAACGTTTGTCAGAGATGACATCGAGCTATGGAAGTGATCAACATCACCACAAACATACACACCCTGTGATGTTAAATGTCAATCAATGACACGTTCATAAATGTGCTTAGGATTTAAACGTGTTTAGACTCAACGTATTCACAATCCTAATGTACTCTGTACATGTAAATGTACTCTGTATTCTGTACATCACATGCTTGATAACGGTGTTAGAACCTACTCCAAAACCTCATTCCTAGTTGTAATAAATAAGTTGTTCATCTATATATCTTATCCTTACAATCGTAAGGTCTGTGAAGCAACAAGTCAGGTCAAACTCGTCTATGGGCAGTAGCACAGAGACACGGTAACCGCAGCAATACTTGATCTTGACAAAGGTGCAGAGCGAGATCAAAGGGCGATGCGAGGCCGATCCCTATTGTTGTCACAGTTGTTCCATTTGATGAAGTACTGTCACGAGTCCTCTCTCTGTCTCAAATCACAGCCGAATGTTGGAGATCCGTGGATATCATATCAGTGTATATTGTGAACAACTCGAACAAACGGCACTTTTCAGTATCCACTCAAGACCAACGAACCGACGGCCCTGGGCCCGTTTCACGAAGCAATCGTAAAGTTACGACTGCCGTAACTCCCATAACTCAACACAGGCTTACACAGACTAACTTACCCCTGCGATCGCGTCGTCAAACGGGGCCCGGCGCCTGTGTTGTTCTCCAGGTACATATAACACTGACGTGATAAGTGTAAAGTTTGTCAACACTACCAGGATATAATGGCACTTGACGTCACCAACACGGATATTTACTCTGCTAGGTTATGTAAGCTAATAACAGCTTCACCATGCACCAGTTCAGTGAACCATGACTCCTGCGTGAATCTGTATTTAACAAAGCGAAATATAAACCAAACACATTCAGTGTCTTAGGTTTTAATGGATAAACGTATTTCGACTGGAAGATGTTATTAACATATGGTTATCCGATCAATCACTGAAAATGCTATCACACAATGATGTGAGGTGGAATGGAGTATAACGTCGCATTCCTGATTTCTGACTTTAGCCACTTACATGTACGTATGTGTGGCTGCTTGTACTCGTCCGGTTTTATAGTGCTAGACCACTGAGATACCATGCCGCAGTGTAACATAACACCCCACTCAGATACAGTATACTGACTCCAAGCCGACCAGTCCTTGTTTTAGCCCCTTAATGACGAGCGCCAGACAGGGTAACGACAAGTACCATCTCTTAACATCTTTTGGAATGAGACGTCCGGGTTTCGGATCCCCGACCTTCCGGTCTCCCGACAAACGCTCTACCACCGAGCCACGGAGTCCTATTAAAGTTTTAAACACATTTAGATTTGATAATGTGTTTAGATTGTAGATAGAATGCTAAACATATACTCCTTCAAAAAGTCGGGAATGTTGAGATATAAATTTCATGATCGGTCGTAAGAATAAAGATCGGCTTTGAAAAACGACCAAAGGACGGTTTGGAAATAAATCATAAAATTACACATGGACCATGCACCTCCTTGCACCCGGTTAGGTTGTCATTCTCTGAGCAATTGGTATTGTGAACTTTTATTATCCACAGCAACACGTTAGTTCTTTTCTTGGAATTTGGAACAGGTTTCTGCAGTTACAAAATGTTAACAATCGGCTCCGCACAAGGTGCAAATAACTGAGTACCTCCAGCTGCGAAACATTACCAGAATCACCTTCTGCAAGAGGAGTTGACAGGACTCTCTTAATTTGTCATTGGAAGATTAGTTTGGACCATGCCATTCCGTATGAACAAATGCTTGACCAATCGTGGCGGTATGTAGTGTTTCAGCATGAGTAATTTTTATTCGGTTTCTGCTGGCTAAAAAAGGCTTTGTTGTATTTTCCTTATTTCATGTATTGTCCGAAATGGCCGGACGTATCCTGCAAGCACGCTGGATGTATACATTCATGAAAGGAACTATTTTAAAATCGTTTTCCTGTAGGACCAGATGGTGAGTGAGTTTGGTTTAACGCCGCTTTTAACAGTATTCCACTTATATCACGGCGGGGGACACCAGAAATGGGCTTCACACATTGTACCCATGTCGGGAATCGAACCTGGGTCTTCGGCGTGACGAGCGAACGCTTTAACCACTAGGCTACCCGACCGCCCCGTGGCGTGAATGAAAGTGACTAACCCCTTTCCATTTTCTTCAAAAACCTGCCAAAGTCAGAGTCGATAATACGATGTCGACTATATCATGTTCATGTGTTTATGCATCACTTTCCAAAAGGTGTACCTTTCCTGCCTCATCGGTGGCACCCGTCGTAAACACATACCAAAGCAAGTCAATTGATAACCAGAAGAACAAAACACGAACCATAGTAAGAATAAAGAATTGCATCAGACATCCATTTTTGTTTCTGAATTTGCTAATGACCCCTACATGTCAACACTAAAACATTTTGAAAGCTTTACTGAGGCCTTACTGAAATCTTGATTAAACAACGTCTCAGGCTCTTTGGAATCTTGGTACAAGGAGCATGCTCGATTGTACCTCGGAAATTGTGAAAGAGCTGAAGCTGCAGTTTTTGACATTCTACCAGGGATTAATCGTACAGTTGATCATGAAGTCATCTCAAATAAGTGACTTGGATGATTGACAGGAAAATTAGAACACATTAAACCCGTCCGTCAATAAAAGTGTTTTATCCAAACTACTCTATATTACTAATTTACGTATGTATCCGGACATTGGTGACAGTCTTTCTTGGTTAATTTCCCTCAATACTTTCAATCTTGGAACATAATTCAAAATTATGAACCAACACAGTATTTTATTTAAGTTTAATGAAATTTTCCTGTTTCCTCAATAAAATCGAGTGCCGCTTTTAGAAACAGAGTAAAAGAATGATGTTACACGTCCTTAACAGTTAGCTGTTATGTATTCATCGCAGTATCAGCGTGTTCATCTGCAGCTATACAATTTGGTAGAAACATTTAAGTAAACTAAGCGGCAAAAGAAAGTATAGGTTGGCAATTTGTAATTTTCCTAAAATCAGCGATAAATGGTGGAAAGTGGGTATGGGGAATATGACTGCTCAGGAAAGGGTACCAAAAAACATCTCACCCGTAGGCGCCACCTTTGACGGCGCTCGTGCGGTGACAAAAAAATGGCGAAATAGGTTTCCCGCCCATGGCATAAACTGCACGTGCATGTTAGCTGTATAAATGCGTTCGTCTGCAGGGTATAACCACACGTGACGAAAGCACACAAAAGAAATACCACGAGTGTCACAGGAGCAGAGAGAGAGAGGGAGCCATCGGTATGGCCGAAATTGGGGCAACACAGGTCCAAGATTTGGTTGTACACCACTGACAGTAGCCAGGCTGATTCAACGGTACAGGCAGACAGGGAGGACACAGGACAGGCCTAGAACCGGACGACCCCGAGTAACAACACCACTGGAGTACGGTCAGATACGGCTCATTCACCTGCGAAACAGATTCGTAACGGCGACGGCGTCGGCGATGGCGACGGCAGCGTTGGGAAATCCCATAAGCCAGCGTACAGTACTACGACAACTTCGTTCCGAGGATTGGTACTCACTGCTAAATATCGACGCCTGATGAGCGAGGCAGGTTCGACGCTGGCAAGTGAGAAACTGGCGTCGGGTGCTGTTTACTGATGAAAGTCGGTTTAACTTGTTTCGAAATGTCGGCAGAGACGCAAAGGGGAACGTTTGGCTCCGGCGTGTATTCGAGAGGTCCATCCATTCGGCGGGGGATGTGTCATGGTGTGGGGCGGTACTTGTTGAGATTAGAAGACTGATTTGGTGATTATACAGGGAAACCTGAACGCTGTGCAGTACAGAGACCAAGTGTTGCAACCAGTTGTGCTTCCGTTCTTACAAAACCAACAGCAGGGGACATTGTTTCAACACGACAATGCCAGGCCCCATACTGCAAGACTGACTCGGAACTTTCTAAACCAGCAGAACGTTGACGTTTTGTCCTGGCCGTCCCACTCACCTGATATGAATCCTATTGAACATCTGTGGGATCATCTTGACAGACAGATTAGAGCACGCCATCAGCCTCCCGTCAACAGACAAGAATTGCAGCAGGCCCTGAGAGACGAGTGGCAACGGATTACAGTCCACGTCATCGGAAGACTGACGTCATCGATGAGGCGGCCTATCACAGCATGCATTGAGGCAGCTGGAGGTCATACAGGCTATTGGATTTTTTGGTGACATTTCAGACCACCTTTGGAAATGAAATTTCTTTCCACACCATTGTTTAACTTGAACTTAAATTACCTGTGAATGCACAATATCATTCAAACTATAGTTGATCAATCATTTGTTACCCCTCCCTAGATTATATTATAATTCACAACAAAACCTCTTCTTGTTATTTTTTTTATTGGTCATGGAACTCGACCTATACTTTCTTTTGCCGCTCAGTTTACCTTATGTCCTCTTTTTGCTACGTTGGTGTGTATTCAAATACACATTATTTGTTAGAATCATTTACATATTGGAAATATTAGTTTGAACTGTAACTAAAATGAAATTCAGCTAATTTGAAAGGAATGTAGAGTATGGCAGGTGTCACATGACACTATGTGGATAAAATGAACCGCCAACTCGACGAAGTCAAAACCTAACCCCAAAATGTGGTTTTAGCGTTTGAGCTGACATTGTGGAAGGGTTTGGACTGCTTGCCATTGAGAAGGTTACCTCTGTAACCGAATATTCTAATTCTCTGATATTAAAGACATGTGAGATACATTCAATAACAGATAACACTCTATCACTTGTATCGGTGTCAGCAATAAGACAAATGTGTTTCAGGACATGCCTATAAAAGAGACTGTCGACAGGAAAATATCACTACTTGTTCTTTGGATCCAAGATGGCGTCCTTCGTGCTTGTTCTCCTGCTGTTCGCGTGCTCAGTCCAACTATCGTACTCGCATGGACGTCCGACATACGTCGACAAATACGATACGACAAATACGATGTGTACACTGGCTAAACAGTACTATTCTGACTACTGTCAAGTCAACCAAGCGTCAGGACTCGCACCAGTCCGAAACCCCGGGAAGCAGACACGAGGATTAAGGAAACCATGGTCAAGGAATCCAAAATCAAGGAAACCCAAATCAAGGAAATCCAAATCAAGGAATCCCAAATCAAGGAATCCCGAATCAAGGAATCCCAAATCAAGGAAACCCAAATCAAGGAATCCAAAATCAAGGAAACCCAAATCAAGGAAACCCAAATCAAAGAATCCAAAATCAAGGAAACCCAAATCAAGGAGACGCAAATCAAGGAAACCCAAATCAAGGAAACCCAAATCAAGGACCACAGCATCACAGACCCCACCACCTCCGAACACAGCACCACCGACACCACCACCACCGACCACAGCAGCACCGACTCCACCACCACCGATCACAGCACCGACCACAGCACCAGCGACTCCACCACCGACCACAGCACCACCGACCCCAACACCGACCACAGCACCACCGACCACAGCAGAATCAACAATGCCGACAGTCGCGGATAAAACCTTTTGTATGAACCTTTCCTTTCCCTTGATATCAATGCTGTACATGTAGACATTATGTCAGATTGTTTGAGTCCTTAGAAACGTGGAGACGTTTGTGTTGGGTCGGTCTTCGATACACTAGTATTTGTTCCATGTGTAATGATATTCAGAGCCTTGGTGTTGTGCATTAGGTCCTAATCTCAAATATAATCTTATAAATGGCAGCTCATTTGGACATGCATGGTATCACACTGAGTTTTGGTTTCAAGACACTTATTTAGAATTGTAGGCCTTTAAGTATTTTACAATAGAGAAGTGTTCCTTTGAAGGTAGAAGAGTTACAGTGAGAATGTTGAATGCATACTGGAGTTTATTGAATTGTTTTTTATCTTGATTTCAGTAACTAGGTGCACACAAAGATGTGTCCGCAGCGACCTAGTGGCTTCACTGTGTGGTACTGGGACGCTGGAGGCGAAATGTGACAATCTTCTAGTTGCCGAGTATGTGGGCTCGTATACCTGCTGTTCAGGTTAACACAGGTAAGCCTCACACCTTATTGTAAATGTTTACATAATTGTGATGCCGGCAAACACATTCCTTTCGTAAATTGTATAGAACTGTTTCTGTTTCAACACATTATCTAAACAATACTTGCATCAGTGTATCAGTACAAACAATTCAGACAGCTGAAATAGCGCCATGTTAAACAACGACTTGTAGAGTATTGATGGCTTTGCCAGTAAATTTAACACCAATATGTTGATGCCCATATGGAGTAATTCAATTAGTTCACAAATATAAATTGTCAATGCGAGAGAATAACCGGACTATCCAACGAAACAGATTCCATTTGAAAATTTTATGAATGAACCATTGAAAATTAGGGATGACCAATGGTGTTCCCCAAAAGGGTAAGCATCCGCCATTCAAACAATTTGCATAAAAATGTAAGTATTTATTGCCTGACGCCACGACATGGGCCCTTTGTTCCCAATCAAGTAGGTATACAACAATCCATGACTTACCACCAGCGTAATTTCGGACACAGTTTTGTTTTTATATTTTAGCGGACGTCGGAACATCTCACTGCATACGGAACTGGGTGAAATAGTGTCTTGGTATGGAGGGGAATCCAAGTTCAACCCCTATGTGTGGTAGATCGATTACAATGGTTAACCGGGCATCAGTTGCCCTTGGTAACAGTTTAGTTAAGATTCTCTGCGAAGGTACTGTCAATATTAATAGTATGCACAATTATCAATTATCACGGTTGTACACAAAATGTTACATATCAGTTGGATATAGATTTTTCTTCTTCCTATACCTAAATATAGATAAACTGATGTTCCAGCAATTTGTGTTTTGTCTTCACTTCGTGATGGGCGGTGGGGTAGCCTGGAGGTTAAATCGTTCGTGGGCCGGGTTCTATTCCCCACATGAGTACAATATGTGCAATCTCATGTTGGATTATGACCAGCTAAGGAAGCAGTGATCCAAAATGGCCTTACGCTTCTGGAATCCAACATGTCCCCTGAGGTCACACATCCCTGAGTTCATTTAGCTGTGGAAGTGAAGCCGTGTTTGATTAATCAGCAGTTATGAAGATGATGCAATGTCATCATATCGTTCCTAACTTTGTTGATAGGAACCTCACATCAAACCGTTTAGTAACTGTCCTTTCACCTGATGGTCACGTGGTGACTGTGTTGATGGCGAGGCGTCCACGTAGGCAAGAGATGGTGATGTGAGTGCAAATGTCTAGCACCCGACTGACTGCACAGGTGTGAATACCCCCTAGGGAGTTGAGAACGATAACTGGATGTGAGGTGTTTAACGTCGCGTCCAAGATGATTGCACTTGTATAACGACGTGCATGCACATGCGTGTGTGTGGCTGCTTGTACTGGTCCGAACAAATGCCGACTTTATAGAGCAAGCACACTGAGATACCACGTCGCAGTTTAACATGAATATCCCAGTCAGACACAGTATACTGACTTCGAACAGACCATGTTTTCCCCCTTCATGCCGAGCGCCAGACAGGATAACAACAAGTACCATCTTTGAACGTACATGTTTATTCGATATGACAAGGCCGGGGATCGATCCCCGGACCTTGCGCTCTCCGGGCGAACGCTCTACCAATAGACAACGGAGGCGGTAATACAAGAGGATTCACTGGTCGGGGAACAGAAAGCGCCTGTGAACAGGTACTCAGAAACTTCAGCGCTATATAAATTGATAAAATTAGATCACTGCACTGAACGTCACTCATTTCGTTTCGTTGTCTACATTGTGTTTCGTGTTTATGATTAACTAAACAGCCTGTTAACTTATTATTGTTAATTATTACACGTGATGTAATTATTACTTAACATATTATAATGGTTATAATTTTTTTGTCGCCATATAAAAAAAATATAATGCAACAAAACCTTTACCCTATTCATAAAAAACAAAGCGACAAAACCCTTTCCATAATCAATAGAAAACACTGCATAAAGCAGAGTCGATTGTAAAATTCCGACTACATGATGAGCATGTGTTTATGAATCACTATCAAAGATTAATGATACCAGGTGTTCGCGAAAAGGTAAGCGTATCCCGAGTATGTTGATGTGCATTTTGGGGCAATGGCGACGACATGCTAACGTGGTATGATTTCAACACCTATTTCAATTAAAAGAAATAAGGTAAATTCTTATGTTTTTGGTATGTAATATGTATACTTTTCCTGTTAACTACTGTCTGTCAGTCACGGACATGAATGTCTGCCACATATACCGAGATTCTCGACCTGAGTAAAATACAGTTCTGTTCTGAATGTTTCTTGTGAACATAGAAAACTGTAACAAATGTTATATTGGGATAACACTTCCTTAGTAAAGTACACACTGTAATACTTTTGAGGATTGTACTTTACAAAGGAAGTGTTATCCCAATATAACATCAGTTAAATCTGACCACTTTCTAAATGGCATCGTGTATTCATAGAAAACTGGACAAAACGTTGTTCCCGAGCAAGGATGTACTGTGTTGTTGAGTCACTCAACGTTTGTGAGAGATGACATCGAGCTATGGAAGTGATCAACATCACCACAAACATACACACCCTGTGATGTTAAATGTGCTTAGGATTTAAACGTGTTTAGACTCAACGTATTCACAATCCTAATGTACTCTGTATTCTGTACGTCACATGCTTGATAACGGTGTTAGAACCTACTCAAAAACCTCATTCCTAATTGTAATAAATAAGTTGTTCATCTATATATCTTATCCTTTCAATCGTAAGGTCTGTGAAGCAACAAGTCAGGTCAAACTCGTCTATGGGCAACAGCACAGAGACTCGGTGACCGCAGCAATACTTTATCTTGACAAAGGTGCAGAGCGAGATCAAAGGGAGATGCAAGACCGATCCCTATTGTTGTCACAGTTGTTCCATTTGATGAAGTACTGTCACGAGTCCTCTCTGTCTCAAATCACAGCCGAATGTTGGAGATCCGTGGATATCATATCGGTGTATAATGTGAACAACTCGAACAAACGGCACTTTTCAGTATCCACTCAAGGCCAACGAACCGACGGCCCTGGGCCCGTTTCACGAAGCAATCGTAAAGTTACGACTGCCGTAACTCCCATAGCTCAACACAGGCTTACACAGACTAACCTACCCCTGCGATCGCGTCGTCAAACGGGGCCCGGCGCCTGTGTTGTTCTCCAGGTACATATAGCACTGACGTGATAAGTGTAAAGTTTGATAGCACTACCAGGATATAATGGCACTTGACGTCACCAACACGTATATTTTCTGAATCTGTAGTTGACAAAGCGAAATATAAACCAAACACATTCAGTGTAAGAGTTTTAATGGATAAACGTATTTCGGCTGGAAGATGTGATTAACATATGGTTATCCGATCAATCACTGAAAATGCTATCACATAATGATGTGAGGTGGAATGGAGTATAACGTCGCATTCCTGATTTCTGACTTTAGCCACTTACATGTACGTATGTGTGGCTGCTTGTACTCGTCCGGTTTTATAGTGCTAGACCACTGAGATACCATGCCGCAGTGTAACATAACACCCCACTCAGATACAGTATACTGACTCCAAGCCGACCAGCCCTTGTTTTAGCCCCTTAATGACGAGCGCCAGACAGGGTAACGACAAGTACCATCTCTTAACATCTTTTGGAATGAGACGTCCGGGTTTCGGATCCCCGACCTTCCGGTCTCCCGACAAACGCTCTACCACCGAGCCACGGAGTCCTATTAAAGTTTTAAACACATTTAGATTTGATAATGTGTTTAGATTGTAGATAGAGGTTCTACTACACCAAATCAGTACCAGTTTGGAGAGTGCGGTTTTCGTAGGGAGCCTTCAGTGCAGATCGAGAGATATCTGCAGGCTGTGATTGGAGGATATTCTGTAAGATTTTTATGTCTTTCAAATGTACATCCATCCAGTTATTAAAACTGACCATGTTTTTCTATATTTAGTACTGTCTTTTTCAACATGATGACTTATGCTGAATGTGACCACAGCTATTTTCAAGTAGGTGACATTTGGTGCGAAACTGGGGGTGGTGTGTTTAGCTTCCGGTACTCGGAAAAGGAGCTGGCTAAGCTAGTCATTTTTATTTTTTTTATTGCTGCTCTAAGGCCAAACTGTGCACACACGTACAGGTAATAGCTGTTGAATGCTTAGTTATTTAAAAAAAAATCATAACGTTACTATAGAAGTCTATGGGAAAACATTTGGTTGTGTGTAACCTGTAGGGTGAGTGCACATTTCAGTAATTCATACTTTACATGCTTTTCTGTTTATATTTCACCATGGATACACCATGGAGGCAAATTTAAAAATAATGACAGTGAAGTTGGGGACATTTTGGGTTAAATGGAGCATTTGGATGGGCTGGAAATGAATGTTGCTTCGCATTGTGGTCGATCTCAGCATGAACCCCCCAGGGTACCTCTGTCCAACAAACCCTCCTCCTGCCTTCTGAATTTGTTGAAACTGATGAATTTGACAACAAATTAGGATAAAGTCACCACTGCCACAACAATTTCTGCCTTGTGTCAATCGCTTGCCAGTCAAGTTACGCGATGCCGTTATCTTGAATATGAAGCATGTACACTGCTGACAGCAGAATATGTCAAACATCCCCTTATTTATAGTAAACAATGTAGCATACCAATATGTCTTTCTGTTAGGTGCTCTTGTATGAATGAATGATGCTATTTTTCTATTAAGTTTCTTAAAACAGACTTATTTTTCACTCATATAACTTTCAAATAATTATTTTGTCCCCTCAAGAACTGACTCCTGGCTGTTATATCCAAACTGGTTTGCCATTTGATATTGTCTGAACACTTTTTTCAGCTTTTCACATGCCTGATGTTGACTGGGGAGGTATATGTGCACTCATGCAGAAGAAGTAGGAGTTTCGACATCGAATTTGGCATTTGGAGAAGCTGATCCGAAGTCCGGTGTTGGCAGTGTGTGATCGACAACCCTTGTTTTGCCTGGCTGCGCTTTATTACCTTGTAGAAGTTGTGGAACTTGGACATGTAGGTACAGTAAGTACATTTAAGAACCCCAGTCCACTTGAGGCCCCTCTGTTGCTCACTATCAAGTGCCATAATAAGATGACCCTCATGCACTAGACATTTCTGACAGTGCTCCCTTAATGCCTCACTGTGCAGTTTTTTAGTTTGCAAACATGAAGTAAGGGCTATACACCAGTCCCAGAACCTGCTTAGATGAAAATAATACCCACTGGCTCTTTTGGAATGTAACATTATGGTTCTGAAATCATCTGTAAAGAATGTGATAGTGTTCGACAAAACTAAATTATCTCCCCTGTTTAGTAAAATGCATTGTATCTTTCATTCCCCTATAAACCCATAAATTATTGGAGAGAAACACTATTTTAAGCTGGTATTGCATGACACTGTTAATTGTGAATAAAAAGAATTACATTTATGTCAGAATAAGCTGTACATTTTCAAAATTATATGGAATTTTAACTTTGTTTCATTGAAACTGGCAAATAACTGAAATAAGCAAGTTTAGCCACCTTGAAACATTAAACAGTAAGAATGTTTGATGTCCTGTGAGTATTTTAAAGTCTTAACTAAATAAATCAATAGAGTTAAGTGTAATTTCCTTCCATGTTGTGGTTTCAAAAAGCTTTTTACTACTTGAGGGTCCATTTCAATTTCTCGGCTTTAATAGGCGGTATGGTTCACTGGTCAGTGTGTGAGATTGCTGTTAACAATGCACCCCTTTATTTCCTATTTTCTGGTAAAGTTCATTATCCAGCCTTACATATATGATGACTTTAAAGCTGCTTAATGTGTCCCTTGCTTATTGTTGGCCTGAATTCCATGCTCTCTGTCCAATTTTGAGATTTTTTTTCTGATTCCTTTCCATGTGTACTTATGTCATCAGCCTATATCATAGAGGATTATACTTTTGATTTTTGGAGTATATGAAAGCACAAACATTTGTGATAGCCCCTCCATAGATGATTTACCAAATGCTGACAGCCATTTGAGTGTTTAATTATATAAACAATGGATGGTGTAAGTTCGAGCAATCTCAAACAATATCAATCGCATCATGTCATGAGTGTCAAAACCATATTCCATGAATGTAGCAGACTCTGCTATGTTCTGATGATGTCAGCAAAGGAAGGCAAACAACAGACCACTACTCAATTTTAAATATGTATTGTAACTGGTTTTGAGGTTTAAAGATTTGTTCAATTTTTTTAGTCGAAAAAATATTTTAGGGTGATATGATCTATGCAGCCTCAATCATTTATAGAATTGACCCCTGACCACCATCTTTTATGAAATATAAATGAACTTCCATGGTCAGTGCATGAAGGTAAAATCTTCTTTATTAATACAGAAATGCCTTTTGTAAAACATTGATGAAGTGTACATCATTAAACTCTCACAACTCTTTCTGTGCATCAAAACTATGTATTCTGGTGCCATATAGACATGCTGGATAGGAACAAGTAGTGAAGCTTAATCCAATTTCCATTTTTTTTCTGAGAAGCTACATATATATACAACATATAAATCACAGATTTGACAAGTGCAAATATATTCTGATTTGTCTACAGGTTCTACTACACCAAATCAGTACCAGTTTGGAGAGTGCGGTTTTCGTAGGGAGCCTTCAGTGCAGATCGAGAGATATCTGCAGGCTGTGATTGGAGGATATTCTGTAAGATTTTTATGTCTTTCAAATGTACATCCATCCAGTTATTAAAACTGACCATGTTTTTCTATATTTAGTACTGTCTTTTTCAACATGATGACTTATGCTGAATGTGACCACAGCTATTTTCAAGTAGGTGACATTTGGTGCGAAACTGGGGGTGGTGTGTTTAGCTTCCGGTACTCGGAAAAGGAGCTGGCTAAGCTAGTCATTTTTATTTTTTTTATTGCTGCTCTAAGGCCAAACTGTGCACACACGTACAGGTAATAGCTGTTGAATGCTTAGTTATTTAAAAAAAAATCATAACGTTACTATAGAAGTCTATGGGAAAACATTTGGTTGTGTGTAACCTGTAGGGTGAGTGCACATTTCAGTAATTCATACTTTACATGCTTTTCTGTTTATATTTCACCATGGATACACCATGGAGGCAAATTTAAAAATAATGACAGTGAAGTTGGGGACATTTTGGGTTAAATGGAGCATTTGGATGGGCTGGAAATGAATGTTGCTTCGCATTGTGGTCGATCTCAGCATGAACCCCCCAGGGTACCTCTGTCCAACAAACCCTCCTCCTGCCTTCTGAATTTGTTGAAACTGATGAATTTGACAACAAATTAGGATAAAGTCACCACTGCCACAACAATTTCTGCCTTGTGTCAATCGCTTGCCAGTCAAGTTACGCGATGCCGTTATCTTGAATATGAAGCATGTACACTGCTGACAGCAGAATATGTCAAACATCCCCTTATTTATAGTAAACAATGTAGCATACCAATATGTCTTTCTGTTAGGTGCTCTTGTATGAATGAATGATGCTATTTTTCTATTAAGTTTCTTAAAACAGACTTATTTTTCACTCATATAACTTTCAAATAATTATTTTGTCCCCTCAAGAACTGACTCCTGGCTGTTATATCCAAACTGGTTTGCCATTTGATATTGTCTGAACACTTTTTTCAGCTTTTCACATGCCTGATGTTGACTGGGGAGGTATATGTGCACTCATGCAGAAGAAGTAGGAGTTTCGACATCGAATTTGGCATTTGGAGAAGCTGATCCGAAGTCCGGTGTTGGCAGTGTGTGATCGACAACCCTTGTTTTGCCTGGCTGCGCTTTATTACCTTGTAGAAGTTGTGGAACTTGGACATGTAGGTACAGTAAGTACATTTAAGAACCCCAGTCCACTTGAGGCCCCTCTGTTGCTCACTATCAAGTGCCATAATAAGATGACCCTCATGCACTAGACATTTCTGACAGTGCTCCCTTAATGCCTCACTGTGCAGTTTTTTAGTTTGCAAACATGAAGTAAGGGCTATACACCAGTCCCAGAACCTGCTTAGATGAAAATAATACCCACTGGCTCTTTTGGAATGTAACATTATGGTTCTGAAATCATCTGTAAAGAATGTGATAGTGTTCGACAAAACTAAATTATCTCCCCTGTTTAGTAAAATGCATTGTATCTTTCATTCCCCTATAAACCCATAAATTATTGGAGAGAAACACTATTTTAAGCTGGTATTGCATGACACTGTTAATTGTGAATAAAAAGAATTACATTTATGTCAGAATAAGCTGTACATTTTCAAAATTATATGGAATTTTAACTTTGTTTCATTGAAACTGGCAAATAACTGAAATAAGCAAGTTTAGCCACCTTGAAACATTAAACAGTAAGAATGTTTGATGTCCTGTGAGTATTTTAAAGTCTTAACTAAATAAATCAATAGAGTTAAGTGTAATTTCCTTCCATGTTGTGGTTTCAAAAAGCTTTTTACTACTTGAGGGTCCATTTCAATTTCTCGGCTTTAATAGGCGGTATGGTTCACTGGTCAGTGTGTGAGATTGCTGTTAACAATGCACCCCTTTATTTCCTATTTTCTGGTAAAGTTCATTATCCAGCCTTACATATATGATGACTTTAAAGCTGCTTAATGTGTCCCTTGCTTATTGTTGGCCTGAATTCCATGCTCTCTGTCCAATTTTGAGATTTTTTTTCTGATTCCTTTCCATGTGTACTTATGTCATCAGCCTATATCATAGAGGATTATACTTTTGATTTTTGGAGTATATGAAAGCACAAACATTTGTGATAGCCCCTCCATAGATGATTTACCAAATGCTGACAGCCATTTGAGTGTTTAATTATATAAACAATGGATGGTGTAAGTTCGAGCAATCTCAAACAATATCAATCGCATCATGTCATGAGTGTCAAAACCATATTCCATGAATGTAGCAGACTCTGCTATGTTCTGATGATGTCAGCAAAGGAAGGCAAACAACAGACCACTACTCAATTTTAAATATGTATTGTAACTGGTTTTGAGGTTTAAAGATTTGTTCAATTTTTTTAGTCGAAAAAATATTTTAGGGTGATATGATCTATGCAGCCTCAATCATTTATAGAATTGACCCCTGACCACCATCTTTTATGAAATATAAATGAACTTCCATGGTCAGTGCATGAAGGTAAAATCTTCTTTATTAATACAGAAATGCCTTTTGTAAAACATTGATGAAGTGTACATCATTAAACTCTCACAACTCTTTCTGTGCATCAAAACTATGTATTCTGGTGCCATATAGACATGCTGGATAGGAACAAGTAGTGAAGCTTAATCCAATTTCCATTTTTTTTCTGAGAAGCTACATATATATACAACATATAAATCACAGATTTGACAAGTGCAAATATATTCTGATTTGTCTACAGGTTCTACTACACCAAATCAGTACCAGTTTGGAGAGTGCGGTTTTCGTAGGGAGCCTTCAGTGCAGATCGAGAGATATCTGCAGGCTGTGATTGGAGGATATTCTGTAAGATTTTTATGTCTTTCAAATGTACATCCATCCAGTTATTAAAACTGACCATGTTTTTCTATATTTAGTACTGTCTTTTTCAACATGATGACTTATGCTGAATGTGACCACAGCTATTTTCAAGTAGGTGACATTTGGTGCGAAACTGGGGGTGGTGTGTTTAGCTTCCGGTACTCGGAAAAGGAGCTGGCTAAGCTAGTCATTTTTATTTTTTTTATTGCTGCTCTAAGGCCAAACTGTGCACACACGTACAGGTAATAGCTGTTGAATGCTTAGTTATTTAAAAAAAAATCATAACGTTACTATAGAAGTCTATGGGAAAACATTTGGTTGTGTGTAACCTGTAGGGTGAGTGCACATTTCAGTAATTCATACTTTACATGCTTTTCTGTTTATATTTCACCATGGATACACCATGGAGGCAAATTTAAAAATAATGACAGTGAAGTTGGGGACATTTTGGGTTAAATGGAGCATTTGGATGGGCTGGAAATGAATGTTGCTTCGCATTGTGGTCGATCTCAGCATGAACCCCCCAGGGTACCTCTGTCCAACAAACCCTCCTCCTGCCTTCTGAATTTGTTGAAACTGATGAATTTGACAACAAATTAGGATAAAGTCACCACTGCCACAACAATTTCTGCCTTGTGTCAATCGCTTGCCAGTCAAGTTACGCGATGCCGTTATCTTGAATATGAAGCATGTACACTGCTGACAGCAGAATATGTCAAACATCCCCTTATTTATAGTAAACAATGTAGCATACCAATATGTCTTTCTGTTAGGTGCTCTTGTATGAATGAATGATGCTATTTTTCTATTAAGTTTCTTAAAACAGACTTATTTTTCACTCATATAACTTTCAAATAATTATTTTGTCCCCTCAAGAACTGACTCCTGGCTGTTATATCCAAACTGGTTTGCCATTTGATATTGTCTGAACACTTTTTTCAGCTTTTCACATGCCTGATGTTGACTGGGGAGGTATATGTGCACTCATGCAGAAGAAGTAGGAGTTTCGACATCGAATTTGGCATTTGGAGAAGCTGATCCGAAGTCCGGTGTTGGCAGTGTGTGATCGACAACCCTTGTTTTGCCTGGCTGCGCTTTATTACCTTGTAGAAGTTGTGGAACTTGGACATGTAGGTACAGTAAGTACATTTAAGAACCCCAGTCCACTTGAGGCCCCTCTGTTGCTCACTATCAAGTGCCATAATAAGATGACCCTCATGCACTAGACATTTCTGACAGTGCTCCCTTAATGCCTCACTGTGCAGTTTTTTAGTTTGCAAACATGAAGTAAGGGCTATACACCAGTCCCAGAACCTGCTTAGATGAAAATAATACCCACTGGCTCTTTTGGAATGTAACATTATGGTTCTGAAATCATCTGTAAAGAATGTGATAGTGTTCGACAAAACTAAATTATCTCCCCTGTTTAGTAAAATGCATTGTATCTTTCATTCCCCTATAAACCCATAAATTATTGGAGAGAAACACTATTTTAAGCTGGTATTGCATGACACTGTTAATTGTGAATAAAAAGAATTACATTTATGTCAGAATAAGCTGTACATTTTCAAAATTATATGGAATTTTAACTTTGTTTCATTGAAACTGGCAAATAACTGAAATAAGCAAGTTTAGCCACCTTGAAACATTAAACAGTAAGAATGTTTGATGTCCTGTGAGTATTTTAAAGTCTTAACTAAATAAATCAATAGAGTTAAGTGTAATTTCCTTCCATGTTGTGGTTTCAAAAAGCTTTTTACTACTTGAGGGTCCATTTCAATTTCTCGGCTTTAATAGGCGGTATGGTTCACTGGTCAGTGTGTGAGATTGCTGTTAACAATGCACCCCTTTATTTCCTATTTTCTGGTAAAGTTCATTATCCAGCCTTACATATATGATGACTTTAAAGCTGCTTAATGTGTCCCTTGCTTATTGTTGGCCTGAATTCCATGCTCTCTGTCCAATTTTGAGATTTTTTTTCTGATTCCTTTCCATGTGTACTTATGTCATCAGCCTATATCATAGAGGATTATACTTTTGATTTTTGGAGTATATGAAAGCACAAACATTTGTGATAGCCCCTCCATAGATGATTTACCAAATGCTGACAGCCATTTGAGTGTTTAATTATATAAACAATGGATGGTGTAAGTTCGAGCAATCTCAAACAATATCAATCGCATCATGTCATGAGTGTCAAAACCATATTCCATGAATGTAGCAGACTCTGCTATGTTCTGATGATGTCAGCAAAGGAAGGCAAACAACAGACCACTACTCAATTTTAAATATGTATTGTAACTGGTTTTGAGGTTTAAAGATTTGTTCAATTTTTTTAGTCGAAAAAATATTTTAGGGTGATATGATCTATGCAGCCTCAATCATTTATAGAATTGACCCCTGACCACCATCTTTTATGAAATATAAATGAACTTCCATGGTCAGTGCATGAAGGTAAAATCTTCTTTATTAATACAGAAATGCCTTTTGTAAAACATTGATGAAGTGTACATCATTAAACTCTCACAACTCTTTCTGTGCATCAAAACTATGTATTCTGGTGCCATATAGACATGCTGGATAGGAACAAGTAGTGAAGCTTAATCCAATTTCCATTTTTTTTCTGAGAAGCTACATATATATACAACATATAAATCACAGATTTGACAAGTGCAAATATATTCTGATTTGTCTACAGGTTCTACTACACCAAATCAGTACCAGTTTGGAGAGTGCGGTTTTCGTAGGGAGCCTTCAGTGCAGATCGAGAGATATCTGCAGGCTGTGATTGGAGGATATTCTGTAAGATTTTTATGTCTTTCAAATGTACATCCATCCAGTTATTAAAACTGACCATGTTTTTCTATATTTAGTACTGTCTTTTTCAACATGATGACTTATGCTGAATGTGACCACAGCTATTTTCAAGTAGGTGACATTTGGTGCGAAACTGGGGGTGGTGTGTTTAGCTTCCGGTACTCGGAAAAGGAGCTGGCTAAGCTAGTCATTTTTATTTTTTTTATTGCTGCTCTAAGGCCAAACTGTGCACACACGTACAGGTAATAGCTGTTGAATGCTTAGTTATTTAAAAAAAAATCATAACGTTACTATAGAAGTCCATGGGAAAACATTTGGTTGTGTGTAACCTAGAATGCTAAACATATACTCCTTCAAAAAGTCGGGAATGTTGAGATATAAATTTCATGATCGGTCGTCAGAAGAAAGATCGGCTTTGAAAAACGACTACCAAAGGACGGTTTGGAACTAAATCATAAAATTACACATGGACCATGCACCTCCGTGCACCCGGTTAGGTTGTCATTCTTGATTTTGACACTTAAGAGAAAATCGTCCAATTGCTCTGAGCAATTGGTATTGTGAATTTTTATTATCCAAGGCAACACGTTAGTTCTTTTCTTGGAATTTGGAACAGGTTTCTGCAGTTACAAAATGTTAACAATCGGCTCTGTACAAGGCGCAAATAACTGAGTACCTCCAGCAGCGGAACATTAACAGCATCACCTTCTGCAAGAGGAGTTGACAGGACTCTCTTAATTTGTCATTGGAAGATTAGTTTGGACCATGCCATTCCGTATGAACAAATGCTTGACCAATCGTGGCGGTATGTAGTGTTTCAGCATGAGTAATTTTTATTCGGTTTCTGCTGGCTAAAAAAGGCTTTGTTGTATTTTCCTTATTTCATGTATTGTCCGAAATGGCCGGACGTATCCTGCAAGCACGCTGGATGTATACATTCATGAAAGGAACTATTTTAAAATCGTTTTCCTGTAGGACCAGATGGTGAGTGAGTTGGGTTTAACACCGCTTTTAACAGTATTCCACTTATATCACAGCGTGTCAGCTTTATGTGGGAGGAAAGCCCGAAGTGATGTATGTCTCAAAAGTTTAAATCTCACACAAGGATGTATCCTTCTCGAGGACATATTTCTCGGATGGGAATACAGGGTCACTCTTGTACCTCAGTAATATGAGTGCGATCTTAATTGCTACAATTCCCATTGTTATCCCGAGAATTAGAATAAACATGATAGTGTTTACCTTTGTAATACCGAAATTGTTGTCGGTGATGGCACTGTATATAATTATTCTTGTGATAGCTGACCCAAAGGTATAACGGGTGTACAGCTCATTACAAGCAACGTCAATCATACTGAGGACGACAACTGTCAGTATCATAATACTAAATGCAATTGTCGAGGCGGTGCTAGGACCAAGAGGTGAAACGGACCTGAAAGCAATAACTTTACTCAGCGAGTTAACTGCATGACTGAGACTCCATGTAAACATCGCAGACACTCCATTGCTTACAAACAATCGGAACAGGACATCATCATATCGCCTGCCTTGTTTCGCCAGATCAAACCTGGATCTGTAGAGTTGCAGGTGGGCCCTTCCAATGCAAATAGCAAAACAAACAGTGGACCCCAAAATAACAATAAAGGCCAACTCTAAAGCTTCTCTATCCAGGAGGAAGAGCCAGCTGATGTAGAGGAGAAGCCCCAGTATGTAGACTAGGAGGAAAAGAGTGGAGAAGAGGTAAGGGTGGTCGATGTGTGAACCGTTAGGACCCTTCCTGCAGTGGAGGGTTAGAGAATAGAGGATCCACAAAGCTTGCCAGGCAAAGACAGCGATGAAGATGTACGCTGACCACGTTCCCTGCGTCAACTCAGTCCGGAACATTTCAGGTTGGAAGGGTGCCAGGAATAAGCCTATAACCGAGAAAGGTTGTCAACAGTCTTATATTAAACATAATTTATCGTCCATAAAGACAAGGGGATTGGGCACAAGTACACCAAGTATTGCCGCTTTCTCCCTGACAGTGTGATATTGTGGAAGATAGTATTTTCTGGATTTATTGATTAGTTGTTTTACTTCAGTATGTTGTAAATACTGTTATTATGTATATTTTAGATAATGCAGAAACTTATTTATTGCATTTATTTCAGATTTATGAAGCAATCATCCATTGATGAACCTACACCAACTTTATTTCTCATTCAGGCTGCGTAAATGTTCGAGTGGTTGTTACCTAAGCATCATTAGTAAAGTCTTTTCTTAAGTTCTGCTCGTGGTAATCTTGAAGTTTGGTGATCAATCAAAGTTGCAATTGAAGCCCATGTGTTTTCTTGATTGGCTAGCTTTAAAACCTGTATCCAACGTCTTAAGTCCTCTGTAGACTTCACTGTACCTCCCACTCACACCATACGCGCTTCTTGGAAGAGACAAGATCAGTATTTTTAAGTTATTATTGTGTTCTATTTATGCAGAATGATATATTATTCACTGTTAGTAATTAATAAATGTATATATTTCATTTCATAGTATGTGTATCTGTGTTTTGTCCGAGTTGTGATTGGAACAGTTTGTGTATTCAGTAACTATTATGCAAACTACAGACAAAGAATAAGGGAAAAATTATTTGAACGTGACTTTCGTTCAGGGGTACATTTACAATATAAAAACGTGGCATTGCAACTCATCATTTAGTAACAATGAAATTACACATCATGCATGAACAGCACACGTAGGTGATGCCCGTCCGCACAGACGGCAAAGTTTGCACACCTATAAGGGAACTCACAACTATGCAATTGTTTTTTTGTTTATTGTTTGTTTGTTGTTTAACGACGGTTTGTAAATAATCGAGTCTGGACAAGACAATCCATTAACTGACATCATGAGTATCGATACATGCAATTGGGATACGATGACATGCATCAACCAAGTCACCGATCCTATCCACCTATTTGCCTTTTACGGCAAGCATGGGTTACTGAAGACCTATTCTGACCCGGATCTTCATGTGTTAAATGTTCACAGCGAATACTCTGACATAACGTAAAGAAAAGTTCATCGAGTGATCATGTCTGATTTTTAACCTTAGGTCTGTTACAGTTATGTTACAGGTTATTTTCACTTTGTTTATTCATTCCAGCAATATGTTACATATACAGAACAAGCATGGCATGTGATACTGTACATTGTAGACACCATCTTATACGATCTAGTGCAATAGATGTTAAATTACAGCATGATAGAATGTTGTTTTATACCAGATATATACTCAGACATTATAATCTGTTCATCAGTGCTTGCCACCTATTGTTGAAATTGGGAATGCTATTATTATCCATTGCTATGTATTTCTCAGCCCTGAATATGTCCTTCAGGATGTTTGTAAATGGTCCAAGACATACACAGGAGCTCGTTTAGTATTCTATATTTCCTAATTACTGAGAGAATAAACTGTTTAGAGACAGTGTCGAATACCTTTTCGAAATCTACAAGTAGAAATAACAATATTTTTCTTGTTTCAAACATCGAATCATATAAAAGTCGCCTATTTTCACTAATAATTGTCCTAGGAATAAAACCAGTTTGATTTTCATGAACAAGAATATCAGAAGTAATTTTAAGCCTGTTCGTTATGCAAGTACTGATAACTTTATATAAAGAATTCAAAATAGTTATTGGGAGCCAGTTTAAAGTCTTTTTTGTCTTTATTAGGTTTGGGGATGGGTATAATGACGCCTCTCTTCAGGGACAAAGTAAGCTGGTCTTTTTTGTAAGTTTCCTTAATATATCTAAAAACCCATAGTCCCAGACCACACCTCACCCCAACAGAGAACTTTAAGATTCAATAGTAAAAGCCGTCAATTCCAGGATTCTTATTATTTTTCATGTAATATACTGCTTTGGCAATTACTTTCAAATCTAAGTCCTATTCAAGACTGTTTACGTTTCCCAGGTATATCACAGCGTTAGGGAAAATGGAGGCTTGTTGTTAGTAATACTGCCTTTGCTAGATACAAACAGGATTCTGCATAATTCTGCGATCATAACTGTAAACTGGTCATGTGGAACTGGAAGTGTTGTGTTGTGGCTACTGTTGCTACCTGGTACACCTTGCTGAAACGCTGCACCGAACACCGCTGCAGAGACGAAGACCACGACAACGATGGCGTGGAGAGCCGATCGGGTGGCGTGATCATCCTTCATTGTGTGGCCAGACCTTGGGGAGTAAACGTGAGTGAGTGAATTTGATTTTACGCCGCTTTTAGCAATATTCCAGCAATATCACGGCGGGGGACACCAGAAATGGGCTTTACACATTGTACCCATGTCGGGAATCGAACCCGGGTCTTCGGCGTAACGAGCGAACGCTTTAACCACTAGGCTACCCGACCGCCCCGGGGAGTAAACGAGGAGTTGCAGGTAACCCTGGTGGTTGCACATTACCTAGCTCAGCTATGATGAATTACTTCCCTTGCCAGAGGTGGGCGTTGCAATTGTCTAGTAGCAAAACATCAAGTTGAGGATTTGCTGGAGTGATGATCACTAATTTCTATAAGTTGATTTGTACATTTTGGGTTGAGGACAATATACGGAGCATTGTACAACATAATTGATATAGCAAGACTCGATTTTTAAACATGATGTTTACAATCTGAATTGCTAATTATTCGAGTTCCAGGCTAATTTTCTGTTCAATACAACTCACCCTGAAAGAGGGGGCGCCACCTAGCGAGTGCCGGGTTCAGACGTGCAACACATGACCTCCGTTGAAACTGGTAAAATACAAAGTTTAAATCGCAAATATCAAAATATATGTTCTAACCCTTATCATACTTTAAGCCAGTAAACATGATGTGATGTGATAATGAACTTTATAGATCCAGAGTCGGCTGTTTCCAGTCAACCTTGTTCAAACACGTGCTGCACGTTCCGGCCGGCTCGGGGACCGGGCTATGGGGTGTGTTCTTCTTTTCGTTGCTTTTCATTCTGATAAGTAACGGTGTCGAGAAAAAAACCAGGACCTCCTAAAAGACAAGTGACTCCTGGTGGCGTGTTGAGTCCTAACGAACTTTTGAAAGAAATGCGTGAAATTTAAAGTGAAATGAATGAGAATTTCAGTATGCTGTCTACGAGAATAGGGAAAATGGAACGTGAATTATCTTCACTAGCAGACGACAGTGAACAGATACAGAAAAATGTTACATAACTGACAGAAAGGATTGATTTTCTCGAAGCAAGCAGTCGGAGGAACATCCTGCTGTTTTTCAATGTAAGTGAGACTTCTGAAGAAAAACCGTCGGATATTGAAAATACGATTACTAACATCATTGAAAGGACGATGAAAAAAGACGATGACGTCGGGATTGACAGTGTGAAGAGACTACCGAGTAAATCACTAGGCGCAAGACCCATTCTTGTGAAGTCCAAAGACTGTAAGTCTGCAGTGCTGAAATCATTAGGAAAACTTAAGGGAACTAAGATTGGGGTTGCAGAAGGAAGTGAGAGAATATAGGGCCAAATTGAAAGACCTCATGGATGAAGCTCATGAAAATAGAAGTTTCTCTGTGTTGAGATCTGATAGACTGATTATTGACAACGAAATGTATACATGGGACGATGTATCCAACACAACTAAGCTCGTAAAAACATTCTCAAAAAAGTTAAAGAATAAAGGTGTGGCCAAGGTCCTAACAACGTAAATATTATCCCCTTCGTCAAATGTATTTCATGGAACATTGAAGGTTTCAGTAAGCATTTACAGAAATCCGACTTTATTAATTTTATCAACAAATATGATCTAATTTCATTTGTGGAAACATAGTGTGATAATGACTGTGTGGACATTCAGGATTATACAGGTTTTAGTTCAATACGTGCTACAACACACGGTGCTATTAGAAACTTTGGTGGAAGCCAAGTTTACAAAAAGAAATCTATTGTAAACTTTTGTAATCTCCTTAAAGGTGACTCTTGTAATATATTTTGTTTAGAAATGGACATTTCAGATCATAGAAATGTTTACCATGCAACTGTTTACTATTCACCCGAAGGATCGAGTAAGCATGCAGACGAATCGTTTTTTGAAATACTAATAGCTGACGTTGCCAAGTTTAAAAAGGCAGATCAGGATTGTGACATCATTGTTCAGGGCGATTTAAATGCGCGGACAGGTGATGGCTCCTTTTGTGATTACATTGTTGATGACGATACCACATATTTGTCAATTGATGAAGATGTGGGATATATTGAGGATATCAAACTTCCACGAGTTTTTCAAAACAAGAGGATAAATTAGCGTGGACGTTCCCTAATTGATATGTGTAAACTAACAGGTCTAAGATTATGCAACGGCGTTAGTGGACTACGTTTTGTGCCTTGAAAAAACCTTTAACCTCATCACAAATTTTGAAGTACTTTACAGTCGAGTTGCAAGTTCGCACCTACTCTTTGAAATGGACACGGGGTCACGTTGACACTCCACAGGCAGAAATACCACCTCAACTTAGATACGTTTGGGATGAATCACAAGCTAACCGTTACCGTCAAAACTGGGATTGTTTACCAGAAAACCTTGTTAGGACTTTCAATTCGTGAATATCCAATGATGACAATCAAAATGCCTTTTCAACATTTCAAAATTTTATTGAATGTTGTGCAGACTTTTGTACAAAAAAACACCAAGAGAAATTCGAAAACGCACAAGGATGGGGCATAACTGGTTTGGTCAAGAATGTTGGGACGCACGTGCAACCGCTCGCCGTCTTCTCCGAGCATATCATGATTCTAGTAGTGACAACAACCGACAACGGTACATTGACTCGTGGAGGTCCGTACAGAAGCCTATGCAAACAGAAATCGACATCTGTGTTTCAGTGTTATATAACAGATATTAACAATGCTTTATCAACGCATAATAGTTGACAGTTCTGGTCTTCTTTTTTTTAAAAAAAGGTCATTTAAAAGTAATTAAATTTCACCTGATTTTTGGTTATTGTATTTCAATCATTTGTTCCAAGGCACTACTTTTGCTGAATGTGAGAAACAGTTTATACAGATGTTCAACATTTTGTAGAATCTATTAGTGAAGAGTTGATTAACTCTTCTGTAGATGACAATGGGTTAGATAGTTGAATAACTTTAGATGAAATATTTAAAGCTGTTAATGATATGCCAAATAGAAAAGCCCCAGGGTTTAGTGGTGTACCCATTGAATATTTTAAATATGCCCCTCCCATGTGTTTTGAAATGCTGTTATCCTTGTTTAATAAAATCTTATTGACTGGTACTTATCCAGAGGAGTGGACATTAGGTTCATTCTTCCTTTGCATAAAAAAGGGTAATGTAAATGACCCTAGTAATTTACAGATCTTTTACTCTTTTAGAAATATCTGGTAAAATCTTTTGTAAAATTATATGTACTAGACTCACCAATTGGGCAACTGATGGAAGTGTTATTATCCCTGAACAAGCAGGTTTTAGAAAGGGGTTTCAAACTGTGGATAATATATTTATACTTCAAAATATTATTGATAAATATTTAAGATTGTATAAAGGTAGACTATACTGTGCCTTTATTGATTTAAAAGCAGCTTTTGACTCTGTGTCACATAATGCTCTGATGTACAAACTTTGGACTGATAACATTAAAGGTTCTGTTTTAGATTACTTAGAAATATGAATGAAAATGTGAAAACATGCGTATCTCTGAATTCTGGATTTACTAAATTCTTTGACTGTTCATTTGGAGTTAGACAGGGTTGCCAGATGTCACCATTTTTATTTCATTCTTTATAAATGACACTGTAGGTTTTTTGCAACAAGATAAGCAATGGTGTATTAGTATAGGTACTCTACAGTTATTTATGCTGCTTTTTGCAGATGACATTGTAGTAATAGATAGTACAGTTATTGGTCTTCAAAGGAGATTAAATAATCTTTCCCAATATTGTTATAAATGACAGCTGCAAATAAATAATGTCAAGAGCAAGGTAATTGTCTTTCGCAAAGACGGTCGATTAAAGATATATGAATTTCTTTCTCTAAATACATGTCCGTTTGAAATTGTTTCAGTGTATAACTATTTAAGTGTACATCTTTCAAGCTCTGGTTCATGGTTTAATACACAGAACACTTTAACACTCCAGGCCAATAAAGTTTTGCAGTCACTAAAAACAAACAGTATTGATTTTCATAAGTTACCTTTACATGGTTTGACTCATTTATTTGATGTCAAGCTACTACCAATCTTGTTGTATGGCAGTTAAGTCTGGGGGGTTCATCCTTCACCTGATATTAATACAGTCCATGACAATTTCTGTAAACAGCTTTTATATTTAAGACGGAGTACACCTAATATTGTTGCAAGGAGGGAGATAGGTCGTTATTCACTTAAAGTAAACCAATATATGAAAATTATTTGTTATTAGATTGTTATTTCAAACTGATAATCCTATTTTGAAACATGTTTATGATTATCAAGTGTCCTTGGCGGATAAAGGTATTGAATGTTGGGCTTTTCATTTAAATAATTATTATCATCATATGATTTTGGTTCTGTCTGGTGTAATCAAGATGTTCCAAATGAAAATAAGTTTATTGTTTGTTTTAAGCAAATATGTATAGATATAAATCAGCAAACTTGGTTAAGTAAAATAAAAACATTTTTCAAACTTACAATGAGTTCACAAATTAAACCATGCATTGTATTAGAAAGATATTTAACATCAATACCTCTTAGAGTATATCAATTTGCTCTTAGTTCTTTCCGTTGTTCTAGCCATAACCTAATGCTAAAGAAGGTAGAAAAATTGGTCTTTCTAGAGATGAACGCTTATGTCCATTTTGTGTAGTCCGTGTAATTGAAACTGAGTATCATTTCTGCATTGAATGTCAATTTTACTCAGATCTGAGAAATAGTCTTATACCTAAGTATTACCATTCGAAACCTTCATATGATAAATTCTGCACTCTTATGTCTTGCTAAAATGACACTCACCCTGAAATTTCCAAATGAAATATACAGTATATACCGTTACACCGACTTCACAACCAGTCGACAGTGAGCAACATGTGGTGATTGCGTAGGTAGACTTACATTTCAACCACGTCACTTGCGTAAGGAGACTGTTTTCAGTACTTGAAGGACCGAATCGCATTCATTGACATCTCGGGGACCACATGGCCATTCTGGTAGTGACGCTCCTGAAATGTCTCTGTATTGACAGGAAATGAGGTTTTGAAATGCGACATACACGTGAACTGCACATTTAACACTCATTATCTGTATTTTCCACACGTATTCAACAGTGAACGTTTCTGTCATATATTGGTCAGTCGTATATTTATTGATGTAGTAGCTGGTCCTTTTGTACATACAGTGAAGGATAAAAACAAAAGAATACAAAAAATGGCTTTCTGGAAACTGGAAAAATATTTTCATGGGACAAAAGATCTTTCCTCAATTGCAAATTTAAATAAGAGAAACTTTACATATGCTTAATTGATGAACCAAATAATATTTCATATTTATGCATGCTGGGAATGATGTGGAATTTTAACGCCCTGTTTTGAATGTATTAACATAATAAATCCTAAATAACCCTGAAATTTAACCAGCTATGTGTATGGGCATAGGATATGGATGTGGTCATCTCGATGAAGATTGGCCTCAATGTAGAAAGACTTGTTACCCCGGCCCATTGGCCACCGAATTCTAATTCACCAATAACATTTCTGAGTGATGGTACCCTCCATATAGATGTTGTAAAGACAACATGCTATGATTCGTTTTGATAATGCATGATTTTGTGATATTTGAAGCAGATACATTTTTTCAGCGTGCTACTGCAACAATATGAATCGAAACCGCATATTGCTCTCATGAGGCAGTGTTTGATACAGTATTTGCTCACAAGCAAGTGTTCGATTGGATTAGAGTAATTAAACCCCAAGCTTTCCAAAAGAAGTAAATTATTAAATATTTCAATAACTTTAACTAATACCTAGCAGTATTATTGTTATATTCTTGACCTATGAGATGTTGTACTGACCTATGTACCTATGAGGTGTTGCGCCTTCGCAAAAGAAGGAGTGGTTGTGCGTTGTGTTTAACGCTGCTTTGGACAATATTTGCGTGTAAGGGTAATGGGGAAAAGAAATGACACAGACCTTAGACGTGTTTAGTAGATGTTTCTTGGGCTAGTGAG
The DNA here is from genome assembly GCF_022045235.1 of Haliotis cracherodii. Classification (NCBI taxonomy): domain Eukaryota; kingdom Metazoa; phylum Mollusca; class Gastropoda; order Lepetellida; family Haliotidae; genus Haliotis; species Haliotis cracherodii. The sequence goes on from NW_027266273.1 coordinate 24,176,389, forward strand.
GAGTTTTGTCGCATGTATTGATGCTACGGCCAATGTAGAGTAAGAACTAGTCATTGCACCAACGTAACTCACTAGTTACACGTACTTACTGCCATCACAGGGGCGATATGATGCTGAGGCGGGGTCTAGTCAATAAGCAACACCAAATACTACTTTCCCTACATATTCACTTAGTTATGTATGGAAACGTATTAGTCCAAAACTACCATCTACGTAGATGGAGGTATTATCTACGTAGAGATTACAAAATGTAGACTGTTGCACAAATACGGTCCAAGGTACATTTGAGACCGATGAATTGCTCACTAACTCACAATCTAATAATTGCAACAAAACCAAAATGTGCACAGCGACATGAATTGGACAGACCAACTCTGATGGTTTGTCTCATAATTTTGGACACCCGAATAAGAAAATTGTTTAACAAACGATCATCATATTGTTGACATTTTTCGCCATCCCATACCAGGGAGGACCAGTCGCTCATAGCCAGGTGGGCGAGTTTCATGTGCGAAAGTGACGTAAGGCTTGCTGAGCAAACCATAGATGCGTGATTGCTATACCTGAAACAATGAGAACATCACTCGAAGCGAAGTCAATTATTTGCAACGTCTTCAGTTTTTTTAAAAAAAGAATGTGAAAGAGGTATACCACAATATGCTTTGAAAAAGTATCGTTTACGAACTACACGTGCAGATGGGATAACAGAAGGGAATTTAAAAACTATGTTAAAAAAGTGTACTGATTCAACCTGCAGTGACACACCTGAGGGGACCATCTCAAAACACAAGCGATGTTTTAAAGTCGATTCATTTCAACAAGAGATGGTTAAGAACGCCATTAAGACTCTGTATAAACAAAATATCTGTTTATCTCTCCGTACTCTAAAAACATATATGGAGACAAATCATTCTTTGACCATCACAAAATATCCGTTATGGAAATTGCTACACCAATTTGGTTTCCGTTACAAAAAAGTAGGCTCCGAAAATAGACATGCATTATGCAAGAGGTCTGATATTGTTCGACTAAGGAACCATTTCTTACGCACAATACGAGAAAAACGTTACGAAGGTTATGAGCCCGTATACTTGGACGAAACGTGGGTAAACGCTTCCCATACCACAGGAACACAATGGTTACCTAGCTCCTCTTCTGATTTCTGTGCAGGAAATTGCCACTTGGCAAGGGTGAGCGGCTTATTGTGCTCCATGCTGGCTACAAGAGTCGGGGATTCCTACCAGGCTGTTTGCTAGTCTTCAAGGCCAAATCCAAGGACAACCGAGACTATCATACCGAAATGAACGGAGCGGTATTCCCAGAATGTGTTAAAACTCAACTGGTACCGGTATTGCCCCCCAAGAGTCTGGTTGTCATGGACAGTGCTCCATATCATGGCGTTCAGGTACCTAACACAAAAGCCCCAACGTCTAAGGAAGGGCGATATGATAGAATGGTTGACACACAAAGCAATACCGTATCCACAAAAAGCAACGAAAGCTGTTCTGTATGATATTATAAAGTCTAATAAAACCACACCTGTCTATAAAGTTGACGAGTATCTTAAAGAACATGGCCATTCAGTTTTGCGATTGCCGCCCTATCATTGCGATTTAAACCCAATAGAACTAATTTGGGGTATCATTAAATCGGATGTTGCCAGGCAAAATACAACATTCAAACTGCGGGATGTACAGAAACTGGTTCAACAATCAATAGACACCATCACGCAGGAAACGTGGCAAAAGTGTGTTGAGAAAGTTGAGAATGAAATAGAGAGACAATATTGGGATCATAGTGGATTGGACCATGCCACAATCAAGCCAGTGACCATCAGGGTAGACTCGGACAGCGGCGAAAGCGATTCGGACAACAGCGACACCGATTCCGAATGCACTGTCACGGCTTCAGAAACCTGTCTCATAATTTCTGTCTGTCGCTGTCCAATTCATGTCGCTGTGCACATTTTGGTTTTGTTGCAATTATTAGATTTTGAGTTAGTGAGCAATTCATTGGTCTCAGATGGAATCAAACGGACTGTACAATTGTCTGAAGTACATTTGACTCAAAGGCTAATTTCCCTGTAGCCATGGCATGTATATGTCTCCATAACTTAATTGTCATTATTTATAAGACACTTATCCCCGTTGTTAATCCTCACCAACATTTCATTGCATTTTGACTGTCAGTCACTCTGACTACCATATCACTTGCCTTTAGCTACTGCTTTTTATAGTATGGCATTTATTGCCTTAATTGATCATCCCCTGAACTGTGTTGGTTAATCACGCCCATATGTCCAATGTCCAAAGCAACGTCATTGTCTCTTTGTCTGTCCATTGTTGTTCATTACTATATATGTGTTACTATTATATGGTGTTAGTCAAGCTTGGAATCCGAACATGGGTGTGAGGACGACCTCGAGCAGGATGTGCCGCTCGTAGGAAACGTCCTGAGGTTGAGCTGGAGCTCCGCTCACATCATGTATGCCTGAGCTGGAAGGTCTGCAAATCGCTGTGTTTGTGTTGTCAGAGCAGGTATTCTGCTCAGTGTGCAATTGTTGTTTATTGTTCGCATGTTGTGCATAAATCGTTCCGGGACGTGATGTCGATTTTTTGCCTTTTTTCCCCCAAGAGCTAATTCCCCGTCAACATGCACGTTGACAGCTGTTTCAAACCAATCCACGTACCGCTGACGTTGCTAAGGTTATAATACAGCTATGTGTGTGAGATGAATATCATGCTATGAGCAAAATATGAGGTTGCGATGACCAGACACCACTGAAAATACATTTAAACAACCGATCATTCGACTGTGGGAACGTGCGTTAAGTGAGCTTAGATGAAATGGGATTTGACGTCGCGTCCACGATTATTGCACTTATATAGCGACGTGCATGTACGTGTGTGTGGCTGCTTGTACTAGTCCGGAGTAATGTCGATTTTATAGTGTTAGCTCACTGAGATACCATGCCGCAGTTTAACATGAATACCCCACACAGACACAGTATGACTGACACAGCGCCGACCAGTCCTTGTTTTAGCCCCATAATGCTGAATGACAGGGCAACAACAAGTGCCATATTTTAACGTATTTTGGTATGACGCGGCCGAGGATCGAACTCCGGACTTTCCGCTCTCCGGGCGGACGCTCTACGACTAGACCACTGAAGCATTAACGAATGTTAAGAATAAATCCTTTTACATATAAATGAATATATCTTAGATAAACCTTTTTATGTAGTTGATAAGGGCTCGTCCTTCTCTCTCGACATCCCTTGATGATAGACATATGTTGTCTACGTGGTAGAACTATGAAGCAGGTTTTGGCAGTGTAATATACATTGTATTTAAAACTACAATCACAACTCACCACAACCACCCCTACTTCCCAACCCATGCCTCACAAGCAACATATCCAAGCCCAGGCCCACTACCTTCAACCCCTCCCCTGCCAACCACCCTGTACCCACACCACATCATCACACAGTGCAGCTTTTCTTGCAAACGAAATACTAACACTTAAAACTGCCCCATCAGCCGCAACCACACCCATAACTCACAAACAACAAACAATATCATCGAGCTCACAGAGCTGCCATACTCTGTAAAAACCCATTGCACAAAACACCAAGCATAGCTAAAAAGTTCAGGGTCCACTTGCACAGAACAATCTTAGCGCTACAATTATTGTAAGTTCTTAAGATCGCAATCTTAGGCTACAATCGCCATGTTGGTTAAGATCATTGTAAGCTACAATCGAAACTTGGTACGGACCCTAGATAGCTTAGATCGTTGAAAAAATGGCATTGCCCGGCAGGGTCTCTTTCACACAAATAATCTGCTTTAGGTTCACACATTGCCTCTTTATTTTGTTAACTTTAAGTGGTTAAAGCGTTCGCTCGTCACGCCGAAGCCCCGGGTTCGATTCCCGATATGGGTACATTATGTGAAGCCCATTTCTGGTGTCCCCCGCCGTGATATTGTTGGAATATTGCTAAAAGCGGCGTAAAATCTAACTCACTCACTTACACTAACTTTATGACTCGAATCGACACCTCAACAACATGAAGAATGCACCACAGATTTAACGTCAGACATATAGATAATATCGATTGTGAACCACATAACTATCGAGTCGATAACCAAAATTACTATTCCGACCCGACACAATTCTGAAAGAAGTGTGGAACAACATACCTTTTCGCTATATAGAGCCAAATTTATGAATGTATTTATTCGTATTTCAACACTTTTAATAAAAAATGAGTAGGTCTCTAGTTAAAATCAAATAATTCCTGAATCATAACAAAAGAACCGTGGAGATCCGGGGTAGAATAGGTCTTCGGCAACCCATGCTTGCCGTGAAAGACGACTATGCTTGTCGTAAATGGTGACTAACGGAATCGGGTGGTCAGGCTAGCTGAGTTGATTGATGCATGTCATCGATCCCAATTTCGTGGATCGATGCTCATTATGTCAATCACTGGTGTGTCTGTTCCAGTATTTACAGACCGCCGTAAAGCTGGAATATTGCTGAGTGCGGCGTTAAACAACGAACAAACAAAACAGTTATGATTCTTTTTTCAAGGATCCTCAATTGTATACATTTTATTTACCAATGAAGACTTAAAATACTACTACAATTAAACAATTAAACAATTAAACATAGTCCGCCCAGATCGCCGGCCGCGTCATACCAAAAGACGTTAATTGTACTTGTTGTTGCCCTGCCTGGTGCTCGACATTAATGGGCTAAAACAATGACTGGTCGGCTCGGAGTCAGTATTCTGTGTCTGAGTCGGGAATTCATGTTAAACAGCGGCATGGTATCTCAGTTAGCTTGCACACTATAAACATTCCAGACTAGCACAAGCAGCCACACACGCACGTGCATGCACGTCTCTATATAATTTGCCATTATCTTGGACGCGACGTTAAACCCCATTTCACCTCACCTAAACTACTTTGTATGCATGTAATATAGGCCTATGGCCTTCTCTGTATTTAGAAACAAAGATTGATTGATTGTAATAGGATTAATAAGTTGTCATCTATAAAGTTGTTCAAATTAGTCTGTTGCAATTTCCTTGACATTCGAGGTAGATGGGTTATTCTTCAGACATTGATGAATGACTGTCACGTTTGTATTTCAACACTGTCACTGATATATTCTATGTGTGATTGTTTTTATTGTGTTTCTATGTATTCAGGGTGAACATGTGTATCTGACCTCCGTATCTACGATTGTTTCAGTGAATAAAGATTCAGTATTCAGCTGTGTGTCCTTTACTTATTCAGACCAAAGTCCGACAAGAACACATCCGAACAGCCTGTAAACAGTTTTGTTTGTGTGTTTGTGTAACGCCGCACTCTGCTATATGACGGCGGTCTGTTAATAATCGAGTCTGGACCAGACAATTCAAAATGACTGACATCATGAGCATTGATCTACGTAAGTGGGATACGATGACATGCATCAACCAATTCAGGGAGCCGTTTTTTGTTTATGATATACACACACAGGCACGCACAAGTACGCACGCGCACACGCACCTGCCCCCGCATACGTATGCACATACAGACGAGCATGTTTTTTAAATATATTTTACATATGTCTTGTCAGTCCCCATACATCAAAGCTTATGCAGTGTTTATAATACATGTATCGGATTCAATACCAGATGCACTGACGGATATGCATTGCCCAATGAAGGAACGTTTAGCTATATCATGAACTGTTTTTTGACGAGGTAGTTAATTTTTCATAGGTTTCTTACCGGTGAGAAGACCCGTGAAGGTCCGGGGTAGAATAGATCTTCAGCAACCCATGCTTGTCGTTAAAGGTGACTATGCTTGTCGTAAGTGGTCAGATGTAACTGATGTTATATTGGGATAACACTTCCTTTGTAAAGTACAATCCTCAAAAGTATTAGATTTTGTACTTTACTAAGGAAGTGTTATCCCAATATAACATTTGTTACAGTTTTCTATGTTCGACAGAAACATTCAGAACAGAACTGTTTTACTCGGGTCGAGAATCTCGGTATATGTGGCAGACATTCTTGTCCGGGATTGATAAATGTCATCGTATCCAAATTTCGTGGATCGATGCTCATGATATCAATCACTGGCTTGTCTGGTCCAGACTCGATTATTTACAGACAGCCGGAATATCGCTGCAATACAGCTACAAATAAACAACGAACAAAGAAACAAAGAAATAAACAAAGTATTGAGAATGTAAACGTGAATGCCTCAGCTTTTCAGTCATGTGTGGTCATTCGGTCTTACATATGTTTCCAAAGTATATATTATTGTTAAATTCAATACGTGATGTTGGTATTCTCTTGTAGTATAGGGATGATATTGCTTTTAGTTGAGAAAGGGACATTGGGATACACGCTAATTTTGCTATTAGATGTAGCAGGTAAACGTTATACTTGCACTACTCTCATATATCTTCGGGCTTGGTTTGGGATGGAGCATTTGCTATTTGGAGGGAGTGGGATGGGCTGCCAAGGATTCAAAAAACTAATTTATCCCCAGGTTTTAGCCCTAAAAGTAACTTGTGGTTGGATGTCCTGAAATAATGTCTGGTAAAGTAAACTCAAATAGTGGGACTCTTGGGACACAAACTGCGTGTGTTGTAGCAGGGGCCGATACGCTGTCCTGTGTCAAACAAGAATCCCGGTCAAACATATTGGATAGTGGGTACGGTAGAAGTTACTGATAAGTCATAACAGTGTCACAAACTGGAGCATTAATCTGTTTGATTAATTATCATATAATTCATTTATATACCGTACTTATCCAAACATATATGTCCAAAGGCGTTTATGTTATATGTGTTCCTCGATCAGTGGATCCGTATTCATTCCGGTCGTCATTCTCAACTCCCTCGGGTGTATACAGTCCTTGCCACCTATAAACGATAGGTTTTCACACCCATCTCATATATAGGGGTACCCGTGAAGATCCTAGGTAGAATAGGTCTTCAGCAACCCATGCTTGCCGTAAAAGGTGACTAAGCTTCTCGTAAGAGGCGACTAACGGGATCGGGTGGTCAGGCTCGCTGACTTTATTGATGCATGTCATCGTATCCCAATTGCGTGGCTCGATGCTCATATTGCTCATGATTCTCATGATTGTCTGGTCCAGACTCGATTATGCACAAGTCGCTGTCAGAAAGCTGGAATATTGCTGGGTGCGGCGTTAAACGACAAATAAACAAACAAACATATATCGGGTACCCGTCCCTGTTAGGTAAACAGGGGTACATTTAACTAAGTAACCAGCCCATAGTAAAATGACACGTTTTGACACTTGTGTTACGGGTGTATGTACCTTTTCGTGTTTTTTTTGCTTGTTTTTGTTTTGTCTTTTGTTGAACGCCGCACTCAGCAATATTCCAGCTTTATGACGGCGGTCTGTAAATAATCGAGTCTGGACCAGACAATCCAGTGATTGATATCATGAGCATCGATTCACGCAATTGGGATCTATGACATGCATCTAGCAAGTCAGCGAGCCTGACCACCCGATCCTGTTAGTCGCCTTTAACGGCAAGCATAGTCACCATTTACGGCAAGCATGGGTTGCTGAAGACCTATTCTACCCCGGAATCTTCACGGGTCTATTTGTGTTTTAACCAACAGATGAGTGTTTGGAGTGCACATAGTGAATGTAATGTACACTCGGGGTATTGACGGCACCGTGAAGACCTGCTTGTCTCGCGCTTTAGACCGCTCGGCCCCTCCACCCCACTAATGTGAGGAGAGTTGAAATGTTCTTTAACGTCGTGTCAAAGATTATTGCACTTATATAGCGACGTGCATGCACGTGTGACAGGGACACGACGCCGGGTACAACAAGTACATTCTTTTAACGTCGTTTGGTTTGATGCGACCGGGGATCGAACCCCGGACCTTCCGCTCTCCGGGCGGACGCTCTACCAATAGACCACGGAAGCGGTCAGCCGCAGTGCGAGTCAATCACAGATATATATTCTGTACTTCGTTTGGAGTCAGGGTTGGAGGCTGAACTCTCTGTTCTTCATATTCTTAATAAATCAACAGTAGAATCAGAAACGGGTGGAAGATATATCTGTTTTTCGAGATTTGAATTGCAGAGAAAACGTATTATTTTGTTAAATTGAAGTAGCCCAGTAGTTAAAGTGTTCGCTCGTCACGCCGAAGACCCGGGTTCGATTCCCTACATAGGTACAATGTGTGATGTCCTTTTCTGGTGTCCCCCACCGTGATGTTGTTGAAGTAATACTCACTCACTCTAGTTAAACTGTGTCGGTTGATTCAGTATTATTACCAATCGGTTAGTTGGGATAGACACATCTATTTGTCACAAAATCTAAATTATTTACTGTTTTGACAGCAATTGATTCCGTTACACATAAACAACTGAACCATGTTATATTCCGTGTATGGGATACAGTGTTTACAGCGTTTCAAGTAAAGAATAATTTGTCAAAAAGTATTAAAAAAAACGTGTGTTCTGCTTGTTTATTCTCAATCTAATCTTATATGGCTGAATTTCAGCTGATGACAACTACCTGTCATTTGAATCTTTTGTGTGGGTGGAATAAAACGATAATGATAGATCTGGCAATACTGCCAGGATTCATTAGTTGTAAACAATGCATGAACGGTGTAGAATGTGAAAATATAACGAACTGTGGACTGTAAATCAGTGTTATGTTTTATATTCAAGCAAATCTGTAAAAAAGGAAAATGTACCAATGTTTTGGCCAAAGAAATCCAACACTTGGACATGCGTCATGGATTGAGTGAAACATCAGTCAGTCGTCCAATCTGTGCAGTTCCACAAATTACTCAAGAAGCTTTTTGAAACCCAAAGCTTGCATTATACTATTGATTACACACAAAATATCTCACCATCAAACCTACAGGTAATATGACTCTACATTAACATTTCAGTCTCGTTGTTTGGCGCAACAGAGCCTTTCATTTTGTCCATAGCTACAATGATAATCTTAACAAGAAAAAAGCTGATCTCCATCCCAAGGGGAATTAACGTTAAGATTGTGTTTAGGTTTGTCCGTCCAATGTTTGCATCCACTACTGAAACAATAATAATTAATTTTGCAATGTAAGTACTAAAGGTGTACTCACTAAACTTCCTGACCACAAAAATGTCAATAATGTCAAGCGTTGTCAATAGGACAATAAGAAACCCCAATGATACGCATCCGCCTGCAACTGGCCCCAGTGGCGTGCTGGACAGGGTGGTCATCACCATAGCTAGGGTGAACAGTGCATTACCAAGAATCCAGGTCGCAAAGGCACCAATGGCATTCTCAACAAATAGTATGAACAGCACGTTGTCAACATGCCGTCCCTGCTTCTGTAGCTCGAGCTTGTGTTCGAACCTTGTTCTGTAGCTGAGGACGAGGCACGCGTAGTAACCGAGCTCCGAACCTAGAAGGAAGACGAAGGCTAGTTCCAGAGCCTGTCTATCGATGAGAAACAGCCAGCCGATGTAGAGTAGATCACCCAGGATGTGCACCCAGAAGAAGGCGGGGGTGAAGAGGACGGGGTGGAGGTAGAGAGGCCCATCGGGGCCCTTCCTACAGATCAGGGTCAGCGAAAAGATGAGCCAGAGAATTTGAAGAGCATATAAGAAGGCAAAGACGTAGATAGACCATCGGGCTTTCCTGAACACGTTGTTATAAAGGTTGAACACATTGTTTGTTGTATCCAGGAAAATGTCTGAAATTTGATATCAAAGAATTCAATTTTTTACACAAAAATGTACAGCATGTATGGAATCCTTGAGTATACGTTATAATATTTCTTACATGTACCAAGAGATGGTACTATGGGTGGACTGAGTGTAATTACCTGATCCTCCAAGCTCGGCAAAGAAGGTGAGTATGACTGACACCACAAACACAAGCAGGGTCGAGACGTTGAGAAGAATCAGGGAGGTGCCCGACCACTTCATTGTAAATGAGGCTCACTAAGTAACAAAAGATAACACGTAGAGGAACAACCATTTGAGTGAGCGAATGATTAAAATGTAAGGTTGTATCAGCATTAATTCAGTCATATAGCGACGACAACACGTTTCAATATCCAACGCATGCCAAAAAGATACATCACTGATTTAATAACAATATTTCAGTACAACAATGCTCAACAGTGCGTTGGATTAAAACAATAGCTGACGATAGTTACCTCGATTATGATAGGTATTTCATGTCACACAGAGGCACAATCACGTTAACTTCCAAAAAGTAGAGACTTCAATTAGATGCCTTGGTAAAGTGAAGTGGTAACATGTTGGTAACATGTTGGCAAAGTGAGTGGACTGGGGAACGTACAAGGAACATGTTGGCAAAGTGAGTTGGCTGGGGAACGTACAAGGAACACGTTGGCAAAGTGGGTGGACTGGGGAACGTACAAGGAACATGTTGATAAAGTGAGTGGACTGGGGAACGTACAAGGAACACGTTGGCAAAGTGAGTGGACTGGGGAACGTACAATGAACATATTGGCAAAGTGAGTGGGCTGGGGAATGTACAAGGAACATGTTGGCAAAGTGAGTGGACCTGGGAATGTACAAGGAACATGTTGGCAAAGTAAGTGGACTGGGGAACGTACAAGGAACATGTTGGCAAAGTGAGTGGGCTGGGGAAAGTGAGTGGACTGAGTAGCTTACAAGAAATATGTTGGCAAAGTGAGTGGACTGAGTAGCTTACAAGAAATATGTTGGCAAAGTGAGTGGACTGAGTAGCTTACAAGGAACATGTTGGTAAAGTGGGCGGACTGGGGAACGTACAAGGAACATGTTGGCAAAGTGAGTGGACTGGGGAACGTACAAGGAACATGTTGATAAAGTGAGTGGACTGGGGAACGTACAAGGAACACGTTGGCAAAGTGAGTGGACTGAGTAGCTTACAAGGAACTTGTTGGCAAAGTGAGTGGACTGGGTAGCTTACAAGAAATATGTTGGCAAAGTGAGTGGACTGAGTAGCTTACAAGAAATATGTTGGTAAAGTGAGTGGACTGAGTAGCTTACAAGAAATATGTTGGTAAAGTGGGCGGACTGGGGAACTTACAAGAAACATGTTGGTTTGAAACCACGTAGGCGAGTCTACAGTGGCGACGCCGTCAGCACTGTGTGATGCTGAAAATAACAACTCTGTACGTAAATATAAGTGACAAAGCCCCTTGTCCATATTCATAGAAATCTCAGTCAAAAGCAAAGTCGATGGTACGATTCCGACTATATCATGAACATGTGTTTATGAATCACTATCAAACAGTGATGACAACATGTTTTCGAATATATTTGAGCGTATCCTTTTGAAAGCTACATTGGGGCATTGTACGCTATAACCCCGACCAAACAATATTTTGAGCAAGAATATGTCTGCCCTTGTCATTTTCGAAATAGGAAATCAATATAACCACGTAATGATATGTGACAGATTATTCTGAACGTCAATAGACATCGCAGGCAGAGAGTTAAAAATAGGATGTCCGAGTTGGATTGTATCTGACGTTGACGGTTTGAATTCTGTAACTCTAATTTAATTCAACAGGGTGATGATACATCACCCAAAATAAACAATGTTGGTTGTTGGTTGGTTTGTTTTTTAACGCCGCGCTCAGCAATAATTTAGCTGTATGACGGCGGTCTGTAAATAATCGAGTCTGGACCAGACAATCCAGTGATTAATATTATGAGTATCGATCCATGCCATTAGGATCAATGACATGCATCAATCAAGTCAGCAAGCCTGACTACCCGACCCCTTTAGTCGCCTCTTACGGCAAGTCGCCTCTTACGGTTGTTCTTGATCATGAAAGATTTCGCGAACAACTGGTATCATCACTTATTGGAGGTGATTCATAAACACATTCTTATCAAATAGTCGGAAAAGTTCCTAGTTATTGTGTGGATTGTATGGTTTGGTCGCTCTTATTTACTGTCATAGGACTGCCTATCATCATCTATGACGTTAATGTTTCTCGAAAGCTTGGACATTGCTGACAACGCCTTGAAAAAAGGGCAAGGTCACCGTGGAACAGATTATGAGAAACGGCAATAAACATACGTGAGAAATGATCAACTCGGCTAAAGATGACCGCACACAAACCACATTTAAAACATCATTTCAAACAATAAACATGTCCAATAAATCGGCATATGTTAACGCAATACATAGTGTTGTTCTAACTATGTAACACCTGCATATACAGGTAATTTATAGAGATGTTGTAACACATACAGGTAGTTTATAGAGATGTTGTTACATATACAGGTAATTTATAGAGATGTTGTTACACATACAGGTAGTTTACAGAGATGTTGTTACATATACAGGTAGTTTACAGAGATGTTGTTACATATACAGGTAATTTATTGAGATGTTGTTACACATACATGTAGTTTATAGAGATGTTGTTACATATACAGGTAATTTATTGAGATGTTGTTACACATACAGGTAGTTTCTAGAGATGTTGTAACATATACAGGGAGGTTATAGAGATGTTGTAACATATACAGGGAGGTTATAGAGATGTTGTAACATATACAGGGAGGTTATAGAGATGTTTAACACTTAAGGGTGGTTTATAATGATGTGGGGTCACGGATGGCCCAGTCGCTAAAGCGCCGCGATTCGCCTTCAGAGTTGCGTGCCTTGGGCACGCTAGAAACCTATGATTGCGGGTTCGAATCCTGGTTCGCCCCAATTATGGTTCTAGGTTTGTCAGCACCATACCCGTGCTCGTGGGTTTCACCGAAGAGGTAAACGTCTGAGACCTGCATCACTTCGGGCTTTCCTCCAGCATTAAGCTGCCTCGCCGTGATATAACTGGAATACTGTTAAAAGCGGCGTTAAACCCAACTTGCAGTGATGTTGAAACATATTCAGGTAATTTATAGAGATGTTGTAACATATACAGATAGTTTATAGAGATGTTGTACCATATACAGATGGTTTATAGAGATGTTGTAACATATACAGATGGTTTGTAGAGAAGTTACATCTACTAGTAGTTAATAGAGATGTTGTAACATATACAGGTAATTTATAGAGATGTTGTAACATATACAGGTAATTTATTGAGATGTTGTTACATATACAGGTAGTTTATAGAGATGTTGTTACACATACAGGTAATTTATAGAGATGTTGTTACACATACAGGTAGTTTATAGAGATGTTGTTACACATACAGGTAGTTTATAGAGATGTTGTAACATATACAGGTAATGTATTGAGATGTTGTTACATATACAGGTAATTTATAGATATGTTGTTACACATACAGGTAGTTTATAGAGATGTTGTTGCATATACAGGAAATTTATAGAGATGTTGTTACACATGCAGGTAGTTTATAGATATGTTGTAACATATACAGGTAATTTATTGAGATGTTGTTACATATACATGTAGTTTATAGAGATGTTGTTACATATACAGGTAATGTATTGAGATGTTGTTACATATACAGGTAATTTATAGAGATGTTGTTACATATACAGGTAGTTTATAGAGATGTTGTTACATATACAGGTAGTTTCTAGAGATGTTACATACACTTGTAGTTTATAGAGATGTTGTAACATATACAGGTAATTTATTGAGATGTTGTTACATATACATGTAGTTTATAGAGATGTTGTTACATATACAGGTAAGTTATTGAGATGTTGTTACATATACAGGTAGTTTATAGAGATGTTGTTACACATACAGGTAGTTTATAGAGATGTTGTAACATATACAGGTAATGTATTGAGATGTTGTTACATATACAGGTAATTTATAGATATGTTGTTACACATACAGGTAGTTTATAGAGATGTTGTTACATATACAGGTAATTTATAGAGATGTTGTTACACATACAGGTAGTTTATAGAGATGTTGTAACATATACAGGTAGTTTATTGAGATGTTGTTACACATACAGGTAGTTTATAGAGATGTTGTTACATATACAGGAAATTTATAGAGATGTTGTAACACATACAGGTAGTTTATAGATATGTTGTAACATATACAGGTAATTTATTGAGATGTTGTTACATATACAGGGAGGTTATAGAGATGTTGTAACATATACAGGGAGGTTATAGAGATGTTGTAACATATACAGGGAGGTTATAGAGATGTTGTAACATATACAGGGAGGTTATAGAGATGTTGTAACATATACAGGTAATTTATTGAGATGCTGTTACACATACAGGTAGTTTATAGAGATGTTGTTACATATACAGGTAGTTTATAGAGATGTTGTTACACATACAGGTAGTTTATAGAAATGTTGTAACATATACAGGTAATGTATTGAGATGTTGTTACATATACAGGTAATTTATAGATATGTTGTTACACATACAGGTAGTTTATAGAGATGTTGTTGCATATACAGGAAATTTATAGAGATGTTGTTACACATGCAGGTAGTTTATAGATATGTTGTAACATATACAGGTAATTTATTGAGATGTTGTTACATATACATGTAGTTTATAGAGATGTTGTTACATATACAGGTAATGTATTGAGATGTTGTTACATATACAGGTAATTTATAGAGATGTTGTTACATATACAGGTAGTTTATAGAGATGTTGTTACATATACAGGTAGTTTCTAGAGATGTTACATACACTTGTAGTTTATAGAGATGTTGTAACATATACAGGTAATTTATTGAGATGTTGTTACATATACATGTAGTTTATAGAGATGTTGTTACATATACAGGTAAGTTATTGAGATGTTGTTACATATACAGGTAGTTTATAGAGATGTTGTTACACATACAGGTAGTTTATAGAGATGTTGTAACATATACAGGTAATGTATTGAGATGTTGTTACATATACAGGTAATTTATAGATATGTTGTTACACATACAGGTAGTTTATAGAGATGCTGTTACATATACAGGTAATTTATAGAGATGTTGTTACACATACAGGTAGTTTATAGAGATGTTGTAACATATACAGGTAGTTTATTGAG
The DNA here is from genome assembly GCF_022045235.1 of Haliotis cracherodii. NCBI lineage: Eukaryota > Metazoa > Mollusca > Gastropoda > Lepetellida > Haliotidae > Haliotis > Haliotis cracherodii. Next base: position 24,191,425 of record NW_027266273.1, read on the forward strand.
ATGTTGTTACACATACAGGTAGTTTATAGAGATGTTGTTACATATACAGGAAATTTATAGAGATGTTGTAACACATACAGGTAGTTTATAGATATGTTGTAACATATACAGGTAATTTATTGAGATGTTGTTACATATACAGGGAGGTTATAGAGATGTTGTAACATATACAGGGAGGTTATAGAGATGTTGTAACATATACAGGGAGGTTATAGAGATGTTGTAACATATACAGGGAGGTTATAGAGATGTTGTAACATATACAGGTAATTTATTGAGATGCTGTTACACATACAGGTAGTTTATAGAGATGTTGTTACATATACAGGTAGTTTATAGAGATGTTGTTACACATACAGGTAGTTTATAGAGATGTTGTAACATATACAGGTAATGTATTGAGATGTTGTTACATATACAGGTAATTTATAGATATGTTGTTACACATACAGGTAGTTTATAGAGATGTTGTTGCATATACAGGAAATTTATAGAGATGTTGTTACACATGCAGGTAGTTTATAGATATGTTGTAACATATACAGGTAATTTATTGAGATGTTGTTACATATACATGTAGTTTATAGAGATGTTGTTACATATACAGGTAATGTATTGAGATGTTGTTACATATACAGGTAATTTATAGAGATGTTGTTACATATACAGGTAGTTTATAGAGATGTTGTTACATATACAGGTAGTTTCTAGAGATGTTACATACACTTGTAGTTTATAGAGATGTTGTAACATATACAGGTAATTTATTGAGATGTTGTTACATATACATGTAGTTTATAGAGATGTTGTTACATATACAGGTAAGTTATTGAGATGTTGTTACATATACAGGTAATTTATAGAGATGTTGTTACATATACAGGTAGTTTATAGAGATGTTGTTACATATACAGGTAGTTTCTAGAGATGTTACATACACTTGTAGTTTATAGAGATGTTGTAACATATACAGATGGTTTATTGAGATGTTGTAACATATACAGGTAGTTAATAGAGATGTTGTTACATCTACAGGTAGCTTATAGAGATATATACATACAGTGTACACAGATGTTGCAAATTGTATTAATGAACTAAGCCTTACCTCACACACTGAATTGTCATGAAGATTGAAGGTAGATAGAACCTCTTGTCTGGCAAGTGCTATGGTATAAACAGTTGACACCGCCTATCCCGGGGAATAATTTCATCGACCAATCATCAACGTTAGATCTGTGACGGTAGTACTGCGTCTGTCAGGGGATGCCCAACGCTGGATAAACTGTCATGCCATGGATCTCGCCTGAATTGAACATAATGTCGACCTCTCGTTATTGTTGATGCAGCTGATTCTGAGCCAGGAACTCATTGGCCATTCCAAAAGTGTATTCTAACACATAAAACTAACGCAACTATAGGTCTGTATGCAGAAACATACAGAAATTATGAATCAACCATGGGGGGAATGACTCGAATATGAAAAAGGCTAGATGATTCAACTTCAGGATCAACAGATTCCCGTGTTTTTTTTGTCTATAACAGGAATCTTTCCGCTTCAGTAGTACTGCCCCTCCGATACAGTTTCTTGTTATGTTAGTAAGTTGGCTGGGCGTTGATTTTCTCAGATGTGGAAGTTGAGGTGAATCAGGGCAAGATATAGATATACACACCAACATCAATAACATACTTGATGCCGCGCACGTATGGCAGACATTCAAGTCATGCGAAAGTCCAGGGCCAGCGATGTGCCTTGCGTCCGACACATGCTTGACCTGTTTTTGAAATCGTATTGTGATATTTTCTGTACAAGAAAACATTGACAGTCCATACTATCTGTACAAGAACACACTGACGGTCCATAGTATCTGTCCTGGAAAACATGGCGGTCTGTATTATATGTACTAGAAACCATAGACTGTCCATATTATCTGTACGAGAGAACATTGACGGTCCAAAGTATCTCTGTAAGATAACACTGACGGTCTGTATTATCTCTAAAAGAAAAGACTGACGGTCTATATTATCTGTACTAGATAACATTAACGGTCTATATTATCTGTACTAGATATCATTGACGGCCTATATTATCTGTACTAGATATCATTGACGGCCTATATTATCTGTACAAGAAAACATTAATGGTCCATAGTATCTGTACTAGATATCATTGACGGTCTATAGTATCTGTACTAGATATCATTGACGGCCTATATTATCTGTACAAGAAAACATTAATGGTCCATAGTATATGTACTAGATATCATTGACGGTCTATACTATCTGTACAAGAACACATTAACGGTCTATATTATCTGTACTAGATAACATTAATGGTCCATATTATCTGTACTAGATATTGACAGTCAATAGTATCTGTACTGGAAACCGTTGACGTCAATATCATCTGTACTACAAAACACAGTTATTATTTCCATTTAACAAAATCACACAGATTTAGACAATGTAATTTTCACTATCACACACATGAGTTTTTATGGTTTATAAACAACTACTATGATAGAGATCTCGTCATAAAATACTGTACGTTGTGATTTACTGCGGATTACGAGTTGATTGTGACATGAATGTTTGTAATGTACCGAGGTGATGCTTTACGAGGGATACGAATTACACATATACAATAACCCTGTATAGCACGTTAAGAGGCAAGTCACGTTTACCAACTGACTGAGTCCGGCTTTCTCCTGTACCTTCAATGCTTGATTATAACACAAAAGGTAAGCACCTGTTTCCTTTTATTGCATATTACAGATGTGTAAATGGTACTGTAAATGAACAGAATTCGTTCTAGCACACACAAGCGCCTGGGGATCAGCGACAACTATTCGGAAGATACGAGTTGGGTGATCCTCGTCTCTGCCTCGTTTAGTCATTGGCGCCATCGGGACTTGAACGTCATCGAAACGCATTATCATCAAATCGAAGCTAACCGAACCACAGAATTAGACCTCGACTCATTAACAGCAGTTAACACTGATGTAAGCTCATACTTTAAGACACGGTACAGGTGTAGTAGGGCGTGGTGTCACACCAAACAGTTGACATCTTCACCGCCTGCTCGCGTGGTCTTCAATTTATTGGTATTTTTAACTTTTTCAGTCAGATAGATAGATAATTTATTCGTACAAAGCTGTGAGGCCACAGGCCCATAGTATACAGCGTTTAGAATGCAGTTTTATACACCATAAACTAATTTCTAACCGACATAGCATGATATAGTATATATATATTGACAAATTGTGTATGACATCAAGTTTAACTGAAGCTTTTAGAATGACAAATCTGTGTTACTTTGATTCACAAAAATCTCTCATTTTTAAGTACAGACTTCTTGTTGTACCTTCAATTAGTTTGTGGGAACTACATCGAAATTGTGTAATTATATATTTTCTAAGATTGACATTAATAAATAAGCTTGTGTGTATATGAGATTTTAAAAACTTATTGCAATTACATTTACTAGAAGAGTCTACAATAGAAAGCGTTTTTGTGAAGGTATATATCTGTTTGCCTGATGGACAACAATACTTTATCTGGGTTTTCTGGTACACATTGTTCATTCCATACATAACTGTATCCACATTCGTTTAACAAACGTTTTACATATTAAAAAAAACAAATTTTGAACTCCATAGCTTTAATATAACAACATCATATTTTCACATTTTCTTGGCAATATGTAAAACGGCATATTTATAATTTTAAACCAATATTTTATTTATTCTAATGTACTGAAACACAAAAAGGTACCCGCCCACTTTCGCCATAGATCATAACACTACACTGTACACAGTACACTGTTTGACACCAAGAAATCTTTTACATGCATACAAGTGTACTAGTCCAATCGCCCTGTACCCATAGAAGCCCAGTATCTCTGAGCCATATTATTAGTTATGGTGTCTTTAGTGGCCGTATACGGTGTTATATTAGGTTAGAAGAAAAATATTTGGCCATATGTTTCCGAAAAGCGTACACTATTTGGTATATTTATCGCACATGTCAAGTCCAACGTACAACCGGTACAAATAAAAGGACCAGTTCATATGTTTCCGATTTAATGTAAACATAAATGTTAACAATGGAAGATATTATGTGAATGTTTAAACAAGTTTTATAGCTAAAATGTATCGAATTTTCATAAAAATGCTAACAATGGAAGATATTATGTGAATGATTAAACAAGTTTTATAGCTAAAATGTATCGAATTTTCATAAAAATGCTCGCATGTTAACAGAACTCTGCGGGCAACTGTAACTTACAGCAGTTCGCTTACCTCTAACGACGGGCTGCTATCAATTCTATTGCTATTTGACGTCATTGACGTCACGTTTCTTGTTTGTGACGCCCTCCAATATTATGTTTATGCTATTTGTAACTCAGTGACCTACGTTGTAAGTTTTTTCTCTCTATACTGTTTATTGATATAGTCACGAACGTGGTTTCTTTAAACATTAATGTCCTTGTGCATCACAATTAATGAAAGTAAAACACAAAACAGTGTCGAATAACGAATTTCTGTACCAGAATTTTCATGTGAAATATATGAGGCAGGTTTTGTAAAGTCCAAAATGGCTGTTACTGACGATATACGGGCTCATATGGGGGTTAGTCGTTCTGCTCTCTGATTGGTCAATCTCACTTTGAGGCATAATAAAAAAGTATAGCAAATAGTTTTCCATAATTTATCTTTAATAATGTGTTATTAGAAAGATCACTCCGGTTTTTAAATTTTGTAATATTCCTAATAATATTTTCTAAGCTTACGTTGCTGCATGACAAGTACACTAGTATTCCTGGATAACTTGCTTGAAAATGAAAGCCCAAGGTATTTATATAATGTGACAGTTACAATTGTTTCCTTCGAAAGACCAGTTTTATTCATATTAACATTAAGTTTCCATTTCTCACAGTATGATTTTAACTGACTGATCAAATGTAAACCTTCATAGTACTTGAAAACATAACAATATTTGTTGTCGTTTGTACTAGTACGGACTTATGCCAGTGTTATGGTGCGAACTCACTGTGATACCACACCGCAGTTTAACATGGATCCTTGTTGTATGTCTTTAATGTCGTGCGCAAGGCAGGGTAAAACAAGTACATCTGTTAAAGCCCTGTCGCATTACGCCATCAGGGAACTGGGCAAATGGGGTGGGGGCATGCTGGGTAATGTAGGCGAACGGCCGTGTTTACTGAGATCCCGAGATGGGTAGAAAGTCTGTTTCTTTGACTCTGAGACTTGTTTTGATGTTGTTTACACTACTGACTGTATGTTGTGACGTGGAAGCTAATCCCGGTCCGGACACCCGACAATCAGCGCTCTCGCAGAAAGATACAGGTGCTGTCTGTATTTCAAAGACAAAATACACAAACGATGATATCATGCAAGCTCTGTTAGACTGATATTTAAACAGTGAACGAGCGTGTAACGACAATGGACATGAAAGTCGACAAAATGGCGGCTGAGGTATGCGAACAACGAGACGAAATCGCTCAGCTTTGTGATGATAATAAAGTACAACAGATCAACAGATCAGTGCGATGAATGTATGCACGACCAATGGAAACAGGATATCAACAAACATCATAGGCACGCAGTCTAACCAACAGCACATACACGCCCCTTGTTTACGTCGGAATCTGGACCCGGAAATGGAAGGGAGAGCACTCCGGACAGAGGTCCGCGATCGACAACATGGAGATGAGGAGAAGGCCAAGGCACAAGTTGTAGTATTCTCAGTTGGAATATTGATTGAGTGTACAAACACGCGAGCTCTTCATTTAGTGATTTTAAACAGTTCTGCAGTAGATACGACATTATTAGTTTCTGTGAGTCGTTTGTTAAGCAGGAAGATGACTTTGGCGATCTATTGTCCGATTTTCAATCATTTAACTTTTGTCGACCTAAACATAAACAACGTGGCCGTTACAGTGGTGGTGTAACCGTATTGGTGAAAGATAATTTCATCAAGAACAATCTTATTCGTCGAATATGTCATTCATTTATCGACTGTGCTGTGTTGCACTTTCAAACAAATTTTTTGGATTACAAAAAGATTCAGTTTTAATATTTGTTTATATCTCGCCTGAAAACTCCCCTGTTTATAATGAGGCCAACATTGATCCCATAAGTTTTCTTGAGGGATATATTGAGACAATCATAAATAGTTATAACAATCATTACCTACTACTTGCTGGAGATTTCAATGCAAGGATGCGTACATTTCTGGATTATATCCCAGCTGATGACCTCAACTTCATCCATGAGAACAGTGATGACTATCCAACTGATGGGTTCGATATTCCCCGTAAAACAAAGGATAACACTCGATACAACAGTTACGGTGTCCAACTAGCAGAATTATGTTGCACACATGATGTCCATGTACTAAACAGGCGGTTATTTGATGATATGGATTGAAACTTGACTTGTATCACTCACAATGGTGCCAGTGTGGTGGACTATTTTCTGGCAATTACAGATTTATTTCCACATTTTAGCTCCTTTGGTGTTCATGAGAGAGATGAATCTAACCACTTCCCTCTTTTCTGTACTATTGTCTTTCCACTTAATTACTCTGAGGAATCCAACAGCAACCCCAATGTTTTTAATAATAGTCATATTAGTAATGAAAAACATCAAGATTCAGCTCAGCAAGAAAGATGGACCAAGTATACACAGTAAATCATTTATGGTGAATTTCCAAGATATAGACAGACAGATTGAAGAAAATGTAGAAGACAGTGTAGATACTTTAACAGACCTTTACCATAGAGACAGATTGGTGGGATGATCCCTTGGTGGGATGATCAGCTGGAAGTATTAAAACAAAAGAAATATGCAGCTCTAAGGCTCCATAGGAAAGATGGCCAGGGTATTGCTATATATATAGAATGTAAAAGGAAATTTAAAGAAACATTTCATTTGAAAAAGGAAGATTATTGCCATAAACAGAGGGAAATTCTCAGTGCATCCAGACATGATTAAAAAATCCTTTTGGAAACTGTTAAAATCCTGCAGAGTAAATCATAAGAATCCTTCCAACATAACAGTAGATCAGTGGTTTGAACATTTTATTAACCTGTTGAACTGTAATTCTGTCTGCAGCTATGATTACAGTGACCCAATATGGGAATACACAGAGGCAGATGACAGTGACTATTTATGTGAATTAAATTACCCTTTTACACAAGAGGAAATTAATGCGAGTTTGAAACAAAACAAGCAAATTTCCTGGCCCAGATGGCATAGTTAACCAATTCTTTAAAGCAACTAAGAACTATATCTCACCATTATTAACAAAACTATTCAATAAACTTTATGACAGTGGTATATTTCCTAGTAGTTGGGGCAAGAGTATTATTTGTCCCTTACACAAATCAGGCAGCTTGTCAGACCCAAATAATTACAGAGGCATTTCCATGATAAATTCATTGTTTAAAGTTCTTACAACAGGAGTTAACAACAGACTTCAACATTGGTGTGATAACAACAATATTATTTCTGAATTTCAAGCTGACTTCAGAAAAAAATATTCCACTATTGACCAGATATTTACCCTACAAGCTATGGTCAAAAAGAGAGATGGAAGGTTTTATTGTCTTTTTATAGACTTTTCAAAAGCTTTTGACAGTGTGAACCACAAAACGTTATTTAACAGACTCCTTCAACTGGGAGTTAAAGGTAAATTTCTCACGTTTATAATTCAGATGTATTCAACACTATGTGCATGTGTGAGACCTGATTGTGGATACTTCAAGTGTACCACGGGTACTCGTCAGGGGTGTATCTTCAGATATTCATCATATTTATTAATCTGTTAGTTTCAATGTTGGAGGAAAAAGGTGGTAGAGATGTGTTTATATCTACTCACATCCCTGATGTATTTGCTCTGTTATTTGCTGATGATGTGTCAACCGTCTCTGATACTGCTCTACAGCTTCAACAGAAAATAAATACCCCGAGGAATTCTGTGATGACACTGGCATGAAAGTCAATCTGAATAAGACTAAAATAATAGTATTTCGGAATGGAGGTCCTCTTCGAAGTTGTGAAAAGTGGTTTTTGAATGGTCAACAGATAGATGTTGTCAACATGTACAGATATTTAGGAATTATTTTCTCACCAAAGTTATCTTGGACCAAGGCCCAAGCATGTCTAGCAGCCCAGGCAAGGAAAGCACTTCTATCAATAAACGAGTATAATTATCAAAAACAATTTGGATACATTAATCACCATGATCTTTTTAATATTGCTATGCTATGATTTCACCAATCCGATGTTATGGATCAGAGATCTTGGGAACCAGCTACTGTAACATTATTGAGAGTGTCCATAACGGATTCTGCAAATCCTTTTTGAAAGTAAATAAGTTCACCAATAACAACATGGTTCTAGGAGACTGTGGTAGGATCCCCCTACAGTATAACTACATGTCAAGAGCAGTCAAGTACTGGTGCAGACTAATTCAGATGGAACAACACAGGCTACCCATCCAAGCTTATCATATACTAAAGTCTCTTGATGATAATGGTAAAATTACATGGGCATCACACATTAGAATGATTTTATTCCAGTTTGGATTTGGTTTTGTTTGGCTAAGCCAAGACATTGGTAATATTCAACATTTCATGACATATTTTAAACGAAGATTTTACGACTGCCTCACTCAATATTGGCACTTTTCCCTGACATCATCAATGAAAAATGCAATTACTACTCACAGTTCAAGTCATTACTAAATGTGGAATCATACATAACTTGTGATATGTCTTCTACCAACGTAGACTTATAGCCATGTTCCGGTGTAATAATTTCAGACTTGCTGTCGAACTGGGGTGTCACAACAACATCCCATATAATAAACGTGTCTGCACTTTCTGTTTTTCAAAGAGACATAACCATGTTGAAGATGAATTCCATGTTCTTATGATTTGTGACCAGTATTCTAGAGCAAGAAGAAACTCTTTTCCCAAGCGTCTCGTTACCCCTCCCTCTATTGAGATTTTTATAAGACTCAGCTGAAAACAAACAAATTATAAAAAGGCTTCGGTACATTTCCCTCCCAAGTCATGAACATCGAAAGGAAACACAGTGTGGGACGGTAAATCATTATTAAATCTACTCAGCATGCAAATATATATATATATATATATATATACAGTATATTGCCATTGTATTATGGGCCGGTGGCCTGAAGTACCGAATTTTTTTTGTCTGTCTGCAATGCTCTATCAACTGGAGCACGGAGGTGTCCTGTGTTCGGCTTCAGGGGAGGGGGTGACTGGAAGAATATATTAATGAGTCCAAAAAGAGTATTATATCTGGTTAAGTCTACAACTACAGAGTACGTTGCATGCTGTTCAAGGTAAGTACAAACTGGTTTAGATTTTGATAGTTATTTCGCTGTTTAATATTTGGATGAAAATGAGAAACGTAGACACAGCCTCAACGTTTTTATGAAAACGAATTAGGACAACTGTGATTAGTCCATACATGGAAATTTTTGGGTAATGCATTTAATGGTATTGCAAATTAGTTGTGAGTATTTGATGTGTGTTTGATACTCTCTGTGTAGACTGAAGATGGTGAACAAGACCACTCTCCTCCAAGCCTTCGCCATTCTGGTGCTTCCGGTGTTTTTGGTGACAGTGATCTTCAACATCCTCGCCGGTCTCCCAGACACAGGTAAACATGGGGCACCACAACAGGGCATGTGAGCAGCGTCCCTGGCGGGATCCGATGTTCATTGGTTCCAATTCCAAATTCGACCTCGTTGTGATCTGTGGTCTGTTAGAACTGCAACAGGGTGACAAAAAGTACGAGGTCTACTAAACTGCTGGCAAAAGAAAGTATACACCAATATTTGATATAGCTGACACAAACAACAAATGGTTATTCGATGATGATGTATATGATAGGGTATTACAGTTTTGTTTTGGACATGTTGGCAGTGTTGCGGCGACTCGATGCCCAGCAGCGTTTGGATAACGTTTATAATTTTTTATCAAATCTAATTTTCAGGTGCTTACTTTATGTTCCGTTTACTTTTTGGCTTTTGTCAGTTTTGGATTTTCTTCCACATTAAGATGTCAGTGCCATGCAGTTGTGAAGCACGATCCAGTAGACCTACTTCTGCCTCTTGCTACCTTGTGTTCATATATTCAATATTAGTCTTTTACAAATGGGCCAAACTTTTACATAATGTATGTTATATGATTAACTAGTGATAAAGAAACACGTAAATACGTTCCTTATATCGCTGTGATTGTAACCAATATACCTCGATTTCAGGTGCTTTCGTGTTTCTGACCACAACTGCCGCAATCTCTGACCGGTTCATCTCACAAATAACCCCCGCCGGCTTCACATTCATCATCTGGGGCCTGATATACGTCTGGCAGCTCGTGTGGATTATCTACGAGCTGACCCTTCTCTGCCGGAAGTCGGCCTCGGGGGAACCCCTCTTTCTGAAACCGATCCTCCTGACGACAGCATTCTTCGGCATCTACATCCTCAGCCTCGTCCTCAATGTGTTCTGGTTGTTCTTGTTCGACCGAGAGTTAATAGGACTGGCATTCGTGACTCTGGCTGGCATCTCAGTCACTCTCTACATCTGCCTCGGCCTGTCCTACCTAGCTATGTACAAGAACAGGTTCATCCTGTCCAATCAAAGTCGGAGGGTAGATATTGTCCTCATCTCTATATTTGTCCACAATGGTCTGGCCCTGTACGCCGCATGGACAACTGTGGCCACCTTCATCAACATGGCCATCGTCATCACCTACCAGTCTCTGCCCCCAATTGACCCGGGTACTGCCTCAACCATTGCTCTCGGCTTCCTGGCAGCTGTCATCATCATCTACGTGGTCGTCGACCTCTCCGTATTTGACAAGTATACCCGCTACACCTTCACGCCCTATCCTGTCGTCATTTGGGCGTTTGTGGGCATCATTGCAAGAGGCTATAATTTGCTTGACGTTAATACTATCTTTGTCTTTGTCCTGCTGGCGCTGACTGTGGTGGCTTTCCTTGTGAAGATCGCATTAGCCATCTACAGAGCAATGACACAGCCGCTGTTTCCTCCTCCTGGGTCCGGGCCCGATGAGACCAAGGGAGAAGAGGTGACTCCGGAGGAAGACATGGAGAAGGCGACCACCACTGTAAAGCCCTCGGTCACAGCGAATGAGGTTGAACATGGGTAGAGTGAACATGGAACTGATGACTTGAAACCAGTTTTAAGGATTATCCATGACAATTTCTGCTTACTTGACTTCGGCAACATCCAAGTCTCACGATTCAGATGACTAAATTAGTCCCAAGGCAGTCGTGTCGGGTGGTGGTATATATTCGTTTCTCAGTGCAGGTGCCCTTTGATTTCACGATAAGATAAGACACTTATCTTTTTGACAGGGTTGCCATCATGAGTGGTTATAGCTCACTTGAATGAACCTCACATTTAGATCTACGCTTTTTCTTTAATATGGCTCTGCATATAGATATTTTAATGTTGATTATATAGTTATATTTGCCACCATCTTGAAAGACATTTTCACTCACTTGCATTTATTAAATATATTATCGTAATATATGATAAATATGAATGCCATTAGTAAACATATCGCTATGATAATGGATCGGTATTTTCGAGCAATTTTACACCTTTATTTTGCAGATGAATAATAATGGCCGACGGTGCTGTAGCTCACCTGGTAATTCAGCCTGATATTTTCATTGACAGTTCATTACCGTTCTGTTGCTTTAGTGTTGCACAGATTTGCAATGTAATCAAAGTGTCACCAGTGATTCATCAGGAGACTGAAGCTTTTTTTTAACTCGTTGCCTGTGGTCGCCGAAGCACAGGTGGACAGCAGGACATCTTTGTAGACAGTGAGTTGGACAGCAGGACATATTTGTAGACAGTGACTTGGACAGCAGGACATCTTTGTAGACAGCCAGGTGGTCAGTAGGACATCATTGTCGACAGTCAGGTGGTCAGTAGGATATCTTTCTGGACAGCCAGGTGGTCAGTAGGACATCTTTGTAGGCAGTCAGGTGAACAGACGGACATCTGTGTAGACAGTCAGGTGGTCAGTAGGACATCTTTGTAGACAGCCAGGTAGTCGGTAGGACATCTTTGTAGACAGTCAGGTGGTCAGTAGGATATCTTTGTAGACAGCCAGGTGGTCGGTAGGACATCTTTGTAGACAGTCAGGTGGTCAGTAGGATAACTTTGTAGACAGCCAGGTGGTCAGTAGGATATCTTTGTAGACAGCCAGGTGGTCAGTAGGACATCTTTGTAGACAGCCAGGTGGTCAATAGGACATCTCTGTAGACAGTCATGTGACGAGTACACAAAGTAACCACCCTGAAGTAACCCCAAACCAGTACATTTATAGTTCAGTGTCTGCCTTTTCCCGAACCGTTTTCTGTCTCTACCAAATATCTAGTTCCCCATAAATGCCGGACCCTCACCTCGTTCATAGTCTCCGAAATACTACGTAGTCTTGTTCTTGTTTTGAGCGGGAATACATGGCAATACCAGATACATATCGATGTTCTAGGATGTGTCTGAATACTGCTATCAACTTACTAATAACTTCAGCCAGGTGTTTTAATATTTAATTTAGGACCTCCATTTTCTTATTATATTTCCGCAATTATATGTATGTATATTATGCCTCCGACTGAAAGTGGCAAAAATTCATGTTGACAGCAATGTCAAGTACGGCCTGTGTGAGCAGGTAACGATCTTGAAATAATCTACTCTACAATGCATTAAATTGTTTGCATCCATATTGTACGAACCAGCGCTAAAATCTGCAGCCATAACTTACGATGAGGCAAGTCCGTTTGATTCCATCTGAGACCGATAAATTCCTCACTAACTCAAAATCTAATAATTGCAACAAAATGAGCACAGCGACATGAATTGGACAGACCAACTCTGATGGTTTGTCTCATAATTTTGGACACCCTAATAAAAAAATGTTTTAACAAACGATCATCATATTGTTGACATTTTTCGCCATCCCATACCAGGGAGGACCAGTCGCTCATAGAACAGCCAGGTGGGCGAGTTTCATGTGCGAAAGTGACGTAAGGCTTGCTGATGACCATAGATGCGTGATTGCTATACCTGAAACAATGAGAACATCACTCGACGTGAAGTCAATTATTTGCAACTTCTTCATTTTTTTAAAAAAAGAATGTGAAAGAGGTAGACCACAATATGCTTTGAAAAAAGCATCGTTTACGAACTGCATGTGCAGTTGGGATAACAGAAGGGAAGTTAAAAGCTATGTTAAAAAAGTGTACTGATTCAACCTGCAGTGACACACCTGAGGGGACCATCTCAAAACCCGTGCGATGTTTTAAAGTCGATTCATTTCAACAAGTGAGTGAGTGAATATTGCTTAACGCCGCATCAGCAATTAGGAACACAATGTTCCTAGCTCCTCTTCTGATTTCTGTGCAGGAAATTGACACTTGGCAAGGGTGAGCGGCTTATTGTGCTCCATGCTGGCTACAAGAGTCGGGGATTCCTACCAGGCTGTTCGCTAGTCTTCAAGGCAAAATCCAAGGACAACCGAGACTATCATACCGAAATGAACGGAGCGGTATTCCTAGAATGTGTTAAAACTCAACTGGTACCGGTATTGCCCCCCAAGAGTCTGGTTGCCATGGACAATGCTCCATATCATGGCGTTCAGGTACCTAACACAAAAGCCCCAACGTCTAACAGTAGGAAGGGCGATATGACAGACAGACAGCCAGACAAATTTATTCGATACTTTAGGCCACCGGCCCATAATACAATGGATATATACTGTATATATATTTGCATGCTGAGTAGATTTAATAATGATTTACCGTTTCCTTTTGATATTCATGACTTGGGAGAGAAATTTACCTAAGCCTTTTATAATTTGTTTATTTTCAGCTGACATAAGTCTTATAAAATTCTCAATAGAGGGAGGGGTAACGAGACGCTTGGGAAAAGAGTTTCTTCTTGCTCTAGAATACTGGTCACAAATCATAAGAACATGGAATTCATCTTCAACATGGTTATGTCCCTTTGAAACACAGAAAGTGCAGACACGTTCATTATATGGGATATTGTTGTGACACCCCAGTTCGACAGCAAGTCTGAAATTATTACACCGGAACATGGCTATAAGTCTACGTTGGTAAGAAGACATATCACAAGTTATATATGATTCCACATTTAGTAATGACTCGAACTGTGAGTAGTAATTGCATTTCGTTGATGATGTCAGGGAAAAGTGCCAATATTGAGTGAGGCAGTCGTAAAATCTTCGTTTAAAATATGTCATGAAATGTTGAATATTACCAATGTCTTGGCTTAGCCGAACAAAACCAAATCCAAACTGAAATAAAATCATTCTAATGTGTGATGCCCATGTAATTTTACCATTATCATCAAGAGATTTTTAGTATATAAGAAGCTTGGATGGGTAGCCTGTGTTGTTCCATCTGAATTAGTCTGCACCAGTACTTGACTGCTCTTGACATGTAGTTATACTGTAGGGGGATCCTACCGCAGTCTCCTAGAACCATGTTGTTGTTGGTGAACTTATTTACTTTCAAAAAGGATTTGCAGAATCCGTTATGGACACTCTGAAAAATGTTACAGTAGCTGGTTCCCAAGATCTCTGATCCATAACATAGGATTGGTGAAATCATAGTCTAGCGTAGCAATATTAAAAAGATCATGGTGATTAATGTATCCAAATTGTTTCTGATAACTATATATTGATAGAAGTGCTTTCCTTGCCTGGGCTGCTAGACATGCTTGGGCCTTGGTCCAAGATAACTTTGGTGAGAAAATAATTCCTAAATATCTGTACATGTTGCCAACTTCTATCTGTTGACCATTAAAAAAAACACTTTTCATAACTGCGAAGAGGACCTCCATTCCGAAATACTATAATCTTAGTCTTATTCAGATTGACTTTCATGCCAGTATCATCACAGAATTTCTCCAGGGTCTTTATTTTCTTTTGAAGCTGTAGAGCAGTATCAGAGACGGTTGCCACATCTCTCTCATGAACACCAAAGGAGCTAAAATGTGGAAATAAATCTGTACTTTGCCAGAAAATAGTCCACCACACTGGCACCATTGTGAGTGATACAAGTAAAGTTCCAATCCATATCATCAAATAACCGCCTGTTTAGTACATGGACATCATGTGTGCAACATAATTCTGCTAGTTGGACACCGTAACTGTTGTATCGAGTGTTATCCTTTGTTTTACGGGGAATATCGAACAAATCAGTTGGATAGTCATCACTGTTCTCATGGATGAAGTTGAGGTCATCAGCTGGGATATAATCCAGAAATGTACGCATCCTTGCATTGAAATCTCCAGCAAGTAGTAGGTAATGATTGTTATAACTATTTATGATTGTCTCAATATATCCCTCAAGACGACTTATGGGATCAATGTTATAACATTATAAACAGGGGAGTTTTCTGGCGAGATATAAATAAATATTAAAACTGAATCTTTTTGTAATCCAAAATAACTTGTTTGAAAGTGCAACACAACACAGTCGATAAATGAATGACATATTCGACGAATAAGATTGTTCTTGATGAAATTATCTTTCACCATTACGGTTACACCACCACTGTAACGGCCACGTTGTTTATGTTTAGGTCGACAAAAGTTAAATGATTGAAAATCGGACAATAGATCGCCAAAGTCATCTTCCTGCTTAACAAACGACTCACAGAAACTAATAATGTCGCATCTACTGCAGAACTGTTTAAAATCACTAAATGAAGAGCTCACGTGTTTGTACAATCCATCAATATTCCAACTGAGAATACAACAACTTGTGCCTTGGCCTTTTCATCTCCATCTCCATGATATGATAGAATGGTTGACACACAAAGCAATACCGTATCCACAAAAGGCAACGAAAGCTGTTCTGTATGATAATATAAAGTCTAATAAAACCTCACCTGTCTTTAAAGTTGACGAGTATCTTAAAGAACATGGCCATTCAGTTTTGCGATTGCCGCCCTATCATTGCGATTTAAACCCAATAGAACTAATTTGGGGTATCATTAAATCGGATGTTGCCAGGCAAAATACAACATTCAAACTGCGGGATGTACAGAAACTGGTTCAACAATCAATAGACACCACCACGCAGGAAACGTGGCAAAAGTGTGTTGAGAAAGTTGAGAATGAAATAGAGACAAGATTGGGATCATAGTGGATTGGACCATGCCACAATCAAGACAGTTATCATCAGGGTAGACTCGGACAGCGGCGAAAGCGATTCGGACAACAGCGACACCGATTCCGAATGCACTGTCACGGCTTCAGAAACCTGCAACAGTGACTCCGATTGAACACCCAAAACGGCTTTTGAGATGACCCCCATATACGGTGCACATGCTTGTTCATTACCTGGCTTTTCCATGAGCGTCTGGTCCTCCCTGGTATGGGATGGCTAAAAATGTCAACAATATGATGATCGTTTGTTAAACAATTTTTTTATTCGGTTGTCCAAAATTATGAGACATACCATCAGAGTTGGTCTGTCCAATTCATGTCGCTGTGCACATTTTGGTTTAGTTGCAATTATTGATTTTGAGTTAGTGGGCAATTAATCGGTCTCAGATGAAATCAAACGGACTGTACTTGTTTTTAACATTATTTGTGTCCCTTAATGTATTCATTCCGGTTGAGATTCATGGAAGAATTAGTCCCCTCCCTCCCATGCGTGTCACAGGAGGCCGCAACTACAAGAGCGGATCGGCTTGTCAGTTTCGGTGGCTGTTCAAAACGTGTCATCGTACGACCACAAGTCGTTGCTGATGTATTCAGTCACTCACTTATCATAACAGACCCCCGGAAATTAGCTATGGCATTGCTGATTGGGGCGAAAAACAATGTTCATACACTTATGTATATGTGAGCTTTTGTGTATTTAGATATGAATGTCCTTTTTGGTTTCTATACGACGCAAGCACTGTTACAACTGATAAACGGCAATGTCTCTGTGGCCTTGAACACAGAGCAGGGACTGCCGAGTGATCGAGGGTGACACATTCGTTGTGTCGAGTTGCCTCCTTGGCTCGCTGACCGTTCTTCCGAATCCAACATCAGCGATTTTGCAGCTGAATATCAAACGTCACCAGAGACGTAAACGTCTATGATCTGCGTTCCTTGAGTTTCGATCTCATAACGGTGAGATGTGGGGATATATTCTTTTCAAACTCACTAAATCTTAACCTGACACTTCCCCGGCCGCGTCATACCAAAATACATTAAAATATAGTACTTGTTGTTACCCTGCCTGGAGCATTAAAGGGCTAAAACAAGGACTGGTCGGCTAGGAATCAGTATACTGTGTCTGAGAGGGGTTTCATGTTAAACTGTAGCGTGGTATCTCAGTGGCCTAGCACTTTCAATTCAGCATACTTCCGGTATAGCGCGCGCACACATGCACGCGTCGCTATATAAGTGCAATGATATTGGACGCAACGTTAAACCCCATTTTTCCTCACGAAACGTTCAATGAAGAAAAGACTCAGAATATTATGAGTTAAGATTTTAATCAAATAAGTTATATTTATATATGCAGATTCGAGCATCATTGCTGTACAAAGTTAAATATAAATAATAACACGCTTCTATTACAAAATACAATACAATATGTAAAAATGTCGAGAAATAAATCAAACAAGAAAATCAATTCTTGATCATGAGTTGAACACCTGGGAGATAGTCACACTTCCAATCATTGACTGCATTGCATATTACGCACATCTAAATATGTACCATGTATATGTTATTGTGTTGTCAGGCTTGTTCTGATAACAGAACATGCTTCAAAGAAGGGCGATACCTCGTGTTGTTGAGATTTGTATTTGATACGTTACTCGTTAATAGGGACAAATGCGAAACGAATCCGATCTTGTGAACAATGTGTTCACAACACTGGGAATATGATATAAATGCGACTTTGGCAATTCACCGGCATAAAAATGTTTAAATACATCGTCTCCAGCTTATGCGTGTTTTCTTGTTTAACGCTGCACTCAACAATATTCCAGTTATGTGATGGCGGTCTGTTAATAATCGAGTCTGGAACAGACAATCCAGTGATTATATTCATGACCATCGATCTACTGGATACGTGGCATGCATCCTCCAAGTAAGCCAGCCTGACCACCCAATCCCGATAGTCGACCCTTGGGCCAAGCCTGGGTTGCTGAACACCAATACTGATACTGATCTTCACGGGTTTCACCAGTTTATGAAACGTGTTGATGACGTCAGGCCATGCCGACAGTGTCCTGCTTCTCCGGCATGGTAATGTTCGTGGATGAGGTAAACACAGGTTTGGACTTGCTTCTGATGATGACGAACACTATCTTGGCAATGAGGGCTAACACACCTATCACTATGAGTACAATGGTGAAGATAGAGTTCCCGCGAGCAGCGTCAAAGTTCTTGGCCAGGCTGCCTGAGAGAGCCCACACAATAACGCCATAAGGCGTGATGGTATACCGACTGTATCTGTCGAATACGAAGAGGTCGGTGATGACGAAGAGGAACAAGGCGGCGGTGATGAAGCCGAGGGAGATGGAGGACGCGGTGCTCTGGTCGATGGCGGGGTTAGCTCTGTAGGCAATCACAAAGCCCATGTTGAGGAAGGAAGCAATGGTGGTCCAAGCCGCATAGATTCCAAGCCCGTTGTGGACGAATGCACGCACTAAAGTGTCCTCAATCTTAAGATTGAGTTTAGCCAGGACCTCCATGTTGTTATCCAGGGAGGTGTAGGAGATCCACAGGCAGATGTACAGGGTGAAGGCAATGGCGAACAGGAAGCTGAAAGACAGCTCGATGAGTTGGCGGTCAAACAGCAGGAGCCAGCTGATGTTGAGGAACATGTTCAGGATGTACATCCCGAAGAAGGCGGGGGGCAGAAGAATGGGGTTGAGGTAGAGAGGTCCTTCTGGACTCTTCCTGCAGATGCGGACCAATGAGTAGACAATCCAGACGGCCTGCCAGGCATAGATGAGGCCCCATATGCTGAAGGTCCAGCCGGCGGGGGTGATCTCGATGTAGAATGCGTCCGAGATGTCCCCTGTGGAATTTAGGAAGACGCCTGCAAGAAACACAATGTGCTAAGTAAAAACATCCACAGCTTGATTAATGACTTAAGTCTTGTATTCAAAATTACAACCCATAACGGGTTCGCACAGGCGTGCACTGAGCACAATTCAAACAAATACTGATCTTGTTACTTTAACGCTTTACCTGAAAGATTAACTACTGCAAATAGCCACGTCAGATGAGATGATCATTGGACGCTTTTTACGTCTCAGTCGGATGACTAATAACTGATAGCAACGAAATTAACAGAAAGCCATGATGTGAGGCTTCAACACGCAGCCACAACACCCGTCTGTGGCATCAGCACAATATAAGACCCACTTAGGAGCGATAGAGTGAAATATTAAAGACAAAAATTAGAGACAAATCTTAAAGAGTCGCACATCACTATATTTTCATAATACGTGATATATGTTCGCCCGGTAAAGGTGAGTTGATTTTAACCGCCGCTTTGAACAGTTTTCCAGTCATATCATGACGTTTCAGCAATGTAGTGGTGGGGGTGATGGGGGTGGGGGAAGCCCGTAGTGATGCAGGTCTAACATTAAACATAACATTTACATAGTAAATTAAACATACTACCACATTTGTTGGTGTAAACACAGAAATACAAATTTTGCTCAACTGCTATTTGACATTTGAACATTTCAAGAAATTATAACTCTCCACATTATTTCTTCAATGGTCACTGAAGCGGACGTAGAATATCTTTATAATGTTCTTGCCAGAAGTATGGAGGCGGAAATAGCCTACTCATCAGCGTTATTATACACCATATTTCACGTTGAATCAAAAGATAAACACACTCAAACAAATTTACAAATGCATATATTTCTCATGGAAATTTCCCCTAATCCCAATAGTCCAAAATTATCACCACCAAAGACTCATGCTTGTCTACAGCACATAGGAAAAGCCATACCATGCGCCCACAGTCGTCACTGACCTACCTATGCTAGTATCTGCCGCCAGTCCGTTGAAGGCGGCGGTGAGAATGAAGGCGAGGAGAGCACCTACATTGAGGGCCTGCAACAACATTGGCGGGACCGACTTCATCATGGGCGATCACAACCACACCTGAAACACAACACCTTCTGGTTATGTATAGCTTTATCATACAATTTGCTGCAACATTAGCCAAATGATCGGTCCATCTAGCTGTCTACATCCATGTATATCCTTGGGTACAATGTGTGAAGCCCATTTCTGGTGTGCCCCACTGGGATATTGTGGGAATATTGCTTAAAGCGGCGTAAAACCACACTCCCTCACTCCGATGTATATCCTGGGATGTATCTTTAAAGCATATTTGGAGTAAGAGGTCAATTATACTAAATGAGGTAACTATAGTAACGAATAGATGAGTAAACAAACATTTAGTCCCAGACTTAAGGTGATCTTATTTAAAAATATACATGTACAAAATCCAAACTATAATCCAAATGGAGCCGAAGACAATGGTTAATTTCGGGGGTGAGGCAGTCAAGACTTGCCAAATTTGTTTTTAATTTATTCTCCGGGAAACACAAGGACTGACAGGTCAGTATAT
Source organism: Haliotis cracherodii (assembly GCF_022045235.1). NCBI lineage: Eukaryota > Metazoa > Mollusca > Gastropoda > Lepetellida > Haliotidae > Haliotis > Haliotis cracherodii. Next base: position 24,212,166 of record NW_027266273.1, read on the forward strand.
GAATTTGTCTAGTCTAGAATGGTTTAAACAGTTATATAACAGAAATATTGAAGACGAATTATAGCATGACTATGGTATCATGGTATCGGTACATTTCGTAATCCACATCACCTGTCGATTGTTTTCTCTTGGTAATTCTGAGCACGATACTTCTTCACTTGACTCGTTGCGGTATGTCTCGGCTCCTCGTAAGTATACACGTTAACATTTTTATGATAGTTTTATTAGTTTCTGGAATATTTTGAAGTGGAACAAAGAAAAAGAAACATTTTGAGTACGACATTCTATGAAGATTTAACACACGCATTTTAACTATATATACTGAATACTAATCGAGTTTCTAAAATTGATATTACAAGGGGCGAGTTTTTGTGTTTCATTTATTACTTACCGCTTAACCTTTTAAAACTTCATTTGATGGAACTGTTGGAGTCCCCGTCTTAACTAGGTCAAGCGGATGACAGTATGTATCCATAGTGTGAGACACACGGCATACTCCATTTGAGTTTATCAGAATAATACGTCTTCAATTAATACCGTACAACGGAAAAAGAGACAAACTGGATCGGGTGGACATGCTCGCTAACTTGGTTGATACATGTCATCGTATCCCATTTGCGTGGATCGATGCTTGTGTTGTCAGTCACTAGATTGTCTGGTCCAGACTCGTTTATTAACTGACAATCGTAAACTTGACCATTGTAAACATCAAACATACAAACCTTACAAAGGCCTACACGCCATTAGATTTCCGCACCGAAACGTCACAGACACGTCACTATACACTATGACGTAAATTGTTACAGTTTGTTGAAAGATACACAGGCGAAAAATGCCCTGTGATGTCAGCCTGCATGGAGTCCTCGAGTGTGCATAACGGTCTTATCATTCGTCACCACTCGCCCCTTTCCGTAACCGGCATGTCCCGGAATAACACGAGTTGGTCACGGATGCGGTCTTATCTGTCATCTCTACACGTATTACATCGATGTTGATATTTGTTAAATTAATTCCAGTGGTACATTTACACGCGCTTTGGGATTAAACAATGTGTAAAACCAGCTTATTGTTATTAAAGGTATTTCCCTGTATAATGGGACACTTCCGGTGAAAACTATGAATGTTCGGGTGATGTAAATTAATACCGACTAAGAGTTACGCCCCTTATTGTAAACAATCATGGCGACTGACAGACAGCTGTGGTCGATTCAAAAGGAAAAAGACCGGTAATCATAGCAAAATATTAATATCAAACGTGCTCATCGACCACAACTACCCAGCTTTGGTGATCCTTGCAACGACGACCACTGTCCTCTTTTTCGAAACATCAAACTCGACAAATACGCAAGCAGAGATGGAGTGAGTGAGTTGGGTTTAACGCCGCTTTTAACAGTATTCCAGTTATATCGCGGCGTGTCAGCTTAATGTGGGAGGAAAGCCCGAAGTGATGCAGGTCTCAGACGGTTACCACTTCGGTGAAACCCACGAGCACGGGTATGGTGCTGACAAACCTAGAAACATGATCGGAGCGAACCTGGATTCGAACCCACAATCATAGGTTTCTGGCGTGCCCAAGGGACGCAACTCTGCACAGCGAATCGCGGCGCCTTAGACGACTGGGCCACCCGTGCCCCCTAAGCAGAGATGGAAGGAAGGGCGAAGGATGGTCGAGCTCGGGGAACTTCTCTCCAATCTCGTCGCTTGCAAGTACTGCAAATTCGGCCCTATTCCATTAACGTATGGGAATATTGTCGGCAAGATGAGGAACGGACTTAGCGGCTATTTCTATGTGAAATGTCAGACAATGTGGGCAAATAAACATGGTTCCATACGGGAAAACGCACAGGGAGAAGGGGGTGTCAGGGATGCCATGTTTTGTTATCAACACAAAGCTTGGAACAGGTAAGTTTTATTTTTATTTTACATTTAATGACCAATAAAATAGTTTTGGCATCCGATGATGTAAAGCATAAATATTGTCCTGTTTTCGATTAGATATTTCAGCGTCATGCCTTTCTTATTGTTCATGTCACGATATCATGTTTTGTGAATGTCTTATGTTGGCATTGTTGTCTTGTTTTTTCAACAAAAGGTAAGTAAGTATAGTAAGCTTTTTTAGACATTGCACACTTGTGACAGTTGTCCTTGTGTCTAGGGGGTTGGGGTGAAATTTAAGTCAGTATTGCTCCCAGACCAAGCGCGGCAGCTATGCCCGATTTATAAAAAGTATTGATTTAACTTAGAATTTTTACTGCCAACTATATGAACAGGCACACATCCCTCCCTCATTCCTAAAAATAATATTAGATACATTCGTATAATTATCATGATTATATTGTGGCTAATATTTATTTACACCTATGATCGCTAGCGTTGGGGGACCAGACAGGATGAATAATCTCCTTTCAATTTTAAATATCAAACCAAAGTAGTTTAAAAAGCATGGAATGGAGGGCTGGACGCTATGGTGAAGCTGTTGCCAAAGAGTCGACTCAACAGGCTGCAAATGATTCATTTAGAATGGAGATGGAGTAAGTTCTATTCAATGTCATAACAATGTTTGTTTATGAAACTAGTCAATTGTTAATAACACAAGGATACAATAAACATGGTGGATACTCTGAATCAAATGAATTCATTGTTTAATGACGACCGTGTGTGTAGAGATACTGGAAATTGTCAAATATAAACAAAGAAAATCATCTTGTATTGGTGTCAGATATTAAAAAAAACAAATTAAGTTTGGAATTCCTCTTTCAGATTGATGCTCCTGGTCTGACTTTAACCCATCAGGTTTATTTGTTTGATACAAAGACATTGCAGAAGAGGAGAGTCGACAAGCTGCGAAGCTCATGGGGAAGGTGATCGAAGATTTAGAAGTTTGTCCTCTACCAGACGCACCTCCTGAAATTAGGTTTATTCTTTTCAATATATTTTTAGTATGTACATGTATAGATTGTGTTGGATAGTGGGATATATGTTCAGATGGAAAGAAGATTATTTTATAAATATTCAGTTGTACAATGTATATGCAACTATTGTACATCATGGGCGGATACAGAGGGGTGGAGGGGTGGGGGGGTGCGCACCCCCACTTTTTATTTCGAAAAAAAATCTTTATTTCAGTATAAATTTCCACCAAAGACAATAAATAGATCTTAATTGTGCACCATCCCTTTTCAAAAAAGCTATATCCGCCCATGGATATCACTTAGAAACAACAAGACACTTTTCTATAGGTACTGTAGAATAAGTGGTTCCATGAGTGAAATTGTTTCAGCACATAAAAGAACCAACATTAATTCGGGTTGGTTCATTGCATTGGTAAAATGTGTTTGCAGCTTAATGTTACAGTTAAATTCCTCCACCACAGATGTTAAACAATAACTGATCTCAAACAAACATTTTAACAATACATGAAAACAATTTGGATTTAATTTTTAATTTTTCAGATTATTGATGTCATCCCATTCCTTTACTGTACCAGTAGTTGATGCTAGTTCTGATGATGAAAGTGGACATTCTGACCAGACTCCTTAAGCATCTAACATTGAAAGTCCACCAGTCTCATCTTCAAACAGGTGAGAATTTTGAAAAAATTCAAACACAAACAATAGTTTTATTTGAACATGTAGCCAAGTGCATGATTGAGAGTTTAACCAACTTGGCACGCAATCAAAATGTTGCCGGTTCGAATCCTAGCAAACCCACTTGATGCTTGTTGTGTCCTTAGACAAGTCACTTTATCTGCATTGTCTCAGCCCAGCCCTCCCAGCTGTATATAGCCATCGACTTTGACTGCAGGTTAACCTGCAATGGTGCGCTGGTGTAACATTCGGGTGGGAGGACATTATCCTATTAGCACCAAGGAAACTGGGTGTTATCACAGACCTAGTGGGTCACCGAACATGCGGCACATGCAAGTGGTGGATGAGGAATAGACCTGGACTACCAATACGAAAGTACAGATCTGTCCCAAATCACTTCGGTAGTGCTCGGTTAATGGAATGTACTTCCAAAAGTACCAATCTCAACAGGTTACTGGTATAGTGGTACAATGACGGTCAATGGGAAACAAGTTCAGCCTGAAACTGTTCAGTTTGCAGTTGACAAGTTTTGTAAATGGCTCAGTGGGTTTCCCAATGTATTCCTTGTGGCACATAATGGAAGATTTGATTTTCCTGTATTTTCATCTGCATTGCTAAACATCCAGTGTGAAGCACAATTTTTCAACTGTGTATCAGGTCTTATTGATAGCCTACCTGTCTTCAAGGTCTTTCCTGGACAATCATCATACAAGCAAGAAAATCTAGCCAAGACCTATTTGCACTCATCATATGAAGCACACAATGCCATAGGAGATGTAAAGGTCCTTGGTAAGCTTGTATCTCATTCAAAGATGAAAATTCAGGAACTTGTAGGTACAGTTTCCCACCATCAGCAGTCCACAATCTACTTCTCTTCAACAACGAAAAGGCCAAACATATCAAAACACTCCATCCTCTCTTAGCCGAAGGGGTCATGAAAATGTCAATTTCTGAGAAAATTGCCAGATCAGGACTGAATCTGGGTAACCTGCGCAAAAATTTTCAGTGAATTCAAACACTGTTTAACATTTTTCATCTATACTTGGTAGATGTATTAATTGGCGGATAAAGTGGTGCCTTTTGTTATTTTAAAACTTTAATTAATTTTCTGTTTCAGTGGCAACAAGTTTTACTTTGACTCTGTTTATGGTGGTTTATTTGTGCAGACCATATCTCTGAAACTAATAGGTACTCTTGCTTAAATTTGCACGTATGATCACGTAATATAGATAATGTATTGTAAAGAGTATTTGTCTATCATCTTCACTTTCAAATCTGTAAGAAATACAGAAATGTATTTATTCATTCATATCTTTATTAGAAATGATTCATTGACATATAGCTGGGTTTGACATTTCCATTGAAGTAAATATATGTAATTCTCACATGTATTATTCATTTATTCTTAATGCTCATCCCCTGCTACAATAGTATCACATTTCCAGGGTGAAATGATGCATGAATTAGGATTGGGGTCATAAAACTAATACATAATGGTAAATTGTTTTTCTTTTGTCTTGTTTTTATTTTATAGTCACTTCTGATGTTTTTAGAGAAGTGGTTTCATATCTATGAGTCTTGTTTGTACTTCCAGAGCAATAAATACACTGTCTCAATTGAAAAAAAGACATGGAAAAAACAAGCATTTCAGAAGTCTAAATACAAGTTCACATGTTGAATGCCTCAATACACTACTTCTGCATTGAATTTACTGCTTATATTTATAAACTTACATGATTTCCCTGCTGTTTATGAAACAGATTAACTGATTGGTGAATATTGATAAAACTTTAGAATTAAATCCAGGGAAGGATGTAGATAATAAAAGAAAGTGTTTCATGATTTTCAACACTGCCCATTATACAGGGAATACCTGAACAGAGGTATTTCGACGGCAGACTAATAATGTAAGTTATTACATCCTACCTTTATTGACTGATTTAAACCAAATTGTATTTAAGTCAAGTATTACAAGCAAGAACGCTTTATAAAATTTATAAACGAAAACAACTATTTATTTCATGAACAGTATACTGACGTACCATGTATATTACAATGTATGTAGGATATTGTGGCTGAACGTTACTTTTAAATTACATGTCTGTTCTATTTTGGGCATATGCCTAGTTTATGTAACCTGAGACATAAATAAACTATTTATCTGTCAGTATTTAACTGCGTCACACTGTCTATCAGGGTGTGAACACCATTACTGACTGGGTGTGAACACCATTACTGACTGGGTGTGAACACCATTACTGACTGGGTGTGAACACCATTACTGACTGGGTGTGAACAACATTACTGACTGGGTGTGAACACCATTACTGACTGGGTGTGAACACCATTACTGACTGGGTGTGAACACCATTACTGACTGGGAGTGAACACCATAACTGACTGGGTGTGAACACCATTACTAACTGGGTGTGAACACCATTACTGACTGGGTGTGAACACCATTACTGACTGGGTGTGAACACCATTACTGACTGGGTGTGAACACCATTACTGACTGGGTGTGAACACCATAACTGACTGGGTGTGAACACCATTACTAACTGGGTGTGAACACCATTACTGACTGGGTGTGAACACCATTACTGACTGGGTGTGAACACCATTACTGACTGGGTGTGAACACCATTACTGACGCGGTGCATCCAGTGTATGCAGTGAAGTGTGTCGTTACCGCCCTGATCCCAGCATACTGACGCTTACCTTGTAAACAAAGTCGTTATCTGTGTAGTGATTTTATCATTGCTACCAACATACATCGGAGTGATTTTATGTATCTTATTTTGCAACCAAACCTAAGTGAAGTAATCAGCTTGACTGAGAAGAGATCGGAATCTTAACGACTTAAAAGAACTTCTTTGATAGGCATTTAGAAGTTGGAGTACTAAGTAAGGATAAGAATTTGTGTGTTGCTTGATAACGGTGTTAGAGTCTACACCGAAACGTCGCTCTTAAATGTAATAAAGAAGTTGTTCATCCATTAACTCTTATTCTGACTTAAAAGAAGAAATTACAACACATCTGCTTTCTCAGACATCATTCCGCATAATCTCTAACTCACTTGACGGAGCCACCCGTGTTAGTCAGCCTCAAACTCACATTACAAACGATGGTCGCTGCGTGTGCGTGTGTTGACGCGCGGGACAAGACGCCATTGATAAGCTAAACTAATGTAGTTAAAGAAATAGTGCGGTTCGAATAGAAGGCTATGAATGATGAACACAAATCTATTCAACACATATACTGGAAAACCATCTATTAACTAATATCGGTAGTGGTAATTAATCACATCAGGTGATTGTTGGGTAAACGAATAAACTCCATATTAAATTGGTAGCTTAAAATTATCCCTCTCAGTAGCGCCGAAATACTCTACTCACCTTTCACACTAATCAGCGTTGTACATGCAGCAGTGTTGATACAATTGTGGCGACTTGTGGCGTCCTGCTTTCTTAAAGTCAGCGCTTACACAACGCTCCTAAACTCTGAACCTACGTCGGTGCATGTACTGGAGCACGAGATGCAACGTGACTTGGTGTGTGATCCGCACTGTCGAGCAAGCCCTCCCCTAGTTCAGTCACCGCCAATTAGGGAAGAATTCAGCTTCTATGGGCTGCGTTTGGGTGAGCTGTTCGCGTGTCACTAACATACATAGTAAATACATAAAGGACACTTTGCCTACACCAGCCTGACGCAAGTAAGATCGGCAGATGGCCATACAAGGACCGCACCCATAAGTTACATCAGACGTCTTTGAATCTCACTACAGGTTTTGTCCGACATGACCAGACACTAGCACACCAAACAAGAATATGCACCATTAATTCATTGCTTATATGTCATTATTATTGAAAGAGGGTGTTTTGTTATCATTAGGCGGCGTCGCTTGCCCTGTTTTTTGCGTTGTTCTGTGTGCAGATCGCCCAAACACACCAGGTTACGCCCACTGCCGCGGGCCAGCAACAGTCTTGATGTTGTATTTACTTTGGAGAAACGGGGTCACGACATCAGGTCACGAGGTGATATAAGGACATGTGTCCTCACACGTGTAGAATAAACACAGTTTCAAGACCTATGAGACTGAAAGGAAAAATATTCATGCCAGTAATCAGGGTATCATAAATTCAAATACAAGTGTGTCTTGATGGCTAACGCAACACAACGTTCTCGTGTCTGTACATTTCTTAAAAGTATGTGTCACAAAATTGAAGTAATACTATTCATATTAACGTCAGAAAACATTTGTCTTGTGCCCGTCTCGAATCAAGGAACGATTGACACGTTTGACTCCCTAAACTTCTCCATTGTTACAAGATTAATACAGCCTATATAACATCGTCACACGTGCACGTCACATGACTTTTGCTAAAACTTTATTTGATCAAGATTATAAAACTTAAGGCCTCAATTAAGCTTTCAAAACGTTTAATGGAAGTGATCTAGAGGTCATTTCCAAATTTGACTCATTAGTGACGAAAATGATGTCCGATGCATTTCGTTATTTTGTCTTGATTTTCATGTGTTTGTGACGGGTGCCACCGCTTGGGCAGGATATGCTCACCTTGTCGCGAACACCTGGTTTACAGCAAAAACGAAAATCACCAAATTGAATACCTATATACATGTATTTGTATGTCGTCTTTTAACAAAGCTTATCTTTACATATTCACTTAGGACAAGAGTTTTACACATTATACTGCACGTGCTTTCAACATCAGTTATAAAACCGATCTTGCATAACCCAGTGCACTGACCTACATCTTGGTTGGACATGGGTTAAGTTGGGCAAGCAAGCAAACAGGGTAGAAACAGCGGTATACGAGATCACGTGACCACCGAGCCGTGTTACCTAACTGCGCTTGCTGAGCAGAGCGTTCGTCAGGGCGAAAAATACAATAGTCACCGAGACAGACTGTATGTTGAGGGAAATGTCCGAGTAGCTCTCCATTCCTTACAAATAATGGAGAGTTACGAGGATATTCCCCTATTTAAAACACATCTCAACTCTTACACTTTGACAAAACATTTTCTTGTGGAAAATATTTGAAAAATATATTTGTCGAGGTGAGTCGTCCTTGCGTGATGCACGAGGAAAGCGTTCTCTATCGCTGTTGCACGTGCATCAAACTCCGCCGCGAGCTGATATTTACAATACATGGCACATGGCTCTATGAAATATCAGCCCTGAACAAGGATACATAATTCTTTTATTATGTTAACCTGATTTCTCTCTCTCGCCAAAGGCTTATCTACTAATATAAATATATGACTCTGTTATATGTAACCCTCTGTAACACAGCATTATATATATTATAAGTTGTAGCAGGATCACTGTGGGTACATGGGGTGTTATGCGTCCCGCGTTAGGATTTATATCACGAGCCGGAGGCGAGTAGTATAAAACCTAACGAGGGACGCATTAAACACTATGTACAATCGCACATTTTAAAAATTTGTGTTAGTTTCTTTACAATGTCACATTAAATATTGTCGGTAATATAAATTCTTTGTAGGAAGATCACTCCGGGTACATGGAGTTTTATGCTTCCCTCGTTAGGTTTTATACCATATAAATTGGGAATTATCCTAGCGCGGATTTCGATTGACCTGAGGTGAACTTACGATGTTACGTGACACGCTTTTTGCTTTGAAGCGGGGTGTAAGGAATTTATTCGGTCTCTCAGAAATGCACGTGCAGTCTGCATTGCTCGTGGTGGGGTATAAAAGAATTATTTCACCCGTAAGAAATTTCTTACCCTTCAAGGCGGGTTACACAGTATTTTTTTTCAAGATCATGTGGACCAATCAGATCTAATCATTCTGATATGGAGGTATGATAATTATTTTGAAAGTTTTAAGGATTATGCGAATTTATACGGAAATATTTAATAGGTAATTTACACACCATTTATTCACTTGTGTTTTCACGTGTTTAACACCGACCCTTTTAACACAAAGAGACAGGTTGGCGACAGAGACAGTGCGACGCTATTGTTATGCTAGGTGAAGACGTGTTGTTATCTCGTTCAGCTGTTGACAACTGACACCCTCTATATAAAATGTTCAGCTGTTGATATCTGACACCCTCTACATATGGTGTTCAGCTATTGACATCGACTGACACCCTCTATATAACGTGTCCAGCTGTTGACATCGACCGACACCCTCTATATAACGTGTTCAGCTGTTGACATCGACTGACACCCTCTATATAACATTTTCAGCTGTTGACATCGACTAAATCCCTCTATATAACTTGTTCGGCTTTTGATATCGATTGACACCCTCTATATAACGTGTTCAGCTGTTGACATCGACTGACACCCTCTATATAACATATTCAGCTGTTGACATTGACTGACACCCTCCATATAACGTGTTCAGCTGTTGACATTGACTGACACCCTCCATATAACGTGTTCAGCTGTTGACAAAGATCGACACCCTCTATATAACGTGTTCAGCTGTTGACAAAGATCGACACCCTCCATATAACGTGTTCAGCTGTTGATAAAGATCGACACCCTCTATGTCACGTGCTCAGCCGTTGTCAACGACAGACACCCCTACATAACATGTTCAGCTGTTGACAAGGATCGACACCCTCAATATAACGTGTCCAGCCGTTGTCAACGACAAACACCCCCTATATAACATGTTCAGCTATTGACACGAAAAGACACGCTCTATATAACACGTTCAGCTGTTGAAAAGGATCGACACCCTCTGTGTAATATGTTATGGTACAGATTGTCATGTTGACAAGGAGGAGCTATTATTTTAGATAGGTTCAGCTCTTGACAGATTTGTATAGACTCTCTCTCAATATATAATATCATATATCTGGTCCAACGATTGAAGACAAGTAAACGAAGAGTTAACTTTTATCTACCACAAGAAAGGTTTACTCTGAACGAGCTCAGTCAAAAACGATTTAAGATCTTGATACCACAAGAAGACCTAGGGACAGTGGTGGAAAATCAATCATGTGCTTTATTACAAAAGCGTACAAAAACAGGTAAAATGAACACGTATTGACAGTTGTTATGAAAATGTACAACAGCGTGTTGACATTCAGAAGCGAAATGTAAAGTTATCATCAAGCGTTGTCACTGCTTCCTTTCTTCTGTCGGTCTCTCGAATATGTCGTAGAATTGTGAGTCCAATCTTCACCAGAAATGCGATCACCGATACGACAAGCAACACCACGGTGAATATAGAGTTAGCTGCCCCTGATTGCCAGTTCTGGACCACGCTACCAGTGAGCGCCACTATCAACACAAGGTAGGGAGAAACGGTGTAACGTGAATACTTATCAAGAAATGTCCAGTCAGAGATAGCAAATAACACCAGCTCACCAGCGAGGATGCCAAGCGAAATGGTTGAGCTCATTCTTGGTGAGATTCCGAAGTCTCTTTCATAGGCGAGTGCTGCTGCAAGGTTAAGCAACGTGGCAAACGTACACCAAGTTGCATACATGGCAAGGCCGTTCTGGACAAACACCCGCACCAGCCAGACATCCACCCTCCTGCCTTCTTTGACGAGGGTGTGTCTGTGGGCGGCCATGTCACGGTAGGACAGACCCAGGCAGATGTACGTGGACAGGCATGTGAGGAGCAGGAACACGAAGGACAACCATAGGTACTCCCGGTCAAACAGGAGGCTCCACCCAAGGACCACGCCCCAGTTGAGGGCGGAGGTCAGGAATAACGTAGGACTCAGTAATACCGGGCTGACGTACACTGGGCCGTGGGGGGCTTTCCTGAAAAAATAATTCGGTTTCATTTCCAGTGCATGAGTAGATGCGCCAAACATCTTACTGATGTATTTTTATATGTTCATTGAAAGTTATTAATATATTCGTATAAGCGTTTTCCGCCATGAGTGAGTGAGCAACGTATTTAGACGAAACAGATGATATGAATTTTAAATACATTAGACGATCATTGTTATGAGAAAAAAGAAAAATAGGTGTTGCCGGGGCCAGATGTGGCCAGGTTATCGTACATAGACTGTTGTTATGTCTTCGTAGCTATTAAAAGAGCTAACACCACGGCTATAATACGGTCCATCCACAATCGAGTCTTTGCGCAGCACTCTGCTGTGCCCGATTTGTTATCAGCTTTACTGCTGACCAAGAATGCATAGTGTGGTGTGGCGATTGTTGCTAGTTTGTTTAAGGTGGTTCTAGAAGACTGGCCGTACGGATAGGAGATACTTGACAGTGAACCCAGGCCTTTTTCGACCCGACTTGAGTCTTATGTACTTTTCAAGTGCAGATTTGATACTCGAATTCCTGCAAGCTTCCAACACTATTTGGGACTCAAGAGTCAGGTTCAAGACATTCCACAGAAAAAACACAGGAACATTCGTGATTATACTTAATGGACCCATTGTATTGCCCTTGTATTGTCACCCTAAACCTGTGTTTTAATATAACGTGCTGATTCTCATTGATCTTGTGTGATCCTTTACTGATTTCACAATTTAGTTCTGTACGAACCGAATCTGGCTTTTCCTGTTTCAATTTGGAAATCGCCTCGTAACAATAGTGCCACCATTAACACAGGGTGTATATTGCAGAGGGCAGCTTGTAGCACATTTACGCTGTATTGCTGAGCGAGTGAGTTTAAATCTGTCTAGCATAATTTAAGTAATATTAAGTAATATTACTCAATCTTAATGTAGGAAAACGGTCCAATATGGTGTAGGTCTCAGACATTTACCACCTTGGTGAAACCCCAGATTACGGGTATGGTACTGTCAAATTTTGAATTGGGACAGATTTGGATTTGAACCCCCTATCAGCGGATCCTGTCATGGGGAGGGTATTTCTGGGAGCGCGTGGGATGACGTACCTGCAGATGTTGATGAGGGCGAACACCATCCACAGTCCCTGCCACACAAAGATGACCCACCAGATAGCGAGCATCGGACTGGTCGGGGTAATCTCTACAGCATACTTGTCAGATATGTCTTTGATGTCGTAGATCAGTAGTTCTGTTATGGAAGATCACAGAAGATTAGATCGTCATATGTGAATAAACAGGAGGTGCATTTTGGCTCTACAAATGAAAACCTAACCTAGTAGTTAAAGCATTCTTTATCATACCGAATTGTGTTGTTTGTTTGTTGTTTAACTCCCGACTCTGTAATATTCCAGCTATATGACGGCGGTTTGTAAATAATCGAGTCTGGAATAGACAATCAAATGACTGACATCATGAGCATCGATCCAAGCATTTGGGAAACAATGACATGCATCAACCGAGTCAGCGAGCCTGACCACAGGATACACGTTAGCCGCCTCTTACGACAAGCATGGGTTGTTGAAGATCTATTCTATCCCGGATCTTCATACCGAAGTCCCGGGTTCGATTCGCCACATGGGTACTCTGTATGAAGCGATAGGACTGAACATTGCTGAAGGCTGAACATTGCTGAAGGCAATGTGGGATTCACAGTGGTTGTTCATCTAGAAAAGCATTTAACGCCCATACAGGTGGGATTCCCATGTGTGTTCACATCTTACAAGCATCACCCACCCATGCAGATGGGCTAACAGAAATGGTGGGAGTGTTTATAAACTACAGGCGCTGTTAACCAAGACAGGTTGGAGTGTTTATAAACTACAGGCGCTGTTAACCAAGACAGGTGGGAGTGTTTACTTGCTACAGGCGCTGTTAACCAAGACAGGTGGGAGTGTTTATTTACTACAGGCGTTGTCAACCCGACATGTGGGAGTGTTTACTTACTACAGGCTCTGTCAACCAAGACAGATGGGAATGTTTACTTGCTACAGGCTGTGTAAACCCAGACAGGTGGGAGTGTTTACTTGCTACAGGCGCTGTTAACCCAGACATGTGGGAGTGTTTATAAACTACAGGCGCTGTTAACCAAGACAGGTGGGAGTGTTTACTTACTACATGCGCTGTCAACCCAGACAGGTGGGAGTGTTTACTTACTATAGGAGCTGTCAACCCGACATGTGGGAGTGTTTACTTACTACAGGCTCTGTCAACCCGGACAGGTGGGAGTGTTTACTTGCTACAGGCTCTGTAAACCCAGACATGTGGGCGTGTTTACTTGCTACAGGCGCTGTCAACCCAGACATGTGGGAGTGTTTATAAACTACAGGCACTGTTAACCAAGACAGGTGGGAGTGTTTACTTACTACATGCGCTGTCAACCCAGACAGGTGGGAGTGTTTACTTACTACAGGTCTGCCAATCCAGACAGGTGGGAGTGTTTACTTGCTATAGGCTCTGTAAACCCAGACAGGTGGGAGTGTTTACTTGCTACAGGCGTTGTCAACCCGACATGTGGGAGTGTTTACTTACTACAGGCTCTGTCAACCAAGACAGATGGGAGTGTTTACTTGCTACAGGCGCTGTTAACCCAGACTGGTGGGAGTGTTTACTTGCTACAGGCGCTGTTAACCAAGACATGTGGGAGTGTTTACTTACTACAGGCGCTGTTAACCAAGACAGGTGGGAGTGTTGACTTACTACAGGCGTTGTCAACCCAGACATGTGGGAGTGTTTACTTACTACAGGTCTGCCAATCCCGACAGGTGGGAGTGTTTACTTGCTACAGGCGCTGTCAACCCAGACATGTGGGGGTGTTTATAAACTACAGGCGCTGTTAACCAAGACAGGTGGGAGTGTTTACTTACTACATGCGCTGTCAACCCAGACAGGTGGGAGTGTTTACTTGCTACAGGCGCTGTCAATCCAGACATGTGGGAGTGTTTATAAACTACAGGCGCTGTTAACCAAGACAGGTGGGAGTGTTTACTTACTACAGGCGCTGTCAACCCAGAAAGGTGGGAGTGTTTACATACTACAGGCGCTGTCAACCCAGACAGGTTGGAGTGTTTACTTACTACAGGCTCTGCCAACCCAGACAGGTGTGAGAGTTTACTTACTACAGGCTCTGTCAACCCAGACAGGTGGGAGTGTTTACTTACTACAGGCGCTGTCAACCCAGACAGGTGGGAGTGTTTATCTATTATAGGTGCTGTCAACCCAGACAGGTGGGAGTGTTTATCTATTATAGGTGCTGCCAACCCAGACATGTGGGAGTGTTTACTTATTGTTGGCGTTTTCAACCCAGGCGGGGGGAGTGTTTATCTATTATAGGTGCTGTCAACCCAGACAGGTGGGAGTGTTTACTTACTATAGGAGCCACCCACCAGCTGTGGCGTCCGTCCAAGGGAGAAAATCAACAAGTTGAGGATAAACATTGTCCAGTTGAGTAGCAAGCTCATGATAAGAACAGGAGAGTGTCCACGCGTCTCGGTAACCATGGTAATTGGATACCCTGGAAGATAACAGAAACATATCATATCATTGTCTTAGAATAATATATTATGCTACCAATACTGACACGTTTGAAAGGAAAGCTCTCGATTTGAAATCTGACGGAGGAAAGATTTATGTCATATTATTTTAAAGCATGATGTATACTGAACCAAATTAAAAACTTCACAATCCTAAACTTTTAACATTTTGACCAGTGATCATTGTGGGCCCTTATTGTGTATTTAAACAGTAATGGCCACGTATTGTCTTCAGATAACATCCGTTTTTGTGCAGGTGAATCGATCAAAATCATGTGCACAGCACTATAGTGGCAAAGGTGTTTTTTTCACGTGCAACTGGTCACGTGGCCATAATACCGCACGTGTTTTCAGCCAGACTTGTTAGCAGTCATTAACAAAAAAAAGAAAAACACAAGAAAACAAAAGTCTTTCCGCCCATTTGTCATGCCACGCCTTTCAAACGTGCAACGTGAACGTGCCATGATAATAATGATTGTCTGGATGCCCTGAACACAGTGTTTGGCTCTCTCTATTAATGAAAACAACATCCTAAAGCAGTAACCGAACAAATATCTTTGTAACAAAAATCCTTTTTCCATAATCATGAAATATAAAACGTCTACACCAGATATATTTGTTTGTTTGTTGTTAAACGCCACACTCCGCAGTATTGCAGCTATATGTCGGCGGTCTGTACATCGTCTAGTCTGAACCAGACAATCCAGTGAATGACATCATTAGCATCGATCCACGCAACTGCGATACAATTACATGCAACAACCAAGTCAGCGAGTCTGACCACTCGGCCCCGTTGGTCGTCTCTTACGACAAGAATATTACCTCTTATGCCAAGCCTGGGGTGCTGAACACCAATTCTACCCCGGATCTTCACGGGTCGTCAAACCAAACTGTGTAACTAGTCACCTGTGTCTGGTTGTATATGGTGTCCTGGACCAATGCTAGAGAGAGATGGTGTTTTCCCGACTTTATGCGTATTTCTCACACGGGCCCGCCAGGCCAGTTAGTGGTTTGTGTATGCGAGTCTTCAGAACAACACAGTGTCATTAGACAATGACGTTAAGACTCTTTTGTTCCATATATTCCTAAGTTACGTTTTTGTGTGTGCCTTGTTATTTGGGTTGGTGCCAGCTTTGTCGTATTTAATCGCTTTACTTCCTTTTCAGTAATTTCATTGTTTCCCAAACAATTGTGTATAATAACAACAGTAACTAAAGCTTGTCTTCGTGGAGTTGGACCCCTCACAGTAATCTTCTTAATTAGCACCTCTTGAACAAACACCCACATTGTTTATATTGTTGTCATTGTTTATCGGTGTAAACATCAAGTACAAACAATAGCCCGGGATTCCGATTCCTTGTGAACGCGAGATGTCGGGTAGTACAGATGTGACTTCAACGTTTAAAACGAAATACATTAGAGTAGGGGTATAACAATGTGAAAGGAAGAAAGAGTCCGCCACCTGGATCACTATCGTCAGGAATATACTATATACAGATTTACTATTCCAAACATGGACTCCTACGAGTCCGCCACCTGGATCACTATCATCAGGAATATACTATATACTGATATACTATTCCAAATATGGACTCCTACGAGTCCGCCACCTGGATCACTATCATCAGGAATATACTATATACTGATATACTATTCCAAATATGGACTCCTACGAGTCCGCCACCTGGATCACTATCATCAGGAATATACTATATACTGATATACTATTCCAAATATGGACTCCTACGAGTCCGCCACCTGGATCACTATCATCAGGAATATACTATATACTGATATACTATTCCAAATATGGACTCCTACGAATCCGCCACCTGGATCACTATCATCAGGAATATACTATATACTGATTTACTATTCCAAATATGGACTCCTACGAATCCGCCACCTGGATCACTATCATCAGGAATATACTATATACTGATAAACTATTCCAAATATGGACTCCTACGAGTCCGCCACCTGGATCACTATCATCAGGAATATACTATATACTGATATACTATTCCAAATATGGACTCCTACGAGTCCGCCACCATGATCACTATCATCAGGAATATACTATATACTGATAAACTATTCCCAATATGGACTCCTACGAAGGGGTGACCAGGACAGTGGTCACAAGGATCCACTGATTAATAGTTTAAATCTTTTATTCGCCCTGCTTACGACCCTCCTTCTCTTTCTCCTCCCATTTCTCCATAATTACTTTCCTCACCGAGCAAGACTATTTCTACTCAATGTTTTTTACAATTGTACACGGTGTATAAAGTGGTTGTTGGTTTGTTGTTTAACGCCGCACTCAGAAATATTCCAGCTATATGACGACGGTCTGTAAATAATCGAGTCTGGACCAGACAATCCAGTGATTGATATCATGAACATCGATCCACGCAATTGGGATCGATGACATGTATCAACAAAGTCAGCGAGCCTGACCATCCGATCCCGTTAGTCGCCTTTTACGGCAAGTATGGGTTTTTGAAGACCTATTCTACCCCGGAATCTTCACGGGTCGTGTATAAAGTGAGGAAAGTTATTATCCCGAACGAGTGAATATCTGCAGCTATTGCTTGCACATGAAAACAAATCAACCCATGCTGGCCAGGATCGCCAGAAGGTTTCTACATCCACCTCACACATCGGGTACCCATTCCCTGCTGGGGGAACAGAGGCACATTTGAACTAAGTCACTTGCCCAGGCTGAATAATAACCCGGCCACCAGCGGGATATGATCTCAGCACCTGGCGGTTGCTAGCCCGGCGCTTTCCCACTAAGCTAGTTTAGTTAGTTGTGTTAGTTAATTTAGAATTAGTTTGCATTTAAGTATTGTTATTGGGGTTTAAACGTAACTTAAGGGATGGAATAAATCTTTAAAAACTAAATTTGTGTTTGTGGTTATTTCAATACGTGACAGGGAACCAGGCCACTGGGAACTTACCTGTGTTTGCTGGCCGCAGACGATGAGAAGCAGGTGGCAGATGGACTGTCTAACATTCGCTTTGAAGTGGGGATTACAGCTTACGACTGAAGAACCAAACAAGCTGTTTTGCGACCGGTTTTAGCGGACATTTCGTATGATGATGGTATGGTTGTGTACTGTGAATATTCTTAATTCAGCAATGATTTCCAGAGTGTAGTAAATCGGATGCCAGTTGTCTTGGAGTATGCCCCGCTGTAACATACATACACACCCGTGGGTCTGCCAGGGAGAGGATGCTTGCCGAAGGGAAGACTGACCTTTTAGCTAAATCTCCCGCGTTAAACCTGGCTTAGCCTGAAGAACAGGTCTCTGTTGTCCAAACAAACATCGTGATATGATATCTTCCATACAACATTTAAAAAATATATTTTTGTTTGCGTGCGATTGACAAATACCTGTTTATATGTAACTATTGTGGGTATATGATTCACCCAATGTGTATTTGTCGTGTGCTCTGCAATTTCATACTCGTGTTTGATGAACGCTAGAAAATATTAAACTTTCAAAATCAATGCAACTTTTACTTGTTCGTGTTGGTTTCGGTTATGTGTGGGATATGAAACGTATTATAAGTATATATGCTTTTTGATCAGAATCTGTATTTAGGCTAAAGTGTTCACATAAACAAGAATGGCATGCTATGTTGTTTAGCATAAACAAAACACTATAACCATTTCAAAATTTCAATTGGTGTTTAAAATGTATAACTCTTTCCAAATATACATTTGCACAAGCAAGATTTCGTTGCAGTTCACGGGGAAGAAAGGTGGTGTATCAATAGTAAAATAATCATGTAGAAGATGAATATTATATTTTTATATTAGTATATTATGTTGCGCAACCCTCTGTTCATCGTTTTAATATTATTTTATCAACATCAAATGTGAACACCATCCAACACATAGCCATGTTTGTCGCCCATGTAAACTGTCTGAGAGCTCCTTGTTAGTGTTTGTGTCATTCACAATCTACTGTCTAGCGTTCACAATGTACTTGCTACAGTGCAACAATGTTATGTTCATGTAATAATGGACAGCCATTGTGAACATGGGCCGATGGCCTACATTCTACTTGAATATACTACTATACACAATTGAAAGACAATACACAATTCAATGACAGTAAAAGCACAATAGCAATATTAAATATGAAAGCAGTGGTGATAGAAAATGTCAGTGATGATAATATTAACCAAGCAGCAACAGTGGTCAAGCACGTTCTTGTTCTCTTATTTCCCAAAATCCAATCTGGAAATTTTCACAAAGTGCCTGACCAGTCTAGAGGCACTGGAACATTACAGAAGATTCTAGATCACTCTTGACCACACAACCATCTAAATATAGCAACTTCCACAACGCTGATTACATAGTGCTACATTCCTGACAACTGATTATTGTCCAAACACAATGCCATAAACTTCCACTAAATGTAACTTATATACTACAATTGTAACATTGTTCAACAATAAGTTACCCTGCAATATGACAATAATGTAACTAGGAAATTAAGCTCACAGTCGTAGCAGTTAAATACAAGATCTGTTCTGGGTGGAATTGGGTTGATCGCATTCACTGGAGCGATGCAGAACACGGCCCTTTGTAAGGCTAAACTGTATGTTGCCGTTTCCTTTCGAGATTTTAGTACAAATTAAATGCAACGGAGGATGTGTGTTGTTACATAAAGATCTATAATCGGATTATATCTGGTACGAATTGATATACAACCGTGATGTGTAATCGGCCGTAGCGGCTCGCCAGTGGAGGGAAGCAGTACGGGTTCACCACGAAGAACACCACAACGCAAATTGTGAAACATTTGGAAAAATAAGACCTTTATTTCTATCAAAGGTAGGTGATATACGACTATACGCTGACATTACATTAAAATGAAAAAAAATAATACCATGAAAAACACATAACACAGGCAAGTTACAGGCACACATTACAGGATGGATGAGTGTTGAGTCAAGTATTACAAAGTCAGTAATTGCAGTAATGTCTTTGGAAGTGTGAATGAGGCTGGTATGGCGGTGCAGGAACACACCAGTGTCCAACAGGGTGAGCATCATTGTCCAATGGGTCACCATAGCAACCTCACTATAACATAGAAGGTTAACCAGCCGGGGATGGTATCAATCCTAGAAGTGCATAAAAAACAAAGTCCATGGTGATGTACTCGCTCATAAGGGATAATGCCCGTTTTGAGGTAAAGGGAGATCTTCAGATATTGTCATCATGTGTGTGTTTTAACTTGGTGACTTCACGCTGTTCCGCCTTGCGTTGACTCTGTCGTTGGAATGAACACTTTCTGTCTGCCTGTGTCCCGGAAGTGACGCCACAACATCACGATCATCTTCACGACTAAACAAAACACCGCCATACCCAGCAATACAGCAGTGAAGATCGAGTTCCGCTTCTCAGGATTCCAGTTCTTAATGATACTCCCGGAAAGGGCGATAATCACGACGATGTACTCGCTGAATATATACCTCGTATACTTGTCCAGTACGGTCCAGTCTGAGATGGAGAAGACCACAAGCTCCACGGCCAGGATACTTAATGCGATTGTGCTGGACGTGCTCTGGTCAAATCTGGGGTGTTCGCCGTAGGTCAGGGCAGTGGCCACGTTCAGGAGAGTAGCAATGGTGCACCAGGCTCCGTAAAACGCCAGTCCGTTTTGAACAAATGCCCGGATGAGCCAGATCTCCTTTTTCCGCTCTTGTTTGATGAGTGTCTCGGAGTGCTCAGCCAGGGCTTTGCAAGAAAGACCAATGAGTGTGTATATGGAAATAGCGGTGAGAGCCAGAAACACAAACGACGCCCATACTAGCTCCCAGCACCACAGGAAGGTCCAAGAAATGACGATAAACCAGTTGAGGATGGAGAGGCTGAAGAAGGTCGATGTGAGCAGGGCGGGGCTGTTGTAGACGTAGCCGTCGGGGGCACGGCGGCAGATGTTGACGAGGGCGTAGATAATCCAGATAGCCTGCCACACGTAGATGGCGCCCCAGATGCTAAAGGTGGGACCAGAGGGCGTGATCTCGAGCATTAGTTTGTCCGAGATGTTTCCAATCGTATTTGGGTAGAGCTCTAAAACATACAGCAACAGCACAATGTCAGTTTTCTGCTTCAATATTCACAGCTTTTTGGCATCGGCCCGTCGAGAAAAAAAAGTAATTATGCTTTAGACTAGCTGTAAACATACCAGCCCCCTCCCCTCACCCCCAGAATATCTAATTTGAGTAGTATATATTACAAATCCAAGTGATTCCATCAGTGCCGGACACTGGCTGTCATGGCTATCTTCGGTAAAGGGTCCCCCTGCGCCGTGGCAATGTTCCTTGGGTTGACAGCAAAATACCAGTGTTAAGGGCTGTCAGACAAGGGGGAAACGTGGCGTGTAAGTAAACTCGGGCTTTTCTCCCACATTAAGCTGACACGTCGCGATGTAACTAAAATACTGTTCAAAGTGATGAGTTACAAGTCCTTAAAAAGTGATAAGGAAAAGCTGGAAGGACGCTAGGAGTAGTACAAGTGTATGCCATGAAACCTACAACGAAAGGTATGGTGGCGACAGACTTATCGTCCTAACCCATGACCAGCGGTTCCCACCATAAATAGCGGGCCTTTAGACTACCTGTAAGTTGATGATCTATAGTGAAGAAAGTTCAGTGTTGCAATTTGCTATACAGGAGCACGTTTGACACTTATGCCTAATGTATAGTTGTTTGAAAGCACACAACCAAAGTTATGGGGGCGAGAGATGAATGGTTTTATCTTGGAATTGAAAAGGGTCCAACTCTGCACAAACCTTTGCGGCGGTTTAGGCAACGATACCACAATTGCTTCCCCATTCCCCATAAATAAGAATAACACTTTACTAAGGAAACCAACACATTCGTCTAACATTTGGTAATTAACTATGACGCTGGATTTTGCAAGTTAGACATTATTGGGCTGATGAAAAACAGATAGGAGAAAGAGCTGCATGCCGTACTTGTGTTACAGCTGGTAGATATGAAAACGTTCGTCACGTGATGCGTATAGTTTCTTTGTTTGAAACCACATAGAACCTTGTCATGTGTTTAAATGATACATGTGAGGGTCACGTACTTAAGTCGATCCCCAGAAACTCCCTGGTGTTGCCCAGGAGACTGAGGAACTGGTTGGCAAGGAAGGCCACCAAGTTGCCGACCATCAAGGCAATGAGGAACGGCGAGTGTCCAGCCATTCTGGTCAGTGGTGGAGGGGTTGGCTGGAACAGAAGAATACATCTCAAGTAGGTCTTCATATGTGACAACTAGACTGTACACACGGACATTCAAACAATGGAAGATTCACTTGATATATGACAACTAGACTGTACACACGGACATTCAAACAATGGAAGATTCACTTGATATATGACAACTAGACTGTACACACGGACATTCAAACAATGGAAGATTCACTTGATATAATTATGACAACTAGACTGTACACACGGACATTCAAACAATGGAAGATCCACGTGATATATGACAACTAGACTGTACACACGGATGGCGCATGGCGAGTTGGGTACTTGACCACACGGACATTGGACCGTCTACATTGTGTCCGCACTCACCGCACCAGATGATCGATACAAGGTGAGGTGAAATGGGGTTTAACGTCGCGTCCAAGATTATTGCACTTATATAGCGACGTGCATGTACGTCTGTGTGTTTGTGTGGCTGCTTGTACAAGTCCGGACTGATGCCGATTTAGTATACTGACTCCGAGCCGACCAGTCCTTGTTTTAGCCCCTTAATGCCGAGCGCCAGACGTCTTTTGACGTCTTTTGGTATGACGCGGCCGGGTATCGAACCCCGGACCTTCCGCTCTCCGGGCGGACGCTCTACCACTAGACCACGGAGGCGATACAAATATATCCGTTGGCTACTTGATCTTTGTCACATTGAGGTGAATATGCAACGTGTATTCACCAAACTATCTAGAATATGGCGCGTTGTTATAAGAAATAGGACAAACATCGCTCTCTCCATCAGCATGTATGACGCCATTCCATGCGCGTGATGCAGAGGAAGGGACAGGCGGGGGAGACTCCGACCTGAGTACATCCCCTCGTCTCTCTCTCTATATATATCTACTGCTGCAATCACCAGGCAACGGACACGCCAGAGATGTGCTTCCGGTAGAAGGCAGATTGTTATCGACGTCCCCACTTATAGTTCAAAGACAATTCATCGATTTGGCTTTTTCTAAAACCACATACAGCTGTCATTTATTTAAACATTTACGGAATGAGAGTCCCGAGAGTCTGTACCTCGTGTAAACACCAACAGTCGCACGGTCGCGAGGTCTGTTTACACTCTACAATAGGTTTTTTCAGCTTAATATAAATAAGTAAATATAAAATATAACATAAATAAGCAACATTTTCTTGATACCGGTGTTAGCACCTACACCGAAACGTCGCTCTTAATTGTAATAAGTTGCTTGATAACGGTGTTAGAACCTACACCAAAACGTTGTTCATCCATAAATTCTTATCCTTACTTAGTACTCCAACTTCTAAATGCCTATAAAAAAATTGAATATAAATAGACTGCTATCAACTTTAATCTAAGTTCCTACACTAACAGTTCAATTTTGTTAAATTCTAAGATATACAGACATTTATTTCTACTCACATGTTTCAGATTCTGCGTTTCTGTGTTCGACTGGTAAACGTGTTCACTGACTCCCCAGAACTTACACAACAAACCCACGGATTAAGTGACGCACAGCAATAACGTGGCCAAACACGTGAATATGATTAGCCTAAAGTGAATCCACCTATTCTCGGTTACACGAAAGATGAAAGCATGTATTGAAGGGAGGTAACCACGGTAGTTGTAAATTCACTCAAGCGTAGCAATCTCTGTGGCATGTGTGGGAATATGGTCAGCGGTGACTTGTTTTCTCTCGCTATACCGCCACGTGACTGTCTGTTCAGGGCTACCATAAAAACATACATGGGGGTCGTGTCAAAGCTATTTAGGAGCAAAATTGTAAATAGGAAACATGACGAGACGTTTTTGGACTCATGTATTCATGGATAGATAAAGTTCGGCAAGATTTCCTCCCGTATCCCCATAGAAAATATATATAATTAAAAGGACTAAGCGGCACCTTCGACATACATAACTTTTGGAGGTGGGATACGGGCGGAGGAGGGGGGGGGGGGGGGGGGGGGGGGGGCGTGGTTACTCTAGAGTATAGTATCCTACCTTAGTGTGGGAAATCTGGGATAGGTTATGTCCAAAAATTAAGGGTAATTCATCCCAGTGAAGCATACCTAAGTGGAAATAGGAAAATGTATCCTGGGATAATTTACACTAACTTTAATTGGAAGAAAATGTGGCAAGATGTCGACAGATATGTGAAAACATGTGAAAAGTGTCAATTTAATGCAAACAGATGGGCCTTGATTGTTCAGATGTATAAAAAGACAAGTGTATCCGATCCTAGGATAAATAGAACTAGCAACAGGCTAACATATTCTGGTGTTATTTATGTTGATACTTGCATTTTCATCATGTTTGGTTGGGGTGTGGGGTGAGAATTGAGGGGGGGGGGGATATATGTTGACAGGATTAACACACTGGTATGGGTTCAAATTCATCAGGGAGAATCATCCTGACACTAGATAATTTCACCACCGGGATGAAAAATAGGGAAGGATGATATTCACTCTTACATGAACATGTAACCTCCATATGTACAGTCAATCATCACGCTTCATTGGTTTGCCTACCGTGTACAATGGTTGTAGGCATTCTGAGACGACCCCCGTTTTAAACCCGTTTCGCGCAACTGCCCTCTGCTGCGTCATTGTAAACATCAACAATTGTATTTGTCTTGGTCAAGTGACTAGACCTTCGACTTGCACAAGTCTCTAATTATTAGTTTAAATCTGATTCATACTTTCTAGATTATATACATACTATGAATAAGTTGTCCCTTTAAGAGACAGGATCTTCATTTGGCTTGACTTGCCTATTGGGGGGGGGGGGGGGGGGGGGTGACAACACATCAATGGACTTATCTTTCAGTACAGCCTTGGAGCAAGGGTAGCGGGACCTGTCACCTGCGGGTAAGGCCAATAGTACAATGAGATATAGCAGAGACTATTATATGGTCTCTGGATATAGCTTTAGCCCTTTGTGTGAAACTGGACCAGAAACCTCCGGAGCATTCATATCGGAGCATTGTACTCGGTCGAGGACGTTATCGCTGTTATGTGCTGCAAGGCTATCGGGTCAAAATGGACTATATCATTCTTGGGGCAGGACCTACACGTAGATCTTCATTAAATAAACATCCGACAAAAACTATCGTTACGGTCCCAAACAAAATCATAAGTTAAATCGCCATACTTGTATATTTTGTCTCAGCTCACGTTCAGATCCGAAAAGTAACTTTATGTCCAGGTTCGCTTTGAAGCTAAAATTCTTCTTCAAAACTACTGAAAATATCTATCCCATATCTCCAAAACATGTTGTGCATTTCTCTGACACAAACTTTAAATTTTTATTTTTTTTATTTTGAACAATTCAAACTTGAAGCCTTCACACAAGCTGGTGCTCATATTTTATTTCTCAGTATTAATATTAAAGAAAATACATGTGTCTGGTGTGGTTTCGACATGTTTTGTTAAAAGCAGGTTTCAAAAATACATTTGTCGGTAATTTGCAAGGCCATTTAGGATATAGGTTTATTTACTGATCGTAGGAATGTAATTGAAGTCCCGTCATATACTTGTTGTCTCGGTGTCAAATATACCGTGAAAGGGGATTTTATTTTAATGATGGAATATATACAAAATAGGGCCCTTTCTAAACAGTTTAAGAATGAAGCATGAACAGAATAAGGTCCTATCATTACAGTTTTATAACAGAATATTTACAATCTGGGGTATGACATACATGTTTTTTATGTCATAAGCTTATGTCATGGATAAATGCTTTAGTTAAAGGATATATAGAGGTTACCATGCTTGTGTGTTTAGTTATGGTTCATACCATTGTGTTAGCGAGCCTTGACGTAGGTGATGAAACGGTTCTACTGAAACTGACGCACTACAAAGACAACTGCACCTGGAACATGGACGTCATGGACGGATAGAGGCATACATCATCACCTACAACGCCAGTTATACTGTAAACGAGAGCCACAAACTACGTCGTAGAATCTTCTTACTCGTGGTTCTTATTTTGCACGTGACACATGTATGTACATAAGTACAACTGTAAGCCGAAAAGCACTGGTACATATTGACAATTGCTGGGGAACTGGTAACCTATGGTGTGTGCGGGTAGGTCGGGGGTTGTGATGGTCTCAGAACTGTATCATACGCCCACCCACCCACCCCCACCCCCACACACACACCCCCCCCCCCACACACACACACACACACACTGACCCACAAATAAAAAAAAATATATTTATTTTTTCATTCCATTCCGAAACCACCTCCCTCCCCACCCCCAGCCCCACCCCCAGCCCCACCCCCAGACCCACCCCCAGACCCAGCCCCAGCCCCACCCCCACTCCCTTCACCCCTTTGTAGTGAGATGAAGTAGTAGATAAGCATTAAACAAATATGTTTACCTAACCCAACAACGTGATATTGGTGGTTACACAACCGTCGGTTACACACTACTGAATCTGTTATGTATGTCTGTCACGTTTCACGACACGAGGAAAACCACAGCCTGAACGGTGGGGAGAATTATGCAAGGGAGACAACTGCAGAGTGTATGTATCGGAAACTGGGCACATTCATGGTATGAGTAAGGCGATGAGTTTGCTAACGGAATCTGACTGCACCTAGTGACAGCCGACATTCCCCCAGGGTCTGTGTGTACGCAGCCAACACAGACACTACTGTCGTAACTGCCTTTGGGCGTCCAGTGCGACCCTGCTACAGTTACTATATGTATTGCCGTTCCTGGTCCTTGTGGTCAATTAAGCCAGGACATTGCCCTCGCCTTGTCCACCACGGCTCGGCTCCGTCAAGGAGTGATTGGTCTAATGACCCTTACTCCAAGTTGTCTCTATCAGCATTCACACCCGCATAATAAAGAAACGCAACACCAGTTTAAACTCACATAGTTTTACTTACTCTCTGCCCATCTATCAATACAGGACAGGATCAGACTGGCCAGGCTCGTCACTAGCTGGGGGAAACTTAGAACGATCGGGATTCGACTCGATCGATTGCAAACCGCGCTCTCCTCTCCCAATGTTGAGGGTATCATTTTATAGTGTTCGAGCCTGGCCTGTCCTTGTCACATGTCTCAATACCTCCATTTGATTCGTTACAAGTTTAGATCTGACCATGAACTCATGTGTGTCGTAATCGGAAAAATACAAAAGCCTACGTGCCAGATTGCTCATCTCTCTATTGATTTTGTGACTCGCTCCTAAGCTCCAAATGAATTATGCCTTGAAACTCCCCATTTGTTTCATTAACTCCTGGACGATAGCCCGAGACCAATCCAATGATAAATGTGAAATGTCCAGAATACACTTGTGATAAATGTGAAATGTCTTTTCTCTATTGATTCCTTTCCAACTAAAAGTTCTGTCACAAACTATATCTAATGTAACTCCTCATTGCGGCCATAAGGGTTCTCTTTGTTATCATTAGTTTCTGAGATGCATTTTTAACCTTATAACACTACCTATCATAACGCGGACATTTCCGTGTGTCCGGGGGGATGGATAGAAGAGCAAATGGGGACGCTAGATAAACAATTGTTAACGGGAAACGGCACCAGTTGAATTCACACCCATGACAAGTTTGAGGTATAGGCGTGTTTTAAAATAAGTGTGTTGACCAACAGGAAACTAATGTTGAAGTGAAAATTGATCGTATGGCAAGTGATAATTGTTTGTTGTTTAACGCCGCACTTAGCAATATCCCAGCCATATGATGGGGGTATGTAAATAAGCCAGCCTGGACCAGACAATCCAGTGATTGACATCAAAAGTTTCGGTCTACGCAGTTGGGATGCGATGACATGCATCGACCAAGTGACCGAGCTTGACCACCCGATCCCGTTAGTCGTATTAACTCAATTAATTGTTTATTTTTTTAGATAGTTTAACAAAGGTGCTCTGCTGCTGTTTGCAGAAAAGAAAGACGAATTCCATTATGACTTTAGGCCAAGTGTTACTAAAGGCATTCCTATCTATTATTATGGCACGATAAGTATCTTAACGCAATTCCCTCTTGGCTCCGACTAGTCAACACTAGGCTACCCATCTATCGGTGAGATTGTGCCCCTTAAAAAGGCAACACGCCATATTATCATATACTGATAATTAAACGTTATTATGTGAATCTAAAGACTACAGATGCCTTCCGTTTTTACATTCGAAGCCAGTACACCTGAACAAACGGCTGAAAACCAGGAAACTGAACCGGTAAGTGAGAAACAACACTGTGATCAAAATCAAAATCTCTCACAGGACAGCTTTTCTATGAACGTGTCAGCTAATCAGAAGGATATATCGTATCCATCAACAATATTTAACTTTATAAATGATGCCTCCATTGACATTCTCACAACTAAACTTAGCAGAGCTCTCATGTTGCCCCAACTTCAAGACAAGTTTGCCAAGTTATTTGAAAGTGTAGCTAAAGATCTTATCGAAGGTCTAGCCAGAGATATTGTACAACCGCTAAAGCAAGAAATCATTCATCTTCGACATGAACTCGAGATGAAAACTGATGATCTTGAACAGTACAGTAGAAGAAACTCTCTACGTATTAGTGGCCTACCTGAGTCCAAGGAGGAAAACACGGAGGCACTAGTGATGGAGGTCCTCAGAGACTTACACCCTGACCTTACAGCATCGGACATCGACAGATGCCACCGAGTCGGTAAGAAAAACATGGATAGGAACAGACAGGTCATCGTAAAGTTCGTCAGCTATAGAAACAGGCACAAAGTAATCTCAAACAGAAGAATGCTGAGACAAAATAGAAGTTCAGTCTATATAAACGAGGACCTAACCAAGCATCGAAGTAAACTGTTCAAACTGACCCGAGATTTAAAAGCAAAACACCTAATCTCTTCCACGTGAACTTATGATGGCCGAGTGTATGTTGAGGAACAACCCGAGGGTGTTATGAGGGTGATTCTGTGCGAGTCTGACCTGGACAGATATCGCTAACTTTATTGAGAACTTACATTAGATAAGATTTGTACCCTGCACTGTACATCTTCAGTTACAAGTAATCCATACTGCGATGAAACAGTGATACAAAAGGATCCGCCAACGTATACTTATAGTAATGTCATCAAAACCAACTACTGTCACGTGTCCACACAACGGAAAACACTCCATGTATCTGTTGTTACTGTTACTTGAGTCATGTACTATAATTGTATATAAGTTTACCTCTGTCTCTACCTTCTGTCAGCCTTCCTATGTATTCCTACCGAAACCTTCCTGTATCCTTTTCCTATTGCTTTCTGGTGCACACAGTTTTATGATGACTAACTATCCTTGCCATAATTCTTTGTCAAGATCTGCATTGCCGGTTTTGTTAAATATGCATGATATTTTGTTCTCGCAGTTATCTTACTATTGTCAGTGTTCCCGATCACACTACCACACACCTTTGAGAAGTATGTATATATTTATCTTACCCAATGGGTAATGATGTAATTCAACACCGTGTGGTGATCGGGGTTTTCAATTGTATTTTGTGTCAAAAGAGTCTGCGTTGCACACTTAAACTCAGCCTAAGTTGTACTTCATTGACTGTATTTTTTCTGAACGAATTTTACAAATTGTGTGATATACTACATGTCGAATGCAGAGCGTGCAGCGTGTTTGTATTTCTTTGTTTCATACAAGCTCAGATCAGAAGCGCTAATGTAACAATTGTATTGCTATTGTTGCTCATGCTAGCCGGGGACGTACATCCAAATCCTGGACCACCGAACCGTGACAACGCTGACCAGTCACTGTCTATATTTCACCTAAATGCTAGAAGTATACGTAACAAACTCTCTTATTTAAGTGAATACCTTTCAGATTACAGCGTCGTTTGTTTTACCGAGACACACCTAGATGACAGTATTAAAAATGAAGACTTGAGCTGGGAAAACTTTTACGAACCGGTACGAAAAGACAGAAATATGTTCGGTGGTGGTGTTATGATATATGTAAATAAGCTGTTATCTTTTAAAAGAAGACACGAATTAGAAAACATGCAAGACGAATCGATATGGATTCAAATATGCTTACCTCAAAGCTCAATTTTATTGTGCTCTGTCTACAGACCTGAACATAATTCAGTGAACTTTTGGACTCGCTTAGATGATAGCATTGAAAATGCCCTGGATATTTCGTGCAAGATTACTATTGTTGGTGACATAAATGAAAACATGTTATTGTCTAGGAGCTTAAACGTAAATGAATTAATAAATAGGAAAAATCTACAAAATATCATAACCGAGCCTACCAGAATTACGAACCATACCAGTAGTTTATTGGATCCTATTATTATCAGTGAAGATATAAAAGTCATCGACAGTGGTGTAATTGATTTTGATAGTAAAATTAGCGACCATAGGGGAACTTACATTGAAATAGACACTGGTTTGCGAACAAAATTAGCATATAAAAGAGAAATTTCATGTTTCAAAAACGGTGACTATGATAAGCTCAATTCGCTCATTGAAAATACTTGCTGGAATGAATTATTTAGTCAAAATTCAAATGTTGATGAAGCATGTAATCTGTTCTATAAATACTTGAATAAATATGTTAAAATATGCATTCCAACCAAAGTAGTAACCATTCGTCCAAATGACAAACCTTGGTATGACTTCAGTTTAAGACGAGAATCCAGGAAAAGAGATAGATTAAAAAAGAAGGCTAGAAAAAGTAAAAAGGAAAAAGACATTCGGGCCTATAAAAATCAGAGGAACAAAGTAAATAACATGAAATGTCACGCTAAAGAACATTTTTACTCAAACCTCGATGAATTGCTATCAGAATTGCATGCAGAAAACAAACCCTCTTACTGGAAAGTTTTACGTTATGTTGTGAAGAACTCTGGCTCAGCTAACAACATAGCCGCTCTTAAAATGTATGATACGGACGAACACCCGACAATTTTTACTGATATTGAAAAGGCAGAGAAACTGAATAAATATTTTCAATCTATATCTGATGTCCACGATACAAGAACAACTATGCCCGACTTCACATTTCGTACAGAGACAGAGATAAACAACATAATCATATCTAAAAAGGAAATTGAAGACATAATACAATGTTTGCCTCTTAATAAAGCCTCCGGACCGGATAAAATTTGTCATAAATTATTAAAGAAAACTGTATATTCTATAAGCGAAGCATTGTGTTTACTGTTCAATATGTCACTACAATCAAGTATATTTCCATCAGTGTGGAAAAAAGCAAACGTTATACCATTATTTAAGAAAGGTGATCACACTATCGTTTCTAATTATAGACCGATATCACTCATTAGTTGTTTAGGAAAATTGTTTGAGAGAGTAGTGTTCAAACATTTATATAATTATTTTCATGAGAACAAATTGTTGTATAAGTACCAATCTGGGTTTCAGGCTGGTCACTCAACTGTCCATCAACTAATAGAACTTTACCACCAAATTTGTACAGCGTTAGATAACAAAGAAAACTATTGTATTGTATTCTGTGATGTATCAAAAGCCTTTGATCGTGTATGGCACAGTGGGCTTGTGTATAAATTAGAGAGGTATGGTATAAAAGGCCAATTGTTAAAATGGATCACCAGTTACATAAGTAATCGTAGCCAAAGCGTATTTGTGAATGGGGAAATATCCAAACCAAGATACATGAAGGCTGGTGTGCCACAGGGGTCCGTGCTTGGTCCTTTACTCTTTATTGTTTATGTTAATGACATTGCTGATAAATTAGACTGTATGACAAGACTGTTTGCCGACGATACATCGATTGGCATGTCATCCAATGATAACAGTGTACTGGAACGTTCCTTAAGCACAAATTTAGCAATCTTAAGTGAATGGGCGAAACTTTGGCTCATAACTTACAATCCCGATAAGACCAAATCGGTTCTATTCTCTCGCAAAGACAACAACGGAGGTCTAAAACTATATTTCAACGGAAAAGAAATCAGCTCTGCAAACAGTCATAAGCACTTGGGTGTTATACTTGAAGCCAGTGGCAAATGGTCTTGTCATATAGATACCATAATTAAAACAACTTCCAAGATGATTTACTCAATGAGAAAACTCAAACATCTACTTCACAGAAATACTATTAACAATATATATAAAATGTTCATAAGACCACACTTTGAATATGCATGTGAGGTTTGGGATGGTTGCACCGAAGGACAAAGTGAGAAATTAGAACAATTACAATTAGAAGCTGCACGCATTGTAACTGGTCTACCTAAATATGCCCCCCGGCATTCATTATATTACGAAACCGGTTGGGAACCCTTAGTTGAGCGTAGAAAGAAACGTAAACTTTGTCTTTTCTTCAAAATTAATCATAACATGGCCCCTTCCTATCTAACAGATATTCTACCCAAAACGGTTGCAGCAAAAAACTCATACAGTCTCAGAAACTCTGAAAACATCAGTGTTCCTGTCACAAGACTAAGACATTCGTGTGAATCCTTTTACCCATCGTCTATCCGATTGTGGAACTCTATTCCGTTATCAGATCGAAATTCTACGATTTCTTGTTTTAAAAATTCGCTACAAAAGCACCACCCCACGTCACCTGCGTACTTCGCTTATGGAAAAAGAAAATATAATATCTTACACACAAAACTGAGATACATGTGCAGTCAATTGAATTATGATTTATATAGAATTGGTATAAAAGATCACCCGAACTGTACATGTTCGAATACATGTGAAAATGCATATCATTATCTCATGGAATGTCCATTCTTTAGTCATCAGCGTGAAATTATGTTAAACAGCCTTAAACATATTGTTCATAACATACCTATTGATGTACACTTACTGTTACACGGCAATGCAGATCACGTTGTTACAGAAAATGAAGCTATATTTAAGGCAGTACAACATTATATATGTACAACTAAAAGATTTGTGTAAAGAACTGTTCATTCAACAATGTCTGTCTGTCTGTCTGTCTGTCTGTCTGTCTGTCTCTCTCTCTCTCTCATCTATAGTGTTTTATGTTTTATGCATATATATTGAATTTGAAATTGTGAATATTTTGTAAATACCAGGGAGAGGGCATTCTAAGTTGGAAGAACTTGTCCCCCAATCCCGTTCACTCCTTGTGAATAAATATGTTTAAATCAATCTAAAGACTAACTGGTTGCTGTCGCGTGTCTACGAGAAGATGCGGTGAGGTGCAACGTGCATGTTTGTTGGTGTGTGCGTGTATCGGTATCATGTACAAAAATGATTGTCTGGTCTGACGATATACCTTGCATTATTATTATTATTTTATAATAATTTATATATATATACCCAAAAGAGGCATACGAATTGTCTAATGACACTGTCTCTTCTGTAAACTAATAAAGCATGGAACCAGCATCCTTCTGTCACATCCTATTGGTCCTCTTCTCTCGTCAGCATCAATCATATGTGCGTTTATTACACACTGACATGATCGTATCATACGGAAACTCTGCACACGACACTAAAGCATTATTCATCTGTTTTATTTTATTTATATCTGTGGTTACAGTGTCGGGATTGTGTAACTATCACATGGCACTTTGAATATACTCAACATTACACACATAGAGTGACAAAAGTTTATATCAACACGTTTCTCTACTGTAAACTGTTCAAAAGGCTGGGACCAGCATCCTCCTGTTACAGTCTAGTACTCGTACTCTGCTTCTCTGTGATGGTCGGAAGTTCAACTTTGTCTCTGTTCGAGTCCCGACAATGTCGCCAAAACATGAGAACCATCTTGGTGATGAAGCATAAGATCGACACGCCCAGTAAAACCGCTGTGAAAATAGAGTTTGTCTTCTCTGGATTCCAGTTCTTGACCATACTTCCAGAAAGTGCAACCATGACAACAATATAGGGACTAAAAGTATAGCGTGAGTATTTGTCCATAATTGTCCAATCAGAGATAGCGAAGACTGTTAGCTCAACGGACAGGATGCTAAGAGCGATGGTGGAGGAGGTACTCTGGTCAAACTGGGGTTTGGCGGTGTAAGTTAGAGCCATAGCAAGGTTGAGGAGAGTGGCAATTGTGCACCAGGCGCCATAGAAGGCAAGGCCATTCTGCACCAACATGCGCATCAACCAGATGTCCACCTTACGTCCTTGCTTCACTAGAGCGTCGTGGTGCTGCGCCAGTGCCTTGTAAGAAAGTCCTATGCAGATGTAGATGGTGATGAAGACGATGGCCAGGAAAACAAAGGCGATCCAGACGTGACCCCATCCCCACACGAAGGTCCAGGTGATGACGCACATCCAGTTGAGGATGGAGACACCGAAGAAGGTCGCACTGAGGAGGGTGGGGCTGTTGTAGACGTAGCCGTCAGGGGTACGGCGGCAGATGTTAACGAGGGCGTAGATGGCCCAGACAGCCTGCCATATGTAGATGGCGCCCCAGATGCTGAATGTGGCTGAAGAGGGCGTGATCTCGAGGTACCGTTGATTAGAGGCATCTTCCATTGATTGGCCGAAAATATCTGAAAGTTACAGGTAATCAGTTATGACGCGCATCTATGTCCTTCCACAAAGAAGACGAGCTTTATTCGAATTATGCATTGTTCGACATAATTTACAAAAACGTTCTCCACGGCTTGGTTCTGTAGATTGCAACGGAAGTCTTAACAGAATGAAGCAAGAGGTTTATGGCTGGATATTTTCTTATATAGAGTATGAATGTCTCCAGAATAGATACTCCAGTAGACACAATCGGTTTGAGGGGCGGCATCGATTATATTTATACTACTCTGAAAATAAAGCTAAGGACCACCCAAGTCTTACATATTACTATAGTCATACTAGGACAAATTAGCTACAGTGATATGGAAACATCGGATGGGCCTTAACGTTTGTGAGAAGTAAATCTTATAGTCGTGTTGCCATTTGACCAAGGGCATGTTTACATGCTTAGCTACAACCCTAAATGTGTCATGTCAGTTATAGCTACACTAATGACATTTTACGAACATATTATCTTGCGTATTGGCCAATACAATTTGCATACTCATGTGGTACTTACTAATATCAATGCCCAGCCATTCTCTTACTCCGGCCATGTTCAGTGCACCAAATAGCTGATTGATGATGAAGAACACCAAGTTGCCGATGGCGAGGGAGATGAGCAGAGGAGAGTGGATCGCCATCTTGTGTCAGCTATTCTGTAGAAAGCCAGACAATGTTAACTGTTACAGAAATATAACAACGTAACGATACAACGGCTGTATTACTATTGTGCTGGTTTAAGTTAATGGTGTGATCATGGTTATAGCATACACCGCCTTTACATTTGCCGTTACAATATGGAGGCTGTGAACATTTGACGACTCATTGTACTAATGTTATAATCGAGTCATATAATGTAGCAGCCAGACGTTAGGACTGAACCAGTTGATGTATGTACCAGCAAGACGTTAGGACTGAACCAGCTGATGTATGTACCAGCCAAGCGTTAGGACTGAACCAGCTGATGTATGTACCAGCCAAGCGTTAGGACTGAACCAGTTGATGTATGTACCAGCCAAGCGTTAGGACTGAATCAGTTGATGTATGTACCAGCAAGACGTTAGGACTGAACCAGTTGATGTATGTACCAGCCAAACGTTAAGAGTGGACAAGTTGATGTATGTACCAGCAAGACGTTAGGACTGAACCAGTTGATGTTTGTACCAGCCAAACGTTAAGAGTGGACAAGTTGATGTATGTACCCGCTTAGCGTTAGGACTGAACTTGCTGATGTGTCAAGCGTATGGCTTTCGCTAATTAGATAGTTTTGAAACAATTCGTTGTAAGACACATGGCATCTGACAGACACTCGTGTATTCTTCTCTATGGTTCAATGGGCCAAAATAGCGTTCAGATCCATTGGATATGGCATTGGGAGCAAAGTATGGTTGAGCGTATGACATCTTGACTGAAGGATTAACCCTGGATTACTACTGCACAGGATACACTTGACTGCACAGATGAGATGCTGGACACACGTGACTGCACACACAATAAGCGCGATACGTGTGTCCCGTAATCAGGTATACGGACCAAATGCCCACGCTTTGTCCAGTTACATTCTGGCAATACAGTACTAGGTTTACAATAAACACTATTAAACGTAAAACATTTTTTTTCAGGAGAAACACTTTGACATCAACATATCGGGAGGGAAAGAACTAGATACACTATCACTTTAACTTTTCACTCATACACTTTGGCCTAACAGCATACTGATCTTACCTCACGGGTCCCAGTGTGGACTTCTCTCAACAAACTCGGGAGACAACTGAAGCGTGACGGCGGTTTCCGACTTCTATACCTGCTGGCGACACAAGCGACAACTCGTTTGTTTCTAACACTCGCCACATGGTGAAACACGTGACACAAAAGTAGAACTACATATGTCGTCAAAACACACTCCACCAGTCATGGACGGACGGAGGGCAACGCTGGTCCTTGTAGATGCATGCCAAGTGACCCTACATAATAGCCAGAGTGAACATTTATTAGACTTCCACCTTCCCAGAAGTCACTGAAGCAAGACAACGCGTACTTGTGTGTTTATATTTTATGTTAATAAATTCTATGACTGTATACATTGACATTGTGAATTTTGATACAAAAAATTGTATAAAAGTGCTGAAAAGGACATACATCGCAGGAGTACCTACAAATCTTTGTGTGTGTACATATAAATATGGGGATTGCCTAAAAGTCGGGCCAGCGGGTAATACTAAAAATGGATTGCAGAATAATAAAACGAAACGTACATATTTCGGCAGATCTCAAATGTACACAAACGTATATTTTTTTCTCATTTAATTGAGTTTGAATCCAAATGCATCTTCAACAATGTAATAAATTGATAATTATGACTACATTCTGTAAGTCCTCGTAGAAAAGTCAGTGTCTTGACTGTGTGTTTTCTTTGATGAGAAGGATTCTCATCGACCTTAGCGTGTAGGGGTGTGATGTCCTGGGCAGGAAATGACAGTGTTTTGACTACTCTTCTTTCATTAATTAACATGTTCGGCATCCCTAATTAACCTTTACTAATTCATGTTAAACCAACACAGGATGTTTTCTGGAAGTGGATATTCTTAGAATGTGATAGGGCTGACACGACACGTGTTAAAAACTGTCCTAGCACTTCAAAAGTTACTAAACATTCTTTACACCTAAAGTATCACTTTAGTGTCTCGTATAGCAGTAGTTAAAGAAAACACGGTGCTCAAACGGAAGCCCTTTTCCCCCTACATTCTCAACGTTCTATATTAGAAGTGATTGGTCTGTGTTCGGTCCGACTTGGCCCGGGCTGTCAAAATCAACTTTAAACTCACAGATGTATTATCAAATGTGTTTACATCTATGGACTAGTCATATATCTACCTACATATCACTTTATAATGTCACAGAACACCGCATTTAAAGGAAAAGGGCCCGTTAAAGTCAAGCACTTTTCTGTATTTTCTCATGAAAATCTGTCACATGTGTTTGCCCCGACTCGGCCCGGGCTGTCAAAATCAACTTAAACCTCATATATGTATCATGCCATAGATTCAGATCCATAGATTAGTATTATATCTAACAATACACCACTTCATAGTGTCTCATATATCTAAAGAAAACAAGGTGCTCAAAATGAAGCCCTTTTCCGTTCCATATTCCCATTATCCTCTATATAGTCTATTAGAAGTGTTTGGCTTGTGTTGGGTCCGACTTGGCCCGAGCTGTCAAAATCAACTTTAAACATATAGATGTATGATCAAATGTGTTTACATCTATAGATTCGTATTATATCTACCTATATACTACTTTATAATGTCACAGTATATCGCATTTAAAGAAAACTGGTCCGTAAAAGTCAAGCACTTTTACTGTATTTTCTTACGAAAATCTCTGTCAGAAGTGTTGGGTCCGACCGGGATGTCAACATCAATCTATATACCTACCTACATATACCTCTTTATAGTGTCTCAGATCGCGGTATGAAAGAAAACAAGGTGCTCAAAGTGAAGCCCTTTCCCTTCTACATTCTCAACATAGTCTCTTAAAGAAGTGTTCGGTCCGACTTGGCCTGGGCTGTCAAAATCAACTTAAACATCACAGATGTAACATCTACTGTGTTTACATCTATAGACTAGTATCACATCTACCTAAATACCACTTTGTAGTGTCTCAGATTGCGGTATTTAAAGAAAACAAGGAGTTCAAAGTGAAGCATCTGTGTGTAATCAGTTTAATTGTACGGTATACATTGTAGACAGACAGACAATAATTTATTAGTGTCTCACCTCTGTACATACATAAAACAGCTTTGTACAAATAAACATTGATAGAATGTATAGAACCATTTAATAGAATTATGAGAAATTATTAACAGAATTTCCCACTGCTAAGTATATGATAAATTGTTGAATTAACATTAGATAAGGTTGAGAATTAATTGTGTTTTGTCAATACATCTGAGACTGGTGAGACTAGAGTTCGATGATGACCAGCCTGCACATATTGTAACATTTTTTTACCCTGTTTCCCATTGATGGAAAGTGTGTCGTCTGCTACCCCAGCTGGAGCCATCTGGTAACAATTAATCACAATCGGTCAATATACAATACAGTATAATACATCAAGATGGCAGTTTCCATGTAACGAATAAGTATTTCTAAGCAACTTAAAGATATGTACAATATCTGGATATATGTATCTTTAAGTTTCTTAGAAATACTGAATCGTTATATGGAAACTGCCATCTTGATGTATTATTCTGTTTTGTATATTGATAGCTGGTGACGTGCAGAGCCGTGATTGCTGCAAAGGGCGGTCACACGAGATACTGAGTTCAGCGCACCCTTGTGGCCTTATGTGACATGAAAATGGACAGTTCAATGCCTTTGCACAACGACAACATGTGACTATCGGACTACAAAATTTCATATTTGTATCTATGATATTAAATTTAATATATCGACAAAAATTTACTACAAATCTACCTGTGCGTTTACTTTTTCGAAGAGTGTATATCTCCTTTCGCTAAAGTTGACTGGTCTTTATTTTGTAAGAACAAAGAAATTGCGCATTGAGCGTTTATCTCCTTTAGCTATATGCGTAGTATAGAGCTTTATCACGCGTTACCTTGCAATGCTGTACATCGTATCTTATTCAAGCTGTATCACTGAAAGTGGGTGATTATCTGCCTTGCCCGAATAGCTCTATTGCGCACTACCTTTGCAGTGTAACTTATGTTATTCAGGCAGCCAGCGAGAATGGATCCAGGGAGGAATTCAGGTCAAGCATGTAACGCGCACTCAATCTTTCTCCCTTCACACTGCTATTGCAACTTATTGTTCAACACGATTAAATACGGGGCTTCTATGAAGCATGACTTTGTTCAATAAACAACAGATGTAAAACAACGGGTTCGATATCATCGAAATTTGTAATTATGTGCAGATTTGAGCACAGTTTCAAGTAGTTCATTGTATGTAAAGTATGATTCATACCGTTTTATACGGCGGTTTATGGTTCTGCATGGCTTATTGTATTGACAGTTGTTTTAACTTCCTGCAGAGATTATACACCCGTAAAAGTTCTTTGCTTCTGGATACATT
Organism: Haliotis cracherodii; assembly: GCF_022045235.1. Lineage (NCBI taxonomy): Eukaryota > Metazoa > Mollusca > Gastropoda > Lepetellida > Haliotidae > Haliotis > Haliotis cracherodii. The sequence continues at coordinate 24,251,963 of NW_027266273.1, forward strand.
TGAAATCAACATGTTGGCCTGTAGTTTGCAATTATGTTCCTGAAAAATAATTTGTTTGCATGATATATTCACGATGTTTGGCTTAAACATAGTTACATTCTTCTAAACATACAAATATAACCGGAAGTAATCACAACACAAACCCACCTAACCAAACGGAACCGTACACAAGAGTAGTGAGTGAGTGAGATGGGTTTAACGCCGCTTTGAATAGTATAATTCCAGTTATATCACGCCGTGTCGGCTTGATGTGGGAGGAAAGCCCGAAGTGATGCAGGTCTCAGACGTTCACCACTTTGGTGAAACCCACGACCACGGGTATAGTGCTGACAACATAAACGGGGAGACCGGGATTCGAACACACTGTCAGGGGTATCTGGCGTGCCCAAGGGACACAACTCTGCATAGCGAATTGCAGCGCATTAGGCGACTGGGCCATCCGTGACCCCGTAAACAACTGTAACAAACTATCATAAAACAAAGATGTTTAACATGAGATATGTATTGCGTAACATTCCATGAAGAAACAGTGGCAATATTACACTATCACAAACTACAAAATATATGCACAATAAGTGCAAAACACACTAGTACATTCAACATAAAAAGAAGGCACATTATAACAAGTTTATTTTAAAACACGTGTATTATAATGATAATGGAAACAATATGAGAATTGAGACAAACACTTTTGATAGAGTCTATGTTCAGAATGTGGAGGGAAAAGTAATTTTGAGCACATTATTTTCTTTAAATACAGCGATCTGTGACATTAAAAAATAGTATAAAGGTAGATATAACACTGATCTATAGATGTAAACACATTTGATGATACATCTGTGTGTTTAAAGTTGATTTTGACAGCTCAGGCCAAGTCGGAACGAGCACTAGCCAAACATTTCTGATAGAGACTACGTTGAGAATGGAGAGGGAAAAGGGCTTCACTTTGAGCACCTTGGTTTCTTTAAATACCGCGACCTGAGACACTATAAAGGGTATTTAGGTAGATATAATACTAATCTATAGATGTGAATCCATTTCATGTTACATCTGTGAGGTTTAAGTTGATTTTGACAGCCCGGGCCAAGTCGGACCGAACGCTTGTGAGACTGTTGAGAGTATGGGGAGAAGAGGTCTACTTAAAACCAATGTGTCTGCTTTAAATACGATGAACAGTGACATTATAAAGTGGTATTTACTTAGATATAGTACGTTCAAATAAGTATAAACGCTATGCAGACAGATTGAAATTTGTATCACGATAGCTAGAAGTATATTTGATACGTTTCAAATCTTATTTCGTTTAACGATTGCTCTTTTCTATGTTACCTAGATCAGCGACGCTTACACACTGTTCCACTTTCTGGTTTTCAAGTGATTTACTCCGAAATACTTAATTATGGTTCACGTTTTTCGTTGGTGATTGTTCAATAATGTCATGTGTGTATGTTGCATCAATAATATGTAGGTATGATCGTCGATAATGAAGTAATTAGCCAATAACACTTTGGTCCGTCTTGGCCCGGCCCGGCCCGACTTTTAGGCAATGCCATAAATATGACATAGAACGAAGTTGTCTGTCCTTTGACGCTAGTCATGGAATGCAATAACTCCTTAAACACTGTTATCCATATAATAAAATGCACAATGTCATAGTCTTAGAAATTCGATTTTATGAAACAGAAAGCAACCAAAATCTTTCCCTTTGTTTCTATCCACATCTAGTTGTTGATCCTGCGCTATGATTGGGATGAGGCACTTCTGGGTACAACTGATTAAGGGAAGCCGCCGACGAAGGTCTTACAGTGTGTATGAAGCTGAATGGCGATTAAAGGGCAATGTCATCTAGCTATGCAATGTTACACGACTGCTCCGGGTGATGTGAGATAATGTCTCACATCCTCGCCAAGGGCTACAACCAGTACACTAAGGATTGCAAGTGTTTCTGCGTATTTAACGACGGAATATCCTGGCTGTATGATGGCGGTATGTAAATAACCGAGTCTTGATCAGTCAATCCAGTGATTGACAACAAAAGCATCGGTCAGCGCAGTTCGGATGCGATGACATGGATGCACAAAGTCAGCGAGTCTGACCACCCGATCCCGTTTGTCGCCTCTTACAAGTATGAGTTGTTAAAGTCCAATTCTAATCCAGATCTTCACGGGGGACATGTTGAAGCTTAAGTCAGGAGATAGTCATTAACTTAAAGTAAACTAAAGGGCAAAGAAAGTATACCGAGTTAGTTTATTATATATTTGAAACTTGAAAGAACTGTTGTTAAATTTGACAATGTCTGTTTTTTAATATCACTCATTCCTGCAACAAATTGTAAAAAGTAATCTTGCTGAGTAATTGTGTGTAAACACAAAATGGTTCCATGACGACTGGGGTAAGAAGTGAATTTGCAACCACATGACCCCCTACTGTGTTTGAAATGTACATTTGTGCCCCCCAAAAGCTATGTTTTATATTTTCAAAGATAAAATGTCTAACACACCCATCACCAGTTGTGTATCATGCGAAATATCTTTTCTAAATGTTAATATTTAAAAAATAAAACAATGTAGAAGTATTCTATGGGTGCTGACTATGTGTCGGTACAGTTCATTTGTAATATAGTATAGTTAGTTAACTTAACATATTTTCAATTGAAAAACAAACATATCATAATATCAACTGAAAGGTACAGTTTCGTTTGTTGCTCAGTGTATTTAGAATATCAATTTGGCATTGTTATTATGTGTGATGTGACAAACAGAGTAACACTGTATCCCGTGTTCATCTGAGGAAGCCTCATCGTGCTGTTGTCCTGGGGTGTTTATGTGATAACCAATGCTTACATGTACGGACAGTGAGTAATAATACGTCTACTGTTCAGATGTGGATGGGAAATTCCGACTTAAGATTTGCATATTTAAAACATGACACGTTTGGCCCATTATAACATGACATGTGACGCCAGGTCGTCTCACACGAACACACCATTTAATGCACGATTAACAATACGCCTGCTGTTTTGTGAGACAGACCCATTGCATTGTACATTAACTGTCAGCCACCCCGAACGAGCTATGCAACTATGTCACTTCTCATTATTAGTTTTGTTCATATTAATGACTAAATCCGTTTCAGATGACCTTGGATATATACGCCAATGTAATACGCCAGAGACGAAGAATAGGAAGGCCCCACCCTTAGACATGCCAGGGTTAGTCTAGGTGCTTCAGGGCACCGACACAACAACCTCTACCAGTCAGTGCAGACCTGGCACACAGGGCCTCTTGTAAATATGTATCGACATGTGTAACGCAAACGTGTATACACTGCAAGCTATTGATTCAATGTTGTCACTTTCGAAACCCGTACACCAGAGGAACATGCAAATAACCATTATCGACGTTATCAATGTCTCCAACGCACTTGCATCGGGCGTTGTCAAGAAAATCGTGTCGGTGTACCGGTGTTGGCCATGTTCGTCTTTCCACGTCGGTACAGTGCAAAACTTGAGCTGGCGTATAACAGGTCCTTTGACATAAATTTGACATGTTGTCCCTATATCACACACAGACGTGGTCGCCTAATACGGAAAACGAAACAAAAGCATTATTCATCTATTTTATTTATGTTTTTTTTTACAAAAAGTAAAATATAAATATATTGTAAAAAGTAAAGAGTTACCCTATAACCGAGTGAGAGACGTGAGTAGGTTCTCACATTGTTTGGGATCACTGTGACACTGTGCATTCTAAACGTTCAACACACAGGGTGATTAAAGTTTATATCAACACTTGTCTAATGTAAACTGTTCAAAAAAGGCTGGGACCAGCATCCTCCTCTTACAGTCTAATATTCTGCTTCTCTGTGATGGTCGGAAGTACAACTTTGTCTCTGTTCGAGTCCCGACAATGTCGCCAAAACATGAGAACCATCTTGGTGATGAAGCATAAGATCGACACGCCCAGTAAAACCGCTGTGAAAATAGAGTTTGTCTTCTCTGGATTCCAGTTCTTGACCATACTTCCAGAAAGTGCAACCATGACAACAATATAGGGACTAAAAGTATAGCGTGAATATTTGTCCATAATTGTCCAATCGGAGATAGCGAAGACTGTTAGCTCAACGGACAGGATGCTAAGAGCGATGGTGGAGGAGGTACTCTGGTCAAACTGGGGGTGGGAGGTGTAAGTCAGAGCCATAGCAAGGTTGAGGAGAGTGGCAATTGTGCACCATGCGCCATAGAAGGCAAGGCCATTCTGCACCAACATGCGCATCAACCAGATGTCCACCTTACGTCCTTGCTTCACTAGAGCGTCGTGGTGCTGCGCCAGTGCCTTGTAAGAAAGTCCTATGCAGATGTAGATGGTGATGAAGACGATGGCCAGGAAAACAAAGGCGACCCAGACGTGACCCCATCCCCACACGAAGGTCCAGGTGATGACGCACATCCAGTTGAGGATGGAGACACCGAAGAAGGTCGCACTGAGGAGGGTGGGGCTGTTGTAGACGTAGCCGTCAGGGGTACGGCGGCAGATGTTGACGAGGGCGTAGATGGCCCAGACAGCCTGCCATATGTAGATGGCGCCCCAGATGCTGAATGTGGCTGAAGAGGGCGTGATCTCGATGTACCGTCGATCGGAGGCATCGCCCACTGATTGGCCGAAAATATCTGAAAGTAGCAACGTAGTTAACATCACATTTAACACATATGGAGTTCAAAATGCACATAGAGGTAAAATTAATGTAAAGCAGATGACGAAGACTCGCACTAGAAGCTGAAAAACATGTTTGGTTTCATTCGTGACCAACTCGTGTTATTCCGGGACAAGCCGAATAGCGACTCGTGCCCTTCTCATGGCCATTTTTGCCACCGAATTCTTTCTTAGCGCAAACGGGCATACCTAAAATAATTGTAAACTCGTTACATTTTCCCCATATATTACATATATTTCAGATGCAATTTAAAGCACATCGGGACGTGCGGAATTATACAGTATGATTGAACACATTTAACTGTGTCTTTGGTTTATTTTTATATGCAAGACATATGTAGAACCAAAAATTATTTCTGATGGATTCTTTGACGAAGAACTTGAAATAATACGCGCATTCTGATTGGTTTGTCGTATTTTCGCACATAACATCCATCAATAGTGGGAAGAGTCTTCTTGCAGGTTACGGAAAGGGCCGAGTGGTGACGAATGGTTTGGTTTGTGCGTCCCTCGTACGCCGGTGTCACGAAATATATTCGCCCCCAGAACAAAATCTCTCCCCCCACCCCCGGAGAATTTATACCGGTACAGTTCCGCCCCTCTCGAAATAAACTCTCCTCCACCCTACGAAATAAAATCTCCCCCCAGAATATTTCCTCCCCCGATCGTTTTATAAACGGGGTAATACGGGGACGTCGTGGCTTGGTCAGTAGCTAAAAGGTCACAGAGTTCCTTCCCAAGAAAATTGCAAAATTCCCTTCCCACGTATTGTCAAGTTTTAACAAACACCACGCCCATTTGGTGGATATGATTTATCTCAAAATACGTGACACTATATTTCATTCTTCAAGATATATGTATAATGTAATATTATCCAAAACCATGATGCATGTGCAATGTAATATAATTGTACAATACACATGCATGTAATATGGGTCATATGTCCTTGAAAGCCAAAAACTGAACTGAACTGAAGTGAACTGATCGCAACTGAGTGTATTTAATATAACTCTTAGATACAATTCACGTCGCTGACCCATAGCAAAGCCATTTTCTTGGCGCATATTGATGCAATTATTGTAATCTTAGGGTACTTACTTATATCAATTCCCAGCAATTCTCTTACATCGGACATGTTCAGTGCACCCAGTAGCTGATTGATGATGAAGAACAGCAAGTTGCCGATGGCGAGGGCGATGAGCAGAGGAGAGTGGAACGCCATCGTGAGCCTAGGAACTATTAGCTCGACAATAGTATCTGCAACAGAAATGCCACATGCCACATAGGTTTACTATTAAGCGAATTAACATCATATGAAGAATGGCTGCGCAAATAGTTTACTTGAATGGTAGAGAGAGAGAGAGAGAGAGAGAGAGAGAGAGAGAGAGAGAGAGAGAGAGAATGAGAGAGAGAGAGAGAGAATGAGAGAGAGAGAGAGAGAGAGAGAGAGACGTCGGTTGTTTGATAATCTATAATTCTACACGAATGTCACATGGGATAAGTCTTACCGTATTAAAGGGAGGAACCTCTCGCGGCTGCGTCCAGAGACAACTGAATCGTTTCGGCAGTTTCCGACTCGTATACCTGCTGGTTATACAAGCAACACCGCCTTGTTATCAAACACTCGCCACATGGTGAAACACGTGACACAAAAATAGAACTACCCGTGTAAGCCGAACACATCCCATCGGGGCTGGTCGTTGTACAAAGGGAGATAACTGCTGTATGCTCAGCAGCACACACACACAAGCCCGAGGGAAAGCTTCACGTGTCAATGTTGTGACGGCGGAGGACTTCCACGCTTCATTGATCAGCTATTCAATGCGTAGTAGCCACTGGGGGGAATGCCACCGGTCAAACCGGGTCCACTGGTAGTGTTTGGCGTAATCTCATTCCAGTTCACACAAAAGACACGAGGACACATTCACAGGATTTATTAACAACATACACGACGCAAATACATTAAGACAGTCCAGCGTTTCCTTGTCAAAACACATGATTATTATCGGCATTATTTTTTAACACTTGGCAAGGGATATATACACAAACATAATATGTTAAACACATCGGTAAATGATCTAAATAATTCCCAAATATTGACAAACTATGTTCTAGTGGACTTACAAGAGACGCTATAAGCAACAATGGGTCTTTACTTACAGGAGCACTAGATACAAACGAGAACAATAGACACACATCAACAACATACACTACGTATATCCAGGGAGTTTATATAGTCTTTGTGTTGTCTGCTTTGTATATCCATTATGGATTCTATTTCCCAAATTTGTACAATGTGTGAAGCAAATTTCTGGTGTCCCCCCACCGTGATATTGCTGGAATATTGCAAGTAGCGTAAAACCATACTCACTCACTCACTCAATTAGCGAGTGTCTGCAGCATGTCCGTGGCTGTGTAACAGCAAAGGAACACGTAAACACGCTAGCACAGACCGTGTGCGAAATACGCATCAGTCGGAAAGCGCACGTTAAATCTCCAAAGTAAGTAACTAAGTAAGCTAGCACAGTTCCTGACGCGGCGCTGTTGGTGTAAAATACGCGTCCATTGTGTGACACAGCGGGGTGTTGCGGATAACACACGCAGTGTGCGTGGAAATGTAAGCAAACGTTTAAGGCCAGGACCGCGATCGGAAGAAATATATTTTGATGTAATAAGTACGTAAATTTACAAAGGAAAACTGCTGTTTTCCGGAACTGAATATAAACTAACTTTACATGGAAGTGTGATTGAAGTAATTATGCCTCAATTAAAGCACCGTCTTGAAACATTAACTTACAAGCATTTGTTAAACTGGCGTCATAAATGACTGGTGAGGAAAAAGTAGTCAGAGCTTCTGACAATTCTGCCACCCGATGACAGTTGTGTGTATCTGCTTCGCCGTGTACAGGGGGCACGGGTGGCCCAGTCGTCTAAGGTGCCGCGATTCGCTGTGCAGAGGTGCGTCCCTTGGGCACGCCAGAAACCTATGATTGTTGGTTCGAATCCCGGTTCGCCCCAATTATGTTTCTAGGTTTGTCAGCACCATACCCGTGCTGGTGGGTTTCACCGAAGTGGTAAACATCTGAGACCTGCATCACTTCGGGCTTTCCTCCCACATTAAGCTGACACGCCGTGATATAACTGGAATATTGTTCAAAGCGGCGTTAAACCCAACTCACTCACTCACCCTGTACAGCTACACAGTGCAACGAGCTTGAGGATTTCAAAGCAAATGTACTTTGGAAATTACTGCCGCTGTGCATCAGTTCCAGTGTTGTGTTGGACGTATTTGTGTTCATACGTAACAAATCACACTCTTGCAGCAATGCACCATAAACAACCCACAGAAAATCATGTTAGCTATGGAAAGGGTGTATATAAATATATTTCAGTCATTTTTCCGGAGGGTCATCAACGTCCTAGACAGCCGCCATGTAATAAATAATAGTATTTCTGTGGTTGTGGTGCTGCTTGGAAGCGCCATGTAGAAACTCACACAATGTGTATCCTGGATTAGGGTGAGGCTATACTCCGGTATTCTTGGTGTCCCTTGTGGACATCCATGTTCACGACACCACACACGAACTATCCGTGTTACAAAAACATCCTTTTCCTTTTGACCAATTCCTCAATTGCCGTTTGTTGTCGTCGAGTCTGTCATTTGTCTTCCACTCAATCATGGGGCATCCTTCAAACGGTTCTGGCACAAAGGAATCATCGCACTATATTAGTAGCAACCTGTTACTCAGCCGTTCTCTTCTTGACCCAGTAAGGAGGATGTGCTGCAACTCAAACCGATTGGTAAAGCCATTTTGTATGTATTCTTGCGTCACCATGACAAGAAAGAGCCTGCTTGTGTTAATAGCATTCACCATTGCGGGTATTATGGGTTGGCCAATCAGTATGTCCCGACAAGGCAAGAAGACCTGATTTCCTGCAGACTCCAAGACAGTCGTCAGCTGTTGCCCAGCCACCTCCTCATGTCTTGGATGAGACACGAACACGTCATACTTCGGGGCTTCACTGCCCTCCCCTTGGAAACATCCGAGGTCTTCTGCGGTTTTGACACATCTCCTACACGGATTAAAGGATCCTTCCAATATTCTGTTTCTGACTGGTATCACAAAGCGAGTTGATGTGAGCTTGGCTACAACCATGACAGAAATGAGCATTATAAGAAATGTTGAAAGCATGAAGGGAAATTCAAATTCAATTAAGATCCACATGATCCAGTCCAGCCCGGCTTCATCGTTTTCACAGTAATAATGCAGTAGCTGTTTCTTTGGTCGGATCCAACAAGGCTCCTTGGCAATTGGGTCGGGGGTGTTTGTGAAATTGACGAAGAAGAGGTCAGGGGTTCTAGGAGACAGGAGAATCCTGTGGGGGTAGTTCACTTCCCTTATCTCCTCGCGTCCTAATGAAGCGTTGTAGACTTTTCGAAAAAACGCAAACTCATGATAGTTGTATGTTTTCTTACAGACACACTGCCATCCTGTGCCCGTTACTGAATTTCGCATTCGAACGCTTCCTGCCCTCCAGGTGAATAGGTCGTTATGACCTCCGTTATGCCAAAACATCCAGTAAAGCAACACTATTTTTGAACAGCCTGTAAAACTCCCGCCACAAACAGTATCAAATGGATCGCCGCCAATGGTGTAATTAAATGATACATCATCTATCTCTCCAAGGTGGTCGAAGGTGGCAGTGAAGGACACCAGACCACCAGGTGGCGCGTGGACAACACGGGTAAGCTCTTTCATCTGGACAAGGCTGAACACCTTCACCTTTTGGAACTCATTATTTTGTTGCGGTTTCCTTCCGGTTAGTCGCAGAATAGGTTTTGGGGGCGGCGGTGGTTCACACAGACAAAAACACATACATGGAGGAGGTGGCTCTAGGGGACACATGGGTGGCTTGGGCTTCGGAAGGGTAATATGTATTATGACTCTTGCATTGTCTTTCACCTTGCATGAATAGTTTCCAAAATCAGTTTGGTCTATGAATATTATTGTCAGTTTAGAGGAAATTAAATAGTCCGTGTGTTGCTCACCATCCTCACCTGCGGTGACATTCTCGAAGGTCCACGTAATGTTAATATGGTCTGAAGTGTGCAGAGGTTTGCCATCTTTCTCCCAAACCACTTGATCTGGCCAAGGAATGACTTCCGCGGAATACCTCTGATGTCTGTAGCACTCAAACACAACATCTTCCCCGGGATATTTGGTGTGCTCCTCAACACTGAATGGGATACTATCAGTCATGTGTCGAAGCTTGATAGGGCCTCTCATCTCATCTATCTCAACAACGCTGTTACTGATCCTCCCCACGATCTTCTTCTGGAGGACTCGGGCCATGTTGATGGTTGTAAAGTCTAATCCAGACACGATGACACAACTCAAGGCAGATATGAAGCTCAAATATATCAACACTTTCTTCAAGCCATATCTTTTAACGAACGCAACGACGCCGGCAATGCACAATCTCAGTATGCTTAAACCACTGTGGTAGATGGCGTAGGTTGACACAGTGATGTCGAAGGTGGCAAGTTCAACACTGTCGCGGGGCAGCGCCCTCTCCTGACTCAGCTGCCACAAGCCAAGCCCCAGGTGAAAGAGCAAACCTGACAGGATGGTCCAGTTGCTGTATGGCACATGTCCTGGTGTTAGGAGGTCCATAGCAACTGCAACAGAAAATATCATGTATGTGTAACGCGCATTGATGTTATTTTTGTAATGTTATGAGATTACTTTATGATTACTCAATCTGTGAATTACTGAAATAACTTGTTGATTTGTTCGTCTGTGAATTACAGAAATTAATTATTGATTTCTCATTCTGTGAATTACTGAAATTACTCATTGATTTCTCAATCTGTGAATTACTGAAGTTTCTCATTGATGTCTCAGTCTGTGAATTACTGAACTTACTCATTGATTTCTCAGTCTGTGAATTACTGAAATAAATCATTGATTTCTCAGTCTGAGAATTGCTGAAATTACTCATTGATTTATCAGTCTGTTCATTACTGAAATTACTCATTCCGTGGAGGGCGACATTTGAAAGAGTTCGACAAGCAAAGGAACTATTTGACAGTATAATGTAGATATATATCATCACATCATTACAAGGTAATTTATAAAATATTCACATATTCAAATTGAAATGTGAGAGAACATGGTCAGAATGGCATTTGTGTTCCACGTTCAACGTTAGTTTTGCGTTTTCTCTACTGACTAAGTCTAAGTCGGCTGATACAGCACATTTCGAGCCACCGTCATTCACATCAGTCAGCCTGAAGCCCAGCGCAGCCATCCTCTGTGCACAGGTCTGTCAGTGATCCTAAATTCAGAGGTTCGCATACCCAGTTCTCCCTGATTATAAGTGAGTGAGTATTTAGCAATATTCCAGCAGTATCACGGCGGGGGACACCAGAAATGGGCTTCATACATTGTACCAATGTCAAGAATCGAACCCGGGTCTTCGGTGTGACGAGCGAACGCCATTCTTGTGCTTGTGTATTACACCAAAGCACTAAACGTTAAGGATCTGCGTCCTCCGAATCGTACAAGCACACACACACACACAAACAAACACACACACACACACACACACACACACACACACACACACACACACACACACACACACACACACACACACACACACACACACACACACACACGTGCACGCACACACATGCACACACGGCACGCGCGCGCACGCAATCACGCACGCACGCACGCACACACACACACATTTATGAACCTGACTTGTTTAACAGAAATACTCAATCACTCACAAAGGTGCACTGGCAGTTGGGGTGACATTATTTGTTCACATAAATACCGACACGAGTTGCCCAGCGTCGCAATTTCCTGTACAGAGTTGTGTCCCTTGGGGAACCTACGATTGCTGGTTCTAATCCAAGTTCGCCCCGATAATGTTTCCAGGTTTGTCTGAACCCTGTCCGTGCTCGTGGGTTTCGTCTGAGACCTGCATCACCTATGGCGTTCCTCCCAAAGTAAGCTCACACACCCACAGCGTTGTCAGTGTATGTTTTTTTTAACCATGAACCATATTTCTCTTTAGAAAAGGTCTTCAGCAAGCAATTCTTGCCGTAAAAGGCAACTCTGCTTGTCGAAAGAGGCGACTAACGGGATCGGGTGGTCAGGCTCGGTGACTTGTTGATGCATGTCATGGCATCACAATTGCGTAGATCGATGCTCATAATATCAATCACTGAACTCCTGGTCAGGACATGATTATTTACAGACCGCCGTCATATAGCTGGCATACTGCTGAGTGCGGCGTTAAACAACAAACGAACAAAGACCATGCTTCTCTGTGAGAGTTTCCAACCTACCTAATGGCCATATGTTTAATCCTGTAGCTCGACACGTCAGTTATTAACACTGTCCAAAAGTGCTAATATTTCGCTACACGGAAACTTGGTCAAGGTTTCCCGCATATGGTTGTGTTGTAGGCCTGTCCCCGTACCTCTCGACAGACAGCTCGCTACACGGAAAGAGCCGGCGAAATGTTGCATGCGGAAATAGGTCGGATAGAACTAGACTGGTACCCTGCCCTTCGTCCGAGCGGCTGCAGGCGAGGAGCACAAGCGCACTCGGGCAGGTAAACCAGTCTAGGACAGTGAGTGAGTGAGTTGGGTTTAACGCCGCTTTTAACAGTATTTCAGTTATATCACGGCGTGTAAGCTTAATGTGGGAGGAAAGCCCGAAGTGATGCAGGTGTCAGACGTTTACCACTTCGGTGAAACCCACGAGCACGGGTATGGTGCTGACAAACCTAGAAACATAATTGGGGCGAACCGGGATTCGAACCCACAATCATAGGTTTCTAGCGTGCCCAAGGGACGCAACTGTCTAGGACGGAGAGTGATTCCTTTATGATTGTGCTGAATAACACAAACATGTTTAGCCTAATAATTTAAAGTTAGGAATGTTTAAAAAAATATTAAAGTATTTCACACAAATATATGTGAGAATACGTCATGCAGTATGTTGTCATGTATTTGTACCATACACTCCAGTCAAAAAATAATAATTTACTATTTGCGGCGTAAACCAACATTCACTCTCTAAATCAAACGATAGATGACCTATAACCTCTTGTATATTGTGTACAGTTTCTCTTCCCTGAAGGCAAATATCATATAGTCATTTGAACAATTAAATGCAACTGTCACATAGATGCAAAAATAAATATTCACTTTCTACAACATGTCTAATAATTAAACAAATCACTGGATGAAACCATTCAAAGATAAGCCTGATAATGCCCTGTCTTTACATAGCGCGGTTAACCTCAATGCTCTCACAATGCACATGAGCGCTGCACACAGTCTAGCTAGATGCGCTTGATGTCGGCCTTTGCTGTCGCGCCTCGATATTTATCTCCGTGTTGTCACTGGTACTTACTAGCGACATGCCGATACGTCATAACACAATGGCAAAACATTGGCAAAACATTTGATCAAGAAATTCGTTTTAGTTCTTGATATGACGCAACCACTATGCTTATCATGTTACGGTTACCGTTTCGTCCCCTGTATATGAAACCACAAGCACTCTGTAAACAAACAATCCCCGGTGAAAACAAAATTGAAAACTGCAAGATGCAGGACCGTTAATTGGGTGATGTAATGCAGTGCACCATTTTTATAGCATCGGAAACGCTAACATAGCCACTTACCCGATCTAGTGTCGGATACTTGTGTTCCGAAACCTCGCCATGTCTGACATTTCAACGCCATCGATCACTGATGCACAGTCAAACGTTACTACAGATAGTAACAATCCTACGTCAGACTGGTTCCGGTCTGGTGTGCTGTCCCTGCTGTTCTGTGATATTTCCAAGACACAGTCCAGGCGTTACTGACACGTCAGCATTCCCACCAATTACATCATCTTGGAAAATCCGACTTGAATTAGCTGCGCCTAGGTCCAGTTAACATTTATATCATAGCAAGGTAGATAACTGCCGTTGAAAATACAAAAGGGGGTTTCCCCGATTCTTGGAAACTGAAGGTCGCGATGACCCGATGCACCCACTAAAAGCAGCAGTTATAACTAAGAATCCATGAAAATCCTTTCTCATGGTGGGTTTACAGAGTAGGACAAATTCAATAGAAAATGTGAACCGCGTGGACGTGTCTGTCGAGACCTCGGTACTTAAATAATTCTATAAATAGTCACGGACCGAAAACATTGCAGCTGAAGTGCGGACTTCGGATTCCGATATTAGCCGAACGGATTATGCTATGAGGTGAGGTGAAATTGGGTTTAACGTCGCGTCCAAGATTATTGCACTTATATAGCGACGTGCATGTACGTGTGTGTGTGTGGCTGCTTGTACTAGACCAGACTGATGTCGATTTATAGTGCTAGCCCACTGAGATACCATGCCGCAGTTGAACATTTATACCCCACTCAGACACAGTATACTGACTCCGAGCTGACCAGTCCTTGTTTTAGCCCCTTTATGCCGAGCGCTAGACAGGGTAACAACAAGTATCACCCTTTAACATCTTTTGGTATGACGCGGCCGGGGATCGAACCCGGACCTTCCGCTCTCCGGGCGGACGCTCTACCACCAGACCACGGTGTTTTGGGAGAGGTAGACTAACAGCTAGTCTCTGAAATGAACATATTTTACAGAAAAGAAACAGTTGTTAAATTATAGTTAAAAGATATAATTAATAAAAAGGAGCCCGGAGACTTTCTCTTGATACTGCAGTAATCTAGACTTGCCAAATATAATAAACTTGCCTGGGCTGTATATTGGATATATTTGTTTGAGAGTCTGTATGACAGACTATGGGAGAGGTTTCGTCCACAGTGACTAATGAAAGAGTCCGAGGCGGATACTCACGCTGAAAGCAGAGCCGGTAGAATGATACTACGGGCGCTTCGACAAATTAACAATATTAAATACGGCTCCGTTTTCTCCTTTGGTCAGAGTGAATTGTGGAATTTAATAGGATATTTAATCTACCGAAAACTGAATAGTGAGTGAGTGAGTGAGTGAGTTGGGTTTAACGTTGCACGTATTTACTGTGACACGTGAAGATCCGGGGTAGAATAGGTCTTGCTTGTAGTAAGGCGACTATGCTTGTCATAAGAGGCGACTAACGGGATCGGGTGGTAAGGCTCGCTTACTTGGATGATGCATGTCATCGTATCCTAATTGCGTGGATCGATGCTCAAGATGTCAATCACTGGATTGTCTGGTCCAGACTCGAATATTTACAGACCGCCCTCATACAGCTGGAATATTGCTGAGTGCGGCGTTAAACAACAAACAAACCAACCAACCATGATGGTCCATCTACTGTGTACGGTAATCGTAAACTGTTTGGCTCGGGCGGTGATGCATCGCGTCAACTTGGGTCAGTATGTCATCTAATCTATAACACTAATAACAGACAACGTGTTGCTCAGCTGGCCCTCGCTCATCCTATGTGGTCCGCAAAACAACATGGTTTGGAACTTGGAAGATGAATGGGATCGTTTGCCATCAGAATAGACAGTAGGAATTAACACCACAATGGCTAATTGAAATCTCGCGACTGAAGGTTTCCAATGTAGTTTTACAGATACGTCAGTGCGCCAGTTACACAGAATATCGGTTTTAAATGGCCCAGAGGGAAGCCGGTGAAAATGGTTCCGAAGTTTTCACCGGGTCTGACATTGTTTGGTATCACTTGGATGGAAGTAACCCCCCTTGTCTTTGTGGGCGGCAACACCAAAATATTGCCACATTCTTCAGGAAGGCCTCAAAGAACCTGTCATTGAACGAAGTGACATTCTATTTGTGCTACAGCAGGACAATGCTCAACCCCGTGCGTTCGCTTTCAAATTATAATCCAAATGTTTATTCTATGAATGGCCATTGACCCATGTACACATAAAGTGCATACTATTCAGAGCAGGATCATCTTACAAATTGATTCACATGTCAAAACGGTCTATGTTTTCAGCAGCTTTAATAATAAGGACCTTCTATATGCTGGTACTACAAACAGTTAGTAAGGGCGTGGCAGAGACTGTGGGAGAGGCTATGGGCAGTTTCAGGCGTGACCCAGTGACTAGAGCTCCTCCCAGTGTGTTGGCCTTCTGAGCGATGAGTCGACTGTTAGCTGCTGGCCGTTGGCTTGTGTTCTTATGCCGTTACATCTGGACTGCTCTGTCGGTCTGGTCCTGTTCAGCGTTCAGCGCCCTCCCCTGCCTCTCTCCCCGACTTCACTGATGGTGCTGTTTATATAGGAGTTTCTTAGCTGATTAGCTGTGACCCTCAAATCTTTAGGGCGGTCGGGTAGCCTAGTGGTTAAAGCGTTCGCTCGTCACGCCGAAGACCCGTGTTCGATTCCCGACATGAATACAATGTGTGAAGCCCATTTCTGGTGTCCCCCGCCGTGATATTGCTGGAATATTGCTAAAAGCAGGGTAAAATCAAACTCACTCACTCACTCAAATCTTTAGGGGGGGTCAAAACAAGTTCATGGTACAATAAACTGGAAACTCTTGGTCAGCAACTGTCCGATCAATGACCATCACCTGGTCATTACATACAAGAACGCATGGAGGGTGTCTCCTTTCCTATTACCATAGGTGAGTAACTTTTCTTCTGATAAGCTCAATAAGCCCACCTGTCTACACAGCCACTTCGCCTATTTGACTTAAACACTACTGATTTTCAAAAGAGGAATGGGATTGGTGAACAGGTTAAACCTATTTAAACACCTCTCCCTACAAAGGACATTTAACAATTAATAAGAGTAAACTGTACATATAATAATAAATTTAGATTAATAGTACCTTCTGTTGCAAATATCATGATGCGAATATACAAGCTTAAGAGAGATGGGGATGGGGCTTTTACGTGCGCTGAATAATGAATATGGTACAGAATATTTATAGTAGGTGGGGGATTAACAATAACAACAATTTCATACAAGAGAGAGATAATACAAGTAGGCTAAGTAGTGACAACAGAACACATGCTGAGGAAGCCAATTAACCAGGATTAAATATTCATGGATGGGGTGATTATTGCTTAATGAGTTCATAGAAGGCGGATGGGAGGAAATAGCCTTGATCTCTGTTGTTTGATGGCTTGTGGCGGCGAATGTGGACTGCTTCAGTTACTTTTCTTTCAGTGAGTGAGTGAGTTAGTTGGGTTTTACGCCGCTTTTAACAGTATTCCAGTTATATCACGGCGTGTCAGCTTAAAAATGTGGGAGGAAAGCCCGAAGTGATGCAGCTCTCAGACGTTTACCAGTTCGGTGAAACCCACGAGCACGGGTATGGTGCTGAAAAACCTAGAAACATAATTGGGGCGAACCGGGATTTGAACCCACAATCATAGGTTTCTGGCGTGCATAGCGAATCGCGGCGTCTTAGACGACTGGGCCACCCGTGCCCCCTTTCTTTCAGTGAAGTCCTGAGGGTTGTTGGAGAGGATGTGGACGTTTTCCCAGTTGATGTTCATGAATAATGTAAACGTACAGACACAAACACCTTTGGCTAACTTTAAGTGATGGCACAGTCATACTGAAAATCTAACTGCCAATGTTAGCCATTGATAAATTGCCTTCGTCGTCTGAAATATCGTTTGAACAAACACAGTCTACACACGCTCTTGTTCTTCATCCATATTACCCTTGTTTGATTACCGTGACCATTTATGGAATAATTGTACCAAAGGTCAAGTATTGTCAATAGTTTAACAAAAAACAGTTGTATATATCAAAACAGACAAAAATGAGGAGATTGAAAAACATTCCAGGTGTATGAATACAAACTGTGGCGTGACATGAATCAGGTGATCGTTTAATTTATGCCCATAACTTGACACGCCTACACGGTCAGTAGCCAATGAACGGAGAGTAGGATCAAAACAATGTTCATTATACCTGTCAATCAAGGCAGGAGACGAGAAGAATTGCAACAGTCAGACTGTAACGAACCGGAAGAAATATGTCCGGCAGAAGGCGGCTGTTTCAAATGACATGGTCTGCAAAATAACGGTACGGTAAAATATGAGCCATAATTCTTGGGAACAATCCACGCGAATAGCTAGACGATTGTTGATGCGGCGTTAAACAATAATCACTCAATCACTCAAAAGAAATAGATATGTTCCCTGAAAACGGGAAAACACAGTTGGAAAAATGCAAGTTTGAAATGATACCCAAAGACATGAAAGTTGTGGAACCGAAGCGAGTGGGGACAAAAACAGGCGAGTGAGCCTGCACGTTTGCTGTTTCATTCCTTCTCGGCCTTCGGTTTCAAAGGGTAGTTTGGACAATGAATATTCATGAATGTCGCTAAATGTCCTGTGCATGACGATACACGTAAGCAGAAAGGGAATATTGGAATTTCCAGACATTCCTCAGTAATAAAAGTAGTGCTCCTCGGTGGGCGTGGCTTAAGATGTTACATTCATTGGGAAAGGAATGCAATAACAAGTGACCAATTCAGCTAATCGGAATGCAGGAATTTCAATGAACACAGCGAAAATTTTAATAATTATCCTATAGACGGGGCGAGAGTAATAATACACTGAATACCGCAACAAACTATCGTTACCCAATGTGAATTATAACATGTGAGTGAACGCTCAATGGCTCAGTCATTTATCTGAAGGCCTGGTCTCCCACACGCCCACTCAATTGTCAAAAGAACTGGCAACCTGGTGAAAGGAAGCGATTAAATTGATGACCTAATGGGAACGTTTCAGCTTGCATAATAGTGTTTTATTTAACCAGAACCTTAACAGAAAGGTTAATGGGGGCATATGAATCTTGATGGCAAAGGTTTCAGCATAAGTGAAATTATAGTTAACCCAATATTTAAATTGTTGGAAACGTATCATCATCTTGTTTTAGTGCCGATAATATGAGCATAAACTATTCAAATACATACCCTTGACATTCCGGAATGATACATAACTTTCTAAGGCTTGAAAACATTTGAAAATTATATATTTACAAATGTAAAGATACGTTCATATTTCAAACCCTAGTACACTTAGAAAGGACTAGGAAAGCTCAGCACCTATTACAATTAAGTATTTTCTGGGGTATCAACTTTTTATTAAATGCCTCGGAAATGTCAGAAAATCCGGTCAGAGCATTCAGGAAAATGGTGCTTGTGCATACAACAATACACGGTGATCATATGTCACAAAGTTGAAGCTCCATATCAAATAAACGCCCAAAGTTAATTCATATCGGAAAACACCACATAAAGCCGGTCACAGCATACATTTCCTATTGTATTTGCGTTTATTTCAGTTGTGTAAAATCCGGCTTTTGGAAACTTGTAATGTATTTCACGATAAAGAGCAAACTTGTTACGATTCAAGATATGAATAATAAATACTAATCACAAATAATCAAGTCATTGTGATCCTCATGAGTTATGCAGATTCGCGTATCATTCAGTTATGTGTTAGACATATTACATCGACAATTATCTTGTCAACTCCATTTTATTGAATAACAGTAACTCCAAAGTATGTTTCTTGACATCCCCTGAGGCGGTCGGGTAGCCTGGTGGTTAAAGCGTTCGCTCGTCACGCCGAAGACCCGGGTTCGATTCCCGATATGGGTATAATGTATGGAGCCCATTTCTGGTGTCTCCCGTCGTGATATTCCAAAAAAATTTTAAAAGCAGCGTAAAACCATACTCACTCACTCACTCACTTGACATCACCTACTGTGTGAAATTCGATGCTAAGTGAAAAGCTGATTTACAGGGCATATCATTCTTTGTAATAATGCAGTTAACGTATAAATTCCAAAAAGATATTTAATCTCGTAAAGGATCCGTATCAAATGGATGATGCATGTTTTATTGCAGATACTGGGGTAATAAAACCACAACAGAGATACTTTCCCATGCCACTCTGCAGTACCGTCAAAAGAACCACCAAACTGAAGCGCTTGTAAATCACCCTCTCCATAGTCTGTTACTGGTTCCTATCAAAACAAAGAATGAAGATCCTAAATGTCTACAGAGATGGCTGGTGGGAAAATCATTCCGCATCTGAGGGAGAAAACATCCCGTCACTGATAAGGCCTACATATATATGTACACCAAGATTTTACATCCTTGTTCTACAGGATCCTTGTTTTGTTAGTGAGAATATATCAGAAAGAATGTTTCAAAGTCCATGTTGGTGTCCGATGGCTACAAGGAAGTTCTATTTCATCCCTGCGAGTGAGTGTTTTGACGACGCAGTCAACAACGTTCAAGCCAGATCAGGAATCGAATCGTAGAAGTGTGTCAGAAGTATTCCTGTTGTGGTAGTTATCTTGCACTCCTGCATTTTGTTCAACATGTTATAAGAAGATGGTCACTGAGAGGGGTCCTTGCCAATCCACACAATAGCGCGCGACAAAGCGATAATACGAAACACAATGACAAAACAATAGAATTAGACGATGCAGCGATAGCACGACACGAGTTGATAACGTGACACGACATAGGGAAAGAACGACATGTTATGGTGATAACATGACATGTTATCACGATGAATTCGAAGCAAAAATGCCATGAAGCGATATGGTCACGCGATACGATGATATGGCAAAAGAACAACATGATAATAGAGTAATATTTTGATATGACAAGATGATAGTATGACAACAGACCGATATTGTGTAATTGCGTTATGACAATGTGACGACATGTCAACATTTTTAACTGAATCTGAGGCTGACTGGCCAATTGCAAATGCAAGGAGCATAATATCATGGAAATGACCCAAAGTAGTGGCAGAGCGACATCATTACCCGAACCATAAAACTATACATGATATATTTCATACCTTGTTGTCTTCATATATATACTTAATAATTACATTGTCATTGTTTGAATCGTTCAAAGCGCAACAGCGACCACATGCATATTGCAAAAGTAAGTATGGTAACACCACATTACAATAGGATCAATGCACGTTCATGGTGGGGTGGTTTTGACTGGTAGCAACTGTTTTACCTGTGAAGTCGTGCCACGTCTCACTGAAGCTTAACAATCTCGTAGGCCGATTGGAAACAGGAGACTTGCAGTCAGTTGTAGCCAGGATATTGAAATGTGTGCCATCTAGTATCGATACGAAAAGCATGGCACGTCAATTGACTGACCCAGGTCGAGTCGTCCCCGTGTTACAATGGCTTCCACGGTCCGCTTCACGTTATTTGCAATTCTCAAATTGCGAAAGATATCTGACCAGATTTGCGTCTAAACGCCTTCGTAACGGGGGTCTCAGAGCTCGACGGCCTGTCGGACAAAAGTGTTGTTTTGACGTCCACTGAGCCGCAAGCAGTATATGCCCCAAACAGCGATGGAACATTGTTCAGCGACATTTGGGTAACCGATTAATGCCGCACTGAGAATATGGGTAAGCTAGGGTGCACCGACATCGGCAGATTGACAGATTTGGCTTTGGCCCCAAAATAATGTAGGCAAATTTCTCTCACACTGGTAGAATATACCTAGTGCCAGGCAACTGAACGACCCAACGCTATTGTGATGAAACCCTTCAGCCACATGTTGTTTCCATCAAGTTATCCTTCAACACGACAATGCTAGACTACATACAACATGTGTAACTGTTGATCTTACTTCTATGAAATCAAAAGGCAGAAGTATTCTCATCATTCAGGAAATAAAACATGAAAGAGAAAGAGTTTGAAAGAAAAACAGCCCGTTCACTTTTGAGAATTTTTTTTACGCTGTTCCTAATAGTACATAGACTAAGTGCTTTTTGAAGATATCTACTTGTACCTTAGGGAACCAAAAAATGTACTTACCGCAAGCTCCCACTTTGATCTTGCCACTTCCGACAACGAATCGTAAAAGAGAAATCCTGTATATAAACGGACATACATATTATTTTAACAGACGCGTTGTACATGAATAACGAGTGAGTGTGAATGGTTTCACGCCGCTTTTAGCAATATTCCATCAATATCACGGTGGGGGACACCAGAAATGGGCTTCACACAATGTACCCATGTCGGGAATCGAACCCGGGTTTTCGGCGTGACGAGCGAACGCTTTAACCACTAGGCTACCAGACCGCCCCACATGAATACAAAAGAAGGCGTCAAAATCGTTATATTTACATCCTCGATCAACTTCTATTCCCTCTTATATAAAAAAAATATTCCATACATATACCTTACATAAGACACAAAACGTGGATTGATCATTTATTGTTAACAATTAATTATAACCAAGCAATGATTATTTTCGACGTTTTTCCATAGGGCTTGGGGGCAGAATAGGTACCAGATTTGGGGACTGCATCATTGTTGCCCTACTAACTAGTTTATATCAACTAGCCGTAGCATTTAACATGTTATTTTAACTACAGCCCTATCAAGTTAATGAGCTCATATTGGTGGCCCAAAATTCACATACACGACTACAATTACATTGTAGAGTTGTAGTAATTAGTGAGCTAAAGTTTCATTTCATTCCTTTTATATTGATATGTATTCATAGCAAACAGACAGGCACTATATTCGTAGAAAGGTCATGATGCCCACAGTACAATTCATACTTTCGATTAATTAATAAACTATCTAAGAAGAAAAGGAAATGTTTTTCTTCTTTTGTATCATTTAGTGCCCACTAAAATGGTTGTGTTGTCTTTAATAACATTGTCTTATTTACCATTACCTTTCCGCTCACTGGGATACGTTACAGTCTCTGGTGCAACGAACCATGACCAGTGTTTTTAAAACTTTAGTTCTTTGCTCCTTCATGTATGTTATGAAAGAACACTATTTATCAACAATACTTGTTTTAGTGTCAGATGTGGATCTATGCCACCATTCTAATTATTCGAATACTTTGTGAGGGGATTTTTCGGTAAAAAACCCAGAGTTTATGTAATTGTATAACCAGGTAAAGATGAAATATCATTTGTTTAAAGAAGATGATGGATAAGCCAAACATGACGTCTGTTGTAGTCGCCCCATTGGTTTGACCTCATATCACCTTACCATAAGCAGAGACCATATAATAGATGGCCTATGCCATACGTGCATATCTATCCCGGGCTGTTACGTTTGGGATATCTGTTCTTCAAACACAGGAGTCCATCCGTGGGTCCACAACACTATATTTGTGATATAATAATTACAGCATCTGTATAATCACGAACGTGGTAATGGGACAGACATGGCCAGGCAGCATATCAGAGGCGTCAGAGAGCCAACCTGCCTAGCCGCTGTCCGAAGGTCAAGTCCCGAGTAACCGAAAGTATTCTAATTTTAACCAGTGAAATCACTGACCAGCTGCTCGAATACGATACCTCTCTGGTCAGCCTCCAGTATCCCGCACCTCATCCACAATGTCAAGCTTCAGTGACCAACCGGCCATTCTCTAGCGCTAATTAGGAGCCACTGACCTCCACATGAATCCGTGCTGTTGGCCATAGTAATAATAGCCAAGCTGTTGTTATAATTTGTATTGGCCAGCGCTGCGAATATTTATCTCTATATATATTTAACTGATTTAACTCAGGGAATATATAAGACATATATAAACTCCCTGTTAAAACCTATACTCTGCCAAACTGCCTACGATATACGCCCTTTCTGTAAAGAAGGACGTGTGCCACGTCCTTATAAAGCATTGTGAATGAGTTAGGGATTACATTACAATATACATGATACAAGTTAAATGCTAAAGCATGAAACATGTTATAAAATTAATACAATAGGGTAGAGACGGTATAGCCATACCATTCAGATTGTACTGATGTGACAAATTATAAAGGGATTAGCATCAACCATGGTTGATTCACAAATCTTAAACGATGAATTCATTTTAAAGTTAACAACGTGCACCGTAAGCTGCATATTAATTATCCATTACTTAGTATAATAATAACAATGGTTTCAAAATAGGAGAGCAGACTGAGATATATGTTGTCAAACCCGATTTTCTTTTTGCTACAACAGACGGCACATTACAATGTGTTAATAAACACCAGATCAGATAACGTCAAGTACATGGATTAAAACAATAAAATAAAGTACACCAGGTATAAATAACATGTTTACACAAATACCTTTCCACTGAGCAGTGAGGTAAAAAATATTTTTAAAAAAAAAGAGCTTTACAGGAATCATGGTAAGGTGGCATGTACCAATTCACCGCCACTAATAATATAATAATATACATAATATAATAATATACACGACGCTTAAGAGTCACAGTTGCTCACAGGTACATGTAACTTGTCATCATTTCTCACAAATTAAACCACCAGCAGCGGTACTGGAGCATAAGTCTCATGTCATACAATACAGAATAGTACATCAAGGATGCAGTTTCGATGTATAGATTATGTATTTCTGAAGCTATGTACAATATATCTTGATAACTGTTTTTAATCTTTGATCTTTTGTGAAAATATTAGTGGAAATGGTTGAGTACATGAACTGGTTGAGTGACGTATTTTACGTAATTTACATCATCAAAATATAAAAGAATTTACACAGTGGTACAAGTATAAATGGCGAGTTGTGATTTCTTCAAGAACGAAGTCAGTAATTGGGGATTTAACTTGCGCTTTCCGACACCATGCGTATTTCGCGCACGGTTAAGAACGAATTGTAATTCATCTATTCACAGCAAGTACGAATGCATCAATCCACCCGTGTTGTATCTACTTACATGTTCATTAATGACAAAGGATACCAACATCACACGACTCCAGGCCACACAGATCACCTAAATGAAAAAAACACCTGCTGAAATTAATATGAATAAAGAAGGAAAGAGCAATACGTTGACACATTGGTTAAGAAAGCTCTCAAACTAAAAGCCATAACCAAACAGAGGCCAATGATAAACCCTTTAAGTTTAAAGTTGGAGACCAAGTGAGACTGTCTCATCGTAGACATGCCTTTCAAGGAGATCATCAAGAAAAGTGGACCGAAGGAATATTCAACATAAGGAGACGATACCACAGGAGTGGTATGTCTATCTGCCAGGGTCCACTTACACAAACCGATCTTAGCGCTAAGACTATTGGAAACCTATGTTAAAGTATGCGAGTTACGATCACCTTACCGCTAAGATCGCTTTGTGCAAGTGGGCCCTGGTGAAGGATATGGCAGAGGATCCGGTTCAGGGCAAATTTTACGAAAATGAATGCAGAAGAAGACAAGCCTATTGTTAGTATGTGACGAGTGGACAAAGTTCTCAAGAGTAGAAAGAGAGCTGGTCAGAAAGAAATCTTTGTTATATGGATGGATTATCTAAACAGTTCAACAGCTGGATCCCAGATAACAATCTCCAAAAAGAATAAGTAGCGAAACTGTAGTGTCTTATCTTCTAACTTCCTTTTCCCTATGGGTACATGAACGGGTTTGAAAAATTCAATGACAGTGTCGCTGTCTGGGGAGAGAATCTCTGACGCAGACAATAATTTCGCACACGACTTATGGAATGAGTTCGAGTGTCGCACGATGAGCGACTTTAGGAGGTTGTATGTGACAGTTGACGTGCTTTTGTTGACCGACATTTTTGAAACATTCAGAACGGGTTGCTTAGCAGATTATTTTTTAGACCAATGTCATTATTACAGTATGCCAGGGTTTTGTTTAGATGAAGTATTGAAAATGACAAAAGTGAAACTTGATTTATTTAGCGAATTTGACGAATACAATTTTATAGAAAACTCTCTTCGCGGGGGAGTCTCAACAATCGGCAAACGATATGCGGCGATTAACAACCCGTACATGAATGATTACGATCGGGAGAAATATACCTCTTATCTCCTATACTTTGACGTTAATAGTCTGTACGCTACGTGTATACTAGAGTGCCTGCCCATTGGTGATTATAAATTCGCAGAACCTGAAGCGTACAATCATACTGACTGGGAGATCGTTGACACAGAGACATAAACTGGTTACATACTTGAAGTTGACCTGTCTTACCCTCCACATTTGCATAAAGCCCACGCCTCTTTCCCTTTAGCACCGACGCATGACAATATTTCAATTAACGAATTTTCGCATTACCACAAAACACTGCTTTACATTTTGGTCTCCCACTTAACAAACCATCGGGTAAAAAGCTCTTTTGTACGCTGAAGGGACGAGACAATCATGCAGTCCATTTCAAAACGTTACAACTGTACTTGAGGTTGGGATTAAAACTCGAACAGGTTCATAGAGTCCTACTGTTTAAACAAGGTCCGTGGCTAAAACAATTCATTGAGTTGAACTTGCGAAATCGAAAATTAGCTACGGACGCTTGCAGCAAAGAAAGGTACAAACTTATGTCGAACTGTGTCTTCCGACGTTTCTGTATGAATAAAAGAAAGCATAAAACTGTGCATTTGGTTACACAAAGGACGAAATTGCTAAAAAATGCGGCAAAAAACATGCAAAATTATTCACAGAAAATGTCACCGCGCTAGAAATGGACAACACTTCAGTGCATTTAGATCAACCTATTGCGGTGGGTTTTCCCATACTCGAACATGCAAAACGTCGCATACTATCCTTCTATTATGACGTCATGCAGCGACAGTACGGGCCCGAAAGACTGGACGTGTTGATGACCGACACAGACAGTCTATTTATGCATGTGCATGCTCCCCACAATGAGTCATTAATGGATCCTTACGAATGTATGAAACAAAATCTGCATTTGTTTGATACATCTACATATCCTTGCGAGCACTCATTGCATTCCATGATAAACCATAAGGTCACTGGACTCTTGAAAGACGAGGCGGGTGGGAAAATCATTCGCGAATTTGTGGGGTTAAAAGCCAAAAATTACAGTTTTCTCGTACAATCGAATGAAAACGATGTCACAGAGAAGAAAACTGCTAAGGGTATTAAGTGTAGTGTTATCAAGAATTTTCTACGACATGAAATGTTTAAAGAGTGTCTTTTTGAGAGTCGAAAATTCATGTGTTCTTTCAATCTCATTCGATTTTTCAACAACACCTTGTATTCTGTTAAAAACTCCAAAGTGGCTTTGATACCATTAGACAATAAACGTTATCTGTTAGAAAGTGTACCCTACGTTTTTTCACCTGATGATTGAATTATCAGTGTACTATCGATCGCATTGCACTTGATGATCAACCCTGTGACAAGCAATGGATAATTTATAGACACTTGCAGAGGTACATTTATTTGATTATTTTCTGATTCTCGCATGCTAATGTATGGTTTCTTAAATAATGCAGGCTCTTCACTTGGTTTATCGAGCAGTACAAAAGTGCGCGGGGTAAGCCGAAGGTCAACGTCCTGCTTAATGCTTAAGGCGCCTGTGTTACTCGCAGTGCGTACCAATCGATAAACTTGTAATAGATTTTTTCACATTGCGTTACTAGCATTCTGTCTTTTGTAAATAAATAAATAAATAAATAGATAAATAAATAAATAAATAAATAAATAAATACTTCTTCAACACAACTTTACATATATTTGTAGTTTTCTTATTTCAGGATGAGGACATCTCACATGGGGATATCCTGGTGAAAGCTAGACGAATTTTACGACTGGACTTTCACGACACATATACACTTTGTTATGAAAGTGAAGACTATCTCCAGTCACAATGTTTTACAGAGTGTAGAAAAGATAGGATTGAAGTACAACTGCGCACAAAAATGGAACAATAAAGCTATTTGTAGCACGGGTTGCGAGCGGTACCTTTGATCTTACCCGTGCTGTATCATGGTAGTAAGAGCACGGTTTGTTAAAGATTATTACCATTGGCTGGTGCTAAGATCAGCAAGCCCCGCCTACTGGCATGAGAAATTTCAAACTCACAATGTTTCTTTAGTGTTGTACACCGTGTTCAAGAGTAATAACGTAAATAAACAACAAAAAACAAAAGAAATGTTTATAACTTAATTAAAAGATTACAATGTAACTGTCAAACATAAAAACAACTGGACACAGAACGCATTTTGTTAAATTCGGAAAATTAATAGTTGACATTTCTAATGTGCCTTTGAAAATTCTGAAGTTTACACTTGATTTAACAATTAGATTAAACGTTAAACGTTAACGTTAAAAGTTAATGTCATATTATACGTCACTAAATTTTACACAAACTCGCGCAATTTTGGAATGACCGCCGCAACCCGTGCTACAAGTCACTTACAGCACACCCACCAACTCGTTGTTTGGGCAGTAAGAGCACGGCTTGGCTTGGCATTTGACTGACAGACAAAAGGACCACCTCGGGGCTCCGCCCCTCGGTCCTTTTATCTGTCAATCAAATGCCAAGCCAAACCGTGCTCTTACTGCCCAAACAACTCGTCTTGGTGTGTTGTAACTATAACGCAGTGATCTGCGATCAGTGATAACATTCTTTTCGGGTAAAACTGAATAGTAGTTGGAGAGAACATAACAGAATAATTGTATGTATAAATATATGTATTATGCAGAGTGTTATATAATTCGATACAAAACTCATATAAGACATTATACCATGTACATTTGTATCAGAATACTTCCAACTGTTTCATGTTGTTTCTGCCTGGTGGTCCATTTGTTGCTTCAGGCTTTACATATTTTTTTTTTATCTGTCTCTAATTTCAGTGTCTGTTTTCTTTTATTTCCACCGCCAGTTTGTTCGCTGGTGATAGGGTTATTGGGCACATTAAAACTGTGCATAAGATCGACAAACTGTTCACAGCATGTTGGTTCATCTAAGCCGTTCGCTCGCAAGACAGCATAACGAATTAACTTCACAATATTTGACACCTTCAGTCTATATGCCCTTGCTCTGTCACAAGACTGTAGCCGTCACTTAGTGATAGTTTTCTAGATAATAATCGATCCTTGACGAATAACCATAACGACATAAGTTTACCAATGGTTTTAGTTGATGAAATATTGTTCAAAAGTTCACTTTGACTTTGTACCGCCACGTCATTGTTGACATTTGATGAAATGGAAGGATCACGCTCGTCCGAAGTGAACTCGAGTGAACACGAATTATTCTTGTGCTTCATTGACTGTTGTTGATTATCTTATAGGTCTCTCGACTCAACAGAATCATCGGTTTGCTCATCCTGAGTAGTGTCAAGGCTTGTCGTTTCTATAGCAGGTTCTATGCATGAAGGCAAGATAAAGTGATAAGACTGTAGTAGTTCATGTTTAACGTTTCTTCTTACTGTTTTGCTGGTTAGACTTCGAATGCAGGTTCTGTAACGTCGCAAGCGACTTTTATCTTTCGTTGAAAGTTCAATGTTTCCTCTAAGTATGTTATATAACACAGTAATGACTGCCTTTAATTGCTCACTCGATGAATGCAAAAGTAAAGCTTTTCTCTGAGAGACGTTGGTTCGGCTTAGCCTCTTCAGATACGGCAGATTACGCTCGAGTAGCTCACTCATTTTCGTGATACTATTTCACTTTGATTAGCAAATAGCACGACACACTTCTACTATATGTTTACACTCAAAGTGATATATAACTGTTTTTGAAGGAGTCAATAGTCTGTAGCTATTTTACTTCATTTAACGCTTCTCTTCGCAAAGTAACGCTCTGTACTTTAACAGTTGGATACTTTGTAAGCAAATAAAAGAATAAGTTATTAATACCCTTTTTATATATATACTGGTATCTGGTATCATTTGGGAAAGTACACAGTGCACACTTCGCTCGGAAATATGCCAGTATGCAATCGTCCGTACTGCCTGTCGGTGTACGGTTAAGCATCAACAACTAAATAACCATACTCTCTACCTTCTATGGCATCTCTTAATGTTTCTATAAAATACTGGCTTTGTCCAGGAAACATTTGTGCTGCCAAAATTTTGTATTCGTGTGCCGAACGCGGATGTGACATCAAAATGAACAAGTGTGTGTTTAAAGAAATAGTTCTATTACATTCGCCTTTGGGATAAGCCGATTGTTGTGGGGTAATAACCGTGATGCCCAAGTGATGTGACAAGGTGGTGTGCACATTCAACATAAGGCGACTTTTACACAGTTCCATCATTAAATCGTCTAGAACTAGGATCATATTTTTCTTTGACTGTTCAGACCACTCTCGCAGGTCATTTTCATTAGGAAGCGAATCATGGAACTGAATGTTTTGAATTATTTTGATGGTATTGGTTGAATCAGATTTTTTCCATCCAAAAATGAAAGGTCCGTCTGTATTTTGTAAGACAAAAATAATATATATATATATTTCCTCGCAGTCGACTGTGATGATCAAATGGTGAATCAACTCGTACATTCCCTCTTAGTCTCGATGATGACATTGTACTTATTCATTGAGCAGCTATATCAAGAGATCGAGGACTGTTTCATTCTTTCATGATAGGGTGACATTCCGTTTGATGACGCTCATTCTAGTAGACATCTGAAGGTATCTAGCTGGCATTCCTAAAGAATTCAACTATGACATTTTGACAAAGCCGCATTCTTCACATTCTTAACATGCATGCATAATGACTCCGTTCTCATTGTGACGTCATACATGTCTATTAGCATAACACTAGGCTCATGAATATTCATAGGGCACTTGCGGAAGGGGCCGGACATCCACATTATATACTACTGGTGTTGAAGAAAAAGCGAAAAACTCAAACTCACCACCCAAAACTATAAAGACTTCAATACAGGTTACCAACTAATTATCTCAGATATATAAAATAATCCCATAAAACAACCAATCTCCAAACACTAAAAACCCAAATAATGGCAGGACTAAATATTTTTCAGTGGAATGCTGGCGGGCTTAACTCGCACAGCCACGAACTAAAAGCAAAATTTAAACTAAACAAAGGACCGCATGTAGCATGCATCCAAGAAACTAAATTCTCAAATAAATCAAAATTTAACTTAGCCAACTATAACATAGTCAGAACAGATCGTCCTAAAACCAAAACAACTAGAGCATCAGGAGGCTTAGCCATACTAATTAGAGAAGACTTAAACTATGAAGAGATCAAAATAAACACCCCAAACCTAGAAACCAACGGTATTCAAATCACCCTAAACAACAAAAAAATAAACATCATAAATATCTACCACTGGCATCAACAAAAAATCCAAGCAGAGGATCTAAACATACTTCAACAAATTGGCAAAAAGTCAACAATTTTCCTAGGAGACTTTAATGCCCACCACCCCTCCTGGGGCACGGGGGAAAAAATAGACAATCACGGTAAAATAATCTCTGAATGGATAGAGGCCAACGATTTCGTATTACTTAACAATAACCAACCAACCAGATATGATAAAAGCAATAGAGACATGTCGGCTATCGACCTAAGTATATGCACCTCAGACTTAGCCCAAAGCACTCAATGGGAAGTTCACGACGCCCCACTAGGAAGTGACCACTTCCCAATAAACATAACCATAGGAAATACCAACGTCCCCGACAAACCCGAAAACTCAGAACCCAAATTTAACTATAACCAGGCTAACTGGGATAAATTCCAAAATATCTGCAAACAAGCCAATCTAAACGAGATAGAACATAATGACCCAGAAACCTTCTGCAAAAACCTAACAGAATACATAATCACCTCAGCTAAAAATTCAATACCCTTTAGAAAAGCAAACAAATCAGGCAAACCCTCAGTACCCTGGTGGAACGAGGAAATAGAACAAACCAGACAAAAACGTAAAAAAGCCTTCAATAAAGCCAAACGCGACCATAACTACATACCTATAGCCCACAAACTAAACCATGAGGTCCAAAACCTAGTCAAAATAGCCAAAACCAGGGACTGGAAAAAATTTTGCGAGGGATTAAATAACCGCACAGATGCCAGGACGGTCTGGCGCAAAATTCATGCCATTAGAGGCCTAAAAAGACACAAAAAAACTCCTAATATAAATAACTCAACCAACCCCAGCGAAAAAGCAAATAACCTAGCTAAACACTTTTCGACCATCAGCAGTAACAAAAACTTCAGTGATAAATTCCAAACAAAACTCAAAACAGAATCCAAACCTACCAAAGAATTAAACGATAACCTAGAAATAAACCAACCCTTCACAATAGAAGAACTAAACTATGTACTCCAAAACAGGAAAAAGGGAACAGCCCCAGGACTAGACCTAACATCCTACCAAATAATCAAAAAACTCCCTCCCAAGCTACTACAGTCACTACTCAAACTCTATAATCTAATCTACCTAAACGGCCAGGTACCAACCTCTTGGAAACAGGCTCTAGTTATCCCTATCCCTAAACCCGACAAACCTACAAACCAAGCTAACTCTTACAGGCCAATATCTCTGACCTCAAACTTATGTAAAGTAATGGAATCTATGACCAAAAATAGATTACAACACTACCTAACTCTAAACAACACCATAAATACAGACCAAAGCGGGTTCACTCCTGGCCGCTCAACTCTAGACAATCTCGCCCGGTTAGAACAGGAGATCAAAACAGGACAACTCAACAAACAATATACTACAGGCATCTTCTTGGACTTCTCAAAAGCATTCGACATGGTTTGGCACAACGGGCTAATTCAAAAACTTAAAAAAATAGGACTAAAAGGACAAATCGTTAACTACATCCAGGACTTCCTAAATAACCGAAAAATCACAGTGGGTATAGACCAGGTTCTATCGGACCAGTGTCCCCTAGAAAACGGCACTCCCCAGGGCAGCATTCTTAGCCCAACACTCTTTAACATAATGATCAATGACCTCTTCGAGGGCCTATCCCCTAAAATTAAAACATCCAAATTCGCAGATGACGGAGCCCTCTGGATCCGCACAAAAAGTATGTCAACTTCCCAAAATCTACTCCAAAAATCCCTAAATAAAATACAGCAATGGGCAGACAAGTGGGGCTTCTCCCTAAACTCCGAAAAAACTACAGGAATAGTCTTCAAACACCGAAAAATGAAACACACCACCCCAAATCTTAAATTAAACAATAAACCAATTAAGTTCCAAAAACAAACCAAATTCCTAGGGCTAATCTTCGATCAACACCTAACATGGGAGGCCCACGTTAAAAACTTAACAACTAAATGCAGCAAAGATCTAAACGCACTAAGATGCCTCACCGGCTCCAACTGGGGGGCCTCCAAAGATACTCTACTCTCTCTCTACACATCACTAATTAGGTCTAAATTAGATTACGGATGTGCGATCTATGATACGCTTAGCAATAACCTAACCAAAAAACTAGACTCAATCCAATACCAAGCTCTTAAAATAGTCACACGTTCCCAACATGGCACCTCTCTCACTTCACTTCAGGCCTTAACAGGAGAAATGCCACTAAACCTACGTAGGCAACACTTAACCCTTAATTTCTGGGCCTCGTCCCAATCAAACCCTCTCATCCAAAACCTCATAAACGAAAATATCCGCCCTCGTAACCAGGCTCTAACTAGGAAGCACCCTTTACTTACTCCAATATCTCAACGAATTTTCAACTACCTAAACGAAAACCAAATAGATAACCTCCAACAAAACTGCAAACCATCAAATATATTTACCCCAAAACTAAAAATCCCCCAAATAGACACATCTCTGGCAAACTCAATAAACAAACAAACCGATCCAAACATAGCTAAATCCACCACACTAGCTTACATACACGAAAACTGGCCAAATTGGTGCTACATCTACACAGACGGATCTTCCGATCCGATCACAAATCGCACTGGTTTTGGAGTCCACATAGCACAACCAAATAGGAACACTCAATCTTATCGACTCCCAAACAACCAATCCATCTTCACTGCAGAGTTAATGGGCATAGCATCCGCCCTCCATAACCAACATGCTAAAAAACATAAAAAAATCCTAATACTCACAGACTCACTAAGTGGACTACAGGCCCTCCAAAATAAAAACACCAAAAACCACCCTAAACTCATAAACCAAATACTCAAAAGCGCAAATAACTTAACAGAGGCAGGCAAACAAATAGCATTTATCTGGATCCCAGCCCACGTAGGAATATATGGAAACGAAAACGCCGATCAAGCCGCCAAAAAATCCCTCAAAATTCCTGAAATAAGCCTTAATCTACCAATGTCTAAAGCAGAGATCAAAAGCATTAACAAACGTAAAATCACCCAAAGATGGCATAAGACATACCTAAAAACAAACACACAGATAATCAAAATCCTCAAAAAACCTCTAACCAAACCTAAAATCTTCCATCCATCCAAGAAAATTGATAGAATAATCACCAAACTCCAAACAGGTCACACTAAACTAAACGGTCAACTCCTAAAAATGAAAAAGCACGCAACCGGAAAATGCCCACACTGCCCACACCTGGAAACAATAGAACATGCACTCTTACACTGCACGCACTACCAAACCCACCGAGCAACACTCCAAACAAATCTAAAAGTAGATAAAGCCATAACCCTAGAATCAATCCTAAATCCACATAACAATATAGAAAAATTTAAAGCACTAGGCGTATACTTAACTAAAACCAATCTAATGATCCGCATCTAAAAACACTCAACCACGCCACATAAACAAACAAACACACACCAACACACTCCCTTGGTACACTACCACACCCCTAGGCATGCATTCCAAATTTCAAAATCTCCAAAACTTATATAAGCAACCACTAAAACCCCCCTCTGGTTGCAACACCTTTATTTTCCCTTCAAAACCACGCTAAATGGCCCGACCGGGCCCGTGTGCGAAATACGCTCCAGTCGGAAAGCGCACGTTAAATCTCCAAACGTAAGTAAGTAAGTAAGAAAAAGCGATAAAAAAGAAAAGAGCATTACTTGGGGCGTTGGACTGGATGGCCATCCAGTTTCGATTCGTGGGTAGAAGAAAGTCATGTGCAAAACATTCAATGAACATTGGTTGTCCTCATGGACAAGTATGTGGTCTTCAACAGTTCAGATTCCAAAGTCTGAACACACCCTATCGCTGGGACTGCCTAAAAGTCGGGCCAAGAAAAGTCGGGCCGGGCCGGGCCAGCGGGTAATACTAAAAATGGATTGCAAAATAATAAAACGAAATGTGCATATCTAGGCAGATCTCAAATGTCCAGAAACGGATAGTTTTGCTCATTTAATTGAGTTTGAATCAA
The DNA here is from genome assembly GCF_022045235.1 of Haliotis cracherodii. Classification (NCBI taxonomy): domain Eukaryota; kingdom Metazoa; phylum Mollusca; class Gastropoda; order Lepetellida; family Haliotidae; genus Haliotis; species Haliotis cracherodii. The sequence continues at coordinate 24,286,773 of NW_027266273.1, forward strand.
AATGTATCTTCAGCAATGTAATGAACTGATAATTATAGCTACATACCGAGAGTTCATACCGAAAAGTCAGTGTCTTGACTGTATCTACTTTGATGAGAAGGTTTCTCACCGACCTTAGCGTGCAGGGGTGTGATGTCCTGGGCAGGAATTCGAAATGACAGTGTTTTGACTACTCTTCTTTCATTAATTAACGTGTTTGGCATACCTAATTAACCTTTACTAATTCATGTTAAACCAACACAGGATGTTTTCTGCAAGTGGATATTCGCGAATGTCATAGGACTGACACGACACGTGTTAATAACTGTCAAAGCGCTTCTAAAAATACAAGACATACCTTACATCTATAGACTAATTATAATATCATATCTACCATGGCAACAATATACACGAGGCGTAATAAGGGTTAACCCAAGGGAAACAACTGAGGACTTACAATTATACTCTCTAGAAGCTAACATAAACCAAGACCAAAACCCTCAACCCCTAATCACCAGCACGCGCAGAATAACCTCAACTAGAAACGGAAAAACGGTCCCAACCTCCATTGTCATAATCAACTTTAAAAAAACCGCTAAATTCCCTGAAGCCCCCAAACACATATCCTTCGGAGCCCACACAAACTTAGAAGTCAAACCCTATATAAAGCAGGTTAAGCAATGTTCAAAGTGCCTCAAATACAACCACACTGCTTCCCAATGCACCTACCCTAAAACTAAATGTAAAAAATGCGCACAAACAGACTGCCCAGGCACATGCACACCCTGGTGCATCCACTGCAAATCCACCCAACACACTTCACTTTCAAACCAATGCCCACACAGACACACACTCACCCAGCAGGCCAACAAACACATAAACATAGAAACGGCTAAAATCCAAACACGAAAATTTGCTACACCTGCATCTAAACCACTCCTCCCTACACCACACCCAAACACCATCCCACAAACAAACACCACACCCATAACCGACAGCTCTGTCTGGGACCCCTACCGAGAAACCGCACCCACCTCACACACACAAGCAGCCACTCAACCAACCACGAACCCTCCCAAAACATCAACCCCCGCATGCAAAACAAACCTCAAAATGACCACCACAACACGACCCTCATCCAAGCACCCTACAGCCCATATGGCAACAACGCTCTCCCACAAGCAAGCACAACAACAAAACACAAACACTAAGAAAACATCAGCTACACCCATCCCGCCAACACCTTCACAACCCTCCACATCACATGCCTCCCCCATGGAAACTCAACCAGCTAAACCTAATCCAACCCATGACGAAGATTTCTTCACTACTGAGGAAACAATAGACACTACTCCAACTAAAACAAACCAAACTTCCCAACCAGCCAACACCCCAAACCTAAATAACCTCACCTTACTCCTAGCATATATGCATAGTCAAAACTCACCAAAAGCTAGTATGGAATCCTTCCACAAAGTAGCTTTCAATCTAAAATTAACCGATCTTCCCTTCTTCCTCTTTAACCTCCATCTAAAAGAACTCACCGAATAAAATAAAAACTAAAAACTAAATCACCAATCACCCGAACCCAATATTCGAAGGACTAAATATTTTTCAGTGGAACGCCAACGGACTCACCTCCCACGGCCATGAACTAAAAACTAAATTTAAACTAAATAAAGGCCCTCACATTGCTTGTATACAGGAAACCAAATTCTCAAAAAAATCGAAATTCACACTACCTAACTACAACTCAGTTAGAACTGACAGAGCTAAACCGAAAACAAGAAGAGCCGCAGGAGGACTAATCATATTTATCAGGGAAGATATAAATTACGAAGAAATAAAAATAGACACGCCAAACCTAGAAGCCAACGGCATTAAAATCACATTAAATAACCGAAACATAAACATCATAAATATTTACCACTGGGCGGAACAAAAAGTCCAACCTGAGGATCTAAACAAACTACTCAAAATAAGCGATAAATCTACTATATTCCTAGGAGACTTTAACGCTCACCATCCTACATGGAGCATAGATGATAAAATAGATAATCATGGCAAATTAATCTCCGAATGGATAGAAACAAACGACCTAGTACTCCTTAATAGCAACCAACCCACGAGGTACGATAAGATAAACCAAAAAATGTCGGCTATCGACCTAACCATATGCACCGCAGATCTAGCCCAAAGCACTCAATGGGAAGTGCACGACGTCCCGCTAGGTAGCGACCACTTCCCCATAAACATAACCATAGGAAATACAAACGTACCAATCCAAACAGAAAACCAAGAACCAAAATTCCATTACAACAAAGCTAACTGGGACCAATTCCAAGATATCTGCAACGAAGCTAACTTAAACGAAATAGAAAATAATGATCCAGAAACCTATTGTAAAAACCTAACAGACTATATAATAAACGCAGCCAAAACCTCCATCCCCTTCAAAGTATCTAAGACAGGCAAACCGACGGTACCATGGTGGAATGAGGAAATAGAACAGACTAGACGAAAACGTAAATCAGCCTTCAATAAAGCAAAACGCGACTACAAATATTTAAACATAGCCCACGAACTAAACCACCAGGTTCAAAAACTAGTCCAAATAGCCAAAAGTAGAGACTGGAAAAAATTCTGCGAAGGTATAAATAACCGTACAGATGCCAGAACGGTCTGGCGCAAAATCCACGCCATTAGAGGCTTAAAACGACATAAAAAAACCCCTAACATTAACAACTCAACCAACCCCGCCCAAAAAGCAAATAATCTCGCCAACCACTTTTCGGCCGTTAGCAGTAACAGCAACTTCAGCCAAAAATTCCAAGATAAACTTAAAACAGAAAACAAACCCACAAAAGAACCAAACAATAACAATCTAGAAATAAATCAACCCTACACAATGGAGGAGCTCCTCTACGTAATCCAAAACAGGAAAAAGGGCACAGCCCCAGGATTAGACCTAACCTCTTACCAAATAATTAAAAAACTCCCCCTAAAACTGCTCCAGGCACTACTCAAACTATACAATCTCATCTACCTAAACGGACAGGTTCCTACACCCTGGAAACAGGCCCTAGTCATACCAATCCCTAAACCTAATAAACCAGCTAATCAAGCTAACTCATATAGACCAATATCCCTAACTTCAAACTTATGTAAAGTAATGGAATCAATGGCTAAAAATAGATTACAACATTACTTAACCCAAAATAACACCATAAACCCAGATCAAAGCGGTTTCACTCCTGGCCGCTCAACCCTAGATAACCTCGCCCGACTAGAACAAGATATTAAGACAGGACAACTAAATAAACAATATACCACAGGCATCTTCTTAGACTTCTCTAAAGCTTTCGACATGGTATGGCACGATGGGCTAATACAAAAACTTAAAAAAATAGGACTCAAAGGTCAGATAATAAACTACATCCAGGACTTCCTAAACAATCGTAAAATAACCGTGTGTATAGACCAAACTCTATCGGACCAATGTCCCCTAGAAAATGGCACTCCACAGGGCAGTATCCTCAGCCCCACCCTCTTCAATATAATGATAAACGATCTATTCGAGGGTCTATCCCCTAAAGTAAACACATCAAAATTCGCGGATGATGGAGCCATCTGGATCCGCACTAAAAGCATGAAAATGGCCACAAATCTACTCCAAAAATCTCTTAATAAAATACAACAATGGGCTGACAAATGGGGCTTCTCCCTTAACTCAGAAAAAACAACAGGAATAGTATTCAAACATAAAAACATGAAACCCGCCTCCCCAATCCTCCAGCTAAACAACCAAACAATCAAATTTCAAAAACAAACCAAATTCTTAGGACTTATTTTCGATGAACATCTCACCTGGGATGCTCACATCCAAAACCTAACAACTAAATGCAGTAAAGACCTAAACACCCTAAGATGCCTAACTGGCTCTAACTGGGGAGCCTCCAAAGATACTCTCCTCTCTCTCTACATATCCCTAATTAGATCAAAACTAGACTACGGCTGCGCCATATACAACACCCTAAACAACTCTCTATCCAAAAAACTTGACTCAATACAATATCAGGCTCTCAAACTCATTACACGCACCCAACATGGCACCTCCTACACCTCACTTCAGGCCTTAACAGGAGAAATGCCACTAAGTCTACGCAGGGAACAGCTAAGCTTAAATTTCTGGGCCGCGTCCCAATCAAACCCTCTCATCCAAAACTTAATAAACCAAAACATCAGCCCTAAAAACCAAGCTCTAGCTCGTAAACACCCCTTACTTACCCCAATATCCCAAAGAATAACAAACTACCTAAATGAACACCAAATTAAAAATCTTAAACAAAACTGCAAACAATCAAATATCTTCACCCCTAAACTTAAAATACCCAAAATAGACACAACACTAGCTAGCCAAATAAATAAACAAACCGACCCAAACATAGCTAAAACTACCACACTAGCATACATACACAAAAATTGGCCAAATTGGTGTCACATTTACACGGACGGATCCTCAGATCCGACCTCCAAACACACGGGTTTCGGAGTCCATACCACACAACCAACTAAAACCACACAATCCTTCCGACTCCCAAATAACCAATCAATATTCACGGCCGAACTAATGGGCATGGCCTCAGCCCTCCACAATCAAGAATCCAAAAACAACCAAAAAATCCTAATACTTACTGACTCCCTAAGTGGACTACAAGCCCTCCAAAACAAAAATACCAAAAACCGACCTAAATTAATAAATCAAATACTTAAAAGCTCCAACGACCTAACAAAAGCAGGCAAACAAATAACCTTCTTGTGGATACCCGCCCACGTAGGAATATACGGTAATGAAAACGCCGATAAAGCAGCTAAACTATCCCTTAAAATCCCAGAAATAAGCTTAAACTTACCCATCTCAAAAACAGAAATTAAAAGTGTAAACAAACAAAAAATCACAAAAAAATGGCATAACCTATATCTAAACTCAAATAGCAAAATCAAAAGAGTGCTCAGCAAACCACTAACCAAACCAAAAATTCTCCATCCATCAAAAAAAATCGACAGAGTAATCACTAAACTCCAAACAGGACACACCAACCTAAATAACCACCTAAAATTTTTTAAAAAACACACTACAGGTAACTGCCCACACTGCAAACAAACAGAAACCCCAGAACACGCACTCATCCACTGCACACACTACCTAACACATCGAACCGCATTACAAACCACCCTCAATCTAAACAAGGCTCTCACTCTAGAAGCAATACTAAACCCACAAAATAAACTAGAAAACTTCAAGGCCTTAGGCGTATTCTTAATAAAAACGGAACTAATAAAACGCATCTAAAACCATAATAACCTACCAAATCAAAATCACATAAACAAACAATCATCCACCATACCCAGCTCCCTTAGTTCTCCTCCCCAACCCCATCAGCATCTATTCCAAATCTCAAAATTCCCAAATTCTATATAAGCAACCCCTAAAGCCCCCTCTTGGGTTGCACAGACCACCCTCGCCCCTTTCGGAAACACATTAAATGGCCTGGCCGGGCCCGTGTGCGAAATACGCATCAGTCGGAAAGCGCACGTTAAATCTCCAAAGTAAGTAAGTAAGTAAGTCATATCTACCTATATAACACTTTAGTGTCTCATATTGCAGTAGCAAACACGCCGCTCAAAAGTGAAGCCCTTTTCCCTCTACATTCTCAACATAGTCTCTATCAGAAGTGTTTGTCTTGTGTTGGGTCCGACTTGGCCCGGGCGGTCAAAATCAACTTTAAACACACAGGCGTATCTTCAAATGTGTTTACATCTATAGATTTGTGTTATATCTACCTATATACCACTTTATAGTGTCTCAGATCGCTGTAATTAAAGAAAACAAGGGGCTCGAAGTGAAGTATTTCTACTGCATTTTCTTAAGAAAATCTCTGTCAGAAGTGTTCGGTCCGACTTGGCCCGGGCTGTCTAAATCAACTTAAACCTCACAGATGTATCATCAAATGGATTCACATCTATAGATTAGTATTATAACCACCTAAATACCACTTTATAGTGTCTCAGATCGCTGTAATTAAAGAAAACAAGGTGCTCAAAGTGAAGCCCTTTTCCTTTTACATTCTCAACATAGTCTCTATCAGAAGTGTTTGTCTTATGTTGGGTCCGACTTGGCCCGGGCGGTCAAAATCAACTTTAAACACACATATGTATCTTCAAATGTGTTTACATCTATAGATTAGTGCTATATCTTCCTGTATACTACTTTATAACGTCAAGGTACATCGTATTTAAAGAAAACAAGGGGCTCAAAGTGAAGAATTTTTACTGTATTTTCTTAGAGTTAGAGCCTTGCTAAGGTTGAGGGTGGTTTGTAATGTGGTTCGATGTGTTAGGTAGTGTGTGCAGTGTTCTGGGGTTTCTAGTTGTTTGCAGTGTGGGCAGTTACCTGTAGTGTTTTTTTTTTAAATTTAAATTTTAATGTTGCTGATTAAGCGCAAAGATATAAACTCTAACTGACTGCTCAGTAACATTCATGTAATATTAGTAATATTGAAATAAGTGTACTTGTTCTAGGTGTGTGTGACGTGGATACATATGTATATAAGCGTATAGAAGAAACGGCAACAAACTTGTAACTATGTATACAATAATAAATAAGCCATGTCCTTGATATATAACTGATCTTATACCACCAGCTGTGTCACAGAAGGTCAGTTATAATCTCAGAAACGCCATGATTTTGTAGTTCCATTTTCACGGACATCTACGTTTAAAAGGTCTTATATTATAGATACATTAGGCCAATGGAATAATCTATCATCAGGAATCAGGGATAGTCCGTCAATATCTTATTTTAAAGCTGTCGCATCTGAGCAGCCTACATCACCACCTATGCACTATAATTGCGGTGAGAGATCTACAAACATATTGCACACTAGATTGAGACACAATTGTAGCACACTAAATTCCAACCTGTTTCGTGTTAATTATCTGATACTATTTCCTGTAAATGCGGAGCTCCTTGTGAAAATTCATTCCATTTCTTCTTCCAATGTACCTTATATGATGATATTAGGGAGACATTACTGACAGCTATCGATAATCTTGGAGGACAAAAAACTCGTATACAAATTTGTATTCTTTTTGTGATCCAAGCTTAGATGTTTTCCTGAATACAAAAATATTCTTGTCTGTACACAAATTTATAGAAACGACGAACAGATTCAGTAGGTAGCATATTATTGTTTCCAAACTGTTAATCATTAATATTGTTAAATCTATATACAACACTAACATGTATAATATTAGCATATGTATGAGATGCACATTGTCTTCACTTTCCAGCACATTGTACATATCCTTCATATGAGCACTGTATATAAATTTATATTGCGAACTATGTTTCCACAATGTGATGCTTCAACTGTAAATTGTTAATTTTCATTAGGCAATATTATGTATAACTGTTTATAGGGAGAAGGTGGTAATAAGTGCTGCACTTGTGCCCAATCCCTTGGTCTTTTGGGGCAATACAATATGTTTAATAATAATAATAATAATAATAATAATAATAATAATTAAAGCTGCAAGCAGCAATGGCGGGCTCCAAGTAACACTGTGCCCAAACGTCCCTGTTCGAATCCTCAAACGGTTTCCTTGAACCAAATCCGTCAAATGTAGGCACCACTTGCAGGGTATTGTCGCAAGGAAAATGGCGTGTGCCAGGGTGTCCAGGTCTGTTCTAAAACCATTTCCGACCTCGAACATGTTCGAATCCATAAAAGGTTGGCTTGTTCCAACTCTCTCAAAAGATAGTCACCCGAAATCGCCGCTACGAAAGTGGCGTGTTCCAGGGGTGTCCCAAATATAAATCAAATATTACCACCAAGCGGTGTTACTTTTAACATACAACCAACAACAATAAATGAGATGCATATTGCACACTAACTTCATGTAAACTTGCAATAGTTTCTGTAGAGAACCTTACAAAATTTCGTTGAAAAAAATGATCAAAATCAAAATTCAATACGTCCGTAACTAAAAAAGAATTCCAAAATCGGCTATTAAAGTTTGATGTGTTATGTATGGAGACAATTATCAAAAAGTTTGAAAGCATTTCATGCAGTGGACTCGGAGTTGTTTGCGTTTAAAGACAGGTACCCAATAAACACTGCGGAAACCTTGAATCCATAATGGCTGCCAAACCACGTGACCAATGACCAAAGTCAAAGAACAAAAAATGAGGTACATATAGCACACTTACTTCATGTAAAACAATCAATAGTTTCTGTGGAGAACCTTACAAGATGTGATATTTATAGTAAAATTTCGATGAAAAAAAATGATCAAAATCAAAATTCAATACGTCCGTAACTAAAAAAGAATTCCAAAATCGGCTACTGAAGTTTGATGTGTTATGTATGGAGACAATTATCAAAAAGTTTGAAAGCATTTCATGCAGTGGACTCGGAGTTGTTTGCGTTTAAAGACAGGTACCCAAAAAACACTGTGGAAACCTTGAATCCATAATGGCTGCCAAACCACGTGACCAATGACCAAAGTCAAAGAACAAAAAATGTCAAGCAGCTCAAGCAGCAGATACATGCAAGGTTTCAAAGTAATCGGATAAGCGGTTGCTGAGCAATAGGGCGAAATACATCTTCAAAATATTCTGTTCTTTTAGTTATCTGCCCTTGGTTTTTGGGCCTACGGCCTTGGGTTTTTGGCGGGCACTAGTACCCAAAGGTCCATACACACACAAAATGTGAACAAAATCGAGCCGGTGGTTATTTTTCTAGCTCTGGTACAAAAATCAGCGGAATAATAATAATATTAAATCAAACGCTAACACTGGGACTCTTCAGCCTTTCGGCTTGGTGACTCTTTAACAGGCTGTAACTTCTTTGTCAGTTGGGCTCAAGTCAAATGGATTAGCGTTCTGCGTTCGTCCGGGCCCCGGGTTCCTGTCGCATTGCTGAGATAAAGTGCTAAATCTGTTTCCCACCTCGTTCATATATTCGAATCCTCAAAGGGTTTACCTGTACCAACGCCGTCAAATGTAATGAACCTCTTGTGAGACATCACCACTACTAAATTGACCTGGACCCACTTGCACAAAGCGATCTTAGCGCTAAGATGATCGTAACTCCCATACTTTAACATAGGCTTACAATAGTTGTAGTGCTAAGATCGCTTTGTGCAAGTGGGTCCTGGTGTCCCAGGATGTTTTAACCAATTTCCAACTTCGACCATGTTCGAATCCTAAAATGGTTTGTTAGTACAAACGCCATCAAATGTAATGAACCGCTTGTGAGACAACGCCACATGTGTCCCAGAGTGTTCTTAACCCATGTTTGACTTCGACCATGTTCGAATCCGCATATGGTTTGCTTGTGCCAACGCCATCAAATATAGTAAACCGCTTGTGAGACATCACCACACGTGTCCAGGGTGTTCTTTACCCATGTTTGACTTCGACCATGTTCGAATCCTGAAATGGTTTGTTTGTACCAACGCCATCAAATGTAAGGAACCACTTGCAAGACATCGCCACATGTGTCCCAGTGTCTTCTTAACCCATGTTTGACTTCGGCCATGTTCGAATCCGCATATGGTTTGCTTGTGCCAACGCCATCAAATATAGTAAACCGCTTGTGAGACATCACCACACGTGTCCAGGGTGTTCTTAACCCATGTTTGACTTCGACCATGTTCGAATCCGCATATGGTTTGCTTGTACCCACGCCATCCAATGTAATGAACCGCTTGTGAGACATCGCCACACGTGTCCCAGTGTGTTTTTAACTCATGTTTGACTTCGACCATGTTCGAATCCGTATATGGTTTGCTTGTACCAACGCCATCAAATGTAATGAACCGCTTGTGAGACATCACCACACGTGTCCCAGTGTGTTAACTCATGTTTGACTTCGACCATGTTCGAATCCGCATATAGTTTGCTTGTACCAACTCCGTCAAAAGATAGTCACCGTTTGCAGGACATTACCAAATTGGCGTGTGCCACAGTTTCCCAGAGTGTACTAAACCAATTTCCGACCTCGACCATATTCTAATCCGCAAATGGTTTGCTTTAAACAACGCCGTCAAAAATAAGGTACCCTAGCAATTGGCAATTGAGAAATGAAGAATCAAGCCAGCGAGTCTGACCACCCAATCGGATTTGCCGCCTCCTGTGACAAGCATAGTTGCCTGTTGAGACAAGCATCGGTTGAAAAAGGCCAATCCTGATCCTGGTCGTCAAGGGTAGTACACACAATATTGAACAAGGCTGTGGAGAACGCTTGGATATCTGCAAAGCCAGTGAATGGGGGTGTATGGTAGATTTATGAGGCGCTTCCTTCAGTATTTGTACTCAAGTCTGATTTTTTTACTTAAATCAAATAATACCACACCAAGCAGTGGTGCTTTCAGTATGCAACCCAGCACAAAATGAGCTACATATAGTCTCAAAACTTCATGCAATCTTTCAATAGTTTCTGTTAAGAACATTACAAGCTATGATCTTAAAGGTAAAATTTCGGTGAAAAAAATGATAAAAATAAAAATCCAATATGGCCGCAACTACAAAAGATATCGAAAAACGGCTATGCTGTTGTGTTTTGTATGGAGACAGTTCTCAGAAAGTTTGAAAGCTTTTCATGCAGTGGATTCAGAGGAGATAGTATTTGAAGACAGGTACCCAAAAAAACCCGTGAAAACCTTGAATCCAATATGGTTGCCTAACCACGTGTCCAATGACCAAAGTCAAAGAACAAAAAATGTCAAGCAGCTCAAGCATCAGATACATGCAAGGTTTCAAAGTAAACAGACAAACGGTTGTGGAGCAACAGGGCAAAATATATCGTCAAAAAATACTTGTTTTTCAGTTATCTGCCCTTGGCCTTTGGGCCTACGGGCTTGGCTTTTTGGCGGGCACTAGTACCCAACGGTCTACAAACACGCACAAAATTTGAACAAAATCGAGCTAGTGGTTATTTTGCAGGTACAAAAATCGGCGGAATAATAAATAATAATAATAATAATAATAATAATAATAATAATAATAATAATAATAATAATAATAAATCGAACGATTACAATAGGGCTCTACAGCCTTTCGGCTTGGAGCCCTAATAAGCAACCAATGTATTATGATCAGGGTCCATTGGTATCCCTTCAGCAAGTGCGAATCAGGTCCTAACACATCTGTTTTGTCATGTATCACGCGCTATACAGTCGAACCTCGCTTATCCGGACAATTTTCTAAGATGTTGTCTGAATAAACGAGTTTCTGGATATCTGAATACCTTGTTAACTGACCAGAAGTCCTCCCCCTACCTCAATTCTACCGAGGCATATGTGAAATGAATGGCAAAAATATGAAGGATCTACCAATTACTAATAAAATACATTGTGCTGTACAGACTAACACAGCATGCTGTGACAGCGCGCTGCATTATTGAAACGGCTGAAGAAATGCATATGTAGCCTAGTTTAGACTATAGACTTGTTTTGTGTACAGATACGACGGCGAGGTTGGGGCAACCTGACACACATGAGCATTAATAGACATGTTTACCTGTACTAGTTGAGAGCCAAGGTTGAAGTCATTCATGTGTGAAAAATGTTGTCGAGGCATTTGTAAACGGCTAAAGAAATGCAAATGTAGCCTAGTTTAGACTATGCACTTGCTTTGTGTACAGATGTGACGGCGAGGTTAGGACAACCTGACACACATGAGCATTAAAGATGAGACATCATATACATTCATATGTATTAGTTGAGCACGAAACCTTGAAGTGTAGCCAGGACATTTCCTCAAAACTATGGGCGGCCATGTAGCTTCAATATCTTAATAAATTATATCACTGAACATAGGTCAGGGTGTATTCAGTAAACAAAGATCTGAAGGGCTGTATTTCCTTCATCGAACACACTATGCGTTCATCACAGTTTGTAACGGATTACCGATACGAACGAACTAGCACTTGTTTGGCAGGTAGGTTTTGTTAAGATTTGTTATCTTTTTCTTCCTCTACCCTATACTTCCTTAATCACAATTTAAATCCTAAATAGACTTTCGGGACCAACACTGTGGCAATTTTAGACCCTCTGTTTCTGTATTTACTTGAGACTCATTTCCTCTAAGGTTTACACATCTCATAAGACTAAGTCATCAATGATGTCAAAGCTGTCTGACATGTTTCTTATGAACAGTTCATGAAGCTGAACAATGTCCAAGTGACTTAAGCACAAAAATACGCGAACACTTCTGACACAGAAGTTCTTAAGAAAATACAGTAAAAATGCTTCACTTGATGATACATTTGTGTGTTTAAAGTTTATTTTGACCGCCCAGTCCAAGTCGGACCCAACACAAGACAAACACTTCTGATAGAGACTATGTTGAGAATGTAGAGGGAAAAGGGCTTCACTTTGAGCACCTTGTTTTCTTTAAGTACAGCGATCTGAGACACTATAAAGTGGTAATTAGGTGGATATAATACTAATCTATATATGTGAATCCATTTGATGATACATCTGTGAGGTTTTAGTTGGTTTTGAGAGCCCGGGCCAAGTCGGACCGAACACTTCTGACAGAGATTTTCTTAAGAAAATACAGTAAAAATACTTCACTTTGAGCCCCTTGTTTTCTTTAAATACGATGTACCGTGACATTATAAAGTGGTATATAGGTAGATATAACACTAATCTATAGATGTAAACACATTTGAAGATACATATGTGTGTTTAAAGTTGATTTTGACCGCCCGGGCCAAGTCGGACCCAACACAAGCCAAACACTTCTGATAGAGACTATGTTGAGAATGTAAAAGGAAAAGGGCTTCACTTTGAGCACCTTGTTTTCTTTAAGAACAGCGACCTGAGACACTATAAAGTGGTATTTAGGTGGATATAATATTAATCTAAAGATGTGAATCCATTTGATGATACATCTGTGAAGTTTCAGTTGATTTTTGAGAGCCCGGGCCAAGTCGGACCGAACACTTCTGACAGAGATCTTCTTAAGAAAATACAGTAACTAACTTTGAGCACCTTGTTTTCTTTAAATACGACGTACCGTGACATAATAAAGTGGTATTTAGGTAGATGAAATACAAATATAAAGATGTGAATCCATTTGATGATACATCTGTGAGGTTTAAGTTGATTTTGACCGCCCGGGCCAAGTCGGACCGAACACTTCTGACAGAGATTTTCTTAAGAAAATACAGTAAAAATGCTTGACTTGGAGCCCCTTGTTTTCTTTAAATACGATGTACCGTGACATTATAAAGTGGTATATAGGTAGATATAACACTAATCTATAGATGTAAACACATTTGAAGATACATATGTGTGTTTTAAGTTGATTTTGACCGCCCGGGCCAAGTCGGACCCAACACAAGCCAAACACTTCTGATAGAGACTATGTTGAGAATGTAGAGGGAAAAGGGCTTCACTTTGAGCACCTTGTTTTCTTTAATTACAGCGATCTGAGACACTATAAAGTGGTATATAGGTAGATATAACACTAATCTATAGATGTAAACACATTTGAAGATACGCCTGTGTGTTTAAAGTTGATTTTGACCGCCCGGGCCAAGTCGGACCCAACACAAGCCAAACACTTCTGATAGAGACTATGTTGAGAATGTAAAAGGAAAAGGGCTTCACTTTGAGCACCTTGTTTTCTTTAAGTACAGCGACCTGAGACACTATAAAGTGGTATTTAGGTGGTTATAATATTAATCTAAAGATGTGAATCCATTTGATGATACATCTGTGAGGTTTAAGTTGATTTAGACAGCCCGGGCCAAGTCGGACCGAACACTTCTGACAGAGATTTTCTTAAGAAAATACAGTAAAAATGCTTCACTTCGAGCCCCTTGGTTTCTTTAAATACGATGTACCGTGACATTATAAAGTGGTATATAGGTAGATATAACACTAATCTATAGATGTAAACACATTTGAAGATACATATGTGTGTTTAAAGTTGATTTTGACCGCCCGGGCCAAGTCGGACCCAACACAAGCCAAACACTTCTGATAGAGACTATGTTGAGAATGTAAAAGGAAAAGGGCTTCACTTTGAGCACCTTGTTTTCTTTAAGTACAGCGACCTGAGACACTAGAAAGTGGTATTTAGGTGGATATAATATTAATCTAAAGATGTGAATCCATTTGATGATACATCTGTGAAGTTTCAGTTGATTTTGAGAGCCCGGGCCAAGTCGGACCGAACACTTCTGACAGAGATCTTCTTAAGAAAATACAGTAACTAACTTTGAGCACCTTGTTTTCTTTAAATACGACGTACCGTGACATAATAAAGTGGTATTTAGGTAGATGAAATACAAATATAAAGATGTGAATCCATTTGATGATACATCTGTGAGGTTTAAGTTGATTTTGACCGCCAGGGCCAAGTCGGACCGAACACTTCTGACAGAGATTTTCTTTAGAAAATACAGTGAAAATGCTTGACTTGGAGCCCCTTGTTTTCTTTAAATACGATGTACCGTGACATAAAGCAGTGGCATTTAGGTAGATAGAATACTTATCTAATCTGTGAATCCATTTGATGATACATCTGTGAGGTTTAAGTTGATTTTGACAGCCCTGGCCAAGTCGGACTGAACACTTCTGACATAGATTTTCTTAAGAAAATACAGTAAGTTGATTTTGACAGCCCGGGCCAAGTCGGACCCAACACAAGCCAAACACTTCTGATAGAGACTATGTTGAGAATGTAGAGGGAAAAGGGCTTCACTTTGAGCTCCTTGTTTTCTTTAAGTACAGCGACCTGAGACACTATAAAGTGGTATTTAGGTAGATATAACACTAGTCTATAGGTGTAAACACATTTAAAGATAGATCTGTAAAGTCGGACCGAACACTTCTGAAAGAGATTTTCTTAAGAAAATACAGTGAAAATGCTTGACTTTGAGCCCCATGTTTTCTTTAAATACGATGTACCGTACTAATCTATAGATGTAAACACATTTGAAGATACATCTGTGAGGTGTAAGTTGATTTTGACAGCCCGGGCCAAGTCGGACCGAACACTTCTGACAGAGATTTTCTAAAGAAAATACAGTAAAAATGCTTCACTTTGAGCACCTTGTTTTCTTTAAGTACAGCGATCTGAGACACTATAAAGTGGTATTTAGGTAGATAGTATACTAGTTTATAGATGTGAATCCATTTGATGATACATATGTGAGTTTAAAGTTGATTTTGACAGCCCGGGCCAAGTCGGACCGTACACCTGTGTGACTGTTGAGAGTTTAGGGAGAAGAGGTCTACTTTAACCAACGTGTCTGCTTGAAAAACGACCATCAGTGACATTATAAAGTGGTATTTACTTATATATAGAACGTTCCTATAAATATAAACACTATGCGCACAGATGGAATGTTGTATCACGATAGCTAGAAGTATTTGATACGTTTTAAATCTTATTTCGTTTAACGATTGCTCTTTTACATGTTACCAAGATCAGCGACGCTTACACACTGTTCCACTTTCTGGTTTTCAAGCGATTTACTCCGAAGTACTTATTTATGGTGCACTGTTTTGTTTGGTGATTGTTCATTAATGTCATGTGTGTATGTTGCATCAATTATATGTAGGTATGGTCGCCGATAATGAAGTAATTAGCCAGTAACACTTTGGCCCGTCTTGGCCCGGCCCGGCCCGACTTTTAGGCAATGCCCCTATCGCTTCCGCGTCAAATTCTCACATCGTGTTCGATTCGAAGGTGTGTGGATGGTAGCATTAGCTGAATTAAAATTTGGTAAATTGGATCTGACAAATATTAATAACCCTTATATAGACGTGTTGTGCAATATGTGTGACAGTACATGCGTTGGGGAAGAGTTTAGGCCCTTACTTAGTGTCGATTTCAGAGATGGACCCAATTACCAATTTGAACATTTGTGGTTTATGCCAATAATACTAAAAGATGCCTCTGAGATTGAAATATACATGAACAGTGCACATGATATGGCACATTCATTTCTAAAAGAAGACGTGAACGTGTAACTTCTCCTACGACATTGTCCCTTGGTGCATTGAGTAGGGAGCGTCGTCTGTATATTCCTGATACACAACTGTGGATACAGTTCTTTGAACGCCGATCTAAAGCTATCAAAGCTGTAGTGAAAGGTCGTCCTCGATCCACAATGATTCCCATCTTATCTACTCCAGCAGCTCGTTCGTTTTATGAAACAGCATTGAAACAGCTATGTATTTCATTTAAAGATAACACACAAATGCTACAGCAGTCTAACTAGAGTGTCTGCCGATGTTATTGCTTATATTATTTGCTGCAGAAATGTAGTACAGAGATATTACTCGAAGGTATTGCGTCTACCTTTACACTCGATAAACTTCCCAATGATATCTATGTATAATCAATATATATGTCAATATTTACAAATTGTATGACTTCAAATGTCCACTGTATTCATTAAACTGTTAACATAGAGTAATGGATTTTTAGTTTTGTATTGAAAGAAACATCTATGTAATCTGCTTGTTTGGGATCGTGTTTTCATTCTAAAGTGGGACGTCGTAAGCGAAAGACCATGGCGCGATATGTGTTAAGACATTACGATTTTCTGAGACACATATAAGCATTCAATGACAGACGTGATATTTTAGAAGATATTATAGGCATGACCAGGGAGCAGATATTAGCGGTGGTAGCCATTGTCAGGCGGTTACTTGAAAACCGGTTAGCCGTGACTAGAAATGAGAGGCGGAGGTTTCTTCAAAGAAACCCCAACAATCCCTATTTATCCGTATTCAGACAATTTGTACGTTCGAGTACAACCGACTCCAAACGCAAAAGATTGTTAATCCGAAACACTCTACTCATACATTTCATCTTAAAAACAAACTATATTAATGGTGTAAGAGATGAAGCAGTCAGACGCGCGAGACTTCTAGCTCGTGTTACGGCTAAAATAAGCAAGCATATAACCTTGGTATTTAGTTCTACTCGAATGTTACAGTATACAACATGTTCCGACAGATGAGTAGTGCTACGATGTATAAGCACACAGACTCGACGAGTGAGACCTCAGACCGAACAGAATGTTTGTTTCCTGTACAAACACCCACTACTATTTCGGTAATTGGTGGTACCTGCAGTGGAAAAACATATCTGACTAAAAGCATCTTGCAGAATGCTGATGTGATGTTTAATAAGCCACCTAACTTGATCGTGTACTGTTATGCAGTACGGCAAGACATGTATACCGAAATGCAAACGTCTCTAACGAACGTATTGTTTCACGAAAACCTACCGACAGAAACGGAACTGTACTCTTGGTATGAACAATCTGATAAAAACATGGTCTTAGTGCTGGGTGATTTAATGATGGAAGTATGCAAAAGCCGTCTCATGCTAAATGTACATACAACCTTGTCCCTTCATCTCGGCATCACCGCCATTAACATACAACAGTCGGGGTATCCTAAAGGTGAATGCAATAGAAGTATATCCCTGAACACCCACGTGTTTATTTTAATGTCTAACCCTCGTTCAGCGCACGAGTATAAAATTTCAGCCGCTCAGATGTTCCGCGGACAAGCTAAATATTTCTCTGAATCATAACGAGATGCTGTGGAAGGTAGGAAATACGGCTACCTCGTCATAGACGCTAGTCCCTACAACGACCCTCAGTACGGGCGACTGCGTACGGGCATATTTCCCATGACCGTATTATTTTCTGTTTTCGAGATCGATTTTTAGACATGACTGATCTTATAAGTGCAGACTTGAACTATCTCACCCTACTTCAAGAAGGTAATGTGAAACAGAGACGAGCCATGTTATCTCATGCTTCCCCTAATCAATTCAAATCTGTCATCGAAATGATCTATAACCTATTGCATGGAAATATACCCATACAGGAGAGTGTTAAAAGACAGCTACATCGCTATCGATGCAGCATTCGTGCTTTGGCAGACAAGGCAGTCACTAAGAAGCACAAGTTGCAGATGGTAAAATCTCACCAATATATTCTACCACCTTGTATTTCTGCACTACTCGACTACATACGAGCGGATAAAGAAAGTGGAGAGAGCGAACATACCAACAATGAGCAAGCCGATGATTCTGTTATCGAAGGAAACTTATCAGAGATTGATTCAGAAAGTGAATGGGAAGGGTGACAACGAATTGGAGAAGCCAACCCCACCTTTAACACAGTCTACCCTTACACAACATAAACAACCAATTCGCAAGACATCAACTTTTGATGATTTGTCAGCGTGTCCGACAGACATCGAATTAAACATCATAAGAGATATTGTACAGAATGTAACCGATGCTCATTTGGTTGGACGCATGCTAGCTTTGTGGAACGTACTTTTAAAACAAAATGACATTAAACGGAATGAGACGGATAACATCATTACGAGAGAGGGACGCGTGATACCAAGGACGAGTCCAGCGAATTTCATTCGCTATACAATATTGTCACCATCAACGATACGAGACTTTTCTGCAGTTAATGAAACAGTATCACATTCCAAAACACTTCTTTCACACGAAGGAAGGAAAATCACGAAAACGAACAGGAAATAATAAAGATATGTATTTAATACATAAGCTTACACACGGTGTGCCAGGACAGAAAAGAAGGAAATGAAATCGCTGGAAAAGTTTTCATCGTGAACGATTGTCCATCATTTTAATCGTAAATGTTAATAGAGATGGGGATCAACTTGTGAATAAAACTACATTTCACATTCACACGGTCTCTCGTTGTTTGTCTTGATGTTGTTATGTTACATTCGATGATGCACTCCTTCTTGCAATAGCTCACACGGGTTTGAGTATTTTTGCACACAGCAGCGTCTACATGAGAGTGTGTTAGAACAAGTAACTATAGTCACTACATGTTCTTCTTTTACACACGATAAGCTTTATTTGTATTTATTTATTTTGTTCATCACGTGTTACTATCCACGTTGCTTCACATTGCTATCCACACGGGTGCACATTACGAGAAGTAGTGGTTGTAGCTGTAGTCATTTTAGGGTGGTCATCGGTGTTATACAAATGTGGTTCATCGGTATTGCGCTCCCCTCTTCATTGCTGTCATGTCGTCTAGTGCAAAAACTACCAAAAAAATTGTTT
This sequence comes from Haliotis cracherodii, assembly GCF_022045235.1. Lineage (NCBI taxonomy): Eukaryota > Metazoa > Mollusca > Gastropoda > Lepetellida > Haliotidae > Haliotis > Haliotis cracherodii. The sequence goes on from NW_027266273.1 coordinate 24,305,920, forward strand.
TGTTTTTATGCATTTTGACTGACTGACTATTGACTTCACGAACGTTAATAAAACAATGATACAAGAATAGAAACTCATTTTTAAACATATAATACATTTTTAATCAAATGATAAATTATAAAAATCTAAAGTAAGTGAGCGAGTGAGTGAGTTTTAACGGTGCTTCGAGGAATATTCAAGTTATATCACGGCATGTCAACTTAATGTGGGAGAAAACCCCGAAGTGATGCAAGTCTTAGACGTTTACCACTTTGGTGAATCCCACGAGCATGGGTATGATACTTACACAGATATAATCCTCAAGTTTGTTCGTGGTTGACTTGCACAAGGTTGCAGGTGTAAACATCATCTTCATCATCATTGGAGTACGTGTCTGTTTTTGGTGTAAGCATCTTCATTGATGACTAGACTTGCGTGGTATCTTTGTTTGATTGTTTTTTGTTTTTAATATCACTGCTAAATAAATGTTAAATACAGAGCTGTTGGAACATAGCTTATCATTTTTTTCAATACATGGGACAGAGGGAGGGGAACAGCATACAACGGCATATAATCCCCCCCCCCCCCTCTCTCTCTCTCTCTCTCTCTCTCTCTCTCTCTCTCTCTCTCTCTCTCTCTCTCTCTCTCTCAAAATCACACACCTGGGTTGTAACCGTATGGTACCGAACTGATGCCGTCATTTAATAAATATCGCTTATCGTCTAGTGGGGTGAGAGCCGTTTTGGTAGTTTTGATGGTGAATAATTCATTGTTAAAACTTCATATTTGATGGGAGGTGGCCATCGATTGAGTATAGTTAATATACAGTTGTTTTCCATGGACCGCATTGGGGAGAAGTTTAAATAAATCTTTCGAAAAATCGTCGATTACTTACTTACTTATATTGGACATTTTACGTGCGCTTTCCGACTGCAGCGTATTTCACACACAGGCCCGGCCAGGCCATTTGATGTGTTTCCGAAAAGGGGAAAATGTTTTTAGGCAATCCAGTAGGGGTGTTTTAGTGGTTGCTTATATAGAATTTTGGAAATTTTGAGATTTGGAAAATTCAAAGGGGGTAGGCTTTGAATTGTTCTATTTTATTTTGTGGGTTATTTGTGAGTGGGCGGGGTCCAAATGAATACTATTTGTTTGCCTGCCTTAGTTAAATCATTTGAGCTTTTTAGTATTTGATTTATTAGTTCAGGGCGGTTTTTGGTATTTTTATTTTGGAGGGCTTGTAGTCCACTGAGCGAGTCGGTAAGTATAAGGATTTTTTGTTGTTTTGTAGATTGTTGATTATGAAGGGCTGAGGCCATGCCCATTAGTTCGACCGTGAATATTGATTGATTGTTTGGGAGTCGGTAGGATTGTGTGGCTTTAGTTGGTTGTGTGATGTGGAGTCCGAAACTTGTGTGTTTGGAGATCGGATCTGAGGATCCGTCCGTGTAAATGTGACACCAATTTGGCCAATTTTCATGTATGTATGCTAGTGTGGTGGTTTTTGCTATGTTTGGGTCGTTTTTTTTATTTATTGTGCTAGCTAGTGTTATGTCTAATTTTGGGTGTATTAAGTTTTGGTGTGAAAATATTTGATTTTTTACAGTTTTGTATAAGATTTTTAATTTGGTGTTCATTTAAGTAATTGGTTATTCTTTGGGATATTGGAGTAAGTAGCTAGAGGGTGTTTTCGAGCTAGGGCCTGTTTTTTAGGCCTGATAATTTTGTTTATCATATAATGGGTAGGTTTCTCGGCAGGATAAAGCCAAAGGATAAAAACGATATCCATTGGGGTCATATGCGGATAGAGATGCAAATTTCAAAGGTCAAGCAGGGACTACTTTCACTGTTAATATACAAACATGGCGTCGCCCTCGTCATTCGGCGATCGAGTCATAATTAACCATCGGGAATCTGGATAAGCTACAGGGATAATTGCTATCATTATTAAAAGAACAGTCTAATATACTGAAAATCGGTGTCTAACTTATGAGCCCCAGCCCAGTAATTTAGAGTAGTTTGATTACGTCTTAGCTTGATTGTTGTGGTGCTGGAGATTAGTTGGAGTGAATTAAGGGAGGCACCGGTTCTGGTCCCCAGGGCTATTTTTAGGGCTTTATACTGGATAGAAGTGAGTTTTTTGTCTAGTTTGTCCGTGATAGAGTGAAGGACCGGGGCGGCGTAGTCAATTTTGGGAAGTATGAGTGATTTATATATGTTGAGTAATGTTTGTTTGTCAGCGCCCCAATCAGAGTCACTAATGGCTCTCATTAGATTAAGATCTTTCTGACATGATGTGACCAAGTTATGAAAATACATCTGTGTGTTAAAAGTTGATTTTGACGGCCCGGGCCAAGTCGGACCCAACACAAGCAAAACACTTCTGATAGAGACTGTGTTGAGAATGTAAAAGGAAAAGGGCTTCACTTTGAGCCCCTTGTTTTCTTTAAGTACAGCGATCTGAGACACTATAAAGTGGTATTTAGGTAGATATAATACTAATCGAAAGATGTGGATCCATTTGATGATACATCTGTGAGGTTTAAGTTGATTTTGACAGCCCGGGCCAAGTCGGACCGAACACTTCTGACTTGGATTTTCTTAAGAAAATACAGTAAAAATGCTTCACTTTGAGCCCCTTGTTTTCTTTAAATACGATGTACCGTGACATTATAAGGTGGTATATAGGTAGATATAACACTAATCTATAGATGTAAATACATTTGAAGATACATCTGTGTGTTAATGGTTGATTTTGACGGCCCGGGCCAAGTCGGACCCAACACAAGCAAACCACTTCTGATAGAGACTATGTTGAGAATGTAGAGGGAAAAGGGCTTCACTTTGAGCCCCTTGTTTTCTTTAAATACGATGTACCGTGACATTATAAAGTGGTATATAGGTAGATATAACACTAATCTATAGATGTAAACACATTTGAAGATACATCTGTGTGTTAAAAGTTGATTTTGACGGCCCGGGCCAAGTCGGACCCAACACAAGCTAAACACTTCTGATAGAGACTATGTTGAGAATGTAGAGGGAAAAGGGCTTCACTTTGAGCCCCTTGTTTTCTTTAAGTACAGCGATCTGAGACACTATAAAGTGGTATTTAGGTAGATATAACACTAATCTATAGATGTAAACACATTTGAAGATACATCTGTGTGTTTAAAGTTGATTTTGACCGCCCGGGCCAAGTCGGACCCAACACAAGCTAAACACTTCTGATAGAGACTATGTTGAGAATGTAGAGGGAAAAGGGCTTCACTTTGAGCCCCTTGTTTTCTTTAAGTACAGCGATCTGAGACACTATAAAGTGGTATATAGGTAGATATAATACTAATCGAAAGATGTGGATCCATTTGATGATACATCTGTGAGGTTTAAGTTGATTTTGACAGCCCGGGCCAAGTCGGACCGAACACTTCTGACAGAGATTTTCTTAAGAAAATACAGTAAAAATGCTTCACTTTGAGCCCCTTGTTTTCTTTAAATACGATGTACCGTGACATTATAAAGTGGTATATAGGTAGATATAACACTAATCTATAGATGTAAACACATTTGAAGATACATCTGTGTGTTTAAAGTTGATTTTGACGGCCCGGGCCAAGTCGGACCCAACACAAACAAACCACTTCTGATAGAGACTATGTTGAGAATGTAGAGGGAAAAGGGCTTCACTTTGAGCCCCTTGTTTTCTTTAAGTACAGCGATCTGAGACACTATAAAGTGGTATTTAGGTAGATATAATACTAATCGAAAAATGTGGATCCATTTGATGATACATCTGTGAGGTTTGATTTTGACAGCCCGGGCCAAGTCGGACCCAACACTTGTGTGACTGTTGAGAGTATAGGGAGAAGAGGTCTACTTTAACCAACGTGTCTGCTTTAAATACGACGATCAGTGACATTATAAAGTAGTATTTACTTATATATAGTACGTTCCTATAAATATAAACGCTATGTCGGCAGATGGAAATTTGTATCACGATAGCTAGAAGTATTTGATACGTTTCAAATCTTATTTCGTTTAACGATTGCTCTTTTACATGTTACCAAGATCAGCGACGCTTACACACAGCTCCACTTTCTGGTTTTCAAGCGATTTACTCCGAATTACTTATTTATGGTGCACTTTTTTGTTTGGTGATTGTTCATTAATGTCAGGTGTGTATGTTTCATCAATTATATGTAGGTATGATCGCCGATAATGAAGTAATTAGCCAGTAACACTTTGGCCCGTCTTGGCCCGGCCCGGCCCGACTTTTAGGCAATCCCGGAATTTACTGGGAGAGAACGATATCATCAAGCTCCTCCCTTTCTTGATCGACATTGTCAATCAAGCAACAGCGTGTACCGGTATTCCTACTTCTCAGATTTCATTTCATTCAGTTCTCGCGTGTTAGATTACAGGCCCGAGTTTGACGCTATACTCAAAGCGCTTAGCGGAAGTACTGAAATCAATCGTTCTGCGCATGCGGATTGCTTAATGCCTTGTCCAAATTGTCTGTTCTGTGGATGCGCGGTTATAACAAACTAAAATTAGAAGTCCCCTTGAGTTCGTTATAACCGTAGTTTACTGTACTATCATCAGCCAAGAAGAAATCTTAAGATTCCATTATTTGTCGAGTTTATAGACTTTATCCCATTTCTGGCTGAGGGGAGATGAGTAATGATATAGTAAAAAATCTCTTAAACTTAGAAATATTAACCCATAGCATTCAGAATCTGCTCACAAGCTAGAAATGTGATTTACTATCCGCAGCCAAAAAAATTCTTCAGATTCCGTTAACTGTAGATTTTATAGGTGTTATCCCATTTCTGGTCGAGGGGATATGAGCAATAAAGCCATAAACTAGCCATAAACATGTCACAAGATGATTCCCTAATTACTACTGACTAGTTGTCTGTTCAGATCTCTTACTGCTCAGGAGATTGTTGATACTTGAATTCCAAGGAGGAACTATCTCTATGAAGGGTGTGAGAACCTCAGTGTAAATTTAAGCAAGGTCATTAGCTCATATTGTTAATGTTGTAGCAGAAAAAAATAATTTTAATTTTGATTATACGTTGCTTCAAACCATCCATTCTGTCATTAGCCTTAGATATGTACGAACCCATGTAATCCTGTGACACATTAAAAGCTGCTTCTTCAGCTCTCATTCTGTTTGATAAGATATTGATATGTTGTCGTATTATGTTCACGTCGCTGTCAGGGCGGCACCAAATAAATTGTGTGAGAATTTACCAATAAAAGGTAGCAATGCTCTCTTGGAGCAAGTTTGAGAACCAACAATTTGACCTTGAAGAATAATGTTTCTGATCAAAGTAACCCCTCCTAACATGTCTTTGAAAGTGTCGTCATGTACGCGATAAGTAAAATTCAATATAGCCCTCATATTTTCATCACAGGACATATGATTCGCCTGAACACTAATTCTAACTAATACTTTGTGCACCATGTCTGAACTCCTGAAGCAAAGACAAAAAAAACTATTCTGCCTGACATAGATTATAGATATAGATCTCTATACATTAACTATGGTAATAAGCAGTACTTCTTTGTTCTCGTTTCATTTGCCAGGTACTATACTCAACAACAAAAGTTCCTGTGACACCAATATTTTAGTGTATTTTTCAAACAAGTAAAGTTTGGTTTTCAGTATTGTAGTACATGTATGGAATCTAGTCACAAAAACGCAACTGCTACAGAAAAGCATGCATTCGATGCAAAAGTTGACTTTTATGCAAGGTCCATGCATTTAACTACCCAAGAATGGGTACAAAAACATGTGAGTTAACTGGATTCCATGTGCATTGTTTAGCATCATGCTGACAACAACTACAACTAACAAAATTACGCAATTATTCCACATTACGAAATGCCACGCTTGTCCGAAAATGAGCGCCTGTGAGCAATTTGGTGTTTATGGCAACATTGTCAACAGACGAATGCAGTCAGAGACCATCCCCAGAGTGGCAGCCATGCGTAACCAATAATCGTCAAGACAACTTGATTCGAACAATACACCTATGAAATCGATTCCAGCCAGCAACAGTGACTGCAAGAAGCATCCCTGGCCTTTGACGAATATCTTCACAAACCGTTCGTCACCACCTCAGATGTGCAGGGATTGTCGCCAGAAGACCCGCCAGACGTCCCATTTTGACAGGAAACCACCGTCAAGCATGTCTACACTGTTGTAGACAGGGTCTACGCTGGACGGCCATGCAGTGGGGACAAGTTCTATTCACTGACGAGTCTCGTTTTAACCTCAGCCAAAGCGATGGACGGATTCGTGTGTACCTATGTCGAGGTGAATGTTACTTCAATCGTTGTGTTATGGAAGAAGATTGGTTCGGAGGCGGCAGCATTATGGTATGGGGTGGGATTACAGCAAGACAGAGGACCTGTTTGATAGTGGTAGAGGGAAATCTCAATGGACAGCGCTACCGCGACGAGATCACTGGCCCTGTTGTTCTACCGTTTTGTCGTCGTCATGGCCCAGGCATTACCTTTCAACATGACAATGCCCGGTCTCAATATTGTTCGACTTGTTCAGGATTCTCTTCAACAAACCAACGTAATTGTCTTCCCCTGGCCGGCTCACTCGCTTGATCTCTCACCAATCGAGCACATATGGGATGAGATGGATCGACGTCAACCACGTGTTCCACAGACACAGCAGGAACTTCAAACATGCTCCAGCAGATATGGACAGATATCCCACAGGACTTTGTGCGACGCCTGGTCTATTCCATGAGACGAAGACGTGTTGCTTGCATTGCAGCCAGAGGTGGACACACACACTACTGATTTGTAAATTGACATTTTGGCATGTTCATGTTTTTTTTATGAAATCACGCATTTTCTGAAGTCAATCAATCAATCTTTATTGTATGAAAGGCCATTGGCCCATATACACATACAGATAAACAATATCATTTACAGCTGTACAGCGCATTATATAATTATTGGATAACTATTATGATGCTTGACATGTAATAGAGGTATTGTAATAACCACAGTGGCAGCAGTAGTAGTATAAAATACAAAAGGAATACAAAAGGAATGGAATGGAAATATGAAGTTTTACGTCACAAAGGCTTTCAGCCATAGCACGACGTTCAATACAAAAGGATCTATCAGTAATATACTCACCATGTCATGACAATTTGACAATTTAAATGTATATGCATTTCTAGTAGAAACAAACAGACAAAAATGAAATGTAGATACTCCTGATCTAGATGCGAAAGTTTCAAAACAACTAATTATTTCTGGACATATCGGATTTACTAAGTAATTTGCTATGCACTCGTAGACTTTGATAGATGTATTGTAATATCTTAGTTAATTTTTGACAAGGGATACCATTAAAAGATAATATTTTGTTCATGGAATAGTGGTTCTTAGTGATATCAGGCATATATTTCAATCTTAGGTTGTCGTAAATTGGACATATAAACAAAAAGTGTACTTTGTTTTCAATATGGTTTTCGCAGAATAGACAAAAACGCATATCCTTAGGAATAGAGGAGAAGCGACCCCTGTTGCACATCAAATCATTTAACCCTAGCCTGAGTTTAATAAATGTATCTCTAATTTTTCTCTCTGTTATAGTATGCAGGTAAACCTCTGGTGTTAGACAATATTTAAAGGTTTTATAGACGTCGTAGCGTGTACTATTATCTAGTGACGACCTCCAGTTTTTGAGTAAACATATCAATTGCTACCTGCTTAAAAGAGCTAAGGAAATACATTTTGTCTCCAACGCTTTGATTTAGCCAAACACATCCAAATCCGTTAGAGAAGAGTAAATGCTTAATGTTTGATGCCCAGGTTACGTAACCAACACTATCATGAAAGACAAGCATTTCGTAGCATTGTCTTGGGATTCGTTCCCGCGACATCTCTGTTATTTTGAGCCAGTATCTGAGTAAACGTAAATATGAACAAATATATAACGGGTATCTACCACATTCGCCATAGACCATATGAATTGGAGCTGATTTAGAAACATTTAGTATGACAAATTAAACCATTTGAACATTTACAGGAGTCTTTTATCTGTTGCAAACTGAAATTGGTTCAGATTTGGTAAAAAACATAACTTTGCATTAAATCTTATTTAATGTCACAGGAACTTTTGTTGTTCAGTATATATTATTACTTATATGGCCTCGACCAGAAAAAGGGAGAACACCTGTAAAATCTACAGTAAATGGAATCTTAAGATTTTCTTTCAGCTGATGATAGTAAATAACATTTCAAACTTGTGGACAGAATCTGAATGTAATGGGTCAATATTTCTAATTTTATGAGATTTTATACTGTATTATCATATAATGGGTAGGTTTCTCAGCAGAATAAAGCCAATGGATAAAAACGATATCTGTTGGGGTCATATGCGGATAGAGATGCAAATATCAAAGGTCAAGTTGGGACTACTTTCACTGTTTATAAACAAACATGGCATCGCCGTTGTCATTCGGCGATCAAGTCAGAATTAACCATCGGGAATCTGGAGAAATATCAATTACTATGTATTTAACAAGCCAAGGCTCGCTAAATACAATACGATATTTACCATCCCCAAACACACTCGCGTGTGTGATAACCTCTATTTATCACTCATATCACCTCAACCATAAGTGGGGGCGGTCGGGTAGCCTAGTGGTTAAAGCATTGGCTCGTGACGCCTAAGACCCGGGTTGATTCCCAATATGGGTACAATGAGTGAAGCCCATTTCTGGTGTCCCCCAGTGATATTGCTGGAATATTGGTAAGCAGCATAAAACCAAAGTCACTTCCTCGCTCAACCATAAATGGAATAACACCTCGTATCACCTCGACAGAAGTGGGATAATGCCTTTAAAATCTACAGTTAATGGAATCTTAAGATTTCTTGTCGGTTGATGATAGTAAATAACATTTCAAACCTATGAACAAAGGTCTAAATGTAATGGGTCAGTATTTCTAATTTTAAGAGATTTTTGACTATATTATGACTCATATCACCTTGACCAGAAGTGGGATAATGCCTTTAAAATCTACAATTAATGGAATCTTAAGATTTCTTGTCGGTTGATGACAGTAAGTAACATTTCAAACCTATGAACAAAGGTCTAAATGTAATGGGTCAGTATTTCTAATTTTAAGAGATTTTTGACTATATTATGACTCATATCACCTTGACCAGAAGTGGGATAATGCCTTTAAAATCTACAATTAATGGAATCTTAAGATTTCTTGTCGGTTGATGACAGTAAGTAACATTTCAAACCTATGAACAAAGGTCTAAATGTAATGGGTCAGTATTTCTAATTTTAAGAGATTTTTGACTATATTATGACTCATATCACCTTGACCAGAAGTGGGATAATGCCTTTTAAATCTACATCTACATTTAATGGAATCTTAAGAGTTCTTGTCGGTTGATGATAGTAAATAATATTTCGCACTAATAACAGAATCTTAATGTAATGGGTCAATACTGCTATTTATAAGAGACCTTTTACTATATTATCACTCATGTCCCTTTGACCAGAAATGGGATAGCCCTTTCACATGTACAAATAATGGAATACTTGTAGCTGATTTTTATTAATTATCGATTAGATATTTACCCTTGTATTAGTGTAATCAAACCGTGCAGAAGCGGCATAACACCTTTAAAATTTATTAACTGTTGAATATTTATAATTAATTTTAGCTTTTGAAAGTGATTAGGACCATCAATACTTTTATAGGGAGTATTATACCAGTAAGTGTGTTACACAAGGAGTGTCAGAATTCAGAAATTCTTGTATTTACGGAGTGAGGGTGAAGGTAATACATGGATTCTTACATGAGTTTTGTAAAACAGAATATGTACTGTGTTTATCCACGTTTATCCACGTAATGCCAATCGCCAAGCACGGGTACTATCTTATTCCGTGTATTTTACCTTCCGCTGTCGGGGGTGCGATTGGTTAGCCTATTGGTCAAAGCGTTCGCTCGTCACGTCGAAGGCCCGGTTTGATTCCCATCATGTGTTCAATAAGTAAACCCTATTTCTGGTGTCCTGTGCCATGATACTCCTGGAATGCTGCTAAAAGCAGTGTAAATACATATTCACCCACTTACTCACTCCTTCTGCAGACGTCTATCCACTCGACCACTCAGGCAGTTGATTTCGTGTAGAAGTGGTCCCCAGCAACACATGCTTAATTTTAATTGTCTTACTAGGTGACTTCATGGATCGGAGGTTCAACGTCCTCCGACGTGCTGGGTGTTTGCTTATAATATCAATCACTATTTTGCTCTCTGCCCATGTGGACCAACGTTTTACTGCAAGAACCAGTAACAGCAAAGCTGACCATGCAGGTAATATTCCCATGATCGGATGTCCGGCTTAGAATCGTATAATAAGAGGCGCCTCGGGTAGTCAGGTTCGTTATTTGGTTGTTTGCGAGACATCGTACATGTCGGCGTGGGACGTTGTTCATACTTAAACCAATCGTTTATTTACATGTATTTATATCGGGGTACACACAATTAATGAAGTCACTATACAAGCATGCCCACCCGGTCCATCGATTGTGGTGTCCGTGAAGACCCGGGGTAGAATAGGTATTTTCAGCAATCCATGCTTGCCCTATAAGGCGACTATGCTTCTCGTAAAAGGCAACTAACGGGATCGGGTGGTCTGGCTCACTGACTTGGTTGATGCATGTCATCGTATCCCAAATGCATGGATCGATGCTCATGATGTCTATCACTGCATTGTCCGTGTGGTCTGGTCCAGACTCGATTATTTACATACCGCCGTCATATAGCTGGAATATTGCTCAGTGCGGCGTTAAACAACCACCAACCAACCATCGATTGTCGCCTAACATGACAAGCGAAGCGGTGGGTATATTTTAAGCAATGCCCAACATAGACATACACAATGCACTGTCCATGGATCATCGTGATTTTAGGATAGATATATAAATATATTATTTCGACTTGCTTCAATATATCTTTCCTTTATTTCAAATTGAAGCTGCCTGGTTCCTAAAACACTATGGAGTAACTATATACTCCTTTCTGTTAGGTCTGGTTTACCGGTGCATGCATGCATGAGGAGTCATATCCGTCTTACCGCTTATATCTGTTAGTTATACATTTATATTTATACATTTATTATAAATTTGCACACTAAACTTCTGAGCTTGCATTACCTGCATCATGTATATGTGATAGGGTTAAGTTAAGGAGGTATTTGAGGTTACCACTAACTTGTATATGTGGCTAGAATGCCATTCTGAAACAATCGTCAATATCCAGCTTGGATACTTCTTAGCATATTTCAAAGCTTACATTGATCTACATCTACAGCATTCTGAAGTATGTATAATATAATACATCCGATACAAACCCTCTATCGTTATCTATCGTTCTGAGTGATGTATAGTTTATATCCGATATGCAAACTCCCCCGCGTCTTTCATTTATAATGATGTACATAACATGTCTGATATACAACACCCCGCGTTTCATTCTGAGTAATGTATATTTTATGTCCGATGTACCTGTGTACTTCCCCGTAACTTTGTAAAGAAGAATTATAAAACACTTTCATCTTGTGTAATTTTCGCCTCAATCTTCTGGCAAACCATATACAATTAACCCATCGAACTAATTAAAAGAAGTGGAAAGAGCTTGTCTAAATGCAGAGGCAAGTGAAATAATTGTTTTGAAATTATATAAATATGATTTCTCACATCTACTCATGTGTGAATTACAAGGATTCCCTTCAGCACAGTTACATTAAATAAATTAATGAGGATACATGTTTTGCATTTCTATTCACATCGTGGGATTGGAGGAGACCGCACGTTAAATTGGGCCACAAACAACAGAATACGGAAAATTGTTTACAGTTACAAACAAAACAAAATCTAAATGGAATGCATAATGTGTCGAGGCTCTTTTATTTAACGGCCACAATCCGAAATATTTCAGAAACCCCTCGAGTTACCGCTTTTACTTTTGTAATATGGACTATTCCATTACATTCTATATACTATTGTGACCACAATGTGATGTAGAAACACATCCTTGATTTCAATTATTGATCTAATTATAACATAATTTGTTAAAAGAAATATCGCACAGACACTGTGACATTTGTGCATAAATGTGAATTGGGCACAGAAAGGCGTGTGAATATTTGTCAAGTACAAAATAACAAAATAATAATAATAACTGAAGATGTTTCCAATTTATAGTGAAGAATTTAATGTGCGTTATTTATTTGGAATGGGACATGGAAATATACAGAAGATCATATTCAGTACGCCCCCCCCCCCCCCCCCTCCCCCCAAAATATAAACTAAATCATATTCCGCTTATATATCGCGATGTGTTTTAGAGCTAACCGAAAGCAATACCGCAGTAAATGGGGTTTTGCGAAATTGTGGACTGTTTATCCCAGTTCTGGTCGTATCCCAGTTCTGGTCGCTACACGCGTATTGTTTCCACTATGTCACCACTATTTGACAATGATTCATAAACACAGTCTCGGGATAAGTTCGGAATCATATAATGTCGCTTTAATTTATTGCACGTACTTGATCGGCACGCATTTCCCATAAACTAATACAATGATAACGGTAATAATTTTAGTCAAAATAATTAGGAAAGCGCAAGGCTCAGGAACGTCTGAGTATAGGAAAGGGATTTATACTTTCGAAAGTTATATAATCGTCAAATACGCAAACGAATATCAACCGGCTTTTAAAACTTATTTTTGTAAAAGGTGTTCTTGGTGTATATTGCCAGATATTATATGCATATACATTTTTCCGATATTGCTTATTTTAATGTTTATTAATAGTTTTAAGGTTCGTCCGCCTAATTGACGGGATTCCACTTTCTCATTTGTACATGGCACTTAAGCAGTGTCCTGTTACTGTAAACTGATTAGTTTCAAACTCCAAACTGGTGATGTCCATTCAGACTAATGATGAGTCTCTAAAACTGTATAGTTTTGAAAGAAACAAGTAACTCATTTTAAATTGAAGAGGAGACCCAGTTATATGGGAGATTCCGAGATGAACCTATTCTATGGATATCTAAGCTGCCACCCAAACCGATCCAAACGGGACCCGAAAGCTTATTGTGTGCTATATAGTCAAATGGAAGTGCACCAGAATTATACATTGTATTCTTAATAGGAGAGGTGTTGAATTTAATAATCAAATGTTGCCTATACACTAATCTGGACGTACTACACATTGTTCTATTTATGTCATCCTATATATATACCAGATATACATTAACGCATGTTACCGTTATATTGTTCATAGTATCAAAGTTTAATCAACAATATCAAGAGCAGCAATTTAAACTACTGAAATACCCAAACACAAGGTTCTTATCAAGCGCTAGTGCAGACGTGATGCATCGTAAAAACTGTATCGTGATGTCTTCAGAAATACAAGTTCTTGCAACAATGATACTACGAGATAGTAAGCCTAACGCTTACTCACCGGTGGAACGTAGACAATATCGCTAATACAGATATCCCGTATTTGAATGTTAATACAAAATACAAACACTCATTTTTTTTTGCAGTGACGATATAACACTTATACACGTTTATTGGTGACTTTCATCAGTTTTGCTATTCATTTTAATAACTTTGTTTTCACATATACAGTTAGTAATACCCGACTAGCCTGTCATACATACTTATGGGGCAGTTTCAATCGTGTACTGTCTTACTCTGATGTTCCTGAGCGAAGCCTATTGGCTTGGGTGTTATACCCCGTTTTTCTGGTAATCCTATTATTACTTCATTTTTATCTAATGACACCCTGTTCTCTGGATCACGGCTCCGTGACTATCCATAACAATTAGGATGAACATTCAGATCAAGTACATGAATGAGTTTGTTTGGCGCCACAGTCAATCAAAGACCAATGCTGTGCGGTTTGATTACACACATTCTACCAGGTCGAACATCCTGGATCTTAATTTTCTACCTAAAGAGAATCATAGTTCATATGCTAATCCATCTACGAAAACCGTCCCGCTCAAGGTGACCTTACTTGTTGTTAAATACATCACCTATTCCCCCACTCTCACCCCCCCCCCCCACCCCCCCCTCCCCCTACACACACACACATACACGCACGCACGCACGAACACACGCACGCACGCACTCATACACACACACACACAGACATTTGGCTATTTTAGGTCACTATCTCTTTTTGGATTACCCAATAAAGTCAAGTCATAGTTACACGGTTGTGAAGAAGCTTACAACTTTATAACACTTATTCATCTCCATCTCCAATAGAGCTACTCGCATTCACATAAAGTTGTAGTTATTATGTCACTGTTTTATTTCTTTAAAAATATATTACGTGTTCATCAATAACAATTAAGATGAACATTCAATTTCCGATACAAGTAAATGAATAAGTGTGTTTTACGCCACAACCAGTCAAAGACCAAAGTTGTCCGGTTTGATGACACACAATCTACCAGGAACTACATTATGTTCACCCAATCCCCATTTAAGTCTCCTCTGTGTGGATATTCCTGCCGAAAAGGCCCCATTTACCTGGGAACTCCATTAAAACATTCATGCGCGGCATTCTCTACCTTAAGAATATCATAGTAAACTTGTTTATCCAACTCGAACTACCATCCCGCTCAAGATGAATGTTTTATGTAATATCCAACAGACCTACATTTACACACACACACACACACACACACACACACACACACACACACACACACACACACACACACACACACACACACGTGCATGCACATCGCTATAACCCCATTTCACCTCACCTCACTGTGCAATTTGTAATTGCGGCCACCATGTTCCAATCGTCTCAGTGATCGAACGATTGGGAAGTAATTGTAACTTGTATAAACTGCCGGGCAAAAGTAAGTATACACCCATGTTTGATGGTGGTTAGAAATGAAACAAACAAGAAATTGTTATTCGATGGAGATATATTTGCTTCGGGTATCTTAGGCGATACTACATGCATCATATCAATGAGTGTCTCACAACAGGTGACGTGCACATGACGTCTTAAGGAACACAGGGGTCGCAATTTCACAGTACACAGGAGAGACATTAGAAGGGCAGGCATTTTCTTTTGCCCGGTTGTGTATATATATCCTGGGAATATAATTTTAAACAGTTTGAGAATTGGTGTCGTTATTTTCTTTTACTCTTCTAATATATTTGATACTGTACAGCAGTAATGAATAGTTTCCTAGACAGAAAGCATGATCTATTAAACGGTTTCTGGTAGTTCGTAGCACTCTTTGGACGACATCCACCTCGTGTCTGCAATCCGACTATCCCCCTCCCTGTAAGTTACATCATGTCAAGAAGTCTTTGTGTGTCAAGGACGTAAGAAAATCAGCTGATGCCCGATGCTGAAGAACCGTGTTCACAGCTGACCGACTAGGTATTTTTCTGCACTGACAGAAACTGGATATACTGACACACAGCTATTGTGGATATTTAAATAACCCCTGATCAAATAGATGCCCTTCATTAATCTCTGTGTGGAGTACCGTATATACCTGTGATAACGATACCGGTGGCGATGCTGATGCTGATGGTGGTGGTAATGATAATGATGGTGACGACGACGACGATGATGATGGTGATGGTGATGATATGCTGATATCCTTGCATTTTACAGTGGTGATAAACATTATCTGTGATTGCAAACTTTAACATTTGAAAAATGAAAACACATATAGTTGATCATATGATCAAGGCCGTTGGCGTTGTCTAGTGGTAAAAGCGTTCGCTCCTCGTGCCGAAAGTCCAGGTTCGATTCTCTGCATATCATAGGCACAATGTGGGAATCCCCCGCCGTGATATTGCCGGAATATTGCTGAGAAGGCGTAAAATCCGACTCACTCAAAAACTCTCATAAATCACTGTGCCATTGCTCACCAAGGTTCTGCAGATGGCACCGGAGTATGTCAAGATTCAACTCTCGGTTTGTCTTCTCCCATTATATCTCACTAGGTGGCGCTACTGGCCTCGCTAGGTCATTCATTCATCCAGAGGGCTGTGTACATGAATGACGGCACTTTCTTAAAGCGGTTGTCTCAATCAATCAATCTTTATTCATGGTACTTATGAGGCCAAAGGCCTATAGTACAATGTGTGGGGCATGTTACAAATTCATACATTTTCTTAGTTTCATGGCATGATAAATGAACATTGATAGATTTCTAATAGTTTCTGTACAATCACAAGTCATTAATTTACAAAATTTGTTACCGTTTGGGTTGCGGTAGAAATAGTTATTTAGATATTTTGCTCTTAAATCTTCCTACACTGGACATACACATAAAAAGTGATATTCATCTTCAGTACAATCAGTTTTACAAATCCTACAAAGTCTGTGTTCTCTTGCAATACCTTCTTATCTGCCTGTTTCAATAAATAGATCATGTGAGCCACAACGGAATCGAGAAAGAGCTGTTCTAAACTTATGTAAATTTACACTTAATAGATAAGGTTCTAGTATAATAGTAGTCTTAAATGTAGTGTAATAGTTTGCTTTTCTAGAACTAAGCAAAGAACAATGCCATTTTTGAATGTACATATCTTTTAAAGTCTGTGTCAAACGGGAGAAGAAATGTTGTGGCATATCTACATGTTGCTGTAACCTAATATAACCATATCCACATTCGTATAACATGTTTTTAACTTTTGATGCCCAATTTTGTTTCCCATGGCTGTCGTAGAGAAGCATCATATTATAACATTTTTTCGGGTATCTTGAAGATGGCATATTTAATAGCTTGACCCAGTATTTAAAAACCTTTAAATAACTATTGATATACATGGGAAACCGTCCGCATTCACCATATACCCTTGCGTTTTCTGTGCTAGATTTTACCCCCAAGAACCGTTTACATGCATATAAATGTATTTTCTCAATTACATCCAAATGTTCTAGGCCCCAAATTTCGGATCCATACAATAGCATCGGGCTTATTTTTGTATCAAATATTTTAAAATAAACATCATATGTAACATTGTCCAGAACTCTAAGACTTTTTAATATGCCTACAAAAATTTTCTTGGCTTGCAATGAAATGTTATGTGCATTCCTTGACCAAGTTAATCTACTTGTAAAACACAAGCCTAAGTATTTATAAAATGGAACAACTTCTACAGGCTTCCTTCTGTAAAACCATTTTTCTTTTCTGGATATGTTACCACCATTTTTAAAAACTACAACTTTGGTTTTAACCATATTTACAGTAAGTTTTGACTCGTCACAATAACTCTCTAATACATGTATTTGCTTTTGCAGGCCAGGTATTGTGCTCGAGAACATGACTATATCGTCAGCGAAAAGAGGCAGAAATAGTTTAATAGTTTCGGGGTGCAGTTGTATTCCATCAGTGCAATTTTTTTGGATTTGATATGCCAAATCATTTATGAAAAAGGAAAATAAGAAGGGACTTAATATACACCCTTGTCGGACACCCCTGCTACTTACAAAAGTATCCGATATAGCGCCATTGTTCCGTACACATACCTTCACATTTTTATATAGAGAACATAATAACTTTCCAATTTTGCTACTTAGCCCATGTCTTTGAAAGTGTGACCACAAGTTATCCCTTTTCACAGAGTCAAAAGCTTTTGCAAAATCTACGAATACAGCATATAGCTTCCCTCGTTTCACTGATAGATATCTCTGAATTATAGAATATAGGATAAAGGCATTGTCGGTGGTGGAGTATCCTTTTCTAAAACCTGCTTGTGACTCACTTTACTTCAATTATTAACAAGAGACTTGTTTTCTGGGCGGAATCTTTGGATAAAGCGGTTGTCAAGTAGGGGTTTATGTCATGGGAAGTTGACCTCAACCGATTTCACCAGTCCTGCTTTTATCTGATCCATTGACCTAAGTTTGTGGCTCTGTGACAACAGGTGCAAAAGAAAGTTTTTGTACAGGAGATGCAATGGGCTATTCATACGGATTGTGAACCGGCCTCGCGATGTCCAATCCGTTGTTCTCGCATAAATATTAACATATCTTCGAGATCTGTCTGAATGAATGGCGTGACAACATTCAAGAAGTACGTTAACGGTTATGTGAAATATTATAATGATTCCACCTCAGAAGGTTCCTGAATACATTAATCGAGATTACGCTATCCGTATGGATGACCTATTCCTACATAGATATATCTAGATCTGTGACGCTGAGCCGGTGACCCCTACCCAGATCCGGACATACGAGTGGCACTCACTCACTCACTCACTCACTCACTCACTAATAATAACAATCAATAAAACAATCAATCAACTTCATAAAACAATACATATAAATTAATATAACAAGTTAATCAATCAATCAAACAATTTAATAAAACAATTTAATAAAACAACTCAATCAAACAATTTGATTAAACAATTTGATAAAACAACTCAATCAATCAACCAATCAATTAACACAAACAATCAATCGTGCTTTCGGAATGCAAGAAAATGGAAATCGAGTGACGAATGCTCTACTCAATGTAAGTCTTTGTACGCCATTGTATCGTTGCTAGTAGTACCAGTTACCAGTTTGGGCAAGAGGAAGCATTGACGAAGCAAAGAGTTTAATCAGACGTCTCCTTGAGGGAGATTGGCGATAAGAAATATGGCATTGCATACCAGCCCAGCAGTTAGACGTATCAACGTATAATCGTAAATTCTCCCCAGGGTAATATATATCTAGTACGTGTGTAAACAGGATGTGTTTGGTAACTTGAGTAGGAAGCACAAGTGCAAGAGGGGGTGTTATTTCAGATGACATAAGAAATTTTCTTAAATTAAATGTATCCCCGAGAGTCAGTAAGAAACTAGAAATAACTGCCTTTGTTCTGTAAATCTCACCAAGTTTTCAGCTTTCGCCTCATCCTTTGTGGAATGAGGTTTCACATTTGTAAAATGATCTCTGTTAACTGTCTGTACCATCAACTTAACTGCCCTCACCCCCTGCGGTCTTCCCGTCCCATATTGCCAAGCAGGTGACCCACAAGGAGGAATACGGCCCTCCCTCAGTCCAGAATCATGAGTTATACTGTGCCTAGCACAATATGTTGTGAATACGTAGCCTTGCTGTGGCCAAACATTTTGTAACAATTTGGCAAACTTAGATATTATTATTATTATTATTATTTCATCTTAATATATCAGTTGAATCCCACTTGATCGTTGAAGATCCAGGGTAGCGTAGGTCTTCAGCAGCCCATGCTTGCCGTCATAGGCGACTATGCTTGTCGTAAGAGGCGACTAAAGGGATCAGGTAGTCAGGCTCGCTGACTTGGTTGATGCATGTCATTGTATATCAATTGCGTGGATCGATGCTCGTGATATCAATCACTGGATTGTCTGGTCCAGACTCGATTATGTACAGACAACCATCATATAGCTGGAATATTGCTGCGTGCGGCGTTAAACAAAGAACAAGAAATACGGAAAAAACCCTGATCCTACTTATTTTGTGGAAACCATAACAATAAATCAAACCAATAGATCATTTGAGCTAACTAAATATAAAATATAGTCGATAGTCATAATTCCCGGTGTTGGTCCCACGTGAAATGTTCTTCATGAATACTGTAAATCATGAAATTAACGCAATAATGCGAGTATAGAACCCTGGCCTAAAATGCGTCATGACATTTATGAGAGTAGCCTTGCAAAAATCATTGTAGACTCACAATTTAATAATGTAGTATTGGCTGATAGACGTTCGACCGAATAATATCATTTGCTTACTTCAACTGTTCATCTAATTTCTATTGATGTATGTTACACAGATAATATGTTCATGGGTTTCTTCACTGAACGTATAGTGTTGAGGACTACTTCAGTTGAGGATAAGTAACATAAATAATGATGATATTATTATGATATTATTGTCATTAGTATTCCTTCAGATTATTAAAAAGAGTTATTATGTTTTCATATTAAACATAGAGAAAGAGGTATGGATATTGTGGAGATTATTTTTTAGCATCGGCATTGTTAATATAATTATTAAAGATATTATGTTTTGTTTATTGTCTAATGCCGCACTCAGCAACGTAAGGATATTACAACATACATACATTTAGGTTCAGTTGTATTATTAAATTTGGTTTATTTTGCAAATGTTACAGAAACCTGTAAAGTGATATAAAAATGTATAGTCGCTATTCTTAAAAGTAAGCATATGTTAGATTTATCAATCAGAAATATTGCACGCCAAAGGATAATTATATATCATGACACTATTCTATGTCGAAATCAACTATATTTGTGTATGCTATTGCTACATGATTGGTTATGACACGGATACGTCATGATAAAGCAAAGAGAAATTGACATTTGATGATATAAGACAGCTACGCGATAAATCGAAAAGAACAAAGAAGAAGGAAGCGATGTTAATTTCACGATAAAACATTGTTCGATCATGACGTCATTTATGGAGATTCGAACATGCACTCGCAACTTGAGGACGTCGTTAATTTGACGTTGTTTGTGAGAAGGAAGTGTCTAGTGGGTTGTTCCCAATAGATGTAGCTGGAGAAGGAAGATAAATGCAATGCCCGAACAATCGCATCCGAAAGTGAGAGCGAAATGACAATCGGTATTGGGAGAAAAGGTACAGATAATCGACAAGAAAATTGTGAGAATATGCGAGTAAGACCAAATTCAAACCCTCCTGTTCATAAAATGGATTTATCAGGCATTGCCGCGGTCGGATTCTATTCAGGGAGTCAAGTACGGGTAAATATTTTTAAAGCGTGTACTTTTTCCTAATTTAACAGTCACCCTTAAATAGGCTGTACGCAATGTTGATATCTCATATAAGAAATAAACGATTAGTGGTCGTTGTTTATCGTACAAAAACAACACCCACTCACGCTTTGTGACCATATACACTGACATTATATCTCATGTTTATCAGTTGACAAAAACGACATAGGCCGTCCCATCATCATAAGAAACCCTTGCCAAAAGTAGCGCCAACTGCACGATTCCGACAACACCGGGAGCATGTGTCATTATTCACCATAAAAAAATGATGACACTGGGTGCTCGCAAAAAGGCGAGCTCATCCCGATCAACTAGTGGCACCCGCCACGAACACATGCAAAGACAAGCCAAGTGTTCACCTGAAAAGGCACGGAAACACACGGTACAAGTCAAAATAGAGAATTGCATCAGACATCATTTTGGGCATTCATACGTCAAACCGGAAATGCCGTCTACACATCAAACACAAAGCCCAAGCCAGGACCCGAATCCTTTAAACCCGCCCTAACAACCTCCTGAGCACGAAGCTTGCCGAAATCCAAAGTTCTGTTAATAACATACATTATCCCCTAACCTAAAGTCATCTATACTAGTTCCGAAGTAAATCGTGTTTACCCGCATGAATCGCCTTATGTCATTTATTGCCGATAAACAGAATATGCACACTTTCTGACAGTAATGTGTGATAAGTCACGCACCAAACCTATACTCTCGATATACATGTTGCTCTTACTTAAAACACTATAGGGGCTAACAAGATATTAAAGTGCCATGCTTTCTTGATGTGCTATCATTCTAATTTGAAATAATGACATTAATAGTTACCACTCATCCTTCATTGTTTTTCAAGGTCGGGTTAATCACAAACATATTTGAATATATACAGCAGCTATACTTACGTATCTTTATACCTAAAAGCATTAGGTTTGTCTGTCATACAGACCCTGAAACAAATATGTCCAATACAGCCCAAAATTTGGCAAAGTGAAGAAAGTCTCTTGGCTCCTTTTAATTATATTTTATAACTATTGTTTAACAGCTGTGTTTTTTCTGCCAAATATGTTCATTTCAGAGATTAGATGTTATTCTAGCATCAGGTCTGTGGTACGTTCAGTGCATCAGCGTTGGCTTAAAAAACGATATTTACATATATATAAATACATACAGAAGAAATGCTTAGCATTTATCTTTCAAGGAAGAATGTGGGACTTGCTTAATACATATGTATGTGGACATATATGTATGGACATGTGGATGAAATAGATATACCTCCTTGTAGATAGTGATCGTAGATGATTGTAGAACGTGCATGAAGAAAATGGAATAATTATGTGAGTAATCGGGTAAATACCACGTTTAGCAATATTCAGCCATATTACGATATTGGTTTCCAACATACAAGACGGACCATGTAATTATGACTTGAATTTGGACCTGGCTTTCTGGTGTGATGTAACACCCCATTATCTCCTGTAGAAAAAGAGCTAAAAGCACGAATAAATATCACGAGATGATACTGATGTATACATCTGGACATATATTTGCGTAACATTACTACGTTAATTCATCAGTATATATGTATTTTGCGCAAAAGGATATTGTAGGATCGACGCTGACATGCGCATATAACATATTCACCAGTGCTGTAATATTTAATTCATTTGTCTTTTGATACATATCGATAGGAACATGGAGAGTCTGTATGAAGAAATATAGACATGCTTGGGATCTTTTGGATAGTTGTACTTCACGGTTAGACTAACGCTTAGTCTCTGAAAATATATTATTTTGGTTAAAACGAGAAACTATATTTAGATTTAAAAGGAGCCCAAGTGAGGTGGAAATTTCAGCCTGATCCTGTTGAACATCTAGGCTTGCATTGCAGTGAAACCTAGGCGGAAGGGAAAATAATATGGTTCAGGGACTGTGAGACAAACTACTTCACGGTCTGTATCGCCGTCGTGATCTTCAGAGCTACGACATAAGAGCCATCTGAGACAGCGACTCGACACCAGTTTGCACCCATCAGATATCAGTCACTACTTCTCTCTCCAAACGAACAGAAATACGATAAATGTCGGAAGTGTATATATTTAATCCTTCTTATTTACTATTTAGATACATGATTTAAATTTAAAGTAACTATATGTACCTCATGTTCAAAAATGTATTATAGGTATCTGTGATGCTGGTACCGTTTTGTCGCCATTGTGTAGCTTTTGTGGAGTTATTATGAATATCAAATACATGTCTGTGACTTCATCAATGAACCATATGCAGCCTAACCCATTTAATTGGCTTGTATGGATATATTATCCATTTACTTATACACGCTTATTATGGACATATACAGAATTCATTGTACCTTATTATTAAAAAGAATAACCGTGAAGATCCGGGTGAGAATAGGCCTTCAACAACCCATGCTTGTACGAAGGCGACTAACATAATCGGGTGGTCAGACTCGCTGACTTTGTTGATGCATGTCATCGTATCCCAATTGCGTAGATCGGTGCCCTTGATGTCAATAACTGGATTGTCTGGCCCAGACTGGATTATATACAAACCGCCGTCATATAGCTGGTATATTGTTGAGTGCGGCGTTTAACATCAATCAAACAAAAACTATTATTAAACACCTTCCAACAATACGAAATTAAACTTTTATTTTCTATATATTTAGTTTTATTTATAAAATAATTTGATTCATAATTTAATCATTGCGTTGCTTTCTTATCTGTTATTCAATGCACATGTTCAAACCCCTAAACTTTAAATATTTGATTTTTCACAAATTGTTACGTTAGTGAGTTGCCTCGATCTTTCGTTACCTACTCACACGAACAGATTAAAATAACTTGTTTGTACTATCATATTTCAATTTATTTAATTCATAATACGAAATTAATAATTCATTTATCACAGTATAGATCATATTCGTTTATATCACTGTCTGATGTTAAGGTTTTATTGCAGAAATTATAATGAATTCAAAATGGAGAAAAGATACACAATTTGCCACAATTTTAAACTATACAAAGTATGATATAATGATTAGAATGCCCGTAACGGACAGTTTTTAAGAAAGAAATATTAGTCGATTAGTCCCATTTTTCAGATATGCCCTTCAGTAGTATTATTGTATATCTCCAGATAGATGTTTACATTGTAGTTCTCATTATTTGCGGATAATTCAAAAAGCAACATAGAAAATACATATTCTACCATGACGAAAGAATACAGAGTATACAATAACTCGCAATTGTTCAAAAATCACAATAACATATCTGATATAAACGAGGTCGCAGGTCAGGCGTGCACTCGTCAGTTGTCTTATACGGTCAAGAGTAAGACCTTCCGGACGATCACTGCACTGGAGGAATGTGGATTGTTGATGTTTACAGCGTGTTTGGAACTGGGAGTTGAACACTAAGCACTTTTAGAGAAGAGCTCACAATAAAACGTTATGGACTCGCGAACGGACTTGCGTTTTCAATTCAAGACGTACATATATCAGGTTGAACTTCTACGACAGATATAACTTGGTTACCGCTCCCTAACTGTAACATTAACTGAACTTTACGCCTTTTATACACATTTGTGGGGCGACAATGCGACAACGAGACATACTTTGACATTGAAAATGTCGCGTTACGGCATTGTCGGCCTTTTGTAAAATATAGAAAAAGATTATTCAAAGAGCGACAACGCGACAATGCGACAAATGGCCAAAATGTCGCGTTGTCGAATTGTCGCGCTTTGGTTAATTTTGACACGTTTTCCTTGTTTTTGTAAGGGCGTCAATGCGACAATACGTCAACGCGACAATGTCCCTTCCAAGATTCCATAGTGATCCATGCAAATAAAACTGAGTTATGAAATAGAAGTCTAACATGCCAATTAAAAGATAAAGTGTTAAAATGCGCTATAGCAGCTTCTGATTTCATAGCTCTTCAAGAAGGATTATCAATAATGGGATGGGTGATCATCTGCATACCGAGTCTATACGCTGTGATTAACAATAATGCTCTGAGTCAATACACTTTGTCAAATGTATGACATGTATTCCCTGTAGGAACATATTGTTTATACTCGTCCATGTTTTTGACGGACAATATAATTTACATGCTCGGTAATAGTGAGAACGGGCATCATTGTGAGTTTCCGTGCTTTGTTCAGGTGAACAGGATACGCTCACCTTTTCGCGAACACCGGTTGGATGGCCTGAACCACTTCGGATTTTTATCCCACATCAGTCTGATACACCGTGATACAATTGAAATACTATTCAAAG
Organism: Haliotis cracherodii; assembly: GCF_022045235.1. Classification (NCBI taxonomy): domain Eukaryota; kingdom Metazoa; phylum Mollusca; class Gastropoda; order Lepetellida; family Haliotidae; genus Haliotis; species Haliotis cracherodii. The sequence goes on from NW_027266273.1 coordinate 24,331,056, forward strand.
TGGTGTTTAATGCGATCCTGTAGAGTGTTACTGCAACTGTCCAAATTTTGTGTAGTGATAATATGCAAAATGTAAAATATAGCATATTCAATTATCCAAAGGATTTGATTAGAATATACTTGCGTCAGTGTATTTTATTAACGCCAAAAACCGTTTTTGTTAAACACATTTAATAACAGATCATATTAACGCATGGTGCCTTGACTTATTACTAGCCTTAATAGTCTGAATTCCATTAACCTACTTCATATCCTAAAACTGACTAATCAGCAAATCTCGCGCGCGACAGATACTAGAGCAAGGCATGCCAGAAATACGAAACCTAATGCTTCCGAAAGGAACCCTTGGGCATCACGTGCGTCGGGGGACCAGCGCCATCTGATTGGCCGTTAACAGTTGTACAAGGCGGAGCAAAAAGCATCGTTTTTCCGTCCATTTTACGCTTGAAAAACTCGACGCTTTTCCGGACACTTTCTAGACGCTAACCAATCAATCAATTTTGAAGAATTTTTAGTCGTTTTTCCGTCCAATGACCATATACGGAAAAAAACGACGTTTTCGTGTTTGCAGAGTTAGGGATTAAATAGGGGACCGTATCAGCTAAAATGTTCTCACCTGTACAGTGGGCACTTCGGTGATAAGTGAAATGTTCTCACAAAATTGTTCTTGTGAAATTTGTTCACCACTTTATAATTATATGAAATTTGCCCCCATAATTGATTTGATTGAAACTATTTAGTGATGAGTTATTGGTGTCAACCAGTTATATATATATATATATATATATATATATATATATATATATATATATATATATATATATATATATATATATATATATACGTGATGAAGCCGTCTAAAAAACTTAAAAAAATAGGACTCAAAGGTCAGATAATAAACTACATCCAGGACTTCCTAAACAATCGTAAAATAACCGTGGGTATAGACCAAACTCTATCGGACCAATGTCCCCTAGAAAATGGCACTCCACAGGGCAGTATCCTCAGCCCCACCCTCTTCAATATAATGATAAACGATCTATCCGAGGGCCTATCCCTTAAAGTAAACACATCAAAATTCGCGGATGATGGAGCCATCTGGATCCGCACTAAAAGCATGAAAATGGTCCAAAATTTACTCCAAAAGTCTCTTAATAAAATACAACAATGGCCTGACAAATGGGGCTTCTCCCATAACTCAGAAAAAACAACAGGAATAGTATTCAAACATAAAAACATGAAACCCGCCTCCCCAATCCTCCAGCTAAACAATCAAACAATCAAATTTCAAAAACAAACCAAATTCTTAGGACTTATTTTCGATGAACATCTCACCTGGGATGCTCACACCCAAAACCTAACAACTAAATGCAGTAAAGACCTAAACACCCTAAGATGCCTAACTGGCGCTAACTGGGGAGCCTCCAAAGATACCCTCCTCTCTCTCTACATATCACTAATTAGATCAAAACTAGACTACGGCTGCGCCATATACAACACCCTTAACAACTCTCTATCTAAAAAACTTGACTCAATACAATATCAGGCTCTCAAACTAATTACACGCACCCAACATGGCGCCTCCTACACCTCACTTCAGGCCTTAACAGGAGAAATGCCACTAAGTCTACGCAGGGAACAGCTAAGCTTAAATTTCTGGGCCGCGTCCCAATCAAACCCTCTCATCCAAAACTTAATAAACCAAAACATCAGCCCCAAAAACCAAGCTCGAGCTCGTAAACACCCCTTACTTACCCCAATATCCCCAAGAATAACAAACTACCTAAATGTACACCAAATTAAAAATCTTAAACAAAACTGCAAACAATCAAATATCTTCACCCCTTAACTTAAGATACCCAAAATAGACACACTAGCTAGCCAAATAAATAAACAAACCGACCCAAACATAGCTAAAACTACCACACTAGCATACATACACGAAAATTGGCCAAATTGGTGTCACATTTACACGGACGGATCCTCAGATCCGACCTCCAAACACACAGGTTTCGGAGTCCATACCACACAACCAACTAAAACCACACAATCCTTCCGACTCCCAAACAACCACTCAATATTCACGGCAGAACTAATGGGCATAGCCTCAGCCCTCCATAATCAAGAATCCAAAAACCACCAAAAAATCCTAATACTTACCGACTCCCTAAGTGGACTGCAAGCCCTCCAAAACAAAAATACCAAAACACCGACCTAAATTAATAAATCAAATACTTAAAAGCTCCAACGACCTAACTAAGGCAGGCAAACAAATAACCTTCTTGTGGATCCCCGCCCACGTAGGAATATACGGTAATGAAAACGCCGATAAAGCAGCTAAACTATACCTCAAAATCCCAGAAATAAGCTTAAACTTACCCATCTCAAAATCAGAAATTAAAAGTGTAAACAAGCAAAAAATCACCAAAAAATGGCATAACCTATATCTAAACTCAAATAGCCAAATCAAAAAAGTGCTCAGCAAACCACTAACCAAACCAAAAATTCTCCATCCATCAAAAAAAATCGACAGAGTAATCACTAAACTCCAAACAGGACACACCAACCTAAATAACCACCTTAAAAAAATTAAAAAACACGCTACAGATAACTGCCCACATTGCAAACAACTAGAAACCCCAGAACACGCACTCATCCACTGCACACACTACCTCACACATCGAACCGCATTACAAACCACCCTCAATCTAAACAAGCCTAGTAGTATAGGTAATGATGGTTCTGGACCACTTCCACTGGAGCCGGATTCATATACCTATACCACCACTACAGGAGGAATTTTTTATGCCAAAATGACTATGCGATTCAATGATAGTCATGAGATTAAGTTAAATTGACCCCAGCTCACCAATACCTGGGTCCAATCATTGCTTTAGATGAGTCTAAATGGTAATAAAAATATTCTTCATTATTTTTATCTATAAAGTGATATTCAACATTTTTATTAAGTTCTTCGTTCATTTTACTAGGAGACCAGACTATATAACTACACTCTTTTTGTAAATTGATAAGAAACAATTGATTACCGTATTTGGTTCGTTTGACATCACTGATATAATAAAAACCTTGTGGTAATTCTCTCCATTTAATAGTTTTTTCCATTATTATATATTTATGTAAGCATTTGTCTAAATGTAATCACATGATAGTAAGCAATTCATTTTTAATCTCCAACCAGTTCTTTGGTTTTGGCACGGAATAATTGACGCGCTTGTTGCCTCCCCTGTTCTATGAACTTTTTTTTATCGTCTTCGCTAATACCATTGGTCTTACGAGAATTTGATCGAATCTCCTGCTTCATTTCATTGTATTTGGTGAGTTCCGACAGCACTAAACGAAACTCATCCTCGGATATCTTACAATCGGCCACTGCTGTCGAAATATGATCCTCGATGCTGTTCAACTTTGCATCGGCGAGTATCCGAATACTATCGTGTTTTAATGCTTTCTTTTGCAACCTACGAGAAATGAATTTTATCGCTATTCCTGCCAGTCCCGAGGCTCCAGCCGCTATTTCCATGCCGAGCACGATAGGCGCGGCGATTATAGTTGATAGTAAACCGACACCGGCTACACCGAGTCCCATGCCAGCTACTACAAGAGCGGTGTCAACTCCGTCCAGAGCATTCACGGCTCTGCGATACTTTTTATACAATCCAAGTCTCAACTCGCTATCCTTTTCTATTCGATGTTTTATGTCGCTTATTTGATGTAATCGAAATCCATCAACAGTTTCCTTCATTTCATCGAGCGCTGGATATAAACTCATAGTGTATATTACGAATATATAATAGTCTTTAATTGGTCTTGCTTAAATGTTTTGAGAGTATACATCAACCTTATCAAATGTATATTATACGGCAAGAATATCTTAGAAAGAGAAATACTACCACTTTTAATAATTTGAACCCCCTCGAGGGATGTAACGGGTGATGCACCGACATGAATAATACTGCAACGTTGACGCTCGTGTTTCTTGAGCCATTTAATCGATAGACCTGGTAATATTTCGAAGGCATCTACCGGTGCATCTCCGAACAAGACTTCAATAATAAGCGTAGAAATATTAGGTATTGCACTCAAGTTCTGTTTAATATCATCGAATTCTGTAACCAAATTTAAACTAACATTTTGGATTGCCGGACGACTATATAACATATGACCTGGTTTTTCTGGCAGGGGAGTGACTAACACACTTTTTCGTTTTGACGGGATATAGGCCGCGAGTACGATACCACTATTTATTATCTTAGTTAAATTATGTCCCTTACCCATCATCGCATAAGGTGGGGTAATGACGATATTCAGTAGCCACTTGATGTTTGCTTCAATCATAGTCCATTTATTCTCACTGTTGTAAATAATATTGTACGGAGTGGTTTTAAGGAGTCTACTAACGTCGACATCGCTTAAATCTTCCAGCTTACCCGTGAATGTGACTTCTTTCCGCTTGTATACATTATCGTGTAAGTGTAAAGCGTATAACTTACCATTGGTACCGGGTTTATCGAATCCTTCTGTGTCTCCGAGATCGGAAAGCGCAATTGTATTACATTGTCTTATCGTTCCAGGGCCTGATGCATCTACCATTATTTATAATATGGAGTGTTACACTTAAGTATCCTATATGTACAGGTTGGTGTTTTACATCTAATACAGAAATTTTGAGGTCTGAAATAATGCCCCGCTTTAATTTTTTATATTGTAATGTTGATAAAGATTCCGTTCTACCGCTATTGTATTTTTCATCTTTCACTGGAACACTTCTGAGTAGAGTTGAAGGACTTTCTTGTTGAATATTATCCGTTGTACTGATTTGATCAAAATGGATGCACAGCTCTTTATAGGGAACTAAATCGGGTAAATAGAGTCCCTGAACTGATGTCTTGATTACTGTTATTTCTCCTCCCCATCCAAGTGTGTATGCTAAGTTATTGTAAAGCTTTACATCCTTTTTTCCAGCGTTTAAAATCAGTAACCCATTTGACTCTTTTTGTGTTAGACTAATTCCATTAGGCTTAAAAAATTCATCATTGAGTGAGCATACGCTGTAATACCCATCAGGTATAATGTATTTTTGACCATTTATTTCTCTCTCATTATTATAACCTCTCGTAGCATTTATATTGGTCCACCGCGGGTAATACGTTACATCGCATAGAGCGACTTCAAGTTGTCCATCCGAGTTATCGATAGTTTGAAGCAGTTCAATAGACTGACCATTTGTTATTCTCAGGAGTGTAACATACATATCAAATATACAATGATTATATATCATAACTTAAATATGGAATCAACCATTATTTATAATATGGAGTGTTACACTTAAGTATCCTACATGCACAGGTTGGTGTTTTACATCTAATACAGAAATTTTGAGGTCTGAAATAATACCACGCCTAAATTTTTTATATTGTAATAACGAGAAAGATTCCATTCTACCACTATTGTATTTTACATCTTTCACTGGAACACTTCTGAGCAAAGTTGAAGGACTTTCTAGTTGAATATTATCCGTCGTGCTTATTTGATCAAGATGAATGAACAACTCTTTATAGGGAACTAAATCAGGTACGTTCTTCTTTTCAGTCAATGTCATGCCGCGTTCTAATGTTATTGCCCGCCACAATCCAAGTGTGTGTGCTAAGTTCTCACCAATAATTATATCTGATCCTTCATTGGTGATTTTCACTGTCCCAGTGGCCTCACTTTGTTTTAGACTAACTCCATTATGAAATAAATTATTAAAAAATTCCTCCTTAAAATATTCATCATTGAGTGAGCTTATGCTGTAATACCCATCAGGTATAGTAATAATTCTATTAATTTTATTTTGGTCATCTATTCTAACTATCTTATTATTACCTCTCGCAGCACTTATATTGGTCCACCGTTGGTAATACGTTACATCGCATAGAGCTACTTCGAGTTGTCCATCCGAGTTATCGATAGTTTGAAGCAGTTCAATAGACTGGCCATTTGTTATTCCCGGGAGTGTAACATACATATTAAATATACAATGATACTATATCATAACTTAAATATGAAATCAACTTACACTACTAATCAATCGATTATAGTAACTGCCTCTGGTGCTGAATTTTTAGTTAAATTCCCCGATATCTTTGAAAAATACAGAGTCACGGCAACTAGCGATAAAATGGTGCACGATTGGTTTCACAATCCGATGCAATTTTGGCAGAATCAGTTAAACTTTGCCGTATGGTGTGCCACAACGGGATGTGGCGTATCTCTTTACGCTCCAGGATTTGAACTGAATAAGTCTGTTATGTCATTTCACGTGTACTATCAGATTAGACGTATACTTAAAGAAATTAGTGCTCCATTACCGCAGGATCGAGCGTGGAATTCCACAAATAATAATTATGATAGGTCCGCGTATGAGCGTATTTGTCAGGAATTTAATGTTTCTACGAGTAAAGATTGGCGTATTAAAGGAGCAAACCATGGTCTAGGTGTTCCTTACACAGAGGAAAATAAATCCGTCAAAGAAGAAAGCGGTTATGTATATAGAGAACTTAATAAACCTCCAGTTAATTTTGGTAAGTTGTATAGTACCAGCAAACTTTACGCAAGAATATATGATCATTGGCATAAAACCGGTGATTGGTATAAAGGCTGGGAACTTTATAGTAACGATTGGAGAGGGGATATTATGAGTTTTAAGAGTGGTTTAATTTATATTGTTACAAAATTTATACAAATGAACGATACCGCAAACGCTTGGAATGAATTTCTTAATGATAAAACCAGGATTTGTAAGAGTTAATGAATCGATAAGAACTTATGTATGGGCAATTCTCGGTGCGCAATCTCAAACACGAACGTCCATTATCGGTTCTGGGACGGCGCTCGATGCGCAAAAACAGTTTGTCTCAAACGTGGAGGACGCCATTAATTCACCAGTTGACATACCATCGTCTATAAAGCGTTTTCAAGATGCATTACAGTACGCTCAATCCAAAGTGGACTTCGTTTATGCACCGGGACTATACATGTCTCCGAGTAATATGGAACTTAAGATCGGTCAAGTGATAGGCTATAATGATAAAATTGTTATCGCTACCGATCAACAAAAAACAGGTATAAATTCAGATATGAATGTCGAATTAATAACGCAAACGATCACGGGTGAAAAGGGAATAGTCAAGCCGCAAACATCTTTTAATGCGCAACCATCTACTGATGCGCAAGTGTCACCGCATATTGCGGCTAAAAATCAACAACATATCGATGAAAAAACAGCGCTTGTAGTGGGTGGAGTCTCGGTTGGTTTACTCATGATTTGGTTAAATAGTTCTTAGCGAACTGATTTGGTGGTTAAATAGTTCTTAGCGAATACGTACAACAACCCTGCAATTGCTACGATCAACCCCCACAAGTTTTGACTAAGCCAAGTGGTGGTCTTAGCTAATAAATTCAATAGCCAGGAAACAACACTCCCAATTATACCGGGAAGTGCGGCCGCGGCTTTCTCAGCTAGCTTTCCCAGTGCTGAACCTAATGCTTTTAAATGCTTTTTTATCCACTCTCTTATACCGTTTTTATCGTTAGGCGGTGATCCGCCTCCACCTGTGCCACCTGTTAACGAGAGAGTCAAAGTCGATATAATAAATCCCAACACGGTTAAAATACTGGCAATTGTTATTCCCTGTTCTCTGAACAATGTTTTAATTTTATCGGCCAGTGTAGTGTCATCGTTGAGGACTTGATCGATAGTTTCTCGAATACGACTGATTTGCGAACGAAGTGCCTTTCTATTACTGGAAGCTGCTTCGAGGCGGGCCAATCTTTCCTCTTCTAGATTACGCAATCTTTCAGCAACGCGGCGTCTACTGAATTCATCGCCCGCCTGTTCGAGTTTTGTTTTCTCTTGAGCTATATGTTTGTCGATTTCGGATAGCTTGGCTGTATTATTGATGAGTTCTCCCCGCATAGTTTGCATTGCCTTGTCAAGACTTCGTAATTCCCTAATACTGAACTCCGAATGTGGTACCTGTAACGTTGAATTATCGTAGTAGGTATCTAAGATTTCTCCGAGTCCGTTCGAGGCCACCATCGAGGCTGCTTCCAAATCATCTGTATTAACGAGTTCTTTCCTCATAGTCTGAAGAGCCTTAGTAGTCTTCGCGGGAAGTCGTCCGTATTCTACAAAACCTAATTTATCACGAACAAACTCGCGGCTATGTCTGCCGGCTATAGTAGACGAGGCTAGGGGCTTACGAGTACTATAATGCATAAGCTCAATATGCGGAGAGTCACGCACTCGCAATGTTCCTTTACTATCTAGCATAAACTTTGAATAGTCACGACCTATTGGGATAACATAATTTTTATCATCTTTTAATGCATCGTAATAATCATTAACGGCTGATTGTAAAAGGGCATCATTTACGGTTGGGTTCATAAAGCTGGTTTCATCAGTACCCTCTTCGATGGTACTAGTATCAGTTATGTTATCTAGATCAAAGTCATTATGTTCAAAATCAGTCATTTTTATATTAAACATAGGGTACATGTTTTCAATATAACAATGTCTTCGCAATACGGACGCAAGTTAAACCCACAACGCAGACTTCAAGATCCATTAGGGGTCAAGGCAATTCGTCAGTCTGTTACTATAACTAATAACCCTAGTACCATCGATCAGAATCAAACGCTTCTGGTTCGCTTTCCTAATCTCGGCGCACACGATGTATTAGTTCCGGGAACTGTCCAACTAGCATTTACGATTGTTTTGAATTCTGCAGACGTTAACAGGGAGCCGGTTCAGAACTTAGGTCGTGCTATCGTTAAGAAAATCGCTATTAAAATTAGCGGTAATGAGGTTTTGAGTATCGACGATAGCGATGTATACTATTGTTACATGGATCTCTGGAGAACGGATAAAGAGCGGGAAAACTTACAGTACCAAGGTATTTGTAATAAGAACACATTGAGACTGCGCGTAGATGCTTCTAGTGGTGATGGTACCAACGAAAAAGATCAGGCTGTTGCCGACGCATTAGGTAACAGATTCTATATTCCCCTAGACTTTGAATTACTAGATTCCCACATGCCTTTTTATCAAGCATCCCTAGGCGATAGGTTAGAATACGAACTCACTTTTAACGACTACGGTAGAGTAATCAGAACTGCTGAAGATGCTAGCTATTCCATTGACAATATCTCGCTCGAGTACGATATGATAACAGCCTGAATTAGCCAGACAAATTCGTAACCAGTATTCGGGAAGTTTAGCCATTTTGTACGATCGCGTGCTGCGACACCGAAAGATCACGAGAGACAAAAAAGATACGATGTGGAATATCAATCTAAACGTCCCCACGAGGTCGTTGAAGGGTATTTTAATGTTGTTCGAGGACCCCTTCGATGCGTGAAATACCGAGAAGTTCTACAATCCCAAGATTACGAAAGTAGAATTGACTATCGAGGGCGTTCCTAATCAACTATATAGCCAAGGAATGCTATCGTATCACCAGTGGGATCAGATTAAAAAACTTCCTTCTATAAAACGTTCCCCGGAAGTTAACGCGGTCGTGAAAGATCTGTCTCTCGGGAGTGTATCGATGGGTGAATACCTCACCTCGAAGTACGCGCTATGGCTCGACATGCGAACAACGGACGATGACCAACTACACGACAGTGGGAGGAGAATAGAAAATGCTAGCGAGGGTGTAACCATACAGATAACGAAGCTCTTCGAATCAGCTGGTAAATTAAACATATATTTGTACGTGATTATGGATGCGCAACTTAATATACAAAATGGGAGATTTGTGCAAGCAATCTATTGATAATCTTTTACCTAAAGATCCGCACTGCGCTATCATATGCGGGCAAACGGGCTGCGGAAAAACAGCCTTTATTCTAGATATTTTAGAAAGTCATTATCGGGACGTTTTCGATCATATTATTATTCTGTGCCCGACTATAAGCGTTAATAAAACATACTTATCGAGAGATTGGGTAATGAATGACGACGGAATACACAGAGTCGATCCGGGCGATCGTTTACAAGACTGTCTCCGAGTATGTCACAAAAAATACAAAGGAGAATCAACCCTTTTCGTAATAGACGACTGCAGCGCGAGTAAAGAATTAACAAAAAAGAAAGATATGCTTTCGTATTGAGCATTCTCCAGACGGCATACTCAACATAGCGTTTGGGTACTTACTCAAAAATACAACTCTGTCCTGAAAGATCTCAGAGAGCAGACCAAATGGGTAGCGCTGTTTCATTGCAAAGATTGAGATTCATTCGAGGAATGTTTACGCGAAAATGACGTCATTTATACCAAGAATGAACGTGACAAAGTCAGAAAAGTGTTAGCTGCAACGAAGCACTGTAAACTCGTATTAAAAACCGATCAACCAGCTGCTTATGCAATTGCTTAGCAAAATGTAGCAAAATGTAGCAAATTATAGCAAAATATAGCAAAATTGTAGCAAATTGAACATTAGCGGTTAATATTACATAAAATGTGGTTCGAAATCATCATTCTTTCGCAACAGTTCATTATTACGGGATGTATTGGATATGTCATATTATATTATGTTAGACTTAAATATCTCCTTAGGTATTACATTATGGAATGCGACGAACTCATCGAACAAATGCTCAAAGAATCTGATCAACATACAGAAGAACATGCAGATAAACATAGAGAAAGACTCGCGGCTTTGGTAGCCGGTGGAAAATGTTCCCAATATTTGGGAGAAAATTATACCATCGAAAAAATTGATAACATGACCGACGAAGAGATTAAAAAACTGTACGTGCGTTACGAGTCTAGACTGGGAGCTACCATGACTAAAACTATAGGGTCGTCTATATTACAACTATACACAGTCGTAGCTAGTACGTTTCTCCCCATCCCGGCAGAATATCGCATGTATTTATGCAAATCTCTAGAGAAAGACCCATTCATCGAACACGCTATAAGCTCAGTGAGCTGTGAGTTTTATCATAGATTCGGAATGTTCTTAGCTCCGTTCACCACAGCTTTAATAACGGCTAGGTATTGTCAATTTAAACATACGTGCCCACTTAATAATAATGGAGACACAACAGGTGACACCACAACAGATTGCGCAACCACAACAGATTGCGGAAACGGAACAGAATGAGGATGCACCACAAGTGAATGAGGAACCACCAGTGAATGAGAAAATACTAAAACCCAGAGTTACTAAGAACCCCAAAAAAATAGCTGCAGGAAGAAAGGGAGGGCTGGCGAGGAAAGCAAAATTAATAAATAATTCAAATCCGATTAAAACATGGACACTAGTAGGAGTTGCTGGTATAGCGGCTGTATGGTTCTTTTATAAGACCGGAGAAGAGAAAACGTCACCCCCGCCGCAACAACAAGTTCAATTAGAGGTTAGTCCTCATATAATGCTATAAGAAGCATGACTACTCCAGTTACAGACGGTAAAATGTTGGTAAACGTGACATATCATTCAGCGGTGGTCACCGGCTTGGCCATTGGCTATGCCCGTATGGCAAAAATGATTACTAAAGCCACACCTCCGAAGCTAGATTTTAATGGATTTGATATAGGTATGATGGTTCTGGATATTGGATTAGCAATGGCAACGAAGGATATGCTCATCAAACAAGGACTTATCCCGGAAGACATAATGAAGTAATTAAACATTTGAATATTTATATTCATATGGCATCAATTGCGATGATGGTCGGTGGAGCTGTTGTTAATGCTCTAGCTTTTTCGGGGAGTAATTATTTATTTTCTAGTATGAGGGAATCAAATGCTAAAGAAGTTGAAGAGGAGCGTAAACGACATAATAAAGCTTTAGAACAATACCAAGCAGCTCAGTTACAATATACGCAGCAGAGAATGAAGAGATTAGACTTTATTCATGAACAACTGATTAAGGAAGGACATTCAATTCAAACGTTTAAGGATGTCGAATCTGCCATGCACGAATACTACCTCGTTTATGGGAAAAAACTCGACCCAATACCGAGACCAACAACGAGTCAGTTTTATACACCGTCAGAGGCTCAGAAAGACCGAGAGGTCGCATTTGTTATTATTGGGTTATCCGCAGTATTGATTTTCAGCTATACACTAGTGTAGATGTAATTTGCATTTAGACAAATGATATGATAGATGTATATACCATGAATAACTGCAAGTTTACACTCATGGGGAAGACGACTCTATGTAACCGCCGCTGTGTTGATATTTACTGCGGTATACACAATTATTACATCAAGCGTGGACACATAAACTATACGTGTTCTGAATGCGGGATAGGGGTCAAAGGTCGTTATTGTTTATGTAAGAAACATGGTGCTGATAGGGTCAGGAATCAGATTATTTATGCTCGGAAGAGAGATTACATCAATGAGAGGAATAGGTTGGGGAGAATACGTATTTAGATATATGAAAACAACCAATTAGACAAATGAACCATTTTGCATATACCATTCAACCACTATGGTTTTTGTCAGAGAGTTAAAAGCTATGGCAAAGCAACGTGGTCTACGTGGATATTCTCGAATGAGAAAAGCTGAATTGATTACCTTACTCGGTTTGGAACCACCCCAGACTGTTAGAGAACTCAGAGTTCGAGCGAGAAACAGTGGGCTGAGAGGTTATTCTCGAATGAGAAGAGCTGAATTGATTGCTTTACTAGATAATAATCAACAAGAACAAGACGAGGATGATGATAATCAACAACAACAAGAATTAATATTTGTACCCACATCCGCCGGCGTTGGTAAATATCTAAGAGGTTGGAAGATGAATATTAATTCCAACATGGATGTTAACGATATTAAGCCCATCATATCGAGTAAAATTAATGAGGAATTAGATGATTTACAAAGTATAAAATACCAGCTGACGATTAAAATGACATTGAGTAAAAGTAACGCAGACGATAGCGTCGAATATACCGAACCATATTTCCGTAGCAATCAAGAAGTTATAACCGAATCCGATACTATAAACGCATCATTAGATACATCAATTCAGAGGATACAGGAAACTTTAGAACGCTGGACTAATAGAGGTTCGGGTTGGGGTGTGGATAAAATCGATAGTTTATATTTAGATATAGCGAATTATATGCCTTTCAAAGGTGGATCTTATATAGATTTACCCCGTATTATAAGAAGAAAAAAGCCATAATTAACGTAAAAAATAAATCCGATGATTGTTTAAGAATGATGATAAGATCTGCATTGTTCCCCGTAGACAAGCATCCGGATAGACCTTCTAGCTATCCCCAAAACGATGGACTCAACTTCGATGGTATAGACGAACCTACACCAATATCACAAATTGATAAGGTGGAAAAGCAAAATAATTTAGCTATTAATGTTTTCGGACATTCTAAAGGAATTGTTGTACACAGGATAAGCTCCGCTCCGGAACATATTCCCAGAATCAATTCATTTCTGATCGAAAAAGATGGAAAATATCATTATACGTGGATAAAGAGTTTAAACAGGGTGCTATACGATCAAACAAAACATGCTAGAAAGAAATATTTCTGCGAAATATGCCTGCATGGGTACAGCAGACAAGATCTATTAGAAGCGCATAAAGAAGACTGTAGAGGTGTTGGACAGACCGCTATCAGGATCGATATGCCTAAAGAGAGGAAAAATATATTAAAATTTGAACATTATTGTAATCAAATGTCAGTACCGTACGTAATTTACGCCGACTTCGAAGCGCTTATCAAGCCCATAGAAAATACCGAACGCAATAATCAAGAGAGTAGTTTTACATACAAAACTCAAGAACATATTCCTTGTGGGTTTGGATATATAGTTGTAAGGTATGATGGGAAAACAAACACTCCCGTGATTTACAGAGGTCCCGATGCAGCGGGAAAGTTCCTAGAATATCTACAAAATGAAGAGAGAATAATCAGGGAAGAATTATCGTGTAAGAAACCCATGCGTATGACGATAGATGATTGGAGGGCCCACAAGAAGTCAACGAGTTGTCACGTTTGTAATAAACCTCTGGATGGGGATTCCGTAAGAGATCATTGTCACGTCACGGGTAATTATCGGGGAGCCGCTCATAACGAGTGTAACTTGAAACTAAAAATGAATGCTCAAACAATACCCATCCCCGTTGTGTTTCACAACCTTAGAGGATATGATTCACATCTCATTATGCAAGCTATCTCAAAGACCGACGGCGGTTTAACATGCATTCCTAACAACATGGAAAAATACATATCGTTCTCGTTGACTAAACCTATACATTATAGGGACAAGGATGGGAAATCTAGAATAAAGCAAAGTAATGGGCTTAGATTCATAGACTCCGTACAGTTTCTGTTATCTTCCCTGGACAATTTAGCTAAAGCGAACAATCCCGATGACTTCGCTATAACAAATCAATATACAGATAAGATAACTCGTCATTTGCTGCTGAGAAAAGGTGTATATCCTTACAAATATATGGATGATTGGTCTAGATTCGAAGAAACTGAATTACCACCCCTCGAATCATTCTATAGTAACTTAACAGAATCTAGAATAACTGATGCCGATTATGAACACGCTCTGACGGTCTGGGATAAATTAGGTTGTAAAAATTTAGGCGATTATCACGATCTGTACTTAAAAACCGATGTACTGTTACTCGCCGATATATTCGAGATATTTAGAAAGACGTGTTTAAAACAATACGGCTTGGACCCGGCATGGTACTTTTCCAGTCCAGGACTATCGTGGGATGCATTGTTGAAGAAGACCGGCGTAGAACTAAAATTACTCACAGATTACGATATGCACTTGTTTATTGAGAAAGGATTAAGAGGTGGTATATCGATGGCAGCGAAAAGGTATTCCAAGGCTAATAATAAATTAGTGGAAGGATACGATCCGAGTAAACCCGACACGCATATATTATATCTCGACGCTAACAATTTGTACGGATGGGCTATGAGTCAACCTTTACCCACGGGTGGTTTTGAATGGGTCAATGATATCAATAATAATGATGAGAATAAAGGGTACATACTAGAAGTTGACCTTGAATATCCGAGTTCGTTACATAAAGATCATAACAGTTATCCGCCAGCTCCCGAAAGATTAATGGTTAATAAAGACTGGATGTCGGAATATCAACGTTCATTGATGGGTAATAATAGGTTAGCTAACGTAGAAAAACTCGTACCAAATTTGATGGATAAGACAAAATATATAGTTCACTACAGAAATCTCCAGTTATATCTATTGTTAGGTATGAAACTTAAGAAAATACACAGAGTTCTTAAGTTCGATCAAAGCCCTTGGATGGAGCCCTATATAAGGCTGAACACAGATTTAAGAAAGATAGCTACCAGCGATTTCGAAAAGAATCTGTATAAGCTCATGAATAACTCGGTATTCGGTAAAACTATGGAGAATCTAAGGAAGCGTGTTGATGTTAAATTAGTCAGATCTAATGAGGAAGAAAGACTTAGGAAACTTATAGCCAGTCCGGCTTTTAACAGAAGCAAGATATTCGATAACGACTTAGCCGCGTTGCATATGCAGAAGAGTAATATAAAATTTAACAGACCGGTGTACGTCGGTATGAGTATTCTCGACTTGTCAAAACACTTAATGTATGACTTTTATTACAACGAACTTAAGAAGCAATACGGCGATAGATGCGAGGTGTTATATACCGACACAGATTCTTTGTTGATGGAAATACAAACCGAGGATGTGTATAAAGATATGGCAGAAAAAATAGATATGTACGACACGAGCGATTACCCAAAAGATAATCCACTGCACAGCGTTGTAAATAAAAAGGTGTTAGGTAAGATGAAGGATGAATGTGCTGGGACTCCTATAGCGGAGTATGTCGGATTAAGACCTAAGATGTATTCTATAAAAAAGTCCGATAATGGAGAGATAAGAAAAGCCAAGGGTGTTAAGAAGTATGTGGTAAAAAAACATATCAAACATGAACAGTATAAAGAATCATTATTCAATGGTAGAACGTTCAAACACGAGATGAACTCTTGAAGTTATGATCATAGGATATATGGATTAAGAATGAACAAGACATCATTATCCCCCTTAGATACAAAGAGATGGATTGATAATGATGGTGTAACTACACTACTGCCTAAAAGTTCATTCCACTAACACGCGTTGAGAACGCGTGTAACACGCATGTGACACGGGTGCTCAACGGGTTGCACACGGGGTGAGCACCCGTTGGACACGGGTGTGCAACGGGTGTGCGTCGCGTGTGCAACCCGTTGCACACGCGTGTGCCACGCGTGTAACACGGGACCGGGTTCCAGTTGAAGTTGACAAATTTATCAAATGAATAGTGAGATAAAACAAAACAGTGAGATGTGAAATTTGAGTTAATGAGCGGCCATTGAGCTGTGCTCACCAGACCGTAAATACAAGGTCGGCCCATTTTAATTAGTGTTCGGTTGCTAGACTTTTATGGCATGAACCATTCCACTAGGGTCCAGTCTAGCCATTGTGGCTAGCCGACAGTAGAACAGTAGTGAATTTAGATGCGAGTTTATTGCTAGGGGAACCCCCGTGTTGACACGATTGTCGCGGGTTGTTAAATGTTCGCCATTAATAAAATGATTGTTTGTGGATTGCGAACATATTCATTTGCCCACACTAGTCATTCCATTTGATTGCAAATATAACGTTTTTCGTTCGCCAAATTTATGCTTTAGACAGTACAATTATGATATAGCCGTCACCACTACTAATGTCTCATTATTTCACGTAGGAATATGTCCCATTTCCCCACACCCCACTTTCTGTGTTGTATTTTGAAAGAATAAATAAAAGAAGGTTTTGTGTGGGACACTTTTATACTAATTATAAGAGGGTGTTGTAAATGAATATGAACAGCCATGCTGTCTGACAGTTGATAGAATTTGAGATCTTCACAATCACCGGGTGTGACCATGTTGACAGAATCTCGTTAGGGTTTGTGATTTTTACATTTGCCCAATGACCATGGTGAGTATTGCTGGGGATACCAAACGTAACAGTTTATTATTAGAGGTTGTGAGTACCTATACCACGTAGATAGGATATCTTTAGGATTTTAATCCTTCTTTGAGAGGCATTTAGAAGTTGGAGTACTACGTTAGGAGAAGATTTATGGGTGACTTTAATCCTTTCTTTCTCTGTGGGTAATCCTTTCATGTTGATTGGAGGAAGTCACTCAACCAGGTCATGACAGGTCGTGAGTTTACTCACTAACTACTGTGAGCGTTTTTGGCATGACATCTTTTCTTGTATAAACATAGAAACGATGCTCACTCACTCACTGTTAATCTTCTGCAGTTTGCTGGCAAAGTGGGGATAAACCACAATGTCAAAGACGATCAAATTTAGTTCGAATCCTTGTTTATATGTGACATCTCCCAAATGGGGACATTTTCATAAACTTGGCAAGTGATGATGAATTTTAATATTAATATTATTATAGTTTATGAAATTGTTAATAAAACTTTAATAAAATTGTGCTTCACTCTCACGAAAAATATATTGTCTGTGAGTAAATTTATATGTCACGTTACATCGGCATTTTTCAGTGATATTGGGACTACATGAAACATGGCTGGTTTTACATTTCTGATACAGGTGCTTGACTGACTGAGTAGTTCATGATCAATAAGATATGTTTAAATCAGTCAAGTTTGCAACAATAGATGAATAAGTTGATACATTTGGACCGCAGTTACCGATTAACAACTTAAGACATAGAGACAGGGAGGAGATATATCACCAAACCTATGATCCTGTTGAGACAGTTGACAGTTAGAACGTTGGATTAATTGACAGTAACTAATTTGAACATTCCCCAGTTATATCATAAAATACATCATAACTCATAACAGTCCGAGAGACAGCTTCCAGACTTATACTAGTATTGAAGGGACAATAGCTTTTGACAGTTTAAAAGTAAACTCACCTTAAGGTGCTTGGCAAGTCAAAACTTACCTCCCTGTATATGTTTTTTAGGTTTGACAGCAACTATGCTTGTAGATTTCATAGATAGACATGATTGGTTAGCTAGATGTTATTACAATAAGCGAAAATGTCTTAAAAGTCCACAGTTTGTTTAAAAGTACAAAAAGTGTGTTATAGATCTATCAACGTTTTCTTTTATTGAACATAATATTTGCACTATATTGCTGAAAGCTGTAAATAATCTAGCCTCCCCATGTACGTAACTTACATATATTTATGTATGACCAGAACAGCAAATAAAGTTCTGGTAGATTGGTACCTCGGAGATTTAACGTGCGCTTTCCGACTTTAGCCTATCTCGCACACGGGGAAGCACTTATACTATTAGGGTAAAAAAGCGTAATGATTAAATAAAGAAGTGCAAACACCCCCCCCCCCCCCCAAAAAAAAAAAAAAAAAAAATTAAGTTTAGTCCTTGTAGTAGTCTCTTGGTCAGCTTCTCATCCTGGGGGTCGGGATTCTGGTAGAGACTCTTGGCAAGGAGGGCGGCGGTATTTGCGACGAAGTGGTTTGAGGTCGGTACGCCACTACTCTGGAAGAAGGGGTACAAGTCTGTGTAGTTTGTGATGTCTTACTCGATGTCCTGTCCCCCCTTCTTGTGCACCATGACGAAAGGGACTCCTTGTTTGGCGTAGAGATATTCCTTTGGGGTGTTGATCTGGTCAACCTTGAGATCCGGCCGGGGCTTGTAGTGGTTGATCGGAATGTCTGATTTTTCCACTAGTAAATAAAGTTCTTTGGTATGACCTCTTTTATCCCTGCTGACGTTATCCTAATGTTCAATTTCAGTCTGCCTCACCAAGCGTAAGAAAGCATTGTACATGATAAACCACACTGATGCAATTTTCTATATATATATTTGTAGATATGAAGCATTCTAATTAATTGTGGATACACTGGGCAGACAGAATTGTGTTTATTTCCAGGCCATCCTGATCGTCGTTTACTACTATAAGGTGTATGGTTGGAGGCAAGATCAAAGGCGCCGCACAGCATTTATTAGATAACAGACGGGGTCGTCCGTTTCGCTTTGAACAACCACCCCACCTGTCTGTAGGAGTTATATAATCAGTGCGCAAATAACTGTGTCAAGTCCACTGCCGGGCTGATGCGGTGTCAGTGTCAGCGATGAACACGAATGCCCAAATCATAGACCTGTAGCACTCGCAAGTTGCTTAGCCAAAACATTTGAAAAGTGTATATTCAATTCTCTGATAACAGCAAATATAACCTTAGAAAAAGATTCAACATACAAACATTCAAATGTAGAACACAGACCTATGCTTATTATCATTTCTTCTGGATATGATCAACCTGCGGAACCCTCTATCCGATGAAGTAACTAATGCTCGCTCATTAAAAGAAATCAAATCCTTAATTAATCGTTCTGATGCAATTATTAATAATTTTAACTTCAAATATTTTCATAGATCATGCCAAATTGTCCACTGTCGCCTTAGGCTCGGCTGCAGTGACTTAAACGCTGATGAGTTTAGACGACATGTATCAGACATACCAGACTGCACTTGTGGATATCACCTTGAAGATGCAATTCACTTTTTCTATAACTGTTACAAAAATACGATAATATCAGAAACACTGTGTATTTCTACACACATGGGTATGGTCTAAACATGATATTACATGGCAGTAGTTAAGCAGTTCTACAAACATGACTCTTCTTAAATCAGTTCATGACATCATTGTCAAAAGCAAAAGGTTTGAGTAGCTTAATTTTATGCATGTAGTAAAGGAAAACTGCATTACCTTATTTCACAGACACCACTTGCTTATGTTCATCACTCTCTTATATATATATATATCCAGCTGTTGTTAAGTTGTTACCTGGAGAGGTATTACGTAAGCAAGTTTTGCTTGTTTACCGATCCAGATTTCTTTTGAAATAAAAATACGTTTAAGCCAACACAGCTAACCCTAAAACACATGATTGTAAACTATTCAAAAAGGAGCACAAATCTCTGGCTTCTTCTCGGGTGTCGAACTCAAACTCAAACTCATTTATTCTTAGAATAACATGACATACAATTATCTACAATTTTTATTATGTACAATTTAACAAAAATAATAAAAATAGGATACGTGGATACTAATACAATTTACCAATTGTATTGTACACATTGTTAAGGAATTTAGATAGGCCTTTTAGATTTCTTACACTGTTAGTGGTCATAATTTTCTTAAATGTTTGGAAACTTAAGATATTGCTTATTTAAGAGTTGATATCGCCGTTGGTGTAAAGCTTCACGTCGGAATGAATAATGCAATTCATCTCCCACAGCGATAGAATCACAGAGTGGACACTGGCTGTCTTCCCTGGGAATGTTCAGCCATCGACCAGTTTCAACTGGTAATCCTTGGTTAGAAAGTTCTGAATTTTAGTATTGGGAGAAATATTGATTTTAAGAGCAGTAGATATTTCGCAAATGAAGGTTGATTCTTCAGGTAATACGACCTTTGGATTTCCGCTTGGGCTTACTAGCTGCCGTGAGTCAATTTGCTCGTTAACGCAACCGAGCGTGACAAGAGACTGGGCTACCAGTCTGCAAGGACAGCTAAATAAACTTACGCATTTTTGAAAACTGATTGGTTACCCGTGATCTATGAAGATTTCAACAAAGGGCGCATGGTAATTAATTTCTTCAGCCTAAACAAACAGACAAATAACGGCGAAAGCTCATCGGATGTCGTTATTTGGAAATACCCCTGATTGTTACAGTTTGATAATAAAAAAAGTATCCCGGAGTGAAAGCATTTGCGGATTTCGGATTGCGTGGATGATACAATTACTACTCCCTTGTTGTCATCCACATTTTCTGGTATAACCCTACACTTCTGTATTTGTCGTAATTCACATGCTGCTCAGTTAATGAATTTATATTATGTATACTCAGTTGTAGCACCACTCAGATTACCGGATAAAGGTTCAAATTTGGTCTTTCTTGTACCTGGGGTAATTATTTAATCTAAATCCAGGTTTGAAGTGAGGTGGAATGTGAATTATGCACGTGGCAGCCCAGCAAGAGATGTATGATCAGTTTATTTACTTTTTTGTAAATCAACTGATCATTCCCAGACATCAAAGGATCAACAGGAAATACGTTGATTGATTAATTACTGTTATTTTGCACAGTGGATATGTCAAAAGTAAGTGTTTACATGTGAAGGTAGGGTTACTAAACCTAGGGAATACACTCATATCATGGCGTGAAGTACAGATGTAAAAACAACATACTTTGTTCAAAGGGTAACCGATAATACACTGACTGGTTGTTCATTGTTATCTAACTCAATGTATGTTTTTAAGAACCGTGGACATTATAAAAATAGTTGTCACGTGGGCTTTCTCAGCTAACTTGGCACCTATGTGAAACAATTGAAACAAACTAAGTGATCAGTTAAGAAACAGACACGGGTTATAATATTCGATACATTTAAATAACGTTTAAAAACGATATATTTAAATATTTTAATATATTTCATATATATTCCAAATATTGTTTCCAAATAATTATTATTAAAGTATTTGATTCTCACATAGACATTTGACATCGAATAAGTATTTTTGTACAGCTGCAGACGCAATGGATATTGTTCCTTTATGTTGATATTCCCGGAAACATTATAACTTTGGTAGGTTGTAATAATGATATTTGCATTTTGTTTTCATTCATTCGCTGCAGCTTTGAACAGAATCATTCCTGTTCCTTTCCGTTTGGTTGGGAAGTTTTTCGATGCGCGATAGACGTTGTTTTCACAAGTATTTTCTTTTGTAAGCGTGTATATGTTACAGTCAATGTGTAAAATATGATTCACTCAGGCAATTTATTAAATATCTAAATATTTCAGTCATTTTACAAATTGACTGAATAATCCATTCATCTATTTAACCGACTGACTAAAAATGATAAAGACGACCAAAAGAGCTTAAACACATCACAATATATTAATTATGCTAAGAAAAGAAGCCAAACAATACAGAACTGTACTGGGTGATGATATTAAACATAAACAAATATTTGGAATTCGTTATCATATTAATAAAGATGGACATATTTTTCAGTTAATTTGTAAAATAAACTGAATATTTAGGCGTTTAATACATTTCCTTAGTGAAATCTGTTTACATTTTGAATGTAAACATATACACACGGTAAAATAAGCAATGTGCAGATGAAATATTTACTTTGTGTTGCAAGTCAAAATAGTGTACACGAAGATCGCACAATTACCAAGCAAGTGACTTATCAAAACTGCATCACCATTACTGATGCTCCCCACAAATATACCTACATTTCAAAAACTGTATTTCATTTTTGTTGATCAGTGTGACCATATGTCCTTCTACTTTCAATAAAAATGCGCTTACGAATGGCGAGCACAGGTCGCGAACAAGTCTAGATTTCTGCTATATCATCCGGGTACTCACTGAGAAAATACAGTAATGCACAGGTAACAACTACTCCCGCGGAATTGCTTTAGATCAGTGCTCTTTTGTACGTTGAAATACTATATGTTGTGAATGCCAAAATGATGTATCAAGGATCAAGTAGAAGATACATTGACCGTTGCACTGGGAGTTTATTCAACAGACCGTGAAAATAACACTGCTGTATCTTATTATTTATTTTAGATGACGCAGTCAAAGCTCACTTCTCCTGACGGCCATTATCGAACGGCCAGCTAAAACACAACCCCGCGCTTACGTCTACAGGTCTCTTCCTGTAGTACGGTAATTAGTATTCTCTCCCTCAAGTGTATCCTCAATGATATAACCCACCCTCATTAATTACATGCTGCTCTTTTCCAGCCTCACGGCTATGGAGCTGTGATAAAGAGTCCAAGTCATCATAAAGTAATTAGGGTCCAATAGAAACAATGCGCCGCCAAACCTCATACATATTATCACTGAAAGTCGTACTACAGACGGTTAATGTCAAATCACAATAAAAGCATTTCAATTGCAATAACATGTTCCAGGACCATGTATTCTCTTAACACCATCGGATTTAGAAGCAATGGTCGTATAAAACAAAACACATCTATTTGATCACAACAGTATTCATGTTATTCCCACAAAATCACATAAAGAAGGGAGACATTAACAAATACATGTGCATTATCATTTTTCGTCAGGATAACAAAATGTTCTCTCCTTGTTACCACCTCCAGGTTCAGCTTAAGACGGGTCCTCCTTTGGTCAAAAGTTTGTTCCCCCTCTAATGAGTGTGTCACGCGTTGCACACGAGTGGCGGACGGGGTGCACACCCGTGTGCAACGCGTTGCACACGGGTATCACACGCGTGACCAACCCGATGCACACTGGTTGCGTAACGCGTTGCCCATGCGTGTAAGGGGAATGAACTTCTAGGCAGTAGTGTACCTATGCTTATGGTTATGGTGGTAATACCGTACCGTCGGGAACTATGAACAATTCTTCTCGTACAAATGCCCTACCCGGTCCATCTTGAAGATAATAAAGAATAGGCTCTCCTTCTTTCGTAACCAATCTACTAATGTTATACGTCTTAAGGGACCATATGGGATCGGTTGCGCGACGTAGGCCTCCTTCGAGTTCACCGGGCTGGTATAAATATCTTACTATTACTCTATCCGGAAGTTTTCGTTCTTTGCCTCTCCTCGGTGCTGAAGATTCGGAAGTCACGGATTTCATTTTAATAGCATCGGATGGTTTCTTCCCTATTAATCTCGTCACTTCATTATTCAGCGCTGATACAACGGCTGATAATCGTGTCACCCATTCGGTTGATCTCAATCGCTCGGATTTCATTTCGATCCCATACTGATAGCCAAACAAACGTTCCGCTAGAGTCCTGTTAAATCTTTCAACGATAGCTTGACTACGGTGGGCCTCTCTTTCACCACGGACGATTTTGACGTTGTGCTTTGTTAAGAGTTTAGTTACCGATCCCATAAACTCGCGACCGGGATCTACTTGAAATAGCTTAGGCCATTTTAGTGGTCCGCGTTTATATATGCGGCTCAGTGCATTAGCTACTTCTGTTGAATCTTTCGAGGTTAATGGCTCAGCCTCTTTGTATCGACTAGCCACATCCACTACTGTTAAAGCGTATTTATACGTTTTGCGTTTTACCTTATCGTGAGGAAGAAACAAGAGGTCAGCCTGATGAACTTCATTCGTCGTAGAAATATCAAACTTCTTCCTCGGTATATAACGCGGTGCTGGTAAATATATTTGCCACAACGCTTGTTTCTTTAACCAATCCTTGGCCACATCTTTAGATACCTTAGCCGCGGTGGCTAATTTTTTTATTGCTCCTACACCTTTCCAATATCCTCGTGGGCTATAGTAAATTTTATTCATTATTAATTAATATTGATGTTTCGTTTAATACAACTCATGACTATCGTTAAATCGCATAGTCATTTACACATAAAAAATTCCCCTGTAGTAGCAGTATAGGTATATGAATCCTGCTCCAGTGGAAGTGGTCCAGAACCATCATTACCTATACAAATTTATATCATTGGCTCCAGGTGGTGGTGAGCTGGAGTCAATTTAACTTAATCTCATGACTATCATTGAATCGCATAGTCATTTTGGCATAAAAAAATCCTCCTGTAGTGGTGGTATAGGTATATGAATCCGGCTCCAGTGGAAGTGGTCCAGAACCATCATTACCTATACTACTAGCCTCTCACTCTAGAAGCAATACTAAACCCACAAAATAAACTAGAAAACTTCAAGGCCTTAGGCGTATTCTTAATCAAAACGGAACTAATAAAACGCATCTAAAAACATAATAACCTACCAAATCAAAATCACATAAACAAACAAACATCCACCTTACCCATCTCCCTTAGTTCTCCTCCCCAACCCCATCGGCATCTATTCCAAATCTCAAAATTCCCAAATTATATATAAGCAACCCCTAAAGCCCCCCTCTTAGGGTTGCACAGGCCACCTTCGCCCCTTTCGGAAACACATTAAATGGCCTGGCCGGGCCCGTTTGCGAAATACGCATCAGTCGGAAAGCGCACGTTAAATCTCCAAAGTAAGTAAGTAAGTAAGTAAGTAAGTAAGTACTATTCTATTATTTGTTCCCATTTTACTGTGTATTTCTCTTTTCGCTCACATGAGAGAGACCACATCGTGGAATTTTAATGGGGAATTGAATCACTGATGCGTGTAGACGCACCTGCACACAATAGTAATGTATGCAAAACTCCAGTCCTAGAATCGTAATGGTTATCTATGGCCATGTGAATTGTGTTCTCCTTATTAAACTTTATAAAAGCTAACATGTGAGTACGCCCCTAATTCCCTAAATGTGCAATAAAGTATGTAATAAATACGACACTTGCAGAAATAAATTAACAATAAGGCAATAAGAGTAGAGAAAGACCGGGAACGCCAAACA
This sequence comes from Haliotis cracherodii, assembly GCF_022045235.1. Lineage (NCBI taxonomy): Eukaryota > Metazoa > Mollusca > Gastropoda > Lepetellida > Haliotidae > Haliotis > Haliotis cracherodii. The sequence continues at coordinate 24,356,531 of NW_027266273.1, forward strand.
ACTTCATTGGACAACAACACCTATGAATGTCAAGTTCATTCCCAACAGTCGTGGTGGCGGAAGACATGTGTTCCATGCTTTTATTACCGAGTGCAACGAAAACAGTGATACTGACATAATTAAAATGGCATTGACCATTATATATGATAGTATTTATATATGACAGTTCTGTGGAAGTGTAAAGTTAAAAACTATTTGAGACGACCCCAACTGTTATTGTTCTCCCAAACAGCACGCAATAGTAGGTGGAATAGTGCTGTAGTACGTTACTGTCGATACCATTCTGATGTTCTCCATGTATCCAAAAGCAGCCTTTTCTGTATATCTCTGCGACCACCTCCTGGCAATACACCCGATCTCGTTCTCTTGCTATCTCACTGCAGTACGCGCATTCTTTGGTGATCTCTTGCTGTCACACAGCAGTACACCAGCTCCCTGTTGTTTTCTCACTATCTCACTGCAGTACTCCCGCCCCTGTTGTTCTCCCTGCATTAAGACCGTTATCTGTTGTTCTCTTGCTATCTCACTGCAGTACTCGCGCTCTCTGTTCTTCTCTCCCTATCTCACTGCAGTACTCGCGCTCTCTGTTGTTCTCCCTGCATTAAGACCGTTATCTGTAGTTCTCTTGCTATCTCACTGCAGTACTCGCGCTCTTTTGTTCTCACTGCATTAAGACCGATATCTGTTGTTCTCTTGCTATCTCACTGCAGTACTCGCGCTTTTTTGTTCTCACTGCATTAAGACCGATATCTGTTGATTCTCTCGCTATCTCCAATCTTTATTTCACGTACTGAAGAGGCCACAGGCCTATAGTACAATTTGAAGAATATACAATTTTATACAATTTATGTACATATCTCACCAAATCACCTCACGTCATTCCACATCGCATCTCAACAGTCACATAATTTCACACATACAGTACAATACCATACCCTGTAATTTCATAATTTCTATTTTACCATATCACAACTTGTTATATAATACAACATATTCTATAACGTCATATCATATTTTATCATTATTATAAGATCATACTATATAGTATTATTTCATATACCATTATCATATCATAACATACCATACATACCATCGTACCATATATCACACCTATATAATATCACATTTCAACATGTCATATCACACAACACATTAGCACTTTCATAGCTTGTCTCATCATATCTTATCATATCATACCATATAATGCCATGTCATTCCATATTTATATGAAATCAATCAATCAATATATATTCAACACTGGAAGACCGCAAGCCATATAATATGTACACTAAAAATAGTATTTACCCAATGTTTATGATACACATAACATATTGCATCATATCCCCTCATGTATCATATCACACAACAACACTTATCATATCATATCACATCATGTCATGTCATGTCATATCATATCATTTCATATACATATAACTATACTAAACCATTTGTAATATCACGTCCCACAATATCATATGACAGCCTAATAGTTTAATACCATTTCTAACTCTTTTGTTTGTAGTTTATTCAAATGGCAAATATCTATAAAAGTGTACTTAACGTATATACACAATAGTTTCCTAATACCAAGCAGCTAAGATTATTCTTCTATAAGGTTCTGTCGGTATAAAGAGGCATACTATATGTACATGAAAACATTTTGTAAGATACTTCTTTTTGTGTTTGACAGGAGTGTAACAAATTTAATAATATCTCGCTATCTCACTGCAGTACGCCCGCTCTCTGTTGTTCTTCTATGATCGATATCTCACTGCAGTACACCCGCTCCCTGTTGTTTTCTCACTATCTCACTCCAGTACACCCGCTCCCTGTTGTTTTCTCACTATCTCACTGCAGTACTTGCGCTCTGTTGTTCTCACTGCCACAAGACCGTTATCTGTTGTTCTTTCGTTATCTCACTGCAGTACACCCGCTCCCTGTTGTTTTCTCACTATCTCACTGCAGTACTTGCGCTCTCTGTTGTTCTATCTATCTCTCACTGCAGTACTCGCGATCTTTGTTGTTCTCTCACTATCTCACTGCAGTACACCCGCTCCCTGTTGTTTTCTCACTATCTCACTGCAGTACTTGCGCTCTCTGTTGTTCTATCTATCTCTCACTGCAGTACTCGCGATCTTTGTTGTTCTCTCACTATCTCACTGCAGTACACCCGCTCCCTGTTGTTTTCTCACTATCTCACTGCAGTACTTGCGCTCTCTGTTGTTCTATCTATCTCTCACTGCAGTACTCGCGATCTTTGTTGTTCTCTCACTATCTCACCGCAGTACTCGAGCTCCCTGTTGTTCTCTCGCTATCTCATTGCAGTACTCGCGCTCTCTGTTGTTCTCACTGCATTAAGACCGTTATCTGTTGTTCTCTCACTATCTCACTGCAGTACACCCGCTCTCTGTTTTTTTCTCACTATCTCACTGCACTAAACCCGCTCACTATTGTTTTCTAACAATCTCACTGCAGTACTCGCGCTCGCTGTTGTTCTCTCACTATCTCACTGCAGTACACCCGCTCCCTGTTGTTTTCTCACTATCTCACTGCAGTAATTGTGCTCTCTGTTGTTCTATCTTTCTCTCACTGCAGTACTCGCGATCTTTGTTGTTCTCTCACTATCTCACTGCAGTACTCGAGCACCCTGTTGTTCTCTCGCTATCTCACTGCAGTACTTGCGCTCTGTTGTTCTCACTGCCACAAGACCGTTATCTGTTGTTCTCTCGCTATCTCAAAGCAGTACACCCGCTCCCTGTTGTTTTCTCACTATCTCACTGCAGTACTTGCGCTCTCTATTGTTCTATCTTTCTCTCACTGCAGTACTCGCGATCTTTGTTGTTCTCTCACTATCTCACTGCAGTACTCGAGCTCCCTGTTGTTCTCTCGCTATCTCACTGCAGTACTCGCGCTCTCAGTTGTTCTCACTGCCTTAAGACCGTTATTTCTTGTTCTCTCACTATCTCACTGCAGTACTTCCGCTCTCTGTTGTTCTATCTTTCTCTCACTGCAGTACTCGCGATCTTTGTTGTTCTCTCACTATCTCACTGCAGTACTCGAGCTCCCTGTTGTTCTCTCGCTATCTCACTGCAGTACTCGCGCTCTCAGTTGTTCTCACTGCATTAAGACCGTTATCTCTTGTTCTCTCACTATCTCACTGCAGTACACCCGCTCTCTGTTTTTTTCTCACTATCTCACTGCACTAAACCCGCTCACTATTGTTTTCTCACTATCTCACTGCAGTACTCATGATCTTTGTTGTTCTCTCACTATCTCACTGCAGTAATCGAGCTCCCTGTTGTTCTCTCGCTATCTCACTGCAGTACTCGCGCTCTCTGTTGTTCTCACTGCATTAAGACCGTTATGTGTTGTTCTCTCGCTATCTCACTGCAGTACACCCGCTCCCTGTTGTTTTCTCACTATCTCACTGCAGTACTTGCGCTCTCTGTTGTTCTCACTGCCACAAGACCGATATCTGTTGTTCTTTTGCTATCTCACTGCAGTACTTGCGCTCTCTGTTGTTCTCTCACTATCTCACTGCAGTACACACGCTCTCTGTTGTTCTCTCGCTATCTCACTGCAGTACACCCGCTCCCTCTTGTTTTCTCACTATCTCACTGCAGTACTTGCGCTCTATGTTGTTCTCTCGCTATCTCAGTGCAGTACACACGCTCTCTGTTGTTCTCTCGCTATCTCACTGCAGTACACCCGCTCCCTGTTGTTTTCTCACTATCTCACTGCAGTACTTGCGCTCTCTGTTGTTCTATCTTTCTCTCACTGCAGTACTTGCGCTCTCTGTTGTTCTCTCACTATCTCACCGCAGTACTCGAGCTCACTGTTGTTCTCTCGCTATCTCATTGCAGTACTCGCGCTCTCTGTTGTTCTCACTGCATTAAGACCGTTATCTGTTGTTCTCTCACTATCTCACTGCAGTACACCCGCTCTCTATTTTTTTCTCACTATCTCACTGCACTAAACCCGCTCACTATTGTTTTCTAACAATCTCACTGCAGTACTCGCGCTCGCTGTTGTTCTCTCACTATCTCACTGCAGTACACCCGCTCCCTGTTGTTTTCTCACTATCTCACTGCAGTAATTGTGCTCTCTGTTGTTCTATCTTTCTCTCACTGCAATACTCGCGATCTTTGTTGTTCTCTCACTATCTCACTGCAGTACTCGAGCACCCTGTTGTTCTCTCGCTATCTCACTGCAGTACTTGCGCTCTGTTGTTCTCACTGCCACAAGACCGTTATCTGTTGTTCTCTCGCTATCTCAAAGCAGTACACCCGCTACCTGTTGTTTTCTCACTATCTCACTGCAGTACTTGCGCTCTCTATTGTTCTATCTTTCTCTCACTGCAGTACTCGCGATCTTTGTTGTTCTCTCACTATCTCACTGCAGTACTCGAGCTCCCTGTTGTTCTCTCGCTATCTCACTGCAGTACTCGCGCTCTCAGTTGTTCTCACTGCCTTAAGACCGTTATTTCTTGTTCTCTCACTATCTCACTGCAGTACTTCCGCTCTCTGTTGTTCTATCTTTCTCTCACTGCAGTACTCGCGATCTTTGTTGTTCTCTCACTATCTCACTGCAGTACTCGAGCACCCTGTTGTTCTCTTGCTATCTCACTGCAGTACTTGCGCTCTGTTGTTCTCACTGCCACAAGACCGTTATCTGTTGTTCTCTCGCTATCTCAAAGCAGTACACCCGCTCCCTGTTGTTTTCTCACTATCTCACTGCAGTACTTGAGCTCTCTATTGTTCTATCTTTCTCTCACTGCAGTACTCGCGATCTTTGTTGTTTTCTCACTATCTCACTGCAGTACTCGAGCTCCCTGTTGTTCTCTCGCTATCTCACTGCAGTACTCGCGCTCTCAGTTGTTCTCACTGCCTTAAGACCGTTATTTCTTGTTCTCTCACTATCTCACTGCAGTACTTCCGCTCTCTGTTGTTCTATCTTTCTCTCACTGCAGTACTCGAGATCTTTGTTGTTCTCTCACTATCTCACTGCAGTACTCGAGCTCCCTGTTGTTCTCTCGCTATCTCACTGCAGTACTCGCGCTCTCAGTTGTTCTCACTGCATTAAGACCGTTATCTCTTGTTCTCTCACTATCTCACTGCAGTACACCCGCTCTCTGTTTTTTTCTCACTATCTCACTGCACTAAACCCGCTCACTATTGTTTTCTCACTATCTCACTGCAGTACTCATGATCTTTGTTGTTCTCTCACTATCTCACTGCAGTACTCGAGCTCCCTGTTGTTCTCTCGCTATCTCACTGCAGTACTCGCGCTCTCTGTTGTTCTCACTGCATTAAGACCGTTATGTGTTGTTCTCTCGCTATCTCACTGCAGTACACCCGCTCCCTGTTGTTTTCTCACTATCTCACTGCAGTACTTGCGCTCTCTGTTGTTCTCACTGCAACAAGACCGATATCTGTTGTTCTTTTGCTATCTCACTGCAGTACTTGCGCTCTCTGTTGTTCTCTCACTATCTCACTGCAGTACACATGCTCTCTGTTGTTCTCTCGCTATCTCACTGCAGTACACCCGCTCCCTGTTGTTTTCTCACTATCTCACTGCAGTACTTGCGCTCTATGTTGTTCTCTCGCTATCTCACTGCAGTACACACGCTCTCTGTTGTTCTCTCGCTATGTCACTGCAGTACACACGCTCCCTGTTGTTTTCTCACTATCTCACTGCAGTACTTGCGCTCTCTGTTGTTCTATCTTTCTCTCACTGCAGTACTTGCGCTCTCTGTTGTTCTCTCACTATCTCACTGCAGTACTCGAGCTCACTGTTGTTCTCTCGCTATCTCACTGCAGTACACCTGCTCTCTGTTGTTCTCTCGCTATCTCACTGCAGTACACTCGCTCCCTGTTGTTCTCTCACTATCTCACTGCAGTACACTCGCTCCCTGTTGTTCTCTCACTATCTCACTGCAGTACATCCGCTCCCTGTTGTTCTCTCACTATCTCATTGCAGTACACCTGCTCTCTGTTGTTCTATCTCTCTCTCACTGCAGTACTTGCACTCTCTGATGTTCTATCTCTCTCTCACGGCAGTACTTGCGCTCTCTGTTGTTCTATCTCTCTCTCTCACTGCAGTACTCGCGCTCCCTGTTGTTCTCTCGCTATCTCACTGCAGTAAACACGCTCCCTGTTGTTTTCTCACTATCTCACTGCAGTAATTGCGCTCTGTTGTTCTCACTGCATTAAGACCGTTATCTGTTGTTCTCTCGCTATCTCACTGCAGTACTCATGCTGTGTTGTTCTCACTGCAGTACACACGCTCCCTGTTGTTCTCTCGCTATCTCACTGCAGTACACACGCTCCCTGTTGTTCTCTCGCTATCTCACTGCAGTACTTGCGCTCTGTTGTTCTCACTGCATTAAGACGGTTATCTGTTGTTCTCTCGCTATCTCACTGCAGTACTCGAGCTCACTGTTGTTCTCTCACTATCTCACCGCAGTACTTGCGCTCTCTGTTGTTCTCTCACTATCTCACTGCAGTACTCGAGCTCACTGTTGTTCTCTCGCTATCTCACTGCAGTACACCTGCTCTCTGTTGTTCTCTCGCTATCTCACTGCAGTACACTTGCTCTCTGTTGTTTTCTCACTATCTCACTGCAGTACTTGCGCTCTGTTGTTCTCACTGCATTAAGACCGTTATCTGTTGCTCTCTCGCTATCTCACTGCAGTACTCGAGCTCACTGTTGTTCTCTCACTATCTCACTGCAGTACTCGAGCTCACTGTTGTTCTCTCGCTATCTCACTGCAGTACACCTGCTCTCTGTTGTTCTCTCGCTATCTCACTGCAGTACACTCGCTCCCTGTTGTTCTCTCACTATCTCACTGCAGTACACTCGCTCCCTGTTGTTCTCTCACTATCTCACTGCAGTACATCCGCTCCCTGTTGTTCTCTCACTATCTCACTGCAGTACATCCGCTCCCTGTTGTTCTCTCACTATCTCACTGCAGTACACCTGCTCTCTGTTGTTATATCTCTCTCTCACTGCAGTACTCGCGCTCTCTGTTGTTCTATCTCTCTCTCACTGCAGTACTTGCACTCTCTGTTGTTCTATCGCTCTCTCACTGCAGTACTTGCGCTCTCTGTTGTTCTATCTCTCTCTCTCACTGCAGTACTCGCGCTCCCTGTTGTTCTCTCGCTATCTCACTGCAGTAAACACGCTCCCTGTTGTTCTCTCGCTATCTCACTGCAGTACTCACGCTGTGTTGTTCTCACTGCAGTACACACGCTCCCTGTTGTTCTCTCGCAATCTCACTGCAGCACACACGCTCCCTGTTGTTCTCTCGCTATCTCACTGCAGTACTGGCGCTGTGTTGTTCTCTCGCTATCTCACTGCAGTACACACGCTCTCTGTTGTTCTCTCGCTATCTCACTGCAGTACACACGCTCTCTGTTGTTCCATCACTATCTCACTGCAGTACTCACGCTGTGTTGTTCTCACTGCAGTACTCGAGCTCCCTGTTGTTCTCTCGCTATCTCACTGCAGTACTGGCGCTGTGTTGTTCTCTCGCTATCTCACTGCAGTACACACGCTCTCTGTTGTTCTCTCACTATCTCACTGCAGTACACACGCTCTCTGTTGTTCACTCACTATCTCACTGCAGTACTCACGCTGTGTTGTTCTCACTGCAGTACACACGCTCCCTGTTGTTCTCTCGCTATCTCACTGCAGTACACACGCTCCCTGTTGTTCTCTCGCTATCTCACTGCAGTACTGGCGCTGTGTTGTTCTCTCGCTATCTCACTGCAGTACACACGCTCTCTGTTGTTCCCTCACTATCTCACTGCAGTACTCACGCTGTGTTGTTCTCACTGCAGTACTCGCGCTCTTTGTTGTTTTCTCGCTATCTCACTGCAGTACTCGAGCTCCCTGTTGTTCCGTCACTATCTCACTGCAGTACACACGCTCCCTGTTGTTCTCTCGCTATCTCACTGCAGTACACCCGCTTCCTGTTGTTCTCTCACTATCTCACTGCAGCACTTGCAATCACTGTTGTTCTATCGCTATCTCACTGCAGTACACCCACTCCCTGTTGTTTTCTCACTATCTCACTGCAGTACTCGCGCTCTTTGTTGTTCTCTCGCTATCTCACTGCAGCACTCGCACCCACTGTTGTTCTCTCACTATCTCACCGCAGTACACACGCTCCCTGTTGTTTTCTCACTATCTCACTGCAGTACTCGCGCTCTGTTGTTCTCACTGCAGTACACACGCTCCCTGTTGTTTTCTCACTATCTCACTGCAGTACTCGCGCTCTTTGTTGTTCTCTCGCTATCTCAATGCAGCACTCGCGCCCACTGTTGTTCTCTCACTATCTCACCGCAGTACACACGCTCCCTGTTGTTTTCTCACTATATCACTGCAGTACTCGCGCTCTGTTGTTCTCACTGCAGTACTCGCGCTCTTTGTTGTTCTCTCGCTATCTCACTGCAGCACTCGCGCCCACTGTTGTTCTCTCACTATCTCACTGCAGTACACTCGCTCCCTGTTGTTTTCTCACTATCTCACTTCCGTACTCGCGCTCCCTGTTGTTCTCACTGCAGTACACACGCTCCCTGTTGTTCTCTCGCTATCTCACTGCAGTACACCCACTCCCTGTTGTTCTCTCACTATCTCACTGCAGTACTCGCGCTCTTTGTTGTTCTCTCGCTATCTCACTGCAGCACTCGCGCCCACTGTTGTTGTCTCACTATCTCACCGCAGTACACTCGCTCCCTGTTGTTTTCTCACTATCTCACTTCCGTACTCGCGCTCCCTGTTGTTCTCACTGCAGTACACACGCTCCCTGTTGTTCTCTCGCTATCTCACTGCAGTACACCCACTCCCTGTTGTTCTCTCACTATCTCACTGCAGTACTCGTGTTCTTGTGTTCTCACTGCAGTACTCGGGCTCTCTGTTGTTCTCTCGCTATCTCACTGCAGTACACCCGCTTCCTGTTGTTCTCTCGCTATCTCACTGCAGTACACCCGCTTCCTGTTGTTCTCTCACTATCTCACTGCAGCACTCGCAATCACTGTTGTTCTCTCGCTATCTCACTGCAGTAAACCCGCTCCCTGTTTTTTTCTCACCATCTCACTGCAGTACTCGCACTCTTTGTTGTTCTCTCGCTATCTCACTGCAGCACTCGCGCTCACTGTTGTTTTCTAACTATCTCACCGCAGTACACTCGCTCCCTGTTGTTTTCTCACTATCTCACTGCAGTACTCGCGCTCTGTTGTTCTCACTGCAGTACACCCGCTCCCTGTTGTTTTCTCACTATCTCACTGCAGTAATCGCGCTCGTTTGTTCTCACTACAGTACTCGCGCTCTCTGTTGTTCTCTCGCTATCTCACTGCAGTACACCCGCTCCCTGTTGTTTTCTCACTATCTCACTGCAGTACACCCGCTCCCTGATGTTTTCTCACTATCTCACTGCAGTACTCGCGCTCTGTTGTTCTCACTGCAGTACTCGCGCTCTCTGTTGTTCTCTCGCTATCTCACTGCAGTACTCGCGCTCTCTCTTGTTCTCTCACTATCTCACTGCAGTACTCGTGCTCTCTGTTGTTCTCTAACTATCTCACTGCAGTACACTCGCTCCCTGTTGTTTTCTTACTATCTCACTGCAGTACTCGCGCTCTCTCTTGTTTTCTCACTATCTCACTGCAGTACTCGCGCTCGTTTGTTCTCACTACAGTACTCGCGCTCTCTGTTGTTCTCTCACTCTCTCACTGCAGTACACCCGCTCCCTGTTGTTTTCTCGATATCTCACTGCAGTACTCGCGCTCGTTTGTTCTCACTACAGTACTCGCGCTCTCTGTTGTTCTCTCACTATCTCACTGCAGTACTCGCGCTCTGTTCTTCTCATTGCAGTACTCGCGCTCTCTGTTGTTCTCTCGCTATCTCACTGCAGTAAACACGCTCCCTGTTGTTCTCTCACTATCTCACTGCAGTACTCACGCTGTTTTGTTCTCACTGCTGTACACACGCTCCCTGTTGTTCTCTCGCTATCTCACTGCAGTACACACGCTCCCTGTTGTTCTCTCGCTATCTCACTGCAGTACTGGCGCTGTGTTGTTCTCTCGCTATCTCACTGCAGTACACCTGCTCTCTGTTGTTCTCTCACTATCTCACTGCAGTACACACGCTCTCTGTTGTTCACTCACTATCTCACTGCAGTACTCACGCTGTGTTGTTCTCACTGCAGTACACACGCTCCCTGTTGTTCTCTCGCTATCTCACTGCAGTACACACGCTCCCTGTTGTTCTCTAGCTATCTCACTGCAGTAGTCGCGCTGTGTTGTTCTCTCTCTATCTCACTGCAGTACACACGCTCTCTGTTGTTCTCTCACTATCTCACTGCAGTACTAGAGCTCCCTGTTGTTCCGTCACTATCTCACTGCAGTACACACGCTCCCTGTTGTTCCCTCACTATCTCACTGCAGTACTCGCGCTGTGTTGTTCTCACTGCAGTACACCCGCTCCCTGTTGTTTTCTCACTATCTCACTGCAGTACTCGTGCTCTGTTGTTCTCACTGCAGTACACACGCTCCCTGTTGTTTTCTCACTATCTCACTGCAGTACTCGCGCTCTGTTGTTCTCATTGCAGTACTCGCGCTCTCTGTTGTTCTCTCACTATCTCACTGCAGTACTCGTGTTCTGGTGTTCTCACTGCAGTACACACGCTCCCTGTTGTTCTCTCACTATCTCACCGCAGTACAATCGCTCCCTGTTGTTTTCTCACTATCTCACTTCCGTACTCGCGCTCCCTGTTGTTCTCACTGCAGTACACACGCTCCCTGTTGTTCTCTTGCTATCTCACTGCAGTACACCCACTCCCTGTTGTTCTCTCACTATCTCACTGCAGTACTCGTGTTCTTGTGTTCTCACTGCAGTACTCGCGCTCTCTGTTGTTCTCTCGCTATCTCACTGCAGTACACCCGCTTCCTGTTGTTCTCTCGCTATCTCACTGCAGCACTCGCAATCACTGTTGTTCTCTCGCTATCTCACTGCAGTACACCCGCTCCCTGTTTTTTCTCACTATCTCACTGCAGTACTCGCACTCTTTGTTGTTCTCTCGCTATCTCACTGCAGCACTCGCGCTCACTGTTGTTTTCTAACTATCTCACTGCAGTACACTCGCTCCCTGTTGTTTTCTCACTATCTCACTGCAGTACTCGCGCTCTGTTGTTCTCACTGCAGTACACCCGCTCCCTGTTGTTTTCTCACTATCTCACTGCAGTAATCGCGCTCGTTTGTTCTCACTACAGTACTCGCGCTCTCTGTTGTTCTCTCGCTATCTCACTGCAGTACACCCGCTCCCTGTTGTTTTCTCACTATCTCACTGCAGTACACCCGCTCCCTGATGTTTTCTCACTATCTCACTGCAGTACTCGCGCTCCCTGTTGTTCTCACTGCAGTACTCGCGCTCTCTGTTGTTCTCTCGCTATCTCACTGCAGTACTCGCGCTCTCTCTTGTTTTCTAACTATCTCACTGCAGTACACTCGCTCCCTGTTGTTTTCTCACTATCTCACTGCAGTACTCGCGCTCTGTTGTTCTCACTGCAGTACACCCGCTCTCTGTTGTTTTCTCACTATCTCACTGCAGTACTCGCGCTCCCTGTTGTTCTCACTGCAGTACTCGCGCTCTCTGTTGTTCTCTCGGTATCTCACTGCAGCACTCGCGCCCACTGTTGTTCTCTCACTATCTCACCGCAGTACAATCGCTCCCTGTTGTTTTCTCACTATCTCACTTCCGTACTCGCGCTCCCTGTTGTTCTCACTGCAGTACACACGCTCCCTGTTGTTCTCTTGCTATCTCACTGCAGTACACCTACTCCCTGTTGTTCTCTCACTATCTCACTGCAGTACTCGTGTTCTTGTGTTCTCACTGCAGTACTCGCGCTCTCTGTTGTTCTCTCGCTATCTCACTGCAGTACACCCGCTCCCTGTTTTTTTCTCACTATCTCACTGCAGTACTCGCACTCTTTGTTGTTCTCTCGCTATCTCACTGCAGCACTCGCGCTCACTGTTGTTTTCTAACTATCTCACTGCAGTACACTCGCTCCCTGTTGTTTTCTCACTATCTCACTGCAGTACTCGCGCTCTGTTGTTCTCACTGCAGTACACCCGCTCCCTGTTGTTTTCTCACTATCTCACTGCAGTAATCGCGCTCGTTTGTTCTCACTACAGTACTCGCGCTCTCTGTTGTTCTCTCGCTATCTCACTGCAGTACACCCGCTCCCTGTTGTTTTCTCACTATCTCACTGCAGTACACCCGCTCCCTGATGTTTTCTCACTATCTCACTGCAGTACTCGCGCTCCCTGTTGTTCTCACTGCAGTACTCGCGCTCTCTGTTGTTCTCTCGCTATCTCACTGCAGTACTCGCGCTCTCTCTTGTTTTCTAACTATCTCACTGCAGTACACTCGCTCCCTGTTGTTTTCTCACTATCTCACTGCAGTACTCGCGCTCTGTTGTTCTCACTGCAGTACACCCGCTCCCTGTTGTTTTCTCACTATCTCACTGCAGTACTCGCGCTCCCTGTTGTTCTCACTGCAGTACTCGCGCTCTCTGTTGTTCTCTCGCTATCTCACTGCAGTACTCGCGCTCTCTCTTGTTCTCTCACTATCTCACTGCAGTACTCGTGCTCTCTGTTGTTCTCTAACTATCTCACTGCAGTACACTCGCTCCCTGTTGTTTTCTTACTATCTCACTGCAGTACTCGCGCTCTCTGTTGTTTTCTCACTATCTCACTGCAGTACTCGCGCTCGTTTGTTCTCACTACAGTACTCGCGCTCTCTGTTGTTCTCTCACTATCTCACTGCAGTACTCGCGCTCTGTTCTCCTCACTGCAGTACTCGCGCTCTCTGTTGTTCTCTCGCTATCTCACTGCAGTACTTGCGCTCTCTGTTGTTCTCTCGCTATCTCACTGCAGTATTCGCGCTCTCTGTTGTTCTATCGCTATCTCACTGCAGTACACCCGCTCCCTGTTGTTCTCTCACTATCTCACTGCAGTACTCGCGCTCTGGTGTTCTCACTGCAGTACTCGCACTCTCTGTTGTTCTCTCGCTATCTCACTGCAGTACTTGCGATCACTGTTATTCTCTCGCTATCTCACTGCAGTACTCGCCATCACTGTTGTTCTCTCGCTATCTCACTGCAGTACTCGCGCTCTCTGTTGTTCTCTCACTATCTCACTGCAGTACTCGCGCTCTGTTCTACTCACTGCAGTACTCGCGCTCTCTGTTGTTCTCTCGCTATCTCACTGCAGTACTCGCGATTACTGTTGTTCGCTCGCTATCTCACTGCAGTACTCGCAATCTCTGTTGTTCTCTCGCTATCTCACTGCAGTACATCCACTCCCTGGTGTTCTCTCGCTATCTCACTGCAGTACTCGCGCTCTCTGTTGTTCTCTCACTATCTCACTGCAGTACTCGCGCTCTGTTCTTCTCACTGCAGTACTCGCGCTCTCTGTTGTTCTCTCGCTATCTCACTGCAGTACTCGGGATCACTGTTGTTCTCTCGCTATCTCACTGCAGTACTCGCAATCTCTGTTGTTCTCTCGCTATCTCACTGCAGTACACCCGCTCCCTGTTGTTTTCTCACTATCTCACTGCAGTACTCGCGCTCTGTTTTTCTCACTGCAGTACACACGCCCCCGTTTGTTTTCTCACTATCTCACTGCAGTACTTGCGCTCTGTTGTTCTCTCACTCTCTCACTGCAGTACTCCCGCTCCCTGTTGTTCTCTCGCTATCTCACTGCAGCACTCGTGCTAACTGTTGTTTTCTCACTATCTCACTGCAGTACACCCACTCCCTGTTGTTTTCTCACTATCTCACTGCAGTACACTCGCTCCCTGTTGTTTTCTCACTATCTCACTGCAGTACACCCGCTCCCTGTTGTTTTCTCACTATCTCACTGCAGTACTCGCGCTCTGTTGTTCTCACTGCAGTACACACGCTCCCTGTTGTTTTCTCACTATCTCACTGCAGTACTCGTGCTCTGTTCTTCTCACTGCAGTATACACGCTCCCTGTTCTTCTCTCGATATCTCACTGCAGTACTCGCGCTCTCTGTTGTTCTCACTGCATTAAGACCGTTATCTGTTGTTCTTTCGCTATCTCACTGCAGTACTCACGCTCTCTGTTGTTCTCACTGCATTAAGACCGTTATCTGTTGTTCTCTCACTATCTCACTGCAATATTCGCGCTCTGTTGCCCTCACTGCATTAAGACCGTTATCTGTTCTTCTCTCGATATCTCACTGCAGTACTCGCGCTCTCTGTTGTTCTCACTGCATTAAGACCGTTATCCGTTGTTTTCTCACTATCTCACTGCAGTACACCATCTCCCTGTTGTTCTCTCGCTATCTCACTGCAGTAAACCCGCTCCCTGTTGTCTTCTCACTATCTCACTGCAGTACACCCGCTCCCTGTTGTTTTCTCACTATCTCACTGCAGTACTCGCGCTCTGTTGTTCTCACTGCAGTACTCGCGCTCCCTGTTGTTTTCTCACTATCTCACTGCAGTACTCGTGCTCTGTTCTTCTCACTGCAGTACTTGCGCTCTCTGTTGTTCTCTCGCTATCTCACTGCAGTACACCCACTCCCTGTTGTTCTCTCACTATCTCACTGCAGTACTCGTGCTCTGGTGTTCTCACTGCAGTACTCGCGCTCTCTGTTGTTCTCTCGCTATCTCACTGCAGTACACCCGCTTCCTGTTGTTCTTTCACTATCTCACCGCAGTACTCGCGCTCGTTGTTGTTTTCTCACTAACTCACTGCAGTACTTGCACTCTCTGTTGTTCTATCTTTATCTCACTGCAGTACACCCGCTCCCTCTTGTTCTGTCGCTATCCCACTTCAGTACTCGCGCTCTCTGTTGTTCTCACTGCATTAAGACCGTTATCTCTTGTTCTCTCACTATCTCACTGCAGTACACCCGCTCCTTGTTGTTCTTTTGCAATCTCACTGCAGTACCGACGCTCGTTGTTGTTTTCTCATTATCCCACTGCAGTACTTGCGCTCTCTGTTGTTCTACCTTTCTCTCACTGCAGTACTCGCGATCTTTGTTGTTCTCTCACTATCTCACTGCAGTATTCGAGCTCCCTGTTGTTCTCTCGCTATCTCAATGCAGTACCGACGCTCGTTGTTGTTTTCTCACTATCTCACTGCAGTACTTGCGCTCTCTGTTGTTTTTTCATTATCTCACTGCAGTACACCCGCTCCCTGTTGTTTTCTCACTATCTCACTGCAGTACTCGCTCTCTGTTGTTCTCACTGCATTAATACAGTTATCTGTTGTTCTCTCACTATCTCAATGCAGTACTCGCGCTCTCTAATGTTCTCACTGCATTAAGACCGTTATCTGTTGTTCTCTTGCTATCTCACTGCAGTACTCACGCTCTCTGTTGTTCTCACTGCATTAAGACCGTTATCTGTTGTTCTCTCACTATCTCACTGCAATATTCGCGCTCTGTTGCCCTCACTGCATTAAGACCGTTATCTGTTCTTCTCTCGATATCTCACTGCAGTACTCGCGCTCTCTGTTGTTCTCACTGCATTAAGACCGTTATCCGTTGTTTTCTCACTGTCTCACTGCAGTTCACCATCTCCCTGTTGTTCTCTCGCTATCTCACTGCAGTAAACCCGCTCCCTGTTGTTCTCTCGCTATCTCACTGCAGTACTCGCGCTTGTTGTCGTTTTCCCACTATCTCGCTGCAGTACACCCGCTCCCTGTTGTTCTCTCGTTATCTCACTGCAGTACACCAACTCCCTGTTTTTCTCACTGCAGTACTTGCGCTCTGTTGTTCTCACTACATTAAGACTGTTATCTGTTGTTCTTTCGCTTTTTCACTGCAGCTCTCACACTCTCTGTTGTTCTCACTGCATTAAGACCGTTATCTGTTGTTCTCTCACTATCTCACTGCAGTACTCGCGCTCTGTTGTTCTCACGGCATTAAGACCGTTATCTGTTGTTCTCTTGCTATCTCACTGCAGTACTCGCGCTAGTTGTTGTTTTCTCACTATCTCACTGCAGTATACCCGCTCCCTGTTGTTTTCTCACTATCTCACCGCAGTACACCCGCTCCCTGTTGTACTCTCGCTATCACACTGCGGTACACCCGCTCTCTGTTGTTTTCTCACTATCTCACTGCAGTACACCCACTCCCTATTGGCCTCTCGCTATCATACTGCAGTACACCCACTCCCTGTTGGCCTCTCGCTATCTCACTGCAGTACACCCACTCCCTGTTGGCCTCCCGCTTTCTTACTGCAGTACACATACCCCCTGTCGGTCTCTCACTATCCTACTGCAGTACACCCTACCCCTGTTGGCCTCTCGCTATCATACTGCAGTACACCCAATCCCTGTTGGCCTCTCGCTATCTCACTGCAGTACACCCACTCCCTGTTGGCCTCCCGCTTTCTTACTGCAGTACACCTACCCCTTGTCGGTCTCTCACTATCCTACTGCAGTACACCCACTCCCTGTTGGCCTCTTGCTATCCTACTGCAGTACACCCTACCCCTGTTGGCCTCTCGCTATCCTACTGCAGGAAACCCGCTCCCTGTTGGCCTATCGCTATCATACTGCAGTACACCCACTCCCTGTTGGCCTCTCGCTATCTCCCTGCTTACACCCACTCCCTGTTGGTGTCTCGCTATCTTATTGCAGTACACCCAATCCCTGTTGGTCTCTCACTATCATACTGCAGTACACCCACCCCCTGTTGGCCTCTCGATATCATACTGCAGTACACCCACTCCCTGTTGGCCTCACTCTATCTCACTGCAGTACACCCAATCCCTGTTGGTCTCTCACTATCATACTGCAGTACACCCACCCCCTGTTGGCCTCTCGTTATCTCACTGCAGTACGCCCACTCCCTGTTGGCCTCACGCTATCTCACTGCAGTACACCCAATCCCTGTTGGCCTCTCGCTATCAGACTGCAGTACACCCACCCCCTGTTGGCCTCCCGCTTTCTTACTGCAGTACACCTACTCCCTGTCGGTCTCTCGCTATCCTACTGCAGTACACCCACCCCCTGTTGGCCTCTCGCTATCATACTGCAGTACGCCCGCTCCCAGTTGTTCTCTCGTTATCTCACTGCAGTACACCCACTCCCTGTTTTTCTCTCACTATCTCACTGCAGTACTCGCGCTATGGTGTTCTCACTGCATTAAGACCGTTATCTGTTGTTCTCTCACTATCACTCTGCAGTACACCAGCTCCCTGTTGTTCTTTCGCTATCTCACTGCAGTAGTCGCGCTCGTCGTTGTTTTTTCACTATCTCACTGCGGTACTTGCGCTCTCTGTTGTTCTATCTTTATCTCACTGCAGTACACCCGCTCCCTGTTTTTTTCTCACTATCTCACTGCAGTACTCGCGCTCTGGTGTTCTCACGACATTAAGACCGTTATCTGTTGTTCTTTCGCTATCTCACTGCAGTACTCGCGCTCTGTTGTTCTCACTACATTAAGACTGTTATCTGTTGTTCTCTCACTATCACACTGCAGTACACCAGCTCCCTGTTGTTCTTTCGCTATCTCACTGCAGTAGTCGCGCTCGTCGTTGTTTTTTCACTATCTCACTGCGGTACTTGCGCTCTCTGTTGTTCTATCTTTATCTCACTGCAGTACACCCGCTCCCTGTTGTTTTCTCACTATCTCACTGCAGTACTTGCGCTCTGGTGTTCTCACGACATTAAGACCGTTATCTGTTGTTCTTTCGCTATCTCACTGCAGTACTCGCGCTCTGTTGTTCTCACTACATTAAGACCGTTATCTGTTGTTCTTTCGCTATTTCACTGCAGTTCTCACACCCTCTGTTGTTCTCACTGCATTAAGACCCTCATCTGTTGTTCTCTCACTATCTCACTGCAGTACACCCGCTCCCTGTTGTTTTGTCACTATCTCACTGTAGTACTCGCGCTCTCTGTTGTTCTCTCGCATCTCACTGCAGTACGCCCGCTCTCTGTTGTTCTTCTATGATCACTATCTCACTGTAGTACTCCCGCTCTCTGTTGTTCTCTCGCTATCTTACTGCAGTACACCAATTCCCTGTTGGCCGCTTGCTATGTCACTGCAGTACACCAACTCCCTGTTAGCCTCTCGTTATCTCACTGCAGTACACCAATTCCCTGTTGGCCTGTCGCTATCCCACTGCAGTACACCTACTCCCTATTGGCCTCTCGCTATCTCACTGCAGTACAACAACTCTCTGTTGCCCTCTCTCTCTCAGACTGCAGCACACCCACTCCCTATTGCCCCCTCTCTATCTCACTGCAGTACACCCACTCCCTATTGGCCTCTCGCTAAATCACTGCAGTACACCCACTCCCTATTGCCCCCTCTCTATCTCACTGCAGTACACCCACTCCCTATTGGCCTCTCGCTAAATCACTGCAGTACAACAACTCTCTGTTGCCCTCTCGCTATCTCACTTCACTACACCCACTCCGTGTTGGTGTCTCGCTATCTTATTGCAGTACACCCACTTCCTGTTGACCCCTCTCTATCAGACTGCAGCATACCAACTCCCTGTTGGCCTCTAGCTTTTTCACTGCAGTACACCCACCCCTATTGGCCTCTCGCTATCTCACTGCAGTAAAACAACTCTCTGTTGCCCTCTCGCTATCTCACCGCACTACACCCGCTCCCTGTTGGTCTCCCGCTATCTCACTGCAGTACACCCACTCCCTGTTGGCCTCACTCTATCTCACTGCAGTACACCCACTCCCTGTTGGCCTCACTCTATCTCACTGCAGTACACCCACTCCCTGTTGGTCTCTCGCTATCCTACTGCAGTACACCCACCCCCTGTTTGCCTCTCGCTATCCTACTGCAGTACACCCACTCCCTGTCGGTCTCTCGCTATCCTACTGCAGTACACCCACCCCCTGTTTGCCTCTCGCTATCCTACTGCAGTACACCCACCCCCTGTTGGCCTCTCGCTATCTCACTGCAGTACACCCACTCCCTGTCGGTCTCTCGCTATCCTACTGCAGTACACCCACTCCCTGTCGGTCTCTCGCTATCCTACTGCAGTACACCCACTCCCTGTCGGTCTCTCGCTATCCTACTGCAGTACACCCACTCCCTGTCGGTCTCTCGCTATCCTACTGCAGTACACCCACTCCCTGTCGGTCTCTCGCTATCCTACTGCAGTACACCCACTCCCTGTCGGTCTCTCGCTATCCTACTGCACTACACCCACTCCCTGTCGGTCTCTCGCTATCCTACTGCAGTACACCCACTCCCTGTTGGCCTCTCGCTATCATACTGCAGTAAACCCACTCCCTGTTGGCCTCTCTCTATCAGATTGCAGTAAACCCACTCCCTGTTGGCCACTCGCTATCATACTGCAGTACACCCACTCCCTGTTGGCCTCTTGCTATCTCACTGCAGTACACCCAATCCCTGTTGGTCTCTCTCTATCAGACTGCAGTAAACCCGTTCCCTGTTGGTCTCTCTCTATCTCACTGCAGTACACCCACCCTCTGTTGGTCTCTCACTATCTCACTGCAGTACACCCACTCCCTCCTGGCCTCTCGCTATCTCTCTGCAGTACACTCACTCCTTGTTGGCCTCTAGCTATCTTACTGCAGTACACCCACTCCCTGTTGGCTGCTCGCTACCTTACTGCAGTACACCCGGTCCATGTTGGCTTCCCGCTATCTCACTGCAGTACACCTACCCCGTTGGCCTCTCGCTATGTCACCGCAACACACCCGCTCCCGGGTGTTGTCTCGTTTTCTCACTTCAGTTGACCCATTGTTTGTTGTTCTCTCGGTAGAGAGCGTTTGTACTTGACCAACTTGGTATATGCCCGGTATGACCTTTTCACAAATGGGAATTTCTTTTATTGATCACATGTTTCTGTTCATTTTCACTGAGGCGTAACCTGAGACAACAGGAAACATAAATATTACTTTTTGAAGCTGATAGTCGTTCAGGCCCTTATCTAGCATACATACTACTTGAAGAATACACCTCAATTCCAGAAGTGTCGCTTTATCATGCGTTATTAATAATGCTTTCAATAAAAACATTGAACAAAGATGCTTGAAATAAGGTGATAAATCAGGAAGAGAATTGTCCTCACAATTGGTGGTTTGCTTCAAAAATATATTTATTGAACGCTTTTTGTCCCATTTACAAATGAACATTTGGGTTACAGTGGCGAGTATGTAATGACAAAATATAAAATAATGTTGACTACTGCATTGATTTTCAGTGATCCCTTCATATAATCTCAACCCCTATTTTGTCTTTCCGATCCAATTGAATGTGTCTCGGCAGATTACCGACACTGATTACTTCTGGCGTTGACGTTTTGAATTCAACAATTTGCTGTGATTTTATAAACAAAACATATCCCTTAAAAGTCTTGAAATGCTTTAGACTATTTGAATAAAAATTCCCTACCACAAAAATTACATTGTTGCAAGGTGATTTTCTTCAAACAGAAATTCAGGCTCATAGTTAAAATAGATAAATTGTTTTGTACCTGTACCTGAAAAACATATCTAATCTCGATACAAAAAAACGAGTCCCTCAGACGATTATTGTTATGGTCTACTGTTAAGTAACATTCAAGTAATTTAAAGAGGCGAAAAAAATCAATAATCATAGGAAATCTCTTCAAGCTACGTATCAGACAACGATTGCACCCATATATATTCGCTGTATCACTATAAATAAGTTTCGTGTGGCTTTGGCTTCGTCTAAAAGAGTAACTGGTAGATACTTCAGCATGCCAGTAAACCAAAGAATATGTGATGTGTAGCTACGGATATGTTGAAAGTGAATACCATTTTATATTGTAGTGCATATCCCTGCGGCAATTCTATGTCCCCCAAAGGTATTACATATTTCTCAGTTTACACTAATTCAAAATTTTATTGTCTCAGAACTATTCGAATACTATACAAAATATGGCAGTGTGTTATTTTCTGTGCTAATAATTTGAGAAAAGAAATGTAAAGAGGGGCTGCAGCACTGTAGCAACATGTAATGGGCCAACGGCCAATGCTTCGTGAATACATGATGATATACACCCTCAATGACAACAACGTTCCAACGACACGGTTCCTACTTCTTCCATATTACGTCATATGGCCAGCTTTTGTACTGATTTGGGTCTAATTTCTGACCCCCGATACTTGGTGCATATGCAGAATACTGCAATCCTAATAACAAATCTACCAGGTTTTTCCCATTAATGTCTGTTTTCATAAGTACCCATTCCATCAGAATTGCAGGAACTTCTATCTCTTTGAAAAACCTTTTTGAACCGCTGAGAACAAAATATTCATACTCTTGTATGTCCATTTTTAAAACGGCCTTTTTGAATGGCAGGTAGGGTAATGTATCATCTAGAGTGATAGTATACGAGTCAGCTGATTCCTCACAGGGGGATTTAGAAGAAGACCCAGACGATGCCACAACGCTTGTCCCTCCAACGTTGCCAACATCAGGCTTGAAATTCACGAAGGAGTGGTTTCCTCCAAGTGGATTGAATATGATGGTCATCCTGTCTGTGAAGCCACCTTTCTGAATAGACTTACACAGTCTCTGGACATTCTCTATGAGCGGATCCACAGATACCACATTCCTTCCGAACTTGGCCACAGACAGGGAGAAGGCGCCAACATGAGATCCTAGATCCATGAAGCCAAGTTCAGGGTCTTTTTTTAATTCTGACAGAACGAGATTGATGTTTACAGGTTCCCACGCTCCCGTCTGCTTGAGGGTTTTGGATACATACTTATCAACCACGATGTCGTGTATATGGATCGGTGTCTCTCCCGATGGTGTCTTCAGAGGAACACAGTCAACGTGGACAGTCCATGTGCAGAACTCGTGAAGCTGCTGCATCACTCTTCCGTTGAATCTGTACACTAAGGTTTTACCAGGACTGGGGCTTGACCTGAACGAGACAGTCCTGCTGTCATCAACTACCCTGTATGAGAAGTAAGGCAGGACTGCGTGTTCAAACAAGAGCATTGAAAAGGCGCCAACGCCCACCAATAGAAGCAAAGAAGATTGACGAAAGGAAGACATAATGCTCTCTGACCACCTTCGGTTGAATCTTTCGAGGTGAAAGCTGAAACGTAAAGACAACTGTTATAAGTGTGCTTGCAATACCAAAAACAAACATTTTGCAGAAATCATACCTATAATTTCTTGTAAAAGTGACTAAATAACGTATATAAAAGCAGAAATAACTGTTGTTATGTCATATACAAGCATAAATAAATGTCCCACATATTATATTTACCAGCACATTTATCAATAGCTATCCAGTGCATAGATCTTTTGGATTTGTTGACTTTAGATACTGTTGGAAAGATAATCAACCCGAGTTGCATGTTATGTAATTTGTTTACACTGTGTGAAGTAATAAGAATGTTGTAACACTTTTGATATTTTTAGATATGAGTTGTCTACAGCACCCACATATTTTGCTAAATTATTGATCATAGAGGTAACTAACGATCCAGAAAATAGACTGGGTAATGTATAAAGACTTTGTTGTACCTTTACGAACAACACATGGAGGATCTAACTACATATAGAGCCAGACTTGGATGTTTTTTTCATCCACCCGGGACCCTACAGGTGAACCAAGTCAACAGGTACACGCCATTCACTACACCCCACGTATGCTGCATCGTCTCATCTTGTGTTCTATGCTATTCACTGTACATTTCAACTTCAACCAAGGTGTAATTCTGAACTATTTGAGGCGTACGTTCCAGTGATAATGTTTACATTTGTGCAAGCCACATAGCTGTGTTCACTCAACTGCGACAGACACCGTCCTCGGGACTTGGCCTAATGTGTCAAGAAAACATTGGCATCTCAAATGATCTGACACATAATCAAAGACAGACTATTGCAGAAATGCGAAGTCGTGGTTTATTTGCATTTTTCAAGAACGACCGCCTTCAGACACAACCAATGCATGCTGATGATAGAAGGAACACACTGACAGCAGTGAGATCTAGGCCAAAGGTGAATAGTGACGGTGGATAGCCGACCTCAAGCACCTCACAACCTCCACTTAGCATTAACAGTGACGCTCCTGAATAGGGGTGTGGTCCTGGCCCGGAGCACCCTCCCGCACCAATACTTAACGGTATATCATCAAACTCGATGATTGTGATTTTCTGAAATATTTATCAGAGTGTATTTACTGGAACGTTCATCAATAAGTTCTTATCAATTCAATATTTATCAGAGCATACCCCTTATTTAGCAAAGGCACATAAAACTGCCCGTCATGGACGACTTTCACGTTGTATGTATGTCTTTGTCAAAAAGTCATTAGATGCATTGTGCACACAGGTAACGCTTTATATTGGCAATTCTGTTGCTCTGAGAATATCTAAACGGGTACTGCAAATGTAGGTAACACCAGAGGGTCCACATACTCTACATTAAGTGGAAAAGGTATTGGTCTTGAACTCCTTGAACAGTGGCTGGTTGATAACCCAGATAACTTAGCTGACTGTTACGTGGTTTTCACCGGTGATCTGAACGCCAGAGTTGGACAAGTAACAACCAGCCTGAGAATGTATCTGACTTGACGGGTTTTTCCTCAAGTGGAGCCGATACCACTTAAACAGCGCAAGTCATTTGACAATCTTACCAACATATTTGGAAGAATATTACTTAATTTGTGTTATACTTTTAATATATACATTCTCAGCGGTCAAGTGTCTGGGAACGCCGATGGAGAATTTATCTTTATATCTGAGCAGGGTTCAAATGTAAACGAATATTCTCTCTCTCATGCATCAAGGTGGTGTACGCCAAGGTTGCATACTTAGCCTTTTGCTATTTTCTTTATTTATAGGGGAACTTTCAAAAGCTATAAATGAAAACGGTAAACATGGCATTCAATTATTTCCAGATATTTATGAAATTTTGTTACTGTTATTTGCAGATGACGTCATCCTTGTCTCAGAATCTAATGCGGGTTTACAGACTCAGCTTAACATCCTCGGGGTTTTTTCAGACACATGTGGATTAACTGTAACATGCAAAAATCAAACGTAGTTGTTTTCAGAAGGGGAGGCACCCTATCTGCCAAGGAGAAATGGACATACAAAGACACCCCCCTGCCCATAGTTAACAGTTATAAGTACTTAGGTGTGATATTTTTTTCAATTTTCAAGATGACAAAGTGTATTGCTGATCTAGCAAATCGTGGAAAACGGGCCTTGATGGAAATAAATATAGATTTGAATAAAATAGGAATTATTGACCCAAAAGTATATTTTAAAATATTTGACACACAGGTATTACCAATACTTTTATATGGGTCAGAAGTATGGGGTTTCCAGCGGTATGATCAATGAGAACGAGTTGATTTGGCATGTAAAAGTTTTTTAAAGGTGGGAAAACAAACACTAAATGCCATTGTCTATGGTGAATGTTGTCGCTACCCGCTCTATGTAAAGGCGCAGGTCCGCATTATAAAGTATTGGTTAAAACTAACCAGAATGCATGAAGGGCGTATCCCAACTAAAGTATATAACATGTTGATTGGTTTGGGATTTGTATGGTTAAACCAGTCTGTTGGGGACAATATAGCTTTCATCGGGGAATTTAAAACGTGTCTTGTAGATGAATTCCGTCAAAACTGGATGTCAACACTCAACAGTAGTACCCGAAATGTGATGTATAAAGAATATGAAAACACTGTTTGAACCTGAAAGATATTTGAGTATTTACAATAGCAAACGTACGCAGTGATTTTATTAAGTTAAGATATAATGTTTTACCTTCACGACAGAATGAGAGTAGATGTCAATCTATTGAATCATGTTCACGTATGTGTCCTGTTTGCAATATGTCTGTTCAAAGATGAATATCATTTCGTATTGATCTGTAAACATTATACTGAACTGCGTAAAATTTATTTGCCAGAATTGTATTGGAAATTTCCAACTATATATAAATTAAAAAAATTATTGTGTACAACTCAGGATGAGTTATTAAAACGTCTGCAATATTATGTATATTATGCATACAGAAAAAACATGAATTCGTAAAATCCATGTAATGTGCTTTACATTGTATTATTGGCATTGCATTTCTTGTATATGGGTCAAAGGCCTACAGACGAATAAACTAATTTTGACTTTGACTTTGATACAATGTATACGCCTTTGATACCGCGACGTCATCACAGTGCGGCACTGAGCGATGTACATAGCCAGCTGACGGCCAGGCACCATAAGGGTTGGTAGATAAGTATCCATAGTGAAATAAGTGTGCGAAGAAATATGCAAAATCTACATCATAATTCATATAGAAACTGTAATCAGCAGTATACAATGCTCGTGTGCACTTTCATTAACCGACCTTTACTTCAAAGAAAATACCAAATATGTACAACAATGTTGACGTATGACATCAATACCGGTGACTGACTTTTACTAAATGGCGTGTACGCTGGATTTTACGAGAGGACTTTCGTTGATTCAGGGATCGTAAATACATTAATGTGACATGTAAGTATAATCAGAAACATTCTGACGATCTATGGTCTGTTATTTGCTTTTATGTTTTTCATTGTAACACCAAGAGAAATTCCGATATATACCGTTGTTGTGCGTGATTTCGCGTCATTCATAGCGTCAAGCAGGGCGGTAACTTGGACAATTAGGGCCTATACAGTACCACAAACTTTTCAAACACGTGATCATACCCTATGACGTAATTTGTAGTATTTTGCTGCCAATAACACCGGCGAAACAATGCCCTGTGACGTCAGGGGTCATCGAGTGTGCATAAGCTCCTCCCAGTGATCTATCATCTCTACACCAAATGTCATTGAATACGCCAAGCGCTGCGGAGAGTTTTGAATATTTGTTTACTGAATATAGCCTGCGGCGGCGCATTTTATTGACCTTGTTCACACTTCGCTACTTCCAGTTTGAAAGCGAGGCTTGGAGAGCAGAAGGTGAAGGCTGGATAGCACTAAGCTGGTTCCAGGCTCCCTATGCGCGTCGTCAACTTGCGCCAAGCTAGGAGCCGGTACAGGCCAAAATAAAAAACACTCAGCGCGTTTATTTGACGTCACATCCGGTGATTTTCAAAAATGGCTACGCTAATACCGATTCAGGGGAGGGAAGGACACACCTCTGAAAAGCGTGTCATCTTGAGTTTGCTATGGTTAAACCAAAATCTGATGGCGGGCAATTTTATAGAGTGGAAAATAGACAAACAAAATCAACTGACAACAGTCTCGCTAATCTTTTGGAGCGCTAAGGCAGATTAAAAGTGGTTCATGGGTTAAATTTTAAGTGAAGACAGAAAATATTAAAAAAATTGTATTTCTGAAATTCGATGATTTTGTTTGCGTTTGTACATTCACTTAAACCTAAAACAATTAGATCCTGTCCTCTAAATGGTTAAAAGAGCTGCATTGTTGACATATTTATTTACAAGGATTCACTTCTGTATTTTGGAGCACCTTTAGAATACGGTACTGAATTCTAGGTAGGCCGAAGATTTTAGAGATTTTCGGGCAACGAGGTCCATTTACACCTTGTCCAGAATGAAGGCTTACAAAATTCCTAAAAATGTTATGAAATAGAGAAACTGACACAGGCTTTCCCCTTGGGTGATAGAGGGACATATTTGTCCCTCTTCTTCAACCCTCACTGTGAAGTCGAATAAAATTCAAACTGCAGCAGTCACAGAGACACTTCACAGTTTTGAATACGGTGGGAAATTCCCTGTTTGGTCATGTCATCCACTGGCATTTTTGGCCAAGCAAAATTACTGAAAATTAGGTGCATAGTAAATGTCGACATATTTTTTACACATTTCTAAATTACCACTCACGGCGTTATTAACAGCATGTTTTGAAATAATAAGTTCGGCTATTCACTCGGCGAAATGAATTTCAAAAATAGCATAGCATCACCGGTATATCTGTCTTTGATCAAATCCTCAATGATCATTCCAAAACGTCGCCGATAGCCTTAGAATCGTTTAGAATGTCTAGGAAAATACGCAAACACGATCGCCAAAGTGAACTTTCCGTCATATATATTGGATAGTGTTTACAAAATCCCGTTTCACGTATACCGGTTATGAGATGCCTGTCACGTTAAAATCACGTTATTTTATACTCAGCTGCGATACATACATCCTTGAATTCCTCATACAGAGTAGAATCAAATGAAACATGGTCCTTGTCACCAATACAAAGTGTGTAGATGAAATCAATCAAAATAAATTAGGTGTGAAAATGAACGCTGTGCTCGAAAAACTACACTTGTTTGAAATGTAAACAGAGCAAAATTCAGATTTTACACAGTGTAGCATTTCTATCCATTCGTCTATTCATTGAATACATTGGAACAACAAATTAGGGAACTAAAAATAGATACATTGCAATGGTTGATATTTTCGACAGAAATTGTCAAAATTTCCGTCCTGTATGACGCCATGACTGACGCAAAATCACGCACAACGACAACGGTATTTATCGGAATTTCTGACTATTTCCGTTGGTTTCAATGAAAAATATCACAACAAATAACAGTACACTAATTGTCGGAATGTTTCTGATTACTTACATGTCACATTTATGCATGCACGATTCCTGAATCAACGAAAGTCCCTTCTTAAAATCCCGCGTACTGTTGACAGTGAACACGCCATTTTGTACGTAGATCTAGGCCACAACGTGTATCTACCTTTGATAATCTCCTGTGTGTTTGGACAAGAAATTGACAAGTTTATATATAAAATGTCGTATACAATATTTCTTTAATCTGGACAGATTACCTTACGTTGAGTCACATAGTTTTGACAATGCAGTTAATAATGAACTGTACAATGTGCAGAAATATTTTTATTATGCTAAATATTGAGATATGCAAGACAACAATTAATGCCCGAGACGAGGTAAGTGAACCTCTTCTCTCTGATTGTTTGGGGATAGTTGTAATGCATTAATAAAAGGTTCGATGCCACAGAGATAACTCCTTTTGAGGATGATGCCCATGTCTGTCATGTTCAGTAATATGGAAAGCAGTTTTCTAAGAATGCATACCATAAGACCCCATACCATCTTTCCAACGATCTTGAAAATTATCAACATAATCACTTAACACAGGTTTGATTTATGTAAATAGTTACTAAATACCATCCATGTTTAAAAGAAAATCGACACCTGACCGCAACCAGGTGCAATCTTAGACTACCTTACTACTGTAGTATTATTTGTAACACTTTGAAACGGAATGTCACCTTCATACTGCTGTCACTCAGCTACAATGTTGTACAAAGTTAGAAGTGATGTCTGGGTGAATGAATAGAAACCATCCATTATGTTATAGTTACAACACACCAAGACGAGTTGTTTGGGCAGTAAGAGCACGGTTTACCGCCACCGAAATTGTCGAGTACCTGAACAATCATCAAATTCACATCAACAATGATTGACTGTTACCCGTGTTGATGCAGAGCGTAACGTATTTATGGCGTATTCCAGAGGTCAGCTTGTGGCGGATCATATTGTGTACTGTATTCAAGTTGGTGAATACAACCAGGTGTTTCTCACGGTCTCATAATATTAATGTCACGGTTTGTTTGATACCAAATTCTTTTCAAACATGATCCGTCGTTGCAATCCATTGTTAGTAATAATGCATTTAAGTATTAAATGTGACATTAAAATGAAGGCCACAATGCATAAAGGCCCTGCTGTAAACAACTAATGGCGATACACACTATTCAAAAACAGAAACGCACAGGTTGCATGTTGTTCACTTAACCTGACGACAACAAAAAAATCGGCATATGAATTGGATATATGTTATTGGTAAATGTTGGTGGCCTGATATTCGACAAACGGTGATTCAAAACGCAGCCTATGTCGATTTGCAATGTCTTAAACGGCAGTGTTTTCACACTTGTTCAAAAATGTCCTAGGGGAAAACAGTAAAGCAAAATGCACGTGCAAGTTATGGCATTCGTATCTCGTGGTAGTGGCTATAAAAAAAGGCAAGCATAAGCCAATAATTTGTCATTCAAATGTCAACATTTTTCAAGTTCGAAAATGCCGAGACTCAGTGCTGCCGATCGGATATCGCCATTGGAAGTATCCAACGGAGACGGAGCTACGGAGACTGTCAGGAACCATCTTCGCGAGGCTGGAAACCGACCCAGAAAACCAGTTATCGTCCCTGTTTTGCAACAGATCTATCGACAGCGACGCTTGTGTTGGTGCCATACTTTACACCCTTGGAATTTGAGAAACTGGAGATGAGTGTGGTTTAGCGACGAATCACGATTTCTTCTTCACCGGCGAGATGGAAGAGAACGTGATTTTCGTTGTCGAAATGAGCGTTTTGCCCCACATTGTGTACGTGAATTCGACAATTTCGGTGGCGGTAGTGTCATGGTGCGGTGGGGCCATATACTACACCACGAGATCTGACTTGGTTGTGGTTCAAGGAAAATTGACAGCAAATCGCTACATGAAACAAATTCTTCAACCTCACCTTCTTCAAATCATTGACCGCCAGATGGAGCTGTTTCAACAGGACAACGCTCGACCGCGCACAGCTCGTGTCGCGGTAGAATACCTTCATAATGCCAACATCAACGATTTGCCCTGGCTGTCGAGATCTCAAGATCTCAACCCAATAGAACACCTCTGGGATGAACTCGATCGACGTGTACGTCAACGTCAAAACACGCCGCAGTCACTCCCACAATTGACCAATGCGTTACAAGCAGAATGGCGCAGAATTCCGCAGGACAGAATATTATTAATTCGTACACTTATCCAGTCAGTGCCGAGGAGATGCAGAGCTGTGATTGCTGCCCGGGGAGTTCAGCGCAACCTTGTGGTCTTATGTGACATGACAATGAACAGTCTTCAATGCCTCTGTACATCAACATGTGACTATCGAGCTCCAAAAATTCATATTTTTATCTATGATAATAAATTAAATATATGTACTTTATTAGGTACAATAAATTTACTAAAAATCTACCTGTGGTTTTTTTTGAAGAGTGTAGTTTAAATTTTGAGTTTTCGAAATATTTTCATTTTTTCTTCCTTAGTATTTATCCATGAAAACAGCATGTTGAATTTTGGAAATGCCTTTGACCGAGACTGGCCACAGCATGGAGAGGTTCTGGACAAATTGGTTTCTAGAATTAAAATGGGACGTGTTGAATTATATTGAACTTGATTTAGCTCTGTTAAGTAAATGTTGGACTAAATAAAGTTCATATACTTGATTTCACTCTTTTTTACAATGAGAGGGAAAAATATATCAAAGACTGAACGAATCTGGTTACCAGCTTGTTATCATGCCACGAAACTGTTCTCTAGCTAATAACTGTTCCTTGATGACGGCATGATTCGTAGCTAGGTTACAATGCGTGTTTCATACATCTATTCACGTTTGGATTTCGGTTTAGAATGTCTCCAGATCCCAACCCATGTTTATCGTAATGTGTGACAAAATGGCTTGGTTGATTGTGAGGTTCATAGGATGTTTCTCACTGTCAGTCACTGGTTTGCCTCGCCCAGGCTCCATTATTTACGGGACCACATGGAGGGTGATGTGGAAAAAATATGTTAGATTATTTCTTAAATATAGTAGCCTGGTGTACATGTCTTATTTCCTGACGTTATTTATGTTGATATTAAATGTGCACTAACATTTTCCCCCAATAATGTTATGAACCTATATAATATATTTCATCTTTGGATTAACAATATAATCTTATTTAATATAGTTCAAGAACATTGTTGTTTTCGCTGCAGCCAGGGGAAAAAGGAGACAACAGCATTCCAGGAGATACACACGGAAATGTTGGATGTATTGAGGAGTACACCAAATACACCAGGGGCTGTGAATGATGCAAACGTAAGTGCGGAAACTGTTGTTAAATACCATGAGCTACTGGATTTGTATCTGCACTCAGCCACTGACCGTTAAGTGGGTTGGGGTGTTCCCGGCGTACCACTTTTTGTATTCAATGTTATGCATGATACTGTTATACTATTATGGTTACCACAAGCATTTATCTGTCTCAGAATGAATATTAAAATCTGTTTCCACCAAACACCTACAATTTCATTATTGTTAGAATACTGATAAAACGTTATCGACAATGGAATATTGTCTCTTCAGTTGGATGTATCTATACTTTATTTATACTCGACCAAATTAAAAACTTCACTTCCTAAATTTTTACATTTTGACCAGTTATCATTGTGGGCCCTTATTGTGTATTTAAACAGTAATGGCCACGTATTGTCTTCAGATAACACCCGTTTTTGTGCAGGTGAATCGATCAAAATCATGTGCACAGCACTATAGTGGCAAAAGTGGTTTTTCACGTGCAACTGGTCACGTGGCCATAATACCGCACGTGTTTTCAGCCATACTTGTTAGCAGTCATTAACCAACGGCTACATCAACCAGAAATGAACTGTTTAGGGGTAGACTGAGTTCGCAAACTGTTCGAAACCGTCTGAGAACTGCTCACCTTCAATCACGACGGCCATACTGCGGGCCGATTCTGACTCAATTACACAGACGTCAACGTCAGTTGTGGGCACAGCAACACTTACGATGGACTCAGAGGCATTGGAATCAAGTCGTCTTCAGTGATGACTCCCGATTTAATCTTCGATTTGCTGATGGTAGGGCGAGGGTATGGAGGCGCCGTCATGAAAGTTACGCCCAGTGTTGTGTACAGGAAGTTGACAGATTTCGAGGCGGAAGTGTCATGGTGTGGGGTGCTTTCTGTGGCAATGCACGTTCCAGGCTTCTTGTCATCCGTGGCAACCTCAACGCTGCTGCTTACCGCGACCAGGTACTGGCACCAGAACTTCTGCCTTTTATGGCAGCACATGGACCCGCTTTGATCTTCCAACACGACAATGCCAGACCCCACACAGCAATTTTGACAAGGAATTTCCTTCAGAATGCGGGAGTCAACGTCATGGACTGGCCGTAAAGGTATCCCGACCTCAATCCCATCAAACACGTCTGGGATGCTCTTGGCAGAAGTCTTCGCAATCTCCAGAACCAACCACAGAATTTGCAATATCTTGGCACCATTTTGCAGCAACAATCGCGTCGTCTTCCCAATCATGAGTTCACAAGCATCACAAGGTCCATGCGGAGGCGTTGTGTGGCAGTTGTCAACGCATACACGCTACTGAACTTGTGTGCCATCAGATTCTCGTGCGTGGGACTTATGATTTAAACTGTTGATGTTATTACCGAATACCGTAGGTGCTTTGAACAAATTATGGTTACCACCGTTAATTAAAATCCTTCTTTGGACATTAATGATTGAAAATTACCTTCTCTGATACATTTGTCCGTTGTATATCATATATGAGATTGCTTTAAACATGTGAAGTTTTTAATTTGACTCAGTATATATTTTAAATACCTGCTTTTAGTTTTTTTCAGAATTTGTTTTATGTTTCAGAAAAGTGGATCAAGGCAATGCCGAAGAAAGAAGATTCTGACAATCAATACTTTCGAAAGTTTTAAAAGTTTTCTAAAAATATTAAAATCTCCACAGAACCGAGACTTGAAGATCTTTGTTGACTGAATGTTGAAGACAAGGCATGGATTACCATGTCGGTCATTGGTATTGTGTTTTCTGCAGTACATGCCTAAAGGGTGTACAGTCCCTGACTATTTGTCACAATCATTTGTATCTGGTTAAGGGTGAGTGGGCGTTGTATGTTCTGAACATTGGCAGAGAAACACTGAGTTTTTCCAACACCCTGGTTCGTTTCCAAAATATTTTGGAAAACATTGTAACCAAATATTCACAGAAAACGATCTCTTAAACGTTTCCGGAACCATACAAATTCACGTGAATAAAACGTTTCCAAAAGCATTTCTGGAATATTTTACAGAAACATTTTAGAAACGTATAATCAAACGTTCAGAGAAAATGTTTCTTAATTGTTTCTGGAACCATACAAATTCACGTGAATAAAACGTTTTCAAAAGCATTTCTGAAATATTTTACAAAAACATTTTTGAAACGTTATGAGAAATGTTTCTAAAGAATACATTTTTTATAACATTTCCATAACGTTTCGTAAAATGTTTTAGGGATGTTTTTATAACATTTTCGTGTCAGCTGGGTAATAGCTAACCAGGAACATCTTGACTTAAATTATACCGCAAAAGAAATAGCTAAATCCGCGGGTAGAGCGCTCGGCGCTATAATTAGCAAATTTAAAGTAATGGGTGGAATGCCGTTCGAGGTTTTCATTACATTGTACGATAATCTGGTTTAACCGGTGTTATCCTATGGTTCTGCTATTTGGGGTAATCGTGAGTTTGGATGTATTAACGCTGTCCAAAATAAAGCGTGTCGTTTCTACTTGGGAGTTGGTCTCAAGACCCCTAACTTGGCGACTCGCGCAGAAATGGGGTGGCTATCACCTCTAAAGAAACAAAGAATCGATATCTCATGTTTTTGGTCAAAATTGAATAATGCACCCCCCAAACGTTTGATTTGCCTCATTAAAACCTGGTCAAGAAAATTCAGTAAATCCTGGGATAACACTGTGCTAAACATGCTTAATAGTTTACAGCTTCTTGGTTTAGATGTTTATCATGTCTCACCGAGAGATTTACAGATTATTAAAGAAAAAACTGATTAGTATTGATGGTGAAAGGTGGCATAGTGCCTTATGGAACGATTCTGGTCAGCCTAACGGTAATAAACTCCGAGCATTTCGATTATTTAAGAACACGCTTCATACTTCCTTTTATGTCCACAATAACTGGAACAGGTCAAACCGTAGCTGTTAACCTAAACTTCGTTGTGGCACTCTTCCGTTAGAAGTTGAAATTGGGCGATTCTCTAGCCCTATAACACCTCTGTCAGAACGTACCTGTAAGTTTTGTAACTTAGATAGAGTTGAGGACGAAACGCACGTTTTAGTTACTTGTGACCTTTAGACCTAAGATATAACATATTCCATCAAGCGTCTTTAATTAACCCATTGTTTGTGGCTATGACCCCTACTGACCAGCTCGCCTTCTTAATGCAGTGCGATGAATTATCGGCAAGCCTTGCCGCTTAAGTGAACCGGATGTTTCAGCGTAGAAAGCATTTTACAATAACTAGTAATATGCCAAAGGCCCGGGCGCACGCTGTCTGTCTCGCATTGCTATGACTGTTGCACATGTAGTTGTATCTATCCATCTATTTTATTTACCTATATCTATCCAATCATTTACTTAATGCGGGATACATGTCGCGCGCCCGTGCCTCTTACACGTTTTACATCGTTTATTTTAGATGTATTTTTTGGTAACATTTGTGTTTTTTAGCACACTGTGTGCTTTTATTTGTACTTATGAGATATTTGGTGTCCCATAGGCCATATCGGCCGGATGATATACAACAATTGTTTTTAACTGTTTGTCCTTATGTATGTATATCATGCGACACCTCAATAAAATATTTTCTTCTTCTTTTCTTCTGCTAACCTACCTTAGACGACCGGAAGATATTACTAAGCTTCAAACTAGGCCTACCTGGGACAGCTCGGACAATGTATACAATGATGGGTCCAAAGTGTTTGCAAACGTGGCATGATCAATACAGATGTAGCTATTAACCCAACTACCAACCTACCTGACGATCGATCACTCACCATGCACTGGCGTTAGGCCTAGGTCGTTACCGGGGTTACAGAATCAGCAGTATCGACGCAATTCTCTTCTTCAATAACTTTGATCACCGCCTGTCGGAAGACAAGTGGTTTTTATTTCAAAGGTTACTGTGGTTTATTACAAATATTTAGTCCTATGTGATGTCATGTTCGTTTTTCTATCAAATGTTTCCCCTTGTCATTTTTATGATTCAAAAACTATTAAATGCTAAAATATCAAAATAAGAAAAACATGTAAGCCTTCAACATCCCCACTGTAACTATCTCTACATAATTTTCAATTCTTCGTTTTTAAACACCTTTAAACTCTTTTCACACTTGGTAATTGCACGTGTATTATTTGTCTTTAGTTGGACAACGTAAAGAAAAAATCATATTGAATGTTCAATTTTGCTTTGTTTCAGATCATTAACGCAACACATGTTTGCAGGAAACACTGTAGACTATTTGCAATCTTTTGTTTGCTTGATTGTTTGTTTCTTTGTTGTTCAACGCCGCACTCAGGAATATGACGTCGGTCTGTAAATAATCGAGTCTGGGCCAGACAATCCAGTGATCGACATCATGAGCATCGGTCCACGCAACTGGGATCGATGACATGCATCAACCAAGCCAGCGATCCTGACCACCCGATCACGTTAGCCGTCCCTTACGACAAACATAGTCGCATTTTACGGCAAACATCTTTTAACCATCTTTTAACCCCCCACCTTCCGCTCTCTGGGCGGACGCTCTACTACTAGAACACGTATTGTCATCAAAGGCTCCCATCCCTCCCAGGTAAGTGTGATCTTGTTCAAGAACTACTTCTCATTTCTTACTTTTTAACTCTGTACGTTGATGGTGTGAGTAGTAGAAAATGAATACCTATCCCGCCTGCCACAGGCGCTCTATGAATAATCAAGTGCCTAGTGTTATGCTAATAGACATGCATGACGTCACAATGAGAACGGAATCATTATGCATGAATGTTAGGAATGTGAAGAGTGCAGCCTTTCTTAAAATGTCTTTGCCGAGGAATTCTTTATGAATGCCAGCTATATAAGCACTTTAGGTCTGTTTTTTTCATACACTTCCTGCAAGTGAAATTTTGTTGTCACCAGATACAGGAATCCGTCTTATACTTGTGCCAGCAGAATCTAAGGGCACAGACAATGAACACATGAAAGTAATTTACAAAATCATAGGATTGCAATCTGTGCATGAGTCAACAGTTTCATACACATTCATATTTGTCAAAACCGCATGATTTAATTATTGACAAATAGGATTCGGAATGAATGCTATGCCTGTGTCAACCTCTATTAGGTGGATAGTCAATCACCACATGATTTATCTACAAAGTCCTTGGATTGAGGTACTAATTCATATACTAACAATTTATTATACCACTGATAACCAGTACATGTTTATTTACATAATCCCGGAATGTGAGCACGTTTCAAGCACAAAGTCAGTCATCACATGCTATTCTCTTATACTCCTAGGGGATATTTGTTCCAAATAATCAATCAAAGCTCCGTTTTACTAAAATAGATGTAACTCGCAAAACAAAAAATGCGACCTTTTCTTGCAAACAACATTGAATTGTCCAAAATTAAAGTGAGCCCCGATTGTGTTTGTCAAAATAATTGAGTTTGAAAAGAAAATGATGATCTTAAACCAAAATTCAGCCTCACTTAAAGGAGGTTTATTTGCTTTATATATTTCGTATAGAAGATTCACAGTAAGATTTCAGTAAGAAATGATCTGAGAAGCTAAAGAATACTCTTAAAATAGCATACGCGGTTCCAGACTAGTGATTGACCTGAATGTGTCGAGTTGCACGAGAATCATTTGAGTATGGATTCTGGGAGAAAGATCTGTTGCATAAAACCGATTAATCTTCTGAAATATATTGTTTGTTGTTTATTTCTTTCTTTGTTTGTTGTTAAACGCCACATTCAGCTATATTCCAGCTATATGACGGCGGTCTGTAAATAATCGAGTCTGGACCAGACAATCCATTGATTGACAACATGAACATCGATCGACGCAATTGGGATACGATGACATGCATCAACCAAGTCAGTGAGCCTGACCCCCCGATCTTGATAGTCGCCACTTACGACAAGCACAGTCGCCTTTTACGGCAAGTAAGGGTTGCTGAAGACCTATTATACCCCGGATCTTCACGGGTCTAAAACATATTGAACGGGTCTGGTAATGAATCAATGTTTTGTGCACCTTTACTACCTGGTAGTGTATCAGATAAGTCATTTGCAACAGTTTCATCCTCATGTTCTTGTGTCAAAAGCTTTGTTGACAAAACCTTCCTGAATTCAGAAAACATGGTGGGGTAATGGTAAAACCACACTTTATATGGAGCAACTCATATCTTGAATTTTAAACGATTTATTTCATCTTCTACGACAAGGGCAAAAAAAGAAATATCTATAAATGAATGGAGTGAATGAACAAAAAGGCCAAGCTTATATACAATAACGACACTCATCATTAAGTGGCCCTACATGAAACTGGGAATTTGAAAATAACGAGCACAGAGGTTGTTTGAATGAAAACAATGTTTTGTTTCGCCAATCAAGTATTCTCTTGGGTTCTGATATTATTCATTACCTCAATTCCAACGTCATGTGACGGAATCTCTTCACACAGATACCCGTGAAGATCGGGGGTAGAATAGGTCTTCAGCAACCCATGCTTGACGTTAATGGCGACTAATGGGATCGGGTGGTCAGGCTCGCTAACTTGGTTGATGCATGTCATCGTATCCCATTTGCGTTGGTCGATGCTCGTACAAGGGGCACGGGTGGCCCAGACGTCTAAGGCGCCGCAATTCGCAGTGCAGAGTTGCGTCCCTTGAGCACTACAGAAACCTATCATTTTGGGTTCGAATCCCGGTTCGCACCGATTATGTTTCTCGGTTTGTCAGCACCATACCCGTGCTCATGGGTTTCATGGGTCTCAGACCTGCATCATTTTGGTCTTTCCTTCCTCATTAAGCTGACACGCCGTGATGTAACTGGAATACTGTTAAAAGCGGAGCTAAACCCAACTCACTCACTCACTCACTCACTAAGGCTTTACAGGACTCTTGTTTATTGTTTATATTCGCTACTATATAAACAAATAAATTTCAATGTGCTCGGAAGGGACGCAACCGCAAAAAGTACCAGAATTTGTTATCCCAAGTGAAAGTATTATCCCAAATATGATATGTGTTATGAAAAAAAGATTGCCTCAATAATTATACAACAAAAATTCAAACTCTTCTCAACTAGTTATTTACAATAAATGCACAAAATAGCCACACTAAATGACATTGTTAAGCGAATGCAGTTTGTGCTGCAATCCGATTGACGGAAAAACGTTGTTAAATGAATGTATTTTCCCAGATTTGGGAAACATGAAAAATAACATGGAAACAAGAACACCTGGTATCATCACTACTGGATAGTGATTCATAAACACATGATCATGAAATAGTCCGAATTGTACAATCGACTCTGCTTTATACAGAAATTTCTTTTAGATTTTGAAAGGGTCTTGTCATTATTGTTACAGTTCGAGGGACAAAATAAGCTTCATGAATTTATGTTTTGAATTATTTATTAACTGACAGTATTTCAAGTATTATGAAGTTATACTTATGTTCCATTTAGGTTGAGTAAGAGTTTGTTGGTATTACTCCCTAATAGAAAAGGTTTATTTCCTAAATGAATAATGTTATGATTAAATTATCTAACGTCTAACAGGAAATTACCTGCTAACCAGAATCGAGGGTGTTTGACTCACGTATGAATGAAACCAGGATGTTACTCGCCAAGTAATCTCAAACGTAATAAGATTTCAATCAATGACCTATGTTCGCATTTGTTCACCATAATAGCTCTTATAGCTTGGATATTGCGGCTTAAACAACAGTCACTCATTCAACCTTCTCTATGTGGGTTACAATGTACATGTATTAGATCTGAAACAGTGAGTCACCCTGTCTTATCCTGGCTGAGACTATGAGGATTGGCGTGCAGCAAAGTTTCAATGGCCGGACATTCTTCGACAAACAATTATTGTAGAATCATTGCAAACGTATAAGAAATTTAGAAGAATTTACCACTGACTCAAACGACTACATCTGAAATTATTATCTTTGTCTGAGAAATGAAATATACAAATAGGAAGTCAGTCAACATTCATCAACCTAAATAATCGCAATTGCAATGGTTAAAGGTATGCCAAGATAGAAATCAGTATTTAGAATTATTCTTAGCGGCGACTGGACAACTTAAATAAGGCAACTGCAAGTCTAAACTACTTCTATTTTTTCCATATGACATCAAATGGCCAGTTTTTGTACTGATTTGGGTCTAATTTCTGACCCCCGATACTTGGTGCATATGCAGAATACTGCAATCCTAATAACAAATCTACCAGGTTTTTCCCATTAATGTCTGTTCTCATAAGTACCCATTCCATCAGAATTGCAGGAACTTCTATCTCTTTGAAAAACCTTTTTGAACCGCTGAGAACAAAATATTCAAACTCTTGTATGTCCATTTTTAAAACGGCCTTTTTGAATGGCAGGTAGGGTAATGTATCATCTAGAGTGATAGTATACGAGTCAGCTGATTCCTCACAGGGGGATTTAGAAGAAGACCCAGACGATGCCACAACGCTTGTCCCTCCAACGTTGCCAACTTCACGCATGAAATTCACGAAGGAGTGGTTTCCTCCAAGTGGATTGAATATGATGGTCATCCTGTCTGTGAAGCCACCTTTCTGAATAGACTTACACAGTCTCTGGACATTCTCTATGAGCGGATCCACAGATACCACCTTCCTCCCGAACTTGGCCACAGACAGGGAGAAGGCGCCAACATGAGATCCTAGATCCATGAAGCCAAGTTCAGGGTCTTTTTTTAATTCTGACAAAACGAGGTTGATGTTTCCAGGTTCCCACGCTCCCTTCTGTTTTAGGTCCTTAGACACCCACTTATCAACCACGATGTCGTGTATATGGATCGGTGTCTCTCCAGACGGTGTCTTCAGAGGAACACAGTCAACGTGGACAGTCCAAGTGCAGAACTCGTGAAGCTGCTGCATCTGTCTTCCGTTGAATCTGTACACTAAGGTTTTACCAGGACTGGGGCTTGCTAGAGTCTGGCTACTATCAGCCTGAAACCGTATTTTATCATTTACATTTCCTGGGGTTTTATCAGCACTGGCAGCAGACATGGAAGAGACAGCAATGCTGTCATCAGCCAATCTGTATGAGAAGTGAGGCAGGACCACATGTTCAAAGACCAGCATGCAGAAGGCACCAGCACCCATGAAAACCATCAGCGACGATTGACGGAAATTTACCATTATGGCTGGGGTTGACAGGTGGCAAGAGGTAAATCTGAAATAGGAAGGAATATGAGAAACATTCAGTTACATTACAGGCTGTTTCTTACTGTAGATGCGAACTGACCAGACGGCACCAAAACTGTACCCAAAAGGACCAATATGTCATGAATGTCTTTCAGAGTGTGTTAAGCCAGTGCACGATATTGACATAGGCAGAATGCTGTCATTCAAAGTCCGACTGCCCAATGTGAAAAGTTTGTAAACGTAACGGATCACTTAATTCCTTGATCCAGAGGAAAGTTGTATCTAAATGTAGTTACCATACTATAGGTTCCATCCCTATTCCAAAGGGTCAGGACAATTTCTCAAAAATGAAAGCAAAAGCCATCTGAAGTTTACTGAGAAAACAATGTGCGAAATGCTGACTTCTTGTTTTAACACTGATGTGAAATGGGGGGTTAAGACATTTAGGCAATAAGTTGGAATTCCAATGGACACCATTTGTGCTCCCCTTCTGACTGATCTGTTTCTTTATTTAATATAAATCGGAATTTATGCTTGTATTGTCAAAATCAAAACAAGGCAATTTGACGTTTAACTTAAGCTTCAGGAATGTCGATGATCTGATATCGTTCAAGAATGGTAAAAAAACAATTCCTTTCCACTGATTTATCCCGTCCCAGTAAGAAATAAAAAGGGTGAGTGAAACCATCTCATCTATATCCTATTTAGATCTGTGCAAAATCTCTCCACAATATTGTATGACAAAACAGAACAGTTTAAGGGAGTTTTTAAGTTTTACGACCACACCATGTCTACCGGTGAGTGATCTGGAGTCAGTATTTAAGCCGCACCTATAGATACATCTGAATCAATATTAAGTCACCTGCCAGCGCGCACTACTGCCTGCGTAGCTAGGGAAAACCACCTTTGAAGAGTTTGTAGAGCACAAAAGGCTCATGGATGCATGGCGT
The DNA here is from genome assembly GCF_022045235.1 of Haliotis cracherodii. NCBI lineage: Eukaryota > Metazoa > Mollusca > Gastropoda > Lepetellida > Haliotidae > Haliotis > Haliotis cracherodii. Next base: position 24,397,576 of record NW_027266273.1, read on the forward strand.
GCAGCCCGGCAACCAAAGGAGCTAGCATGAGGTAATGGCAGTTTACACTGACATGGAAGTTCATTAGTCAATATTGATATATCCAGGGCGGATACAGAAGCCCTGCTATATAAAGTTGTCCACGATTTGTCAACACTGACCTTTTTATCTAGTGTTTACAAGCAGCATCCTGTCGGTCTTTCTAAAAACTTTGTTTGTCTGTTTGTTGTTTAACGCCGCACTCAGCTATATGGCGGCGATCTGTAAATAATCGAGCCTAGACCAGACAATCCAGTGATTGACATCCTGACCATCGATCTACGCAATTGGGATACGATGACATGCTCCAACCAAGTCAGCGGGCCTGACCACTCGATCACGTTAGTCGCCTCTTACGACAAGCATAGTCGCCTTTTACGGCAAGCATGGGTTGCTGAAGACCTAGTCTAACCCGGATCTTCACGGGTCTTAGTTGCTGTGAGATAATTGAAATACGGCATGGCCGACTTTATTTAGAAAATGATTTTGTCCTGTTCACGTATTGTCCAGCGAAATGGGTGAATAACTACACCCAGGGACATAACACGTCACATGCCATCCCTGATATCTGGACAGACCCGTGAAGATCCGGGGTAGAATAGGCCTTCAGCAACGCATGCTTGCTGTCATAGGCGACTAACGGGATCGGGTGGTCAGGCTCGCTGACTTGGTTGATGCATGTCGTCGATCCCAATTGCGTAGATCGATGCTCATGATATTAATCACTGGATTGTCTGGTCCAGAGTCGATTATTTACAGATCGCCGTTATAGAGCTGGAATAGTGCTGAGTGCGGCGTTAACAACAATGTCTCTCTCTCTCTCTCTCTCTCTCTCTCTCTCTCTCTGATATCTGGACAGTGAACGGTAAGGGGTTAAATACCTTGTTTACCGATCAGCAGCAAACTTACACTGTTCACTAAACATGGTCAAATAGAAAATCTGTACCTGAAAGAACCTAGCGCTGAACCAGGAAACAACCAACAAGTACCATACAATCAACAAATGTATAACAAAATTAACAAAGTTTGTAAAGCAATACAAACTACTGCACAGCAATTGTAATGGCAGTACACAATAGAGTCCTAGTAAAATATTCAATGACAGTATATAATATAATGAAAGTGGTGAGTATCAAATACACAAATACAGTGGTGATAGCAAAAGTCAGTAAAAATATTTATTCACCCAGCAACGACAGTGGTCAAGCTTCCGAGATGGGCTTGGCAGGAATTATTAGAGATCCTCACATGAAAGCTGTTTCCAAAGCGATGAAATGCGTGAGAGATACGAAAACACGCTATTTTCCCCTTTCATGGTCTAACCAGCTACTAGAAAGTTCCACATACTTCCCTCATAACACAGAACATTACAGAAATTTCCATAACGTACTGTCATCGTCCGCGGTTTAAAGGGACGGAAGTTTTCATGCCAAGCTCCTCACAGCGATAGCCCGTTTGCGAAGCTCTCTATACTATCGCTGCCGCCAGTCAAAGCTGCCCACTATGAAAGGTGACCACAACCATGCTTGGAGTTGAACTCGCAGGTGAATGACCATTATGTATACAAACAAGTGATTACTGCTGTGACGCCGAATACTCAAGCTTCATTATTTTCTTTGTTTGTCAATTTGAATTTCTATTTCATTCCAACTATCATGTAATTGATATAGTTAAGTATTTACTCTGTATCTTTTTCAGTTCATTGAATCGAAAATCGATGCGCAAACTGTTTGATTCCTCGACATTCCATTGTAATAAAAGTAGTCCGCCTTAGTGGGCGTGGCTGTTTTTTTTTACATTCATTCGGAAATGAATGCAACAACACGTGACCAACTCAGCTAATCAGAAATCAGGGGGCACGGGTGGCCCAGTCGTCTAAGGCACCGCGATTCGCTGTGCAGAGTTGCGTCCCTTGGGCACACCAGAAACCTATGATTGTGGGTTCGAATCCCGGTTCGCCCCAATTATGTTTCTAGATTTGTCAGCACCATACCAGTGCTCGTGGGTTTCACCGAAGTGGTAAACGTCTGAGACCTGCATGACTTCGGGCTTTCCTCCCACATTAAGCTGACACGCCGTGATATATTTGGAATAATGTTAAAAGCGGCGTTAAACCCAACTCACTCACTCATTAATCAGAAATCAGGAATTACAATGAATACGATAATTTTAGGGCTAAGATCGTTTCGAAAATCTAGGCCCTGGATCCCCCAAACTGGATGAAAAGGAGCTCAGAAGCCAGGTTGACATCCGAATCAGATCGAGCCATTGGGTGAGTGATCCTTGGTAGGTCTTCAAACCTTTTTCTGACAATTGCTAGTCAGGAGTTAGGTGAACTACTTTCTGGGGAAAGTTAAAAAAAAGTTAATCAAAAGTGTTAAATCATTCGCGGAACAGCTGTTTAACCTAGCTGAAGAACCTTTTGCAGGAGTAGGGCATAATGGCCATGGACAAGCCATTAAACGTCAGTTAGTTCTATGTAAAACTGAAGGTAATATGAGAGATCCCTCCAAACCTTGCCACAGCCGTAACCTGTGAAATGCATGAACGCAACTTAAGAACAAGGTCCAATTTAAGAATAGGGAAACCTAAAGCAAATAGACATGTGCCAAATTCGTTTAGAACAGAGCAACCAATGGAGGTAGACCATGCCCGTTCTCAGACATGTTACGATTGTAACACATGGATAGGAATTGCAGAACCCATATAGACCCAGTATAAATGCAATTCAGACTGAAAGGGGCGGTGCCAACATTCAGTTGTGCTGGATATGCAGGCAACCAGGACATTTCAAGCGAAATCGTCCAAACAGGAGACAACACACAAAATACGCTAAAGAGTGAGTGAGTTTATATATCCATGTGTTTTGAAATGCTATTATCCTTGTTTAATAAAATCTTATTATCTGGTACTTATCCAGAGGAGTGGACTTTCTTTCTTTGCATAAAAGGGTAATGTAAATGACCCTAGCAATTACAGACCTATTACTCTTTTAGAAATATCTGGCAAAATCTTTTCTAAAATATATGTACTAGACTCACCAACTGGGCAACTGATGGAAATGTTATTATCCCTGAACAAGCAGGATTTAGAAAGGGGTTTCAAACTGTGGATAATATATTTATACTTCGAACTATTATTGATAAATATCTAAGATTACATAAAGGTAGACTATACTGTGCCTTTATTGATTTGAAAGCAGCCTTTGACTCTGTGTGACATAGTGCCCTGATGTACAAATTTTGGACTGGTAATATTAAAGGTTCTGTTGTTAGATTACTTAAAAATATGTATGAAAATGTGAAATGATGCGTGTCTCTGAATTCTGGATTTACTAAATTCTTTGACTGTTCATTTGGAGTTAGACAGGGTTGCCAGTTGTCACCATTTTTATTTTCATTCTTTATCAATGACATTGTAGATTTTTTGCAACAAGATAAGCAATGGTGTATTAGTATAGGTACTCTACAGTTATTTATGCTGCTTTTTGCAGATGACATTGTAGTAATAGATAGTACAGTTATTGGTCTTCAAAGGAGATTAAATAAACTTTCCCAATATTGTGATAAATGGCAGCTGCAAATAAATAATGTCAAGAGCAAGGTAATTGTCTTTCGCAAAGGCAGTCGATTAAAGAAATATGAATTATTTTCTCTAAATACATGTCCGCTTGAAATTGTTTCAGTGTATAACTATTTAGGTGTACATCTTTCAAGCTCTGGTTCATGGTTTAATACACAGAAAACTCTAACACTCAAGGCCAATAAAGTTTTTCAGTCACTAAAAACAAGCATCATCGATTTTCAGAAGTTACTTTTACATGTTTTGACTCATTGATTTGATGTCAAGCTTCTACAAATCGTGTTATATGGCAGTCTGGGGGGTTCATCCTTCACCTGATATTAATACATTCTATGACAATTTCTATAAACAGCTTTTACATTTAAGACGGAGTACACCTAATATGGTTGCAAGGGGGGAGATAGGTCGTTATTCACTTAAAGTAAATCAATACATGAAAATTATTAAATATTGGACTAGATTGTTATTTCAAACTGATAATCCTATTTTGAAAAATGTCTATGAATATCAAGTGTCCTTGGCGGATAAAGGTATTGAATGTTGGGCTTTTCATGTAAAACAATTATTATCATCGTATGGTTTTGGTTCTGTCTGGTGTAATGAAGATGTTCCAAATGTAAATAATGTAGATACAGATCAGCAAACTTGGTTAAGTAAATTAAAAACATTTTCCAAACTTACAATGTATTCACAAATTAAACCATGCATTGTATTAGAAAGATATTTAACATCAATACCTCTTAGAGTATATCACTTTGCTCTTAGTTCTTTCCTTTGTTCTAGCCATAACCTAATGCTTGAAGAAGGAAGAAAAATTGGTCTTTCTAGAGATGAACGCTTACGTCCATTTTGTGTAGTCCGTGTAATTGAAACTGAGTATCATTTCTGCATTTAATGTCAATTTTACTCAGATCTGAGAAATAGTCTTATACCTAAGTATTACCATTCACAACCTTCATTTGAGAAATGTTGCACTCTTATGTCTTGCCAAAATGAACATGTGATTAATAAATTAGCTAAATATATTTTTCTTTCTTTTAAGAAACGACAACAGTTTTTTAAATGTATGCAATAATTCAATTGTTTCACTATGTATATCACTTATATTATCTGGCGCCTGCTATTGTTGTAATCCACTGTATCAATATTGTATAATGGGCCGGTGGCCTCTTTACTGAAATAAACTCACTCACAAAATACGCTAAAAGACAAGATTTAAACTGATTAAACCGCCTTTCTCAGGTCGAAGCCGCTGAGAATGAGAAACGTAAGCCAACCTACACAATTAATTTAGCAGGTTGACCACATTTATGTGCAGTTAAAATAGGTAAACAAAGAACGACCTTTCGGTCGTGCGTAGCCGGGTTTAACAGACAATAACCAAGAAAATGATACGTATCATTTCACCTTGTTAATAGTAATGCCCTTGAGGTTGACGGTTGGGTGGACATTGCTTTTAAAATACTGTAAAACAGGAATTTAATGCGACACGCTTGTAAAGGACACTGATGGGATCATTCGTGGCTGGCGCAAATCTGGGCTGCTTGACAGGATGTGAACTGACCTTTACTCAACTTCACTTTGTGTAGGTGACTTTGTTATTTTGTTTATTTATCTATTACCTTTGTGACTGTTTGTTGTCACTGGCTGCTATCAACTTGTAATGATCTGATATAATTGTTTTTGAAGTAATACAAGTAAATAATACTGAATTGATTTATTTCGTTTGTTGATTGTTTCCTCATTTTGATGGTACAAAATTACTGCGCATAAAATGAATACCACCTTCCGTCACTCGCATTTTTCACATTGATATTCTGCTCGCATTAATTTCCTGTTTTACAGTAGTTCACTACAGACAATACATGGTGATATACTTTACTACAGACACTACATGGTGATATACTGCACTACAGACACTACATGGTGATATGCTGCACTACAGACACTACATGGTGATATACTTTACTACAGACACTACATGGTGATATACTGCACTATATCTTCGATCCCCGGGAGCATCATACCAAAAGACGTTAAAAGATGGTACTTGTTGTTACCTTGTATGGCGTTCGGCATTAAGGGGCATTAAGTAGTCATTTGACCCACATGTTAAGACTAAAGAGTTGAAAGAGCAAGGGACATTTGGTTATTTCAAATATGGTAAACTATTTGTGAAAGATCAAATACTCCGAAATGGGAATGATAATCCCAGTTACATCAATACCTCTTGACATCCCTCTGATAGTATCAGAAATACTAATAGTGATACCTCCGAAAGAAGGCCTTCTCGTAGCAGAGACAAAAGACGTGGGAAATAGAGGTGTGGCCTCATCCAGATCACTGTTACTATAATATAAATTGCCAATGCAAGAGGATAACCAGCTTAGATTTTCTGCCGAAACAGATTCCACTTGGCGTAAAGGGCAAATCGATGCGGAAATTTTATGTATGGGCCACTGAAAATCAGTGATGACACCAGGTGTTCGCGAAAACGGTAAGCATGTCCTGCCCTAAAAGTTAGCACCAGCCATTCACACAATTTGCATAAAACAACACTTTCTTCTGTTTTGGAACGAATGTGGTCTCATTACTAAAATAGAAGACAGTAACTTTATGTGTTATTTAAGGCAATATGACAATAGGATTATAAATGTTTTACAATTAAAGCACCCCGAATACATTCACATGGCATACACTCCGGGGAATTACCCTTCTAATACAGAACTCTCTCTCTCTAAATATGTGCACAGAGGATGTGTGGATGCAGTGTTCGTACTTATTGCCAAGTCCGTATTTAATGTAGAGAAGGGTGTGCTAGTGGTTTGTACATACATAAACCCAGAAAGATCAACAAGATAATAGGACAAAGTGGGGAATTACTCATCTACTAGATTCATTATTAGATACAGTCCAAAGTATTTGGGTTGTCTATATTCTAATTGGACTCGTGAAGATCCGGGGTAGAATAGGTCTTCAGGAACCCATACTTACCGTAAAAGGCGACTATGCTTGTCGTAAGAGGCGACTAACGGGATCGGGTGGTCAGGCTCGCTGACATGGTTGATGCATATCATCGTACCCAATATTGTCATAGATCTATGCATTAAATGGAATTATATAAGGACATTTGTTTTTGCAAATGGCGAAATGAGGCATTTGTTTATAATGTAAATATTGATAAGATTAAGGGTTCCAGTGGAACAAGGTAACCGATATGGAACGGATATTCCTCGTCTCTTGTTTTTACGTCTTTTGGTCAGATTCCTTTATGTTTTTCTTTCTATCGTAGCCTATTCTCGAAACTATCGTAGCCCTAAGATATCGTAAGATTGTTGTAAATCTAACATAACCCCATACCTGTAGTAAGTTTATTTTATCTTCATCCTAGATTGAGGCATACATTGCCAGAGATATCTTTCAAACAAATAACATGCTTTATGTTCAAACTTTGATATTTCATTTTGCTACTGTGTGATTCAAATTGACACTTCGAAAACACGAAGACAGCATCAAAGATTTCACGTCAGAAATGTTCTAAATCGCGTCAGCGATCCACATGACTATGGAGTCGAACATATTTGTATCCGAGACCATGCTGAAGAAATATGAACCAACATACCTTTTTGATAATTTGAGGAGGAAAACATGGAAGGTGTCTGGAGGCTATAGTAATGACCGTGACATTATTTATAACTCAGGGGCAGCTAATCTTAGATCATATTCGCCCGGCCAAGCTCCTTCCCAGCGCGTGACACCTTCGATACACTCTCAGTAATAGTATAGAGAGCTCCGCGAAGGGGCAATCGCTGCGAGGAGCTTGTCACCCGGAGAGACCAAGCTCAATGTTACTGTTTTCATTCAAAAGCGCAGAGTTCCGCCGTTAGATTTTCTGGATCGCATTTGTGTCCATGCTTTAGTCTTTACTTTCGCATTTTATAAAAGTATATCAATCTCCAGATATTTTGCTTAAACACAACACCTAGGTTATCTATATTGTAGAAAGACAAATATTTGATAACAAGTGTTTAAATATTGTCTGTTGAACAATTGCATTCTTTATAACAGGTGATTAACGCCATAGATGTATTCCATGAAATTTAGCAAATTATACAAATTTTGACAGCAAGAGTTAAGCACAGATTTTCAAAGATTATGTAATTGTATTATGGATTTTGTATTTTTATTGGTATTCTGTTTAAAACGATGGAGCTGATGTCATCTTGACCCGTGGCTCAGGCTGTGTGTGTCATTAAATATAGCTGTTTGCAGTTTATGGATATTAATTATTTTTAATTATTTAGACTGTATTCTGGTCGATTTGAGTATGTTTGTTGTGTTTTATTGTTGAATGTGTCAATATCTGTGTCGTGTTTTTTGTATGTGTCTGTTTGATTGCATAGTTTTGTAAGTAGCTGTCATTTTTCTTTTTTTTTTAATTGAAACGTATTTGCTGAGTGGTGCCTAAAGATTTATCAGTAGCTGGTATGGGTTTAGAACATATATTTAATGATTTTTATATTTGGGGCAGTGGTCACTGCCCCGGATGTCGTTGTGAACGTCCAAGCTTCTTCTTTTGGTTTTGTTTGTTTGTTTGTTTGTTTGTTGTTTAACGCCGCACTCCAGCTATATGACGGCGGTCGGTAAATAATCGAGTCTGGACCAGACAATCCAGTGATCGATATCATGATCATCGACCCACGCAATTGGGATCGATGACATGCATCAACCAAGTCAGCGAGCCTGAACACCCGATCCCGTTTAAGCATAGTTGCCTTTTACGGCAAGCATGGGTTGCTGAAAATACCTATTCTACCCCGGAATCTTCACGGTCAAGAGAATTGTTCGGATTACTGTAATATCCACTACTGTTGGGTTTTGAAGATGGGCTGGATAACGTGGTGATTGGTTATCATTAAGCGTTATCGAATTGTTGCTGGCAAGCCAGTTTTTCAGTAGTCTTCCCTACTTATCAGTATAACCTTTGGTGCCCCATAATGGGCGCATCGGGGTCTCCGAAGAAAATAGTGTTTTGGGTAGTATATTTTGTTAATGTAACTAAGTCGTCTGTAGTAAAGGGTTTGAATCTAGAATGCTACATGTTGATTATACATAATTCAGTTTTTATTGGGGCGAGGTCTATCTTTTCGATATAATAATAGCCTAGAATTTTTCGAATGCATTTTAAGGGGATATTCGGGTTTCTTGCAAAGCTGTTATGTGAGGTTAAATTTTGTTGGGGGCGATGATCGCCTTAAGTATATGCCCGTCAGGTACATGTTTATTTGTTTTCTTTGCATTACAACAATATACTGAACAGCATTGAAAACGCACCACCATGAAAATGGATGTATTTTTATCCGGGCTTAAGTCATATGAAAATATATAAGTGAATGAGTAATATACGACGTTCTGGACGAAGCATGAAGAACAGCTCGTCAAAACACATTCCTAATGTTTTTGTGAGCTAAATCGCCAAAACGCAACAAATTGGAAAACGTGTTTTGTTTCACTGGAAGCATGCAGAATAGGGCTATAAACGACAGACTTTTAAAAGCCACATCACTTGTTGCTGCAGATGTAAAGGGTACTGATACAAGAAATGCCAAGATTAACAGAAGAGGAACGTGAACGTGCCTTGGGCATGCTTCAAGTTCGTGCGTCAAGTAGAGTCGTTGCACAACGGTTTCAATGCCAACATTCAACAGTCCTCGAGCTACTAAGCAGATACCAGCAGACAAGAACCACCAGAGATCGACCACGTCCGGGTCAACGTCGTGTAACTACACCATGTAAGGATCGCCATATTGTTCGTCGGCATCTTCGTGATCGTACACTTCCGGCTACCAGGACTGCAGCAACCGTACAAGGCCGACAGAATTGATCAGTGCTGACACCGTATGTCGACGTCACCGCTCAGCAGGGCTACGTGCTCGACGTCCATATGTTGGACCCATACTCACTGATCGACATCGAAATGAACGTCTGCGTTGGGCCAAAAGGCATCGTCATTAGAGATTGCGGCAGTGGCATGGTGTGCTGTTCTCTGATGAGTCCCGTTTTCATTTACGGAATGCTGACGGTCGACTGCGAGTGTGGCGTCTACGTGGAGAACGTTACCAAAATGACTGCGTTGTACAGACAGATCGATGGGGGGGAGGGAGTGTCATGGTTTGGGGCGGCATCAGTCATAACCATCGAACAGAGCTCCATGTTTGTCGTGGAAGAGTTAATGCCCTTTACTACAGGAATAACATATTGGCAAATCACGTCATCCCATTCTTTCATCAGCACCAGGATATGCACACCTTCCAGCAAGATAATGCAAGAGCGCACACAGCACGTGTTTCAACACAGTACAATAATGTGCCTCTGCTTCCATGGCCAGCCCTGTCACCCGATCTATCGCCAATTGAACATCTATGGGATTACCTGGGTCAATGCCTCTCACGGTTTCCGCAAATACAGAACCTGAGAGAACTTGAAAATACACTACGTCAAGAGTGGAATGCCCCAGAACACTATTCGCAGACTTATTCGATCAATGAGAAGACGTTGCATGGCCTGTGTTGCTGTCAATGGCGGACATACCAGATATTGATTTTTCATTTTAACCCTATGTGTCTTCCTTACACTAATGCCGTTATTTTGATTATTGTGTGGTATTCCTGTTTCTTTTGTCGTCTTTCTTAACAATCCGTCTATGTAGGTTCAAATCAAAATCGGTCATTTCTCAAGTTGTTTTTGTAATATTTCAAGATTTATTGCTGGTGCGTTTTCAATGCTGTTCAGGATACATAAAAGCTCGAGACATTTATAGTGTCAATGGCGTGCTTGTACTTGGCTGTTTAGTATTGGTCCAGTTGTTATAGGCCAAGGGAAACTCTGTATCGACTTAATCCAGGTGGACCGTGTACAATGGTAACTATAGGCAACAGTGTTGACATATGGAGAAAGCCTACAACAGCACAATGGCAACACCGAGACTGCGGGGTCTTCATTGGGATGTTTATCAATTATTCATTTTCGCATTGCCTTGATATCGTTAGGGTTCCCCTCAGTCAGATACCAAGGCAATACGAAAATATATTATTAATCATAATATTGCTGCAGTACGTGCCTTGATATTAGCCCTTGGACCAAAGGCAATACCCATTTAATTTATCCAGCACACGAAGCATCACATATGTCAGCAGTGTATTTATCACAAAATAAAGCAAAATATAACTTTTGAGGCGTTGACTATGTCTGACTGGAGTTCCACTTGCACTGTTGATCCCAGGTTAAGACAATGAATATTAAGATATTCTTTGAACTAGATGCTTCCATGCTGATGATCAGTCGTAACTATTATTTCAGAAATCCACCCAGAACTCCCCATTTCTGGAGCTACATCCATTTGTCCCTATTTTCATATCTTACCACATTTCCCCCCTCAATTTAGTATTACTGCTCTGACACCACAGTTATCCTAAATGTTTTAGCTACATATAAAATGCTAAACGAGCTCCCGTTAGATACCAATGTTATTAAATAAGTGAATAGTTCTGGTATCAAAACTATTCACTCATTTTCATGAAAGTTGTACTACACAGGAGCTCGTTTGTATTTTATTTATTACATTTATCGTTATATACGTAAATTGTATATGATATTATATAGGAGATAAATCGGGTTTTTTTTAACAGTTCGTTGTATCCGTTTGTTCGCTATATCCGTGTTCTACTGTACTTGCTGTTTATAATTTATTTTGAATTTCACAGTCGTTTGTAAATGTAGGCAGACATCTACTCGATCCACAGCATAACCCAATGGAATTTAGCAAAACTATATATACTTCAAACACGTGAAAAGTTTATACGTATTAATTTTATATCATACAATGACCCACATTTAAAATTCAGGGTTCCGTTCCACAAAGTTGTTATATCGCTATGGTAACGACACAACTCTCATAAACATAGACGTACGACTATCGTTGCACTAAGCTCGCCTTGTTAACGTGTGAGCTGGGCTTGGGTGAGCGGCTGGGTAAACGGGGATGGTTATAAGTGGCTGGATATGGGCGGAAATGGGCGGAATTGTAAAGCTGTGTAAGTTATTGTTTGTATTGTTGGCAGTGGTTGAATATGTGATCTAGGTTTTCTGGTATGTTACTATGGGAGCAGTTTGGGTGTGGGTGTCTGTTTTGATTGTAAAGTGTTTCGTTTAGGTTTATTTGGCCCCTTAGCATTCTGTTTATAACTTTTTCTGTTAAAATTGACTTTAACAGTTGGTGACTGGTTTACTAAAGAGGGATTTTTGTCCATATGGATTTACAATTTTGAATATTAATTTTGAAATTTTGAGATAGAATGTTTTTTTCTGATTAGTGATTTGGTTTCGGCTTTGCTGATGGTGAAGTTAATGCATGGGGATGGTTGGGTGGTGGCTAATTTGGCTGCTGTGTCTGCTAATTGGTTTCCTGTGATGCCAGTGTGTGCCCATAGGAGAGTTATGGTTTTGTTTGTTTCTGTGATGTTTGTATGTATATTAATAATGTGGTTTATGATGTCCTGCCTCGATTTGGATATTTTGTTGTGGATCTGGGTTAATAAGCCTAATGAGTCTGAAATTATTAAGAAATTTGTGTCATTAGATAGTTTTTTGTAGTGGTAAGCACATTGAATGGCGAGTAGTTCAGCTGTATTGGTGTGAGTGTAGTTTGTATAGTGAAAGTTAGTAGTGATTGATGAGGGTTGTGTAATCTGTATGCCTAGTCCTGTTATGTTGTTGATTGTTTGGGATGCATCGGTATAGGTGTGGGTGTGGTTTGGCCAATTTTGGTGAATGTAGTTATAGGTTATTGATGTTTTGTCTATTTTTTTGGTGTCTGGGTGGAGTGTGAATGTTTTGTGTAGGGTGAGGTCTGTTTCGTGGGGTGGGAGGCTGTCATTAATGTATATGTTTGATGGGGATGTGTGTTTGATGTTTTGGAGTTTGTGTGTTTTGATGAGTTTGTATAGGTGTGTTAGGTATGGGGCTAGGTTGTGATTGTTTTTGAGTTTTTTCAGGGTGGCAGGTCCAGGGGTATTGTACTTGGCTGTAATCTGTTTGAATATTGGGTTGTGTTGGGCCCCAGCCCAGTAATTTAAGGTGGTTTGATTGCGTCTTAGCTGTATGGAGGTGGTACCTGATATAAGCTGAAGTGTGTTAAGTGCGGTACCGGTTCTAGTACCTAGGGCTGTTTTAAGGGTTTTGTACTGGATGGAGTTTAGTTTTTTGTTTAGTTTTTCTAAGATAGAGTTGAGAACTGGGGCGGCATAGTCTAATTTAGGTTGGATAAGCGATTTATATATATTAAGTAGTGTTTGTTTGTCAGCGCCCCAATCAGAGCCACTGATGGCTCTCATTAGATTGAGATCTTTTTGGCATGATGTGACCAAATTATGAATATGGGGAGCCCATGTTAGTTGTTGGTCAAAAGTGATTCCCAGAAATTTTGCTTACTTTTTGAATAAGATGTTTTGACTGTTTAAAGTGAGTTTGGGTGGACAATTTGGCATGCGTCTGTTTTTGAATAGTAGGACGATGTTTTTTTTGAGTGTTGATTTGGAATCCCCGATGGGCTGCCCAGTGTTCTAGGTGACTAAGTAGGGGTTGAATTCTTTTTTGGATTTGTTTTAACGAGGTTGACGACGTCCAAAGAGAAATGTCATCAGCAAATTTGGCAGTGGTTATATTTTTAGTTATGGGAGGAAAAATGTCGTCAATCATGAAATTAAAGAGAGTTCGTGATATTATACTTCCCTGTGGGGTGCCGTTTTCTAAATGATGTGGATCTGATAGAGTGGTTTTTTTTTGTTTTTACTGTGATGTTTCTGTCTGTTAAGAAGGAATGAATGAAATTTAGAATTCTACCATCTATGGCTTGTTCTTTAAATTTTTGAATTAGGCCGTTGTGCCAAACCATATCAAATGCTTTACTGAAATCTATGAAAATGGCCACAGTGTATTGTTTTGGGGCGAGTGCTGTTTTAACGTCATGTTTCTAAATGTAAAACGTGGTCTAAAGTTTGGCGGTTTGACATAAAGCCACTCTGGTCCTCGTTGAGAAGGTTTTGTGAGGTAATTTGGAATTTTAGTCTATTATTTATGATGGATTCCATTATTTTACAGATGTGGGAGGTTAATGAGATGGGGCGATAGGAATCCGGTTTTCACGGGGGCTTGCCTGGTTTTAGAACCGGTACCACCTGTGCTGTTTTCCATGAGTGGGGGAGGGAGCCGGACGTCCAAATTTGGTTATAAAGTTGAAGGAGTAGTTTTTGAATTTTTGGGGGAAGGTGGTTGAGGATGGTGTAGCTGATGTTGTCGGGACCTGTGGCTGGGGCTGTGTTTTTATTGTTAATTGCTGTTTGGAGTTCATGAATGTTGAATATTTTATTTAGTGGCATGTGTGAGAGGGGTGGTCTGTGTGTGTAGGTGGGGTGATTTTTTTTATTGTGTTTTGCATGTGGGGTGTGTGGTTGGCGGAGCTGCTAGTGGCCGAGAAGTGAGCAGCCATGGCATTAGCCTTTTCTTTATCGGTATTTAGGTTAGGAAAGGTGGGGGCTGAGAAGGATTTAGAAGTACCTTTGATGGCCTTAAGTTTTTCCCAGAGAATTTTGGTATTTTGTTTCCCCATTTTCAAGGTGCTAGCAAAAGTTTCCCAATGTTTTCTGTTGGCTGCTCTTATGAGTTGTTTGGTTGAATTTCTAAGGTTTCTAGCCAGGGGGAGTTTGGATATGTCCCGCTCGGCTTTATTTAGTGCTTTTTTCTCAGTTTTCTAGATTGTTCAATTTCTGGGCTCCACCAAGGAACAGGTGTGTGGTTGGGTGAGATTTTGACTGTGGGGATGCATTGGGTGGCTATTTTATGTATGATGTTTGTGAGGTTTGAGTTGAAAATGTCATTGTATTTTGGATGTGGTGGATGTTTATTTGGTTGCAGAGTGTGTTGAAGGTTTTCCAGTCAGCCTTATTTAAGTTAAATTTGGATTGGTGGGAGATATAGTCTAAAGGGGGATTGTTTGGGGGTGGGGTTTGGGGTGGGTTTGGGATCTGGGTAGGGAATGAGATAGATAGTTTGATGGGCATGTGGTCACTGCCCCAGGTGTCTGAATGTACCTCCCAGCTTAGTTTTGATTGGAGATGGGGGGGTGCTGATGGTTAGATCTACTGCAGTAGGTTGGTTGTCGTTTAAACAAATGAGGTTGTTTGTTTCTGTCCAATCATAAATTAGTTTTCCAAATTTGTCAGTAAAGTTTTTTGTGCCCCACAGTGGATGGTGTGCATTGAAATCACCTTGGAAAATAGTGTTTTGGTCGATATTTTTTTAGTTAGTATTTCTAAATCTTCACCTGTGAATGGTTTTGTTCTTGTATGATATACATTTATAATACTGATTTTGGTATGATTAATGGTGGTTTTGATAGCCAGGCATTCAAGGTTTGGATATCTATTGTTTCATAGTTGAGTTGTTCCTTAATAAATATGCCGAGACCCCCATGGGGTGGTATGTGGTAGTTAGTTGGTCGGGGGGGGGGGGGGGGGGGGGGAGCCAGTGGGGTTGGCGATGTGGATGTCATGTGGGGGGTTGGGCAGTGGGGGGTGGGGGGTGGATAGCAGAGCCATTTTGGGAATGGTTGAGGGATTAGGCCTGCAGGGGGCGTTGGTAGGGGGTTGGGGGGGGGGGAGAAAGAGGGGTGGATGAGGTTAGAATGGGGGAGGGGGGGTAGTGGGGGGACTGGGATGGTGGGGTTGTGGGTGGCGAAGAGTTATTTACGTTTATTTCTTGGGGGGGGGGGGGGGGGGGGGGGGGGGGTCGGAGAGGGAGCTGGACGTGGAGTCAGTTGAGGTGTCTAGGTCAAAGTATTCGGGAATGGAGTTGTAGGTTGGAAGGGTGGCAGGTTTTGGTAGGTGGTCTTTGTGATGTGTTTATTTAGCTTAAGGATGTGTGATTGTTTTATCGGGCAGGTGTTTTGTGTTGCTGTGTGTCCCTCTGTTTTACATTGTGTACTGTATGGGGCCCATGTGCATTCTGCGGCTTCGTGCCTATACGAGCCGCATGCGCATTTCTGCAAATAGGCGGTTGTCTGCAGATGGATGTAGGGTGATTGAAGGAGTGACAGATGGTGCATTGGGTGGAGTTTTTCCTGACGGAATTTACTTTATATGTGAGTGTGCCGAAAATGTGTGTTGGGAGGTTTGTTGTTTTGAATGTAAGAAATACAGTTTGGGTGGTTGTCCTGCCCGGAATGGGTGTGCGGTTGTTGATATTTTTGTAGTGTATAATCTTGGGTTGTGTGTGGATTTTGTTTGCTATGTTGATGTAATCTTGGATGGGGGGGGGGGGGGGGGGGGGGGGGGGTTGTTGTGAGCATGATTTTTTGGTTGATTGTTCTATTTCGGGGGGTGAGTGTGGGGGGGGGGCGTTTGGTTCGTTTGGGGGAGTGGTTTTTGTTTGCAGTTGAGGTTTGTTGAATTGTGTTGGGTTGTGGGGGGTGCTGGATGATGATTTGTGGTTCAATGTGTTGGTGGGAGGGGTTTGATCTGGTATGGTGTTTGGGGTGGGGGTGGGGGTGGGGTGGGATGTTCCTGAGGAGGGGGGGGGGGGGGGGGGGTAATGAGATTTAGGTCTTCCAGGTCTAGGCCAAAGTCAAAAGGGACTGGGTTTGTGCTGTGTGTTGGGGTGAGATCTGGGAAGTGTTTGTTGCTGTTTATGGGGGTAGTGGATAGTGAAGTGGATTGTGGGGATGAGCGTGTGGGTGAATCCATGATCGGTTCGTTAGTGATTTTTTTTTTTTTTTTTTTTTTGGGGGGGGGGGGGGGGGGGGGGAGGGGAGGGGGGTGACAAGAGATATACAATGGCAAGGTTATACAATAAATACACAGTAGTAGAAAAAATGGGGAGTAAATAAACATGCAGTTTGGGGAGGAGGGGATAAAGGTAGAGATACTTAACAGAGAAAAGATTGGCGAGTCGTGGCTAGCGTTCGTTCAGGTGACTGGGCAGTGAGGCGAGACGGTCTCCTAGCCCGGGGAGCAGGGTGGCCGTGAGGCGATCACAGGCGTTTGCTGGTTTGGATGATAGATCCCTTTGTGTTCGAGATCGCTGTAGGTGAATATTGTTCGATTTCCCAGTTGGGGTTTGGGTATTTGAGTGGATCAATGTACAACAAAAAGTGACGACGACCACGACGACTTTGATTAAGCCCAGGGATGTTGAGAGTTTTTAATATTTGTTCGTGAAGCTTGTTCCGCAGTGCATAAACACCCGATTTGGTATTACACAATTTGTAATACAGCTATATGTTTCTCTTCACGGGAAAGTAATAAATCCATTTGTCCTCATCGCCATATCTCATATCACAGATGTGGGTTTAATGGGGCCGTCACACCATGACGTTCTGGTCAGCGTTCTATGACGTTTGAGGAAACGTTGGTAGTCGCCCATGGTCGGGCCAGAGGAGCGTTGTGTGAACGCTAGTGAACGTCGGTGATCGCCGGGAATCGGCGGAGAACGCTGGTCCGGAAAAAAAGTTTTGAACATGCACAAAAGTTCTGACTGAGACCAGCGTTCTTCAACGTTTAATTTTAAACGCTTCTCGTGCGTTAGACACACGCTAGTCATGCGTTAGGCACAGGTTAATCACACGCCAGATGTGTCATCCTCATTCTAGAACACTCAAAAATTGAACGATTGAAATGTTCAGAGAACGTTGACCAGAACGTCATGGTGTGACGGCCCCTTAACACATTGTCCCCTCATTTTAGTATTACTGTTCTGACAACAGTTGTCCCCATTTGTCCTCATTTTATTTTCTCACCACAGATGTGGGTTTACCACATCGTTCCCCTCATTTTAGTATATTTGCTTCTTTTGAAATTCCATCAACTCTAGGCTTTGTGCTTTAATTAATGTTAACCACAGATGGCTTATACCATTGTAGTTTTTCTTTTTTTGTTTCGGGACCAAAACACCTGTAGAGCTGACATCTCGCAGTTAATACAAGGTATGTTATTCAGATAGTTCTGTCTCGGGATAATTGGGATGATTTGTAATTAATTTGGTAACCTAGAATCTAGAAGTATTTGTCCAGGTCCTGTCAATTTCGTAACACATACAACTACACAAATGCAATCAACGGTAGTATGTTAATGTCATTGAACTTGTGCATTGAGTTTTATGTTTTGCAACTCTACACATATTTACAAGAATTTAAATAATATTACTTTTATTGTAATTGATCACCACTCAAAACAGAGACACTTTAACCAGTAGTATCTCTGCTCACACCAGAAGTGAGGGCAAGAAATAGTCTTGTTACCCACATCTTATCTGTTCACATTTACATGTACAGGTTCTAAGAGGAAGGGTGCCAAACGAAGTTGGTCTGAAATGGAAAGGCAGCGGTGATGTGGCATTTTGACAGGCATGTTCATCTTCGCAAGTTACCGGGAAGAATGGAATTGACTTGTGCAAGGAACAAGAAAGTGTCCTTGAAAGGCGGTCCTGGTCAAATATATAAAAAGACTTCATTAGAAACTCGATAACGACTCTAAACTCCAAACAAAGTAATTTATGTTGCAAGATGAAGACCTTGTGAATTTTTCCTCAAGGTTTTTCAAGCAAAGTACATTGTAACATTAAATATCACCCCAGTGATGTTGAAACCATATTTGACAGACGTGATAGCTTGGAACTATCATGATATAACATTTATACTAAGATGTCATGTAATAAATGGATCCACAGCCAGTGCTTTTATAAGTTATCATGGTGTAACATTTATACAAAATTTCATATAATTATAGAATAGAAAGTAATACATATTAATCAAGGTAAAATGTAGATACAAAATATCACTTGTTTCAGTTTAGTTTAATAGATAGATGCTGGCCTAAGGTAACGTGAATTATGACCAGTAAAGTGTGACCAGTGCAAGTGCCTGGTCTTACCCACGCCTTTGATTCAATTGAAAGATCACAACTCCTATCAAAGCTATTATCAAATAAAATCTCACGAAATGTATTAAAAATAACATCATCACTATATGATAATGAAAGTTAAAGCTGACAGGGCCATTTCACAATCCTTTATCTCCAACATCTGTCGCACACGTTATTTAGTACAATACTCAATGATCTTTCACATTAGTATATCACATCTGGTACGAATAATATAACACTTAATAGTTTAAACATGTGTCATTTGTTGTTTACCGACTTTGCCGATTAAAAAGAACTACAAGGGTTACTTGATTGTCTAAGTGTATTTTGTGCAGCAAATAACCTATAGATAAATGGTGACAAAAAAAATGTTGGAGTGTTTGCCGAATCAGGTAAAATAGAAGAAAAGAATATTGAGACCGAGGGTGGTGCGAAAATACTTGTTACGGACGGTTAGATATTATTACCTAGGTATTACATTTGAACTTTAAAATAGTGCTTAACCTGTAACAAAGGTTATATTTGGGATAACACTTTCTCATAGTATACATATTCTCGTACCTTTCTTGTGGCAGCTTGTCAAACTGGACCACCACCAAAACCGAAAGAAAGGTCTTAGTAAAAGCTAACCGGTGACATATCGGATTGTTAAAAAACATATTACTATATACACAGTGTATTTATGAAGGCGATAAATATTTGAACTACTTTGATAAATACAGTTTTTTTTCACTTGGCATTACATTTTGTTAATGTACAATGTGATTTCTGACAAGTACCCCACTTATCATTAAAACACAAACAACCATTACATGTTTTCCTTCGTTTGATTGAAACAATCACCTAACCAATATCATTTTGGGCTTTAAATATCACATGCCTACAATTCAGTTAGACAGTTAGCTGCTCTGATTATTACACATTTCACTCAATTGTATGTCAACAGATTTGAAGTGCTAATGGCAAAGTTTCAGAATCATTATTATCTGATGTGCCTGTTCAGTTTCAGTTTCTGCTGGAGTGACATTATCACAACTAGAAGAACTTAGACTTCGTTATAAACTAAACTAGGCACAACACCTTCTGTCTCTATGTCAAGTGTAGTGCACATATCTCATATCTAAGTGACTAATAAGACCAGAGGGCAAAATGCCATAATGGTAATCACCTCGGTTTGATTGTTTTAGTTGTCTGTATAACCAAAGTGAGATATAGTGAATGAACTTCCATAAATGAAAACCAGGATCCGGTACTCTATTTCAGTAAAGCTTTGAGCCCACATCACTGTTTGCAACCATATTTATCTCAACACATCGATTATAGCTGAAGGTCGTGTAAAGTTGGAAGTGTTCATGTGTGTATAGTGTTGATATACAGTATGAGGGAGCATCCATTTGTTTCGCATTGGAGTGGGGTTTATTTTAGAACAATTTATTTTCCCCATATAATATGCCCAAAAACAATATATATACTGAGCACCTTCAAATAAGATATTCATTTTGACTATTGACAACAATTTGACGTTAGAGTATTTTCCACAAAATATGTGTACATGTACCAGTCACATTTTACATAGCCACAACTATCCTGCTTGTAAGTTTACCCTGCTTGTAAGCTTACCCTGCATGTAAGTTTACCCTGCTTATAAGCTTACCCTGCATGTAAGCTTACCCTGCTTGTAAGCTTACCCTGTATGTAAGTTTACCCTGCTTGTAGGCTTACCCTGCATGTAAGTTTACCCTGCTTGTAAGCCTACTCTGCTTGTAAGCTCACCCTGCTTGTAAGCCACACAGAATCGTGTGTGTCCACACTGGGAGTCAAAAACTGCCTGACATCTCCTGCCAATGGACGAAATAGCCCGGGGCATTGCGGTCCTGGGCTATGGTGGTGATGTTGCTAGGAGATGCTTGAAACACCCTGGCTATGTCTAACCTGTTTTCAGCCGTTTCCAATCGATTGCCTGCCTCTCTCGTATTGTCCGGCTTCCGTCACCATTCAACAAAGTCCAGCAGTCGTCATTGTCCAGCCTCTCTACATTCATTGTTACAGAATTGGTGATCCGTAAATTGTATTTGAGAACTCTCAATGCCCGAATGAAAGGAAATCAAACCCCAGTCTCCAACCTTCACCCTACATCAACTCTATCAGACCATAACCTTCACAACCCCAGCCACAGCATCATCCAGTGGGACAAAATCAAAGCCCCAACAACCAACCTCAAAAACTTCAAGATTAGAAAACTCCAAGAAGCCATCAACAAAAAAGACTACAACCATCAATCAACCGTGATCAAGACTATTACATATTACAAAGGCACCGATCAGTCATAATCCTTTTGTTTATATTACTGGCTTCACCTGTAAAGATGTTTACTTCATATCACCCCTTTTGTGTACATAACAGGCTTCTCCACTCCAGTGTACATAAAGCGACAAAACCCTTTCCATATCCAATAGAAATCTCTTCATAAAGTAGAGTCGACCGTATGAGTACGTCTATATCATAAGCATGTGTTTATGAATCACTTTCAAATAGTGATGACACCAGGTGTTCGCGAAAAGCGTATCCTGACCCACCAGTGGCATCCGTCACAAACACATGTAAAGGCAAGATGACTATTCACATAAAAAACACGGGGACATGTGGTAAAAATCAAAATAGGGAATTTGTCACTGATGCGTCAAATGTCCTCCACATATCTACCATAAAACTTTTTGAAATATTAACTGAGGCCTTGTAAATTGTAATCGTGATCAAACAACCACTGACGCTTTTTGAACCCTTGGCAGAAAGAGCATGCTCGATTGAACCTCAAACGTTGTGAAATTAGACACCACAATATTGCTCGACATAAAGGGAAAGGTGACACTTTGGAAACTGAAGTCATCCTCTTGTCATCAGTCGTGGAGAGTGTTGTGTCCTTCCGACTTAATGCATAGATCTAAATATGATACAGGTGTGCACGAGGATGTCTCACTGGTCCCCTTTATCTCTAGTTCAGGCCTGTCAATCAGTGGAAGGGAATTTGCTATTGTTGTCATTGAACGATATCGGATCATCGATATACCTGAAGCTTAAGCTAAAACTTATTAAGTTAAACCCAGGTTCACCACCTCCCAATCTACTCAGTTGTATAAACACTGCCTCGTATCTGTATATATGCTTCTCAAACATACTCTGTATTTATATATTCGTTTAAGGTCGTGGATGGAAATTTATAAATTACTTGCGAAATAGTTTTAGAAATAACGTAGCACTGTTGAATATATTGACAGCCTTTGTTCTAGTGTGTATAATAGGTGACAACAAAATCAATTTACGCATAAAAGGCGTTACGTCAAGTTTACCGTAACTGTTATTAGTACAATCATCCAAGTCAGATATAAAAAAGCCGGTTCTTAGAATGAATAACGTCATATCTTATCTTTACTTAATATCCCAACTAAGCGTTACAGCATTCAAAGCCTCGGTAAAGCTTTCAAAAAGTTATATTGTGTGAACATTTCCAAATTTGGCGCATCAGTCAAACAATGTCCTATGTATTTCTTTATTTTAACCATATATTACCGTGGGTTTTTTCAGATCAACACCTGGTATCATCTCTGTCTCACAGTGATTAATAGACTCATCCTTATATTGTCGGAATCTTTGATATGAGTAGATATTTCTTATGATTATGAAAATGTTTTTTGTTGCCTTCATTTGTCTCTATATTGTCAGGTGGCAATTTGGTTTTGTTAAGACTCTGTACAATCTCATTCATGTACAGTCAACTTTAAGGGGCACGGTCTGCATGAATTACAAAGATCGCCATAATACCTGTTGCCACGACAACGGTGTTTGCATATTCTCCAGTTGTAATCCGCATGTGTCTGTGAATAGAAAACCATTAGGTCACCCCAAATGTTGTTATAGTGGATTATATTATTTGGGACCATGGTTTCCAGGACAACCAATCACTTAGAAGGCTGACACTCCAAGCTGAAGAAATCAGGCCCAAGTTATCCAAACATCTTAAAATTTATTGACATTATGAAGAATGAACAATCACGTTTAGAGACATTATTGATGCAAATTCATGCCGGAGGACGACTGCCACCAAAGAGAAGGAAATATCTCCAAATTGACGACAACATCCTGATAGAGAAGGACAACTTGTTGACTGGCAGACTGACGCCAATTGAATATGCTGACGCTGTGGCTGAATATGTTGGATTGTCAACTGAATATTTCTGCTGTAAAATGAATTTGAAATGTATATTTATTTATGCAATACATAATCTTCCAATATGAAATATATGAAATTTTATGAAATATATGCTTTTGTAAAGTGAATGTACTGTTGAAATGTATATGAAATTTTATGAATCTGACAGATAGTAATTTTCTCTATATTGACCTGCAACAGACTATATTGTTACCCACTTAACCACGGCTGACTACACCTGTACCCTATAACAATAGGTGAGGGCACAGTGAGGTGTTCCCTATATATCGTGTCAAGATTTACAATATTTGCACTCCTACATGGGAACAAGTTAGAGGCTTAAATTACCGATAAGATAGGTGTGGCTGAAGTGGGAAAGACATGTTTACGCGTTGCTATTTTGATTCCTTACTCACACATACTGTCACGATTTATGATTCAATATAACCAGTGCGTGGTGTTATTGACCCGATTTGCACATTGTGTAAAACAAATTCAATTGAAGATGAGTTTCACTTTCTCCTGGTATGTCAAGCTTACAAACAGTTACGTGATAAATAGTTGCCATCTTTCTACTCTGCACACCCGAATGTCCATAAGTTTGTAGATCTTTTAACTTCATCTAATGATACTATGTTATGTAACCTGTAAACATACGTAGTCTCTGACTGTGGTGCACTTGCCACTGCAAGATCTGTTCACACACCTCCAGTACACTTTATCATTCTCCGTCCTGTTCTTAGCATACGTGTAGCCGTCTTGGAGAACGTGTGGGGCACCTTTCTGGCACAAGACATACTCAACTTTCGTAAGTCCGGCCATAGCTTAATTGGACGGGGTTGAAGCTGTTGTTGTTGTTGCATTAAGTGTTTAGGAGGTCGCCTTCTGCCTAGGCAATTTCGGCTGACCTGTCCCTCTTTGGGACTCCTGTGTGTGAGTAGGGTACACATATCTATTGTGAGTTTGGTGTTCACATAATTTCTGTTTTTGTATTGATATGATTTCTATTTTCTTATATTGATATGATTTCATTTCTATTCTTGGCTGCTCTGTTTATATACGTTCGAGTAGCTGTCCATGATTTTAAAATATGTTTTATTCAGGAGACAGGAGTTACATGAAAGGGGGTTTATATGTGTAAAACTTCGTATGCGCTCTTATATTTGATGCAATGTTTCTTTTCTTTCAAAGACATTATCAACACACCCTGATTGTGGCAGTTTTACATTCATCCTGGTCTCGTTGTTTCGTCAAGGAGGAAAGCATTACTACCCCTCGTAACATACAGCTGTACATCTTTCCTGATAAGGCTATGGACACTGAATGACAATGTGCAATAACGGGGGCATGAGGAAGTACTTTCTGGCTGATTTGACAATGTGTGGAAGTAAATAAATATTGTTTGCTGTTTATCTTCAAATACAACTGCGTCATGAAACTATTGCCAGGGTTTGCCATTCGGAGTGTTCGCAGTACTTTCCTGCTCTCATTTACAGTAACTCGGGGTACGGTTGCTATCAAGACGATGTGTTGAAGTGAAACTCGTGGTGCAAAGTATGACTCAAACGTGTTTCATCACTATTTGATAGTGATTCACAAACACAAGAGGCAAAATATTTCCATAATCATAAGCAGTCTCTGCTAAAATCAGAGTCCATTGCATCATGAGCACGTTTAAATAGTGCTGGTAACAGGTGTTCGCGAATAAACACATCCTTATGTTTATCGCTTTTATTTATGTGCCTCTATCTCTGGCTCCTCGGTCGAGGTTCGTGAAATATGCATAAGTGTTTCTTTATGAATGCAAATATAGGTTTCAGATAACCATTGTTCAGTTTCACTGTTTCAAGTGTTTTAATTTGTCTCTAATATTACATATTTTTCCTGATTCGCAGGAGACAATGTCCATAGCAATGTTCTTTCATAATATAGCTGTAATAAGGGCTGAATCTTCCTTATTCAATAAATAGACAATGGACATTTACTGATTATTGCTGCCTGTTTGCTGACTGAAGGTGTAAATGTCGTTCAGATTGCACAAAATCACGTTCACACGCCATAACATATTTCTTTGTTTGATTCAACTATGGGAAACAAATCAGTTTTGGCCCGTGACACGCTCTGCCAGATAGAAACTATTAATCATTGTAGTTCAATGTCGAAATTCGCCAAAACAATAACGTAAGTATTTTAGAGCAAACGTATTTCATGCCTAGACTGTTGAGTTTACATTGTCTACCTTGTGAAGCTGTGAAACTAAGAGAAGGCATATCGCCATGTTACGTGCTAATGCTGATTAACAACAACGGAACGTGTCTGGAAAATAAGTAGGGCTTGAATAGGCTTTAAGTCCTGGATAGATGGTTTGTAAACATATCAGTTGTGTTTCAAGTGCATACACACTGGATAGTTTACTGGATAGCTAGACCATTTAGAGTGAGTGGCTGGGTTTACCTGTTTCAAGGACGGACATTAATAATATATTGTCCTTCCCTGTGGATTGTTGCCAATCATACTCTACGAACAATACCTTTCCAAACCAACATGGCGAATGGGAATGAGACTGTGTTGGAGAAGGAAACAGACAAAGTAATTTATGTTGCAAGATGAAGACCTTGTGAATTTTTCCTCAAGGTTTTTCAAGCAAAGTACATTGTAACATTAAATATCACCCCAGTGATGTTGAAACCATATTTGACAGACGTGATAGCTTGGAACTATCATGATATAACATTTATACTAAGATGTCATGTAATAAATGGATCCACAGCCAGTGCTTTTATAAGTTATCATGGTGTAACATTTATACAAAATTTCATATAATTATAGAATAGAAAGTAATACATATTAATCAAGGTAAAATGTAGATACAAAATATCACTTGTTTCAGTTTAGTTTAATAGATAGATGCTGGCCTAAGGTAACGTGAATTATGACCAGTAAAGTGTGACCAGTGCAAGTGCCTGGTCTTACCCACGCCTTTGATTCAATTGAAAGATCACAACTCCTATCAAAGCTATTATCAAATAAAATCTCACGAAATGTATTAAAAATAACATCATCACTATATGATAATGAAAGTTAAAGCTGACAGGGCCATTTCACAATCCTTTATCTCCAACATCTGTCGCACACGTTATTTAGTACAATACTCAATGATCTTTCACATTAGTATATCACATCTGGTACGAATAATATAACACTTAATAGTTTAAACATGTGTCATTTGTTGTTTACCGACTTTGCCGATTAAAAAGAACTACAAGGGTTACTTGATTGTCTAAGTGTATTTTGTGCAGCAAATAACCTATAGATAAATGGTGACAAAAAAAATGTTGGAGTGTTTGCCGAATCAGGTAAAATAGAAGAAAAGAATATTGAGACCGAGGGTGGTGCGAAAATACTTGTTACGGACGGTTAGATATTATTACCTAGGTATTACATTTGAACTTTAAAATAGTGCTTAACCTGTAACAAAGGTTATATTTGGGATAACACTTTCTCATAGTATACATATTCTCGTACCTTTCTTGTGGCAGCTTGTCAAACTGGACCACCACCAAAACCGAAAGAAAGGTCTTAGTAAAAGCTAACCGGTGACATATCGGATTGTTAAAAAACATATTACTATATACACAGTGTATTTATGAAGGCGATAAATATTTGAACTACTTTGATAAATACAGCTTTTTTTCACTTGGCATTACATTTTGTTAATGTACAATGTGATTTCTGACAAGTACCCCACTTATCATTAAAACACAAACAACCATTACATGTTTTCCTTCGTTTGATTGAAACAATCACCTAACCAATATCATTTTGGGCTTTAAATATCACATGCCTACAATTCAGTTAGACAGTTAGCTGCTCTGATTATTACACATTTGACTCAATTGTATGTCAACAGATTTGAAGTGCTAATGGCAAAGTTTCAGAATCATTATTATCTGATGTGCCTGTTCAGTTTCAGTTTCTGCTGGAGTGACATTATCACAACTAGAAGAACTTAGACTTCGTTATAAACTAAACTAGGCACAACACCTTCTGTCTCTATGTCAAGTGTAGTGCACATATCTCATATCTAAGTGACTAATAAGACCAGAGGGCAAAATGCCATAATGGTAATCACCTCGGTTTGATTGTTTTAGTTGTCTGTATAACCAAAGTGAGATATAGTGAATGAACTTCCATAAATGAAAACCAGGATCCGGTACTCTATTTCAGTAAAGCTTTGAGCCCACATCACTGTTTGCAACCATATTTATCTCAACACATCGATTATAGCTGAAGGTCGTGTAAAGTTGGAAGTGTTCATGTGTGTATAGTGTTGATATACAGTATGAGGGAGCATCCATTTGTTTCGCATTGGAGTGGGGTTTATTTTAGAACAATTTATTTTCCCCATATAATATGCCCAAAAACAATATATATACTGAGCACCTTCAAATAAGATATTCATTTTGACTATTGACAACAATTTGACGTTAGAGTATTTTCCACAAAATATGTGTACATGTACCAGTCACATTTTACATAGCCACAACTATCCTGCTTGTAAGTTTACCCTGCTTGTAAGCTTACCCAGCATGTAAGTTTACCCTGCTTATAAGCTTACCCTGCATGTAAGCTTACCCTGCTTGTAAGCTTACCCTGTATGTAAGTTTACCCTGCTTGTAGGCTTACCCTGCATGTAAGTTTACCCTGCTTGTAAGCCTACTCTGCTTGTAAGCTCACCCTGCTTGTAAGCCACACAGAATCGTGTGTGTCCACACTGGGAGTCAAAAACTGCCTGACATCTCCTGCCAATGGACGAAATAGCCCGGGGCATTGCGGTCCTGGGCTATGGTGGTGATGTTGCTAGGAGATGCTTGAAACACCCTGGCTATGTCTAACCTGTTTTCAGCCGTTTCCAATCGATTGCCTGCCTCTCTCGTATTGTCCGGCTTCCGTCACCATTCAACAAAGTCCAGCAGTCGTCATTGTCCAGCCTCTCTACATTCATTGTTACAGAATTGGTGATCCGTAAATTGTATTTGAGAACTCTCAATGCCCGAATGAAAGGAAATCAAACCCCAGTCTCCAACCTTCACCCTACATCAACTCTATCAGACCATAACCTTCACAACCCCAGCCACAGCATCATCCAGTGGGACAAAATCAAAGCCCCAACAACCAACCTCAAAAACTTCAAGATTAGAAAACTCCAAGAAGCCATCAACAAAAAAGACTACAACCATCAATCAACCGTGATCAAGACTATTACATATTACAAAGGCACCGATCAGTCATAATCCTTTTGTTTATATTACTGGCTTCACCTGTAAAGATGTTTACTTCATATCACCCCTTTTGTGTACATAACAGGCTTCTCCACTCCAGTGTACATAAAGCGACAAAACCCTTTCCATATCCAATAGAAATCTCTTCATAAAGTAGAGTCGACCGTATGAGTACGTCTATATCATAAGCATGTGTTTATGAATCACTTTCAAATAGTGATGACACCAGGTGTTCGCGAAAAGCGTATCCTGACCCACCAGTGGCATCCGTCACAAACACATGTAAAGGCAAGATGACTATTCACATAAAAAACACGGGGACATGTGGTAAAAATCAAAATAGGGAATTTGTCACTGATGCGTCAAATGTCCTCCACATATCTACCATAAAACTTTTTGAAATATTAACTGAGGCCTTGTAAATTGTAATCGTGATCAAACAACCACTGACGCTTTTTGAACCCTTGGCAGAAAGAGCATGCTCGATTGAACCTCAAACGTTGTGAAATTAGACACCACAATATTGCTCGACATAAAGGGAAAGGTGACACTTTGGAAACTGAAGTCATCCTCTTGTCATCAGTCGTGGAGAGTGTTGTGTCCTTCCGACTTAATGCATAGATCTAAATATGATACAGGTGTGCACGAGGATGTCTCACTGGTCCCCTTTATCTCTAGTTCAGGCCTGTCAATCAGTGGAAGGGAATTTGCTATTGTTGTCATTGAACGATATCGGATCATCGATATACCTGAAGCTTAAGCTAAAACTTATTAAGTTAAACCCAGGTTCACCACCTCCCAATCTACTCAGTTGTATAAACACTGCCTCGTATCTGTATATATGCTTCTCAAACATACTCTGTATTTATATATTCGTTTAAGGTCGTGGATGGAAATTTATAAATTACTTGCGAAATAGTTTTAGAAATAACGTAGCACTGTTGAATATATTGACAGCCTTTGTTCTAGTGTGTATAATAGGTGACAACAAAATCAATTTACGCATAAAAGGCGTTACGTCAAGTTTACCGTAACTGTTATTAGTACAATCATCCAAGTCAGATATAAAAAAGCCGGTTCTTAGAATGAATAACGTCATATCTTATCTTTACTTAATATCCCAACTAAGCGTTACAGCATTCAAAGCCTCGGTAAAGCTTTCAAAAAGTTATATTGTGTGAACATTTCCAAATTTGGCGCATCAGTCAAACAATGTCCTATGTATTTCTTTATTTTAACCATATATTACCGTGGGTTTTTTCAGATCAACACCTGGTATCATCTCTGTCTCACAGTGATTAATAGACTCATCCTTATATTGTCGGAATCTTTGATATGAGTAGATATTTCTTATGATTATGAAAATGTTTTTTGTTGCCTTCATTTGTCTCTATATTGTCAGGTGGCAATTTGGTTTTGTTAAGACTCTGTACAATCTCATTCATGTACAGTCAACTTTAAGGGGCACGGTCTGCATGAATTACAAAGATCGCCATAATACCTGTTGCCACGACAACGGTGTTTGCATATTCTCCAGTTGTAATCCGCATGTGTCTGTGAATAGAAAACCATTAGGTCACCCCAAATGTTGTTGTAGTGGATTATATTATTTGGGACCATGGTTTCCAGGACAACCAATCACTTAGAAGGCTGACACTCCAAGCTGAAGAAATCAGGCCCAAGTTATCCAAACATCTTAAAATTTATTGACATTATGAAGAATGAACAATCACGTTTAGAGACATTATTGATGCAAATTCATGCCGGAGGACGACTGCCACCAAAGAGAAGGAAATATCTCCAAATTGACGACAACATCCTGATAGAGAAGGACAACTTGTTGACTGGCAGACTGACGCCAATTGAATATGCTGACGCTGTGGCTGAATATGTTGGATTGTCAACTGAATATTTCTGCTGTAAAATGAATTTGAAATGTATATTTATTTATGCAATACATAATCTTCCAATATGAAATATATGAAATTTTATGAAATATATGCTTTTGTAAAGTGAATGTACTGTTGAAATGTATATGAAATTTTATGAATCTGACAGATAGTAATTTTCTCTATATTGACCTGCAACAGACTATATTGTTACCCACTTAACCACGGCTGACTACACCTGTACCCTATAACAATAGGTGAGGGCACAGTGAGGTGTTCCCTATATATCGTGTCAAGATTTACAATATTTGCACTCCTACATGGGAACAAGTTAGAGGCTTAAATTACCGATAAGATAGGTGTGGCTGAAGTGGGAAAGACATGTTTACGCGTTGCTATTTTGATTCCTTACTCACACATACTGTCACGATTTATGATTCAATATAACCAGTGCGTGGTGTTATTGACCCGATTTGCACATTGTGTAAAACAAATTCAATTGAAGATGAGTTTCACTTTCTCCTGGTATGTCAAGCTTACAAACAGTTACGTGATAAATAGTTGCCATCTTTCTACTCTGCACACCCGAATGTCCATAAGTTTGTAGATCTTTTAACTTCATCTAATGATACTATGTTATGTAACCTGTAAACATACGTAGTCTCTGACTGTGGTGCACTTGCCACTGCAAGATCTGTTCACACACCTCCAGTACACTTTATCATTCTCCGTCCTGTTCTTAGCATACGTGTAGCCGTCTTGGAGAACGTGTGGGGCACCTTTCTGGCACAAGACATACTCAACTTTCGTAAGTCCGGCCATAGCTTAATTGGACGGGGTTGAAGCTGTTGTTGTTGTTGCATTAAGTGTTTAGGAGGTCGCCTTCTGCCTAGGCAATTTCGGCTGACCTGTCCCTCTTTGGGACTCCTGTGTGTGAGTAGGGTACACATATCTATTGTGAGTTTGGTGTTCACATAATTTCTGTTTTTGTATTGATATGATTTCTATTTTCTTATATTGATATGATTTCATTTCTATTCTTGGCTGCTCTGTTTATATACGTTCGAGTAGCTGTCCATGATTTTAAAATATGTTTTATTCAGGAGACAGGAGTTACATGAAAGGGGGTTTATATGTGTAAAACTTCGTATGCGCTCTTATATTTGATGCAATGTTTCTTTTCTTTCAAAGACATTATCAACACACCCTGATTGTGGCAGTTTTACATTCATCCTGGTCTCGTTGTTTCGTCAAGGAGGAAAGCATTACTACCCCTCGTAACATACAGCTGTACATCTTTCCTGATAAGGCTATGGACACTGAATGACAATGTGCAATAACGGGGGCATGAGGAAGTACTTTCTGGCTGATTTGACAATGTGTGGAAGTAAATAAATATTGTTTGCTGTTTATCTTCAAATACAACTGCGTCATGAAACTATTGCCAGGGTTTGCCATTCGGAGTGTTCGCAGTACTTTCCTGCTCTCATTTACAGTAACTCGGGGTACGGTTGCTATCAAGACGATGTGTTGAAGTGAAACTCGTGGTGCAAAGTATGACTCAAACGTGTTTCATCACTATTTGATAGTGATTCACAAACACAAGAGGCAAAATATTTCCATAATCATAAGCAGTCTCTGCTAAAATCAGAGTCCATTGCATCATGAGCACGTTTAAATAGTGCTGGTAACAGGTGTTCGCGAATAAACACATCCTTATGTTTATCGCTTTTATTTATGTGCCTCTATCTCTGGCTCCTCGGTCGAGGTTCGTGAAATATGCATAAGTGTTTCTTTATGAATGCAAATATAGGTTTCAGATAACCATTGTTCAGTTTCACTGTTTCAAGTGTTTTAATTTGTCTCTAATATTACATATTTTTCCTGATTCGCAGGAGACAATGTCCATAGCAATGTTCTTTCATAATATAGCTGTAATAAGGGCTGAATCTTCCTTATTCAATAAATAGACAATGGACATTTACTGATTATTGCTGCCTGTTTGCTGACTGAAGGTGTAAATGTCGTTCAGATTGCACAAAATCACGTTCACACGCCATAACATATTTCTTTGTTTGATTCAACTATGGGAAACAAATCAGTTTTGGCCCGTGACACGCTCTGCCAGATAGAAACTATTAATCATTGTAGTTCAATGTCGAAATTCGCCAAAACAATAACGTAAGTATTTTAGAGCAAACGTATTTCATGCCTAGACTGTTGAGTTTACATTGTCTACCTTGTGAAGCTGTGAAACTAAGAGAAGGCATATCGCCATGTTACGTGCTAATGCTGATTAACAACAACGGAACGTGTCTGGAAAATAAGTAGGGCTTGAATAGGCTTTAAGTCCTGGATAGATGGTTTGTAAACATATCAGTTGTGTTTCAAGTGCATACACACTGGATAGTTTACTGGATAGCTAGACCATTTAGAGTGAGTGGCTGGGTTTACCTGTTTCAAGGACGGACATTAATAATATATTGTCCTTCCCTGTGGATTGTTGCCAATCATACTCTACGAACAATACCTTTCCAAACCAACATGGCGAATGGGAATGAGACTGTGTTGGAGAAGGAAACAGACTTTTGCAGCTATAAGTTTGGAATTGTCATTAAGACGAAAATCATGTGACGACAATAAGTAAAATGCTGACACACAGTCCTCACACATGATTCTGTGAGGATAGTTGTCGACCTGTATCAGAGTCGGTCTCTGTTCCTCGCCGACTGGAGCTATGAGGTGAACTTAAAGTCCTAACGTGGGACACAACGGGGAAATTCATGGTGCAAATGGAAGTTGACCTGTGGTGTCATTGACTGAACCTAGTGTGATTTTTAGAACAGTTTTGGGGGCAACAAGTCTAGTGAGGGGCGGCGATGAGTTGCGTTGACTGTGACCTTTCCTCATACTCAAAGCTGGCACGCTGTGATATCACTACAATAACGTCCACATCTCCCCCTATCTATGGCTACATAGTGTAGTATTTTTTACAAATATATTTGTTCTATTGAATGCCATTAAATCAACTTGAAAGTTACCGAATGGCATAGCAGCAAACGCACAGCGCAAAAACTATCGAAATTCGAAACAGAAACAGTCGAACACGTGCAAAACCTTATTGAATACATGTATATATATCAAACATGACACATTCGAACAGTGTAAGGTGCATCCAGTATTTTATATGTAAGGGAATCATTTACTTGTCAAATGCAACGTTTCATGTTTTCTGACTTCAACGTAAAAGCACAACCGTGAGGTATACAATGAGGTTTGGTACACACGTTTTAAGACTGTACAAATATACACAACTGTATGACTGTACACAAACACAACTGTATGACTGTACATAAACACAACTGTTTGACTGTACACAAACACAACTGTGTGACTATACACATACACTTCTGTGTGACTGTACACAAACACAACTGTATGACTGTACACAAACACAACTGTATGACTGTACACAAACACAACTGTATAATTGTACACAAACACAACTGTATGACTGTACACAAACACAACTGTATGACTGTACACAAACACAACTGTATGACTGTACACAAACACAACTGTATGACTGTACACATAAACACAACTGTATGACTGTACACAAACACATCTGTATGACTGTACACAAACACAACTGTATGACTGTACACAAACACAACTGTATGACTGTACACAGTTGGGTGAGTGAGTTTGGTTTTACGCCGCTTTTAGCAATATTCCAGCAATATCACGGCGGGGGACGCTTTGACCACTAGGCTACCCGACCGCCCCGACTGTACACAAACACAACTGTATGACTGTACACATAAACACAACTGTATGACTGTACACAAACACAACTGTATGACTGTACACATAAACACAATTGTATGACTGTACACACACAACTGTATGACTGTACACATAAACACAACAGTATGACTGTACACAAACACAACTGTATAACTGTACACAAACACAACTGTGTGACTGTACACAGACACAACTCTATGACTGTACACATACACTTCTGTGTGATCGTAAACAAACACAACTGTTTGACTGTACACATACACTTCTGTATGACTGTACGGAAAACAGGTGGCATTCGCCGTCGTGTCGTGCGAATGGGAAATGAGCCAATGTATTCAGGTAACACGACAATTAGCGAGCAGAGGAAATTGAAAGAAATACCGACAGGAAGTGTCCTTTACTATACGTTCTGTATTCATTACGGATCCTTATTTCATCCATTATTTACGGACAATTTCAGTTATAGGTAATGTTTAAGAAATAGATAAACAAAACAGGTAATGTTTAAGAAATAGAAAAACAAAACATATATATATATAAGGTTTCCACAATTGCATGCAATATCACAAACCTATATCGGAATATGTTCACTGGCACTATATACTCTTCGGTCATCTTCTACAAAGAAATGTTTTGATAGTCGGCAAGTTATTCAGTTGTAATTTGATCTTAGTTTGTATGTTTGTGGGTTATGTTTTTTTCTTCGAAAGTAATATCAATATCAATACGTTTAGCCGCCCCTAAGCCTTGCCTTTCTTGACAACTTTTAAGATGTTCACCGTTTTCACTGCGTTATGTAATGGCACGGATTAACAGAATGACCAAATCAAACAAGAGTTGTGAGAAGTTGTCATAGGTTGTAAAAACTTCATTTTGAACCTCTATGCCGTTTGGATTAGATTAGAGCTTGGATTGGTTAACAGCCTGAGATGGATACTTCGAACCCGAGAACATAGGACACGTGTGCGAAATACGCATCAGTCGGAAAGCGCACGTTAAATCTCCAAAGTAAGTAAGTAGGACACTCACAGTGGACACTACCCACAGCCTACTGTCAATGCTGAACAATCAGAAAACCAATCTGTAGAAATAATAACTTGCCCTTAGTTTACCATAATACAAGAGTTAATACAGTCTTTGATACCAGTAGCTTGGATGAACGAAATGGATTAATATCCAGTGAAGTAAGTGTACAAAGTAACCCCAA
This sequence comes from Haliotis cracherodii, assembly GCF_022045235.1. NCBI lineage: Eukaryota > Metazoa > Mollusca > Gastropoda > Lepetellida > Haliotidae > Haliotis > Haliotis cracherodii. The sequence goes on from NW_027266273.1 coordinate 24,432,543, forward strand.
TAACAAACAATTGAAAGTTTTATCCCTAAATGTTTGTGGATTTCGTAGTAAGTTAAAATATCCAGAGTTTCATAAACTTCTCAATTCCTGTGATATTATTGGTCTACAAGAAACCAAAACAGATGAGTTGGATGTTAGTATAAACATCAAAGATTATACTGTTATTCTCAAAAATAGAAACACGACAGGTCGAAGGTCAGGAGGTCTAGGAATTCTCATTAAAAATGAAATAGCACCTTATGTTACTGTTGTGCCATCTGACAATGATATATCTTTGTGGATACGTATCAGTAAGGTAATGCTAAGTACAGATAGTGATCTTTGTGTTGGATTTGTTTATATCCCACCTGTTAACTCTAGGTACGCAAGCGACAGTCATTTTCAGGATTTGTCAAGTGATGTTCTTAATATACGAGATATTACAAGATATTTCTATCTTTTAGGAGATTTTAATGCCCATACGAGTATTCTTGAAGATACATGTGTCATCAACACCACTGTTAGACATTCCATTGGTGTAGACGACTCTGAGATGGAGTACTTTAATAATAATGATATTTTTGAATTAAACGACGTGTCGCCAATACGAGTTTCTCAAGACAGGTCTGAACCAAATAGACAAGGTCGTCAACTCATTGAAATGTGTAAAACTTTACCTCTTCTTATATTAAATGGAAGATTGGGAAAAGATAAAAACATCGGTGCTGTCACCTGTAAAGACTGTAGTGTTATTGATTATGTCGTGTCATCGTATGAAGCTGTCCCTTTAACCAAAGACTTTCAAATCTTGGACTTTGATTGTTTATATAGTGATGCTCATTGTCCCCTCCAACTGACTTTACTACCTGAGGTACAGGCAGGTGACACTTGGCAAGAGCCACCTGACACACCTTATAACGAGGGGAAGCCGATATGGACAAACGAGAACAGTTCGTGACAGGTGTTGACCTCGCGCGCATCAACAGCATGACAGAAAAAGCAAGTGCTGCAGGTGAGGGTCGAGGTGACCCAGTTTCTGTTATCGATAATGTTGTATTAGAGTTAACCACATTGTTTGTGAATACAGCTGGTGATGTGTTCGGTACTAAAGAAAAAACACCTCATGAGTTCAAGTCTAAAAATAACTTCATAAATGGTATGACCAAGACTGTCGTAATATGAAAAGAATATACAGGAAAAAAAGAAGAACATTTAAAGTTTCAAAAAAACCTCTAGATAAGGTTGTGTTACAACAAGTTAATAAAGACTACAAAAGAATCTTAAAGAAAAAAGTATTTAAACCATGTGCATTTTATGAAAAGCAAGTTTTCTTATATGGCCCGTCACGATGTGAAAGGTTTTTGGAAATATTTTAAAGATAAACCTGGCCCTAGCTCCAAGAATGTCTCATTTGATGAACTGTATAATTACTTTAAAGACATTAAATAGAGCTACAGATGAAAGTGGCTGTTTTGCAACACAGCCGAACGACATTGATAATGATCTCAACAAAAGCTTTGACACTAAAGAAATAGAACAAGCAATTAATAAACTTAAAAATAAGAAAGCATGATTGAAATGAATATATTATTTCAACCAAATCTATTCTTTTAAAATTGTATTGCGAACTGTTTAACCTAATTTTACAGACAGGACATTTGCCTGATGGGAATGATCAAACCAATTTATGAGAAAACGGGGGATGTTTCCAGAACACTATAGACCAATAACCATTTTATCCTGCCTAGGGAAATTGTTTACAAGTGTTATTAATCTGCGTTTAACACGTTATGTTGAAAGTAATGAAATACTATCTGAAGCTCAAGCCGGATTCCGTAAAGGATACTCTACTGTTTGATAATATCTACGTTTTGAATAGTATCATTGAACTATTGAAATATTCAGGTAAAAAACTATTTTGTGTTTTTGTTGATTTTCAAAAAGCCTTTGATAATGTGTGGAGGAACGGACTGTGGCTTAAACTTGTAAGCTATGGTATTTCAGGAAAATTATTTACTCTTATAAGGAATATGTACAATGATATTAAGTCATGTATTTGTCTAAACGGTCAAATATCTGTTTTTTTCAACTGTGATAAGGTGTCCGTCAAGGAGAAAACCTGTCGCCTTTGTTATTTGCTATTTTTTGGAACGACATAGAAACCTATTTGCAATCTAATAATTGTGATGGTATCAACATTGGCACACTTAAACTTTTCCTTCTTTTATACGCTGATGATACGGTGCTCTTTGCTGAATCCCCTGAAGGTCTACAGCACTCTTTAGATAATTTCGAGAAATATTGCACTGAATGGAAACTCAAGATAAATATGCGAAAAACAAAAGTTATTATCTTTGGCACTTCTGCAATTATTCTGCGTAAGAAAAAGTATGTTTTTAAAATTCATAATGTTGAACTAGATAATTGTGATTGTTACTCTTATCTAGGTATAAAGTTTCACATGAACCGAAAATTTAACCAAGCCACAATATCTCTTATGGAACAAGGACATAAAGCTATGTATTATTTGTTATCCAAAGCTAGAAACTTAAATCTACCATAAGATTGTTTATTTATTGCGTTCGACCACATGGTTGTTCCAATTCTTCTATACTGTTGTGAAGTCTGGGGTTTTACAGACTTTTCTATCATTGAAAATGTCCACAAGTTATTTTTAAAATTAAGTTTAGAATGATTGGTGGTATGGCATGTAGTGTTTGCCAACATATTTATGACGGCCTTGTACGACCTATTTTATGATATGGCCCTCCCATTTTGGGATTGAGAAGAGAGTATTAATGTATAAATACTGTGCAGAATAGAGCTCAGGGACTTCATGTGGGGTTGGCACAAAGTCATCTGATTTGGCTTCCAGAGGCGACATGGGCTGTAACTGTCCCGGAGCTGTGCTTCAGAGACCAGGGTCACTAAGTAAGAATAAAATAATACTAGATAAACGTGGTAAACGTCCACGGTTTACACCGCTACTGCAACTTTGCATTTTGTAACATATTATTGTAGATATAATTATTGAAATATGCCTACCGACAATGACTGTAAAAGAAGTACTGATCTAAATTCTCTATAATTCTCTATAATTCTTTGATCCAGCCTATTCTGACGTATGGGGCAGGTATTTGGGGACTCTATGAACACAAATGCCTTAACACAATCCAAAACAGAGCGTGTCGCTTTTTCCTTGGAGCCAGTTGTAAAACTTCGAACATCGCTACGAGATGAGATATGGGTTGGACCTCTTGTGTAACCAAACAACGTCTTGAGGTCTTCAGATTGTGGATGAGAGTAGGACTTATGCACGAATCCAGACTACCAAACAAGATACATAAGTGGTCACTCAACCGGAAGAGATCCTGGGAACATCTGCTGCAGAAGCTGAGTAAAGCCTTGGGATTTGAGCAACACTTAACCGCAGTTCATTTTAAAATCCACTGTACAACTTATTCGCAAGCATCTGAACATACAGGATGAACAGAAGTGGTTAACTGACCTATGGGGCGATAAAGGAAATTTAACAAACGGAAATAAACTTATCGCATGTTTAAGAAAGACCTGTACCCAGAAGCTTATGTAACCAATACAATGTCTAGACACCACCGCAAGCCCTTCATACGACTGAGAGCCTGCAGTCTGCCTCTGTGTGTAGAGACAGGCAGATATTCTCAGCCGCCTATTCCACTTCATGACAGAATCTGTCCTCTCTGCCCCCTAGAGATCGAGGATGAAGCCCATTTCACCATCACCTGCCCACTGTACTCACATATAATGTACGACGTCTTCAGGTATGCTCTGAATGTAGGCGATGAATTTATGCATAAAAACCCAACAGAAAAGTATGTGTTTTTAATGCAAAATCCTAATTGCCAACTCTTACTTGCTTCTAAGATTCATCTCATGGTCAGAAGAAGGAATACTCTTTTATGATTTATGAAGTTAACGTAATGTATGTATGTATGTATGTATGTATGTATGTATGTATGTATGTATGTATGTATGTATGTATGTATGTATGTATGTATGTATGTATGTATGTATGTATGTATGTATGTATGTATGTATGTATGTGTGTATGTATGTATGTATGTATGTATGTATGTATATATGGTGTGTGTGTGTGTGTGTGTGTGTGTGTGTGTCTATGTGTATGTTGTGTATGTTGTGTGTTTGTGTGTATGCGTGTATGTATGTGTGTGTATGTGTGTATGCGTTCGACTGAATGCATGTTTGTGCGAGAATCTATGTTGTTGATAGATCTGTATGATTGCTCTCGTACAGGTTTTGGTATGATTCATGTTTTAATTACATATTGAATGTAGGGACTGTTTGTCATTTGTACTTTCTTAACTTATTGTTGTTCTGTGATATTTTATATTATAGTGTCTCATGGGCCATATGGCCGAGTGCTTTTTATCATTCTATGAATGTACATTTTGTATTTTATCATATAATATGCACGTGACACTTAAATAAACATTCTCTCTCTCTCTCTCTCTCTCTCTCTCTCTCTCTCTCTCTCTCTCTCTCTCTCTCTCTCTCTCTCTAGAATATTATAACACTTACAAAAAATAAAACACTTGCAACGTGCTCAAGAAGACTTTGCTGATGTGCCACGAAGTATGCATAATATGTGTATGCTGATACGTTCCAGCCCCCAAAACAACAACAAAGAACAAAGTCGTGTGTTAATACGCTGATCATAGTAGTCATTGAAACTGTAGAATTGAAACTAAACAAAAGAACATTCTTGAATGGCTGATAGATGGTCTAGATTGTATGGATACAGAACTAAAGCCCATAACTGTCGTTCGGAATACTCTGTGTGTTTTGTCGAGGTCGCACGATCAAACGTCATATTCCAAGTGTCACTTTCATGATCTAATTAGCGATGCTCTGATTGTTCATTGTGAAAGGTCGGTCTGCCGTGACCCACTAAGATAACATTTTAATGAGATTGTAACATGCTAGGGTATGAACTGAACTCCTCACTCTCAGATCAGCGTACGTAACTCTAACTATTCAGTCGGGTTTCCCGTTTCTGTTTGTTCCTGTTCAAGCGTTACACGATATACCCCTTATTGTAAAATACTTAAATCTTATCTCCGCACAACGGAATGAATCCCAGATAAGGAACACGTTTTCTGTTAGTCCATACATTAGGCATTTCAGAAATGTGTGATCGTGTGCAGGGTTTGTTGTCAACAACTGTTGTTAATGTGTCACGGTCCAGCTTTACCTTAAGCGAATAATTGATACAAACCTTATATCTCTGTGTACAAGGAGGGTCTTTCGTACCTGGACTTAGGGGGCGTTCAATTGTAGGTCACCTTATACGGGGTATTCTCAGGACGACGACCGCTCGAATTTTTCCATTCGCAGGACGACGACCGCCGGTACGCCTTTGGTGTGTGGGGTTGTTTTATGAGGGGATTAACTCCTTGGTTAGTGTCAAAAACTGAAATGTGTTCACTGAATTGGTGAACTCGGATTTTGATAATCTAGTGAGTACCATTTACTCAACTGATTGACTCAACAGTTACTCTGTTATAAATCTCCTTAACATGGTAGTCTGTCGAGGAAATAGAACAGACTAGACGAAAACGTAAATCAGCCTTCAATAAAGCAAAACGCGACTACAAATATTTAAACATAGCCCACGAACTAAACAACCAGGTTCAAAAACTAGTCCAAATAGCCAAAAGTAGAGACTGGAAAAAATTCTGCGAAGGTATAAATAACCGTACAGATGCCAGAACGGTCTGGCGCAAAATCCACGCCATTAGAGGCTTAAAAGGACATAAAAAAACCTAACATTAACAGCTAAACCAACCCCGCCCCAAATGCAAATAATCTCGCCAACCACTTTTCGGTCGTTAGCAGTAACACCAACTTCAGCCAAACCCACAAAAGAATCAAACACTAACAATCTAGAAATAAATCAACCATACACAATGGAGGAGCTCCTCTACGTAATCCAAAACAGGAAAAAGGGCACAGCTCCAGGATTAGACCTAACCTCTTACCAAATAATCAAAAAACTCCCCCTAAAACTACTCCAGGCACTACTCAAACTATACAATCCCATCTACCTAAACGGACAGGTTCCTACTCCCTGGAAACAGGCCCTAGTCATACCACTTAATGGAATCAATGGCTAAAAATAGATTACAACATTACTTAACCCAAAATAACATCATAAACCCAGATCAAAGCGGTTTCACTCCTGGCCGCTCAACCCTAGATAACCTCGCCCGACTAGAACAAGATATTAAGACAGGACAACTAAATAAACAATATACCACAGGCATCTTCTTAGACTTCTCTAAAGCTTTCGACATGGTATGGCACGATGGGCTAATACAAAAACTTAAAAAAATAGTCAGATAATAAACTACAACCAGGACTTCCTAAACAATCGTAAAATAACCGTGGGTATAGACCAAACTCTATCGGACCAATGTCCCCTAGAAAATGGCACTCCACAGGGCAGTATCCTCAACCCCACCCTCTTCAATAGAATGATAAACGATCTATTCGAGGGCCTATCCCCTAAAGTAAACACATCAAAATTCGCGGATGATGGAGCCATCTGGATCGGCACTAAAAGCATGAAAATGGCCCAAAATTTACTCCAAAAATCTCTTAATAAAATACAACAATGGGCTGACAAATGGGGCTTCTCCCTTCGACATGGTATGGCACGATGGGCTAATACAAAAACTTAAAAAAATAGTCAGATAATAAACTACAACCAGGACTTCCTAAACAATCGTAAAATAACCGTGGGTATAGACCAAACTCTATCGGACCAATGTCCCCTAGAAAATGGCACTCCACAGGGCAGTATCCTCAACCCCACCCTCTTCAATAGAATGATAAACGATCTATTCGAGGGCCTATCCCCTAAAGTAAACACATCAAAATTCGCGGATGATGGAGCCATCTGGATCGGCACTAAAAGCATGAAAATGGCCCAAAATTTACTCAAAAAATCTCTTAATAAAATACAACAATGGGCTGACAAATGGGGCTTCTCCCTTAACTCAGAAAAAACATCAGGAATAGTATTCAAACATAAAAACATGAAACCCGCTTCCCCAATCCTCCAACTAAACAATCAAACAATCAAATTTCAAAAACAAACCAAATTCTTAGGACTTATTTTCGATGAACATCTCACCTGGGATGCTCACATCCAAAACCTAACAACGAAATGCAGTAAAGACCTAAACACCCTAAGATGCCTAACTGGCTCTAACTGGGGAGCCTCCAAAGATACTCTCCTCTCTCTCTACATATCACTAATTAGATCAAAACTAGACTACGGCTGCGCCATATACAACACCCTTAACAACTCCCTATCTAAAAAACTTGACTAAAACTAAAAAACCGCATTACAAACCACCCTCAATCTAAACAAGGCTCTCACTCCAGAAGCAATACTAAACCCACAAAATAAACTAAAAAACTTCAAGGCCTTAGGCGTATTCTTAATCAAAACGGAACTAATAAAACGCATCTAAAAACATAATAACCTACCAAATCAAAATTACATAAACAAACAAACATCCACCATACCCAGCTCCCTTAGTTCTCCTCCCCAACCCCATCGGCATCTATTCCAAATCTCAAAATTCCCAAATCATATATAAGCAACCCCTAAAGCCCCCTCTTAGGGTTGCACAGGCCACCTTCGCCCCTTTCGGAAACACATTAAATGGCCTGACCGGGCCCGTTTGCGAAATACGCATCAGTCGGAAAGCGCACGTTAAATCTCCAAAGTAAGTAAGTAAGTAAGTAAGTAAGTAAGTAAGTAAGTAAGTAAGTAAGTAAGTAAGTAAGTAAGTAAGTAAATAAGTAAGTAAGTAAGTCATTAAAAGCGTAAACAAGCAAAAAATCACCAAAAAATGGCACAACCTATATCTAAACTCAAATAGCCAAATCAAAAAAGTACTCAGCAAACCATTAACCAAACCAAAAATTCTCCATCCATCAAAAAAAATCGACAGAGTAATCACTAAACTCCAAACAGGACACACCAACCTAAATAACCACCTAAAAAAAAATAAAAAAAACACACTACAGGTAACTGCCCACATTGCAAACAACTAGAAACCCCAGAACACGCACTCATCCACTGCACACATTACGTAACACATCGAACCGCATTACAAACCACCCTCAATCTAAACAAGGCTCTCACTCCAGAAGCAATACTAAATCCACAAAATAAACTAGAAAACTTCAAGGCCTTAGGCGTATTCTTAATCAAAACGGAACTAATAAAACGCATCTAAAAACACTATAATCTACCAAATTAAAATACGCATCAGTTGTAAAGCGCACGTTTATCTTCAAATACAACTGCGTCATGAAACTATTGCCAGGGTTTGCCATTCGGAGTGTTCGCAGTACTTTCCTGCTCTCATTTACAGTAACTCGGGGTACGGTTGCTATCAAGACGATGTGTTGAAGTGAAACTCGTGGTGCAAAGTATGACTCAAACGTGTTTCATCACTATTTGATAGTGATTCACAAACACAAGAGGCAAAATATTTCTATAATCATAAGCAGTCTCTGCTAAAATCAGAGTCCATTGCATCATGAGCACGTTTAAATAGTGCTGGTAACAGGTGTTCGCGAATAAACACATCCTTATGTTTATCGCTTTTATTTATGTGCCTGTATCTCTGGCTCCTCGGTCGAGGTTAGTGAAATATGCATAAGTGTTTCTTTATGAATGCAAATATAGGTTTCAGATAACCATTGTTCAGTTTCACTGTTTCAAGTGTTTTAATTTGTCTCTAATATTACATATTTTTCCTGATTCGCAGGAGACAATGTCCATAGCAATGTTCTTTCATAATATAGCTGTAATAAGGGCTGAATCTTCCTTATTCAATAAATAGACATTGGACCTTTACTGATTATTGCTGCCTGTTTGCTGACTGAAGGTGTAAATGTCGTTCTGATTGCACAAAATCACGTTCACACGCCATAACATATTTCTTTGTTTGATTCAACTATGGGAAACAAATCAGTTTTGGCCCATGACACGCTCTGCCAGATAGAAACTATTAATCATTGTAGTTCAATGTCGAAATTCGCCAAAACAATAACGTAAGTATTTTAGAGCAAACGTATTTCATGTCTAGACTGTTGAGTTTACATTGTCTACCTTGTGAAGCTATGAAACTAACAGAAGGCATATCGCCATGTTACGTGCTAATGCTGATTAACAACAACGGAACGTGTCTGGAAAATAAGTAGGGCTTGAATAGGCTTTAAGTCCTGGATAGATGGTTTGTAAACATATCAGTTGTGTTTCAAGTGCATACACACTGGATAGTTTACTGGATAGCTAGACCATTTAGAGTGAGTGGCTGGGTTTACCTGTTTCAAGGACGGACATTAATAATATATTGTCCTTCCCTGTGGATTGTTGCCAATCATACTCTACGAACAATACCTTTCCAAACCAACATGGCGAATGGGAATGAGACTGTGTTGGAGAAGGAAACAGACTTTTGCAGCTATAAGTTTGGAATTGTCATTAAGGACGAAAATCATGTGACGACAATAAGTGAAATGCTGACACTTAGTCCTCACACATGATTCTGTGAGGATAGTTGTCGACCTGTATCAGAGCCGGTCTCTGTTCCTCGCCGACTGGAGCTATGAGGTGAACTTAAAGTCCTAACGTGGGACACAACGGGGAAATTCATGGTGCAAATGGAAGTTGACCTGTGGTGTCATTGACTGAACCTAGTGTGAATTTTAGAACAGTTTTTGGGGCAACAAGTCTAGTGAGGGGCGGCGATGAGTTGCGTTGACTGTGACCTTTCCTCATACTCAAAGCTGGCACGCTGTGATATCACTACAATAACGTCCACATCTCCCCCTATCTATGGCTACATAGTGTAGTATTTTTTACAAATATATTTGTTCTATTGAATGTCATTAAATCAACTTGAAAGTTACCGAATGGCATAGCAGCAAATGCACAGCGCAAGAACTATCGATCTTGTTTGCAAAACACTACCATAATTTAATTAGAAACAGAAACAGTCGAACACGTGCAAAACCTTATTGAATACATGTATATATATCAAACATGACACATTGGAACAGTGTAAGGTGCATCCAGTATTTTAAATGTAAGGGAATCATTTACTTGTCAAATGCAACGTTTCATGTTTTCTGACTTCAACGTAAAAGCACAACCGTGAGGTATACAATGAGGTTTGGTACACATGTTTTAAGACTGTACAAAATATACACAACTGTATGACTGTACACAAACACAACTGTATGACTATACACAAACACAACTGTTTGACTGTACACATACACTTCTGTGTGACTGTACACAAACACTTCTGTATGACTGTTCGGAACACAGGTGGCATTCGCCGTCGTGGCGTGCGAATGGGAAATGAGCGGTTACAGGCCGGCAAAGCCACATTTCGAAAATAGATAGCCCAAATTGATGTGGCTCTCGCGGCAATGGTTATGGTTGCGTGATTGTATAATGTGGCTCTTGCAGCTATGCTGTCAAAACATGCTTTGTGATTCTAACAGGTTACCGTATATAACAAAACAAGTCTTGTTTTCTCATTTTTTATTCAACAAGGATAACATATTCATCAAAACTTTACATTGATGAATATGAATAGCATATGAATATCATAATGGATTTAATGTCATTACTGCATTACTGCAATACGTGCATCGATTGCCTTGTACTTCTTTCGGACTGTGGCTTAAACTTGTAAGCTATGGTATTTCAGGAAAATTATTTACTCTTATAAGGAATATGTACAATGATATTAAGTCATGTATTTGTCTAAACGGTCAAATATCTGGGTTTTTTCAACTGTGATAAGGTGTCCGTCAAGGAGAAAATCTGTCGCCTTTGTTATTTGCTGTTTTTTGGAACGACATAGAAACCTATTTGCAATCTAATAATTGTGATGGTATCAACATTGGCACACTTAAACTTTTCCTTCTTTTATACGCTGATGATACGGTGCTCTTTGCTGAATCCCCTGAATGTCTACAGCACTCTTTAGATAATTTCGAGAAATATTGCACTGAATGGAAACTCAAGATAAATATGCGAAAAACAAAGGTTATTATCTTTGGCACTTCTGCAATTATTCTGCGTAAGAAAAAGTATGTTTTTAAAATTCATAATGTTGCACTAGATAATTGTGATTGTTACTCTTATCTAGGTATAAAGTTTCACATGAACCGAAAATTTAACCAAGCCACAATATCTCTTAAGGAACAAGGACATAAAGCTATGTATTATTTGTTATCCAAAGCTAGAAACTTAAATCTACCATTAGATTGTTTATTTATTGCGTTCGACCACATGGTTGTTCCAATTCTTCTATACTGTTGTGAAGTCTGGGGTTTTACAGAATTTTCTATCATTGAAAATGTCCACAAGTTATTTTTAAAATTAAGTTTAAGATTACGTAAGAGCACTACCACTTATATGCTATATGGCGAGACAGGTAGCCTACCACTCGATATTATAGTTAAAAAAGGAGTATTGGCCTTTTGGTGCAACCTGATATTGTCAAAAAATGTAAATAAGCTCTCTGTTGTTAATCATAAGACTTTATATCAAAAACACTGTCATAACATTTTGCATTCACCTTGGTTGTTACATGTCAAAAACATTCTGGATAGCTGTGGTTTAAGTTATGTTTGGCACAATCAGACAGTAAACAGTAAAGAGTTATTGTTAAATCTAGTGGAACACAGATTAAAGGACCATTTTCTTCAAAATTGGCACAGTGCCCAAACGGCATCATCAAAAGGTTTATTTTATAGTTGTATAAAACCCAACTTTAGTCTAGAACAATATTAATCCCTTTCTAAAATTTCGAACAACTAATCATTTTCTACCTGTAGAAACAGGGAGGTGGAAAAATATACCATCTGGAAGACGACTATGTCATTTATGCAATTCCTCTGTGGGAGATGAATACCACTACCTGATCAAATGTCCATATTTTACAAATGAACGAGAACAATATCTCCAAAAATATTACTATACTTATCCAAACTATTATAAGCTAGAAACAGTTAATGACTTGCCCAAAGATTTCAACTGTAAGAAAATTGAGTAAATTTATCCGTTGTATATTTAATGTTGTAAACCTATATCAACAGCCTCTGTAACATAGTTGCTACTTATTGTAACTGTACACAATGTACCGCTGTGAGAGGTCTTATTGGAATAAAAGATGATGATGATGATGATGATGATTAGAGCTTGGATTTGTTAACAGCCTGAGATGGACAATGCCCATTCATATAATAGGGGTGAGGCAATTAAGCATTTGAATTATTGTAGGCGAATTGAGGTGAAGGCGAAATGAGGGCAAGCCCATATGACAGTTTCACCTGTTCCATGTGTTAAAACAAGTACGTGCTATAAACCGTCGCGACTTCAGAGGACGGCAGGTTTGGTTTGACTGTACACTTCGGCGCTTCCGCTGCGAGCTTCGAGCACCACACCGATCTCTGGCCTATAATCTAACACGCAAGAGAAAAGAAATACCCGGAGACGCAGATAGCATTCTCCAGCAGTAATTTGCAATGTAAAAGGGTAACCTGGCGGGTTTTGTTGTGTTTGCAGCGTTTTTTAGGTAAAGAGGTCACCTGTATCCACATGAATACACCAAAACAACTGATTGCGCAATCGGCCATCTGTTTATATACGTTCGAGTAGCTGTCCATCTGTCATGAAATGTTCACTGACTAGGGGGAATTTATATGTGTGATAAGTAAGTTTTAATAAAACATGCATCTCAAGTTTTTGAGTACGCTCCTACTAGCTCCTAACTCATTTATTTCCTGAGAATATTCAAACAGAATTACTGGCCTACTGTTAATAATTAATCAGCTAATCATGGGCTGTGACCATTGTTAAGTGGGTAGACTGGCTGTGTTTGTTTAATTAATCCCACCTACTCCACTGGCTTACAATGGATGTCACACTAATGGGATATCTTACTAATGGGATGTAACCAGGTAAACTGGGGTTCGCTCACCGAGTGGATGCCCTACAACTAGCTAGTCCTCGCGGGGATTGCCTAAAAGTCGGGCCGGGCCAAGACAGGCCAAAGTGTTACTGGCTAATTACTTCATTATCGGCGATCATACCTACATATAATTGATGAAACATACACACATGATATTAATGAACAATCATCAAATAAAAAAGTGCACCATAAATAAGTAATTCGGAGTAAATCGCTTGAAAACCAGAGAGTGGAGCTGTGTGTAAGCGTCGCTGATCTTGGTAACATGTAAAAGAGCAATCGTTAAACTAAATAAGATCAAATACTTCTAGCTATCGTGATACAAATTTCCATCTGTCGGCATAGCGTTTATATTTATAGGAACGTACTATATATAAGTAAATACTACTTTATAATGTCACTGATCGTCGTATTTAAAGCAGACACGTTGGTTAAAGTAGACCTCTTCTCCCTATACTCTCAACAGTCACTCAAGTGTTCGGTCCGACATGGCCCGGGCTGTCAAAATCAACTTAAACCGCACAGATGTATCATCAAATGGATTCACATCTATAAACTAGTATAATATCTACCTAAATACCACTTTATAGTGTCTCAGATCGCTGTACTCGGCCAAGTCGGACCCAACACAAGCCAAACACTTCTGATAGAGACTATGTTGAGAATGTAGAGGAAGAGGGCTTCACTTTGAGCCCCTGTTTTTCTTTAAATACGATGTACCGTGACATTATAAAGTGGTATATAGGTAGATATAACACTAATATATAGATGTAAACACATTTGAAGATACATCTGTATGTTTAAAGTTGATTTTGACGGCCCGGGCCAAGTCGGACCCAACACAAGCCAAACACTTCTGATAGAGACTATGTTGAGAATGTAGAGGGAAAAGGGCTTCACTTTGAGCCCCTTGTTTTCTTTAAGTACAGCGATCTGAGACACTATAAAGTGGTATTTAGGTAGATATAATACAAATCTATAGATGTGAATCCATTTGATGATACATCTGTGCGGTTGAAGTTGATTTTGACAGCCCGGGCCAAGTCGGACCGAACACAAGCCAAACACTTCTGATAGAGACTATGTTGAGAATGTAGAGGGAAAAGGGCTTCACTTTGAGTACCTTGTTTTCTTTAAATACAGCAAACTGAGACACTATAAAGTGGTATATAGGTCGATATAATGCTAGTCTATAGATTTAAAGACATTTGAAGATACATTTGTGTGTTTAAAGTGCATTTTAACAGCCCGGGCCAAGTCGGACCGAACACAAGTCAAACACTTCTGATAGAGACTATGTTGAGAATGTAGAGTGAAAAAGGCTTCCCTTTGAGCTCTGTGTTTTTTAAACTACTGAAATATGAGACAATCAAGTGGTATATAATTAGATATAATACTAGTCTTTAGATATAAAGAATGTTAGGAACTTTAGAAGTGCTTGGACAGTTATTAACACGTGTCGTGTCAGTCCTTTGACATTCGCGAATATCCACTTCCAGGAAACATCCTGCGTTGGTTTTACACGAATTAATAAAGGTTAATTACCTTAACACGTTAATTAATGAAAGAAGAGTAGTCAAAATACTGTCGTTTCCTGCCCAGGACATCACACCCCTACACGCTAAGGTCGGTGAGAAGCATTCTAATCAAAGAATACACACAGACAAGACACTGACTTTTCTACGGGACTCACGGTATGTAGTCATAATCATCAGTTTATTATTCATGTTGAAGGTGCATTTTTATTCAAACTCAATTAAATAAGCAAAACTATACGTTTGTGGACATTTGAGATCTGCCTATGCGCGTTTCGTTTTATTATTCTGCAATCCATTTTTAATATTACCCGCTGGCCCGGCCCGACTTTTCTTGGCCCGACTTTTAGGCAATCCCGTCTTCGCGCCATCAACTAGCGTCAGGACATGACATGCACTGGAAACTTATCGCAAGACGCAAAACGCGCAAATGCTAGTATCTGAGAAAAGACAACATGAAATTCACATAAAATACTTACAACTTACCCTAAGGTTCGTTAAGGGATGTTTGACTGGCAAGTGGTGCCAAACCCGAAGGATCGTGTAGCACAACAGACAAACACGATCTTCGGTTTCAGCAGGTTTTAATAATAACAAGGACCGATTTTATACGCTGGTACAACAAACACTTGACAAGGGCGTGGCAGAGACTGTGAGAGAGGCTATGGACTATTTCAGGCGTGTTCTTCTGCCGTTTTCGTCTGGACTGCTCGGTCGGTCTGGCCCTGGTCAGTGTTCAGCGCCCTTCTCTGCCTCTCTCCCGAAAAGGGGTAACGAGATCTGTGACGTGAGAGCCACTGCAAGAAACCTGAGCGCTAAATTAGCTGCGCCCGCTAAACTCCACAGTTGCCACCAGATATTTATTAGAAATTGGAAAAGTACTCACTGTTATTTGAAAGAAATATATCCGACGGTCTTCCTGCGTTCAATGCAGAACCAGAGATAACGCTGTTTATTATACTCACGTGATCGCCTCCTAGCAAACATGTCATCCAATCAAACTGCTTCATTGGACTAGGAAACCACACGGCCACTTGATATTGCTCACACATACATCAGTCATCAGATATCAGATACCGAAGTCGCTAGAGGTTTCGCGTGTAATAAATGTGGAAGTAAACACTAGAGCTACCCGCGCTGAATACAGTTATACAATGGAGTAAATGTATAATGTATTATCGACATAAGCCTGTATACATGGTGGCCGAGAGGGGGCGTCGCTTTATCGACAGCTTACGGTGGACGTTGATAAATCTAAAATGAATTTATCATTTAAAATTTGTGAATCAACCATGGCTGATGCTAATACTCGATAGTTTGTTACATCGGTACAATCTGAATGGCATGACTATGCTATTTCTACTCTACTGTATGCATTTTATAACGTTTCATGTTTAACTTTTATCACGTGTTGTGTAATTTAATCGCTACCTCAGTCACAATGTTATCATGTATCCCGGGCTGGTAGTTCGGGATATCTGTTCTCCAAACACAGGAGTCCATCATTAGGTCTACAACACTTTATTTGTGATATAATAATTACAGCATCTGTATGATCAAGCCCCTACCAACAGAAAGTATTCTAATTTTAACCGTCAAATCACTGACCAGTGATGCCTCTCTGGTCAGTCTGTAGTATCCCCTCCCCTCATTCACAATGTTAAGCTTCAGTGGCCAACCGGCCATTCTCTAGTGTTAATTTGAAGCCACTTACCCGCGCATGACTCCGTGCTGCTGGCCATGGTAATAATAACCCAGCTGCCGTTAAAAAAATGTTGGGCAGCACTGTGATTATATAAGACATGCTATTCTGGTGCGTGTATCAGACTGTGTACGGACAAAATGTAACAACTTGAAGGATGTGGAGATTATACGGCCGCTTCTATCATTCATACTTTGAGTAATCCTTGTATATATTTGTCGTTGTGAGAATAACATTCCAAACTTTATACATTAAGTACTGTATTTGATGATACATATATAGAAAATATCTATATCCTTCAGACGCTGATACGTTTAAAGGAAAGTGTCTAATTCTTGACCTTGAGTAGATATTAAGTGTTACCCGACAAACAATTCATGCTCCACCCAACTCCCTTGTTCACGATTTTGCAATACCCCAAATCGTTAGGTAGAAACGCATCCCACTTTTGAAATCGTATTTAGATCTCTGATTGTATGGATCTTTAAGACGGCTGACTCTATGCCAATTCTGTTTTTTTTTCAGATTAGTACGTTACTTATCGATTATTTGACCTGTACTAAATTAACATACAGTTATATGTATGTTATATGCTTTAATATGATTCCCATCAATATTTTCCCTTTAGTTATTGTAATCTTTTTAAATTGTAAAATGTAAAAGTGAATAAACGTATAAAACTTAACGTGTATGTACAACTGTCCAACCACAGTATACAACACCTGCGAACATTCAATGATAGTCAGTCTTCAGAATTTGGATGACAAAATGACAACGAATATCAGTTTGGATAACAACGTCTTTATTATACATACTCAACGTTCCAGGGCTACTTCTTCCCCTTCATCTCCTAATGAAGGGGCAAGGTGTAGCCCTGAAAGGTAGTATATGTTCGACTGTCCTCGCGGGTGTTGTGCGCTTCCGCGGGTGTAGGTGAGTTAGGATCTGGGGTGTCTGCGTGTGAGATGATGCGTGTGTCTGTCATGTTTTGGAGTGTTACTTACTTACTTACTTACTTACTTACTTACTTACTTACTTACTTACTTACTTACTTACTTACTTACTTACTTACTTACTTACTTACTTACTTACTTACTTACTTACTTACTTACTTACTTACTTACTTACTTACTTACTTACTTACTTACTTACTTACTTACTTACTTACTTACTTACTTACTTACTTACTTACTTACTTACTTACTTACTTACTTACTTACTTACTTACTTACTTACTTACTTACTTACTTACTTACTTACTTACTTACTTACTTACTTACTTACTTACTTACTTACTTACTTACTTACTTACTTACTTACTTACTTACTTACTTACTTACTTACTTACTTACTTACTTTGGAGATTTAACGTGCGCTTTCCGACTGATGCGTATTTCGCACACGGGCCCGGCCAGGCCATTTAATGTGTTTCCGAAAGGGGCGAAAGTGGTCTGTGCAACCCAAGAGGGGGGTTTAGGGGTTGCTTAAATAGAATTTGGGAATTTTGAGATTTGGAATAGATGCCGATGGGGTTGGGGAGGAGAACTAAGGGAGCTGGGTATGGTGGATGTTTGTTTGTTTATGTAATTTTGATTTGGTAGGTTATTATGTTTTAGATGCGTTTTATTAGTTCTGTTTTGATTAAGAATACGCCTAAGGCCTTGAAGTTTTCTAGTTTATTTTGTGGGTTTAGTATTGCTTCTGGAGTGAGAGGCTTGTTTAGATTGAGGGTGGTTTGTAATGCGGTTCGATGTGTTAGGTAGTGTGTGCAGTGGATGAGTGCGTGTTCTGGGGTTTCTAGTTGTTTGCAATGTGGGCAGTAACCTGTAGTGTGTTTTTTTTATTTTTTTTTAGGTGGTTATTTAGGTTGGTGTGTCCTTTTTGGAGTTTAGTGATTACTCTGTCGATTTTTTTTTGATGGATGGAGAATTTTTGGTTTGGTTAGTGGTTTGCTGAGCACTTTTTTGATTTGGCTATTTGAGTTTAGATATAGGTTATGCCATTTTTGTGATTTTTTGCTTGTTTACACTTTTAATTTCTGATTTTGAGATGGGTAAGTTTAAGCTTATTTCTGGGATTTTGAGGTATAGTTTAGCTGCTTTATCGGCGTTTTCATTACCGTATATTCCTCCGTGGACGGGTATCCACAAGAAGGTTATTTGTTTGCCTGCCTAAGTTAGGTCGTTGGAGCTTTTAAGTATTTGATTTATTAATTTAGGTCGGTTTTTGGTATTTTTGTTTTGGAGGGCTTGCAGTCCACTTAGGGAGTCGGTAAGTATTAGGATTTTTTTGTGGTTTTTGGATTCTTGATTATGGGGGGCTGAGGCCATGCCCATTAGTTCTGCCGTGAATATTGATTGGGTGTTTGGGAGTCGGAAGGATTGTGTGGTTTTAGTTGGTTGTGTGGTATGGACTCCGAAACCTGTGTGTTTGGAGGTCGGATCTGAGGATCCGTCCGTGTAAATGTGACACCAATTTGGCCAATGTTCGTGTATGTATGTTAGTGTGGTAGTTTTAGCTATGTTTGGGTCGGTTTGTTTATTTATTTGGCTAGCTAGTGTTGTGTCTATTTTGGGTATTTTAAGTTTAGGGGTGAAGATATTTGATTGTTTGCAGTTTAGTTTAAGATTTTTAATTTGGTGTTCATTTAGGTAGTTTGTTATTCTTGGGGATATTGGGGTAAGTAAGGGGTGTTTACGAGCTCGAGCTTGGTTTTTAGGGCTGATGTTTTGGTTTATTAAGTTTTGGATGAGAGGGTTTGATTGGGACGCGGCCCAGAAATTTAAGCTTAGCTGTTCCCTGCGTAGACTTAGTGGCATTTCTCCTGTTAAGGCCTGAAGTGAGGTGTAGGAGGTGCCATGTTGGGTGCGTGTAATTAGTTTGAGAGCCTGATATTGTATTGAGTCAAGTTTTTTTTAGATAGGGAGTTGTTTAGGGTGTTGTATATGGCGCAGCCGTAGTCTAGTTTTGATCTAATTAGTGATGTGTAGAGAGAGGAGGGCATCTTTGGAGGCTCCCCAGTTAGAGCCAGTTAGGCATCTTAGGGTGTTCAGGTCTTTACTACATTTAGTTGTTAGGTTTTGGATGTGAGCATCCCAGGTGAGATGTTCATCGAAAATAAGTCCTAAGAATTTGGTTTGTTTTTGAAATTTGATTGTTTGATTGTTTAGCTGGAGGATTGGGGAGGCAGGTTTCATGGGTTTTTTTTATGTTTGAATACTATTCCTGTTGTTTTTTCTGAGTTAAGGGAGAAGCCCCATTTGTCAGCCCATTGTTGTATTTTATTAAGAGATTTTTTGAGTAAATTTTGGGCCATTTTCATGCTTTTAGTGCCGATCCAGATGGCTCCATCATCCGCGAATTTTGATGTGTTCACTTTTGGGGATAGGCCCTCGAATAGATCGTTTATCATTATATTGAAGAGGGTGGGGCTGAGGATACTGCCCTGTGGAGTGCCATTTTCTAGGGGACATTGGTCCGATAGTGTTTGGTCTATACCCACGGTTATTTTACGATTGTTTAGGAAGTCCTGGATGTAGTTTATTATCTGACCTTTGAGTCCTATTTTTTTAAGTTTTTGTATTAGCCCATCGTGCCATACCATGTCGAAAGCTTTAGAGAAGTCTAAGAAGATGCCTGTGGTATATTGTTTATTTAGTTGTCCTGTCTTAATATCTTTTTCTAGTCGGGCGAGGTTATCAAGGGTTGAGCGGCCAGGAGTGAAACTGCTTTGATCTGGGTTTATGATGTTATTTTGGGTTAAGTAATGTTGTAATCTATTTTTAGCCATTGATTCCATTACTTTACATAAGTTTGAAGTTAGGGATATTGGTCTATATGAGTTAGCTTGATTAGCTGGTTTATTAGGTTTAGGGATTGGTATGACTAGGGCCTGTTTCCAGGGAGTAGGAACCTGTCCGTTTAGGTAGATGAGATTGTATAGTTTGAGTAGTTTTAGGGGGAGTTTTTTAATTATTTGGTAAGAAGTTAGGTCTAATCCTGGGGCTGTGCCCTTTTTCCTGTTTTGGATTACGTAGAGGAGCTCCTCCATTGTGTATGGTTGATTTATTTCTAGATTGTTATTGTTTGGTTCTTTTGTGGGTTTGTTTGGAATGCTACACCAAGAAGCTGCCTGTCTTATGTGCACCGGTGACATTACCCCAGCTGGCTCCGTGAGTACTGCAAGATGCCAGCGTGACACTCCACGCACAGATTGAAACACAGCGCGTCACTCCCCAAAGATCACACAGTCACAGCAGGCTGCAGAAGTGTATACAATCACTGACCGCTGGAGGTATATATACTTGCTTCTATATTTCGTCGATTTTCGGAAAAAAATTAAATCATACGCCTTGTCGAAACTTTTCTTGATCAAACGTTCTCCATTCTTCAGCTTATGATTTTGTATTGCTAATGCTTAAAGCTTGCTAAACGTGGTAGTTTATCTGGAGGTGTATTCTGGCTTGTAAAGGATTCATTAACTATACCAGATATGGTCTTTGCTAAACGTAAAAGGCGACTATGCTTGTCGTAAGAGGTGACTAACGGGATCGAGTGGTCAGGTTCGCTGACTTGGTTGATGCATGTCATCGATCCCAATTGCGTGGATCGATGCTTATGATGTTAATCACTGGATTGTCTGGTCCTGACTCGATTATTTACAGACCGCCGTCATATAGCTGGAATATTGCTGAGTGCGGCGTAAAACAACAAACGAACAAACAAACTTGTTTTTATGAGATCATTGAAATGGTGGAATTGGATTTTAATCTTTCTCCAGACAGATTTGTACAAGTTATCCTTGGTGTGGCCGAAACTGTGAAAAGGCCTTATGTCTGTGGGCAACCATCTAATGACGGTTTGTTTATGATAGGTTTGTATGTAATCAGGCTAAGCGAGAAGCAAGAAAATGTTTGAGACGATTCAGACCTAATAGAACGGATGAACATCAACGTATCTACTGCCGTATCAGAAATGTATATAATAACGTATACAGACAAGCTAAACGAAATTTTCAAAATAGAAAAAAAAAGCTTTATCAATCAGTTAAAGACTCAACTAGATTTTTGAAATAACTGATAAGCATTGCAGGACTATCTGATAATCAGTCCAATATCGACAATGATTACTGGTTAAGTTTTTAAAAAAAATAAAAAATATTACCAAAGTTTATGTTCATGCACATATTAATGAAGATATTGTGCATGAACATTTGACATCAGATGATGTTGATCTATATGTACTTGAACAGAGGAAACAATTAATGTATTGTATCACATAAGAAATGGCAAACGCCCGGAGAGGGCTATTTTGTGATTGTAATGTTAACACATTCTGTAAATATTACTGTGCCTTTTCTTGTAATGTTGTTCAATAAGTTAAGTAACTCGTGACGCCATGATGGTGGTCGGTCGCATTTTGTACACGGTCATGGTGTAGAGACAATCTCCAACGCCTTTATGGAATAAGCAGTAAACTGTTACATTCATTAGTGAGTGAGTGAGTGAGTATGGTTTTACGCCGCTTTTAGCAATATTCCAGCAATATCACGGCGGGGGACACCAGAAATGGGCTTCACACATTGTACCCATGTCGGGAATCGAACCCGGGTCTTCGGCGTGACGAGCCAACGCTTTAACCACTAGGCTACCA
Organism: Haliotis cracherodii; assembly: GCF_022045235.1. Taxonomy (NCBI): domain Eukaryota; kingdom Metazoa; phylum Mollusca; class Gastropoda; order Lepetellida; family Haliotidae; genus Haliotis; species Haliotis cracherodii. The sequence continues at coordinate 24,454,487 of NW_027266273.1, forward strand.
GGCCGCCCCTTACATTCATTAACATAACATCAACAGTCGTACGTAATATGGTATGATGAAAATGGTGTGCGACTTTGAGGAGAAGATGACCTTTGCTTTCAACGATATTTGATAAATTGTCAGAAGGTGATTGTATTATGATCAGGTGACAAGGTGCTACAAGCTTTCCAAGATAAGGATGTGCTGGCAGCGACATGTTTCACTGTTACCGAGGTCAAATGGCCCTTGTTTCGACTAAAAACAAGATTCTAGAGGGGAAGGTATCTGATCTAACCACTAACATTCAGGAGCTAGACGAAGTGATTGAGACTCTTTCTGACAAACTTGACAGGAGTGAACAATATTCACGCAGACATAATATCCGTATCTCTGGCATCCCAGAACGTGAAAACGAGAATACAGATCGGTTAGTGCTAGATGTGGCCAAGTCTACAGGGGTAGCTTTGACCCCAGGGGATGTTGATATCAGCCACATAGTACCTCGACGTCCAACTACACCTCAAGGTAAATCTCGCCGGACTCTTGTGAGGCTCGTAAGCAACGCTTCCAAACGTGCTTTTCTGAAACCCCGTTCTAAACTGAGGGATGTGTGGAAGCCGGGCAAACCGAAGTCATCTCAGGATCTTCCCTAGATGGACCGTCAAACACTAAAGCCTGCTGGCGTTTGATGAAAACTTGCTTCAAAACGCTCTAATTTCCCATCTATTGAACTGAATGATACACTCAATGAGGAATCGGAAGATACAGCTAATATTCTAAATAATTATTTTGTGAAACAGTCAAAAATTGTAAATCCTGATGCAAAATCACCAACGATTAATTTACGTGTAAAAAACTCTCATTTGTCATCAATAACGCTCACTCATGAAGCTATTCTCGACATTCTTCTTTCAAATGATGTCTCAAAAGCAACGGGGCCTGACATGATGTGTAATAGAGTATTAAAAGCATCAACGTATACACTGTCCCCCTTTGTGTTAAAACTACTTAGTCTATCGTTACCATACTCTATATTTCCATCAATATAGAAAGAAGCATCAGTAATCCCTCTGCATAAGAAAGGTAGTACACGATTGTTCAAATTACAGACCAGTAGCACTTCCTTGCTGTCTTTCCAAAAAAATTGAAATATGTATATTCAAATATGTTTTCTACTACTTTAGAGATAATCATCTTCTGGCAAATTTGCAGTCTGGCTTTATCCCGGGCGATTCAACTTCTAATCAGTTAACATATTTGTATAATATTAGATGAAGGAAAAGAAATCCGTGCTGTCTTTTGTGATATCAGAAAAGTTTTTGATAAAGTCTTGGACAAAGGAATAATTTGTAAATATAACTCATATGGTATATATATATATAAGTATTATTGTTAATGACCTAATGAAACTGCTTCATGATTGAACGATGACTTGTGGTTAATATCACGTTGGGCAAACAGGTGGAAGGAATAATTTGTAAATATAACTCATATGGTATTATATGTATATATAAGTATTATTGTTAATGACCTAATGAAACTGCTTCATGATTGAACGATGACTTGTGCTTAATATCACGTTGGGCAAACAGGTGGAAGGAATAATTTGTAAATATAACTCATATGGTATTATATATATATATAAGTATTATTGTTAATGACCTAATGAAACTGCTTCATGATTGAACGATGACTTGTGCTTAATATCACGTTGGGCAAACAGGTGGAAGGAATAATTTGTAAATATAACTCATATGGTATTATATATATATATAAGTATTATTGTTAATGACCTAATGAAACTGCTTCATGATTGAACGATGACTTGTGGTTAATATCACGTTGGGCAAACAGGTGGCAGGTCACGTTTAATCCTAACAAAACCGAAACACTTTTCTTTTCACGTGAAAAAACCCACAGCGATAAACCGACATTAGTTATGAATGGTATTCCAATCCATGAAATCCGAAATCACAAACATCTTGGTGTAACACTTCAAACCGATTGTACTTAGAAAGTCCATATCAATGGTATCGTCCAAAAGATCAGCCCAAAGGTAAACTGCCTGAGAAGTTTTAAATATCATCTGTCAAGAAAAACATCAGAAAGTATCATAAATCCAACTTTTTATTATTGTTACCATATCTGGGATAAATGTACAAACGAAACAGCACTGTTACTTGAAAAATTGCAACTAGATGCGTTGAGAACCATATGCGGCGCTGTTAGCGGTACGAATCATACAAAAATGGAAACTGGCTTTCGACCTTTGGCAGAAATTATTTTAAATTCGTAATTTTTTATAATCAACTTGTACCTGAATATAGCTTTGGAAGCTAATACCTGGAACAGTGTCGGATATTAGTAGAAACAGTAATAATTTTCAAAACATTAATTGCAGAACATATAACTATGCTAAATCATTTTTACCGGACAAGGTAAAGATTTGGAAGTCGCTACCAGAGGAATACAAAAATGCTCGTTATCTAAATAAATTAAAGACCTTGAAATCAGTCCCAATAGTTTCCGACATTTACTTCGATCTGAATCATGGTACTCAAATGTGCTAAGCTATTCATTGAGTTAATAGACTTATACATGTATCAGGCAGATCAGATCTTTTATGTGTTCACCATAGAGAAGATGCTTCTGATCACTATCTGTTCACGTGTAAAACTTATGAAATATTAGGCACGATATGTGTTTTTACTACCGTAAATATAATTTGCAAACAGTTTTTTATGTGACCCCAAATCTGAATAAGTTGACTAACACTAACATTATTACTATGACTTTTACTAAGTCTTTTATCGTAATGCCAACAATGTTGGTGGTACCTGAGCTGTACATTAATTATACCTTTCTATTTTATTGATACATGGTATTTGTATTTTTTATATAATTTTATTTATGTATTAAAACTGACAATGTATATATATATGTACTCACGGGTTGCGGTATTGATATAAGCATTGTTTCTTGTTTACCGACCCCCATTTCATTCTAAATATACATGTGTATGTGATGAAATAAAAATATGTTTAAACCATAGGTTATTCGACTCTGGTGTATTTCCCGATTCTTGGACAAAAGCGACAATAATTCCAATTAATAAGAGAGGATCGCGAAATAATCATGATAATTAAAGACTGGGTGATTTCTCTTCTTTCTGTAATTGGAAAAATGTACACCAAGTGAGTAACCGACTTTCGACTTGGGGAAGAATACGGGAAAAGATACCAGAGACGCAAGCTGGTTTCAAACAGGGTTTTTCCACCATGGATATTTTTAAAATCAAAATTATTCAGAAATGTTTACCAAGAAAAAAAGAAACTTTAAATTGCCTTCGTTGATATTAGAAAAAACCATTTGATTCTGTGAATTGCACAAAGCTTAGGCATTGCTTGTATTTAGCTGGTTTAAATGGAGAAGTGTTAAATGCACTTAATAGTTTATGTTAATCAGTAAAAGCATGTGTAAGAGGCAATAACAAAAGTTGTACTTATTGTTTTGAGTGTCCAATTGGATTAAGGCAAGGCTACATATTAGGTCCATTGTTATTTTCACTTTTCATCAACGAATTATCTACAGACATTTTAAGAAATGGGAAATGTGGAGTGCAGTTTTTTCCCGGACATATTAGAAATCATGCTACTTATGTTTGTTGGTGGTATAATTCTGGTATCTGACAGAATACCGAATTACAGAAGTAACTTCGCATTTTTCAATCATAACTGTGGGGGGTCTAAGAGTCAGTTTAGAAGGTTATATCCCATTAGTTAGACGATCCAGTTGTTAGACATTTTTATTTAGGCAAAGAGGGAATATACCTACAGGTGTAATGGATCAGTCCTAATTAGATTAAAGTACTGAGTAGGGATAGGGGACTCACAGTTTAGGGAGTATATATGTAACAATTTCGTTTAATTAACCTAAATTACCTTTCTCTCAGCACAGGTTCAATAGGCATGAGATTAACTATGTAAACTATGGAGTGGGTTAATTGTCTTACTGTATGATCAGTTGAAGGAGTTGAGTTTAGATTATCTACTCATCAAACAAATAAATATGATCTTGGGGTACGTATCATTATCAGTATCGATATGGCTGGTTTAAGGAAAGTAGAGTACATCACCTCTCGGCGTGAAAGGAAGCAGTTGATATTAGATGGATATTTTACAACAGAAACCGCGAGAGGCAAACTTGCACACATTGGAGATGTGTCGTCGAGAAATGGGAAATGTACAACTGTCGGTAACTTTCTTCGCAATCAGTCGGAACATAACCATCCGCCTGAAGAAACCACACAGATGCAGGCATTGTACGAGGAGCAAGTCACTCAAGTAGATGAAACCAACATCCCAGCGATGCATCATTTCAGAGCGTGAAAAGTGCACTTTACAGGTAAATATCATCCCGTATTTTTGACTTTGTTAGAAATAACTTCTTCTTTTTATGGTCCCACATAACTTGTTTCGCTGTTATCCATTTCAAGTTAATGAAATCATTATCAATATTTCATGTAACATATGTGTAACTGTTCCTTTGCTCTTTTTCAGGTATCGTCGCAAGACCATTCCAGCCTTACCCAGGTCGCGGTCAGCGGTAGACAAATGGTCAGAGACAACAGATGGACGTCCCTTTCTACTGTTCAGCGACGGCGACGATGACAAGATCCTGGCGTTCTCCACTGCAGAACAGATACAAGCCCTCCAGGAAGCTGACACCCTTTACATGGGTGGTACCTTCACAGCATGGCAAGGTTTATGGGATCAAGTATACATCATTCATGCCAGAGTTGGTCCCCAACACCTTCCCTCTAGTGTTCGCCCTTTTGCCAGATCGTCAAGCAACAACCTATGGCCGGCTTTTTTCGACAACTGAAGACAGAAAGGGTGCAGCAGGGTGACAAGTCTGCTATTGAGTATTTAGATGCTTGTGGACACTTGTTCGTCTGGGAAAAATAAACTGTAAAAGTTATTAAATGTAAAGTGCACATTACCAGAAACCGTCACAAAGTGTTGTTACAAACTGTATAAAATTTATCAAATGTAAAGTATCATTAAATGTTAAGTATAATATTAAAGTATCTATTTAAAGCTGCTTTGCTTTGTTTGTCAGATCTTATCTGGACTATTCCATTTTAAAATCTGAGGTAACAAGCATAAGGATTAGTGTGCACTCAACCGTTTAAAGTGTTGTTATAAGCTGTCTAACTATTGGGACGTCTAACTAATGGGAGGACGCCGTTTAGAAAGGACAAGTATTGTACTTAGAAGAGGTGGGCGTTCATCGACAGAAGAGGTGTGAGTTTATAAAGAGAATATATACATATACATGTACAGTCATTACAGTACCGATATCTAAAATGAGTACCTTTTTATAATGTATGGATTCTGAAAAAAAGCGTCAAATAAATTTACACTTAATACAAGCATTCAAAGTCAAAGAAGTTTATTGTACAAAAGGCCACCGGCCCATATACAAGAAAGAGTTACGCATATAGATACAATTACATTTGTTACACATTGGGATATACACGTTGTTTGATTAATTCATTTCTTTTGGCTAATGCATGCTTAATATAAAGAGAAAGATTTAATATATTTGATTCGTTCTTTGTCGTCAGCATAACTACAAAGGCGTTTATCGGTGACATTGCTATTAAATAATCTTTTATATATTTCTTTCGGAGATCATTGTAAAATGGACAGACAAACACAAAATGAATTTCATTTTCTATCTCTAGCTTACACAATGGACAAATTCTTTTCACTTTTTCAATGGACAGTTTTCTTCCTTCATTTACAAATAGGTCTAGCAAACCAAGTCGATATTTAATTAACTGTTTTCTTAAGTTTTCCGTAGTGAGTACTGATAAATATATTTCTGGTTGAAGTAAAGTCTTGAAAGTTTTGTAATATTCATAACGCGAACTATCCTCTAAAGTGGAGTGCCATTCTTGGTAGAACATATTTATAGACCGATTCCGAAATTCATTAAGAAACATATTTACATTTCCAACTGACTGACATAGCCATATAAAACCAAAACCATGCGAAAATAAAAGATTTCTTATATGCGATGTCCAAGTATTCTTTCCCATGTTATCTAAATGTAGAAGCATGTTATAGGCTAATTTGGGGAGACGTTGTTCATGCATATGAAGAATTTTAAACCAGTATTTTAAACATCTGATCTGAGAATTAATATATAATGGGTATCTACCACATTCACCATAAACCATGCAATTTGGTGTAGAAGATCCGACACAAAGAAACTTTTTACATGCTAATAAATGAACCTTCTCTAAACAGTCATAACGTTGAAATCCCCATACTTCAGAACCATACAATAAAATTGGTTGTATCTGGGTATCGAAAAGCTTAAAGAAGATATTAGGTGACATCGATCCCACTTTATGAGAAATAGACATTACACTTATTAAAGCTTTCTTTGCACGCAAGGACAAGTCAAGGGCACATTTTTTCCAATTCATTGTGTGTGAGAACCAGATTCCTAAATAAGTGTAGTGATCTACTATATTGACTAACTGACCATCGAATGACCATCTCTCTTTCGACGCTATTGGACCACCTTTTCTGAAGATCACAATTTTAGTTTTTTCCAAGTTTACGGATAATTTCCATTCTTTGGTGTACGTACTTAAAATATTTAATTGCCTTTGAAGGCCGACAACAGTATCTGACACTAAAATGACATCATCTGCGAAAAGTAGCATTAGTATTTCTATCCAATCTGGGAACATTTGGATACCATGTTTACCACTGGCAGCTATTTCGTAATATAATTCATTAATGAAAAATGAAAATAAGATCGGACTCAAAATACAGCCTTGTCTTAGGCCCAAAGGACAATCAAAGAAATCTGTTAAACTATCCCCACAACGAACACATGATCTCACATTAGAATACATTGATTTTAGAATAGTAAACATTTTCCCACGTAAACCAGTTTTTCGTAGACATGTCCATAGCTTAAAGCGATTGACAGAATCAAAAGCCTTTTTAAAATCTACAAATGCTACATACAGTTTATGCTTACGCCGTGACAAGGTTTTTTGAATAAGTGCATATAGTGTAAATACATGATCTACGGTGGAATAACTTTTTCTGAAGCCAGCTTGAAATTCAGGAATCTTATCACGCATGGTCGCCCATTTTGAAATTCTATTGTTTAATATTGTAGTAAATACTTTTCCTAAAATGCTCATTAATGAAATGCCTCTATAGTTATCTGGGTCACTCCTGTCTCCTTTTTTATGCAGGGGGATTATTATAGAACATGACCAATTGCTTGGGAAAACACCATTTTCAAATAGCTTATTAAAACATTTGCAAAGAAAAGGCATAACTTCAAACTTAGAACACTTCAACATTTCGATAACTACATCATCAGGACCAGCTGCTTTTCCCTTCTTGAGGTGATTTATCGCATCTAATATTTCGTTTTCAACAATGGGTGAATCTAGCAGAACTTCATCAACATCCGTGTTGCTTTCACTAAAATCATTTTGCATATCATCAGTTGCCATAGTGAATATTGCATCATTTGAAAAAACCTTCTTAAAATGACTAAGCCACTGCGACTTTGTTATGTCATCTGTAGCAGAAGATCTATTCTTAAGAGATCGTACTTGTTTCCAGAACGCTGAAGGGTCGTTAATAGACTTTTTCAGTTTGTCTTGTCTATGTCTACGCATATCGAATTTGTATTTCCGACAACAACCTTTATATTTATTCCTGCTTTCGCAATATTTTTTTCTGTCAAGACTAGTACGGGTTGTTCTAAATCTTCGCAGCGCTTTGCGGGCGTTACGCCTTGCGATTCTACATCCAGTATTAAAAGTTTTAGTTTTATCCATGTTCAGTTTTAATTCTTTTCTCATACAAGCTGCTGAAGTTAGCATAATTTCAACAAAGTCACCAATTGCCCCCTCAATATTGTTATCAAGTTTATCTAGAAGTAACTGTTTAGAATATGTTATACTTTCTTGTAGTTTGCTTAGAAAGTTGTTCGAAAGTTCTTCATTCCATATTAGTTTCTTCTTAGTGACACCCTCATATATTAATTTGGTATGTGTTTGATTCATATGAGGGAACTTACAGGTCAATTCCAAAGGTAAATGATCAGATTCTAGACGATCGCCAATATTCAACATCTTAATATAATCGAAGAAATCGGGGGAACATATAAAATAATCATTAACGCTCGCACCTTGGTTTCCACAATAGGTAAATTCTCCAAGGGTATCCCCATACACTCTCCCATTGACAATGAACAACTGAAATGTATACAACATATCTAGCAGTATCTGACCAAATTTATTTATAACGGTGTCATGGGATTTCCGATCTCCAACACATACGTTTTCATCTTCTGGGTATGAACAGTTACTATGAACAAAATCGTTTTGTATATCGACTAGAGGATTGTTTTGTTGACCAGTACGAGCATTCATATCTCCACAGACTACACTGATAGAATCTTTAAGCTGCGACTGATTATCTAACATAAACTCTTCAAGATGATCAATACAACAATTTGAGACCGCATGGTTATAATACGGCGAACCAGCTGGTGGTATGTATGTACATAGCAAGTTTACGTTCTTGTCAATTGTAAGTAACACTTTTGATATGTTCAAGCACAGGAGATTATCTACATCTGATTTAATTAACTTACAAAATTTACTGACGGATTGATGGACACATACACAAATACCACCTGACAGCCTTCCGTAGTCAGATAATTTTATTGCTGGACTATAATAGATATCATAACCAACTAACCAGCTATTATCAAAACTACAGTCGACAAAAGTTTCCACAAGACATGCTATTTTAAATTGTTGTAAGTATGATATAAAATCAGCATCATCAATTTTGTTTCGAAGTCCATTAATATTCCAACTTAGAAAGGTGAATGTTTCGCTTGGACAATCAGCGTTTAACGTAACACCGGTGTTGATAGTGTTAGGATCTTGCGAAAAACTATCCGGGCCTCGGCCGATATCCTAGCTGATAGAAGCATGTGACACTGTTGTTCCATCCGTTCTTCTATGAGAAGATCGGCTTCCTCGTGTCGTGTTTGAAGTGCTAAACGTTGTTGATGTTGTTTCCATGGTGCGGGGTTTTGTTACCAAACGACCATCTTTGAAATACCCGAAAGTGTTTGTTCCCTTAAGTGCCTGAAGCTGTTGACGCTGACGTGACGTTAGGTCACTAGAAATTCCGAGTCCCCCTTCCTTGAATGTGGGTCTCGCTTTCAATGTACGAACTTTGTCGTCAGACGAGTGTAGCTTAGCAATCATTGGGCGAGGGCGATTTGCATTTACACGTTTAACGCCAAGTCTGTGCGCACGTATTATGTCCAATGGTTGCCACGTTTTGAATTTAGCATGTTCATTGAGGACGGATAACACAGTATCTTTACATGCCATTGATTTTTCATCGCCTGCAGCTTCCGGTATTCCGTGGATGAGGATATTATCACGTCTGCTATAGGACTCAAGTCTATCTAGTTCGTGATCAATTTTTGACATCTGATCAAACACTGTATCCACCTTGCCTGAAAGTGCATCAATGTCATCATACATTATATCATGGTTCTGTTTCATAGTGTTTAGATCACGATGTAATTCTGTAACAGATTCCTCCAGTTTTTCACATTTAGAACTGATAGTGTGGATGTCATTCTTTAGTTCTAAAATTTGTGTGCTTAAATCTGCTTTGACGTTTCGTAACTCCGATTTCATGCTCCCTATTTCTGCAAGTATTTTCTCCTGTACTTCTTGGAGAGTTATTGGGCCTGGATTTGTCTCTATATCGTTAGAGCACAGTAGGAGCTGTGTTATGACTCCCACGGGAATCGCGTCACCCCCAAGGAAACACTTTTCACGTGCAGGTGAGGCAAGATTCGGTGACAAAACTAGGTCACAACTCGGGTTGGTGACGTCACATGAGACACAAAAGAATGTAGTTTCTGTCGCCGTGAAGTGATCAAATATCAGATTCAAAAATACATATTGATTACTGATCAGTAATGCGGACAACGAAAGGTGCGCAGTCAGCAGCAAAGTGCATATAATAATGCGATACGGCATATCTGAGTTATCATGACATGTGTATGGCGTGTACCTGTCAACGTGGCTGACTTGGCGGGTCCCGGGTGGATGACAAAAGGTTCCGATTCTAGCTCTGTATGTTGCTAGATCCTCCATGTTTTGTTCATAACGTATCCACAGAGTGTTCACACATTACCAAATGTCCTTTTTATGTTGCCAGGTTGCCTTGATTTTGATATTTAAAGCAAATACTCGGAGACTACAGGAATGTTGGTGTGTTCTCCAAAGGGACGTATAACAATAATCCGTCTGCCAGTATGATTTAAACAGTATTCATTTTCCAGACACATTATAATGCAGTGGGTGGTTATCGACAAACATGGATCTCCTATTTAAATATCTCTCTGATTACAATGACAGTGAGAACGTGGGTTCTCACGTTAATTTTTCCTTAACATAGAATTGAGAATAAATGATGACATCAGAGTTGCTAGCGTTCTAAGATTTGTTCAGATGCAGTGTGTTAATCAATACACATTTCAGTTCAATTAAGCATATAAACATATCTAATAATCATAAATTATATTATTACAAATGACTGTCATAACGTCGTCGTTTTATATGACATAACTACTCAAGATTAGCAGAATATAAATCCACGAGCATTTCGTTTCAATCTTATCAATTACTCACACATTACATTTTTCACGAATAGATCAGAATGGAACTTTGAATAACGGTACAATAACCAAGACAACACATATGATTCACGATGCAAATGTCAGCTTGAAATGACGCAACATTAATGATAGACGTATTTGTAGATGTATTACGGTAATGCAGGTTCGCCCATCACTAAAATTACAAGAAATAAATCAACCTACCAATATCTAAAACGAGATTAAAAGTATCGCTCAGAGTCAAATCCTCCAAAAGTGGCAAAACCATTATCAGAAATCAAACTGTAAACTAAAACAGGTGCTCCGAAAGCCACTCAATAAAACAAAAGTTCTTCAAAATCCAAAAGAATCGAATCAATAATCAAATCACAGACAGGGCCCACTAAACTAAACTCTCACCTACACAGAATCAGAAAACACCAAACAGGTTAATGTCCTCACTGTAACCAATTAGAAAAACCTGGTCACGCACTATTACACTGCACACACTAACAACAACACAGAACAACCCTCAAATTCACAAACTGTAACAAACAAATGTCTCTGGCAACACTTCTAACCCCACTAAACGACCTACAAAACTTCAAGGCGTTTTCCTAATTCTATACTATGCTAAAACCATAGTTTTGTAGGTACAGGAGTTCTCGACATAGTTCTATTAGTAATTGTATTTGTTTGTTTTATTGTCGACTAAAGAAGTTTGGACTCAACGTATTCTTCGTCTTCTATCTGAGCCAGTTTCCCCGTCAACATACGCGTTTGCAACGGTAACGAGTGGGCAGACTAACATATCTCCTGCTCCTTTTCTTTGTGAGTGACCACACAAAATTATAATATCCTGTTCATATATACTTCCCCAAGATCCTGTTCATGTATTACCCTAATATCCTGTTCATGTATTTCCCTTATATCCTGTTCATGTATTTCCCTTATATCCTGTTCATGTGTTTCCCTTATATCCTGTTCATGTATTACCCTAATATCCTGTTCATGTATTACCCTAATATCCTGTTCATGTATTTCCCTAATATCCTGTTCATGTATTTCCCTAATATCCTGTTCATGTATTACCCTAATATCCTCTTCATGTATTTCCCTAATATCCTGTTCATGTATTACCCCAATATCCTGTTCATGTATTACCCTAATATCCTGTTCATGTATTACCCTAATATCCTGTTCATGTATTAACCTAATATCCTGTTCATGTATTAACCTAATATCCTGTTCATGTATTTCCCCAATATCCTGTTCATGTATTACCCTAATATCCTGTTCATATGGGTGATTTAAACATAGTTTTATTTAGAGGAAGAATTTGATTTTAACGTAAGGCTTATATACAGTATATACAACATCCACAGGATAACGATAATAATGAAATGTACAAATGAACGAGCATGAACAATATTATGATTTTATGTGAATCTTTGTGCATGTCAGTATAGCTGTATAAATATATGTAAGCATTTTAGATATTCGTATAGTCTGGCATAAATACAAGAAACAGTTGATTAGTAAATTCTTTGATCATATATTTTCAAGTGAATATTTTAGTTATGCCCTTCCAAAACAACAGTTTCACTGTTATCCCAAAAAGCGCAATTATATTGAAACATATTTTTTCAGTCACTTTTCGTATAAACACAAATTGATACATAGATTATATAAAAGTTGTTACAGAAGAAAAGTAGTTTATTCAGATGTCCCGTGTCTGTAAAATACATAAGATTTACGTAAATAGGACGGTATACTAAAAAATTACAGGCACCCGGCCAATAGGCCTATGAGACATAAAAAATCATTTAAAATTTGTATTAAAAGTGAAATTTAAAATCATTCGTTGGCATAGAAAATGTAACAGTGCAGCTCGAGCTCTACCATCCGCTCAATTACTGCGCTATAGTGCGACCGCTGTCTCGCTATACCGTTACCGTGCCTCATACAACAGTGACTCTCGCTTCACGATCCAACAATCCTTTTCGGCCTCGAGCCCCCACAGGGCTTATTAATCTTAACCCTTCTTATAACTCAGTACTTCAAAGAGAGTGGTAAATGAAATTACATGTGAAGATCCGTTGCTGGAGGGAGGTCTTTCTCCGCGGGCTGTGCAATTTGAAAATGATTTTTAATCTGACACATGCTCAATGTGCGCAATGCAGGAGGAGTTCATTTGTGTTCTAATACGATAATATTTCTATATATTCTAATATTTTGAGAAAGACTTTATTCAAATATGTTGTATCTGTGAAAACATGGATGTATAACCCATACATCCGCGATGAAAGTAATAGAATCGTTGTCTTAAGTTCATGTCAATATCATGTGGCACAATGTTTAGCTGAAAAATATAAGATTTTCCGAGAGAGGGAGAAAACAGAACGAACTGAGTACTTTCTGTGACACTTTTGTCTTTGATATAAGAAGTAAGTAGTAAGTCATACAGATACAATAGAACTGCTGGCTACAAGTTTGATTCCAAGTCCTTCTCAAGCAGCATCCAAACAGCTTCATAACAAAATCTGCACATCGTGTAACACACCCTGAAGGTAGTGTCAACATCTGATGAGGCATGTTCGCACTATTCATGATTGCATTAGGCTCCAGTGCGAGCAGTGTAACCACAACTTTACACGACGGGAGAACTATAATAGTCGCCGCTGTCATCTGCATCCTACATTAAAGCGAAAGTCCACATACTTCACCAAAGACTCCAAACGACCTTTCTTACAGTCATTGAAGCTGAATGTCAACAATGTACCGCAAGCTAGACTAGCATCCTGTATCTGGTGTGGTAATGCTAAGTGTTTACTCTCGGGTAAGAGGTTTTTTCAACAATGCTCAACAAAGGGACGTGATTTTTTTCAATGTTGCAGACCTCCACCCGAAAGTTTTTTACAGCCGGGAAATAGGACAGTATAACAGATAAAGAAAAAAGGAAGATTTAAAGACGAAACCAGATCGGTGGAACACGTGTAGAGGCACGACAGGGAGTTCGTGACAATGATCACTTAAAAAGATTTTATAGAGGTCCTGTTCACAAGCGCTGCAACTTGCTGTATCAAAACGTAAAGGCAAAAGAAAGGAAGGGAACAAATCGAAACTTACTAACTTGTATATTCTTGTTATTCTTCATAACCCCAGGGGTGTGTGATAGTCATCTGCTGATGAAACAGTTAGACAAGTCGGCGAAGCAGAAACTTAAAACACGTCCCATTTTAGTTCTTGAAACCCATTTGTCCAGAAACACTCCATGCTGTGGCCAGTCTCGGTCAAAGGTATTTCCAAAATTCAACATGATGTTTTTATGGGTTCATACTAAGGAAGATAAAATGAAAAAATATGTTTCGAAAACTCAAAATTAAAAACTATGTCGCCCATGGGCAAAAATATTTTCCTTTGCTCAAAACGCATATTTCTTGTTTTGCAAATGCATAAAGGAGTTTCTACAAGTATCAACTCACAGTGAACTTAATTCAACTAATTGTGAGCCTTATTAAAATATTTCACCCACGGGCGAGCAAAGTTTCATTTGCTCATTTGCTCAAAGTACATGTTATCATCACTATTTGATAGTGAGCCATGAACACATGTTCATGGTATTGTCTGAATCGTACAATCGACGTTATGAATGTTGAAATGGGTTTTCTCGCTTGTATTGCAAACACATAAGTTTGCGTCCACAAATATCCTGAGTCATCATTCAACTTATTTCTTTAACTTACTTCAGCTAATGTTTAGCGTTATTAAAATACTTGACTCAAGAGAATGTTTGGTGCATGTTTGTGAAAAAGGTTTTCAATGACACACGTACATATAAATGTATTTACACAATAATTTTAGCAATTTCCCAAGGGAGCAAAATAAAAGCTTTTCGTTCAACTTTGCCTTTGAATTTATGTACGTACTAAAATATAATATTTTGGTGTTGATTTCTCATAGATTTCGAACAGTTACATACAAAAAGCTACGCCTCAAATGTCACAGATGAATGCAAGAAAGTTAATGCGCATTGATATTTTTTAGGCAAGATGGGCCTTAATAATTTCAAGATGGTCTCAAATGTCAACCCAGTCTTCTAATTTTATACAGGATTGTTTTGTACTTATTGCTTGATAATGATATTGGATAATAAATACAATATCATACTTATGTATTCTTTATATCAAATATATCAACACACCATGAAAAAAGTAGAAAAGCTCCTCTGCAAGCCTGAGACTTTAGCTGCTTTTATCAACTTACGTCATATATTTCATACCAAAGGACGCTGTGGGATATTTTCTATTCTTACATACTTGTGGACGAGAAACAATTTAAGATAAATGGTATCAAAGATATGTGTGATATCGAATTCCAGGTCCATGATTGGTTACTCCATAGTGATGACCTGATTATAATTCATTGATAAGTTGCCTGTGCTACAGTCGAAATCACCTACGTCAGTGTCGCAACTTTATGGTTTAAGGGCGCACAAAATGTTCTTTGATCTTATCAAGTTTGCATTATCGCCTGGCCTCGTTAACCAACACATGTGGCGGAAACGTTTTTGTGCAGGGTGACACCAGGTACACTACAGCGCAAGAATCCTTTACTCTAAAAAACATTTTGGTAAAACTTTTTGTGAAGCTCCACACACTCCGTTGAGCTACTGTTGAGTATCTGTGAAACTAACTATCCCTTTTATGGGACTAATTAGTTTTATGACCGCCGGGCGTCGGCGCAAGTGTGGTGTTGGAAGACTTAACTGAAATGAATTTTATTACACTCAGGCCGCTACCAGCGGCGTTAGAGGTACAGCATTGATCAACATATACATCACTATATACAAATATACAATATATGTAACAAATATACAACAGATGTACCTAGCAGTGGCTTAATTAAATAAACATACAGGAATAGGGTTCAGTTACGAGACATATTGATAGGGTTAAATAGCAACATTATAATTTTACAAAGTTCTGATCATGATAACTTTCTAAGTGTTCCTAATCGTATACTTTTAAAAAGCAAATTTATTTTATACATAATTGGTGAAATGTAATAATATTTTCTAATCATCTGTTTTCTCTCATTTTGAAATAGTGGACAGAAAAATAGATAGTGGAACTCATCTCCTAAATCAAATGATTTACAAAATGGGCATTTTCTTTCAGTTAAAAGGTTTTTTTCCACCTTCCAGTTTCAGTTGGGAGATTGTGATTGGAGGTTCTAGATTTAAATAAGTCTCGCAAAATACCTTCTTTCATATCTAAATAATCTTCGAAAATCAGGGATTGATTTTTAACTATGGTATACATGGCTCCTTTGGAAGATTTATCTCGTGTGGCTTTCCAGAATTGTAAACTGATGTCATTAATTTGTTCTCAACAATATTTTTTAGATGATTTGGACTTTGAAAACTTTGTGATTGCCAAATGAAACTTAGCCCAAGATCGTAAAGATTTGTTTTTCAAAGGTTATCCATGTATGTTTGCGTCTTTCAAATAGGTTATCATTATATAATAGCTTGTAAATGAGTAAAGATAATTTTGATGATTTTTCGGATAAGAGTTTTACCCCAAAAGAAACCATTCTGATCTTAACTCCATGTATTACAGAAGTTCGCCATAAACCATATATTTTGGAGTACTAATCCAAAGTGATGGTAAATGTTTTAGAAAACGTAGCTGGACACGTTCCTTATTCGATACAGTGTCGAACACCCACACTTCACATCCGTATAGAAGAATTGGTAAGACCACACTATTGAAAAGGCGCAGTTGGCAACTAACTGACAAATTAAATTTACGTCATTGCGCCAAAACATAATACATTGATTTGATTGCTTGCTCTACAAGATTTTGTTTTGTAATAGTGAATTTAGAATTCGTCTGCATGGTGACGCCTAGATATTTATAGGTCTCAACGTTTTCCAAAATATCTTGGCCAATTTTGAAAGTATGGTTGTAATCACGTTGACCCTCCAAAAAGCATTATGGTTGATTTCGAAACATTAACCTTAAGCTTCCATCTATCACAATACTTATTAAAAGAGTCTAACAGTGTTTGCAAGTGCTGTATATTTGTAGCCATGAGGACTACATCATCAGTATACAGTAGAAATAAAGATGGTGATTATTCTTCAATTTTATCATTGAATTAATTTCGTCCTAACTGGGCGCCTTTACACGAGTCGTACAAAAGACCTTCTTCTAAATCATTTTAAAATATGGCAAACAAAAGTGGAGACAGGTTGTCTCCCTGTCTAACACCATTTTTACAAGAGAAGAAGCATGTTAAATTATCATTACACGAAACACATGATTTGATATGCTGGTACATATTGTAAATAACCTTGAAGCATTTCCCAGATATGTTATTTTGTAGTTTCTGCCAAAGTCCCGAACGCCAGACTGTATCAAATGCCTTTTGTAGATCAACAAAAGTGCAAAATAATTTCTTTTTGCGAGATTTTAATAATTGTGCAAAGCTGAATAAGGTAAATATGTGATCGTTTGTAGAGTATCCTTTCCTAAAACCTGACTGAGCTTCAGATAAGATAGAATTGGATTCAATGATAACTGAAGTGAATAGTTTTCCAAAACTCAGCAGAGTGATAGGCCTATAATTTGGGGTCTCCTTTATTCTTATAAATAGGCTTGATTATACCGAATAGCCATTTTTCTGGGAACTCTCCACTATCAAGTACCAAATTAAAGAGATTAAAATAAACATCAATAAATTTATGGATGTTGGATGAAATATCTTCGTTTAGCATCAAGTCCGGAAGCCTTATCCAGAAGACATACATGTACATCCCATATGGTGACTGTTTTTCACAACTGTAAATCTTTGAATTAACGCGGGCGTCTTGTGTGTCACTACAGCCTCACACAGTCACACGTGTCACCACAGCTTCACAGTCACATTGTGTCACTACAGCCTCACACAGTCACACGTGTCTCTCTACAGTCTCACACAGTCACATATGTGTCACTACAGCCTCAGTCACACATGTCACTACAGCCTCACACAGTCACTTATGTGTCACTACAGCCTCACACAGTCACTTATGTGTCACTACAGCCTCACACGTGTCACACGTGTCTCTCTACAGCCTCACACAGTCACATATGTGTCACTACAGCCTCAGTCACACATGTCACTACAGCCTCACAGTCACATATGTGTCACTACAGCCTCAGTCACACGTGTCACTACAGCCTCACAGTCACATTTGTGTCACTACAGCCTCACAGTCACACATGTATCACTACAGCTTCACACAGTCACATGTGTGACACTACAGCCTCACACAGTCACACGTGTCATTACAGCCTTACACAGTCACATGTGTCACTTCAGCCCCACACTGTCACACGTGTCTCACTACAGCCTCACAGTCACGTGTCACTACAGCATCACACAGTCACACGTGTCACTACAGCCTCACAGTCACATATGTGTCACTACAGCCTCACACTTCAGTGTGGTGGGAGGGGAAATGGGGCTTAACATTGCATTCAAGATTAGTGCACTTACATAGCGGCATTGATACGGATATAGCAGTTTGATACCACACATGCAGCATACTGGCTCCGAGCCGACCCGCCCTTGTTTTATATCCTTAATGCTAAATACAAGGCGCGGTAACAACAAGTATCACCTTTTAAAGTTATGTTATGATGCAACCAGAGAGAGAACTAACAACCTTCCAATCTCCATGCAGATACTCTGTCCACGAGACCACAGTCAGTCCACGCGCTTGTAGTAACGGACTGTGCTTCAGTAACAGCACATAGCTTCATATTATCAGAGCCAAAAACACACATATCCTGTAGGTATATGACATATGTATCCTAGTCATGGGGGAATCTACCTTTTTGGAATTAAAGTCACTCAACAGATTATCACAACATCACTTACTTAGCTATGATAACTTAAGTGTTGGCTTCCATTGTCTATTGCTAATCACCTATCAGCGCCAATCATCTGTTGGCTTCCTTTGTTAGCTTCTACCCTTTGGTATCTTTCACCTTTTGTTTTCTTATTAATTTTGTTGTCCTTAAATGTACATATATATGCTCTTTTGAGCCGTCTCGACAGACTACAATACAAGGCCTTAATGCTGGCCACAGGCACTTCACTAGAACCACTACATGTAGAAACAGGAAACCTCCAATTGAGGCTAAGAAGAGAGCAGGCAATATTATCGTTTTGGGGACGAACATCAAACCCGTTGGTGAAAAAGATATGGCAAGACAGAAACACCCGAGATGAAGCCCTAGCTCGGGAAAATCCCTCACTAAAGCCATCTTGTCCGGGCTCGGTTAAAACAAGAATTGCAGTTAGATCCGCTATCTGTCATTGATCTCCTAAGGCCAAGAGATGCAATAGCGAAGGCCAAACTAACTCTATTTCTGAGAGATGAACAGCTTGTCGGACGTATATAAACAGAGCAGCCAAGGATAAAAAATAAAATTATATCAATATAAGAACATAGAAATCATATCAATACAAAAACAGAAATTATGTGAATACCAAACTCACAATAGATATGTCTACCCTACTCACACATAGGAGTCCCAAAGAGGGACAGGTCAGCTGAAATTGTTTAGGCAGAAGGCGACCTCTTAAACACTTAATGCAACAACAACTATTAAGCAAAAATGCAGCAAGCTGAACGAATGGTGAAGCGCAGTAAACGTGTTCTGTCGTCAATGCAGATTGGCGACAATGTTACTGTCCCTATTCCTCATGTTGATCGATGCCGTTCCGATCCTAGAAATATCACAGGTGTTGTGATTGATTGCAGTGACAATGACTTGTAGACAATAGCTGTGAAAGGTGGCATACTGAGTGGGAAGTTCTCTCGTAACCAGTTTGATGTTTGTGTTCCAGTATTGTACACAACTGAAGACGTTGTCACTGACAAGAACATTTCACTTCGCCAGGCTGTGCAGTTTGAATCCAACTGTGGAGGACAAGGTTTCACCCGGTGTCACTGTGCTGATACAAAGAAATGGCAGACCAACAGGTGTAGATGTTTCAAGGCTAAGCTGCTTTGTAGCTCAAGGTGCCATTCAAGTCTGACATGTGTCAACAAAAACAAAATTGTTCTTGTTTTTTTTAAGTCTGTCCTATGTTTGATGTAGCATTTATTTGATTACAAGGAATACTAATTGTCAAGTTAAGTGAAAGGTATTTGTTATCATGTCAAATAAATAATATTTGTTTGTGTGCGATTCACAAATACCTGTTTATTTATAACTATTGTGGGTAGATAATTAACCCTATGTGTATTTGGCGTGTGCACTGCAGCGTTATACCCGTGTTTGATGAACGCTAGAAAATATTAAACTTTCAATATCAATGCTACTTTTACTTGTTCGTGTTGGTGTCGGTTATGGGAGGGAAATGAAACGTACCATTATTATAAATGCTTTTTTTTATCAGAATCTGTATTTAGGCTAAAGTGATCACATAAACAAGATTGGCATGCTACGTTGTTTAGCAAAAGCAAAACACTATACCTATTTCAAAATGCCAATTGGTGTTTACGCTCTATTTAAAATGTTTAACCCTTTCTAAATTTAGATTTGCACAAGCAAGATTTAGTTGCAGTTCACAGGGAAGAAAGGTGGTGTATCAACTGAACAATAATCATGTTGAAGATGAATATTATTTTATATTAGTATAATTCTCTTCGTAAAATATGTATACCTAATCATTATGTAGTGCAACCCTCCCTTCATAATTTTGATATTCTTTTTTCAACATCAAATGAGAACACCATCCAACACATAGCCATGTTTGTCGCCCATGTAAACTGTCTGAGAGCTCCTTGTTAGTGTTTGTGTCATTCACAATCTACTGTCTGGCGTTCACAATGTACTTGCTACAGTGCAACAATGTTATGTTCATGTAATAATGCACAGCCATTCATGATTGTGAACATGGGCCGATGGCCTTTATTCGTCTTGAATAAACTACTACACACAATTGAAAGACAGTACTCGCATATAGATATGTGTACCCTACTCACACACATGAGTTCCAAAGAGGGACAGGTAAGCCGAAATTGCTGAGGCAGAAGGCGACGTTTTAAACACTTAAAGCAACAAAAACAACTTTGAGGAATATATTTGCAATGATGTGATGAAATATGTCCTGCAAAAACTTCAACTCCAATAAATTGAAATACATTCGCATGAATTCGTATGATAAATTAAACATACTTGCTAAGAGGTGAGGCCGGATTTTAATATGTACATAAGTAAAACTTCTATAAAGGTAACAACCAACCAAAATAGTAATGTAATGATATAATATAAAGTATATTTCACATGATACAGTATACTTTGCACACAATTAGTTAATGCTTTTAAGAGACTGGGGGCGGTCGGGTAGCCTAGTGGTTTAAGCGTTTGCTCGTCACGCCGAAGACCCGGATTCGATTCCCGACATGGGTAAAATGTGTGAAGCCCATTTCTGGTGTTCCCCGCCGTGATATTGCTGGAATATCATTTGTCGTATGTGCTGTTGTTGTTGCTTTTAGTGGTTAAAAGGTCGCCTCTTTGGGACTCACGTGTTTGAGTTGGGTACGCATATCTACACCCTTCAAAAACAAACAAACGCACAGATAGTATGTAGTTCATTGAACCTGACTACACAAAACATCCGGTATATAAACTGGATATATGTTATTGGAAAACGTTGGTGGCCTGATAATCGCCAAACGGTGCGTCAAAACGCAGCCATTGTCGATTTGCAATGTCTTAAACGGCAGTGTTTTCACACTTGTTCAAAAATGTCATGGAGGAAAACAGCAAAATGCACGTGCAAGTTATGGCATTCGTAACTCGTGGTAGTGGCTTAAAAAGGCAAGCATGAGCAAATAATTTGTGATTCAATTGTCAGCATTTTTTAAGTTCGAAAATGCCGAGACTCAGTGCTGCCGATCGGAACATCGTCATTGGACGAATCCAAAGAGGGTAATCGCAGTCTTCTGTTGCACGCCACTTCAACGTCCACCACAGCACCATTTGCCGCCTTTGTGACCGATACACACAGTTTAATTCCACCGCAGACCGTCCGAGAACCGGCCGACCAAGAGTTATGACCCCCGCACAGGATCGCTACATTCGAATGTTCTACCTACGTCATCACACTGCTACAGCTGCGGAGACTACAGGACGCATCCCTGGTTTAAGGAAGATATCGAACCAGATTGTCAGGAACCATCTTCGCGAGGCTGGAATCCGACCAAGAAGACCAGTGTTATCGTCCTTGTTTTTCAACAGATCCATCGACAGCGGCGCTTGCGTTGGCGCCATACCTTTCAGCCTTGTAATTTAAGAAACTGGAGACGAGTGTGGTTTAGTTATGAATCATAATTTCTTCTTTACCGGCGAAATAGAAGACAACGTGTTTATTGTCGTCGAAGTGAGTGTTTTTCCCCACATTGTGTACGTGAATTCGACAAGTTCCATGGCGGTAGTGTCATGGTGTGGGGGCCATATCCTACACCACGAGATCTGACTCAGGGAAATGTGACAGCAAATCGCTACATGAATCAAATTCTTCAACCTCATTTTCTTCAAATCATTAACCGCCAGAGAGAGCTGTTTCATCAGGACAACGCTCCACTGCACACAGCTCGTGTCACGGTAGACTACCTCCATAAAGCCAACATCAACGCCTTGCCCTTGACGCCGAGATCTCCAGATCACACTCAATCGAACACCTCTTGGATGAACTCGATCGACGTGTACGTCAACGTCAGCACACGCCGCAGACACTCCCACAACTGGCCAACGCGTTACAAGCAGAATGGCGCAGAATTCCGCAGGACAGAATTCATACACTTATCCAGTCAGTGCTGAGGAGATGCAGAGCCGTGATTGCTGCCCGGGGCGGTCACACGAGATACTGAGTTCAGCGCCACCTTGTGGCCTTACAACGACAACATGTGGCAATCGATCTCCAAAATTTCATATTTGTATCTATGATATTAAATTAAATATATTGACTTTATTAGGTACAATAAATATTCTAAAAATCTACCTGTGCGTTTCATTCTTTGGAGAGTGTATTGTGAATTTTAGCCTGATGCCGACGTAGTGAAGCTACAGGGAGATGGGAGATCTTATGCCACAAAATGTGGTTCATATATATTGTACTGCATATATGTCTTTTAGTGTATGTGACGATATTCGTCGAAAACTGCCCGTATCAGTGTGGGTCTGTTTGTGGGTGAATTAATCTTTGAGTGGCATGGCAACTTGTGTAGAGTGTTTTCACAATGTATATGGATTAGTGTATACTCGTAACATTGCTATGTAAATAAACTGTACTCCATGATAATTTTTTATGTCATCATGTTATATAAAATATTCCAAGCATGGGCGACATAGTTTAAAATTTGAGTTTTCGAAGTATATATTTTCATTTTTTTCTTCCTTAGTATGTACCCTTGAAAATAGCATGTTGATGTTGGAAATACCTTTGACCGAGACTGGCCACAGCATAGAGAGTTTCTGGATAAATGGGTTTCAAGAATTAAAATGGGACGTGTTAAATACTATATATCCATATTCAGGATCAGGGTTATGGTATGGAGTGGGATTACAGCAAGACAGAGGACCCGTTTGATAGTGGTAGAGGGAAATCTCAATGGACAGTTCTACCGCGACGAGATCATCGGCCTTATTGTTCTACTGTTTTTGCGTCGTCATGGCCCAGGCATTACCTTTCAACATGACAACGCCCGGCCTCATATTGCTCGACTTGTTCAGGATGCTCTTCAACAAAACAACGTGAATGTTATCCCCTGGCCGGCTCGCTCCCCTGATCTCTCACCAAACGAGCACATGTGGAATGAGATGGATCTCGACGTCAACCACGTGTTCCACAGACACTCCAGGAACTTCGAAACATGCTCCAGCAGACATAGACAGATATCCCACAGGACTTTGTGCGACGCCTGGTCCATTCCATGAGACGAAGATGTGTTGCTTGCATCGCAACCAGTGGTGGACACACACGCTATTGATTTGTAAATTGACATTTTGGCATGTTCATGTTTTTTTAATGAAATCACGCATTTTCAGTATGGCAAATTAATCCATTTGAACACATACAGGAGTCTTTTATCTGTTGCAAACCGAAATTATTTCAGATGTGGTAAAAAACATAACTTTGCATTAAATTTTAATCAATGTCTCAGGAACTTTTGTTGTTCAGTATATTTTATTATTCATATCACCTTGACCAGAAATTGGATATCACCTATAAAATCAAGAACTAATAAAATCTTAAGATTTCTTCTTGGCTGGTGATAGTAAACAACATTTAAAACCTGTGAGCAAAGCCTGAATGCTATGAGACAATATTTCTAATTGTAAGAGATTTTTGACTATATATTATTCATATCACCTTGACCAGAAATTGGATATCACCTATAAAATCTACAATAAATGGAATTCTAAGATTTTCTTTCGGCTGCTGATAGCAAATGATATTTCAAACTTGTGAGCAGAATCTGAAAGCTATGGGTTAATATTTCTAATTTTAAAAGATTTTTGACTATATATTATTCATATCACCTTGACCAGAAATGGGATATCACCCATAAAAACTACACTTAAAAATTGAATCTTAAGATTTCTTTTCGGCTGCTGATAGTAAACAACATTTCAAACTTGTGAGCAGAATCTGAATGCAATGGGTCTATATATATAATATCAAGAAATGTTTGACTATATATTATTCATATCACCTTGACCAGAAATTGGAAATCACCTATAAAATCTACAATAAAGGGAATCCTAAGATTTTCTTTCGGCAGCTAATAGTAAATAACATTTAAAACCTGTGAGCAAAGCTTGAATGCTATGAGACAATATTTCTATTTGTAAGAGATTGTTTACTATATATTATTCATCATCTTGAACAGAAATTGGATATCACCTATAAAATCTACAATTGAGGAAATCTTAAAATGTCCTCTTTGCTGGTGATAGTAAACAATATGTAAAACCTGTGAGCAAAGCCTGAATGCTATGAGACAATATTTCTAATTGTAAGAGATTTTTGACTATATATTATTCATATCACCTTGACCAGAAATTGGATATCACCTATAAAATCTACAATTGAGGAAATCTTAAGATGTCCTCTTTGCTGGTGATAGTA
Source organism: Haliotis cracherodii (assembly GCF_022045235.1). Classification (NCBI taxonomy): domain Eukaryota; kingdom Metazoa; phylum Mollusca; class Gastropoda; order Lepetellida; family Haliotidae; genus Haliotis; species Haliotis cracherodii. The sequence goes on from NW_027266273.1 coordinate 24,479,414, forward strand.
AACAATATGTAAAACCTGTGAGCAAAGCCTGAATGCTATGAGACAATATTTCTAATTGTAAGAGATTTTTGACTATATATTATTCATATCACCTTGACCAGAAATTGGATATCACCTATAAAATCTACAATTGAGGAAATCTTAAGATGTCCTCTTTGCTGGTGATAGTAAACAATATGTAAAACCTGTGAGCAAAGCCTGAATGCTATGAGACAATATTTCTAATTGTAAGAGATTTTTGACTATATATTATTCATATCACCTTGACCAGAAATTGGATATCACCTATTAAATCTACAATTACTGAAATCTTAAGACTTCTTCTTGGCTGATGATAGAGAATAACATTTAAAACCTGTGAGCAAAACATGAACACTATGAGACAATATTTATAACTTTAAGAGATTTTTTACTCTTTATTCCATTTCAGTATTGGAAACGGTTTGGGATTATAACACAGACAGACAGAGATTTTGGGAGCGCTCACTCTGACCTCGTCGCGCACATGTCGTTTCATAAGTGTGGGGTCGAGGCCTTGAATATTTGTGTTACGTGTGAGGGTGGTGGGGGTGATGGGAGGGGTCTGGGCTTTCGCTATGCTACGTTTTGTTTTCAGCTCAGTCACACGTGTTGTCTTTAGAAGAGTGGTTGATACAATACAATAACCATTCATTTGGATCTGGCCTTTAGAAAAATATATATGTTCATTATTATGTGGTTATCGTTACTCTTCGTCGACAAATATGTTTACTTTGTTGGCGTCGTTGGAATGAACCTTATTGGCTGGACACACTGTATATCTTGTTGACATAAGTTGTTATAGCCTGCAAGTGTTAATATATTTCACTTGAAGTGTAATATTTCGTTGCGTATTCATTTATTATATTCGGAAGACAATGATTTAGCATTCACTAGATTGTATGAAATTCCAAATATCAATTCCATATGTTCTCTATGGCGATAATGGTCGAGTTTGTGAATATTGAAATCATTACGTTCCATGTAGGTAGAAAGTTTTAGATAGTTTCTTTCGCAAACACATATAGCTGAGATGATCGACCGTTTGTCCTGGTACATCTTAATGTGACGGTGACACAATAAAACAGATACATCAATAACCAATCTAAACATAAACAATTCATAATATTTACAGATTCTATTTCGTGCCTTCAGGGAATTATAAGTGTCATGTAAACAGGGCGCCCTCCGTGGTAGAGCGTCTGCCTGCAGAGTGAAAGGTCCGAGGTTCGATCCCCGGCCGCTGATAACAAAATACGTAAATAGATTATATGTGTTCTCACCCTGCCTGACGCTCGGCACTAAGGGAGTCAAACCAATGACTGGTCGGCTCGTGGTCAGTCTACTGTGTCTGAGTGGGGTATTCATGTTAAACTGCTACATGGTATCTCAGTGGGATATATAGCACTATAAATCGGCATCATTCTTGATAAGTAAAATTCCAAATTTCCGCCAAAATTATTTAAGCGACTATAAAGGAGGAGGTCGCCTTACCTTTCGGCCACACCCTTCTCGACCACATTACTAAATTTCGAAATACGTATATGTCGGAAAGCGCACGTTAAAGCCCAACTAAGCAAGTAATGAAGCAGCCACACGCACGCACGCACGCACGCACGCACACACACACATGCATGCACGTCGCGATATAAGTGCAATTATCTTGGACGCGGCGTTAAACCCAATTTCACCTTACCTCTGATGGTGATCTTTGGTTTACTGATCTGTGTATTCTGTAATAATCGTCTTTGACCAGGTCGCGTAGCACATCCGGTTAGTAACACGTTTGCCGGTACGTCAAATATCGGTGCATGGTAGTCTTGAGAGTTGTAATCACACGCTCAGCATAGGACGTTTTGGTTTCATTCTAGGTGACATAAAGGGGATGCCCTGCCTTAGTTAATAGGTTTTCACTTTTCTATTGTTGAAATCACGACCTTCATCCGACTTTATGATTCGGGGTAAAGGAGCGGTTGTAAATATTTTCCTAAGGGCTTTGACAACAGAGTTGGGAGTTGATTTTTATGGGTTCAACCCATGGATATCTTGAAGAAATATTAGTTGCTATTAACAAATACTTGACACAATCATTGTCCGAAGCTATTTTAGACACGTCAACTGAGTCCATATCCTATCGAGCATTCAAGCCTGTAGCCACAACTCTGATATGCTCGAATCCAAGCTTCAAAGACCTCTGAAGTGAATACGCATCCGGTGAAGTAAGCCACTTCTTAATGTGTTTCCTTCTTCGTGACAACGTATAATAGTTTAGTGTGTTTAAAAAAGGGGGTTGGGTGTTGTGGAATTAAATAAATACCGTATTCGACGTAATAAGCGCCTCGCTCTAATAAGCGCCCACGGCGATATTTGCTAATATATTGGCTAGTGAACAATCCCAATGAGCACTCCTTCCAATTGATCAATGTATACAAGACTTATTTATTCGTGTATAATACGCACTCATGTGTTATATCACCATTAATTATGGGCAATTAAATTCTTGAAAAATATATCTGTCGTATGTAAACATTTCAGGCTGTTAGCATAAACCGCGAAAATTACGATCTTTCAACTCAAAATAATATTCTAATAAGCGCCCCCTATTTCTAATCCACAGCTTGCCTAACCTAACTAGACGACCCGGCTATGTGACCTGGTTGCACAATCAGTTTACTTCAGCTTTACTCGGTGTATACAACATCGGGAGACGGAAGTGGAATAGCGGGGGTCGCTATCAACTTAATATTGAAATATTACATTTCACAGCTGCCGCTAGCGTTTCATGTTATTCATCAAGTTTGTTATCAGCTGAATTCTCTGTAGGGATAGTGTGTAGTTTTATACTGTGTAATATAATGTTGACCGCAAGCTTCACCTTTTCAGATTCAGATTCAGATTCTTTATTCTCCATAGACCACCGACGGTGGTACAAGAGCATACATAAAGTACAGAGATAAATATAATATGTACATCAAGACGGCTGTGTGCATTTAGATTTAGCATTCAAAGTGTCAAATACAAATAATACATATTTTGATAGACGTTTTAGCTCGTTTAGTTCCGTCGTTGAAAATAGGCTTCTTAATGAAAACACATTCGACCAAGTTAAATATCATCTATGAATAAGTGCAAGTCTTTTGTTATCAAAAGCTGGACATCGAAATATATAATGGAATTCATCTGCTATTGCTGGGGAGTTACGGAGTGAACATAGATGTTGTTCTCTGGGTACATTATTCCAGGTACAGTCTCGACTGGTAAATTGTGGTTATTAGTGCGAAATGTTAAGAGCGGGTAATAAACAGATTTAGGTAGGTAGAGACAGTTTTCAAATAATGGCATTTCTTTAAGATATTTATAATAGAAACCTTTTGAACTCCACAATATTGAACTTTTCCAGGATTGTAGAAAATGATCGGTCAATATTCTTTCCACAGACGAGACTAGCCACTTGGTGTTGAAATTACATGGCATATCATATACTTGAGTCAGGCCACAGGAGCTTAATAGACATTCCAGATTACATAACCAAGGGTGAATATTGGAGATTACGTTAGCATCCATCCTTATGAATTGATATATTAGAATCGAAAACTTATTTTGTTGAGATCGTATAATATGTCTATGCCAAAAACCTATAATTCTCTTAGCTATAATTCTCCTAGTGGTTAAAGCGTTCGCTCGTCACGCCGAAGACCCGGGTTCGATTCCCGACATGGGTACAATGTGTGAAGCCCATTTTTGGTGTCCCCCGTCGTGATATTGCTGGAATATTGCTAAAAGCGGCGTAAAACCATACTCACTCACTCACTCACTCACTCTTAGCTACTCTAATATTAAGGGGGGTCCTGCCTAATTCTCCATAGACCATAAAAGAAGGAGTTGATAATTTCAAACCAGCCGCTAATTTAAGGAATTTTAAATGAACTTTTTCAACCATATTCAAACATTCAAATCACTTCGGCGCCGTACAGTAAGATTGGTAACACCATAACATCAAATGCTTTAATAATACAATCGAGTGGGAGATTGATATTTCGGGATTTCTTCAGGAGACAGTACATACATTTTGTGGCATTCTCGGTTAAAGTTTTGATGGTAAGACCAAATTTCCTATTTTCTATTGAATTTTATTCCTAAATAATCACAGAAGTCTACCGTTTCTAATTCTTTTTTGTCGAAAATGAATGGGGCAATATTTTCTCTTTGTAGTACCACTGCCAAACACAACAACTTTAGTTTTAGATATGTTAACCGTTAGTTTCCATTTTCGACAGTATAATAAGAGGGAGTTTAAAGAAGTTTGCAGAGACCCTGATCGGTACCAAATAGAACTATGTCTACAGCAGTAACAGGAGCTGTACACAGAGAGTAAATGTTTCCTCTGACCGCGTCAACTTGACACCTTGACAACAGTTTTCTATCAACCACGGTTCGAGGTCGTTAAGGAATATTGACAATAGAAGGGGAGATAAATTTTCTCCCTGGCGAATTCCAGTGTAACTTGGGAAGAAGTTAGAAGTGTTTTTGCCTATTTGAACACATGACTTAATGTCACTATACATGTTTTTAACTAATGTTAAAATTTTACCCGTAATTCCAGAATTTAACAATCTTGACCAGAGACCCACCCTCCGGACATTATAAAAACCTTTTGAAAAGTCAGTGAATACACAATATAATTTTTCTTTATTATTTTTTTGAATATTCATTAGCATATTCAAAACAAAAATGTTATCAATTGTAGAAAATTCCTTACGAAATCCAGCTTGGGCTGGCGATAACATGTTATTCACATTTAAATTGTTAGTTAATCTAGTGTTTAAAATACCAGTAAATAGCTTACCAAGACAACTCAGTATTGTGATAGGTCGATAAGAAGCAGGGTCTAACAAGTCACCCTTTCTCTTGTATATAGGCTTAATAACACCGACTGACCCTGCACTAGGGAGTATACCCGTGGTGAATCAAGTAACTATTATCTATCAAATCAAACCCTCAGGCTTTATTTCTTTTCAAAGACCTAATTCCCTCTTTTATTTCTTCTGATGATATAACTTTATTCAGTACAGTAATGTCATAGTTATCTGATTCAGTAACGTCTATTAACTCTACAACTTATCATCATATCTTGTAGAATTGATGTCCTTAAAAAATTCGTAAAATCTGTCTACATCCGGGATAGGTCCATTATTAGTGTTGTCTGTCCCGTTTAATATTTTCCAGAACTCTTTTGGGGAAGCTTTAGCTTTTCTCCTCAGTTGGGTACTAATTTCGTGTTTATGTTTATTAATGTGTCTTGTGAAGCACTTTTTATAATTCTTTGCGACTTGGCGATAATGTAATCGATTCCTTTCGGTTCCAAATTTCCTGAAAAGTTTTCTGGTTTTAGAGTAGTTTCTACGCATTAACCTGCATTCTTTATTAAACCAGAGTTTATTTACCTTATTACTGTTACAATTCTGTTTCCGAGAATGATTAGTGCGCATACCAAAAGTTTCTCGTGCGAGCATGTGCGCTAGCCCATCGGCTGACCTATTTATGACAGTTACGGGGTCGTCACGACCGGTGAGTACTGATTCAGCGAGTTTAGTTATAGCATCTATTTGATCTGCATCTATGTGTCTACAGAATACCTCAGCTTTGTCTTGATCATACTTCTGTGGTTTTGTACGTGAATTGGGTTGATTATAGTTTTCATTATCATGAGTATATAAATCTTCATTTTCATTATCGTTTCCTGTCGTTGCTAATGTAACAAAGGATTGGGCAATGAATATCAGAATACAATGGCAAGTACTCACCCACCTCAAAGCTACTAAACAAAGATAAACATGAAGAGGATGCAAGTACATCGTCAACAACACTCTTATCTTTACACGTAACGATTTCGGTAGACCTGCCTTTACCGGGGCGGCCGTTGCATATAAACAGATTTAAAGTTTGACAAATGTCAATCGGCTTTTTATCATGATTATTAACAGTGCAATGGTCACTTGTAGTTCTAACACGGGGGATGTTTAAGTCGTCTAACAATGATTCAGGGTCGTAGACATTTGTAAGGTCATCTATATCCATTTCTACTTAAATGTGTTTATAAAACATAGTATAATCGCTTAGGTTTCTTGTTCTACCATTAAAATCACCCAGAAGTGTAACCTATTCAGAAGCAGAGAATATTGACAGTATTGAACGTTCTAGTTGATAAAACATATCGTCAGAACAGAACCCTTCTGGGGGCAGATACACCACTCCTAAATACGCATCACTGTCAATTCCAAACATTGATCTTGATAATTTAAACCATATACAGAAATCATTTACCTCTTCAACTTGAGTGATGTATTTACAATAGTGATCCTCTACGGCAACGCCAATACCTCCTGATCTCCTCCCTGCCCCTGTTCTATGTTAGGGGGCACGGGTGGCCCAGTCGCCTAAGGCACCGCGATTCGCCGTGCAGAGTTGCGTCCCTTGGGCACGCCAGAAACCTATGATTGTGGGTTCGAATCCCGGTTCGCCCCGATTATGTTTCTAGGTTTGTAAGCACCATACCTGTGCTCGTGGGTTTCACCGAAGTGGTAAAAGTCTGAGACCTGCATCACTTCGGGCTTTCCTCCCACATAAAGCTGACACGCCGCGATATAACTGGAATACTGTTAAAAGCGGCATTAAACCCAACTCACTCACTCACTGTTCTATGTTGCAAATACAGCTTATAGCCTCCAATTTGCAGATCATCCAATCCGTTTTCGCTTCTTGAAGGGCTATTTTATCATTAGCGTGAATAGAATTTCCAAACTCGGGGAATTCAAGTCGTCTTCTGAGACCACATACATTAAGACTTGCGAGACGAACAACATTCAGTCCATTATCACTATCAGTTATACTTTCAGTAACTAAGTTGGTACTATCATCACCGATACTACGGTGACTATTTTGAGAATAAACATGTGTACCGAAAGTTGCTTCTGAATTGGGGGCGTTAGCATGTCGGAAGGTATTGCACTAATCAGGATTTGCACCATCGTATTTTGGCTTGTCATCAACAGATGCTGTAACGACGTGGACAATGTTGTACACATTTTGGTCATTATTTACATGTACATAGTTCACATTGTCAGTATTGTTTAAAATAGTCTGGGTATTGGTAATACAATCCTCATCATTGACGTCAACAAAGTTTGAGGGATTTATATGAACCTTACCAGAGTAACAAGTGGTCAGTGAGTCATTCAGTGACACTAATGTCGAGATGTGGTTCTCACCAACTAATGAGCTGCTGCAGGCTATGTGTGGGTGTGTAAAGATGATTATAGCCATATGTTTGAACCACATACTTAAAATTGTCAGTTAAACGTGATGGTGATACACATACATTACAAGTTGTAACAGAGTTTTCTTTGGTTTGTGTAAGAGTAGAATTGATAGCAACTCTACCTCCTGCTACATGCGGGGGACACACAGTACTGAGCACGTTCTTGGTTACTGTCGTTATCTCGGAGTCAACTTTGAATAGGCATGTACTCACAGAACTTGAATGTTGTGACTGTCTGTCAGTTGTTGTTGTGTTAAGTTTGGTCCTATAACATAGGGAATTCTCTCCAACGTTCCAGCCCTGGGGTAGTGTGTGGCAGACTTCGCTACTCCGACCACCCGCGTGTTCCTACGAGAGCCTCAGTCTGGTGTCATCCGGTCGTCTGCTCTGAGCCACCCTGTATGGTGGAGGTGAATGGCCATTATGCAATACATTATTTATATACAATTTATCAACTGACATTGAAGCTCTCTGTCCTTTGTTCCTCGCATCTCTGACTGGTATCTTCCCAAAACGTAGACCTGCCAAAACGCAGACCCGTTAAAACAACACTCGTTATGGCTGGTTGCATCAGTAATAAGTACCCTGTACCCTTGATTAAGTAAAATGGTATCACCCATGTAACAAGAAAGAAAGCTGGGTAGATTTCACAATTTTTTATTCAAATGTTATTTCATTGTCATTTACGATTATCAGTCATTTTCACTTGTTTATCAACCCTCTGTCTAGGGGCATTAGAGTATCCTTTCGGTATTGTCGGATTTCCTCCGGGAATTGTTCTATGATTTGGAATTCCTTCCCCTGGGACTTTACTAAATCCCTCTCCCCCGTGTAGAGTAACTTAGCTATGACAGATCTATGCTTCACATCTCCTGATCTACGAGCACCTTTCTGTGTACTCTTTTAAATGCAGTGTGGCACTGCAACCAAGTTTAAGCTCTCTTTTGATAAAATTCCTTAGTATACACTCAGTATCCGCCCACGTGTCATCAGAGCCCACACCACAAGTGTTTACTTTTTCTGGTATATTGGTAAATATGAGGTTATCCCGCATAGACCGTGTTTGCATTAATCAACAACAAAAACGCATCAGTATATCCTTTGTGATGATATACGGGTTCTCATTACTCGATCCTCCGATAGGTGTCGCTTCGAACAGCGCAGCGAAAATAGCGCCGAACACAATTCAAACCAGTCGAAATTCATCAGTCGAGATCAATAACCAGCAAATTTTGAATCCGCGAAGAAGAAAACGATCCTATTTCATTACTTGGAGTGATGTCTCCCTTTAATGCCGCTCTGGGTACAAAAACATACAACGTACATATATAGCATGGTTCGGTATAACACATGAATCCAGATAACGTCATAATGGCTAATGTTGTTGTTGTCGTGATGCACGCGATGAGATGTTACAGTGAAGGGTGATGTAAACAAATTGAATCTTTTAGATTTGGTGCTAATTTCATAAACAGATTCAAGATTCGGTGAAAGCGTTTGTTATGAATTGTGATGTCTTAATTGGAGCCGTTTCCATAGAAATATGGCTCGTTTTTAAACATCGTTATAGCTGTCCGAGCCAGAACTGAGGCAATAAACTGAAGCAAATTTGCATCTGTATACCGATCCTGAATGCCATTGTTTATTGGCAATGGTCCGGCATCGTTGATGCCAGTTCAACGTACCAAGAGCAAATTCAAAAAGAAAGATGTGATGTTTGTGTTGCCGAAGACAGGTGTGTAATTGTTTAATCCTTTGATCCGAATTTTGTAATATATTCATATTCATAAAAAAGCCGAAATTCATTTATTATATTCAATTCATTGTAGTATCATTGTGAACTAATTGTATATAAAATCTTCATTTTTTTTAAAAAAAACCTTGTTTACATTGTATATTGTGTCAATTATATCATTGAATATCGATGATGCAGCTGAAACGTATACTTTTGTATTGCACTCGTGAACATACATAGGAATGCTGCCGGGTCCATAATCAATGACGATGTTTATAAGAAATAACAATCACCACACATTGTGTGGAATCACTTAAGTATATAAAAATACAGAATGAAGTAATTGACAAATCATTCCAATATCTATTGTTTAATAGGCGGCCTAAACAAAACTTGTAGTATTTTATAAAGATCGCGTGAACCAATCAGATCGGACAAGCAGGTGTGATAACCTTCTTATTAGTCCAAATCATGTCCGGAAGATCGAGAATATTCTCTTGAATTTTAAATTTACAACCCATCTTTATAGCTTAGCCCACCAGACTATAGCCTATAGTTTATAAATGACCACTATGTAAAACACAAATAATGATGTTATTATTTATTGACAATCACTCACAATTCAAATATGTACAATGGGTTCAGAATGTGTCATGGGACAATATCCATGTCCACATTACATATAACAAGCATAGGATTATGAATAAGCACTTTCATATGCATTAGTCCCCACCCCTCACGTTAGAATGAGTCGTAAAAAGAACGTCATAGCTCGGTATGCTTCTTGCCATCCTTCCAGAACGTCTTGGTGAAGAATCCAGGTACCTTGGACAAGTTCATCCTGCATCTGTCTGTACTGAATGTACTGTTCTTGTCCAACACAGCCACCTTGTCCCCACGTTCCCTCTTCTCCCGTTGTTGTCGTCTGTTCTTCTTTTTCTCTTCCTTCTGCTTCTGCCTCAGCAGCAGACGACTTGGACTCAGATTACGAAAGAACTTGCTGCTGAACTTCCTCCTCTTCCTTGGGGGCTCCATCAGTTCCACCAACTTCGGTCCGAACCATCCTGAAGTGTCATCGCGTGACTGACACGCACCGGTTGTTTCTTCTTCTGTTTCCATGGCGATTGCTGTTTTTTCCAGCTTCTCCACCAGACACATCCGCAGGACCCACTCACGGAGACATTTCGATTCGCATGGTGAAGGTTGAGATGTTGGAGTAATCTCTAACCGTTCAAGTGACTTTCCAAGTAAGGCAGTGATATTTTCCGAGATGTCCTCATCGAATGAATCGTTAAAGCTGTTAGTAACATCGCTTGACTTTGACTGAGCGCTCTTCTCTGCTTTTACCCTTGAGAAGGTCCTTAGTGGCTTGGGAGGAGCTCGGGAACGTGGCTTCTCGGCCTCGAGGAAGTTGTGCTCGCTCACCATCGTAGCCTTCTTACGCAGGTTACTTGTTGAATTCATGCGCTTCATCTTACCAACGGCAGAAATATTTGACCCCAGTAATACTAATAAGTTGAGTATATCTTCAACAATTATGGAAACTCTCAGCGAATGAAGACGAAGTGGAAGGTTAACTGTGGTGCAAGAAGCTGAGGGGTTGAGTGCTACATCCAGGCACCTGCTCGTCTTATATGCAAGAGTGACATTACCCAAGCTGGCTGCGTGAGTACTGCTAAATGTCAGAGTGACACTCCGAGATTGATACACAGCGCGTCACTCCACAAAGATCACACCATCACAGCGGGCTATTGTCAACGATGACCATCTGAACGCTAACAGTGGACGCACTCGTTTATGTGTACAATCATTGACCGCTAGAGGTGGATACACTCGCTTGTATATACAATCACTGACCGCTAGAGGTGGATACACTCACCTGTATATACAACCACTGACCCTTGAGGAGGACTCTCTCCTGTCTGTACAATCACGAAAGGATGCTTATGCGATTAATTACAGGCAATCACTGATCCCTTTTATCTCCACTTATGCAGGCTGTCAATTACACACCTCTATGTACACAAGCTAAAACACGTCTTATTGTCCCTCTCCGTGAGGTCAACTGAGTCTGATATAGTTATTTGTTTTTTAAGTCGAGGCTGCATCCTCGTCAATATACATTCACGGCCTGCAGCTCATTATATTTTTCTAACTTGGATTATCATTTTTTAAATTCTGATTTTTCAAATACATATGGTTTGATCCAAAGAACGAGACATAATGCCGTTTTGGTCCTCTTGAACTATCACAAAATGCAGTTACTGAAAACTTTGAAATACTGATTGGAAATAATCATATACAGTAAACTACGGTTATAACGAACACGCTTATAACGAACTAACGGATATAACGAACTACCTTTTTAGTTCCGACTATATGCTGTAGTTATGCTGTATATATGCTTATAACGAATTATGGTTATAACGAACTAAAATTAGTAGTCCCTTTGAGTTCGTTATAACCGTAGTTTACTGTAAGTTCAAATCACTGACAACTTGTCATTTGTATCTTCCCTAAGCTTGGAGGTGTTCTATTCGACACGCTTAAATGCATCAGCATAGCTATATTATGTAAGTAAAAAATGCAAATTCTGCAAAGGAAGATGTTTTACCGTATGTTTGTACTGTTTATCTTACGTATTAAAGTATCGACTTGCCCAAGTATTCCTGTTAACGTGTCAAATAAGACTGTTGACACATTTGAGCCTCACCTCAAAACTTAGTGTAGTTCTTACATAATCTGTAAGTTTTGCTAATTTCTTAAATTATGCACAACCAGTGGGCCCAAAGGACTCACACAAAATCATGTCTGTTCTTAAGATGCATGTTCATTTATTGACGGCTTCTTTTGTTGAAAACATACTCTGGATTTATAGTGTCAATAACGCCTAAATGAAAACATATCAATACAAATAATCATATTTATCAGACTACGCTATATTTTTATTACACTTATGTGAATATCTATTCCCATGTATTTCCCACGGACAGTTCCCCACGAGTGCAATTCCCCGCTCGGTTAAAAGCCAACACAGACAATTCCCCCCCTTTGAAAACCCCCACACGACCCAAAGCCAACTCGGACAATGACCCCCCCCCCCCCCCCCCCCCCCTCTTTGAAAAACCCCACACGACCAAAAGCCAACACGGACAGTTCCCCCATTGAAAACCCCCACACGACCCAAAGCCAACACAGACCATTTCCCCCACTGAAAACCCCCACACGACCAAAAGCCAACACAGACAATTCCCCCCATTGAAAACCCCCACACGACCAAAAGCCAACATAGACAATTTCCCCCTTTGAAAACCCCCACACGACCAAAAGCCAACATAGACAATTTCCCCCATTGAAAACCCCCACACGACCCAAAGCCAACACAGACCATTTCCCCCACTGAAAACCCCCACACGACCAAAAGCCAACACAGACAATTCCCCCCATTGAAAACCCCCACACGACCAAAAGCCAACATAGACAATTTCCCCCTTTGAAAACCCCCACACGACCAAAAGCCAACACGGACAATTCCCCCCATTGAAAACCCCCACACGACCAAAAGCCAACATAGACAATTTCCCCCTTTGAAAACCCCCACACGACCAAAAGCCAACACGGACAGTTCCCCCATTGATACCCCCCACACGACCAAAGGCCAACACAGACAATTCCCCCAATGAAAACCCCCACACGGCCAAAAGCCATCATAGACAATTCCCCACATGGACTTTCTCTACATCTTAAACTAAACGGCAGCTATATAACAAAACCAAGCTCCATATTGTATATACAATGTTTCCTTCTATTTCCTCAAACATTCATGAACAATGAGTAATAACTCATTCAACTGATAATGTTTGGTACACGCTTATTGTCCCTTGACATGTCACAGGTCACACAAATTCGTATCTCCTTAGACATTGAGAAAAGGAACTGATGAAGGAAATTCAATCCATCAAAAACTACATGTTTAAATCATATCCCAAAATCTGCGATATTGTTGGATATTATTGTCTTGTATTGGGAAACTCAACACAGTAAAGCAGGATATACTTAATCACGATTCTGTCATAAAAAAAGGAAACATAATGGAGGATCTTCACCTTTCAATAAATATTCATGTGCATATCTGCTGTGCAAATGACATCGTGGCTTTATGGCCTCTTCAAATCCTGACTGACAACCCAAGTAGGTGTAACCGATAGTGGGTTTTATTGCATGTAATTTTTTAATATCGTCTTGGGCGCCCCACTTCTTTTTAAGTAGATCTCCGATGTAACATCTAATTTCAGGTTTAAAATCAGTGTATGGGATCAGAAGTGGTGTCACAGATTTGTTGGGTGAACAATGATTCCAACGTAACCAACAAAAGACGAAGTCATATTGGTCAGTAGCAAGATCATAATATAATTCGTCAATTTCAAGTAACAGAGGCTGTTTCAAGAGATGAGGTGAAATGTGGTTAAACGTCGCGTTAGAGATTATTCCTCTTAAATAGCGACGTGCATGTCACGTGTGTGTGGCTGCTTGCTTGCTTGCTTGCTAAGTTTGGGTTTAACGTGCGCTTTCCAACATATGCTTATTTCGTGCATGGGCCCGCCAGGCCATTTAGTGATGTGGTCGAGAATGGTATGTCCGAAAGGTAAGGCAACTTGGAGGGGCTCTTTAGTCCCTTGATCAATTTTGGCGGAAATTTGGAATTTTACTAATCCGGACTGATGCCGATTTATAGTGCTAGCCCACTGAGATGCCATCCCGCAGTTTTGCATGAATATCCCCCTCAGACAGTAGACTGACCACGACCCGACCAGTTTTGACCTCTTAGTGCTGAGCGTCAGGCAGGGTAACAACAAGCACTATATATTAACGTCTGTTGGTATCAACGGCCGGGGATCGAACCCCGGACCTTTCACTCACCGGGCAGACGCTCTACCTCGGGGGCCGCCCTGTTCACGTGACACTTATAATTCCCTGCAGGCAAGAAAGAGAATCTGGAAATATTATGAACTGTTTATGTTTAGATTGGTAATTGATATAATTTAGAGCTGTTAAATGGCATTTGCTTCAGCTGTGAACATGGAGCTATTTCTGGTAATCTTGCAAATATTGTTCTGGATCCAATGACAGTGGTACTAGCAACTGCGTCATCATCCTTGGATGCGTCTGTAAATATACTTTGTAACTGTCATATGTGTTCCTTCATCTGTTGTATTCTTGTTGATGAATTAGTTGGTATATTTCTGATTTCTTAAGTAGAATTAATGTAATGTTTATCTCCCTCTTTACCATTTGCAAAGGAGACAGGGGTGATTTATTATTATTCGTAAAGAGCATCAAAAACGTAATCAAAAGCTGAATGTGATTAGTTAGCAGATTAGCATCCAACCATAACAAACGCAAAACGGGGATACGGATCATTCGTCCAAAACAAGCGCAAAACGGGGATGGGGACAGACATCTTACTTTCGTCTCACTGCTGCACAGCAAAAAAAACCATGGCTTACATAGGAGTAAATGCATAAAAATAATAATACAGAACCACTCATAAAGTTATGAAAGACGATACAACACTAAATGACATGTACAAATAAAAATGCTTTACACATATAACAATAGCTTTATGCGTTGTAATGTTAAAAAGCAGGTATTGGCATCGAAATATATCTCATGTTTAAAAACGGGGGAAAAGGCACACAGTTTTTCATTGTCTGGCAGGTTTATAACGTTGGACATTGTAGCCGTTATACTCGTAAATAACGTCGATCTTAGATAATCGTATAATGGACAGTGGAACAAACATGTTCTTCATCTTCAATATGGGGACATTTGACCTAAACAAGAGCAACACGGGGATGGAGGATCTTCGAGCAAAACAAGAGCAACACGGGGGCGGGACCTTATACAATATTTGTGATAATTTCTGGGGCGTACCTACTGAGTAATACTTGTCACGAATAACCGACAGTAGATAGCACAGCGTAAAATTACACCATACCGTTAGCAAATACATCAAATGGCATAGAAACACTGAAAAGGTGTGACACGATTTCGCCAGCAGAGAACGCGAATATTTGAGAATCTAATTACCCCTTTCATGGGACTAATTAGTTTTAATGACCCCCTCCCCCCCGACACTGACACAAGCTTGGTGAAGGATGACAGGTGACAAGCTATATCCCTAAACTCAACTCAAATGTATTCCAAAATTTATACAAGAGAGAAGTTATAAATTTCAGCAAAATATTTAAATATAAAACAAGCCGACCGGATAAGCAATATTACATGAATATATACAAACAGAATACTGCACATTTGTATATCACATACATGTCGTTGAAAGATCATTCACACTTGATAATGCCCCCACATTATTATTTACAATGTATAACAATAAATCAACATGCTGTACATGGGAACACCCCCGTTCGTATACTATTAAGGTATGCACGAGTATAAATAAAATAGCCAGCACTTAATTTACTAAATAGTTGACGGAGAGAAAATCTCAGTGCTGCTATCTGCCATCTTGCCACGTCCCCTAAAGCCTTAACGTGTTAACACGTGGTCTATGATTCACTGTTGAATGCTTTCGCTATTTAAAACACACATTTCCTCCTTGAAATTTATAACTGAAACTTTAAACGGACTTCACATTTTAAGTATTGTAGACTGATCGAGAACAAGATTTAGTTATAAGTAATTACGTAGAAAATATTCTATGCCTTTAAAACTACAGACAAACTTATATTTTATTAACGTCTCACTGCATGTGCGCCATAAAAACACACACGATACCTATCAACAACTTGCATGAACCCGTTCCTTGGGGAATTACAAAGGATGAAGTACAAATATGTACACATATAAACACCCAAACAACTATAAAACATTTGCATGATCAACGTCAAACGCAGATACAAATTGTCTTTACGACAATCCATCAACGCTCGACGGCGTGAAAAATGGTTTGGGCAACATTACTATCAATTTCTTTGTGGACATAAAAAAAACCAGAACTTATGTATCTCAGTAAGAACCCCACAATCAACGCTAAAATAATATACAATACATTCTAAATTAACCGTTAGTCACTATACACTGCACATTTTACATTTCAACATGAAGTCCATCGTCAACAGAAAGGTGATGATGATATGGAGATTGCACGTGCGCTTTCCGACATTATGCGTATTTCGCACACGGAATAGAAAGGTTTAATACAAGTTAAAACACAAAGTTTTTATATTCAGATAAAATAAATGATTGACAATGCAGGTACATCATTATGCATACAAAAGTCTGCGTATCTGAATATTTGCGAGAGTAATGGATAGGAGGGTCAGTAAATGGTATTCCTCCATGACGTAAGTTAACTTGTTAAGTGTTTACAGGGTTAAGTTCCTTTGGTTTTCATGTAGATTAAATCGTTGATCAGAATATAAGTCACAGGAAATAGGATTCGGGCTTCATCTTTCACAACCCTGACATCTCGAGTTGCAGAATATTTACACAAATAATCTTCTGTCGGATGGATAGGCTTAGCATACCGACCAGTCTCGGTGAGTGAGTTAAATGTGAAGTCGCAGCGGCATTATTTCAGCCACCCAGCGGCGAGCAGCCTCTGCTGATCGAGAGCCAGATCCGAATTAAGAAAATATACTTCGGTGATCACGCCTCACAACCCCCCGTGCATGGTTACTTTTTTCGAACACCTGGTGTCATCACTATTTGATAGTGATTCATACACACATGCATATGATAAAGTGGGAATCCTACAATAGGATGACCACTCGTCATGTTTTCTCGTAATTCTATCTTCTTGCACATTCTCATCAAAGTTGGATAGAATCCGTAGATTTCATAGATTTTTGTTTACTACCTCTTCATCAACACTGGTATCTGAAGATGGTATTTCTACATGGTCCGCTGTAACCGCGTCATACTTTGCGATTCGTCTCATGTCCCAGTACAGAACCTTGTGGAACCCCTTTCATTTGAAAAGCCTCCCTTAACGAATACTCTAACTCTGCGATTGTCAACATCACATACACACCATAGAAGTAAACGTTCGCAAAAACCGTATTGTTAAAGTTAAAAATGAAACCCCTATGCCACCATCATCCAAAAGCCTAAGATACATCACAGAAAACCATGCACAATGACCCCTGTCTAATTCTTTGCAAAGGTTATGGCAGATCTCTATCATCTAAAAAGAGATGGCAAGTTAAGTCATTAAGTACGTGCGAATGATTTGCCCAAGTCATGAAATCAGTGAAATGGATCTGTAATTTCCATGATCTTATAAACCTCAGAGTGTTCATTTTTATTGATCGTTAGGTTTCTTGAAACTTGAGAAAGCCCCACATGAGGTTTTACTTGCGTAGAAAACCCGGGACTTACTGTGGCAGACCCGGGGACTTGATTTTCATCGTTATAACAAGTTACATATTTCAGATCAAGTCCCTGGGTCTTCCATAGTAAGTCCCCAGGACTTCCATACCCTTTATTTTTTAAACAAAAACCGCAATACTAGATTTTCTTCACTTTAATTGAAGTTGACATTTACAATGATATTCTTTGCAGGCCCCAAATTCATCTTCATCGGGCGGTTCTTCGTCACAGTCATCTGCATTTTTAGTTTTCGTTTGTGTGAGAAAAAAATCGTCACCTTCCTCTCTCTCCCACATCTAGCCACTAAATGAAACTCGACTGTAAGCTGTCCATATTATGACGGAGACGCACGACCAGCACCTGCATGACACCTGTAGTCGTCACTCAACATAGCTCACGGATGCGTTTATAGTCTCGTTATATCGCATATATATAGATCCTCGTTATTGCGTATCTCAATTAGAATTAACTTTGTCGGTTTATAAGTCAGATAAAACACTTATCCTCGGTTTTGGTTTCGGCCCTTAGGATCTTCCCTCCCAGGCGGGTTTACATTTTCAACCAAAACCTCAGAACGTGTTTTATCCTTCACATCACTGGGATCACCGGTTTCATCAGTGAGGAGTGGAGAGACATTAACATTCGACAAGACAACGTACTACTTTCCAGCAGCCAGGATTTCTTTCACGAGGGGAGGGACAGTAACATTCGACAAGACAACGTACTTCTTTCCAGCAGCCAAGATTTCTTTTATGATTGGAGGGACATTAACATTCGACAAGACAACGTACTACTTTCCAGCAGCCAGGATTTCTTTCACCCACGTGTGTCATGAGAAGTCCAGTTGGCGTAAATCCGTTCTTCGGCTGTTTTTTTTTTAGTATTCACTCTATTTCTCTGTTTTATTTTATGTGTAATGAAATGACACAAGTAATGCGTTTCAATAGCCTTTTTCCTTTTACGCTCTTCTGTCGGAGCTCGTTATCGAACCATAGCTTGTCACTTGGTCTGTGACTGATCCAGATGGGACGCACGTCATCAAGTACCCAAGTACTCTTTTGTCATTAATTCAGAAATGTGTCACAATCTTCGTCTGTTGAATTGCTTATTTTACACAATGAGGGTGAAGGCGTTTGTTCAATGTATTATTAAAACGGTTATAGTCGCAATGTTTGTATGACCAAACTTTTATTACACAAGACTCTCCAGTGATACTTTTGCCCGCAAACAATGTATTTGTCACATAATTCACCCCTGATTTCTCTCCTGCATATTCTCACACATCTTCCCGAGGCAAGCGAGTTAACTGACTATAAAAGTCCAGTTTCCACCCTTGCCGAACTAGGCTGGTATTATGGAGTTACATTTTGGCTGGACTAACGAGTCTATGCATAGTCCAATCAAAATCGCGCACCGAAATCGAAATCCGGTTCGTAAAGTGTCATGCAGATTTCGGTCGACTGCAGGATTTGCAAAGCATGTGCACCGCTAACTCGTTGTCAACAGATATTTTCCAAACCTTTTCATGTTTTTAATCAAGGTGCTCACGTGATTTGATGACTCGTTTTATCACAATATAGATCTTGATTATCGATCATATCGTCTTGACTGGGCGCCACCGTTTTGTTTGAAGCAAATGTAAGTGATACGAGAGGTTGCAAGCTTGCGACTATCTCCTCTGACCGTGTTTGGTAAACAAACCTACACACACTGTTGCAAGCTTGCGACTATCTCCTCTGACCGTGTTAGGTAAACAAACCTACACACACTGTTGCAAGCTTGCGACAATCTCCTCTGACCGCGTTTGGTATACAAACCTACACACACTGTTGCAAATTTGTGACAATCTCCTAAGACCGTGTTTGGTATACAATAGGATAGCTTCAGTCCATTTCGAAAAGTAATCGATCGCTGTAAATACATACCGTAAGTCCAGTTTCAATCCTTGCCAACGTAGGCTGGAATTGAGGGGCTCGATCGTAGCCCCACCAGTGGCTATTTCGAATTATGTCCCTTCTATGTCCATCCTATTGACCAATCATATTCCACCTCTCATATCACTTACATTAGCTTTATAAAATTGCAGCGCCCAGTCAAGGCGATCTGGTCGATAATCAAGCTCCATATTGTCATAAACGGGTCTTAACTTGCAAAGTGTATCAAATCACTTGAGCACTTTCATTAAAAACATGAACAGATTTAGAAAGTATCTGTCGACGCCCAGTTGACGGTACACATGATCTGCAAATCTTGCAATCGGGCGACATCGGCACGGCAGTTGCCATGTTGTTTATGAACCGGATGTCGATTTCGTTATGGGATTTTGATAGGAATATGCTTAGACTCTTTAATCCATCAACACTGTAGCTCTATAATTCCACTCTAGTAAGGCAAAGGTGGAAACTGGACTCTAAAGTCAGTTACCTCCCCTGCCCCAGGAAGATGTACCTGAACATGATACATGAACAATATAAATACCATGATAACACTGTCGATAATAGCAAACATTACCCAGAAACTTCCACCCAAGCCAAATGCATTATTTAATTTATAAATCACAAACTTCAATTGAATTTAGGTAAATTTAAACATGTACGTATATTACAATGGCTCTTGGTTATTGAACATGGGTTACTTCTAGTTACTACGTATAGCTGAATATGTAAACACTCTACCTTGAAGCATTTCTTGAATCATAATATATGTATTCACAGAACACTTTTTAATCAGGCAGATAACAATTGAATAGAACAAAATCTTGTCAAAATAACATCAGCCATTAGCTGGAAACTAAAATATACTCTATACGTTCACAACATATCATAACATACATACATGCTTCAATCAGACTAAATCTATCGACTTGTACTAAATACTTCTACTTACCTGTATCCAGCTATAGGCAAACTTTGGCTTCCCTTACCGGGTTCCACAATCCTAAATGGTCCAGTAAGATCAACCCCTGTCTTCTCTATTGGGCAACAAAGGTGCTGTCGTTTATGTCGTCGGCTCTACGTGTTGGCAATTCTAGTACTTACAATATAAATAGTGGTACATCCTCGAGCATCCGATACGAGTAATATCGATCTTTGATACAAGACCACGCCCTGTCCCTACCCAAGTGACAGGTTGTGACAAGTGGTAGTCATTTAAATAAATGCATGTTTGCGATCAACTGAGACAACGATCCACTTCTTGGCCTTTTTTTTCTTTTGAGTGAGTGAGTTGAGTTCAACACTGCTTTTGACAGTATTCCAGTTACATGACAGCGAGTCAGCTTAATGTTGAAGGAAAGCCCGAAGCGATGCAGGTCTCAGACGTTTACCACTTCGATGAAACCAACTAGCACGGGTATGGTGCTGACAAACCTAGAAACATAATCGGGGTGAACCCGGATTCAAACCCACAATCATAGGTTCTGGCATGCTCAAGGGACTCAACCCTGCACAGCGACAACTGGGCCATTCCTTCTCCCTGTTATTTTTCGAAAAAATACTTTTTCTGAAGCCTCTGCTTTTACTTCCAGTGAACTTTCGGGATATTCGACTTCATTCAAATAATTGCCAATTCCAAATACTTCTTACATGGCTGCGTCGGAGGATGATTTTTCAAAAATGTCCTTTTGACAAAATTGTGACTGGCTCTCGCCTCCATATTCCAATTTAGAAATGCAATTTTTACGTCAGGCGAGGTGAAATGGGTTTAAAGTCGCATCCAAGATTATTGCACTCATATGCACGTGTGTGTGTTATTGTGTGCGTGCGTGTGTGTCTGCTTGTATTAGTTCGGACTAATGCTCGGTTTGATGGTGCTTGCCAACTGAGATACCATGCCGCAGTTTAACATGAATACCCCAATCAGACACATTTTACTGACTCCGAGCCAGCTAGTCATTGTTTAAGCCCCTTAATGCCAGGATCCAGACAGGGTAACAACAAGTACCATCTGTTAACATATTTCGGTATGAAGCGGCCGGGGATCGAACCCCCGATCAGTTCTCCGGTGGGCCATTCTACCGCTAAAACACGAGGCTCCCATCAAATCTCTGTAACACCCCCCCCACCCCATCCCAGAACACCCGAACATAAAAAACAAACATGTAAAATGTACATATTAATACATTATTTTTATTAAAAGTTCACAAACCAAATGGATATGAAACATAAATGAAAGACTGTTGTTTAGTATCATCAAAAACTGCATTGGAAAGTGCTTGATATGGACCTCCATATATAATATCTATACATCTATCTAACACATACGAAATATATCATTCACACATGTATAAAATATGTAACCTAATTTATTTTAACAGGTGAGTCAGCTTTATACATGTATGCATGAATCCTTTAACACTATTGGCACATCTTGGCTGTTATCACCTCCTCAGTATTAAAAGACACAAAACTGTGCATAGACCAGTCACAATGTTGTTTTCAGCCTAGAGGGTCAATCAACCAAAGAATATAAATGAACGGTTGCATTCTGCTTATAGTGCCAATGGGTAAAGGAATGTCATCTTCCGAGTATGATCTCTGCTCTGATCAACCCATGACCAACACCAAAAAAAAATAAATTTTATATTGTCCACTAGTACTGAACACTAGGCTTATGGGATACAATGAGTTAGAGGGATGGGTCAATAAAAGCAATGCTCAATGAACATCTACATATATCAAAGATTTTTGCCTGATTGGTTCCTCGAATGCTATCGTATAAAATGAAGGATACAAGGGCACCACCTCTAATGCCCTGTTAGCCAGAGATAACTGCAACCCACATTATTTCATCTAGTGGCAGGTGGTGAGACCCGGACCCATCACTTGATCCCCAGGGGAAACATAAGTCCATATCCCGGAGAGACTCAGGGTCTCCACAAAACTAAGACATTTGAAGCAACCATATCCACTAAGAAGATGTTGTCACCTTCTTTTGGACAGCAAAGGCATAATATGCACTGATTATCTCAAGCTGAATTGTGAATATTATGTCAAGGTATTGAAAATGGCAAGAGAAGTGGGGCTACAAACTTCAAGGTGTTGTTCTTCTCCACCAGGAAAATGCCCCAGTTCACACCAGCCATGTTGCAATTGCTGCTGGGGGTCAGCAGTTGCTGCTGCTGCTGGGGGGGGGGGGGGGGGGGGGGGGGGGGCATTATGCAATTGCTGCTGAGGGGGCATGTTGCAAATGCTGCTGGGGGGGCATGTTGCAGTTGCTGCTGGGGGGGGGGACATGTTGCAATTGCTTCTGGGGGGTGCAAATACACAGGGATACTTCATGTGTATCACATATTGTTTCTGTAGATGACGTCTTTTCAGTACAAATGTACACCTTTAAATGTAAATTCTTTCTACCTAACACGCAAGAACATTTCATCACTGCTTGTAATTGCCCCTTTAAAAGTAGTTCCGTGTTTACCAAATCTAAAAAAAACAAGCAGGAAAAGTTATAAAAGTAACACAAAGTATTTAGGGTCATGGAAATTCTTTATCATATATTTGGATCATATACAAAATCTACTTAAACAAAACATATTTTTAAATCTATGAGACAGTTGTTGGAAATGAAAGAATACACGCTGGTCAAGTAACAAAAATGGCGCTTTGCAAAATGAACAGTCTCGAGTGAAAAGTTAAATGAGAAATTTACAAGAAGCATTTTCAAGAGAATAACAAACTTAAAGAAGCGATATTAACTCCATGCATGACTATCTGTCATTATTTTGCCTGGTCAATATGGAGCTAATGTAAAAAGTAACTGCACGGGCCTTGACATTTATGAAAAAGGGAGACAATTTGCGGGGAGGTAACTCTTGTGTGACAATATTTCCAGCAAAGTGTTATGTTCACTGCAGTGAAAAATCAAGTGTCATGTTCACTGCAATGAAGATATCACTTCACTTCTCAAATTCAGAAAACTCAGTCTTTTACACTGAAGTATATAACAAATACTTCTATCCCATCCACCGTATTCACCAGATATGACTTTTCAAACTTGACAAGAAACACTTGCATGGTCAGAGATTTAACCAGGACCAAAAATTGTATCTGACTGCAAGTGTTGAAATATGCTTCAAGCCCACAAAAACAGTTCTATGGATGATAGGCTAAAACAGTTCATATCCTTCATACAAACATGTATAAAAATCTTAACATATTTCATACAGCTCAATCAGCTACATGTACATACATGTATAAAACATTCAACATAATTCATACAGCTCAATCAGCTACATACATGTGTTAAACATTCAATATAATTCATACAGCTCAATCAGCTACAAACATGCGTTAAACATTCATCATAATTCTTATAGTTCTATCAGCTACATACATGTGTTAAACATTCAACATAATTCACACAGCTCAATCAGCTACATACATGTGTTAAACATTCAACATAATTCATACAGCTCAATCAGCTACATACATGTGTTAAACATTCATCATAGTTCTTATAGTTCTATCAGCTACATACATGTGTTAAACATTCAACATAATTCATACAGCTCAATCAGCCACATACATGTGTTAAACATTCAACATCATTCACACATGTCTTGTTAAAATGCATGTAGGACACATCTAACTTTGACGCAAGAATATCTAGGTTAATGCCATAAATGTTGTGACCTGACAGTCTCAGATTGGGTCGGATGCTAAGTCAAAATACCACACAATCCATGGACCACAAAGCAGAGAGGACATTACTCAATGAATGATGGCATCCAGGCTGGGTTCAAAAATAAGAAGAGAAATGTAAGTCATTTGCAATCGCAGGATATTTTCTGATGGCCCTCTTTGAAACTATCACAAATTTAAGTAATTTGCAGGAGCAGGTTTTTTATCTTATGACACTCTGTGGAATGTCTCTATGGAATGAGTACAAGACCAAGACACTGGTTGGAAACACTAGATGGTGAGAGTATTGTATGAGGACATCCATAGCTGTGTTCCATGGCTCAGTGTACATGTCCCTTGACTGTGAAGCGCCACCGTTGTAAGACGAGGCCGCCCCACAGGAGAGATGAACCCATGTACACCACATACAGGGCAGACAGGGGAGACAACTCCAGATACCGTGGCATGTCCATCACTTCACAGGCCATGATGAAGACGGCACATCTGACCAGCTCCATGACTGGCGAGAACTTCCTGGAACAGAGCAGGACAACACTGGGCCTTTAATAGCTTGGCATGTATGGGGGAGTTATAACATCTGGCATGAGTAGAGTCATAACAGAACTGCATTCATAGCATTAAGAGTGTGTCCTTAATGGCAAGGCACTGTTTGGGAATCCTCAATAGCAAGGCATTATTTGAGAATCCTCAATAGCAAGGCACTATTTGGGAATCCTCAATAGCAAGGCATTATTTGGGAATCCTCAATAGCAAGGCATTATTTGGGAATCCTTAACAGCAAGGCATCATTTGGGAATCTTTAATACCAAGGCACTGTTTGGGAATCCTCAATAGGAAGGCATTATTTGGGAATCCTTAACAGCAAGGCATTATTTGGGAATCCTGAATAGCAAGGCAATGTTTGGTAATCCTTAATACCAAGGCACTGTTTGGAAATTCTCAACAGCAAGGCACTGTTTGGGAATCCTCAATAAGCAAGGCACTGTTTGGGAATCCTCAATAGCAAGGCACTGTTTGGGAATACTCAATAGCAAAGCACTGTTTGGGAATCCTTAACAGCAAGGCATTATTTGGGAATCCTTAACAGCAAGGTATTATTTGGGAATCTTTAATACCAAGGCACTGTTTGGGAATCCTCAATAGCAAGGCATTATTTGGGAATCCATAACAGCAAGGCATTATTTGGGAATCTTTAATACCAAGGCACTGTTTGGGAATCCTTAACAGCAAGGCATTATTTGGGAATCCTTAACAGCAAGGCATTATTTGGGAATCCTTAATAGCAAGGCACTGTTTGGGAATTCTAAAAGCAGGGCACTGTTTGGGAATCCTTAATAGCAAGGCACTGTTTGGGAATCCTTAATACCAAGGCATTATTTGGGAATTCTTAATAGCAAGGCACTGTTTGGGAATCCTTAAAGGGGCACTGATCTAACGCAATTCCCCGGGACTGGTTGTTGCCTTTGTTATTGTTTTTTCCCAGTGAGTACCCGGATGTAGAGCAGAAATCTAGACTAGCTCGCGACCTCTGTTGCGCCATTCGTAAGCGCATTAGTCACTTTTATGGATACCGGTAGTAATAAGAGCGTATGGTCACATTGATCAACAAAATGAAATACAGTTTTCGAGATAATAAGGAAATGTAGGTATCTTTGTGGGTAGCATCGGTAATGGTGACGAAGTTTTGATAAGTCACATGCTTGGTAATTTTGCGATTTTCGTTTACACTATTTTGACTTGCAACACAAAGTAAATATTTCATCTGAGCATTGCTTTTTTTATAGTGTGTGTATTTTTTTACTGTCAAAATGTGTAACATATTTATTAAACGTCTAAATATTCAGTTTTTTTACAAAGTGACTGAAAAACATTTCCATCTGTATTATTATGATAACGAATTCCAAACATTTTGATGTTTATGTCATCACCAAGAGACTGAAAATGTTACGTTGAAACGTACATTTCTATGTTGTTTGACTTCTAATCCTACATAGTAATCTGTTGTGATGTTTGTAGGCCCTTTAGATCGTCTTAATCAATCTGGACAAATTTTTTAGTCAAAATGACTGAAATATTTACACATTTTATAAATTGCCTGAGAGAATCACATTTTACAAATTGACGATAATCTATACACGCTTACAAAGGAAATGACCTGTGAAAACAACGTCTATCGCGCATTGAAGAATTTCCCAACCAAGACGTAGAGAAACAAGAACGAATCCATTCAAATGAAGGAAAACAAAATGCAAATACCATAATTACAACTTACCAAATTTATGTGTATAAATAGGCAGCTTCCTTGTTCGAGGAATGTATCCGTGAATATCCACACAAAGGAATAATATCCCACTCATCTGCAGCTATACAAAATAACTTATTCGATGTCACGTGTCTCTGTAACTATCAAATATTCTAAAAGATATATATCGTTTCGGGATATTATAACCAGTGTTCGTTTCTCAACTGATCACTTGGATTGTTTCAGGTGTTTCACATAGGTGTCAAGTCTCAAAGGTTGGCTGAGAAAGGCCACGTGACAACTATTTTCATTACGTCCACGGTTCCTAAAAAATCCACTGAGTTTGATAACAATGAGCAACCAATCAACGTATTATCAGTTAACCCTTTGAACAAAGTATGTTGTTTTTACATCGGCACTTCACGCCATGATAGGAGTGTATTCCCTTTGTTTTAGTAAACCTAGGCATGTAAACACTCACTTTTGACATATCCACTGCGCAAGATAACAGTGATTAATCAATCAACGTATTTTCTGTTAATCCTTTGATGACTAGGAACGATCCGTTAATTTACAAAAAAAAGTAAATCAACTGATCATTCATCTCTTGCTGGGCTGCCACGTGCATATTACATAACGCACATTTCACCTCACTTCAAACCTGGATTTAGATTGAATAATTACCCCAGACACAATAAATGCCAAATGAGAACCTTTGTCAGGTAATCTAAGTGGTGCTACCACTAATTGTACCTGTAATAAATTCATTAACTGAGCATCAAGTGAATGACGACAAATACACAGGTTATACGAGAAAACGCGGATGACAACAAGGGAGTAGTAATCGTATTATCGACGCAATCCGAAATCCGAAAATGCTTTCACTGCATGGATACTTTTTTTTAGTATTAAACTATAACCATCTGGGGTATTTCCAAATGACGACTTCCGATGAGCTCCGCCGTTCTTTTTGTCTGTTTGTTTAGGCTGAAGAAATTAATTAACATGCGCCCTTTGTCGAATCTTTATAGATCACATTTAACCAATCAGTGTTTATTCAAAAATGCGTAAAACAAATATTGCCTCCAGCCTCCAAGTTTATTTAGCTGTCCTTGCAGACGGTAGCCCAGTCTCTGGTCACGCTCAGTTGCGTTGCGTATCATCCGGGTACTCACGGGGGAAAAAACAAAAAACAAAGGCAACAACCAGTCCGGGGAATGGCGTTAGATCAGTGCCCCTTTAATACCAATTACTGTTTGGGAATCCTTAATAGCCAGATTGTTTGAAGTGACATAAAATCTCATATTGTTTGCCTCCTATCTGATGATGCTGTGTATCTTTCTAGCATTGGAAGAGTTC
Organism: Haliotis cracherodii; assembly: GCF_022045235.1. Taxonomy (NCBI): domain Eukaryota; kingdom Metazoa; phylum Mollusca; class Gastropoda; order Lepetellida; family Haliotidae; genus Haliotis; species Haliotis cracherodii. The sequence continues at coordinate 24,507,121 of NW_027266273.1, forward strand.
CATATTTACAGAGGTAATGTCCATGCTAACACACGGCACAAATACTGAGGACAGCAATAAAGTCAGCATCAGCCAAGGTTCACCAGAGGGACTACGGTGGGTGTGTCAGTGAAATATCCAACATACAAGAATAGATAGTTATCCGTTATAAACATCTCCCACTCATGGGTATAATGAATTGATGAACTGCTGGAAGCCACAAACTTTGGACATTTCAACTGAGAGAATGACAAAGGTGGCTATTCTCTGTCTTTGGGGTGTTGATTTTGTCTACAAATTGAACTCTCACTATGATATCCCTAATGTGTTTTACTGTAGCCATTTTGTCCTTCGGTGAGTGTCTTTTGTCACGTGATCACCGAGCAGTTACCTGTAGTTATCTCCCCTGATATGAGTGACAGAGTGATGAAGTTACCTCCCCTGATGTGAGTGACAGAGTGATGTAGTTACCTCCCCTTATGTGAGTGACAGACAAGCTCCTTCCCAGCGTGTGACACCTTCGTTACACTCTCGGTAACATCGCTGCCACCAGTGTGGGCGCCTGATTATATTGACAGAGTGATGTAGTTACCTCCCCTGATTAGAGTGACAGAGTGATACTAAACTACTCACCAGTTGTCATACAGCAGACCGAAGGTAGACAGGGAGAAGCATACGTACAGCACACTGGCCAGCACCATCACTGTACTGAAGTCCTGCAACACAAGACTCAGCACTGCATACAGGCAGGTAGGGGTGCATACTATACACTATCACAGAGACAAAATAGTCATGTTTTAAAAATATCTGAAGGGGGGAATAAACTTAATCTGTGTTTGAGTCTATTTCAGTATGTGACGCTCCTTTGAACATTCAAATAACTCAGTTCATTCAGAAAAAGGAAGGACACAGATGCTGTGCAATATCATACTGTCAAGGTTGAGGTGTTGCATTCCTGTCTGTGTACAGAAAGATGGGGGTAGCCCACAAGGACTATGTGTGACCTGTCTGTGTACAGAAACATGGAGGTGTTGCATACCTGTCTGTGTACAGAAACATGGGGGTGTTGCATACCTGTCTGTGTACAGAAACATGGAGGTGTTGCATACCTGTCTGTGTACAGAAACATGGGGGTGTTGCATACCTGTCTGTGTACAGAAACATGGAGGTGTTGCATACCTGTGTGTGTACAGAAACATGGAGGTGTTGCATACCTGTCTGTGTACAGAAACATGGAGGTGTTGCATACCTGTCTGTGTACAGAAACATGGGGGTGTTGCATACCTGTCTGTGTACAGAAACATGGAGGTGTTGCATACCTGTCTGTGTACAGAAACATGGAGGTGTTGCATACCTGTCTGTGTACAGAAACATGGGGGTGTTGCATACCTGTCTGTGTACAGAAACATGGAGGTGTTGCATACCTGTGTGTGTACAGAAACATGGAGGTGTTGCATACCTGTGTGTGTACAGAAACATGGAGGTGTTGCATACCTGTCTGTGTACAGAAACATGGAGGTGTTGCATACCTGTCTGTGTGCGGAAACATGGGGGTGTTGCATACCTGTCTGTGTGCGGAAACATGGGGGTGTTGCATACCTGTCTGTGTGCGGAAACATGGAGGTGTTGCATACCTGTCTGTGTGCGGAAACATGGGGGTGTTGCATACCTGTCTGTGTGCGGAAACATGGGGGTGTTGCATACCTGTCTGTGTGCGGAAACATGGGGGTGTTGCATACCTGTCTGTGTACAGAAACATGGAGGTGTTGCATACCTGTCTGTGTACAGAAACATGGGGGTGTTGCATACCTGTCTGTGTACAGAAACATGGGGGTGTTGCATACCTGTCTGTGTACAGAAACATGGAGGTGTTGCATACCTGTCTGTGTACAGAAACATGGGGGTGTTGCATACCTGTCTGTGTACAGAAACATGGAGGTGTTGCATACCTGTCTGTGTACAGAAACATGGGGGTGTTGCATACCTGTCTGCGTACAGAAACATGGGGGTGTTGCATACCTGTCTGTGTACAGAAACATGGAGGTGTTGCATACCTGTCTGTGTACAGAAACATGGGGGTGTTGCATACCTGTCTGTGTACAGAAACATGGAGGTGTTGCATACCTGTCTGTGTACAGAAACATGGGGGTGTTGCATACCTGTCTGTGTACAGAAACATGGGGGTGTTGCATACCTGTCTGTGTACAGAAACATGGAGGTGTTGCATACCTGTCTGTGTACAGAAACATGGGGGTGTTGCATACCTGTCTGTGTACAGAAACATGGGGGTGTTGCATACCTGTCTGTGTACAGAAACATGGGGGTGTTGCATACCTGTCTGTGTACAGAAACATGGAGGTGTTGCATACCTGTCTGTGTACAGAAACATGGGGGTGTTGCATACCTGTCTGTGTACAGAAACATGGGGGTGTTGCATACCTGTCTGTGTACAGAAACATGGGGGTGTTGCATACCTGTCTGTGTACAGAAACATGGGGGTGTTGCATACCTGTCTGTGTACAGAAACATGGGGGTGTTGCATACCTGTCTGTGTACAGAAACATGGGGGTGTTGCATACCTGTCTGTGTACAGAAACATGGGGGTGTTGCATACCTGTCTGCGTACAGAAACATGGGGGTGTTGCATACCTGTCTGTGTACAGAAACATGGGGGTGTTGCATACCTGTCTGTGTACAGAAACATGGGGGTGTTGCATACCTGTCTGTGTACAGAAACATGGGGGTGTTGCATACCTGTCTGTGTACAGAAACATGGGGGTGTTGCATACCTGTCTGTATACAGAAACATGGGGGTGTTGCATACCTGTCTGTGTACAGAAACATGGGGGTGTTGCATACCTGTCTGTGTACAGAAACATGGGGGTGTTGCATACCTGTCTGTGTACAGAAACATGGGGGTGTTGCATACCTGTCTGTATACAGAAACATGGGGGTGTTGCATACCTGTCTGTGTACAGAAACATGGGGGTGTTGCATACCTGTCTGTATACAGAAACATGGGGGTGTTGCATACCTGTCTGTGTACAGAAACATGGGGGTGTTGCATACCTGTCTGTGTACAGAAACATGGGGGTGTTGCATACCTGTCTGTGTACAGAAACATGGGGGTGTTGCATACCTGTCTGTATACAGAAACATGGAGGTGTTGCATACCTGTCTGTGTACAGAAACATGGGGGTGTTGCATACCTGTCTGTATACAGAAACATGGGGGTGTTGCATACCTGTCTGTGTACAGAAACATGGAGGTGTTGCATACCTGTCTGTGTACAGAAACATGGGGGTGTTGCATACCTGTCTGTATACAGAAACATGGAGGTGTTGCATACCTGTCTGTGTACAGAAACATGGGGGTGTTGCATACCTGTCTGTGTACAGAAAGATAGAGGTAGCCCACAAGGATTAGGATGAAGTGCGTCCACACGTAGGCACTGACACTGACCGGCACACTACGGTCATACTTCCTCACTGGGGACTCCACCTACAAGCAACACAGAGAGGATGCTATCAGGGTCATCTTGCCAAACACATGTTTACTTCATTAAACCATGGGCAAAGTATCTTTTCATGCTATGGCAAATGTCCTTTCTAGAGAAAAGAACCATCATTTTAAACAATTGTGCTATGCATGATTTATTCTTCACATCTTTAACCTCAGGTTGACCTGGCTCTGTTTATTTTCAGGTCGATGTCATTAACATAGACGGCCAGGCTGCAAGATGCGGTATATTCACTTTATTTCCCTAATCTGACTGATGTCAAAATGCAGATGATGGGGATTTTAACAATAGAATGATGAAACACAACCACTGACACTCTCAACATTAACTATATCTCTTACCAGAATAGAAATGAATACACAATCCCATTAAAAAGTGGTCAAATGTAACAAATGCTATATTTGGTATAACTCTTTCTTAGTAAAGTACTTTTTGGGGTTGAGTCCCATAGAAATGTCACGAATTGTAACATGCACTTTACAATCATTATTCAACAACACAAGGACAATTTATAACACACTGTATGAGGATAGAACACACCATTATTCCAGTTGGCATTACCTGAGGCAAATCTTCCTTACATCCCAGACGGGGCTTGCCGGGTTCCCATCCAGGGCCTTTAAAGACAACGGACAGCTTGTTCCCAAGTCCCTCGATCCTCCATGCTGTTGTAATGATGTGGTTCAGCTGACACAGCTGGGCAGTGATGGGTTCCCAGGTGGACAGTGGGTGGACGAGGCCGTACACGACCCGGGTCTCCTCCTGCTGGAAGGTACCTGGGAACATATCACCAGTACAATCACAGAACAATACACTCACAGAACAATACACTCACAGAACAATACACTCACGGACCAATATACTCACAGAACAATACACTCACAGAACAATACACTCACAGAACAGTACACTCACGGAACAATACACTCATGGAACAATACACTCACGGAACAATACACTCACAGAACAATACACTCACAGAACAATACACTCACAGAACAATACACTCACAGACCAATACACTCACAGACCAATACACTCACAGAACAATACACTCACAGACCAGTACACTCACAGAACAATACACTCACAGAACAATACACTCACATAACAATACACTCACAGACCAAAACACTCACAGAACAATACACTCACAAGCAATTACACTCATAGAACAATACACTCACAGAACAATACACTCACAGAACAATACACTCACAGAACAATACACTCACAGAACAATACACTCACAGAACAATACACTCTGTACCCTCACTTTTGTAAGTCAAGGTAAAATCCTGGAACACGTTATCACTAACAAGTGCTTCCTCACCAAACAGTAGGTCCCACACGATGAGAGTGCCACCGTAGTTCTTGTCGATGCAGTAGGGGTTGCGGCCGTGGTGGACGCGGTGGTGGCTGGGAGTGTTGATGATGTACTCCAGGGGGCCGAGCTTTTCTATTGTCTGGTCAAACAAACATGATGTTAAACAAACAATATAGCAAACATCTTTTCATGCACAGATTATATCAGTGTAACAATATATCACTGTAACAATATCAAACTGTAACTACCAACAAACTGTAACAATATCAAACTGTAACTACCAACAAACTGCAACAATATAAGACTGTAACTACCAACAAACTGCAACAATATCAACTGTAACTGCCAACAAACTGCAACAATATCAAACTGTAACTACCAACGAACTGCAACAATATCAACTGTAACTGCCAACAAACTGCAACAATATCAACTGTAACTGCCAACAAACTGCAACAATATCAAACTGTAACTACCAACAAACTGCAACAATATCAACTGTAACTACCAACAAACTGCAACAATATCTATTGTCAATGTATGAACCATGGCTTAAGCCCAGACAGGCTATGTTATGTCTCAGGGAATCGAGGGCTCTATTGTCAATGTATGAACCATGGCTTAAGCCCAGACAGGCTATGTTATGTCTCAGGAATTCTAAGATCAGTGTTTGACAATTATCAAAATTTGTCAGTGGTCCAAAAGACCAGCACCTAGAAAAATCTACAGGTCCTGTTGGATTTCTACTAGACATGGTGCCACCAAAAAAGGCTTTAGATCGCAGATACTTTATCCTGTTTGCACATAACATAGCCTGTTATAATAATACAAGCAAACTTTCCAGGAGTTACCTCTGTGTGTATCCAGAATTGGTAGAGGAGGTTGAACTGGTTGTGGACACAGAAGATGGAGGGCGGCACGCACAGCGCCATCGGCATGTAGAAGATCTGGGGGCAGAACACAGTTGATAAAAAGGCAGGTCACATATGGTTCAGGCAGGGATGACCGGCTCTATCCATCCACACAGGAGGAATGTGAGTGAGTGATGTTTTATAAACATTATCAGTATACAAACATGGTTCAGGCAGGGGACGACAGGCTCTATCCATCCACACAGAAGGAATGTGAGTGAGTGATGTTTTATAAACATTATCAGTATACAAGCATGGATGAGGCAGGGGACGACCGGCTCTATCCATCTACACAGAAGGAATGTGAGTGAGTGATGTTTTATCAACATTATCAGTATACAAGCATGGATGAGGCAGGGGACGACCGGCTCTATCCATCTACACAGAAGGAATGTGAGTGAGTGATGTTTTATCAACATTATCAGTATACAAGCATGGATGAGGCAGGGGACGACCGGCTCTATCCATCTACACAGAAGGAATGTGAGTGAGTGTTGTTTTATCAACATTATCAATATACAAGCATGGATGAGGCAGGGGACGACCGGCTCTATCCATCCACACAGAAGGAATGTGAGTGAGTGTTGTATTATCAACATTATCAATATACAAGCAGTATCACATTCACACAACAAACGACACCTTTGTGGGGAATCAAACTCAGGTCATTAGTGTGAGAGGTGAACACTTGAACCACTTACACATATTCACCCAATGAGGAACAGTGCAGTTAGACTTTAAAAAATTGGTTCTCAGGCAATGGTTTTTGAAAATATAGTGTGGACAGACTTTTTATAAAAAAAATTTTTTTAAAGGAAATAAAAACGAAACATGCGGTGAACTTTATGCCTGAGAACCAAGCCTTAATGAACATGTGACTGTGAATGTTGGTTTGGGTCTGCTAGTCTGCAGAGTAATGGATTACGAGGAAGGTATTAAAAGAATTATTATCAACAGGTAAACTGTTGTCTTTCCAAAACTATACTCAGCATCATTATGACAGGGTCACCTAGATATAGAGAATGACAAATATGAACATACACCAACAAGCATCAATATGTCGGAGTATGTTGACAGTGTGATCAACACTTGAAGGACATGTTGTTTATGCCTGATGGGATGTTTTTATGAAAGTGGAAAAATGGATGACAATCAAAAACATTGCAAGACTATAGATAGAAAAAGCTTACAAAAACACACACCTGAACGCAAACCAGTGGTTTAGCCCATGCCCGTGCAATTCATGACAAGTAACAGTCTATGTGGGTATAAAATGGTTCATTCTAGATGCAAGTGAACTGCACTCTTGGAAGTTTAAAAAAACAATGTTTCTTTAATACTTTTATCTCTTATTATCTGCATGACCCCTCAAAAATGATGCTGAGTATATATTAAGATACTTAAAGAACATGCAAGTTTTCTGTATGCAGAAAAATGTTACCATGGTTACACCTGCTATATTTTGACCATCATTGACAATAAAACAAGCAGCTTCACCCGCAGGCCTTGAACAACCAATGTACAAGGGCTGTCAACTCACCCACGTAAAAAATTTCAATATAGCCGACTGTCGGAGAGCTGTGGTCAAGTTATAATCCTCCGAGCTGTGGTGGGCTTGATGACCAGCCCACAGCAGGTTAACCTCTGCAACAAAACATCACCATTGCAACATAATGATCAGACATTTAAACAAACATCATCATAGCAACATACCCGTCGAACACTCAATCAGTAACCATCATAGCAACATATCCATCAGACAGTCAAACGATCATCATCATAGCAACATTCCCATCTCACAGTCAAACGACCATACCATAGCAACATACCCATCTGACTGTGAAAGAACCATCAACATAGCAAGATACCCATCTGACTGTCTAACGATCATCATCATAGCAAAATACCCATCTGACTTTCTACTGATCATCATCATAGCAACATACCCATCTGACTGTCAAACGACCATCATCATAGCAACATACCCATCTGACTGTCAAACGACCAAGATCATAGCAACATACCCATCTGATTGTCAAACGACCAACATCATAGCAACATACCCATCTGACTGTCTAACCATCATCATCATAGCAACATACCCATCTGACTGTCTAACGACCATCATCATAGCAACATACTCATCTGACTGTCAAACGACCAACATCATAGCAACATACCCATCTGACTGTCTAACCATCATCATCATAGCAACATACCCATCTGACTGTCTAACCATCATCATCATAGCAACATACCCATCTGACTGTCTAACGACCATCACCATAGCAACATACCCATCAGACATTTTAAAGACCATCATCATAGCAACATACCCATCAGACTTTTTAAAGACCATCATCATAGCAACAGACCCCCATATGACTGTCAAACGACCATCACCAAACCAGCATACCTATCAGACAGTCAAACAAGCATCATCATAGAAACATACCCATCTACCAAAACTACATTATTCTAAACGCTCTTTGGTGTCAATCCAACCAGCATTATCATCTGAGGGTCTGCACACTTGAGCGACAAGTCTTTATTACTAAAGACAGGGAAGTGGTCACATGAACAACTGTGAGTTATCCAGGTCCACAGCGATGTGCCCAGTAGTAGATGTCTACTCACCATGCCCACAGCAATGTACACAATAGTAGATGTCTACTCACCATGCCCACATCTATGTATCCAGTAGTAGATGTCTACTCACCATGCCCACAGCGATGTGCCCAGTAGTAGATGTCTACTCACCATGCCCACAGCAATGTACTCAGTAGTAGATGTCTACTCACCAGTCACAGCAATGTATCCAGTAGTAGATGTCTACTCACCATGCCCACAGCAATGTATCCAGTAGTAGATGTCTACTCGACATGCCCACAGCAATGTACTCAGTGGTAGATGTCTACTCACTATGCCCACAGCAATGTATCCAGGAGAAGTTGTCTACTCACCATGCCCACAGCAATGTACCCAGTAGTAAATGTCTACTCACCATGCCCACAGCAATGTATCCAGTAGTAGATGTCTACTCACCATGCCCACAGCAGTGTACTCAGTAGTAGATGTCTACTCACCATGCCCACAGCAGTGTATCCAGTAGTAGATGTCTACTCACCATGCCCACAGCAATGTATCCAGTAGTAGATGTCTACTCACCATGCCCACAGCAATGTATCCAGTAGTAGATGTCTACTCACCATGCCCACAGTAATGTATCCAGTAGTAGATGTCTACTCACCATGCCCACAGCAGTGTACTCAGTAGTAGATATCTACTCACCATGCCCACAGCATTGTATCCAGTAGTAGATGTCTACTCACCATGCCCACAGCAATGTATCCAGTAGTAGATGTCCACTCACCATGCCCACAGCAATGTATCCAGTAGTAGATGTCTACTCACCATGCCCACAGCAATGTATCCAGTAGTAAATGTCTACTCACCATGCCCACAGTAATGTATCCAGTAGTAGATGTCTACTCACCATGCCCACAGCAGTGTACTCAGTAGTAGATGTCTACTCACCATGCCCACAGCATTGTATCCAGTAGTAGATGTCTACTCACCATGCCCACAGCAATGTATCCAGTAGTAGATGTCCACTCACCATGCCCACAGCAATGTATCCAGTAGTAGATGTCTACTCACCATGCCCACAGCAATGTACTCAGTAGTAGATGTCTACTCACCATGCCCACAGCAATGTACCAAGTACTAGATGATGTCTACTCACCATGCCCACAGCGATGTACCCAGTAGTAGCCAAAATCAACTCCGAGGAAGCCGAGCAGCCATGTCCATGGAGAGTTCCAGTGAAGAGAGATGAGGAAGAAGCGGTCATACACCCAGATGTAGCACACCAGCTCCACCGCCCGAAACAACAGACTACATGACAAAGTACTCCACTCATCATACAGTGTTGTTATTTAGGTGAAGGAATGTTTGTTTACTTGAACACCAATCAACCCGATTCCAGCACCCATTATAAGCATGATAATAAGCAAGAGTAGCATTTCTTGGCTTAATGAGTGAATTTGATTCTGGGAGCTGTGTTCCCTTACACACGTTACTTAATCACAGAATATGTGATTCACAGTGACACCCAGAAAACACATGCCTATCCTCATCTACTACCTAGTAGTGTACTGGCAGCTGTTTTTCAAAATAGGCCTTGTGGGTTGTCTGGCATAGGGGTTGTGTCTGTGACACTGTCATAAGTTTGTTTGTTGTTTAACGCTGCACTCAAGAATATTCCAGCTATATAATTGGGGTCTGTAAATAATCAAGTCTGGACCAGACAATCCAGTGATTGACATCATCAGCATCGATCCATGCAATCAACCAAGTCAGCGAGCCTGACCACCAGGTGCCGTTAGTCGCCTCTTCCGACAAGCACAGTCGCCTTTTGCGGCAAGCATGGGTTTCTGAAGACCTATTCTACCCCGGATCTTCACGGGTCACACTGTCATAAGTAAATCACTTCCTATTATGCATACATATCAACTCCAGCAATTCCATGAAATTCTTGGTTGATGTATTTCTGATGTTAACATGTTAAAACTAGTAACCTTACAGTTGTACAATGATTATGGAGCCTTACACCAGAAAGGAATAAACATGAAATAAAGCAAACTAACCATCATTACAATTATATTACAGAATATACATGATATAGTTTCAGCCTACTTCAACATGGTTCTGACAAGAATCAATTCTAACCATGGCAAATTGAACCATTTCTTTCTGTATGTAACACAATACTTTTGACCCACCCATGAAGTAGTGACAGTAGTCCTGCGCTGATTGAGCTGAGTGCATCATTGGCTCGGGGGAGTTGCTTCCCTTGTGCTGCCAGCACCAACACCTCCAGTCCCATCAGGAGCACAAAGTAGGGAATTGCCTGGCGGAACACAAAACACAATGAGTGAGTGAGTGAGTTGGGTTGGGTTTAACGCCCCTTTTAACAGTATTCAAGTTATATCGCGGCGGGTCAGCTTAATGTGGGAGGAAAGCCCGAAGTGATGCAGGTCTTAGACGCTTACCACTTCGGTGAAACCCACGAGCACGGGTATGGTGCTGACAAACCTAGAAACATAATCGGGGCGAACAGGGATTCGAACCCACAATCATAGGTTGCCCGTGCCCCCCAAAACACAATGAAGCTGGACTGTAACCATATGACAGATGAATCATTGCGAAACAGAGACTGATACACAAAACAGCTGAGGTGGGGTTAAGTTTGCATTCAGACTTATCTTACTTATATCGTGACATGCAGGCACATGAGTCAGTGGCTGCTTATAATAGTCCTGACTGACTTAGGTTTGGGATTTAACGTGCCCTTTCCGACTAACAGCGTATGGTATGGTCGCACACGGTATAATAGTCCTGACTAATATGTTGGTTTTATAGTGCCAGCCCACTGAGGTATCTTGCCATAGCTTAACATTGACACCCCACTCAGACACAGTATACTACTTCGAGCCAGAAAAGATTTCCGCTGCATTTACAGCATGCCTCTTCAAACTATATCGGGAGGGATACAGGCGGAGGTGTTACTGATCAATAAACACTTCTGGTATTTATTCATTCTAATTTACAATGAGGGTCAAAGGTTATTTTCTGAAAAAAGAACTATCATTCTGGAAATGGAACACGTTCAAATTAACACTTAATTCTTTCCACGCAAAAAAGTAAGTATTATATAAGACATTTAATAGTATTAGTAATTTAAGTATCAAATTGATCATGTGCATTGTGCTATTTTAGCAATATTCGAAACAGGCTACAAAATACTGGCTTAGTTCGGAATCGGTGTCAGGAGCTTAGCGTCCTGGTCAGCTGAAAATATCACATGTCATCACAACACGGCGATGTCAATGTGAGGACTTCTGACAGTGTCTGTCTGATTCATCCTACCTACCTCTGTCACATATTCAGGCACTTCTTCCACCGTCTCAAAAGATGTCTCGCTCGGCGTGCTGAGATACAGCAGCCTCCTGGGTCTCTCTGTCAGCTTCTGTACGATCTCCATGTCTCTTTTATCTATCTACAGGTATCAACGTCAACATTTAACAGACCGAGGTCCAGCTGATCAGAAACAATAACAAACACACGTGACATCACCGGATATGTCAATGGCTACACTGACGCATGCGCACTAACGTGTCTTTAGTAGACTGGGCTCTGTCTACAATAATGCGGTAAGCTTGCAAGCGCGCACCATTAGTTTAGCCTTTCCGTCGGTAAAATAAACCTTTCGCTGAAACATCAGTTTTAAAATTAAGCGTTCGTATTATGCTACCTTCGTCAAACGCGATATTTTGCGCTTCTATTTCAAGTGGTGAAAACTAGGCTATACCCACTGACCACAAAACTATTCGAGCAATTATCTAAGTCGGTCAAAGCTTCACCCCCAACCCCCTCAACCCCACCTGTTCTTTGAGTCAATATCAACACATCAACATGTATGTATGTATGTATGTATGTATCCCGGGTTCGATTCCGGGTACGATGTGTTAACGTTGCCATTATAATTTCAGTGAATTATATCGTGGTCTATTCCTTGTTTCTCTCCAGATTTGACGTATTTCTATTTCACGACAAATTTAAACAAATTTTGTCCCGGTGCATCATCGAACCGGGGTCATGGGTAGGACGAACGCCCCGACTATAACAGCCCGACCACATCGTGCAGGGCGACCCCAGTCTACAGGAATAAGTAGTCGAGCTTCACGCTTAAAACAAAACGTAATGTCGCTTTATTTAGCACTTTTTAGTGTCGACTAATTTCTATTAATAATCTAGAAAAACGAATTGTACTTACAACACTGCTTCCAAAGTAAATATATGTGTATATGTGTATGTTTGTATACTTATGACAAGAAAAACATAGAGAAAGGAACTTCTTTGTAAATTTGTTTGTTTGTTTGCTGTTTTACGCCGCACTCAGCAATATTCCAGCTATATGACGGCGGTCTGTAAATAATCGAGTCTGGACCAGACAATCCAGTGATTAATATCATGAGCATCGATCCACGCAATTGGGATCGATGAACTTCTTTAGAGAAAATGAATGATCTCGCCATGACATCGAATATCTTGTCCAGACTCGGTCAGGGCATATACGTGCGCTTCCATCGGTCACCCTTTTAGCTGTTTTCATTCCGTTCCGCAGTGTTCTTGAAAGGCTATGGATGGTGATGTATATACAGGGGCTGCGGCGTCCTTAATGTCCCTTACACCCAGCTGCATTTACTGAACAGAGAGTTATCCGTGCACAGTCGTCCTGAAACTGTTACCAAAACTGATAGATGTGCTCGTAAAATCACCATGACCTGGCGCTTTGAGTGTGGTGATCAAGTATTGATGCTTCCTTGCCAGATTGCTCTGTTGCAGCGATTTAGCAACGACAGAACGTGTTTTGTGAGATATAGACTATTTTTTTCAAGCCGTAAATTATTTTATCTCTGGAAGGAAGGGGTAGTTAAACTACTTTTGTGTGCGTCCGTGTGTGTGTATGTGTGTGCTGCCATTGAACAATGAAAAGTATTTTTCCCTTAAGAGGTATTTACGTATATAACTCACGTGCTAATGTGGGCTGCATGAGATATGGTGGCGGTGCTTGTACACTGAGGTAAGCTTAGTTTTATGGATAATGTGTTTATGAACAAGTGAGGACAAATTCAGTGGAATATTCGTTCCTGATCATTTTATGTCATCACTGTTCGCGGCATTATTAATAGTTCTGTTCACCAGCACAATATGTACTTACTGTATCACAAACAGGCTTACGATTACCCGACACAAACGAAATCACCTATGACGGACAACCAAGCGTCTGTCTTCGATTCGACCCATTTCCCTCCATGTGATCATCACGTGAAACACGGCAGTGTCTGCTAGTGTCTGCTACACACATGTGCTTGATGACTGGGCAGCAGTTTACTGTTACATGTGCTTGATGACTGGACAGCAGTTTACTGTTACATGTGCTTGATGATTGGACAGCAGTTTACTGTTACATGTGCTTGATGACTGGACAGCAGTTTACTGTTACATGTGCTTGATGACTGGACAGCAGTTTACTGTTACATGTGCTTGATGACTGGACAGCAGTTTACTGTTACATGTGCTTGATGACTGGACAGCAGTTTACTGTTACATGTGCTTGATGACTCGACAGCAGTTTACTGTTACATGTGCTTGATGACTGGACAGCAGTTTACTGTTACATGTGCTGCACTCCCAAGTATACGCGCACTTCAACCAGCGTTCAAAACATAAACTGCCGGAAAAAAATAAAGGTTACACGTGAAAATTTGATTTGACCAAAATATTACAAAAAGTTATCTAAACGTTACTTGGCCGAAAACAGTCGCCGAAACACTCCAAACAAAAACACAAACATCATTACACAACCCGCATCAAATACATCCCCATCGAATAACCCTTTTTTGTTTGTTTACATTTTTAAGTCACCATCAAACGTGTCTTCTTTTTTAGGCCATTTGACCATCTGAACAGCACACGGGTGCAGAAAGGGTGACAAAACTTCTCTTTTTAAAGTTTGTTGTTGATTTTATTGATGTTGATGATAATTGAATCTAAAATATTCAATCTAACCAATTAGAGGTGGTTATATAAAGGCATTCAGCGGTAGTGCAATAGCTAAAGTTACTCTTGCGATACTGTTGAAATAGTATTTCTATTGTATAATAAAAACATTCACCTAGACTTTCTTGCATTATTTGGGTGTTCCAATCCTCCTAGGCGCCGGAATTCGCTGTGCAGAGTTGCGTCCCTTGGGCACGCCAGAAACCTATGATCGTGGGTTCGAATCCCGGTTTGTCCTGATTATATGTTTCTATGTTTGTCAGCACCATACCCATGCTTGTGGGTTTCACCAAAGTAGTAAACGTCTGAGATCTACGTCACTTCGGGCTTTCCTCGCACATTAAGCTGATACGTCGCGATATGATTGAAATACTGTTCAAAGCGGCGCTTAACATAACTAACTCACTCACTCACTCCCAATTGTATTATCTTACATCAAACATCTCTGCCATAACGTAGGTTCACTGGAATGCTAGACAAGTTGATCGGTGTTAAGAATGAGTAGGGTCTAACGCCTCTTTTAACAATATTCCTGAAAGGTGAATCACACATTGAACCCATCAGGGGAATCGTATGCGGGCTTTCGGCGTGACGAGCTAACGTTTTAACCACTTGGCTACCCCACAGCTCCGGGAGAGGTAACTCTGATTACTGTCTGATTACACTACAAGACACACACACACACACACACACACACACACACACACACACACACACACACACTGCACAGCTTTCCCCTCAAACACAACTACAAGACACACACACACACTGCACTGCCTTGCCCTCACACACTACTACAAGACACACACTCTCTCTCTCTCTCACACACACACACACACACACACACTGCACTACCCTACCCTCACACACAAGACATAAATACTGCACTACCTACCCTCACACACACGACACACACACTCCACTGGCATCACCTCACACACTACTACAAGACACACACACTGCATTGTCTTCTCCTCACACAGTACAAGACACACACACCATGCACAGCTTTCACCTCACACACTACTACAACACACACACACACACACACTGCATTGTCTTCTCACATAGTACAAGACACATACACCACTTTAAGACACCCACACAATGCACTGCCTTCCCCTCAGACCCTACTACAACACACACATACACAGACACTGCACTGACCTCCACTCACACACAAGACATAAACACTGCACGACCTTCCCTCACACACAACACACAACACACACACACACACACACTCCACTGGCAGCACCTCACACACTACCACAAGACACACACTGCACAGCCTTCACCTCACACACTACCACAAGACACACACTGCACAGCCTTCACCTCACACACTACTACAAGACACACACACGCTGCATTGGTACCAGATAGGTTGCAGGTAGGTTGACTAGACGGGTACAGTAGCAGGTAGGTTGACCAGATGGTTACAGTAGCAGGTAGGTTGACCAGATGGGTACAGTAGCAGGTAGATTGACCAGATGGGTACAGTAGCAGGTAGGTTGACCAGATGGGTACAGTAGCAGGTAGGTTGACCAGATGGGTACAGTAGCAGGTAGATTGACCAGATGGGTACAGTAGCAGGTAGATTGACCAGATGGGTACAGTAGCAGGTAGATTGACCAGATGGGTACAGTAGCAGGTAGGTTGACCAGATGGGTACAGTAGCAGGTAGGTTGACCAGACGGGTACAGTAGCAGGTAGGTTGACCAGATGGGTACAGTAGCAGGTAGGTTGACCAGACGGGTACAGTAGAGGGTACGTTGACTAGACGGGTACAGCAGCGGGTAGGTTAACTAGACGGGTATAGTAGCAGGTAGGTTGACTAGACGGGTACAGTAGAGGGTACGTTGACTAGATGGGTAAAGTAGCGGGTAGGTTGGCTAGAAAGGTACAGTAGCAGGTAGATTGACCAGATGGGTACAGTAGCGGGTAGGTTGACCAGATGGTTACAGTAGCAGGTAGGTTAACTAGACGGGTATAGTAGCAGGTAGGTTGACTAGACGGGTACAGTAGAGGGTACGTTGACTAGATGGGTAAAGTAGCGGGTAGGTTGGCTAGACGGGTACAGTAGCAGGTAGATTGACCAGATGGGTACAGTAGCGGGTAGGTTGACCAGACGGGTACAGTAGAGGGTACGTTGACTAGACGGGTACAGCAGCGGGTAGGTTGACCAGATGGGTACAGTAGCAGGTAGGTTGACCAGACGGGTACAGTAGAAGGTACGTTGACTAGACGGGTACAGCAGCGGGTAGGTTAACTAGACGGGTATAGTAGCAGGTAGGTTGACTAGACGGGTACAGTAGAGGGTACGTTGACTAGATGGGTAAAGTAGCGGGTAGGTTGACCAGATGGTTACAGTAGCAGGTAGGTTGACTAGATGGGTATAGTAGCAGGTAGGTTGACTAGATGGGTACAGTAGAGGGTAGGTTGACTAGACGGGTACAGTAGCAGGTAGGTTGACAAGACGGGTACAGTAGCAGGTAGGTTGACTAGATGGGTACAGGAGCAGGTAGGTTGACCAGACGGGTACAGTAGCAGGTAGGTTGACTACATGGGCACAGTAGCAGGTAGGTTGACCAGATGGGTACAGTAGCAGGTAGGTTGACCAGATGGTTACAGTAGCAGGTAGGTTGACCAGATGGGTACAGTAGCAGGTAGATTGACCAGATGGGTACAGTAGCAGGTAGGTTGACCAGATGGGTACAGTAGCAGGTAGATTGACCAGATGGGTACAGTAGCAGGTAGATTGACCAGATGGGTACAGTAGCAGGTAGATTGACCAGATGGGTACAGTAGCAGGTAGATTGACCAGACGGGTACAGTAGCAGGTAGGTTGACCAGATGGGTACAGTAGCGGGTAGGTTGACCAGACGGGTACAGTAGAGGGTACGTTGACTAGACGGGTACAGCAGCGGGTAGGTTAACTAGACGGGTATAGTAGCAGGTAGGTTGACTAGACGGGTACAGTAGAGGGTACGTTGACTAGATGGGTAAAGTAGCGGGTAGGTTGGCTAGACGGGTACAGTAGGGGGTAGGTTGACTAGACGGGTACAGTAGCAGGTAGATTGACCAGATGGGTACAGTAGCAGGTAGATTGACCAGATGGGTACAGTAGCGGGTAGGTTGACCAGATGGTTACAGTAGCAGGTAGGTTGACTAGATGGGTATAGTAGCAGGTAGGTTGACTAGATGGGTACAGTAGAGGGTAGGTTGACTAGATGGGTATAGTAGCAGGTAGGTTGACTAGATGGGTACAGTAGAGGGTAGGTTGACTAGACGGGTACAGTAGCAGGTAGGTTGACAAGACGGGTACAGTAGCAGGTAGGTTGACTAGATGGGTATAGTAGCAGGTAGGTTAACTAGATGGGTACAGTAGCAGGTAGTTTGATTAGACGGTTACAGTAGGGGGTAGGTTGACTAGATGGGTACAGTAGCGGGTAGGTTGACTAGACGGGTACAGTAGCGGGTAGGTTGACCAGATGGATACATTAGCGGGTAGGTTGGCTTGGCGCGTAAAGTGTCAATTGTGCTAATGGGGACTGTTGTGTGTGCTGTTGACCAGACGAGGTGAGGGGAAATTGGGTTTAACGTCGCGTCCAAGATTATTGCACTTATATAGTGACGTGCATGTACGTGTTTGTGTTTCCGTGGCTGCTTGTACTAGTCCGGACTGATGCCGATTTATAGTACTAGCTCACTGAGATACCATGCTGCAGTTTAACATGAATACACCACTCAGACACAGTATACTGACTCCGAGCCGACCAGTCCTTGTTTTAGCCCCTTAATGCCGAGCGCCGGGGGATCGATCCCCGGACCTTCGTCTCTCCGGGCGGACGCTCTACCACTAGACCACGGAGGCGGTCCTTGATCAGACGAGTATGGGTGATCCTGAGTTTGTAAGCTAGATACGGAGTTTGTACACTAGATAAAGGGTTTGTAAGCTAGATACGGAGTTTGTACACTAGATAAAGAGTTTGTAAGCTAGATGCGGAGTTTGTACACTAGATAAAGGGTTTGTAAGCTAGATACGGAGTTTGTACACTAGATAAAGAGTTTGTAAGCTAGATGCGGAGTTTGTACACAAGATAAAGGGTTTGTAAGCTAGATACGGAGTTTGTACACTAGATAAAGGGTTTGTAAGCTAGATGCGGAGTTTGTACACTACATAAAGAGTTTGTAAGCTAGACGCGAAGTTTGTACACAAGATAAAGAGTTTGTAAGCTAGATGTGGAGTTTGTACACTAGATAAAGTGTTTGTAAGCTAGATACGGAGTTTGTACACTAGATAAAGTGTTTGTAAGCTAGATGAGGAGTTTGTACACTAGATAAAGGGTTTGTAAGCTAGATACGGAGTCTGTAGTCTAGATAAAGGGTTTGTAAGCTAGATGCGGAGTTTGTACACTACATAAAGAGTTTGTAAGCTAGACGCGAAGTTTGTACACAAGATAAAGAGTTTGTAAGCTAGATGTGGAGTTTGTACACTAGATAAAGAGTTTGTAAGCTAGATACGGAGTTTGTACACTAGATAAAGTGTTTGTAAGCTAGATGAGGAGTTTGTACACTAGATAAAGGGTTTGTAAGCTAGATGCGGAGTCTGTACACTAGATAAAGGGTTTGTAAGCTAGATACGGAGTTTGTACACTAGATAAAGAGTTTGTAAGCTAGATGCGGAGTTTGCACACAAGATAAAAAGTTTGTAAGCTAGATGCGGAGTTTGTACACTAGATAAAGGGTTTGTAAGCTAGATGCGGAGTTTGTACACTAGATAAAGGGTTTGTAAGCTAGATACGGAGTTTTTACACTAGATAAAGAGTTTGTAAGCTAGATGCGGAGTTTGTACACTAGATAAAGAGTTTGTAAGCAACATACGGAGTTTGTACACTAGATAAAGAGTTTGTAAGCTAGATACTGAGTTTGTACACTAGATAAAGAGTTTGTAAGCTAGATACTGAGTTTGTACACTAGATAAAAGTTTGTAAGCTAGAGGGTTTCACCAAAGTCTTAAAAATCTACGACCAGAAACTACCATGATCTCTATACAGAGACCCTCGTTAATGAAATAATATTGTCGTTGAAAGCAGGTTCAACCCTTTATCAATCACTCAACATCTTAGAGGATAAATCTTGTCTTCGCAGAACAATTGAAATGCATATATTAATGACTGCGGAAATCTCGACTCGGGAACTTTCATCTTCATCTGTTTTCCTGTCCACGAAACAAAATATGACATTAACTGGTCAGAGTACGTCATCAGACAATGTTAGTTTCCAATAACACTGCCTGATGGCCAATCCCCGCCTGCCGAGTAACACAACCAGATCATGTTCACGATGTAACATCATTACGCGGAGTTTCGTACAAATATTAACCGCTAAGCGCATATGGGCTTTTAAACTAATTTGATAAATGCACCGTAGGCCGGATGATATTGCCTTTACTAAAACATTTATAAAGATAGCTGTTCCCTTTATTAGCTATTCTTGGTTTAATTGACACTGACAAACTCCGGCCAGGCTCCGTGTTTTCAGCGTATGAGCTGAAGAAATTGGTTATACTGGCAATAAAAAGCTAGGGACATCCCTATTATGGCGCTATAACATCTTTAAGTGTTTGTCAGAAATTCTCATTTACAAAGAGCACGTGTTGTTCGCCTAGCGACACCTATTAGGAATTTAGATAATTTATTTTGTCGGATGCTTGAAAACACTGACAATCTGACAGGAGGCCAGAGCTAGATGTCAATCAGGGTTCATATTCCACAAAAGAGCAGTTTGCCGCACTTGACCACTGTTTTGCTCTCTTAATAAACTACCATTTCCCACAAGTGTCCGGAGACAGTATTTTTACAAATAACGCGGCCTATGGAGCACTTACTGCAAACACACCCCATTAATATGTCGGCACTCACTCAGCGCGTTGTATCGGGACGGCTGACGTCATCAGTCGGTACAGGTCACTGGGAGTCTGCATTGAGAGAGGGGCGTCTTCAAAGGGGCGATTAACATTGTTCAAGCATTTAGGCGCAGAATGAAAATGGATCACATGGTATCAGTCTTCATGTGGTTCCATCGTCTCAAAGCCTAAATTTATATGAATGTTGGCTCTTGTTTTTAGTGCGCTGATGCCAAATAGCGCATTAGAAGATAGATCATGTTATATGATAAGTAAGGATAAGATATACAGATGAACAAGTTCTATTGCAATTAGGAGGACGTTTCGATGTAGGTTTTAACACCGTTATTGATAACTGATAAAGGTGTTAGAACCTACACCGAAATGTCCTCCTAATTGTTAATGAGAAGTGTTTCATCCATATTTCTTTTCCTTACTTAGTACTCTATTTCTAAATGCCTCTCAGAGAAAATATATGATATGTTAAAACACTATTCGTACGGTGTGATGGGTCATGTATGGAGGTTTCATATTCCCTGGAATTATCACAAACATAGAGTTTTTTTCTGATTTGAGGACGGTGACAGATTGCATGAGGCGGCTGTATCCGACTGCAGCAGAGAAGACTTTAGCGTGGTCTTGGCTTCAAGACAACAGGTAAGAGTGGGGAGGTTTGATCAACTCGCACACCTGAGGATGTGGACGGCTTATCAAGACGTGTCGAGCAGGCTGAACAGAAGGAAAAACACTGACATTACATAGTGGATATTAATCATGGTTTAAGAGCGTGACTTTAATAAGATCTTATCTCACTGATAGGCAAACGGAAGAATAATTACACCGCGTTGCCAACGGGTGGATTGTAATTACCCACAGCTTAACAAATTGGTCTTGAAAAGGACTTTAATTGTTGGGAAATGACCGATAAGTCCCAGAGTGCTTGATAACAGATTTACTCCGACTTGTTGCTCGGATTACACAGAATTTCTTTTCTATTTTCAGACAGTGTTACCGACTGACGGATAGTGGGCTTCTGCTACTGACGACATGGATTATCGTTCATAAAGAGATTAAATTTCATCATGGTTAATATACCCCCTTTATTAGATATTCATGTGCAATTAGGCGCCATTCGTTACCGATTGCAAAGTAAACTGGACGGGACTGGCGCCATAACGCTAGATATGAGATTCAAGGACCGGTCGTGCGCACAAAGTACAGACTAATGTCAGGCTTCCTCGCATGATGATCGTCAAATGATTAGTTTCTTTCAACTGTTCGTTGAATTTCAAATAATTTTTGTGTTTTGAACTTTTTTTTGTTCATAGCTTTCGGAGTTGAACTAATTCGTAAAGTACGCACATCGACTTTACTTTCTTTTCATTCGTGGCAGTCTTTTGCTCTGATGTACTAGTAGTTGATAACTTTCTCAAGACAGGACAGTCCTTGCAAGCCCAGCGTATATCGTTTTTCAGGCTCACTGACTTGGTTGATGCATGTCATCATCGTATCCCAAGTGCACCAAATATCAACTCATTATGTCATTCAATGGATTGTCTGGTCCAGACTCGATTATTTACAGACTGCCGTCATATAGCTTGAATATTGCTGAGTGCGGCGTTAAACAACAAGCAAACAATAAACCTGATGGACATTGGCGTGTTAGCTACTACCGACTTTTATACGCGGGCAGACACAAGGGAGCTGCGAACTCATTTCCAGTCACCGGATCCACAGTGAGAAAGGAATTTAATTGTAAACAGGATGCACATATTCCCACTTCAAAATTCAAAAGGTAATAAGTCGCATTTATGTCCCCGTTGATAGGAATTTCACATGTAAGCAGTTTACACATGTTCCCAATTGATAGACGATTCACATGTAAGCAGTTTACACACTTCTGGATTGATATGAAATTCGCTTGTAAGCAGTTTACACACTTACTGATTGATATCAGATTCGCATGTAAGCGGTTTACACACTTCCGGAAAGATATGACATTCGCATGTAAGCAGTTTACACACTTCCGTATTGATGTAAGCAGTTTACACACTTCCGGATTGATATGAGATTCGCATGTAAGCAGTTTACACACTTACTGATTGATATCAGATTCGCATGTAAGCGGTTTACACACTTCCGGAAAGATATGACATTCGCATGTAAGCAGTTTACACACTTACTGATTGATGTAAGCAGTTTACATACTTCCGGATTGATATGAGATTCGCATGTAAGCAGTTTACACACTTACTGATTGATATGAGATTCGCATGTAAGCAGTTTACACACTTCCGGATTGATATGAGATTCACATGTAAGCAGTTTACACATTTACGGATTGATATGAGATTCACATGTAAGCAGTTTACACACTTCCGGATTGATATGAGATTCACATGTAAGCAGTTTACACACTTCCGGATTGATATGAGATTCACATGTAAGCAGTTTACACATGTGCCGATTGATAGGGGATTCACATGCAAGCAGTAACACACTTCCGGATTGATATGAGATGTAATCACATGTAAGCAGATTACAATATCAGATTCACATGTAAGCAGTTTATACACTTCCGGATTGATTGGTGATTAACATGTAAGCAGTTTAACGATGTTTATATTGCTTGGAGAATCAAATGATATAGATTTCACCGCAGTTGGAAGATTGAAATGTTTGAGGTTAACATTGTCCACCATCCGATGGATATAGACTCGCCAGCGGCCCTCATCGTTCGCCTGTGACAGGAGACAACGACATGCAGTCACACAAGTCTTAATACATAGGTATGCATTAATACCGAAATACAACCATATCCTCATAATTATATATGTCAGTACAAAACATATAGCCTGCAGACTTGAGTTTATTGATGGTAACGTTACATTATGTCAGAGCAGGATTCCACCTCACGAATAGTATTCTGTGTGCGATTGTCATGTTGCACGGACCTATGAAAATCCGGGTTAGAATAGTTCTTTAGCAACCCATGCTTGTCGTAAGAGGCGACTAACGGGATCGGGTAGTCAGGCTCGCTGACTTGGTTGATGGATGTCATCGTATCCCAATTGCGTGGATAGAGGCTCATGATGTCAATCACTGGATACAGACTTGATTATTTACAGACCGCCGTCATATAGCTGGAATATTGCTGAGTGCGGCGTTAAACACCAAACAAGCAAACAGGCATACATGTACCTGTTACTACGACGTGATAGGGCCAGTGCATGGTAGTATGTGTAACGTACAACGCTGGAGTTATCATCGACAAATTTGGATAGCTGTATTGAGGACGTCATGTCAACACAATCTATCAACTATGTCTGGCTGTAACGTCACTATCTACTGCCACGTCACTATGATATCTATCATCTGTGTTTGTTTGTAACGTCACTATCTACTGTCACGTCACTACACAATTTATCAACTGTGTTTGGTTGTAACGTCACTATCTTCTGTCACACTATCTACTGTCACGTCACTACACAATCTATCAAATGTATTTAACTGTAACGTCACTGTCTACTGTCACGTCAGTGCGACATCTAACATCTATGTTTAGTTGTAACGTCACTATCTACTGTCACGTCACTACACTATGTATGAACTGTTACATTATGACGTCTCATACCCGGTTTTTCTCCACTGTGAGATTATAGCGTCACATATCCGGGTGTGTTCTGCTGTGATATTATAGCGTCACATATCCGGATGTGTTCTGCTGTGACATTACAGCGTCACATATCCGGGTGTGTTCTGCTGTGATATTATAGCATCACATATCCGGGTGTGTTCTGCTGTGATATTATAGCATCACATATCCGTTTGTTTTCTGCTGTGACGTTAAATCATGACATATCAGGGTATGTTCCACTGTGTGTGACAGTATGGCGTCATTTCCACCATGAGCTATTAAAATTTTCAAGCGACGTCTAAACACACTGTGTACAAAGTGATATCTGATTGCACGTAGTAACTGTATCATAAAATTTTAATCATGCTTTGGAATAAATTGAAACTAACCTTTCCTCACATTGAGATTAGTATTGAGAACACAGCGTTCACCCTAGTATTATATCAAGTGACCCCTCAAGCTGGTACAATTACGCTTGGGTGTGCGTCTGGACCGACGTTAGACCCGGTACACAGCAACGTTACGGCTCTCCCAACACAAGGATTACTCCCCGTTCACCCGCTTCAGTGGATTGACTCGCAGGTCGCATGTGGCACAATAGACGGGAGTCTCTTTATTACTCCATAAAGTATAATTCAATTACCAATTTTCTGGTGAATATTTTTCACAAGTAGGACTCACGGCTTAACGTCAGTGAGAAGATCTCCCACACTGCAGTTATCTCCCTTGCATCTGTATACCTATAAGGTGTTTTGTTGAATAGAAATTACGGACCAACATATGCTGACCTGCATCTCAGTGTGAAGCATTTTGTTTGTTTGTTTGTTTGTTTGTTTGTTTGTTTGTATTAGAAATAGCTGACATTAAATTTTGACAAATATGCGCTTATCACGAGACACGTGACCTCCTCGCGGTGTTATGTGTAATGTGTCTAGTTTGAAACTTCTTAATGTGTTTATACATTTTTATGACATTCTATGCTTCACAACAGAACAATTAACATTGTATTCTATATCTTCGCGACAACAGAAACTTTCAGAGTACAATCAACTTACCGTTGTGTATGTCTTACACAACTTCCCCATACATTATCCAAGTTACGATGTGCCAGATGGCTTGAAAGAATGTTCTTCTCATCAGAAATTCATTACTTTGAATCTTTTGTATCCGTGCGCGTTGTGGTCTGGTCCCCCCTCTTGGCCGCCTCACCGATCTAGTGTCTAACGGGCCGTGTCCCTCAGCGTGCCGACAAATAGTGCCACGCGCTAAAGTCTCCTCACAAAGAAAACCGGCAAGATGAATTAAAACAGCACGACTCATTGGGGCCGCCACGTGAGGAGACGGTAATTAAACATGATGATACTCTGTGGAAGGCACCAATTAATAACCCCTGATTGTGCTAAACTCAAGACGAGAAACTTGGTGCGAGAAGAAACCTCTTTGATTTAAAATATGACGGAAGATTGGTGTTCTTTGGCTCCGTCCCTTGTGATAGGATTTCTAAATGTGATCGCTTGACCTTTCTCTGGACCATTTGACCGTCGGTTTCCTGAGTGTAAGGGTTACACGAGTCAGTTGAGAAATGGATGCAAGGGCATCTATATGAAACAGTTTTACACTTTGATGAGCACGCGAGCGGTATTCTCTCATGATGCCGACTGTAAAACACAGGGTACTGACAATCTTCTAAAGCATGTGATTAAACAGTGCATCCGAGTACTTATTCACCTTCAGAATTAGGTCTGAATTCCACGTATTGCACTCGATTGTCAGTGAAAACTTTAACAAAGCAGAGTGATAGTCCCTAACACATTTCATTCAATTATCAGGCGGCACGGGTGTCCCAACATAAAAGTTGGCTACTGTGGACAATTGTTTGGTGTTGGCAAAAGAAAAGATTTTAATAAGATCATCCTCTCACACGTTAACATGAAAGTTCACTTTGCAACATATACACACAGGGCAAATTTACATTTACATTTGCACCTGCTCCAGACATGATGCAAATTTGCTCTTGGTGTAAATATACACACATGACACACACAAGTATGCACACATACACATATACATGTATGTATAGAGGCGCATGTGAACGCGGTATTAGGCGCCGCGATTCGCTGTGCAGAGTTGCGTCACTTGGGCACGCCAGAAACTTATGATGGTGGGTTCGAATCCCGGTTCGCCCCTATTATGTTTCTAGGTTTGTCAGCACTATACTCGTGGGTTTCACTGAAGTGGTAAACGTCTGAGACCTGCATCATTTTGGGCTTTCCTCCCACAGTAAGCTGATACGCCGTGATACAACTGGAAATATGTTAAAATCGTTAAACCCAAATCACTCACTCATTCAATCATCACGCAACACTCATTCAATTATCATGTAACACCCGTTTCAACCATGACTCATTCAATCATCACGTAACACTTGCTTCACCTAAGTCACATTCAATCATCACGTAACACCCGCTTCAACCAGGACTCATTCAATCATCACGTAACACTTGCTTCATCTGAGACACATTCAATCATCACGTAACATCCGCTTCAACCAGGACTCATTTTGTCATCACGTAACACTCGCTTCATCTGAGACACATTCAATCATCACGTAACATCCGCTTCAATCACGACTCATTCAATCATCACGTAACACTTGCTTCATCTAAGACACATTCGGGGCGGTCGGGTAGCCTTGTGGTTAAAGCGTTCGCTTGTCACGCCGAAGACCTGGGTTCGATTCCCGACATGGGTACAATGTGTGAAGCCCATTTCTTGTGACTCCCGCCGTGATATTGCTGGAATATTGCTAAAAGCCCCGTAAAACCATACTCACTCACTCACTCGCTCTAAGACACATTCAATCATCAAGCAGCGCCCGTTTCAACCACAACTCATTCAATCATCAAGTAACACTCGCTTCATCTAAGCCACATTCAATCTTCCCGTAACACCCACTTCAACAACGACTCATTCAATCATCACGTGACACTCGCTTCAACCACGCCTCATTCAATCATCACGTAACACCCGCTTCAACCACGACTCATTCAATCATCACGTAACACTCGCTTCATCTAAGTCACATTCAATCATCACGTAACACCCGCTTCAATCACGACTCATTCAATCATCACGTAACACTCGCTTCATCTAAGACACATTCAATCTTCCCGTAACACTCGCTTTAACCACGCCTCATTCAATCATCACTTAACACTCGCTCCATATGAGACTCATTCAATCATCACGTAACACTCGCTTCATTAAAGCCATACTCAATCACCACGTAACACTCGCTTCACCTAAGTCACATTCAATCATCACGTAACACCCGCTTCAACCACGACTCATTCAATCATCACGTAACACTTGCTTCATCTGAGACACATTCAATCATCACGTAACACCCGCTTCAACCAAGACTCATTCAATCATCACGTAACACTCGCTTCATCTAAGACACATTCAATCTTCACGTAACATTTGATTCATCTACGTCATACTCAATCACCACGTCACACTCGCTTCATCTAAGTCACATTCAATCATCACGTAACACCCGCTTCAACCAGGACTCATTCAATCATCATGAAACACTCGCTTCATTAAAGCCATACTCAATCACCACATAACACTCGCTTGAACTAAGTCACATTCAATCATCACGTAACACCCGCTTCAACCACGACTCATTCAATCATCACGTAACACTCGCTTCATCTAAGTCACATTCAATCATCACGTAACACCCGCTTCAATCACGACTCATTCAATCATCACGTAACACTCGCTTCATCTAAGACACATTCAATCTTCCCGTAACACTCGCTTTAACCACGCCTCATTCAATCATCACTTAACACTCGCTCCATATGAGACTCATTCAATCATCACGTAACACTCGCTTCATTAAAGCCATACTCAATCACCACATAACACTCGCTTGAACTAAGTCACATTCAATCATCACGTAACACCCGCTTCAATCACGACTCATTCAATCATCACGTAACACTCGCTTCATCTAAGACACATTCAATCTTCCCGTAACACTTGCTTTAACCACGCCTCATTCAGTCATCACTTAACACTCGCTCCATCTGAGACTCATTCAATCATCACGAAACATTTGATTCATCTACGTCACACTCAATCATCACGTAACACCTGCTTCAACCACGACTCATTCAATCATCTAGAAACACTTGCTTCATTAAAGCCATACTCAATCACCACGTCACACTCGCTTCATCTAAGTCACATTCAATCATCATGTAACACCCGCTTCAACCACGACACATTGAATCATCACGAAAAACTCGCTTCATTAAAGCCATACTCAATCGCCACGTAACACTCGCTTGATCTAAGTCGCATTCAAACATCACGTAACATCCGCCTAAAACACGACTCATTCAATCATCACGTAACTCTCGCTTCATCTAAGTGACATTCAATCATCACGTAACATCCGCCTCAACCACGACTTATTCAATCATCACGTAACACTCGCTTAACCATGACTCATTCAATCACCACGTAACTCTCACTTGATCTAAGTCACATTCAATCATCACGTAACATCCGCTTCAACCACGACTTATTCAATCATCACGTGACTCTCGCTTCATCTAAGTCACATTCAATCATCACGTAACACTCGTTTCATCTACGTCACATTCAATCATCACGTAACACCCGCTTCAACCATGACTCATTCAGTCATCACGTAACACTCGCTTCACCAAAGACACATTCAATCATCACGTAACACCCGCTTCAAACACGACTCATTCAATCATCACGAAACACTTGCTTCATCAAAGACATACTAAATCACCACGTAACACTCGCTTCATCTAAGTCACATTCAATCATCACGTAACACCCGCTTCAACCACGACACATTGAATCATCACGAAAAACTCGCTTCATTAAAGCCATACTCAATCGCCACGTAACACTCGCTTGATCTAAGTCGCATTCAAACATCACGTAACACCCGCCTAAACCACGACTCATTCAATCATCACGTAACACTCGCTCCATCTAAGACTCATTCAATCTTCCCGTAACACCCGCTCCACCTAAGACACATTCAATCATCATGTAACACTCGCTTCATCTACGTCACACTCAATCATCACGTAACATCCGCTTCAACCACGACTCATTCAATCATCACGTAACACTCGCTCCATCTAAGACACATTCAATCATCACGTAACACTCGCTCCAACTAGGACACATTCAATCATCACGTAACATCCGCTTCAACCACGACTCATTCAATCATCACGTAACACCCGCTTCAACCACGACTCATTCAATCATCACGTAACACTTGCTTCATCTGAGACACATTCAATCATCACGTAACATCCGCCTTAAACACGACTCATTCAATCATCACGTAACTCTCGCTTCATCTAAGTGACATTCAATCATCATGTAACATCCGCCTCAACCACGACTTATTCAATCATCACGTAACACTCGCTTAACCATGACTCATTCAATCATAACGTAACTCTCACTTGATCTAAGTCACATTCAATCATCACGTAACATCCGCTTCAACCACGACTTATTCAATCATCACGTGACTCTTGCTTCATCTAAGACACATTCAATCATCACGTAACACTCGCTTCATCTACGTCACATTCAATCATCACGTAACACCCGCTTCAACCATGACTCATTCAGTCATAACGTAACTCTCACTTGATCTAAGTCACATTCAATCATCACGTAACACCCCCTTCAACCATGACTCATTCAGACATCACGTAACACTCGCTTCACCAAAGACACATTCAATCATCACGTAACACTCGCTTCATCTACGTCACATTCAATCATCACGAAACACTTGCTTCATCAAAGACATACTCAATCACCACATAACACTCGCTTCAACCACGACTCTTCAATCATCGGGTAGCATTCAACTTATGTGATATTTTGAAATGAATTTGATATTAATATTTTCAAACAAAACAGTTTTGCCTCAGATATCTCCTGATGAAACGACACACGACTTAATCATCTCACAACCTGTCAACCTGTGCACAACGCAATCTGCATGTTTGAGTTACACCATGCTGTCTCCAAGCATGGCTCATTACATCACAACTCAAACCCTCGCCCTTGTCCTGGTCTACACAACACTACCAAACCAGAGAAAGAAGGGAAACACATTTCTCTGTAACGAAGCGCCAAAAATAACACGCCGTACTCCACAACACAGTCAGGCTGTCTCAAATAGACTGAACGGCATTTATTGCCTATTTTTCTAATTTCTGTATATATATAAAGATCTAACATATCGGAACCTGTAGCTGCCGTAGTACAATAGAGCTTATACCAATTGTGCATTAAACACCCTTTATGACAATATACACGTATGTAGAATAATGAATATTAGGTCGAAATCTACTACTTTGAACCACAAATGAAATATCCTTTTCAGTTGAATTCCTTTATATGTTCCACTTACTATAGTAATATTTCAATTGTACAAAGCCAGTACTTGACAATAGTGAAAACTATAACGCACTGCCAACACATTTATGTACTTACTGGCGACTGTTAGAGTGGTTACGATTGATCTACGAAGATCCATTTACAAAATGTCCGTCCAAAATGAGTCCCTGCAGATGCAGTGTATTACTCAAATACACTGGGCTTTGATAGCTTTAAAACTGTAATAAGGTACGAAAAACATACATTAGAGATGTTAAGGTAACTGTTTGTTTATGTATCTGTTAAGCCACTACTTGTCGGCTGGGGGCATTTCGCCTCCGTTATTAGCGGCTCACGGCATGGGAGAGGAATCATAAACCTGTCCACAATATTTCAAGTAACGATCTATCTTTCATTGAAAGGACATTTACTAAAGCATTGTTTGCATTATCCCGGCAGCCAGTAGTCGCCAGACGTGCCGAAACCAAGATCCTCTAACCATAAGTTTACAATTTCGACCATTAATCGTCCGCCATCTTGATCTTGTGTGTGCAGACGACAGGACAAGCAGTCGATGAACGTGATGAAAACAAAGATGGCCAAAACTTTCGCTCTGCTCTTCCAGCTATATAACATGATCGCGCCAGTAATTCCAGCAAATTGTTTACTGACACTTCTTTTACAACGCAATTTACAAATCAATTATTATTTCTGAACAGGCGGTAAAGCCTCGTGTCTCTATCAAGTGGCGCTTCAACTAACCGGAAGTGGTATAGAGCACGTGACATGAGCACGCTCAATGCGCACTGAGCCATGATATCACGTTCAAGACACAATCCAGGCCGTTTTGAAACGTTGGAGTGTTTGTTTATGTTTGAGTTGGATTTGAGAACGATAATGTTCTTATGTGTTGAAAGCCATGCACCCGTGTTTCGAGGCATGTTGAAGTATGAGCGAGGGGGGGAACACAATTCACAAGTTGCGTTTATAGCGCCTATTAAATCTCGCTGATACGTTTTCGCATCTACATTTGATTGTACCTATGTAACCTTTGTTATGTTGGATTTACTTGTCAACACATGCTTCCAGGACAATCTCTTGATACCATGTGCATGTCAAGTTGGCCATTTGTTCTTAGAACTGTTGTATGTTATTTATTCGTTCCTCTGCTTCTGGTGATAGGTTCCAATCCCAGACAGCCGACGATTCTAACCAGTGGTTGGTTCCACAGCTGCCGGTGTAGGTGGGTTCGGCCTGAAGAAGTAAATAGATGAGCTATCTGTCGTTACATACTCCATTGTTCTGACCAATCGTCGGGGCACGGGTGGCCCAGTCGTCTAAGGCGCAGCGATTCGCTGTACAGAGTTGCGTCCCTTGGGCATGCCAGAAACCTATGATTGTGGGCTCGAATCCCGGTTCGACCCAATTATGTTTCTAGGTTTGTCAGCACCATACCCGTGCTCGTGGGTTTCACCGAACTGGTAAACGACTTAGGCCTGCATCACTTCGGGTTTTCCTCCCACATTTAGCTGACACGCCCTAATACAACTGGAATAATGTTAAATGCGGCGTTAAACCCAACTCACTCACTCATTCAATCATCACGCAACGCTCACTCACTCACTGACCAATCGTGCCACGACTGGAATAATGTGCTGAGTGTGTTCGGTTTTATCACGACTCAAGTGAGTGAGTGAGGTTTTACGCCGCTTTTAGCAATATTCCAGCAATATCACGGCGGGGGACACCAGAAATGGGCTTCACACATTGTACCCATGTCGGGAATCGAACCCGGGTCTTCGGCGTGACGAGCGAACGCTTTAACCACTAGGCTACCCGACCGCCCCTCTGTCACGACTTTAAATAGTATAACAGTTATATAACGGCGTGGGAGGAAAATCCAAAGTGGTGCAGTTATTAGAAGTTTTACGACTTTGGTAAAAAAAAACAAGCCAAAGATATTGTGCTGTCAAACCAAAAAATGAAATAAAACTTATTTGGGATTAGAACCCACGACCAAACGTCGATGGCACACCTAAGGGACATAACCCTGCATAGTGCCTTTAACGGCTGGGACACCCGTGCACGCTCGTGGTTTAACAGGTATAGTTTAGATTATTAATATTGTGAAACCCAGAATTAGGATGGGGTACCCGGAATTATGCAGCAGTGATTGGGTACCCGGAATTATGCAGTAGTGATGGGACCCCGAATTATGCAGCAGTGATTGGGTACCCGGAATTATGCAGTAGTGATGGGACCCCGAATTATGCAGCATTCAATGGGTACTCGGAATTATGCAGCAGTCATGGGGTACCCGGAACTATGCAGTAGTGATGGGACCCGGAATTATGCAGCAGTTATTGGGTACCCGGAATTATGCAGCAGTCATGGGGTACCCCGAATTATGCAGTAGTGATTGGGTACCCGGAATTATGCAGCAGTCAAGGGGTACCCGGAATTACACACACACACACACACACACACACACACACACACACACACACACACACACACACACACACACACACACACACACACACACACACACACACACACACACACACATAGGGTTATGCCAGATTATCAATGCGAGGATAATGCACGCTAAATGTATGTAATAGTGTGATACGCTTTGAACGTACGAAGTCAGTCTAGCGCTAAGTAAGTGGACATATTTATATTTGCATAAATCTTTCGGCGAAGAAGATGTCCGAATATAACAAATCTACAGACTCCAAAATTTTAATTAACTTCTTTACTTCTACACACTTGTCCAAAACTTAATTAACTTCTTTACTTCTGTAATCTACGCGCGGGGCTGCTGGATCGTATGGCGAAGGTCAGTATATCTGCTCGCTGTTCACACCTGTTGTGATGGTCAGTTGCTGGACAGTGCTATCGATGCATCATGTGTCGAAGGTCAGTATATCTGCTAGCTGTTCACACCTGTTGTGATGGTCAGTCGGGTAACACCTTGTCGGCGTCTGTGATATTGATATCGGCGAGTGAGATGTAACTGCTGCTGTTTTGATGTTTAAGTCCCCCACTTCACGGCTCTGATGTGTTTTTGACCTGGGATTAGAGATGAAGGATTAACATGAACGTCGGGACTCCAAATGCTCTTGATCTTACCTAAAGGATTTGAAGCTTTAGAAAACCTCTACTCTTTCTTATTTATCTTGTTTACATGAACATGATACGGGATTTATGAGGGAAGATTGTATAACATCTTGTCATACAACCTCAGAGAATTAATTTGTGGTTATTCATAAAAGCAGCGTCTGATTTTGCTGCTGATGAGAAATTTGAAATATAAGTAATAATATATTTTTTGCACAACAACTGCCTTCTTGAATATGAATATGAGGAATACAAGTTTGTGACAGACAAACGTGACACATCAGCAGACATGTCAATTTCTCAATTTGAAAAGAAATGTAGTGACCATTCCTCGAGTTTAGTTTTTTCTGTACCGTTTCCTGGATGGTCATCCCGATAGGTACCAAGCCTTACGACAAAGGATGATACTGGTAGATAAATGTTTTATTTTGCTGGTTTCCATGCTATAGTCACCAGAACACCTTAAACCCCTCCGTGATAACGCTAGGACGTGTCGAAATTGTCTTGTCTATTCTAACCCAGAAACTGTTAATTCATTAGGTCACACACAGCCATAAAACATATTTAAAAAAATATCAAACATAGGTAAACAGATCATAAAGATATTGAAATTTGATTACGTGTCGGAAAACATGAGCTAAAAGTAGAAAAATGAAATTCCTATGGACCAAATCACAATTCTGATCCAATAGATTAAATATTCAAATGAGATTTTCATCTTATTTGACAGCCTCCATGTCATATAAAGCTATAACGACATGATTGACGGCTGTTCGGTGTGGTATAATCTTGCAGGACAACTACAGCATGGAGAGCTGGGGAGGGTAAAGAGCTGACTTAGACACGGATTGCACGACACATGTGGGAACGGCGATTTCTTCATTGCGAACGAACAAAGATCTCGGGTCACGACTGGCTGGTTAATATTAGGAAATGAGGATCCCATGTCAAGGACAGGGAAAGTAAATCACATCACATTCAGGTTTCGTACACTTGTATATATTGGTTCCTACACGAAACTCTCATAATATATTAGTGAAGATATTTAAACGATAATGACGTTACACCCGCGTCTTCCCACTTTTAACACAATAACGTATGTCCATTGAATTTCGGGTACTTTCACGCTGATGACGATGTAAAGTTGGTTTTCGGTAGGTGTGTCTTTTTGTTTTTGGTATTTTGTTATTGAGGGAGTTTTGTTTTGTTTTGTTGGTTGTCTTTTGAGTGAGTATGGTTTCACGCCGCTTTTAGCAATAGCCCAGCAACATCACGACACCAGAAATAGGCTTCACACATTATACCACTGTGGGGAATCGAACCCGGTCTCCAGCGTGACGAGCCAACGCTTTAACCCCAGTTGTCTTTTGAGCGGAACTAGGTTGGGGTATTTGCCATTCAGAGGAGTATTTTATACAATTTATAGATCTTACAGTGCGGGGTTCGTTACTTACAGTAAACTTTCACATGGCTACCCGAAGTTCCACTATGGTTATAACAACATTCATTCCAGCAAAACTGCTTCCAACTTTATGTTGCCAATAAACGGAAACTGGAAAGTATCCATAATTTTATTAAGAATATAAAGAGAATTTCACTTTACCAAATGTGCCTGAATACGTAAAGGCAGAGCGGGAGCTCTAGGACCAATTTAGGCCATTAAACTACTACACCTTAAAACACCCAACTATAACTTTAATACTAAACATTGAGTCAGTGATAACAATAGGGAGAGTGCAGACTTGTGCTCAAGCATGCGAGTTGTATCTGTATTAAACATGTCAAAGTTTTATATTTGTCAAGCAATATCTTTGCACATCGACCCTTCCAATTCAATTATATTATCTTTTTATGTCTTTAGAAAGCTACCAAGCCGTTGCAATCTTTCTTAATGACGTCATAAAGGACGTAGAGGGCGCTGTGTGCCATGTTGGGAAGCGTCTCTCTCCTGGAGGAGCTCTGTGCAGGGTATGTTCCCAGCGAGCTGGGTGACGTGATGTATGGAGCTCGGCGTGAGTGATGGGCAGACGCGACTCGGCAGAACTACTCACTTATTACTAATTTGGCCATCAGCAAAACATAACAGCCCGTCCAAAGCCACGATTGAGCTGACACCGTCCCGAGTCAATACGGGGATCCAACCGAGCTAAAAGCGCGCCGTTTTTGGCCGGTTAGTCGACGCCATATCAATTTAGGGCCATTTTGTAAAATTTACACCATTCAAGTGAAGAAAATTAATCAGGAAAATGCACATCAAGTCTTCGCCCTATCGTGTTCTGTCGGCAATGATGAAGTGGTACACTTTGGCCCGCACAAGGAAATAGGGATATGGCTATTTTCTATGGCCGACTTTGTGTAGACATATCCAATTATCGACTATCAAAACTACATGGTTAGGAATTGCTACATTAAAGGAGATGGGTTTGCTAGGAGGGTGCTGAGGCGGGACCCCCTTTCTCTGGCAAGCCTGATAATGGTTAACCTTCCATCTCAGCCTGCATCACTTTGACATTAGATCCGGTAGCGCCACCGGCTCCAGGTTTCAGACAGAAATATTTCCACAAAGCACACCAGACAATGTGAATTATCTTGAAAAAAGCTCGTCCTTTTAGCATTATAGTATATATCTTACAAATATCCGACTGAACTCAAACTTAAAGTGCCCCGCTTAACACATATATCTAATAAATATACGATATGTGGGGATGTAGATGTTCTGCTCAATACTGATGATTAAATCGACATTCCTTAAATCTCCAATTAAATTAACATACACCAGCGAAATGTTGGAAAATAGGAAGTCTTCCGGTCCGCCATCGATCATGCTGCTGGCTGTTGAGTCGTCGTATATATCTCCGTTTTACATGACGATTCTGGGTAGGTGATATAGCCATGCCCTCTCACTCTCAAGCAAACTCACTCACTCCTTGTATAGAGTGACTTATTGAACGAGTATGGCTTCATGTCCCTTTTAGCAACATTCCAGCAAAATCACAAAGGATGACAAAATGTGATTTACACAGACGTGGAATCGAACCCGGTCCTTTGTGTGCGATGAGCGAACGCTTTAACCACAAGGCTCTCTCATCGCATCCTTCTACATGTGTCACGGCGTAGTGTTTATCGCAGCAACGCCCAACCGGGTCCAGTACATATTAAAGTGTAGGATAGATCTTCAGCATCCCATGCTTCCCGTAAAAGGCGACCATGCTTGTCGTAAGAGGCGACTAACGGGATCGAGCTATCAGACTCGCTGACTTGGTTGATGCATGTCATCGATCCCAATTACGTGGATCGATGCTCATATCAATCACTTGATTGTCTGGTCCAGACTCGATTATTTACAGACCGCCGTCATATAGCTGGAATATTGCTGAGTGCGGCGTTAAACAACAAACCAACCAACAACATATTAGAGTATAGGACACATCAAGCGTGGGGGACGGCAACGACCCATGCAGCCAGGCTACTATCTCACACAGTGAGCCTTGTCACACATTGTAGCCACCAACGTCAGTAGGGCTTTTAACAAGGTACGTGCTACCTATTCTGACCCAGTCTGCTTTCCGTACATGACGTCGGCCTGTGGATGATCGAGTCTGGACCAGACAAACCAGTGATTGATGATATGTACAATGTCCCACGTCGTCCAGGTACGATGAACCACAATCAACCAAGGCATGGAGTCTGACGAACCATCCATGATCCCAGTGAGTGAGTGAGTGAGTATGGTTTTACGCTGCTTTTAGCAATAGTCCATCAATATCACGGCGGGGGACACCAGAAATTGGCTTCACACATTGTACCCATGTCGGGAATCGA
This sequence comes from Haliotis cracherodii, assembly GCF_022045235.1. Classification (NCBI taxonomy): domain Eukaryota; kingdom Metazoa; phylum Mollusca; class Gastropoda; order Lepetellida; family Haliotidae; genus Haliotis; species Haliotis cracherodii. The sequence continues at coordinate 24,544,447 of NW_027266273.1, forward strand.
ACCCGGGTCTTCGGCGTGACGAGCGAACGCTTTAACCACTAGGCTACCTGACCGACCCCATGATCCAAGGCTTCTGATAACAGGCACAGACTGCTAGAAACATGCATCCCCGCGGGAATTATTTTTACTGATATGGTGAGTTACTGATTCAAGGTTATTCTTGAGATCCTTGTATCCAGTATCCCTTGTATCAGGAGTTCCTTGTATCCGGAATGCCTTGTATCCAGATTTTACTATAATACAGATTCTCACCCGAGTGACTTCTGACAGCAAATGTACCAACACGAGTCGAAAAAAGTTTAAAGGTCCGATGTTTGCGGGGTGAGATTCTAAACTGACGGCCAAAAGGAACTTAACTGCTTTGAAAATGAAATTGCAAATATTTAAAAACACAATTTCAAACTAAATCAATACAAAACACATCGTCTAAACACAACAATGCTCTATACAGAAGGTGATACACGCAATAAGGGTATATATATATGATACGGACGGCATGTCAGACACTCCCACGGATAAAAAAAATACAAGATAGACACAATTTTTATGGATTGTGTCTATCTTGTCATCCGTCAACTTCTAAGTAATGCCTATCAAACAATTTAAAATAAATACACACACACACCACAAGCGACTGCCACGACTGACTACCGAACAACGCGGTATGATACAGGTGTGAGCCTGTCTTGCCCACATTGCTAGAACTTTTAGTTGCTCCCGTGTTGCTGTAACTACTGATGAACCGTTACAGGCAGACCGGGCAGACATCAGACAGGACAAGAACAGGCATACCCAGGGTAACTACGCCCAATGAAGACAGATACTTGCGTACTTTGCATCGATTCCTGACAGGGACGTCATCAGCGACCAATGCCTTAAGGCATATGGTTAGTGGAACAGACAGTGGCCAGGTGTCTCAGGGCTCAACGAATTAGAACTTACATTACAGGGGACAGTTATTGGCAGCGCAACATCGTCGTCAGAGATTGCGATGAGCCCTGAGTGTACGTCGTTGGCAACTGAATGAAAGCCGGTTCTGTCTTTTCAGAGCTGATGACGGACAGCGTGTCTACCACCGAAGGGGAGAACGAACGGCGGCATGTTGCGTTAAGGGGATCATGCCATCTTTTCAAGGCAAGATAGTTAACTGAATTTAAAGTCCAGTTTCCACCCTTGCCGAACTAGTCTGGAATTTATGAGATCTATCCTAGCTACCCGTTGCTATTACGAGTTATGTCCATTCTATGTCCATCCTACTGACCAATCAGGTTCCACCTCTCATATCGCATGCATTTGCTTATAAAAAATCGGCGCCCAGTCAAGACAATCTGATCGATAGTCAAGATCTATATTGTCATAAAACGGGTCTTACCTCGGGAAGTATCACTTCACATCATATCACTTGAGCTATTTCACTAAAAAAATGGATCTGGTTCTGGAAAATATCTGTCAACACCCAGTTGATGGTACACATGTTCTGCAAATCCTGCAGGCGGCCGAAATCGAACTGGGTGTCGATTTCGTTACGGATTTTGTATTGGACTATGCAGTTAGTAACTCTGTATTTCCAGCCTAGTTCAGCAAAGGTGGAAACTGGACGTTTAAAGTCAGTTAACACCCTTGCCTCGGGAAAATGTGACGTATGGGGGAGGGGGCGTTATGGTGTGGGCACCTCAGCTTGCACGCTCCCCAGACATATCCGAAATAGAACACCTCTGGGATGTCATGGATTGTCGACCACATCTTCCAGCCAACAACTGATCCAGGCACTCCAAGAAGAATGGCGACGTCATCAGACGACCGATATTTTCTGTGCGCCGTAGAGTTTGCGTGTCTTGAAGCAGGGGTGGTCATACACGCTATTATTGTGAGGTGTCATTGAACTTGAGCCCTATAGATGTGTATGCCCTTTGTCCATTGCTTGTTCCTGGAAAGCTTGTTTTCTGCTACCCCACGTCAATTCGTGCAACTGCCAGGCCAATATCGGATGCTGTATGACTGTCATTTTAAATGTTGATTCCGTTGCGATTTTGATCTTTTTAATACATTTTACTTCTTGCATCTATCTTTCTCGGTTTTAAAATTAAAGTGATTTCAAAGTATGGTAAAGTTTATTTTGGTCGTCAGTTTATGTGTAACTAAAAGTCCTTCTTCCATCTTTCCAAGTTGTAAACAGTAATAATGAATGTTTAAAGTACAGTTTACAATTGTCTGCAAATAAAATAAAGAAAACCTTTTCCAAATGTAACCGGGTTTTCTTGGCTTTATCCATGATTTTTTTATAGATGACACCAAGACGGCTACGGGGTGTGAGGCTTATATTTATTTGGTGAATAATCACGATAGTCACCCTGTAATAAGAAACTACAGATAATATAGTATATGCATATTAAAACATAATATATATCATATCATCATCAAAGCAATACAATCATTTCTGTTACATTACTTACAACTAATTATTATTAGATGATATGATAGAAATGGCTTACAGTACATATTAAGTAAAATGGTTACACATACCCTATGTGTGGCACAAGGGTGTAAAACGTGTTACCCTTGAAATGTCACCATTCATGATATGTCCTGCAGAAGAAAGAGCAGGAATAAATACTTAGAGTGACTAATTTCAAATGAAATAAATAACAAATTGCATAGTTGGTGCAATTCCATTAATGTAGATATAACTAGGCATGTATACAAGATAATATTAAAATACACTAAAGCTTAGGTTTAAAGTTCAGCCTCTAAACCACATTCATTCAAAACATCAACATTAATAGAAATATGTGATTCAATGTAAATATAATTACTTCTTAGATGCTTATTTATAATGCATAATCTTTGATTACTATTTAATCCTATTTAGAAATAAAGATAAATTATAAACCAACCTTTTGTTGTGATCTATAAATACTCCCAGTGCAGTGCATAGTGAAGGTGGCAATATGGAGTTAGTCAGAGCAAGAAGGTAAAGTTTGAATGTGGCCAATCACAGGATCGCTTGGGGTGTGATTGATCAGCAGAGGGCTGGACAAAGAATGTAGTTGAGCTTGGGTTGTGATTGATCACTGAGGCCTGGACTTAGAATGATGGGATAAAAACAAACACACACCTCTGTTGAATAAAGTTCAACAGAAACAAAAACTTGAAATAGATTTATTTACAAAAAGACTAAAATACAAATATATACACCTGCTACACAAAGTCATTAGACAATTCTACCCAAAGCATTCCGACTATATCATGAGCATTTGTTTATGACTCGCCATCAAATAGTGATACCAGGTGTGAGGGAAAAGGTGAGCGTATCCTGCCCCACCTCTGGAACCATCACAAATACATGCAAAGGCAAGTAAATTGGTCACCTGAAAAAACGGAAATAAGTCAAAATAGAGAATTGCATCGGACATCATTCTTTGTCACTGATGCGTAAAATTTGGAAATGCCATCCATAACACGTTTTCTAGATCTGAAATATGTCCTTGAAGGTTGTAACCTTGTTTAAACGACATCCGAGCAAGAGTCGCGTGGCGTTCTTTGACATCCTGGTTGAAAGAGCATGCTAGACTGTACCTCAAAAGTTTTCAAGCAAATACCAGTGGCTCGACATAAGGGAAAGTTGACTATTGAAAAGCTGAAGACATCCCTCTTGTCATACAGTCTTGTGGATATAGATATTTATGCACAGATCTAAATATGAAACAGATGAGGCGGTTTCACTTGTCTCTTTTATTTCTAGTTCAGGTGGGTAAGTCAGTGGAAGGGCTATGTGATGGTTATTTGATCATCTATACACCTGAAGCTTAAACTTATCCCTTCTTTTTCAATCCAAGCAGAAATTCAGATTCATATGCAGAAAGATACAGGTCAGCAAGAAGGGGAGCACACTTGGTGCCCATAGGGATGCCTACTTCTTGCCAAAGTGTCTTACCCCCACATTTTACATAGATGTTATCAATGAGGAAGTCCAGCATTTCACTTATTGTTTATCAGTAAACTTCAGATAGCATCTGCTTTCATTTTCGACAAATTGTCCTGAACCTCTGAAGATAGATGCGTAACTGTATCTATGGTCACCACGTTTTGTACAAAAAGCGCCATGGATCAGGAATGAAGTTTTTCCTTACGTTTGTCGTGTGGGATAGTGGTGTACAAAGTTGAAAATCTTATGTTTTTAGAGAATTGAATCTGATTCTTTTTTTAAATTCCAATCAAGTCCTTTGGGGTTTTGAGAATCCACATGGTATTAATTCCCCTTTCATGAAATACTTTCTGGGATTATACATAAAGAACTTCCTGGATTATATTGTGAATTGTGGTTAATCTTTGAGACAGGGATTTCATGGTACGTTTGTTGGACCCAGCGATATCTCTCTCTTTGTACGAATTGTATTGAGCTTTCACATCCAGTGCAAACGAGAAATAGCCATGTCTTTAGGTTTTTGGCATGTCAAAAGCTGGCAGCACTGATGCATGTGTCTAGCAGATTTCTTCCTCGGCTAACATACTGGCATTATATGTAACATTATTGGATATGTGTCTTTTTCCAAGTTTTATTTGATCAAATAATTAATGTAGTAATGCTTACTTATCATGGTTATGTCATTGAGATCTTGCTTCATGCAGGGCAGCCAGGCTGACCGGGGGACAATGGGTTTATGTTTCCTCTCTTTCAGCTTGTGCATTTTCCCAATGACAACATCACGCACTGACTTATGCCACTCTGAAAGAGATTCAACAGGTTCGTTTTCTCTTTTGGTCCATTTTTGGATATGTTTCGACAACATATAATGACTTTTTAAAGTTGTGATCCCAATCGGTAGTGGCTGTTCACGATAGCACCCAAGCGATTGGATGATTACTGTATATGCTTATCGAAAAATTGTTAACAATTTGAATAGTTATCAGACACATCCGAAGCTTTTGAAATAAAACTTCAAGAGTTGACATAAGCTGGTTACTAAATATATAACAAACTTATTTTCCCGTCGTCTTTCTTTGTCTAAATTGTGATTTACATATCCTTTGTTGTTCGCGGATAATGAATGAAAAATAGAAGCAGTCAATATGCCAGTGAGTGTTCGCAGCTTGTATCGGGGATGATGAAGACGGGCGGTAACAACAAACTGGGTACGACGACATCAACGACTTAATCACCACGAAAACTGCCAATCGGCTAAACCTCTTCAGAACAATCTTCTTTCATAAGTGCACGCACGAACGCTTCTGGATAATAGACACAAATATCCTCCTAAAATAAACCGTCTGATAATGATATTGCCAAATACGAAGACAGATTTCCATGTCTAGTTCAAATCCACAATAGTACGGGATGGCGAGGGAGCAATCTCCAAGCATGGCACAGGCAAGCTCGTGCGGGGTGTTAGCATGCCGCGCTTCGTTTTTGTCACGTTCCAACTTTTGCATCATTATTATGGGATGTTCGTCGTTAGCCCTACTAATCCCCTCGCCTTCCGATGCGAGTTGCAGCTAATCTCTTGTCGGGCTCATTATTAATTAATCTGTGAGAGTGGGGTAGGGATCCGCCAGGCATGCGCTGGGAACATCAGCGATAATTGTGCAATTACCATTGTATGAACGCGCAATAGTAGAGCGCAGAGTGTTGACTCGAGTGTTAAGGTACTCGCCATCAGTGATTAAAGCGAGAGGAGCGAAATGGATTGAGTATTTAGCCCCAGCTAGAGATCAGTCTATCGGCCTCGTTATAGGAAGACATGGGCTGCAAATGGTCTGCCATGCTGGTTTCTTTCACTCCACAATAGAATAATATGTTTGAATTCTTGTATAGTCGTTCCTGTTCTGCAACATAGCGAGATGTTCTTAGTTGATGTAGTACACGTGCTCTGTCCTCAGCATTGTGGGACGCAAAATTACAATCCAAGCAACTCGGGTCATTCTAACCATTCTCGTCTGCTGACACGAGTTGACACTCCTGTTCTAACCGTTTCTCCCTATTACAATGCACAGGACAATTTGTAGACCCTACACCAGTGGGTTACAGGTCGAGTTGACCTCTAATTTAATGTCCCTGTTCTTCACACCCAATGCTTACGGTAGCTGTGTAGCTTGTTCTTTGATCTCACATTTTACAAACTGCATGGAAGCACACGTGTGATACAGATGTTTAGACGTTTTAGACAGAAAAGCGTTTGAAACCCTTCCCAAAACGACTTCATGTTTTGTTATATGGTGAGGTTAGGTGAAATGGGGTTTAACGTCACGTCCAAGATTATTGCACTTATATAGCGACGTGTATGCACGCGTGTGTGTGTGGCTGCTTGAACTTGTCCGGTCTGATGCCGATTTATAGTGCTAGCCCACTGAGGTACCATGCCTCAGTTTAGCATGAATACCTCCCTCAGACGGCTTGACCGCAGTTCGCCTACACCCTCATTCACCTACACCTCTACTCGCATACACAACAAGTATACTCTAAATTATTGACCCCTAAACGAAAATGGGCCCTTCCAGTTTCAATGTAAGCCATTATTCAAACTTTTGCTGGGATGCTTAAACAGAAGACACAATCACAGGATAATTGTGCCTTGTTGTAAACAAATGTAATTACATGATTATGCCAACTGCTAGGTTTGTTGTGTTGTTATATCATTTTCTCAACTTTCTTGGACTAGTTGATCTCTTATTAATAAAAAAGTGAATATCTGAACTGCTTGTGATGTTTAACAGACGGCAGTGCAATAGTGCAATAGAGACTTATGTCCTGATGTGATCCAGACTGACTGTGAATCTGCCGTGATCAGTGCCATAGAGGATGTGTTTCCCAACTCAACAATTCAAGGGTGCATGTACTACTTTTGTCAGGCGATTTGGCGTCACGTTGTGGACACTGGACTGTATCAGGACTACAAGAATAACCTGAATGTCCATGCCCACGTCGGGAGAGTGCATTGCAGCCTTACCTCTTCTGCCAATCAACCAAGTGCAGAATGCTTGGCTTGATGTCATGAACGAGGGTACAGATGGAAGGAAAATTGAACAATTTAACGACTGTGTCACAGCTACCTGGGTTATTATTCATTGATAGGTTAGTCCACTTGCCGGGAGGTTGAAGGTAGTGTGACTTGTGTGCAGTAGAGTGTGAAATTGTTTTGATAACAGTGTAGGTAAAACGGGGTGTAAGAGGAACGAGGACATGCCACTCAGACACAGTATACTGACTCCGACCAGTCCTTGTTTTAGCCCCTCAATGCCGAGCGCCAGACAGGGTAACAACAAGTACCATCTTTTAACGTCTCTTGGTATGACCTTTGATATATGACAAAATGTCAGCATATATAGTTTTTTATATGCTATCTTGCTTAATAATATTACTTTGTCGATTCATCATGAGCTTATTTATGTTTATCATAGATATACAAGTGACAAGGAGAAATATCTCATTTAGCACATCCTGTTTCATTACACCCATAGAATGCGATGACGTCATCAGCGCCATGACGTCACTAAATTCGAAAGTGACGTTGCACAGAAATTAATCATTCATTGTTTAAGTGGAACATATTCCATTATATACATATAGCATACGTGTATGTTCAGAAACTGTGGTCACAGGAAGTGGACGCCCACACACTCCCCCTGTCTGCCTACAGCACGGACATCGCGTAGTATCGAGGTCGCTGCGTAAACATCTCAAGGTGCTGATGGTGCGTAATGACGCTGTAATGGTCCTGAAAAATTCGGGCTTCAATTCAACTAAATTAAACGTCGTCTGGCCGCGTGTCCCATTCCACAAGCCGGAGCCAATGCAAGATTTATAGTAGCCAGGGATCACAACGGCACGAGGAAACCGCTATCAATCAAACATGGAGGACCCGTTAAGTCATCGTTTGTTACTTTCTCTCCTGCTTCTCGACAGAGAAGGGCAATTTGTTTGTTTGCCGGGATATGTTGGACGAAATAGGTCCCTACTTAGCTAATTGAGATCTCGGGGATGAATGTCTTCTCTATTTACATTCATTTTATGAGTAATATATTCTTTTTACTGCATGACAGAGACCGAAATGTTCAACCGTTAACAGAGATTACTTTTTCTCCAAAGGCCAAGTCGGAGGCCAGTGTTTAAACTGGCAACAGCTGCCCCGTACCGTGTATAGTTATAAGTACTGGTGGTGGAAGTACAGAAAGACGAGGGGGTCCCATTTATGTCACTTATTAAATCGGATATGTACTTCCAATTTGAAAATGGATCTTTATGCGTTTGGGAAATACCCAATGATGATAACACTTGAATTGCTCTCCGATTATTACCGAGGTCACAGACGTTCACATTTGGTTCAGAGGCACCGTCCGGTTCCATATAAATGTTATACCATAGAAACCAGCGTTATTTGTAGCGGAAGTACAATGAACTGGTGGAATTATGCATTAGCAAGTGGGAGCACATTGGCGATTTAATATAGATTAAACATTAGCGTCATGCATTTCTGAGGTGTTGAACTGTTTATGTATTGGAGAATGTGCGTGAGATTGTATATCCGTATGTCAATAGATTAACAAAACAGTAACTGCACATGCCGGGGTGAGCGAGAGGGGGAGATGGGGAAGGAGGGGTATATGTAAAACTGAACATCAGTTCCCCCTATTTATAGCACTTCTATTCAAGGTACAATATGGTGATTCGGGAATGTATTCTATATTTCACATGGCGGTTGTACGCGTTGTACACCTATAAGCACATTTGTACATTTTCTGAGGCCGCGTACGAATACAGACCAACCCAGACAGGACATCAATGAGCTGACTTCTAATACTTGATCCCTTTTTAATATTACTTGTTTTTGCCATCAACTACCTATTTCTGATTACATTATATCAACAAAGCAACTAAACCCTTTCCACATCCAATAGAAACAACAGGCATCTAAATAATGATAAATACGTAAATACTGAGCATCTAAAGGCTCACATGTACATGTGGGTAGGACTAAAGTCAATCGCACGTCTGTGTCAGAGTATAGGGATAATATGATAACTATACAGGAAAGAGACCATGTTACAATTCCATGACTAGTTTTCATTAATGAACTGTTTGTAACTCCCCGCATGGCCGTAGATTATGCAACATTTCAAAACAGTCTTTGAAAAAACATTTACTCGTCAGAATAACCTGGCGAACAGATATCCCGAGACCGCGAGGTTTCCCGCAAGGCTTCCTGAGTTTCCCCGAGTCGAGGGTAGCGTGTCCTAATGGAGTGAGAGTGAAATTTACTGCTCCGTACTTAACTCACATTGTGGCAGTAATTCCAGCAGAATGGAAATACTTTAGGAGAACCATTCCTTGTTTTGTGTCCGTTTTATCAGTGCGACCCACCACACATGCAATTGACCGTGTATTTGTTTTCCTAAGAGCCAAATTGAAACAATTTGATTATCAAGCGTTTCATTACAGTCTCATTCAATGTAGAGCATGCCTCTTGTATTCACGCGTTTGATAAATTAATCCACTCGCTGTCACCACATGCATTAACTCTAATTTGCTCCTCTAGGTGGCGTCTTGGTCACGTGAGCTGTCGTGTTGTGCACATTTCAATGGCGATGTCACGAATGGCGACTGGAGTTTAGACAATTTGCGCATTTAGTTTGAAAGATTGCATTAAATGAGTTGGAAAATCATGTCAATTCATTAAATTGGTTTCCATTTCACTGCTGTGCTGTTTGGGTCCCCTGAGCTTAAAAAAATTCTCGCTGCTTGAATCCTCTTTATTGGCCGTTGCCTCTTTGACAGTTTTGTATTAGCGGATGACGGAGGGGAGAGCTTCTTAAAGACATTCATATTATGCTCTCCGATTCTTTATGTGAGAGTTTCCTTCCGCGGTGGCAAGAGGAAACAGAAAATAAATAGCGCGTTCTAATCATTAAACCAGTGGCCTGTCAGAGGTCTGGCCCTTACAAGTTGAAATGTAATCGTCAACTTGCGTCCTACAGTTAACTTTCCTTAAGTAGTGTTTTATACTTAACTTTCTTTAACGAGAGTTCAATAGTTAATTTTCTTTAACTCGTGTCCTGTACTTAACTCTCTTTAACTTGCGTATTGTAGTTATCTTTCGTCTTGCAGGCTTAGAGTCTTGTGGTCTCATTGTCTTTTTTTAAAACTAAACCCATTGTAAATGGTGATTAACTAATTTATCCTGTTAGCATGTTTGACTTCGAAACATGTTTTCTTCATGTAAATGTTTGGATGATATGCTGTTGTTCATTACAGTTTGAATTTTCCTTTTTACTGGTGTCAATTACTGTTTTTGTGAATGCAATCAGAATGATAACATACATATACACTAGTATTATGCCAGTGTTATATTTGATAGCATGCATATATGGAAGCATTATATAAACTGTGACATGACATCAATATGCATTAGTATTGTCATATGACAATATAGTGCTGAAGTATTATATCAGTACATATTCAAACATGTAATTTAGGCTTTCACTTCATACTATTACATATTCATATTTAGTATTAATCATTATGTAAATCTACTGAAAGTGCATGCTAATATTAACAGATAATGTGAAGTCACAAACCATACCCTTATTCAATATGTAAATGTAAAATAAATGTATGGATCAAACCATTATTCAATGTGTGAATGTAAAATGAATGTATGGATCAAACCATTATTCAATATGTGAATGTAAAACGAATGTATGGATCAAACCATTATTCAATATGTGAATGTAACATAAATGTATGGATCAAACCATTGTTCAATATGTGAATGTAAAATGAATGTACGGATCAAACCATTATTCAATGTGTGAATGTAAAATGAATGTATGGATCAAACCATTATTCAATATGTGAATGTAAAACGAATTTATGGATCAAACCATTATTCAATGTGTGACTGTAACATAAATGTATGGATCAAATCATTATTCAATATGTGAATGTAAAACGAATGTATGGGTCAAACCATTATTCAATGTGTTACTGTAAAACGAATGTATGGATCAAACCATTATTCAATGTGTGAATGTAAAATGAATGTATGGATCAAACCATTATTCAATGTGTGAATGTAAAATGAATGTATGGATCAAACCATTATTCAATATGTGAATGTAAAACGAATGTATGGATCAAACCATTATTCAATGTGTGACTGTAACATAAATGTATGGATCAAATCATTATTCAATATGTGAATGTAAAACGAATGTATGGGTCAAACCATTATTCAATGTGTTACTGTAAAACGAATGTATGGATCAAACCATTATTCAATGTGTGAATGTAAAATGAATGTATGGATCAAACCATTATTTAACATTATTTGTATGTGACATATTTGTATGCGTAAAAAATGTTATTCAGTATGTAAATGTATCATGAATGTATACATCAAACCCTAACCCATATGTAAATTTGCCATATGCATACGCATGAAACGATTATTCAGTAAGTGTAACATTTATGTATACCGCAAACTATGATTCAATATATAAATGTAACACGTATGCTTAGAGCCATTAGTTAGTGAGTGAGTATGGTTTTACGCCGTTTTTAACACTATTCCATTGTATCAGCTTAATGTGGGAGGAAAGCCCGAAGTGATGCAGGTCTCAGACGTTTACCACTTCGGTGAAACCCACGAGCCCGGAAATGGTGCTGACAAACGTAGAAACATAATCGGGGGAAACCGGGATTCGAACCCATAATCATAGCGTTTCTGGCGTGCCCAAGGCGTGCAACTCTGCACAGCGGATCCCCGTGCCCCCTCATTAGTTGGTATGAAAACTACAAGTGTATATATGTATCCATCTAATTATTATTCAATGTATACATGCAACATATCCAAATGTTTCAATCATACTTATGTAAAAGTGTAATATGTATGTAAACATCGAATCACTGTTTCATTACAACATGAACAAGACTTCACAGTCGTTATATACATAATACAACACTGTTGTTATAAACATAACACTGCACTGCTATCACATACAGAACACTGCACAGTTATACACACATAACACTGCACAGTTCTTATATACATAACACTGCACTGTTATACATACATAACACTACACAGTTCTTATATACATAACACTACACTGTTATACATACAGAACACTACACAGTTCTTATGTACATAACACTGCACTGTTATACATATATAACACTACACAGTTCTTATGTACATAACACTGCACTGTTATACACACATAACACTGCACAGTTCTTATATACATAACACTACACTGTTATACATACAGAACACTACACAGTTCTTATGTACATAACACTGCACTGTTATACACACATACACTGCACAGTTCTTATATACATAACACTACACTGTTATACATATATAACACTACACAGTTCTTATGTACATAACACTGCACTGTTATACATATATAACACTACACAGTTCTTATATACATAACACTACACTGTTATACATACAGAACACTACACAGTTCTTATGTACATAACACTGCACTGTTATACACACATAACACTGCACAGTTCTTATATACATAACACTACACTGTTATACATATATAACACTACACAGTTCTTATGTACATAACACTGCACTGTTATACATATATAACACTGCACAGTTCTTATATACATAACACTACACTGTTATACATACAGAACACTACACAGTTCTTATATACATAACACTGCACTGTTATACACACATAACACTGCACAGTTCTTATATACATAACACTGCACTGTTATACATATATAACACTACACAGTTCTTATATACATAACACTACACTGTTATACATATATAACACTACACAGTTCTTATGTACATAACACTGCACTGTTATACATATATAACACTACACAGTTCTTATATACATAACACTACACTGTTATACATACAGAACACTACACAGTTCTTATGTACATAACACTGCACTGTTATACATATATAACACTACACAGTTCTTATATACATAACACTACACTGTTATACATACAGAACACTACACAGTTCTTATGTACATAACACTGCACTGTTATACATATATAACACTGCACAGTTCTTATATACATAACACTACACTGTTATACATACAGAACACTACACAGTTCTTATATATATAACACTGCACTGTTATACATATATAACACTGCACAGTTCTTATGTACATAACACTACACTGTTATACATACAGAACACTACACAGTTCTTATGTACATAACACTGCACTGTTATACATATATAACACTACACAGTTCTTATATATATAACACTGCACTGTTATAAATACAGAACACTGCACAGTTCTTATGTACATAACACTGCACTGTTATACATATATAACACTACACAGTTCTTATATATATAACACTGCACTGTTATAAATACAGAACACTACACAGTTCTTATGTACATAACACTGCACTGTTATACATATATAACACTACACAGTTCTTATGTACATAACACTGCACTGTTATACATATATAACACTACACAGTTCTTATATATATAACACTGCACTGTTATACATTATACATACAGAACACGGCACTGTTGTTACATACATAACACTTGACTGTTGTTATATACATAACACTGCACTGTTGTTATATACAGAACACTTCACTCTTGTGTTATACAGAACACTTCACTCTTGTGTTATACATAACACTTCACTGTTACACAAACAGACTACTTAACTGTTCTTATAGACACAACGCGACACTGTTGTAATACACAAAACACTGCACTGTTATTACATACATCACATTTCACTGTTATATACACAATACTGCACTGTTGTTATATACAGAACACCGCGCTGTTCTTATATACAGAGCACTTCGCCGTTGTTATATACATAATACTGCACTGTTGGTATACACATTAACTACACTGTTGTTATATACGTAAATCTGCGCTGTTATACATTAATAACACCGCACTGTTGTTATATAAATAACACTTGACTGTTGTTATTTACAACATACTGCACTGTTGTTATATACAGAACACTGCACTGTTGTTATATACAGAACACTGTACTGTTGTTACATACGCAACACATCACTGTTGCTACATACATAACACTTCACTCTTGTGTACATAACACTTCACTACTGTCACATAACACTTCACCCTTCTTACATCCATAACACGTCACCGTTTTACATATCACTTCACCGTTGTTACATACATAGAACTACACTGTTGTTACATTCATGCCAGTTCACTGTTGTTACATAACACTTCACCGTTGTTACATTCATAACATAGCTGTTACATACATAACACTTCACAGTTGTTACATACATAACACTTCACCCTTGTTGCATGCGTAACACTAAAGGCCCGTGAAGATCCGGGGAAGAATAGTTCTTCAGCAACCCATGCTTGCCGTAAAAGACCACTATGCTACTAAGAGGCGACTAACGGGATCGGGTGGTCAGGTTCGCTGATTTGGTTAATGCATGTCATCGATTCCAATTGCGTGGACCGATGTTCATGATATCAATCACTGGGTTGTCTGGTCCAGACTCGATTATTTACAGACCGCCGTCATATAGCTGGAATATTACTGAGTGCAGCGTTAAACAACAAACAAGTCAGCAAAAATAACAGTACGATGTTGTTACATACATAACACTTCACTATTGTTATCTACATAACACTTCACTGTTGTTACATTTATAACACTTCACCGTTGTTACACACATGACACTTCACTGTAATGTTTCCCGAACTTCACATGCCATTATTCAATATCTAAATATAATAGTAGTATAAACATCCAATGTCAAAATGTAATAATAGTGTGTTATATAATACTATTTTAAAATGTCTAAATGTAATATCAGTGTGTTATACCATACCATACCATTATCCAATGTGTAAATGTAATATTGCTGCATGTATACAATTCCATTGGCCAGTGGTTATATCTAAAATAGTTTCACATAAATGTAATGTTAACGTACATTTATACCATTATCCAAAGTGTAATGTAACATTAGTGGACACATATTATATGTTCTAGCCAATGATATATGTAATGTGTGAATGAGATATTGGTGTATACAAGTGTATCATACCATTACACATTGTGTAAGCGTAAACACAAGTACTACAACATAAAATTACCCCTTTTTGTCACATTTGTTTACTGACAATGGTGATGTCTAAATGGACCCATCGATCAATGATTGAAATAAAGTGATTTATTTGAAAGAAAAGACAAATATCCTTTATATAAATCATACCATTATTCAATATCTAAATATAACAGTAGTATTAACATCCAATGTCAAAATTTAATAATACTGTGTTATATAATACTGTTTTATAAAATCTAAAGGTAATATCAGTGTGTTATATCATACCATTATTCAATGAGTAAATGTGATATTGTTGCATCTATACAATTCCATTTGTCAGTGGTTAAATAATACATAGTTTCCTGGATGTGTATCATGTGAAGGAACTGAGGAGAACACACTCTTAGTGTGTCATCTGAAAATGTAGCACAT
Source organism: Haliotis cracherodii (assembly GCF_022045235.1). NCBI lineage: Eukaryota > Metazoa > Mollusca > Gastropoda > Lepetellida > Haliotidae > Haliotis > Haliotis cracherodii. The sequence continues at coordinate 24,559,976 of NW_027266273.1, forward strand.
GCAAATTGTAAATATAATTTTAACGTAGATATACATTTTCTGAGTTTGTTTAATCTTCTGATAAAGAACGGTAGGCCGAGAATGCTCTGCGGTCCCGGGTAGATTCCAAATGTGCTGGGACTACCAAACGACTCAAGCCTAGTTCCTCATTAACTACACGCACTCACACTATAAAGATTATGCTCTCATTGCCTTTTCATAAATACTCGTAGACGATAAGCCCTAAAATGTGACGCACCAGGAGAAAAGAGACATTATGGGAACTAGGATACAATTGTGTTTGACGTCGATGACATCAGTAAAGATCGCCATGTGTGATGTCATGTATCTCTGTAATAAATATATTAAGCTTGTGAATTGTTGCATGTTTGTGTTCCGATGATGCTGTAGGTTAAAAAAATGACAAGTCAAAATGTGAATTTTCACTCAAAAGGTCCCTTATCTCATGGTTGGTCGCATATTGTTTTTCTATTTCAGTTGTATGGAGGGTGCACTTCTTGTCTCTTGTACTCTCATTCATCATATTATTATTAGACAAATGAAAGGATGATGTCATTATTAGCTGTGCGAGTGTCTTTGAATGGTTGATGGTGATCATGTTGATGTTTATGTGTGAATACGCTGTTTATTTCTTTACTTCATTATAGGAAACATTGTTATTCACTTGCTAGTGAGTGAGTGAGTGAGTGACTGAGTTGGGTTTAACGCCGCTTTTAACAGTATTCCAGTTATATCGCTGCGTGTCAGCTTAATGTGGGAGGAAAGTGATGCAGGTCTCCACTTGCTAGTGAAGTAGAGATGTCAGTCTACTGTCTGTGAGTGATATTTCACAACCAGGAGGCCGCATTAAGACTTTGATCACCAGTAAATGATAGAACAATAACACGAATGGAGTGAATCAATTTAAGATGGAAGCTGTTTATCCGATTCATCAGCTTTAGAATAATGGACAATGACGTAAAATTAAAATAAATAAATCTGTCACTATGTTTGTCTGTGTCATATTTAACACTTCCCGGCTGTGAATGAATCTCACATTAACTCACTGATACCATGTAGGTTTTACAATATTCAAGGCCTCAAGAAAGCTTTCAAAACGTTTTATGGTTCACATATGGAGGACTTTTTAAAATTTGACGCATCGGTGACCAAAATGATGTCCTAAGCAATTCCTGATTTTGTCTTGTACTATGTGTTCCCGTGTTTGTTCAGGTGAACAATTGGCTTGCCTTTGCATGTGTTTGTGACGGATGCCAGATTCGCAAACTCCGAGTAGTATCACAATTTGACAGGAATTCATACGCTTATGCTCATGAGGTGAGGTGAAATGGGGTTTAACGTCGCGTTCAAGATTATTGCACTTATATAGCGACGTGCATGTACGTGTGTGTGTGTTTGTGTGGCTGCTTGTACTAGTCCGGACTGATGCCGATTTATAGTGCTAGCTCACTGAGATACCATGATGTCCCCTTAATGCCGAGCGCCAGACAGGGTAACAACAAGTACCATCTTTTAACGTCTTTTGGTATGACGTTGTCGGGGATCGAACCCCGGACCTTCCGCTCTCCGGGCGGACGCTCTACCACTAGACCATGAAGGCGGTCTTATGCTCATGAGAGAAGATAAAGTGGGAATAGTATAACTGACACTGCTTTTAGTAGAGACTTGCTATCATAATGGAAATGTTTTGTCGTATTCATTTAGAAGGCTGGTAAGTCTTTTATATAACAAAAAGTACTACCTTGGGAAGGAAATATTTAAAAGTTTTGAAGAATATTAACCTATATAAAATATATTGTTCCTTACTTTCTTACGTTATGATTATGGAAAGAATTTTGTCGCTTGAATGTACATGTAACGCGGACGCCTACACTGCTAGCGTTATGCTGGCATCAGCCTCTTCCTGGAAGTCTGCGATAGATCAGCGTCTCTCGGCTGCCTCTCGGATCGCCACCAACAACAGTCTGCACATCACGGGGTTTGGCAATCAGACATTTTATATCGACATTATCTAAGCTGTGAAACAATTATCTTATTACACTTTTAGCTCAAAGAAAATAGCACTGACTGATGGGAACTGATGACATATCTAAAAATAACATTGTTTGAAGGAAACTGATTAAAGCATCAAATCTGGTGTTCATTTGTCAAACGTGTCTTATGATTTACTGTACTGTAATCAAGCGCTGCTGTAGTCTACAGTGATGGCGACCCCTTCTCGACGGGAGGAACTCTTCAGATTAGTTGTCGGTCCTGTTTGCTTGTGTTTCCTAATGGTTATAAGTAACACTGTGTTTTGAAGACCGGCATTCAGCAGAGTGTTAGCGGAGTGTTAGCAGAGTGTTAGTGGAGTGTTAGTCCCCTGATGGCACAGGATGCCGTTCCGACATTATCGCTCTCTGTATTTTGATCACGAGAAATTGCCCATTGTGGATCATTTCACTTTCATCTTGTGTGATTTCCCGCCGTTCTCCCCCCGATCAATCACCAGCACGCTAGCCCATTCCCCCGACTCGCCCGTCGTCTTTACGTGTGTGTTCTCCAATCTTTTCATGCTTGACTTGGGGTCCAGCGGCTACTGTTAGCTTTATAGTCCCGTCCAAAGAATTCTAATGGCCCCTTGTCAGCGCGGAGCCCATTTGTCTATGAGGGATAAGGCTATGATTGTATCGGATTCCTATTTATTTCTAATGCTTAGCTGGGCAATATTTTGGTTATGATATTACACGAACTTTCCCAGAATTAAAGCACTTAAGATGTAGGCTGGTGCCATCCTTGAAATGATTTGTAAGCAATTCTATAAACTTGTTTTGGCAATTTACAGCGATCACGAAGGCAACAGAGGACTAATTAGTTAGATTCCGTTCGCACTAATCGGCAGCGGGATGAATCTCCACATGTGACTGCACATTGATATGGGTATAAATATTCACGCTCATCTACATATATCTTTACTTTCTTCAAACCGTCTCCACATCAGCGTAAGTTTACGATGCGTGTGAGTGAAATTGTGAGCTAAATGTACCTGTGTAAGTATACATCAACCTCCTCCTCTTAAATACCTTAATATCCCGCTAGTACAGAGACTTAAGAAACCTAGGAAGTGCGTTATACTCCACACGGTAATGTTTAGATCGGCAATATGTTGTTAACAAAAGCTATTTCAAAACTATCCATTTACAATATATCACATCAGTTTGATTTCAACAACCCTGGATACTGATCACGTTCTGGTCCACGAAGCTTACATGTACTTAGATCATTTACTCCGGGAGTGTTCCTAATCCAATATTTGCATGATACAACAATAAAACATGGCTAACTATTGCACGTGTCATTACGGGAAGACTTACGTGCAGAGATATAACGATATATTACTGGAATAAATCCCGTAAATCAGACATGCGATGTACTGATGAGCCGGGAGAAAACCCAGTTCAGAGCTTTTGGAAAAGACAATTACAAAAGAAAAAACGTTTAAGTCTAGATTTATACTCACACCAGAACGAAAAGAGAACATATGTGTAGTCACGATAAGACACAACGGATGTCTTTCTTTGTGGGATCAAAGTACTCACTGAAGAAAAAAATATAGTTGTGTGTTATGTTTTATTGTAGACATGGGGACGATATTTCCAAATTTGACAAAAATGGTGTCGATGCAATTCCCTATTTTGAATTAACCACATGTAACCGTATTTTTTTTCAGTTAAACAAATGGCTTGGTTGTGCATGTGTTTGTGACGGATGCCACAGGTGGGGCAGGATAGTTCACCTTTTCGCGAACACCTTGTATCATTATTATTTGATAGTGATTCATAAACACATGTTTATTATAGAGTAGGAAATCGTACAATGGACTCTGCTTTATGCAGATATTTTTATTGGAGATGGAAAGGGTTTCGTCGCTTTATTTACTGCGAACCTACATTTCCATGAGCATTCACTTCAGATCTGACCAAGGTCCAATACAACATGTAGATTCAGAACAATATTGCTATTTTCATGTATCTTTCTTGCGTGGTGAAAAACGCGACAAATAACAGTTCCATAATCATAAGAAATCCACTGTCCATTATTTCGGACTCTATAATGCACATGTGTTCATGAATCACTATAACGATAATATAATAATAGTAATGATACCAGGCGTTAAAGGTAAACGTATTTGCCTCACCGGTGGGGCACAAGCTGCAGTTTGAAATTAGTATCATAGATAGTAAATATTTGCTAACATTGCTCATATAAAAAATGGCATGGCGAGTATAGAAATATTAAGCCTCGTTGTGAAGCTGTTTAGACCCAAGGAAACGTGTATACTGGCTTGGAGTAAGGTCGTACAATGCTTCTGTCTTCTAATCGCACTCCTTACTCATATTTAGAATAAGATCAGTGAAGACGATGACAAATATGTGAGTTTTGTAAGAAGGACAGCTAAGCAGGAAAACACAATTCCAATTTTGTCAGGTTGTTTTTTCAGATAAGGTAACGTTTTCAATACGATGATGATGACGACAACGACGTTGATGACGATGGTGTGGTTGAACCATTGCACATACAAAGGGTAGATATACCCATACATATATTTTATTATCGAAGAAGAAAGAAACTCAGACAGTTCAACTTTTAACACCCCAGTGGATATTTCTTTCATGCAATCTTTCTGTCTGAACTCCGTGTGGTATTTTCCCACATGCTCATAATCACGACATCAAAGTAGAGGTAAGATTGACTGTGCGACGCTACAAAACAGCACCAAGTACGTATGTATGCCAACAAATAGTTTTTTCATTAGAATTAGACTGAAAAAAATCGTCTCAGCCTCCACGCTGGCAACTTGACTCCTCCGAGGCTAGGCAGGCTGAGGCTATATATTCCACAGCAGCTTTAATGGCGCTGAGTTCGAATCCCAGAGGTCCTCACCTCTCGGGCCGCCGTAGTGACATTCTCGTTAATCTCAGAGACTTTTCTCGTTACTTTAACTTAATGGTGATGGGCTAAGTATTGGCGGTGCTATTTCACTCTGATCTCCGTCGATTTCGGGTCTCGTGTGGCGAATAACTATCGACGAATAGGTAAAGTGATCGCAATTTGTAGGCTAATATTCCGTCGATACGAGCAGAGAAGCTGCAAGTGTCGAAGAAAATATCTTTAAAAGTGCCGTCTTCTACTTTAGAGGTCAGAGCGAGATCGCAGAAATTCCGCAATCAAATAGTCATGGACGTCTAAAAACTCTTATGGAATTAGAAACATACAAAAATAAGGAGAAGTGGCGTAAAATGACGATGTTATGTGTCTGAAGAAGTTTGATTTTATTGAAAAGGTATAAAACCTGCTTTGGGGTATTCCGCATAGATGGAAATTGTCGCCAAATGTTATCTAATGTTATGTGCAAGTGGTGTGTAATATAAGGGAGATATCGACAATACTTAATATACCCCGAATCTGTTATATTAGCAAACTAGGACATTATTGATCTCGATTACGTAGGATTCGGTAGAATTATTAGGCCATGAAATGAATAGTTCCTGCTTTGATTTAGCTCAAAGTTCAAGTACAGTCCGTGCAATAAATGCCGTTTTATGAAATGTCGCACGGAATGTTTGACATAAGAAGGTTACAGCAAAGACTAGTGGTTGTTGTGGCCATAACACACGGCATGAAGATGCAAGGATGGTGAGCAGGATCATGTACACCGTATAAGTACTGGGCCCATGTTACGACGGAAGAGGCATTTTGTAATAAAAAGAGTCTTCGCGTGACGAGAAGGGGCAGTGTTTTGAGGAACGGAACGAGTCAGGTTAAGAAGGAGTCGATCATGAAGAGGGGATATTGTTTAAAAGTTTGCACTTAATGTCACGATAGAGTGATGTATCCTTTGACTATATATCCTTATTTAAGTACGATATTTTCATAGCTTCGGGATGTAATAGGCTGAAATAGTTAAAGTTGGCACGCTGTGACGTCTTATTGCTACTACTGCAGTTGAGAGCTTCATGAACGAGCAGGTAATAAATCGTGCGATGTTTTCGTGACTCTGGTGTACTTTGATGTTTATTCTGAATTGAAAATTAATTAAATCGTTTAAACCTGATCAGTATTAAAGATAAACGATGACTGAACGTACGTCAAATGTGTTCCACTGTGTTTGGCGACTCTGCAACAGGAGAGTCAGTAGTGACGCCTCTGTCACAGGAGGATAATACAGTAAACTACGGTTATAACGAACTTAAAGGGACCGCTAAACTTAGTTCGTAATAACCGTAGTTCGTTATAAGCACATATACAGCATATGGACGGCGCCAAAAAACAGTTCGTGATATCAGTCAGTTCGTTATCAGCGTGTTCGTTATAAATGCAGTTTACTATATGTGACGCCGTTGTAACCGGAGGGTAATATGTGACGCTGCTGTAACCGGAGGGTAATAAATGACGCCGCTGTAACAGGAGGGTAATATGTGACGCCGATGTAACGGGAGGGTAATATATGACGGCGATGTAAAAGGGGGGTAATATGTGACGCCGATGTAAATGGAAGGTAATATATGACGCCTCTGTAACAGGAGGGTAATATGTGACGCCGCTGTAACAGGAGGGTAATATGTGATGCCGCTGTTAAAGGAGGATAACATGTGACGCCGCTGTAACAGGAGGGTAATATGTCATGCCGATGTAAAAGGAGGATAATATGTGACGCCGCTGTAACAGTAGGGTAATAGGTGACGCCGCTGTAACAGGAGGGTAATATATGACGCCACTGTAACCGGAGGGTAATATGTGATGTCGCTGTAACAGGAGGGTAATATGTGACGCCGCTGTGACAGGAGGGTAATATGTGACGCCGCTGTGACAGGAGGGTAATATGTGACGCCGCTGTAACAGTAGCCTAACCGTTGACGCCATTGTAAGAGGAGGGAAACCCGTGACGCTGCTAACAAGTAATCGTAGCCCAATGGCTAGTGGATCCGCCCTCGGTTACAGTGTGGGGAAAGAACAGTGTGCACACAACATACTATTCAGTTGGACCCGATACCACACGACACATACCCTTCAACAGGAAAGCAGAGTGAATTAAAAACAAAAGCATAGTAGTTCTACATATTAATTTATTTAACACATAATATCCGACTGCCATGCATCGGAAAATATACACATGATAACAACAGCTAGCAGAAAGGAGGTTCGTAGTTCACCCTCTTCATTCATTCAGATCATATTTACATTGGGCAATAATGCTACAATTGTTTAAATCCTCTATTCTTTACTTCAACAGAACTTCCTATTAGGACTGCAATAGTTCGGTACGCTTAACCTCATCGTCGGTGCTCAATGAGACAGGTGTCTTAAACCCTGAGAATACATCACCCACATTTTGCAATCGATAGACTTTAAGAAGTGGTTGAACACTGATAACATGTCTGACGGGCTACAATGAGTAACAAAACATATGGCCAGTCAGGCTAGAGGAAATACTGATGTTGGCGACGTCATCGAGTTGGCACTGATAATAAGATGTCATTTAAGTATATTCATCGTCTCTCAAGAATCAAGACCTTCTAAGGTCAAAGTCTACGCGTTTGCGTTAGATTCTAGATGTCATATTCACAATCGACACGATTTCGTGTCCTGACGTCCTCTTGACCTGATCCACAGAAGACACGGTTGCCTGTGCAAAGTCCTCTTGGTCTGATCCACAGAAGACACGGTTGCCTTGCAAAGTCCTCTTGGCCTGATCCATAGAAGACACGACTGCCTGTGCAAAGTCCTCTTGGTCTGATTCACAGGAGACACGATTGCTTGTGCTGTGGTCCTCTTGGCCTGATCCATAGAAGACACGTTTGCCTGTGCAAAGTCATCTTGGCCTGATCCACAGAAGACACGGTCTCCTGTGCTTATCCCTCATCCTTGGGCCCGCATGACCTGTTAAACAGCCACCATGCCGTGTGTGGTACTATCCTCCTGATCTGAGCCACGAGAAACGGATGCGTATGTTAACATCCGCATGGCCTGTTTCACAATGGACACGGCTGCGTGTACTTACGTCCGTCAGGCCTGGACCTTTGATATACACTGCCACCTGGTGCCATCGTGTTTCTGTGAGATTCACTTTGTCCTGGGACGTTGTGGGCCGCCATGTGAACACAATGCGTGAAGTCCGCATCTCACGAAGATATTGCCATGTCTCTCTTTGTGATGGAATCAGTCATAATCTTCCAATAAAAGAATTCGCAATGCCTTCCTCTGCATCAGGCATGTGCAGGCTGAACGACAGAACATCGACCATTCGACGTCGGTATTGACACACCGGAAACAAGGTCAGAGTTTGTGGAATTCTGGGAAACACACATTTCGTTATCACTGTCCTCGTTGTCGTCTATTTCCGTCTCTGCCGAATCATCCATGTCCACTTCCGTAACGTCAATGTTATCACCGTTCACTTCGTCCCCGCCGTCCGTCACTTTGTGTGCGTCTGTGCGTTTGTCTGTCCCCTCTAACCGCGTCTTGTCCTCCTCCTTCCCACATTTAGCCTCCATGGCAGCCTTCTTGCTCCGCTTCCACTTCATGCGGCGATTCTGGAACCAGATCTTTACCTGCAAGACAAGAATAATTTATTATATATCTAAAATATGTTTTTAGAATTTACTAGTAGAAGAAAGATCTGTGCATGGGAGTATGGCTGTCCAAAAATCCTTCAGCGCAGTAATTTACTATGGAGTGTTGCGTCCCTTTACCGCCACAGGATCCGCTGACTTGATAACAACCTGATTACATCTTACCCGTGCTCGTAGGTTACACCTTTGTGGTACGCGTTAACTACCTACATCATTTTGTCTCATATAAACCTTGTACGTCGGGGTATATCTGTAACACTGTTCAAAACAGTGATCTAACAATACAAAAGATTGTCTGAGTGGAGGCAGTTATTGGTCAAAGTTCGTACGATACCAAATAATGAAAAAGAACAATTACTCTCATTTTTCTTTCATGTGGTGTTGATATCATTCAAATGTCTATGTGTATTGATAGATAGCAGGAATATGTATCTTTGAACTGGTGTCGCTAAAAGAACAGACAATTCTAACTCCATTTCACTCGTTTTAAGAATTTAAATACACTATTCATATATTATAATAAATTACTTAAAATGTTAATTTAATTCTTCTTTCAACACATGTATTTTTATGTATCAGAGTATATTAATTTGTCATGTCTTTTATCAATTTTTATGTTGTATCTGTATTTAGTTTTATCTTGCTGGTTTCTTTGTTGTTTGTTGGGGGTGGGGTATGGGGGTGAGGGTGGATGGTGGGTGGGGTGGGGCTTAAGGGCAATAAGACGACATGTGTCCGAGCCTGTAGCCAACGTGTGCCCGAGCCTGTAGCCGACATGTGCCCGAGCCTGTAGCCGACATGTGTCCGAGCCTGTAGCCGACATGTGCCCGAGCCTGTAGCCAACATGTGTCCGAGCCTGTAGCCAACATGTGTCCGAGCCTGTAGCCATCATGTGTCCGAGCCTGTAGTCAACAAGTGTCCGAGCATGTAGCCAACATGTGTCCGATCCTGTAGCCGACCATTTATATCCCCGCGACGTGTTGTATTCAAAGATGAGATGCCAAGGTTGTGTCAGATATGTCTCACCATACCACGCTCACACAGCTGGGGCCATTAAACCTACACCACTAATATATTTCTACAAGTAACCCTAACCAATAAATCTTATTTTAAACGTCAGTAAACAATCAAGGCAAGAATGTCAAGTAATTTATTTACATGTTGCCTTCATTTGCGGAATATGTACTGGTTTGTTATTCTGAAATTTCACACCTCCAGCATTGTGTGATAGCGCCTCCCGGAGGTGTGAGATTGAGTGATAACCAACACCTTCCCCTCGACCTACTGTGGCTAGTGTTAACGGAGACATTATCAAGGTGCGATTTATCCCCCGGGTGAGCGGGAACAGGTTGAGTGTGGAAACACGGCGACCCACAGGTATGAGGGTTCATAATATAAGCTTCTGTTCAACACACGGACAAGCATAGATCCTTTATTGGGCCCGAGCTTTTGTTGAAAGTCTGCCCAGCTATTTAGTTAGGACTTACACGTAATGCCTTGTATCGGCGAATAGGCCCATTTATCGTTAATTGTCCACAATTTGTGACATTCGCTAATTCTAACAACCCGATGATAGCGGCGATCACCTGTATCCAGTTATGGGTATCGGGTTGGGTGTCGCTACACAGGTGCGCGGTAAGGAGCTGTGTCTATCAGACAGATCGGCTTTCTCTCCGTGCTTGAACTAGGGAGATATTGTAGGCTGGGTAAGAATCTATTATAGTGGGTGTTACCTCTGCTTACACGTCGCGCGTTGTCGGGGTACCGCTTGTCAAAAAGCAAACTAAAGCGCTAATCCTACACGATAAACTAGCAATCTTAACTGTTGCGGGTTTTAATTAATCCAATTAAGAGTGTAATTTCTCTCCTTAGCCCGTGTAGCCGAGATAAGGCAGGCCGCATGCTATAGACGAGAGGCACGACATCGGTGACCATATGTGCGGGAGTTAGCACCGAGATTACCACCTGGGACTAGCAAGGCATCACTGGCGTTAATTGGAGTTTCTCCACAACCTGTAATAATCTACCTCTCTCTTGTTGTTAAACCATGTATACAGGAGATCTTGATTAACATGCGACGGCTGGATATGGTATTTAACACCTCGAGGAGTCTATGAACTACCTAATCCCTGAAGTAATCCATTTAAATGCGTCATATAGCGGATCAGAGCGATTAATCTGTGACAGATTACGGGTTTCTCCGCTCCTCTGTCTCTCGCCGGAGTGTACCATACAGGCGCCCAAGAGCGGCCAGAACGGAGGCAAGTCATACATATAGGCCGCTCTTCTCGTCCGAAATTTCCCTTAGATAACAGAATATGTAAATTCTGTTCCTCCTCTTCTATAAAGGATGAAGAGCATTTTCTTTCCTCGTGTGGGCATTATGCTGACCTGAGACTACATATATTTGCCTTCCTACGGATATGAACCAGCTATTCATACTAGTGTTACCATTGACATTTAGTATGTCAAGTAAATAATTATGTCATCCTTTTGCCGTAAATTTTTAAACTACATTTAAACGAAAAAAACAGTACAACTAAAGTATTATAATATGTATTGTAATTTTCCTTAAAACTAATAACTAATATTAATATCTTCATGGGGGTATTGTATTCTTATTTATTTGTTTGGGCATTTTTGGTTTTTATTTAAGACTTTTATGAAAAACGAAAACATTTTTTTCAAAATTAATTATTCTATAAAAACATATTTTAAGGAATTTTGTCGTGACTCGTAAGCCAGTCATGGCTGGAAAGTGTTTTTATATTGTATTTTATATATGGTTTATTTTTAATATACATTTTGTGATACGTTTATAATCTATATCGTATCTTATGTTATCATATAAAAGCATTATTATCTCAAATATTTCAGAGAAGAAAACAAAAAACTTCGTTATAATCCCGCCTTATCATAAGTAAAATGAAACGTTAACCACGCGAGTCTATATTTCAACCTGTACATGTACCTTGCTATTTTATGCTTATGTGTATCTATGCTGTGTTATGTGTCTTATAGGCCACATGACCTGATCATGACATTGTATACGTTTTATAACTATTTGGATTGTCATACGTGACATTTTACAATGTGTGGAACTTTAATAACATACTTTTCTTCATACATGTATACAAACATACATACACGGTTGTATAAGGCCGGTGTAAATGTCAGAATATGAAGTGGGAATGAGTAAGAGTGGGTATATAAAGGGGACACGACATGAGACATTTCTGGAGATTATCGGTTAATTTCTCGGCACATCTGACACTTCCATTCTCCAACCACCTTCTTATCATGGGTGTTCGAATCCCGGTTCGCCCCGATTATGTTTCAAGGTTTGTCAGCACCATACCCGTGCTCGTGGGTTTCACCGAAGTGGTAAACGTCTGAGACCTGCATCACCTCGGGCTTTCCTCCCACATTTAGCTGACACGCCGTGATATAACTGGAATACTGTTAAAAGCGGGGTTAAACCCAACTCACTCACTCACTTATCATAGTAACACACAATGACATTGGCTGCAGCATTATACCGCGATATTAATATGACTCCCTTTTTTCCCCATCAATGCATGTACATATGTTTGCTATTGTAGATTTATATTTATTCTGTTGAATAATGAGTTCCCACATCGACCATCAGCATATACATATACTGCTCAAAAGAAGTTAAGAACACTCTTTCATACTACTGTAGTTACATCTCACATGCCATGAAAAATTAACTGCAGTAATATGAACGAATCGGGTGTTCTTTAACTTCTTTTGAGTAGTATATGTGTATGTGGAAATGATATACTGTATATATGCTTTAAATTTATTAAAAAAATCAATGGCCATTTTCATAAAAATGTAATAGGTGTATGTACAGTATATGAACTCATCGCTTGAGAGGCGATATATGATTGGTCTAAGACAATAGCTATTCATTATCGTCTCCCCATCATTAACCTCGTGATGACAGACACGGTTCCCATTATATGTCTTCCCCATAAGAAGAATGATTATTCGCGTTCAAACAACTGAAATAGTCATCTTTATCAATAAGCATCACGCCTTGTCTGCTCCGAGGAAGATTTACTAGTTTGGTTGCTCTATGGCGGAGAATGCGCATCATCTAATCATCACTTAATGATAGAACTCTTTCAGGTTTTAGATCCGTCAAAGTGCCGAAAGGAAAGGATTCTGTGAACAGGATATAATTTGTTTACCGGGTGAAATTGACTGCCCCTAATTCAAGCAATGGACCAACGACTCCAATAAGGACTGGGTTTTCATTAATTGAAATTTGATCGTCGGTGAGGGCACGGCGGGATGGGTATTACAGCCAACTCCCATTCCTCCTCAGATCTGCGGCACTAATTAATTGCCCATTGAGCAAAAATCTGATTGAGCGAAGACGCCTATAACCAATTAGTAAATTAATTTGCGCATTGTAAATATTTCCCCACTAGTGTTATGTTGTAGTTAATTAACCATCCAGATAGCATCCGTATCTCGGCACGCAGGTTGGTGTCGCGAGAGCGTCTCTGTCTGTTTGTTTAACTCATCAAACTTGCCCAAATCGTCAAAATTGATCAAAATTTAATCCCTGAATCTTATCATAATCACCTATGATCTGCCACGTCACTTTGCAATCATCCTGTCGTTTTGTGCTCTTTTTCCGAGTTTGTTTAGAAACGCTTGCAATTTGCATGAGAACTCGTTTGATCTCGAAATAATTTCGTAAGCAGGATCAAAATGTTTCACCAGTGGGTTTGTGAATAATTTCTCGGTGCGCCCCCCTGATTCTCAACCGTGTAAACATACTTGCAGCGACGAGTCATGCCACATACAGACTAACTGCTTCGCTAGCTCGAACTAACAATGCCAACACTTCAACCTGTCATTCCATGGACCTCTCACTGTGTTAGTTTGTCCACAATATTGTTTGTTGCTTGATTTCTGAGGGATATTGTTCATAAAGTAGAAAAATACGAAACGATGGCTGAAACACAACGCTGCTATTGTTCTGCTCGTGCCACGCGAAGGGAGGTGTCGTTTTTGGCAAACTTGTTTCTCTATTTGTTGTTTTCCTAAGACTTTCAGCCGCTCTATTATCAAGGTAATGGCCCTCAGTGTTTGCCATCCCTTGTTGTCCGGGCCTCTTACACTCGTGCCTGTGGCGAACAAATTTGAAAACTTGCAAAAAACGTCAAAATAGACAACAGTGTTCCTGGCCATGTTGATAGGGAAATATTAACCCTCCCTCCTGCGCACGCGCTCTTCAACCCGAATGAGACCATCCATTGTCTGGGACCAGGAACAAAGGGAGAAAGATTGGCTTGTTTGTTAAAACGTGTAGTTTATGTTGAAGATAATCCGACAAATATCAACTTTCATTTCATCATTCTAGCTTTCTAAGGGAATATTTCCTAGAGATTATAACTTTCATAAAAATGTCATTTGCAACATGCGAGTTAGATCATGACAAGGCTCCGGTCGACAGAGTGAATTTGTCTGATCTAAAACAGTTCTAAGGAAAGCAGGCATTTTAGTTTACCAACTCATTTCCAGCACATTTTCACGAACTTAACGCTTCGTGACAATCTAAGGGAGACAACCGAAGTAGTACACGATTACACTTGATTCTGATACTCTTCAGAACAATGGTTGATATTGTTTCCGATTTCGTGTGCCTTCGTACCGACCATGTTTGCTGGGTAAATTCTCCTTGTTGCGAGACGTGCTTGTCCCCCTATCCCCCCTGGCAGCCGGCTCACGAAGCGGGGCATCATTTACACGCGCTTATATCTCTATTATCCTCCGTGACTCCGCGCTCGACCTCTTCTGCCAAACACGGGGGCCCATTGTTCCCGCCAAATTTGACAGTGGGCGACTAAAGTTGATCTAATTGGCCAGGTTGATACTGGCAGTATAAAGTTAAAAGGCCATATACACATAGCTAAACGCTTCCACACACATACAGTTTGAACGGGACTCGCCTGTCAATGAGAAGTTTGCCAACTTAGTCAAAGTCTTTTGAGGGATGTTGACTTGTTGCCAGTGAGGTGCGCTTGAAATTCCATTAAATGACATTTACAAGCGAGGTGCTTGATTGCTTTTAACACCGGAATCTGAAGAAGACTCTCATATGGTGCCCGAAAAATATTTTTCTTGTTGATGCTTTCATCTATAACACATCAATATTGTACAGAATTAACAGTTTATATAGCTTTAGCCAGCGTTATTCAAATAGCGGATGATATTTCTAGGGAGTGAGTGAGTATGGTTTTACCCCGCTTTATATTCAAGCAATAACACGGCGGGGGAAACTAGAAATGGATTTCACCCATTGTACCCTTGTGGGAATCTAACCCGGGCCTTCATTTGACGAGCGAACGCTTTAACCACTAGGCTACCCCACCGCTTCGAATGATATTTTTAAAACGTATCACCTGTTTTAAATATATTTTGCCAACACCGACTTTGGGAATGTACACTTACGTATTTTTCGTGGAGTGAGTGAGTGCCTGGTAATCACATGCGTGGAAATGAACCCGCGACTTTGGCGCGACAGGCTGAAACACTATCCACAGGGCTTCGAATTTTTCGTGATTACAATTGACGGACGAAAAAACAAACGCGCAAATACCATCCCACCGACCCCGCCTTTCTGTGAGAATCAGGTGACTTCTGTAGGGTACGGGCGACCAGCTTAGTGGTGAGATATGTATTCACAATTATTACAGGTAACAAGACAAAGGTTATCAAGTCCTGAACACCATTCCCATGCTATATTCACCCTTCGTAGTTTAACCCATGGCTATCGGTTAGGCCGAAGGCAGAGTTAAATCCGCGTGCTTCCGTCGCGAGACTCAGGCGATAATATGCGAGATGAAGGATTTAGAAACGCATTAAAAGCAAATCAGATGATTATAAGAAAGTCTTTCGTACTTAAATTGACAACAAAACCAATAATATTATGTATAATGTGATTTAACTACACTGTGGTTGAAGGCTGTTCCTTGTGTCCTAGCCGTCACTCAGACCGTGTACATGGTGAGGGCAGTTGGTGGAGACGGAAGAATTTTTAATAAAGAGATGTGTTATTAAATCCCATTTTATGCATTTTAATCGGTTAATATGTAAAGATTCCTGCGAGGTATTTCAGTGTTTTGATTTTGCGTTTTTCTCTGTCATTAAGTGCAAATGGGATACCAATGAAGACCGTTCGGTTCTGTATCGATCCAAGGCTTTTGCATAACCGACCAAAGAATTAATAATAATGTTTTGTAATGTTCAATAATACTAACCGATGGTTCCAAGCATATTAATATTATAATACATCCCTGCTTGTTGATATGTTTATTGTATATGTCACATATTGATTTACACGTTAAAGATGATAATATTCAATTTGTTTTGTTTGACAAAGTTTTAGCAACTTTCCTCTTTCTAAAAATGTTTTAGGTATGTTTTATTTTTTAATTCTGTTGTTATAATTGATTATGCTATATATCTGTTTTAAATTTGTGAAAGAATATATTTTCAAACTATTCAGTGGCATACATGTACACTCTCGAAACAGTGGTCTTGATGCGCTGGCACGGCTGTAGTGGTTGACACTGTCGCCCACCCGTACAACGAACAGGCGTCCATAGATACGACTGCGCATAAGAGAGACATTTTCAACCTCTTTTATGATTATTACATCCTCGCCTATAGCTTAAGGCTGTTACCAGAGTTGTCTACATTAAGATAATCAGTAATTTCCTGATGCTTTTATTTTACACTTTTATTGATATTATTTGTTGTGATTTGTCCGTATCATAGGAGAGTGTTGTGTGTGTGTATATATACGGAAGCACACGCACCTGTGTTTCTGTGAGCATCAAGGAGGTCGCCACCTCGAATCTCTTGGGTCTTGACAGGTACTTGTTGAGCTTAAACTGTCTCTCCAACTCCAGCAACTGCTGCGACGTGAACGCCGTCCTCGGTCTCCGTGTCTTCCCCAGCCCTCCCTGGCCACCGCCTGCATCATAACACACTGCAGTTGAAACATAGAACACACTGTCCACAACATGTTGATCAAACATAGAGCACACTGTCCACAACATGGCGGTCAAACATAGAACACAAATCTTCCACAACATGGCGGTCTAATATAGAACAAACCGTCCACAACATGTTGGTCAAACATAGAGCACACTGTCCACAACATGGCGGTCAAACATAGAACAAAAACCTTCCACAACATATTGGTCAAATGTAGAACACACCGTCCACAGCATGTTGGTCAAACATAGAGCACACTGTCCACAACATGGCGGTCAAACATCGAACACGATTCGCAGCATGTTGATCAAACATAGAACACACCGTTTACGTCATGGCGGTCAAACATAGAATACATCGTCCACAACATGGCGGTCAAACATAGAACACAAACCGTCCACAATATGGCCGCAAAACATAGAACACACCGCTTAAGTCATGGCGGTCAAAGTGAACATACCGACCAGAACATGTTGGTCAAGCATAGAACACACTGTCCGCAAGGTGTTGGTCAAACATTGGAATACGGGCTTCATAATAACACATCCGGAACTACAGCCTTACCTACAGTTTAGAGCTGTTAACAGATTGTCTACATCAAGATAATCAGTAATGTCCTGATCATGAACGCTGGAGTCGCCATAAGGTTCAGTGGTTAAATATATAAATTCAAATAGATTAGGAGTTGGGATCGGCCGTATGCATCACAATATGGGCTTGCCTGCACGTGGTTCTCGAGACCGGTTATTCTCTGGCGTTGACGTTTTATATTAACGAAACATCACACTATACATATTGTACATTAAACATGATTTTGGCGTTGCTTCAAATATACATCATTTAAATATAAAGATCATTTAGAGACATTTCACAAAAGATTAACACACATAGGGTGGACATTTCACAATTCATAACAAATGAATTTATTATCACCATAATATGCTACTCGAAATAAGTTAAAGAACACTCGATGTTGTCATGTAACTGTTGTTATACTATCATGCCATGATCGTTGTTTCTTTAACTTCTTTTTAGTAGTAAATGTTGTTAAGACGTTTTTACATATGTAAACTCAGTTGTTTTTTGTGTGGATTTGATACCTCATCTGTTGGACAGTACTAATAAATAGTTGAACTATCTATATTGTATATTCATTATTATATAATATAAATTATATATATTATTATGATCATAGTGAACTCTCTTACTGGTAATAGTGCACTCAAAGTGTTGGGTTATTACAGATGAAAGTATTGTATATTATGCACCAACCGAAGGCCAACATATAAATGCATGTAGTTATGAATATATTTCCAACAACAAAAACTGATCCATCTTTTCTGGTTATATCTTAATAAAATCGAGTTGGAAAAAAAACAAGATACAAAATTGCAGAAAATCTGCAAATGCATTTGCTGAAGGACACGTAATCTATTCTGAAGACTGCTGCTACTGACATTCAAGATGCAATACAAGTATCCGATATGACAAAGATTCCATGCAGAGTTGCACTATGCTGCAATAATCACAACGCCCTCCTACAAACAACAGTTATTTATCAATAATGTTGCCATGTTAAATGCAAGTATATTTTTAACAAAATAATATCTGTGTTTCTTAACAAAACCATTTTTTGTTATTTGCCAAAATAATTTCCGTACTACTTAACAAAATAATTCCTGTTTCACATTGGCAATATGGCAGCAGCCCCGAAGCTTCTACTGGTTGTGTATACCACCTTCCTGGGGGATCAGTTTAACCTGAAATGTCACGTATCACAGTGTATGATATAAAAATAACCTGCAATGCCCTTATGTTGATAGCCGTGGCAGCTGATTACTCGCGGATCAACCTTTCATTATGTTGAAGCAGTCAGATGAAGAATGCCTGTTCATCTGGAGTGAATGAAAATACTTTATGCGGGTAGGCATTCCACAGCAGAAGAACGAGAGACTCGAGGGCCAATTGACTGGATTTATCAACACGAATCCAACATGTTCAACAAATACGAAGAGTTGATTGGAAAACGTTAATCCTTTAACGGCATAAACAACAACGACTGTGTTTTCGATAGGATTTACAAAGGAGATAGAGCATTCGATAATAAAGGGCTGGCTTAAATATCTTTCCATGAACATATTCAGGGAATATTATCTTTTCTCTTGTGGTGGCATGTTTGAAGTGGGTATTGGTTTTATGTTTGTTTTTGGCTACAGCCTCTACTGATTAGGATCATATACAATATCAGAGAGGGCATACAACAAATATAGGACTTCATCTATAATATCAGGTATATTAATATTAACATACTGCTTCTTCCAGGAATGATATTAGAGCAATTCTTCTAAAGACATTCATTCTCATATTTAATACACAGACATAATATTATACAGCTATACTTACTTCTTTATTGCAATTTATATAATTTCATATATCTGTAGTTTATTGTTCGAATATGTTTTCTTTTATCTTTAGATACATACATGTAATTTTAAAAAGATAAAAGACAAAAGGGTATTTATTGTGCATTAATATTTGCTGAAACGGTACATTTATTTACGAAGTTCCTAGATATATTTATAAATAGATCTGTTTCTAAAATAGTGAATTATTAATACATTTACAATAAGTCAGATATTACTTTCTCACAGACAGTGTAAATCCATTAGCTGAAACGAATAAATCGGTATTTTTTACAACGAGACTGGCAACATGTTTAATCATTATTTACAGAGTTTTTTTGCGGGAAAGCTTTTCAAGCAACCACGAGCCCGGACAACCGGGATGAATCGTGAACAGAGGGCAATAATTTCTCCCATGTCCATCTCAAAGTTCCAAGATGTCATTGACCAGTGATATTAAACAAGAGTCGTTAGAAGTTAAAAGAGGTGTTAAGAGCTGTGCGTAAAACAATAGGTGCGATGTGTTGGTGGCGAGGAGGGCTGAGGGGGGACCAAAGAGGGACTAGGATGTCGTGTGTCTGGTGTTGACAGTAGACAGAGAAGATCACATGCCACTGACGCCGCGCGTGCACCATCCTCCCCCGGACAATGCAGCCTTGTGTTAGGCAGAACCTAATAGGACATCAGTGAGCTTAGAGGGAGGGTACAAAAGGGTATGTAGGTGGAACGTATTGAGGGGATGGAGAAAGGGGGATTTGGGACTTAGGGGACATTTTTGGCATTGAGGTGGTGAACATTTTGTTGTGGTGGTTGAGGTGATGGTATTTATCCACTGACTTCGGTAGAACAGCTGGAAGGGAATTCTTTCTTAAGTCAGAACATTCTTTTTTCCAAGCCTTTGTTACTATGGAAAACTTGTTTTTCAATGTCAGTATAAGTCATTATACCTAACTGGCTCTACGGTAACAGGACATCTTCTGTTGGAAGACACACATTCTTCCAAACCATTGCTAGAATGGTTTTATTGTATAGTGAAGCCTTACATTTGTATAGAGGGGGGTGGGGCGTGGTGGATGGGGTGTTCTCATCTGAACGTCATCAATGCACTGGCATTGTCTTATTTCAAATACCAGTTTTATTTCAATGTGTTCCAATATCGCTTGCACCGCCAACCTCCACATCAGCTGATTGCCAGCTGATGGCGGAACATCAACAATGCCACCTACAGCAACTATGCAACCAACTTAACTGGGGACACGGTAGACGAAGACATGCATTCATGTCATTTTATGTCCATCAGTATGTTTCATTTGGACAGCGGGTGCTGAGGTAGCCTAGTGGTTAAGCGTTCTCTCGTCAAGCGAGAAAACCCGGGTTCCTTTATTCATATAGGTACACTGTGTGAAGCCCATATCTGATGTCCCGGGCCGTGGTAGTCCTGGCGTAATTTGGACTGCATTTGTGTGTCTGTCTGTGTATGTGTGTGGGTGCGTGCGTGCGTGCGTGCGTGTGTGCGTGCGTACGTGCGTGTGTCAAAATGTAGAAATATATGGACATGTTGAAATATACAAAAAGATTAAATCAGTGGAAGTGTATATCCGTGGTATCTTGTGGAATCCTTGGTGGTAACGCAATCTTGCAAATTGATTCCATCTTTGGGAATGTGATGTATATGAAATTGAAAGAATTATAGAAAAAGGAATCTATGGAAGTCATGTAATATGTGGTAATATTTCTTTGCTGCTCAACTCCGCACTTAAATCATATAACTGACATATTGCTATCTTTGTTAACGAAGGAATCCATGGACGGGAAATGAAAATATACACGATGCCAACAATTGGATATCCTACAGAACATGTGTAATATTTCCACGTGACTGTTCATTTCCGTACGAAGATGCCAGTGATGTTGATGAAGCTCTTCTATAAGCGACGACGCTAATATTAAGTCTGTAAATTCGGATGTGTAATATATCTCCAAGCTTCCAAGCAAGTGTACACACCACACCAAGATGTCGAATGTGTTTAACCCGGCCCCGTTCCACCATACATCACCACTGACACTAACCCCAGTAGCGTTCAGCCGTTATTGCCTATCTTAGATACTTCACTAGACTCAGACAAAGAAACCATAACGACAATGAAGGTAATAGATTACGATTTACAAGTGTTGTGTCTGAATAGAAGGTACAAAAGGAAGGTGTAGCTGCCGACTCGTACACACAAACATAACTTGCGGTTTGTGGCAGAAGTAGAACGGGATGTGTGTATCGGTAAATTTAAACAGTGACTCACGTGACTGTAACTCAAAACTACACTTTACTTTCAAGACATATGGTCGTATTATGTTTAATCCCAGCCAATTTATTGGTAGAAGTAAACAAAACTTTTCTCATAAAAGTAATCCAGTCTGAACAAGGGCGCCGGGGAGTAATTGGCAGGGGGTGGAGTAAGGGAAGAATTCTAACTGGACATTACTGACACCTAACGGGGTAGAGATCTCGCGAGATCAAAGCAAATATCCAATCAAATCTCAGCATCCCTAGACGTCGGCTGTTCTAACCCCCTCCCTCTTCTCAGAGGCAAATTAGGTTTATCAGCAAATCGCGGTGACTATTACTCAATTATTTGCCGCCACTTATCACTGATTTATATCACTTGGAAGATCGCTATGATTAATTCATTGCTCTGCAGCGTGCCACACGGCGAATTGTGAACGCCAAGTCCGCGGCTCCATTTAATCATTGTAAAAACCCTTCGCCTTAACATCAATATAAAGAAATCTCTCAATGGAGTGGAAAATTAGCTCCCGAGAAGCTTGCTAGAGAGTCCCAAGGGAGCAGCCTAACTTGGCGAGTAATTTAATCACGTTATATCTTTATACTGTCTAATGACTTGATATCATTTCCGACGCGGAGACATCTTATTATGAGATTGCCGCGGCCATTTAGAAGAATACAAATCATCAAGGAAAATAGTCTATTAGTTTAACTTTCCCTTGACTTGTTTTCCGCAAGTTGGAGCAATTTTTCGCTCCATTACCCGCTTTGTTGATGAATGGCAGTATTTATTTTCCACACGGCGGTTCGTAGTTCGCGCGGCTCTCAAACCGTCAAATACCATATTAATTCGCCTGTATTTATCGAATACTTCAATTTAAATGAAATGCTGCAATCCCATGTCCTGCGCCATGGCCTTTAATAGAGCTATATTCGTTTGATTCATGCTGCCAGCTTCATTTACTTATGTGTTTAAGTGGCGATAGAGGGTTCGCCTTAATCAATTATGTTCTGCTGACAATACCATCCCGGCAGCTCGGGGCGAGGGGCTAGCGAGGCGCACCACCCTAATCAGGGAAATTGCTATAGCGGTCAATTCCAGAAACAAGTGTTTGTTTGGCCAAATCTTCAATTATCGGTCGACAGGACCCCAATTGACGAACCTTTAAATAAGTTGCCTTTTAAACGCCGAACACTAATAAGAAATCACCGATTTACAGCTTCAGCGAGGGGAAGTTGGGAGTTTGACGGCCAACGATTATGGGACAAGGAAATCGATGGCTGCTAAAAGATGTTGTTATTAGAGTTTCTGGCGATCACTTCCCTGTGCCCTCCCCTCTAAACTGAATAGAGGAAGAAATTGAAAACGCCAGTCGATGGCAAAAGCTATGTCTATTGGATTAGGTGGAAATGTATATTGAGCGCTGATAGAACATCTTCAATAGGAGTAGAAGCGAGTCGCAATTGGATGCGGACCTCGCGCCAAGCCATATTGCTGTAATGGGCCAAATTTGGCTTGGAGGATGATATGTGAATGCCCAGCAGGTAATCATCGAAGGGTTTTAATTTGCAAGATCAGTGAAATTTGGCCACGAGGGGCCCTGCCAATTCTTTAATTCCACTCATCAAGGCTGAGGAAAGAGCACCAGACAAATGTTCTCTTGTACGCTTTCAAACCAGAACCATGAGCCATTCACTCGGCCATTTATTTGATAGAGTAGCCGGCACCACGCTCTCTATCTATTCACATGGTAATCGTATTAATCTAGCCGGGCACTCGGGCTCAGGACGGGTGAATACAAATCGACAGTAAATGTAGCGGGGAATCACACTCCGCTTTGCCTAATAGCAGCGAAATTGAAAATTAAATTAGCAAATTGCGATCTTTTTCATCGAAAAATGCAGCTTTAATCTCGGGATGATGATTAAAACTGTTGACATACTGGAATGAGATGAGGCCTTCGCAGCTGCCAGTGTGGCATACAAGGCTAATCAGCTTCCCTGGCCAATTACTCCACTGTCCCCGGCCCTAGCGACGGCCGTCTCCCGACTCTCACTCCTCCCAGGGACCAATCCCGGCACCGACAGCTCCCCCCTCCAACGTGGACGTATGCCAGTCTATAGCAGCCTAACCACACGAGGCATATAAATATTCGCAAATGAATGCTCCCGGGTCAAAGAGGAAGAGATTAGGAATTAAACTGTTTTCAAAATATTCACTGTGCAGAACAAGATACAATTGCAGGGAGCCTTCATGGACAATATGGCTGGAAGTGAAGACAGAGTTATAGTTATTATGATGACTCGATTTAAGAATATTCAAAGATTGCTTGTGGAGATGGCGAGCCGTGATGGTGTGGAGAAGGAGACCGTTAGTCTCCTGCAATCATTAAAACGGGCGATAAGTCAGATTCATTCAGAAAATAGTTCGGCTTTCTAAATAAAACATACTACTTTATAGCTGCTTACACTTCGTGTCAATGCCAGAGCCATCTCGTTGAGGGGGACTGTTTTGAATTATGATGAAATCTTTAGTCAGGTTGAAAATATACTTGCTCATCTTTTGTCATTTGGTTGTTAGATGTGGAGGAAATATGTATCAGTGACACTAACGTGATCGTATTCTGATGAGGCAATCTTTTATTTGAAATGCAAGTGTTCAATACAATTGGATTTTGTTATTTTCTTCAGTTTATCTAATATATGCAGTAGCGGGGAACTTTTCCTTTGTAAACAAAGTTTTGTAACAAAAGTTGGTATCTAAAAATACCCTAAATATCGCTGTATTGCAAGTATGTGATATCATTTACATGTACTCGCTAAACCGTGCATGTGTTAAATATACAAAGGTGGATTGGCTATCTAAACGGAAAACTCGTTGCAATAGCTATGATATAGATAACGATATGGCATAAATATATACAAAGAATTGGTAAACATTATAATAAAAGTTTCAAAATATGCATTAGACATGAAGTTTGCGTTAAATTATCGTATGCATCGTTTTGTATCTGGCTGGCATTAACGATGAAGCAAGTGCGTCATTTCACGCATCTATCTGTGATCAGCAATTATCCGTTCATTATCACACATATTTTACATGATATATTACTTAGTTTCTTTCTTTATATCAGCTCAATGCGGAATGAAACTGGTACGGTTTTTTCTCAGAGAGATATCTTAAGTGAGTAAGTTATTATTTAACGTCGCATCGGCATTATTTCAGCCATAGAGAGATGACAAGCCTCACGAAGTGAGCCATTCACTTTACGAAGTTCAAAATGGAACAAACGTTAATTGCATAAATATAGTTGCTATAGGACAAATGAAGACAACTTCATTGACAGTGACAACAGGCTAACCACCATTATGACTCGTGTTACGACGTGTACGATTTTACGTTTTATTGCTGCCACAATAAAGTAATGTATCAGTAAAAGAAGACGAATTAGTCTAAAATTTGCTTCAGCAATTAATTGATCGAAGAGTAGGATTAAACCGCAGGTGAACATGTTGTTTCTTTGTTGTTTAACGCCGCACTCAGCAATATTCCAGCTATATGACGGCGGTCTGTAAATAGTCGAGTCTGGGCCATACAATCCAGTGATTGATATTATGAGCATCGATCTACACAATTGGCATACGATGACATGCATCAACTAAGTCGGCGAGCCTGACCATCCGATCCCGATTGTCGCCTCTTACATGCATAGTCGCCTGTTACGGCAAGCATGGGATGCTGAAGATCTGTTCTACCCCGGATATTCACGGGTCAGATGAACATGTGTCCACGTTACTACAGTTAACTAAGCTCCGTTAACCAGGACACGTGGAACACCTTGTAACTCAGAGTTTATGAATACAAACACTAAACAATACTTGGTTTAGTTACATCTGATCACCGGGCGCATATATAAGCATAACTCTCCCCCATCACCACGTGTGTAACTATCAACTATTGAAAACAAAGGTTTATGAAATTGATAAACACGTTTTCTTTAAGAGAATACAAGGCTGTACATGCGTGGAATGGAACATGTACTAATAACTGAAACATATGTTTTGTACTCTCATTGAAACACTGTATCCATTATTACTCGATAACCACATTGGTGGTACAGGTGTACACGCCGAAGACCTGTGTTCGATTCCCAACATGGGTACAATGTGTGAAGCCCATTTCTGGTGTCCCCCGCCCTGATATTGCTGGAATATTGCTAAAAACGGCGTAAAACCATATTCACTCACTCACTCACTGGTACAGGAGTGATACAATAACATGAATACTAACCATAACAATAATAGATGCACAGCAAGATGTGGTGGGATTGAATTTGTCCCAGTATGGCATTCACATGTCTGAGGAACATTGACAGGTTTATTTAGAAAGGATACTTTACCATTTGTAAACAGCTTACGATAGTTGGTTATGTTTGGTCATGTTGTGCAATAAATAGAGGATATCTCGTGCAGAGGAAAATATTAACTTTCCCTCGTCATTAGATGAGAGAAACATGATATTTCAATCGACACATGGAATATCCTATTTATTATATACTTTTTGTGTAGTTGTCTACCGGAAAATTAAATTATCTTATTACAAATGTTAAACCTTCAACCGAAAATTTCTTCCTACCTCACAAGCAGGGACGTTTCTCCCCCCCCCCCCCCCCCCCCACCCCACCCCACCCACCCACACACACCCCACCCCAACACACTTTTATAATTGCGACTTAAAAAGTAGTTCCGTGTTTGTAAAATTTTAGAAATATAAACAAAAGTAACAAAAAATATTTAGAGTCACTGAAATTCTTATCATGCATGTGGATGTAATTATATACAAAATCAACTTAAACAAAACATATTCTTGGCATCTACGAGACAGCAGTTGGAAATGAAAGAATACACGCTGGTCAAGTTACAATTATGGCGCTTTGAGAAACGAACAGTCTCGATTGACGAGTTAAATGAGAAATTTACAGTTTGTAACGAAGCATTTTCCGGAGAATAGCACGCTGCAAGGAGAGAAATTAACTCCATAAGTGATCATCTGTCATTACTTTGACTTGTCAATGTGGAACTAACGTGAAAAGGAAGTCAACAGTTTGTGTTCGGACAAAACATTTACGATAAAGGGAGACAATTTGCGGGAGGTAACTTTTGTATGACAATAGTTCCGTCCGTGTTATGTTCACTGCAGTGAAAATCAAGTGTTATGTCCACTGCAATGAACATATCACTTTTCTAAACTTTGGAAAACTCACACTGAAGTATATAATGAACATTAATACATTCAGTGCGTAAGGTTAAGAATTACATCTGAATATATTGTGTGGTTCTCCACCAATTACTTGGAAGTCACACTCGTGTTCTCGTGGTATAGTTTCCAACCTGTTTCTGTTGGTTGTTTAGGATAAATATGTGTGAAAGTAATAATTAGGAACATTCTTCAATAGGAAAGATCCTCAGAGAGCATAGTGTATACATGGCTGTTTAATCTTAGCTGAATGAAAATACATTCGATAACTATTTGCCCTGTATATAGTGCCGCTTTGATTATCAAAGTCACGTTTCAATAGAGGTTAAGATCAAAACACATTCCTCAATCAGATAACTTGACATAATGCTATGCAAATTGTGCCGGTCGATAGAATTGCATATCACTATGAAAAATGCCGTCTATGAAAAACTGAAAATGGGTGCATTTAATCCCTAGACCCTTGCAATTACAAGGTTATCTCCCGACGCTTCTGTTTGACTATTCCATCACAGATACCATAAACTAGCATCCTCTGCCATTTTTCCAATCTCTCAATGCAAGGGTCTCCGAATAAGCACGCGAACATGACGTTAGATGACAAACCAAAAATGACTAAAATGGCTAATTTTTCATTTGCAAATATCTCACTTAGTTGGATGTCATGTCTGTGTTTGTTCTCGCGACTCCGGTGCCCCAATTTGAACAAATCACAGCTTGGCTTCTCCTCGACTGTTTATCTACGTCCGCTGAAGCACGAGCTACGCGTGCACCATGCTATCCGCCATCAATCGCAGTCTTGTCTCAAGCGGACAAATGTGCCTGCAGCCTACACAACCATGCGTGCCCTGCCCGAATACCAACCGGAGATCAACATGGCGTCGTGTGTCATACACATTACTCGCAAGGTCGTACGACCAGGGCTATTTACTTCCGATCAGACTTAAAAATACACTTATTGGAACGAAAGGGTGTGTATCGTTAAGTTAGGAACTAAAAACGCACAACTGAAATGCATTACGACTTCGGTTAGTTTAGAAGGTGGATTCTTTGAAGATCGCACGTAAGGCCTCGTTCCAATCAATCTACGATATATTTTTTCTAAAGCCTAATGCACAGGACCACACAATTAAATTCCGATCTACCCCCTACACCCGCCCCTCCCACCCTACCCCAGTACTTGCATTGTCCCCAAGGACTTACTCTTACTCTTTTATTTTTTATTTTTTGATATAATTTTTTATGTCGTGACTTGGAGAAATCTCATGTCAAAAACGAAAAAGACATCGAAATTCGAT
This sequence comes from Haliotis cracherodii, assembly GCF_022045235.1. NCBI lineage: Eukaryota > Metazoa > Mollusca > Gastropoda > Lepetellida > Haliotidae > Haliotis > Haliotis cracherodii. The sequence goes on from NW_027266273.1 coordinate 24,587,869, forward strand.
TCATGATTCGTTTCTTTTCATTTCAATCAAGACAAAACACCACGACAGCCCTTCCCAAGTGGAGGGTTATATGGCCAGCCGGGTGTACACTGCCTGACCCTGGCGACAGTGCAATGTGAGGGGGACAGGTTCGACCCAGAGCTTGTAGGGACCATCTTGCCTCTCACAGTTCATGGAACATCAAAGTGTTCTCGGCTGGACATATTTCTCGTACCTGCTGTCGCGTGCTTAACTCCAGGTATAATGAGCGCAATAACACATTACACCAGCAGGGGGCGCCACCTGACAAGCAATACCCTCGGTACAGCTGGCCACACAACTGCCTTGCTATATTGCTGTGTTCAGACAACTATCTGTTTCTTGGCATTATTAAGTAGTATTAATCATCTTGTCTCCAGATTATGTCGAGTGATATAATAGCTGATAAATAGTTTATTGGATTATGCACGTGTGAAGATGGCTATATCGTGGACCGGGTACATCGTCTCCCCGTTATACAGCTGGCCTTCACAAAGTTTTCTACCAACATGTTATGTAGTGTAATATTATTGCCTAAATCGCCATTTTGACGACCCTACATCACTATTCCACGAAGCATGTATAATTGATAAAGTGTACATACGAAATATATTTTTTTTTCGTTTTCCTAAAATTAACTAAAATTCTTCTGCTCTGAAATATATACATGTCTGTGTGCACGTGCACGTGCGTGCGCGCGTGCGTGCGTGCGTGTGTGTGTGTGTGTGTGTGTGTGTGTGTGTGTGCGTGCGTGCGTGTGTGTGTTCGCGTGTGTGTATGTGTACGACTTCGGCTCTGTATCAATATCCTGCACTTTCATTATTCATAAATGTACACTATTTGGTAACACATTGAAATTAAAAATATCCATTTGTGTGTGAGAGAGAATGCCTCGTAAGTGTGTCACTTACTCCATTTTAATTTTTCGCAATAAATTATGCTTGAATCAACCTCAAAATATATGGGAAAAATGGGAACATTTAAGGACTTCCCAACACTGTCTAGAGCCCCATCTCGGAGCCAGACCGTGTTTCGGTGTATTTGGGCGATCGTTAACTGCTACATTCATACGTCATAAACCTGCGTTAGCACACCAAATGGTAGCTTCTGAAGGATTTGCATCTGGGCCTGCCAATTTCCAGAGCCTGGTTCCTCTTTAAATAGTGTCCTGGAAAACTCAAGTACCCTGGTTCCTCTTTAAATAGTGTCCTGGAAAACTCAAGTGCCCTGGTTCCTCTTTAAATAGTGCCCTGGTTCCTCTTTAAATAGTGTCCTGGAAAACTCAAGTGCCCTGGTTCCCCTTTAAATAGTGTCCTGGAAAACTCAAGTGCCCTGGTTCCTCTTTAAATAGTGTCCTGGAAAACTCAAGTGCCCTGGTTCCTCTTTAAATAGTGTCCTGGTTCCTCTTAAAATAGTGTCCTGGTAAACTCAAGTGCCCTGGTTCCTCTTAAAATAGTGTCCTGGTTCCTCTTTCAATAGTGTCCCGACAAACTCAGGTGCACAACATGTCCTGCTTAAATCGAGGCTACCGGAGAATGTTGCAACAAATCAGCTGATCATACATATTATACTGAATGTATGTGGTGAGTCGGTAGGGTTATCCGGAATATTTGCAGGAAAGATTTGAATGTACTATGTCTTGAATACCAAATCATATTGATACATTTCCAGTGTCAACATATCAAAATATGCATGAATAATGTTTGTGCAGGATACCAATACAGTGCAGAAGTTACCTGTCTCTACCCACTTGTTGATGTCTCCGCTCTACGACCACATGACGCCCGAGGCACCAACCACATACGTTCTGCTCATTGAAGTGAGTTCACAACTGTTACCATGTCAGCTGTGGAACGTCTCCATATTCATGGTCGTCACTGCTGCTCTTATGCCTATGTTTTGTAATCAATTCAAAGTTTTTGTCTTTTTAGTTTCAGTGCCATTTGACCAAAAATACATTGCAGATACACAATGCGATATTATAATATATGCATATGAGCTGTATACAACAGTTCTCCGGGAGCTTTTAACACATTGTATGCATACCTTCCTCATGAGTTTATTCTTTACCTCAAGACGAAAACATGGATTTTGTTCATCTTTATCGGGTTTTTCGCTGTCTAATAACAAGTAAAACGTGAGTCCCTTATACTGAGGAAAATGAAACTATGTCATTGTCTGTTACATTGCAAGGGGACATTTTAACATTACCATTAATTCCTATACTAATAGACCCGATCTATAGTCCAGAAGTGTAAAAAACACGTTTGAATTTAAAATCATATTCAAAGTTGCAAAGTAGAATAAAATAATTGTCTAAATATGTAGGTTTTGTCAAAATGTTCTGAATGCCAATTTTTTTTATTACAAATATTATATTTGGCATAACATTTCTTAGTTAAGTACTGATTCTAGTACTTTCTTTGTGTGTTGGCTATTAAAGGTGTCTCACCCTGGCAGTGTGGGTTCGAATCCCGAACGGGATTCAACCCAAGAAAGTACGAGAATCTGTACTTTACTAAGAAAGAGTTATCCCAAATATAACATTTGTTACATTTGACCACTTTCTAAATGGCATTGTGTATTACCAGTTTTGTTTAACAAAATCAGTACTTCATTGTTAATAAATAATTAAGATGAATGAGTATGATAAATTTCTATATAATAATTCGAAGATATTTCCAATTTCCCAGCCCTGATGGCTGCAGCTCTGAAGATTCTAACAGTCAGTTTCATATCGAGAACTACTTGCGTTACTGAACATTATTAAAATACAGGAATCTATTTATGGCGTTCTCATGTGTTAATATTTGTTCATGTGTCCATATCGTCTTTGAAAGTGTTGGTACAGAATAATAAACCGATCACTTCACACACGATTTCGACAAATTTAATGTAAACAATATTTAATGAAATTTTGAATAAAATTGATAAAACATTTTACAAACATAAGTCCAGATATACAATGAACACGTTTTTATAACCACATAGTATAATAATAGGATTAAATTGCATACTTCAGTTTGGATATTTTTATTGGTATTTCCGGTTTTACGTGCTCTCGCTGATAAGCTGATAATGTTTTTTTAGATGGGGGAAAAACATCGTATCAGTGTAAAATTTTAGTTTATTTAAAATGTAAGTAAAATTTTTGAGCCAAGTGTTACCGCGCCGCTATAGCACTGAACAAATATAGAGAGGGTCACAAATTACAGATGAAGGGAGACGCTAGTACATACATAAATATGATAAAACTCATTGTTATTTTTTATTCATTTCATGTGGAATAGTTTTTAACTAATTTGCATTTTAAGAAGTGTAAATTTGATAAGCGTTAGGGTCTCCGGATCTGCTTAACATACGTCAGGTAGAGAGTGCATTGTTAACAAAAAATAACAAGATTCGTATTTTTTAATATTAGGATTTATAGAAGTGTCACATATCTCCGGATCTGCTTAACATACGTCAGGTAGAGAGTGCATTGTTAACAAAAAATAACAAGATTTGTATTTTTTAATATTAGGATTTATAGAAGTGTCACTTATTACAACCCTGAAACTGCAGTTGATGGTAGAACGTGATTTGTATGACATTTGTAATCTAACGGCACTTATCTATACACACATTGTGTCTAAGTTATGAAGTTTTTGTTGGTATATATTTAACACATAAGCAGGTGAAACCGATATATATTTACACAATGTCATAAACATAAACTCGTAGCACCGGATGAAACCTCTGCAAACACGGTGGAGCAAAATCTCATTTTAAAAGTCTCATTTGTTGTTATTTACCTAGTCTAAGGTTGGCGAAATGACAATGGCCAGGTTGATCCCACACTGGGGAGGCTGTAAATAAACCGCTATCACCGAGAGGCCAATTCAAACTTCCTATGCTGTCAAAATCACCAAATATGTCATCCATATTATTGCCAGATTTGTTCATAATTTCCACACTGTATGTCTGTTTAGTCACGTATTTCACACGACCGTTGTAAATCACATTCCTAACTCCCCAACTCCTGCCATCTCAAGGGGTTCATCTTCAACATCAAACGTACAGCCCCCCGATCACAATAGATAAACGGGGAAAGCCCAATCGAAGCTCTAACAAATTTGCCTGCATTTCGATTAATCATACCGTTGCTATGGTAACACACGTGTTAACAGTGTTCTTTTAACACTTCCTTCTGTTTCCGCTCCCCATGAGTGTACATAATTAAAGCTGTCAGCGGAATCTGCTCAAGCCTCGCTACCTCCTCCGTTACAGCTAATCCCAGTAGCCCCGTGCATCTACACCACCTTATTGATGTTGTGAACCAGGAATTAAAACTTTATCTAAAACAGATAGGACAATTTCAAGGAGATTTGCCCCCCAAGCATATGGAGATAGGACAGATCTTTTCTGACATAATAAGAATTTGTCTCTGCGACTCTTACACCATTATCTAAAGACAGGCTCAGAGGAGCTTAGTGTTGGGATAATTGCTTTATGACATACCTAGCCTGTACCTGGTGTTCGTGGAGCTTGATAAGGCCAGGAACAGGCGTGAAGTACCTCCTTCAGTTGTTAACTAACCCGTCCGGTAATGCCGGCCACTGTTGGTTACACAACCATCATCTAGCTACCACTGGCTAGTCAAATACTTGTCGTACAAGTAGTGTTTACATTAATGCCTCAAGCTCATATACTGCTTATTAATAGGCATTCGTAGATAATAATCAAAAAGATAGGATTACCATATGGCTCACTGAGTGTCTACTCTTAATATTCAAATATCGGATTATCTAATACGACTTAATATTGCATTGGCACAATGCTTCGGTTTTACAACGACAGCACCAGGAACATATTTGACAAAATAAAATTTTATTATTTTTAATAATTGTAAATGTAAATTATCAATGATGAAAATATTTATAATCATGTTCGCAATAATTATTTATTAGGTAAATACTTTTTTCGTTTAGTACGAAATAGTTATGAATTAATATCCAAGTCCAGCTTCGTTTAAATAAAACTTGTACCGATGTTTGAATGATAGATGAGTACTTACAAAATAATTTGATAATTTTTCATTATCATGAAGGTAGTTTCTACTTACAAATACTGGATGTAGGTGTAGCGTGGTGCGGTACAGCCTCGGTGAGTAGCGTGTGTCATGCAGAAAACGGGTTACAGTCGACATTAATACGACACAACGTCGACAACCCAACGATAACACGGCGCGACAAATTATTTCTTGATTAAAATTCTATGAATCAGAATTGATTTGCGAACATAGGTCAACAATTTATCACAAGTCGATAACGAGTGTTGTCAAGCATTCCCCATTTATGTAGGAATTAAAATGAGTTCCTTAAACTTTTGAATAGGGATTACGGTGTTGCTTAAGAAGAGTCTAGTTTATTTAGCTGGCATCACATTATTGCGATAGTATGTGTACGGAGACATAGTGACGTCGCGTACCTACACCTAGATTGACTCAGAGTTCACCCCCACTCCCCACCCCCACACCCACACCCTTCAGTGTCGGTCAGTTCAACATCGGCAGATGACGTACACTAACATATATATATATATATATGTATGTGTGTGTGTGTGTGTGTGTGTGTGTGTGTGTGTGTGTGTGTGTGTGCTGTGTGTGTGTGTGTGTGTGTGTGTGTGTGTGTGTGTGTGTGTGTGTGTGTGTGTGTGTGTGTGTGTGTGTTTACGGATGTATATAACATGAAAGCACACATACACACAACACACATGAGCATACACACCTTTGTATACTGCAACACCCGCGGCTGATATTGAAACTTTCTAAAGGAACAAACAGTTTTATGATTACTTATGAAGTGTACTAAAACCCGATTTTTGTTGATTTAATGTCAAGTCGATAAATCAAGTGTTTCATTTCCCTGATTATTAACCCGTTTCGTATTTCGTTAAAGCAATTACACCATACTTAGGTTATCTGTCATTATCTGCCCAAAATACAGTTTAGATTTAATGTTGACACACATTTGCAATTTATTGGGTTTTTTTAATTCAATTATCAATATATGAAATGCACAAGAGATGCAATATTTACAAAACAACTAACTGTTGTTATGAATTAATCAATAAATAAAATGCAAATGTATACATATGGAGAGGTAAATGTCAGTAACAATGGATGCAGTAGGGCATCCAATTAAACACAGTATACAATGTATCTTCCGCCCAGAGGTCTTCCAGGAAGGGTCACGTGGTTCAAAGAATGAATAATCGAAATTAACGAGATTATAAGACAGCAAAGACTATTAGTCATATATATATCCTAATATAAGAAAAAAGGTTGGATCGTTTAATATTTAGTTACATAGTCAAACACTGAAACCGGTTATATAGGAATTAATTGCATGCAAACTACATAACTTAGGAAAACGAATTTGCATTTCACATCGCATCACATCAACACACAAATACTGTTTTCTTATTCAGTATAAAGAAGACATCCAATGGTTTGGTATTGGACATTTCAATAATTGATTACATTGCCAATTAATAGTCAATTTCAACAGAAGTTCCGCGTTGGCTGAAAACATATTTGCATGATGTTCAATAGCATGTCCTCCTGATATACCAAGTAACGAAATTCAGATACTGGACGAATTATATATTATATATATATATATAGTTTTATTAATAAAACATTTGCCATTAAATGAACACACTTTACCTATCTTCTTTTCTTCAGCAAGATTAATCAAAATGTAATTGTAATATTTTCTAAGATTAGATAAAACTGTGATATCGATTTCTTCTAATAATACATCAAACATGTATTTGAAGTTTTCGAGACCTGTTAGCATTTGTAAATTATTTTGTTAACGTAACTATTAATTCCCTGGCCCTTCTTACTTTCACTGTGCAGAGTCTGAAAGGGTAGGCCCTTTTATCATTTCCTTGTTACATAGGGAAAACAGCATGACCACGAACTACTTTGCGCAAATCGAGGATTGACATAAGTTTGGATCCTTCATTGACAAAACATTATGAAAAGCATCCATGGAACCAGAAAGTAAATACTTGTCCGTTTTAGGAAGACACATCAGTGGTCTGTTGTGTTTCTGAGTTTAAACCTCTTTCTTTTTGTTTAGTAATTAGCATATAACTGTTTCTATATTGTAATTTATTAATATTATCAAATCTATTTTTGAACACTAAACTGTATACAATCTTTGCATATGTATGAGATGTACACTGTTGTCAATTTCCAGTACATTGTGCATATTCCTTTCCTCTTAACCTCAGTACTTAATGCTATTGTGCATTGTGTTTTCATAATGTAATTTTTCATGAGTCGTTTCCATTATATAATATAACGGTTCACTGTATATTGGGAGAAGGTACAAAGGAGTTCTAAGTGCTGCACTTGTGCCCAATGCCATTGGCTGTTTTGACCTACAAACTATGTCTAAACAAAACTTTCTGCAAGTAGATAACCCATACACAGAAAACAGTCAGTCTTCTGCATAACAATAATTTCAACATTCAATGATAAACCTATTTTATTGTCAGTTGCTTGTTTCAATAATCTTTGAATAACGTGTGACATATTTTCATATATATGCTTCACTGTTCAAACTATGTGTCGTGTATTATAATCAACAATATAGCGAATACTCTTCCCATAGGCTGTATACAACACGATCAATCTTTGCGTCCCCCTGTGTAGGGTGAATACAAAATCCCCACATCTTCCCAGGATCGATCTCTGATGTAATATGATAAGGGTACTTTGAACTGAGATACCGGTTCAAACATATACGAAATCAAAACGGATTAAACCATTGATTGCATATACAGACTGCATCTCTTCTAATTAACACCTGCCACGACAACTCAATGTGTTTGTATTCGGTAAACATGCTAGTAACAGAGAAATTTAAGAATACGAAACAAAACATAACGTTGAGTTTAAAATTATAAACTTTTGAATTCAATGACAATATTGTGTGACCACAGCGTGTCCTTTGTGATAGAAGGCGTAGTGTGTATTATACCAGTATCATTTTTGTATGCTACAGTTTCGTTACGATATTCATAATTCTTTATTCGTATTACCCTTGGTGAGACGTCTAACCTTTCACGTAATACACATTATTATTTCATTAAATACAATATTTTATTAAACGTTACCATTGTATGGTAACATTGTTATTAATACACATACACTCTAACCATCATATTTCCACCACGATCGAAATAAATAAGCTAAGATTAAATAATTCACATTTAATGTTTAGCAAATGTGAACAAAACATTTAAATGTCAAATTAATATTGTGATGCTTTATATAAACGCGATGACCTATGTGTCCGCATTATGACATCATGCTTTTGACTAGTTCTAATTAGCAAACATATTAATGTATTCCAGGACAGGATTTTTATCTTAATTGATTATAACCTCCTAGAGCTGGACCAGGAAATAGAATTATTTAATGAAATTGTCATCAGACAGATTCCAAAAAAATTCTAAACATTTTGAAATCAACGTTACTATTTATCCTGACAAAATTTATGTCCGATGCAATTCTTTATATTGACTTGTACCATATGTTCCCGCGTCTTTTTTTCCGGTGAACAATTTACTTGCCTTTGCATGTGTTTGTGACGAGTGCCACCGGTGGGGTAGGATACGCTCACCTTTTACGCAAACACCTTGTATCATCAATTTTTTATGGTGATTCATAAACACATGTTCTGGATACAGTCGGAATCGTACAATCGACTCTTATGAATATGGGAAGTGTTTTGTGGCTTTTTATTTACAATTTATGATGAGATGTCAATACTAACAGTGTTGTCCTGCCGTTAAGCCCCAGAGGATCAACCATCGAAAGTCATTTATGCCTGTCCAACACCACGTGAAGTAACAGAATGGTCACTAAAACTGATTAGGTAGTTTCATTTTTATGAGGAACTGTATTCGTCCTAAATAGCATTACCACATGTAGTTGCTACAGCTGGGAGAATGTGTACATTTATAATATATAGTGTCACACTATACCAGCCGTGGGCTAGCATGGAATGTCATTTTCAATTAACAAAACTAGAGGCATCAAGCTTGTAGGTTTCCTAAACGAGCAAAGGGTGAACCCTTTGACAAGAAGTATGTGAGACACGGCATGATCAAATCAGGTTATAAATGCACCGAGCACACCTCTCTCAAGTACCAGGACACAATGACACAATATTAAATCGTTTTATGACCACAGTATAATTTCCACACATTTTAAGAGTATCATCGATAGCTTATAGAACTGAGTTCTCTCACTACAACGCAGTGATATATGAAGGTGTATTTACTTTGTGTGTTGTGTTTGCAAAGCTGTTTAACTATCCCATCCTGTATGCTAGGTACTAAAGCATGGGTGGGGTTGTGAACAGGTGCTGATAATAACCATATTCAATCAGATCCAGCCATCTGAATTATGTAAGATAGCTAATAATAGTTCATATCGCTCCGTTAACACTCAATAGTAATTTTATTCATTGCACTTTAGAAGACAATTAAGCAATAAAGTTTAAGAACCCCTAAAATGTTGTTTGTTTTGCAAAAAATATTGTTGATCTGTTTGATCAAAACGATCTAAATTATTACAGCATGCATTGTACTTATATATGTTACTTATTGAAACCAGAGAAGATATGTGCTAACATATCTCGTCATTAAACTAACATCAATATCTTAACGCACTTTGTTATTATTAAATGAAATGTTTAAATAAAAGAGAGAAAATACCATTTCGACTTCAAATTGAATAGCATCTGCAGAAACATTAATTTGATAAATCGTGTAATAGCCAAATGAGTTACAGTATCCTTGTTGGCGCTATCTTGCACAGTGTTTTCCTAACATATAACATGGTTTTATCTTCAAATGAATTAGCTGTTAAAAGAAAAATGCATCAGCGCATCATGGTATTGCGTAAGATTACAGACTGGGGATTCGAGGATTATTTCGAATCCTTTTCTATTCCCCTAATACAGCAGAGCTTCTCCCTGAAAAATACTCCTGGAATTGATGTCGTTGCAGCTTATGTTTTCCCTCATTGTTTTGTAAAGACCTATTACGTTTATCCTCACACTAACGTGCAGTAAATAAACGCGACAAAAAAAAGTTATAATCTTAAGAGATATCTGCTCAGAGCAGTGTCCATTTTACGATTCCGACTTATATCAAAGGCGTGTGTTTATGAATCACTATGAAATAATAATGATGCCAGGTGTTCGTGAGTAGCTAAACTAATATAGTTACAAAAAAGTCAATTTGAAAGATGAACTTAAATATTTCTTTCAGCTACAATATTTCATAACGGAAATCCCATGAACAACTTGCTTATGTAAAAAAAGCTGATTTTATTCTTGCTGCATGAACAAGAGCTTTAATTTGTTGATATCGACAAATAAATTACTTGGCTGTAAACTAGTTTTTTTATTGGTAGGAAATTAATAAAGATGTATTTAAGGCTGATATATTATACGAAAATATAATTTTGAGAATTACTTTTAACTACTGAACTTGTCGACAAACCCTTCCAATATATCAATGTATGCTGTTACAGAAACCAACCCTGACCTTCGTATAAACACAAGTTGTTTTTGTGTAAATTGTAAACACTCTTAAATGTATATTTTTTACAACATTCATCAATATCTAATTTGTATGTGTGTTGTAAACAAAAAAGTTGACAAAATAATTATTAGAATTACCAGACAGTAGCAGATGATGTTTAGTAGACACATATTGTGTATTAGGGCATTGCATTGTTTCTATAGATCCAATTCACACATCACATGCTTTGGATGGTGTGTTTGTGGTAAGGCCATCAGTTGATACATTATAAGTTTCGAATTCCAATTAAATATAATGATGCCTTAATTGAGTTCTGTTCAGACATAATTTTGGTATATTCCAGGTAGACAATATTAAAAAAATATAAATACTTACAGCTTCCTGGATAGTCGACTACTCTTGGCATGTACATGCCCGACCGAGCCAGCCACTCGGCGTAGTTGATGCCTTGGAGTTGGGCTAACTTGAACGCCTGTTCGGCAGGGGTGTGGAAGGCGCTCCCTGGCAGCATGGGTATCTGGGGGTGCCCGGGGGTCTGTCCGGGGTACGAGTACAGCGGGTGGGTGGAGAACATGCCGGGTAGTCCGAGGCTTGTGGGTTGCAGCATGGCCGGGTGTTGGATGTTCAGAAGCCCGGGCCTAGGAACGAAGCTTGTGTTGGGGGACATCCCCGGCCCGGGGGGTGACACGCTTGACTCGGGCGTGTGGGTGCCCATATGACTTGACCCAGACGATGAGGGTCGGGGTGAGCTGCAGGGAGGTGAAGGTGGCACCGGGCTAGATGTCTTACCCGAGGTTGTCTTTGATAACAGTGCATCAATGCTAAACGACTTCCGTCCCTCCATGTTTGGTAGCGTCCGGTTAAAAACGTCCTTTTTCGCCAAGTCGCAAACCTTATTCAACTTAGATTCACAACCGATGATTTTCTCTATAACAGATTGAGTCCTAGTAGGAATTTTGATCGTCCTCGAAAGATTATAACAATACCCGTGAGCAGATTATTTGACAGTGGATAATTAGAATATCGGGCACGGATTGGCTGTGCAATGTCAATAGCCAACATATCTAAATAAGGCTGTCCCGCCGTGCGATAGGCTGCGGGTTAGGGGGCCGGCGTTACCCTGTTTATTGACTCAGAAAGCGGAGAAAAAGAACCTAAAAGAAATTTTGATCCAATCCGCCAGGAAAGTCGTAGCCTTGGTTAGCCCCTGTCAATCAATCCTCTGTCATGTACATTACGCTTATCGACTTCTTTTTCTTCGGCCGTTGATTTATTTCCGCTTTTGTACAGTCGTTAATAACGGTAATATCCTTAATGCTATTAATTGGACGAGGAAGCAGGTTTACTTTTGTGGTGATTTCTTTACAAGACGCCAGTGTTAATTAGAACTGATCTGTGATGATGCCCAGCTGAAGAGAAGAGCCGTCGGGTGGATATGGGCCGAGCCGGTACGGCACGATCAGCAAGCAACTCATAAAATTAGTCTCACAAGACCTTCAACAACAGATAAGAGATCTGAATGGGTTTTAGGTGGGCCAGGAAAACACATTATCACGGGGGCTATTGTAATTACAAGCTAATAGTGGTAAACACGAGCGAGAGGAAATAGACCGATTTGTATTTTGCATCTTCCAGTGAAAACGGCATGCACGCGCCTGGGTTCTTGCAGAGGTCCTGTGACGGGCCCGGGCCACGTAGAGAGGGGGTCTGTCAACAACAGCGGGGACGGCGAGGGGGATACTATCAGATATGTCTGTGTGTTTGAACATCTGTGGTTTACCCCTTGTGACAATTGCCAGTTTGTAGCGCCGTGTTACTGGACTGGACAATTGTCACACCTCTGTTGCCGAGTCACTGAGGGAGGATCAGGGGTGACGTCACCACACACACAAAAGCTTCAAGTGACAACGACAACAAAATTGCAAACCAGAAACTTTTTATTATTTTATTTTGGATCAGTTTATGTCTAATGGACGATGCGGGAATTAATGTGAGCGCGGCCATGAGACCATCTTGACGCTTACAATAGCAATGGCCATTCACACTGACTTGGAGACAAGTGTAGCACCAGGTGTTAAAGTTGGGTGTCCACTTAAGAGAAGTGATTTCAATTGTCTGCATTGATTTAAGTATCTCACTGTAAAGTCGTTTGTATTTAATCAGTGTTTGTTTAACATTCTGTGTTGAATTATTAGTGTTACTCATAGCCTAGTCATTTGCAAGAGAATCGTCTTTATTTTTGTCTCCTACACATTGCTTCTTACAGAGTCTGTTCAGTGAAATCGATGAAACCATTTGAATAGCACTATACATCATACATTCATAAATATAACGTATATATACTACTCAAAAGAAGTTTAAAAAAAAGATTAATATGAAAGAATTGCGTGTGCCTTAACTTCTGTTGGGTAGTATATTTAATATGTTCACAATGTAACATGGTGAGTGTTCATGAACATAATTGATAACTGGGCAACATGTTGTGAGGAGTTCATTAAAACATATTTATGATAAAATATATAAAATGAATGCTTCTGTCGTTTTATTAATATTCCCATAACGTTAACTTTTACTCTGGTAAAAAGACACGTTGGTCTTGAGAAAACGCTTTGCAACAACGTATTTTTTCTGGCGGGCAGTTCCTTTCTTTTTTGCCTTTTTTTTCGATGATATATCATCCCCACCCCCACCCCACTCCCCAGAATATCAAATGGCCGGCCCCTCACGTGAGGATGATACATATACAAAATAGTTTTAGTTTATGTAGACTCTTCAAATGGTGTTTACGAATAGGGATTAGTGCTTTTGTATATAAAATCTGTAACTAACGTTTTACCAAAATGGAAAGGCTGTGGAACGAATTTACTTTACTAATTCAAATGGAAGAGTTACTCCACAAAGCAACGTATTTGTAATATTTGTGTGTGTATATTTCACTATGATTCAATATACTTAGAGAAAGGACTCGAACATTCAACCTTAGTTGCCAGTGATTGGATCGAGACAAATGATCTTAGATTTGTCTGCAGGGATCGATCTTTACCCTGATAACTTAATATAGACATAACACTTACTGGCAGTTGTCAGCGTGAGCCCTTCGTTCTAGAATCAGTGCTATGTTTGAAGCAGAATTTCTGTCAACTGAATTTTATAGAACGTTACAGTTTAGCTACTGAAACAGATTAACATTATTCATTTTAAGATAATCTGCCGTGTTGCTGTCAACAAGCACAGACTTTGGATATGTAATATATGGATATATATGGATATATAAATGTGTAGGTAGTGTTCCACTAGGATATCGGAGAAAGTCCACGTTTCACGTGCTATAAATCTTGAAGCACAACTGTGGGAGGGGTATGCTGTAACAATGTCATGAAGATGTATGTACATTATGAACACTGATCGATCTGCTGTGGGTTACACAAACTCACTCGATGCATCTTCATGTCCCTTTCCCCATCTAGCCAGTTTTCAGTGATTAGCTGTGATCACTTGGAGTTAGTGATCTCAAACTGACTCTACGTTTCATGCTTTGGCTTTATAGCCTGTTAACACTCCAACGAGTAGAACAACGCAACAGTCTCAGGAATACAACAACACAAGAAGCACACCAATACAACAAATACGAAACAACAAGCTCACAAATACAATATAACAACAACAATATAATACATGCAGCATGACAACTACACCAATACAACAAATACAACACACCAAGCTCACAAATACAATATAACAACAACAATATAATACATGCAACATGACAACAACACCAATGCAACAAATACAACACACCAAGCTCACAAATACAATATAACAACAACAATATAATACATGCAACATGACAACAACACCAATACAACAAATACAACACATCAAGCTCACAAATACAATATAACAACAACAATATAATACATGCAACATGACAACCACACCAATACAACAAATACAACACAACAAGCTCACAAATACAATATAACAACAACAATATAATACATGCAACATGACAACAACACCAATACAACAAATACAACACAACAAGCTCACAAATACAATATAACAGCAACAATATAATACATGCAACATGACAACCACACCAATACAACAAATGCAACACAACAAGCTCACAAATACAATATAACAACAACAATATAATACATGCAACATGACAACTACACCAAAACAACAAATACAACACATCAAGCTCACAAATACAATATAACAACAACAATATGATACATGCAACATGACAACCACACCAATGCAACAAATACAACACATCAAGCTCACAAATACAATATAACAACAACAATATAATACATGCAACATGACAACAACACCAATACAACAAATGCAACAGAATAACAACAACAATACAACAACGTAACAACCTCACCGATACAGCAAAATACCACGCAACAATCACAGCATGACAACAAATAAAACGCAAGTCACAAATATAACACAACAGTCAGGATAATGCTATATGGCGTTGATGGTTAAGGTTCTGTTGACTTGTCAGCATACGTGGGGGTGGGAGGGAGGTGGGGGAGGGGATGGCGGCTGGCGGGGGCCGGAGATGTTCACCAGCTTTGGAGCGCACAGGGTTGACACGCTGTAGAACGCACTGTAGGTAACACTGTAGGACACACTCTAGGTAACACTGTAGGACACTGTAGGACACACTCTAGGTAACACTGCAAGACATACTCTAGGTAACACTGTAGGACACTGTAGGACACACTCTAGGTAACACTGCAAGACAAACTCTAGGTAACACTGTAGGACACTGTAGGACACACTCTAGGTAACACTGTAGGGCACTGTAGGACACACTCTAGGTAACACCGTAAGACATACTCTAGGTAACACTGTAGGACACTGAAGGACACACTCTAGGTAACACTGTAGGACACACCCTAGGTAACACTGCAAGACAAACTCTAGGTAACACTGTAGGACACTGTAGGACACACTCTAGGTAACACTGTAGGGCACTGTAGGACACACTCTAGGTAACACCGTAAGACATACTCTAGGTAACACTGTAGGACACCGTAAGACACACTCTAGGTAACATTGTAGGACATCGTAAGACACGCTCTAGGTAACACCGTAAGACACACTCTAGGTAACACTGTAGGACACTGTAGGACACACTCTAGGTAACACTGTAAGACACACTCTAGGTAACACTGTAGGACACACTCTAGGTCACACCGTAAGACACACTCTAGGTAACACTATAGGACACTGTAGGACACACTCTAGGTCACACCGTAAGACACACTCTAGGTAACACTGTAGGGCACTGTAGGACACACTCTAGGTAACACCGTAAGACACACTCTAGGTAACACTGTAGGACACCATAAGACACACTCTAGGTAACACTGTAGGACACACTCTAGGTAACACTGCAGGACACCGTAAGACACACTCTAGGTCACACTGTAGGACACACTCTAGGTAACACTGTACGACATCGTAAGACACACTCTAGGTAACACTGTAGGACACACTCTAGGTAACACCGTAAGACACACTCTAGGTAACACTATAGGACACTGTAGGACACACTCTAGGTCACACCGTAAGACACACTCTAGGTAACACTGTAGGGCACTGTAGGACACACTCTAGGTAACACCGTAAGACACACTCTAGGTAACACTGTAGGACACCATAAGACACACTCTAGGTAACACTGTAGGACACACTCTAGGTAACACTGCAGGACACCGTAAGACACACTCTAGGTCACACTGTAGGACACACTCTAGGTAACACTGTACGACATCGTAAGACACACTCTAGGTAACACTGTAAGACGCACTCTAGGTAACACTGTAAGACACACTCTAGGTAACACTGTAGGACACTGTAGGACACACTCTAGGTAACACTGTAAGACACACTCTAGGTAACACTGTAAGACACACTCTAGGTAACACTGTAGGACACACTCTAGGTAACACCGTAAGACACACTCTAGGTAACAATGTAAGACACACTCTAGGTAACACTGTAGGACATCGTAAGACACACTCTAGGTAACACTGTAGGACACCGTAAGACACACTCTAGGTAACACTGTAGGACACACTCTAGGTAACACCGTAAGACACACTCTAGGTAACACTGTAGGACACCGTAAGACACACTCTATGTCACACTGTAGGACACACTCTAGGTAACACTGTACGACATCGTAAGACACACTCTAGGTAACACGGTAAGACACACTCTAGGTAACACTGTAAGACACACTCTAGGTAACACTGTAGGACATCGTAAGACACACTCTAGGTTACACTGTAGGACACCGTAAGACACACTCTAGGTAACACTGTAGGACACACTCTAGGTAACACTGTAGGGCACTGTAGGACACACTCTAGGTAACACTGTAGGACACACTCTAGGTAACACCGTAAGACACACTCTAGGTAACACTGTAGGACACTGTAGGACACTGTAGGACACACTCTAGGTAACACCATAAGACACACTCTAGGTAACACTGTAGGACACCATAAGACACACTCTAGGTAACACTGTAGGACACTGTAGGACACACTCTAGGTAACACTGCAGGACACCGTAAGACACACTCTAGGTCACACTGTAGGACACACCCTATGTAACACTGTAGGACATCGTAAGACACACCCTAGGTAACACTGTATGACACACTCTAGGTAACACTGTAAGACACACTCTAGGTAACACTGTAAGACACACTCTAGGTAACACTGTAAGACACACTCTAGGTAACACTGTAGGACACACTGTAGGACACGCTGAAGGACGCACTTTAGAACAATGTAAGTCACTATGGAACACATTATGACATTGAGAAATATAAGATACTTCCAACATTATTCATACACAGTGAAGACGAATGCAAGGTCCCAAGCCTATTTAAGATCGTTATCAACCAATTTGATTGCAGCAAACACTACCGTTGATTCTACATTGTATGACACATCGTTGCATACTGTTGTGTAATGTTTTACAGAAGACACTCTTTAATAACATGTGTCAGAGTATCCATTAGTATAATGTATGACAGATCACACTGTGGTATAATGTATGACAGATCACACTGTGGTATGATGTACGACAGATCACACTGTGGTATAATGTAAGAAATAACACACTGTGGTATAATGTTATCCAAAACACATTGCGGTATAATGTATTACAGAACAGACTTTGGTATAATGTCATACAAAACACACTGCGGATTAATGTATGACAGACCACACTGTTATTTTAGGTATTACAAAACACCCAATAATATAAGTTATGACAGATGTGGTATAATGTATAATTTTGTACACAACACACTGTACTAAAGTGTATGACAAGACACACTGTGGTATAAGGTGCGACAAAAGACACTGTGGTATATTGTATGACAGAACACACTGTGATATCATGTTTGACAGAACACACTGTGGTACAGTGTATGACAGATCACACTGTGGTATAATGTATGACATAACACACTGTTGAATAATGTATGACAAATCACCTTGGGGTATAATGTATTGCATTTCACACTGATGTATAATGTACGACAGAACACACTGTGGTATAATGTATGACAGATCACACTGTGGAATAATGTATTACATTACACACTGTGGTATAATGTACGACAGATCACACTGTGGTATAATGTTTGACAGATCACACTGTGGTATAATGTATGACAGATCACACTGTGGTATAATGTATGACAGATCACACTGTGGTATAATGTATGACAGGTCACACTGTTGAATAATGTATGACAAATCACCTTGTGGTATAATGTATGACAGATCACACATTGGTATAATGTACGACAGAACACACTGTGGTATAATGTATGACAGATCACACTGTGGAATAATGTATTACATTACACACTGTGGTATAATGTACGACAGATCACACTGTGGTATAATGTATGACAGATCACACTGTGGTATAATGTATGACAGATCACACTGTGGTATAATGTATGACAGATCACACTGTGGTATAATGTACGACAGATCACATTGTGGTATAATGTAAGAAATAACACACTGTGGTATAATGTTATCCAAAACACATTGCGGTATAATGTATTACAGAACAGACTTTGGTATAATGTCATACAAAACACATTGCGGATTAATGTATGACAGACCACACTGTTATTTAAGGTATGACAGAACACCCTATAATATAAGTTATGACAGATGTGGTATAATGTATAATTTTGTACAAAACACACTGTACTACAGTGTATGACAAAACACACTGTGGTATAAGGTGCGACAAAAGACACTGTGGTATATTGTATGACAGAACACACTGTGATATCATGTTTGACAGAACACACTGTGGTATAATGTATGACAGATCACACTGTGGTGTAATGTATGACATAATACACTGTGGTATAATTTATGAGAAAACACATTGTGGTATAATGTATGAGAAAACACATTGTGGTATAATGTTATCCAAAACACATAGCGGTATAATTTATGAGAAAACACATTGTGGTATAATGTATGACAGATCACATTGTGGTATAATGTTATCCAAAACGCACTGCGGCATAATGTATGACAAAACACATTGTGGTATAATGTTTTCCAAAACACATTGCGGTATAATGTATTACAGAACAGACTTTGGTATAATGTCATACAAAACACATTGCGGATTAATGTATGACAGACCACACTGTGATTTTGGGTATGACAGAACACCCAATAATATAAGTTATGACAGATGTGGTACAATGTATAATTTTGTACAAAACACACTGTGCTACAGTGTATGACAAAAGACACTGTGGTATAAGGTGCGACAAAAGACACTGTGGTATATTGTATGACAGAACACACTGTGATATATTGTATGACAGAACACACTGTGGTATAATTTATGACAGAACACACTGTTGTATAATTTATGACAGAACACACTGATGTATAATGTATGACAGAACAGACTGTTGTATAATTTATGACAGAACACATTGTTGTATAATGTATGACAGAACACACTGTGATATCATGTATGACAGATCACACTGTGGTATAATTTATGACACAACACACTGTTGTATAATGTATGACAGAACACACTGATGTATAATGTATGACAGAACAGACTGTTGTATAATTTATGACAGAACACATTGTTGTATAATGTATGACAGAACACACTGTGATATCATGTATGACAGAACACACTGTGGTATATTGTATGAAAGAACACGCTGTGGTATATTGTATGACAAGACACACTGTGGTATAAAGTATGAAAGAAAAGGCTATGGTTTATTGTATGAAAGAACATGCTGTCGTATATTGTATGAAGAACACACTGTGGTATATTGTATGAAAGAACACACTGTGGTATATTGTATGACAGATCACAATGTGGTATGATGTATGACAGAACACACTGTGTTATAATTTATGAAAGAACACACTGTGAAAGAATGTATGAAAGAACACGCTGTGGTATAATCTATGACAAAACACACTGTGGTATATTGTATGACAGATCACACAGTGGTATAATGTATGACAATACACACTGTGGTATAATGTATGATAGATCACACTGGGGTATACTGTATGACAGAACACACATTGGTATAATGTATGACAGAACACACTGTGGTATAATGTATGACAGACCACACTGTGGTATATTGTATGGTAGAGTGAGTTAAAGCTTAACGTCACATCGGCAATATTTCAGCCATATCGTGACGATTGTATGGCAGAACACACTGTGGTATATTATATGACAGAACACACTGTGGTAAAATGTATGGCAGAACTCACTTTAGTAAACAATATTATCCTGGCACTGTGACAAGAAAAGCTGAAAGAAATTACTAATGATGCCTGATAGTGGTGTGATGCCATAATTCATCAAAAGATAGAAGACAAGTACTATTTACATGATGAATCACGAGTAGCCTCGTATATACTTCAGTTATGAAAATGGTTGAGGACTGTTTAAAACACGCGGGGCATTTCGCTTATTGAAGTCAACTCTTCTGTACTATACACACACAGAGACGTACAGACACACACACAAACACACACACACACACACACACACACACACACACACACACACAGAGACACAGACAGACACACACAAACACACACACAGACACAGGCAGACACACAAACACACAGACAGACACACACACTCACACATACACACACACCACACCACACCATACCAAGTAACAATGATTGCGATTGATGTGCATTAAGATAATATGTGCATCTACTTACATGAGAAAAGTATAATGTTTTTTTCAAATAAAGTTTATTCAACTATTCTTAACTATCACCGCCATACATAACTATCACAGCCATACATAACTATCACCGCCATACATAACTATCACCGCCATACATAACTATCACCGCCATACATAACTATCACCGTCATACATAACTATCACCGTCATACGTGACTATCACCGTCATACGTAACTATCACCGTCATACGTAACTATCCCCGTCATACGTGACTATCACCGTCATACGTAACTATCACCGTCATACATAACTATCACCGTCATACATAACTATTCCCGTCATACATAACTATCACCGTCATACGTGACTATCACCGTCATACGTAACTATCAACGTCATACGTAACTATCACCGTCATACATAACTATCACCGTCATACATAACTATCACCGTCATACGTGACTATCACCGTCATACATAACTATCAACGTCATACGTAACTATCAACGTCATACATAACTATCACCGTCATACATAACTATCACCGTCATACGTAACTATCACCGCCATACATAACTATAACCGTCATACATAACTATCACCATCATACCTAACTATCACCGTCATACGTAACTATCACCGTCATACGTAACTATCACCGTCATACGTAACTATCACCGTCATACGTAACTATCACCGTCATACATAACTATCACCGCCATACATAACTATCACCGTCATACGTAACTATCACCGTCATACATAAGCACAAGTATCACATACGTTATATCTTAATATCTGAAGGTTAAAAGAATCATACAATTCAAATGCCTTATAAAAGTTGTAAAAATGCAAAAGGCAATATTGTGAAAATACATTGGGGAAATTAAATATTGTCAAAATATATTGTATGAAAGCAAATGAACCGAAAATATATTGTAATAAAGCAATGTTATCAAAATATATTATTTTAAAAGCAACAGTAACAAACTGAATTATGTATAAAGCAACATTATCAAATACAAGTACATTGTGTAAAAGCAAAATAATCAGGACACATTTAATCAACGCTATAGTGAGTTTAAAATGAATTAAATATAATTAGTGTATAATCAGAGACAAATAGTGTTTTGTGTATAAAATATATTTTACATGATATGAATAATATTGCAAGGAGGAACGATTACCCATAATTCCTCTGTCTTGGCCCCGGGAAGCCTGTCTCTCATTCGTCACCCACTATCGATCTGCATCCCATTGCTAAACCATGCCGCGCACACAGTGCCTATCCGACACACACACGCTTTTGTAACATCGTAAGCCAATCTTTGTACACGATACTAATGAATTAATTCAAAGCAATTATTCAATTACGACTTGTAAAACCGTTCGAGGAAATAATTTCACATGTTAACAAAATTGTTGCTCTCAACCATAGCTGTCACTGAGTGAAATATTTAATATGAATACAAGTTTTGTGTTTGGGACCTGCTGTACAATACAAGCGCACTATAACGCGGTTTCCTTAACGTAGTGTTCCACACGAGGGGCAATGTAAGTCTTGACAAGGAATTTTTAAAATTTGTGAAAGAGATATTACCCTCATTTATATATTACATCGATAGTGAAGATATCATTTGACAGAATTTTAAGGATTAACGGAAAATCAAATCACTTTTTACTGTGGATAATTGAATTCCTGCTATATTTCTGTTTTGCACTTACTGCTTTTTTCATGGCCGAAAGGTAAATTAAAATAAATTAACACAATCCATCAAATCATATCTGTGAAAATATTTATGTGAAATGAGGAATCAGTAAAATGAAATATTTTTTTCGAAATGAATTTGATTTTTGGGGGTATAAACTATTCTACAGCATTGACCACTCTTTCCAGGGTTTGAATACATACCGATACTAAGCGCAGGTGCAGTCTACATGCGAGACAACACACAATATGACAGAACCCCTCTGTTTACGACGTGCGATGAGCCAAGGGTTAACATGACACCTGTCAATCATTTCATTTCTTTACATTTGTTTATTTCAGTTGACTTTTGGGGACAGGAAGCAAGTCATATTTTGTAGTCGCATCTCAATAAATTTGCAATCAAGGCGAACTGAAGGGCAGAGAGTCACGTTTGTTGACAAACTCAGGACAATATGAAAACATGAACAATGACCATTCATTAACATTAAACACTCCACTGGAGGAAGTAAGTGTGTGCAACTTCTGATATTATTTTCCAGTTGTTCATAGAGTACATTCATTGTGGTATTATCTCCCGTCTCTCCCTACTGTTCTTTGTTACAATGTTGATCGGCAATATTCGTTCCATTAACAAAATTGGCACGTTTTCTTTTTTAGGTTATTAAAATATTTAATATTCCAGAAGAGCAAGCCACGAGTCAACAGTTTATCTGAGTGTGTCCCTCCATTGCCATCCTAACCTTCTGTACTTCCAGTCATAAGGTAATAATGTATGTTGTCCCTTTCTCTTAAAACCAGCATTATGTTCCCGTTCACATTTCGTTGTGCATGTACACACAATCAAATCTTGTTATTAAAAACCATAATCTTGTTTTGCCTATAAATCGGCACATTTTGTAATTCTTTTCAATTTGTTTCATCGCTCTACACATTAATACTCCTTTTAAACAAGAGATGTTGAAATATCCCTGCCCAAAGTTATTCAAATTTATATTCTTTAACTTTTCACTCATATTATAAGAAGTTTTGTCGAAACTTTTCGAAAAAATTTAAATTCCATAAAATAGTATTATTATTTACGTTATGTGGAACATATTATGTTTAATCTGAAGTTGTATTTTTTTACTTTGAACTTTTTACTGCGCTGTAAATATATTCTTTTCATCCTGCATTTTATAATGCATTACATATTTCACAATGAAATCACGTGTCAATAACATGTATCCATAAACTGATTTAGGGACAAATTAGAGTTATAAAGGCAGGAAATAAATTCGACATTTTCACTTCAATAGCCATAAACAAATGTATATCAGAACATGTGGGTTAGTTCTCACTATTCTACCTACACACAGGTAAGACCGGGTAGGCAGCGTGTGATGTCCCATCACAAATCTATTACAGGTAGTTAGGTCGGCTCAAGTAGCGGGCGTGGGCTATCTGTAATCACCTGCCTTATCACCTGTGAAGGACCGGCTACTCCTCTCAAGCACCATCACCTGGGCTGAGCACCATACCCGCAGGTTAATAATTCATAAGAAATAGTTCCCATATCTGTAAGGTAAACATCGGGTTATAAATTCAGATAGCGGAGATTTGACAAGTTTGAAGAGATGGCCGTTGCGGTTTAATGAAATGTCCGGCAGTTTACACCGCGAGGATGTTGACCTTCCCTTGACGATGCAGTTGGTGGAGACGTGGTCGTATTCATCGTCATTTACACCCTTACAATAAAATGTGTCGTCGAGCTATCTCATAATCATAAATCAAGAACTGGTTAAAGGAACTGGATTCTGTGTTAACACGCTTGGTTTATATTGCTTTGCTAACAAACGTGTATTAGATGTAGCTGTTTATGTGGAGATAGTGTGTGCTATACTACTTCCATATTGAACATGTGGCCACTTGGAGCATTTCATATCCGTCTGAGATGAAACAAACACTTATTATTTACATCTGATAGTCTTATAATGACGCGGTAACTGAAATGACACATTTTACTGCTATAAACACCAAAGTTTAAGGGAATAATTTCCAAAAATGTTTCCTTCTTATAATGCTATAAACAAAACGTCTGTTGTACATGGTAAGCTTAACAGTAACTAAATGTTAAACACATGAGAATGTAAGGGGCAGGGTGTGTTTTATTTTTGCGGGTGTGTTTGTTCCCAGGGAATGACTACTGGTTTAACTGTTTAACCCTATTTCAGCGTGTACGCTGTGACGAAGAAACATCACCCTGACACGCTATTCACGCTGCCCATATGCCTTGACAACGAGTAGTTTTGACTGAAGTTAGATTTGTATATTTTTTTCAAAAAATAATAAAACTCAATACCTGCATTACGACTGTATCAAAGAAACTCAGTTAAATAGATTTTGTTCACAGGAAAGCTCGTGTTAATGACAATTTATACATTTAGTAAAGTAATGATGTTTTATTTGTTTGTTTGTTGTTTCATGCCGCACTCAGAAATATTCCAGCTACATGACGGCTGTCTGTAATTAATCGAGTCTGGACCAGACAATTCAGTGACTGACATCATGATCTACGCATTTGGGATACGATGATATGCATCAACCAAGTAAGCGAGCCTGACCACCCGATCCCGTTAGTCGTCTCTTATGACAAGCAGAGTTGCCTTTCACAAGCATGGGTTGCCGAAGACTTATTCTATCCCGGATCCTCACGGGTCAAGTAACTATGTGTGAATGATTCATTGTATGTGTCAGGATAATAGATACAAGCCACCAAACTCTTCCCATAATCATAAGAAATCTCTACCAAAACCACTGCACGAGCCCTACTATATCATATATAAGCATGTGTTTATCAATCAATATCAAAAAGTAATTATACTAGGTGTTCGCGAAAAGGAGCACCAATCCTGCCCCACCGGTGGTACCCGTCACAAACGCATACCAAGGAAAGTCAATTGCTCACTTGAAAACAAAACGGGAGTATATGTTACAAGTCAAAATAGGGAAATGTATCAGGCATCATATTGGTCACGGACCCATCAAATTTTGAAATGTTCTCAACATACCTACCGAAAAAACTTATAAATGCTTGACTAAGACTGCATCTTGTAACCATGATCAAACAACTTTTGAGCGAAAGTCGTTTGATGCTCTTTGAAATCTTGGTAGAAAGCGCATGTTCGATTGTACCTCAAAAGTTTTTAAAATGCTGGAGCTGCTGGAGCTGCTGGAATATGGTTGGAATATCAGTAAACTTCAGATGACATTTGTTTTCATTTTTGACAAATTGTCCCGAACCAATGCCAACGGAGATGCAACAATATGTAATGGTCGCCACATTAAGTAATAAATGATCCGTGGCTCCACGAATGAAATCCTTGTTTATCGTGTGGGATATTGGTGTACGAGTTGAAAAATTCAAATGTCGGACATAATTGAACTTGCTTCTTTTCTGAGATCGCCATTATCACAATCATTGGCACCAGTTACGGTTCATGTGAATATAATTAATGTAAAATAGGAATTTGTGAAAAAATATTCAATGTATAAATGTTGCAGGGTTTTTTTAAAAAAAAAAGACGGTCTTTCTATTACCGCTTCCATTTCTTATATTGACTTTTTATGATGGCGAGTAAATCCTTTTATCAAATATTATATATCTAGGTAATAGGGATCACACAATGAAGGATTTTGAGATCGCCATTATCACAATCATTGGCACCGGTTACGATTCCTGTGAATATAAATAATGTATAACAGGAACTTGTGAAAAAATGTTCAGTGTATAAATGTTGCAGGGTTTTTTTAAAAAAAGAGACGGTCTTTCTATTACCGCTTCCATTTCTTATATTGACTGTTTATGATGACGAGAGAATCCC
The DNA here is from genome assembly GCF_022045235.1 of Haliotis cracherodii. Taxonomy (NCBI): domain Eukaryota; kingdom Metazoa; phylum Mollusca; class Gastropoda; order Lepetellida; family Haliotidae; genus Haliotis; species Haliotis cracherodii. Next base: position 24,614,358 of record NW_027266273.1, read on the forward strand.
TTTGTCAAATATTATATATCTAGGTAATAGGGATCACACAAGGAAGGACAACTTTATCTTCTTGTTCCTGTGTAACCCGAGCTCATCATAGCAGCGAGAGTCAGACGAATATTTTCATTTATGTTTTTCAATCACTTGTCATTTTCTACGGGGAAGCGCCATAAGCACATAAAACACATATGTCATGGGTAAAGTTGTCCGTTGGTGGGTATTAAGAGAACTGAAAGTACTTAGAAATGTAACTGTCCAGATTCTATAGTCATGTACGTCACTAAATCCACTCATTACCAAGCCCCAGTCATACATTACTATGAGGATATATGGCAAAACCACTCCCTGTAAACAATCTTTCACGAAAGTATCATTGATAGCACATGTTATTTTTTTCCGTATTTAAAAGGATATTTTGTTCTGCGCGCAAGGATTTTCTAAAATAGATGATCCGGTCAACATTCCATTCACCGAGCACTTGTGTTACGACGCATTTCACTTCCTGTGTAGAGGACGCCACAAATCATGTTTTGGGGAGCTATCAACATTTAAAAGGATGGATGATAAACTCGTTATTATTTCATGTCAAGATGATCTTCGAAAAGACGTCATTTCTATAATAATGTCAGTGCGCATGTATGACAAATTCATAAAACCGTGCGCATTTACGTATTTCCCGAACTGTTTGACTGTGCTATGACGTCACGCAACAAGGCACTCTATCCGCATTGCCGCAATCAGTGTTGTAAGATGGGAATAAAGCAAGCGGTTGATACAAAATGCATTATCTTTGACGACTTGTATTTTAGTCTTGATGTCCTCTCTAGGGGAGGTCGGGTAGCCTAGTGGTTAAAGCGTTCGCTCGTCACGCCCAAGACTCGGGTTCGATTCCGGACATGGGTACAAATTGTGAAGCCCATTTCTGGTGTCCCCCGCCGTGATATTGCAGGAATATAACTAAAAGCGGCGTAAAATCAAACTCACTCACTCATTTTCTGTCCTCTCGATTCCGCCACTTCACATCGACGATAGACTGTTTGAAATTAGAAAATTTCTTTACATGACAATTCGAGTTTTGCAGTGATTTAAAAAACAGAAGGTATCCTTTGAACACATTAATGGAATGACGTTGCTGTAAACTTTACTTCGCGTCATTGGTTACAATTGTACAATGAGTGAGTGAGTGAGTGAGTATGGTTTTACGCCGCTTTTATCAATATTCCAGCAATATCACGGCGGGGGACACCAGAAAGGGGCTTCACACATTGTACCCATGTCGGGAATCGAGCCCGGGTCTTCGGCGTGACGAGCCAACGCTTTAACCACCAGGCTACCCAGCCGCCCCGCAATTAACAAAGACTCGGCTGATAATTCCATTATTTGAAAACATGAAAGTTATATAAATATATTTTCATATGTCTCGATGGGTTCCGTTAAATGTCAATATTAATTTCATACGACGTATCTTCTTTCTTTAAAAGGAACATTTAACATTAATCTGGCGGATACCTAGTAGTCAGTGACGTCGGTTTTCATTCAGGATTTAACAAATGTTTTCAGATTTGCAGATGTTATCGAGTTTTGATGTATGACGCCAGTGAATATCATTAGTCGGGGTTATCAACTATTATTATTATTTACATATTACATTGTCGAACAATAAAAAAACATCCGTAAATTCTAAACGCACATCTTGCTTACAAACATTAAAAGTAAACGTATTGGTCACATTCAGCAGATTTCTCGATTAAAGATTTCTCAAGTGGCAATGACGTCACTTTTGAATGCAGCAACGTCAAATAATGGATCTCGAAATTCACACTTCCTGGTTTTATTATAAGCTGATACACAGTGAAGGGTTTCTGGTAAGTTTTAATCCAATTGGATATTTAATGAAACAAATATCCGACTTTCTGTGTATCACGACTGTCATGCTTTGCTGCTGGTGACAGTCTTCAGCAGGAAATACATCTATACGCTATTGTCAGTACAGAGAGCATGCGTCTTCGCATCCCCTTAACATTGTTCAGTATTGCGCCATGGATCATAGTGCTGATGAATATATTAATATTGCAGCAACAGTGTATAGCATTGTCCAACAACGCGAACGTAATTGCTGTAAGTCATAACACAAAAGAAAATGGCTTAATAAGACTTTATGAACTCTTCCCACAGCAAGACTTTTATGGTGTTAGCTCTGTACTTGTCGAGATGTTTGCACTAAGAGAAAGTTTGTGCTTGTATTGTGATAACCTTTTTCCTGGGCTGTAAACATACAATTAGTAGCAGGCTATCGCTATGTGACGATTAATAGCGCACTAGTCGGTAGAAAATGACAAAGCAAAACAGATGAGATTGCAGTTGTTAAGTGTTTGAATTACGCCGTTTATTGCCCCTTGCAGACGCAGGTGTTCAAGCAAACACAATCAGTAAATCACCCATGTCGACAAGCTAAATGACCCTGAAATTTATAAGGTGTGAAACCAAACACTCCCAGTCCCGCTACTCAGTGCTACGAGATGAGCGCTTGACCAATGCTCCGAAATTGTTATTTTTCTTTCACAGATGAAATTTATAATGCAATAACGTGGCAGAAATGGACACGCATTGCTCGATATCATCGCAATAATACATGGCTAAGTGGAAGAGGAATTGACATTCCGTGAGTTTTTCAAGTGAGTTGTATATTTTAACCCCACAAGTAGCAAATTAACGTATCAGGAGACATCTTAAGACAATTATTTGCTCAAGTGGTTGTCGCTATCGGAGATGTCGTGCTGATAAAGCGGTACCCCCTGCTCATTTACGGTACCACGTGTGACGGAGGTGCGAATGGGCGTGGCGGACGTTCTGACATAGCTTAGCTACAGACCCCCTTGCCGGTCTCACAACGCCACCTAGCGGAGACTCCTACAGGTGCAAGCGATAAAGCTATTGTGAATCACGGGTAGAAGATATTATAGTGCAATATATCAGTGGGAAGGTGGTGAGCCGTACATTACTCGCTCTAATGTTATTCCTCATGGGAGATAATTGATAGGGCATTCCCCACATGTTGTACGTTGTCGGGAAGGGGGCACGGACTGCGGTCATTTGAACAGTGGACAGTCGATACCTCCCCTCCCTGTCCCACGTGCATCGCTTGTCAACTGGGAACGAGGGTATTGGCTATGGGGACGGTTGGGTATTATACATACATTGTGGACATAGATAACGCGCATTGTCTCGGCGAGCTTGGTGTGATATGTCCGCCTACACGATAAACATTCCATTTGACTAAATTAGTACCTGTTATCTATTACTTGCGACAGTTTTGATATGGAAGCGTGGTTTATTTACTTGAGAAATGTCATACCTTGTTCTGAGAGCTGTCAGTATGTTGTTTGATGCAAAATGCATTTGAACCTAAAATGTGCATGTTTATGAATGTACCCTCTCCTGGGGGTGCACTTCACCTTATGTGATGCGATGCTTTCTTCTGTGACTTTATCTGCTAGTGATTCCGGCTATTTACTGTGCAGTGTTGCGTCCCTTGGGCACCCTAGACACTTATGATCATTCGAATCCCGGTTGGTCCCGATTACGTTTCTAGGTTTGTCAGCACCATACTCCTGCACGTGGGCTTCACTAAAGTGGTAAACGCCTGATACCTGCATCTCTTCGGGATTACCTCACATTAAGCTGACACGCCGTGATATTACTGGAATACTGTTAAACGTGGCTTAAACACAACTCACTCACTCACTCACTCACTCTACTTATCCCCAAGAAACGAAAACATGTTCTCTCTCTGCCTGACAATCACAGACACATTGTTTACCGAGATTTCTCACAACGACAGAATCGCTACTGACACGTTTTTCTTACGGTCTTTGTGTGGTATTTGATAACCAGAGGCACGTGTATTTATAAGTTTCAGACACCGCAGAGATCTAAAGTCAGCGACACTTCTAAATAATCACTGAAACAAAAAGGATAAGCTTGTTTGAACTTCTCTTCAGTGAGGTAAGCCATGTTACTAGAAATACCTGGTGCTGTCATTGTAACTTTTCAGTGTTCGTGACTAGTTATTCTTTTGATCACTGCCATCCCACGCAGTGAGGCCATTATAAGTACCAGCGAGTGATTCAATGCCAGACTATTGTGGACGTGAAGTATTCCACACCATAGGCGAATACCACTTGGAAGAACATGGTTCATAACCACCTTCATATTTTACTAAACGCACATACACGTACGTTAACCTTCCCCCTGAACTACATGTCTTACTGAATATTCCCAAAATCTACAGATACCGTTGTCCTAAAGTGCCGAACAACGTCTTTCTATAAATACCCGACGACCACAGATTCATATCTCTTGTAGAACTTGATAACGTCTTTCTATAAATACCAGACAACCACAGATCCATCTCTTTTGTAGAACTTGACATCGTCTTTCTATAAATACAAGACAAGCAAAGATGCATCTCTCTTGTAGAACTTGACATCGTCTTTCTATAAATACAAGACTAGCAAAGATGCATCTCTCTTGTAGAACTTGACATCGTCTTTCTATAAATACAAGACAACCACAGATCCATCTCTTTTGTAGAACTTGACATCGTCTTTCTATAAATACCAGACAAGCAAAGATGCATCTCTCTTGTAGAACTTGACATCGTCTTTCTATAAATACAAGACTAGCAAAGATGCATCTCTCTTGTAGAACTTGACATCGTCTTTCGATAAATACAAGACAACCACAGATCCATCTCTTTTGTAGAACTTGACATCGTCTTTCGATAAATACAAGACTAGCAAAGATGCATCTCTCTTGTAGAACTTGACATCGTCTTTCTATAAATACAAAACAACCACAGATCCATCTCTTTTGTAGAACTTGACATCGTCTTTCGATAAATACAAGACTAGCAAAGATGCATCTCTCTTGTAGAACTTGACATCGTCTTTCTATAAATACCAGACAACCACAGATTCATATCTCTTGTAGAACCTGACCTCTTGCTACAAATACCAGAAAACCACAGATTCCTCTTTCTAGAAGCGCCCGACAACCACAGATCCGTGTTTCTGATAGAACGCGACAACCGCAGATTAATCTTTCTAAAAGAACTAAAGAGATAGCACCTGTTGTTACTCTGCATATTAAAGAGATAACTCGGTTCGGAATCAGATACCAACTGCGGCATGGTATCTCAGTGGGCTAGCGCAATAAAACCGACATCAGTCCGGACGAGTCCAGGCAGCCACACACGCACACGTGCATGCACACACATGCACACACACATCATCATCATCACCATCAGAAAATCCTTTAAGAAATACCAAACAGACACAGATATATAGATTACTAAACTCGTTAGATACAGCTTTTATGACAATGAGTGTATTAAAGAAATACTGGTACACGATTTGTAATAAACAAAGATATCTAAAGGGAACGAGGATTGTAATTATATGTTGATCACTTAAACGTTGCATATTAACTAAATTGAACGTTAAAATAGACATTGTTTTGGCGTATGAATACAACATTCACAGCTAATGACCCGACGACCACAGACTGGTCTCTCAAAGTGCAATCTGGAAATACAGTGCGCAGCTTTTACCAAGATTGATTATCAGAAACATTAAGATGCCGATTCTAACATCGTTTTCAAGATCGTCTGTATATACACGAACCTCACCAAGTTAGAAACACTCGCATTAAACGGAAAATCTAGCCTCAAACTGGTTTGAATGTAGGTGAGCCAGCCGTGAGGGAATGCCGCGAGACAATCGACTCACCAAGACATGTTTTGGCTCTGACATTTCACACGAGTCCAGCAGATGGTTTATGAAACTGGTTGTAATTATCTCAAAGCTCCATCAATTTTTCAAATTCGGAGCACGAAAAATTCCCAATACAAGATTGCATCGGTTGACATGAGGACGACATAACTAACGACAGCTCACTTCGTCCAAGGGGCGCAACTCTCACTTACAACACGAACGTCAATGTCGTAAGTAGACGCGGAGACGAGGGTTGGGATGATGTTTCGACAAAATGTTTAGTTATTAGCGATGCTCTGAACACTATACACAATATTTCAAACTTGTTTGTTCGCGAGTTAACTGCACAAACTCACGTACTAGACATACTCAAGTAAAATAAGTCAATAATCCAGTTTTTATATGTTTGGGTGGTTTGACTTTTCATCTATGGTGTTTTGTGAAAAATAGTACTATCAACAGATGCGTCTTTCTGGAAGTACGTACTATCAACAGATACGTCTTTCTGTAAGTACGCCCTATCAACAGATGCGTCGTTCTGGAAGTACGCAGTATCAATAGATGCGTCTTTCTGGAAGTACGCACTATCAACAGATGCGTCTTTCTGGAAGTACGTACTAAAAACATATGCGTCTTTCTGGAAGTACGTACTATCAACAGATGCGTCTTTCTGGAAGTATGCACTATCAACAGATACGTCTTTCTGGAAGTACGCACTATCAACAGATGTGTCTTTCTGGAAAAACGCACTATCAACAGATGCGTCTTTCTGGAAGTACGTACTATCAACAGATGCGTCTTTCTGTAAGTACGTACTATCAACAGATGCGTCTTTCTGTAAGTACGCACTATAAACAGATGCGTCTTTTTGGAATAACGCAGTATCAACAGATGCGTCTTTCTGGAATAACGCAGTATCAATAGATGCGTCTTTCTGGAAGTACGCACTATCAACAGATGCATCGTTCTGGAAGTACGTACTATGAACATATGCGTCTTTCTGGAAGTACGTACTATCAACAGATGCGTCTTTCTGGAAATACGTACTATCAACAGATGCGTCTTTCTGGAAGGAAGTACTATCAACAGATGCGTCTTTCTGGAAATACGTACTATCAACAGATACGTCTTTCTGGAAGTACGCACTATCAACAGATACGTCTTTCTAGAAGTACGCAGTATCAACAAATGCGTCTTTCTGGAATAACGCAGTATCAACAGATGCGTCTTTCTGGAATAACGCAGTATCAACAGATGCGTCTTTCTGGAATAACGCAGTATCAACAGATGCGTCTTTCTCTAAGTACGTACTATCAACAGATGTGTCTTTTTGGAAGTACATACTGTCAACAGATACGTCTTTCTGGAAGTACGCACTATCAACAGATGTGTTTTTCTGGAAGTACGCACTATCAACAGATACATCTTTCTGGAAGTACGTACTATCAACAGATGCGTCTTTCTGGAAGTACGCAGTATCAACAGATACGTCTTTCTGGAAGTACGCCCTATCAACAGATACGTCTTTCTGGAAGTACGCACTATCAACAGATGTGTCTTTCTGGAAGTACGCACTATCAACAGATGCGTCTTTCTGGAAAAAACGCAGTATCAACAGATGCGTCTTTCTGGAAGTACGCACTATCAACAGATACGTCTTTCTGTAAGTACGTACTATCAACAGATGCGTCTTTCTGGAAGTATGCACTATCAACAGATGTGTCTTTCTGGAAGTACGCACTATCAACAGATGCGTCTTTCTGGAAAAAACGCAGTATCAACAGATGCGTCTTTCTGGAAGTACGCACTATCAACAGATACGTCTTTCTGTAAGTACGTACTATCAACAGATGCGTCTTTCTGGAAGTATGCACTATCAATAGATGCGTCTTTCTAGAAGTACGTACTATCAACAGATACGTCTTTCTGGAATAACGCACTACTGCAGATGCGTCTTTCTGGAAATACGCACTATCAACAGATGCGTCTTTCTGTAAGTACGTACTATCAACAGATGCGTCTTTCTGGAAGTACGTACTGTCAACAGATACGTCTTTCTTGAAGTACGCACTATCAACAGATGCGTCTTTCTGGAAGTACGCACTATCAACAGATGCATCTTTCTGGAAGTACGTACTATCAACAGATGCGTCTTTCTGTAAGTACGTACTGTCAACAGATGCGTCTTTCTGGAAGTACGCACTATCCACAGATATGTCTTCCTGGAATTACACTTCAAGGATCCAGAAGCATGTTTTCTCAAGAGAGATCTGCCAAACGAAGAACTAATCTGAAGAATAAGTTAATCTGATGATGTTTGTTACGGTAGATAACAGTTACAATGTTGTGTTGCAATGGATGTCTCCTTTCCTCGAACTTCCAACTATATAGAGGTACAATATATACATATACAAATATGTACGTTAAAGACAATGGTACATCTAGTGTCAACATGGTTTACAGGGAATATATACACAGTTAACATCTAGCAATGTGTCACTCTTCAACGTGACTTAAACATTGACATGATCATTTTACAAGATTTTGAAAGTTTTTTCAATATACCTAATTTTGAACTTTTTAAAAGAACATCTATTCTGCACATCTTATAATGTATTTCAAGTGATTAAGGATAAGCTGTTTGCTCTCTGTTGTATGTACTTGCAAGACAATGAATCGCGGAATTGGTCACCGAAGATACTTTTCAAACCCCGATTACGATGTATCTTGACTACTATCCTTCTTTCATTTTACCCGACTTTATCTTGTGTTTATGTCGGCAGAAATTCAATATCACTCCAACTATCACTCAGTGATAAATCATCCCTGTTAATGATCCAAATGATAAATGACATCAAGTTCTTTCGTCAATAGGCTGGGAAGTAGCATAATGGATGTTTCTTGTCGAATATAATTTATGACAATGACCAATTGCCCCTCGCCATCCTGTCTGAAGACTGCGTCACAAGCCTAATATAGCAGAGCACACTATCCAACAATTGATAGGGATACTGAGGCACACTGATGTTAGATGTTGGATGCATTATGAATAATGGCAATATCCCTGTCAAGAGTTGAGTGGTATATTTCCGACAAAAAACTCATATGTTCAAAAAATACAAACTCAAAAATAACATTCCATTTTTCATCGCGAATACAATACCAATCTGAAAATCATATGCATAAATATGTCATTAACGGTACATCTATTGGCGAGGCTGTGTCCCCAGTGCAAACATGCACCCATCCCATCTGGTCATCTGAGTGCCTCAAATAAAGTCCACGCAGAGGTTCCTGCCCTTTCCCCTTGACCACAATAATGGTCAAGGGTCACTCTTGTCTTGTGCTAATCACTCCTCTCAGTGTTGCTGGAAGTGACGCTGAGCTTGGACTGACCACGGCTGACCCTAGCTCCCCTCTCGACCAGGTCAGTCCATATACACTACAAACAGCTAATGGGCTATTTATCATCTGGTCAAGCTAGGATCACCCCTCCTTCCTCGTGAGATATATAACGGGCGGGCATCTCAGCCTAATAGAGTTTTCTATTTGTATAAGTCACTTACTACATTTGTAGAACCGTCGTGACCTGACATTTCGGGTGTAGGTTCCTGGAGTAATCACCGATTCTAAGTATCAATGTTAAGTGGACTCGGTGATTATAGCTGCCCCAGACAACATCCTTCACCATGCTGATGGCGGATGTGACTGATTACGTGAATGCTGTACATACATGTATTTATGCACTTGTCGTGATTTGAGGGTCAGTTGGGTTGCCTTGTGGTTAAGGTGTTCGCTCGTTACGCCTCAGATTTGGGTTCGTTTCTCTACATGGGTACAATGTGTGATGCCCATTTCTGGTGATATCGCTGGACTATTGCTAAAGGCGGCGTAAAACCATACTCACTCACTGTCATGACGTCAGCGGCACGTCAGATACGCAGATAGCAGTTATGACAAAGTAAACGTATTCAAATGAAATATTATACAGCGTCACATTCAAATTTCTACACTCGGGACTTGTTACAACAAATACCACAGGGTGTTTCGTCAGGATCATAGGCGTATTGTGTCTATCATCAATATCAGTCACACGCAGGATGGGCTCAATGAAGTTAGGGGTCCGCCTTTAAATATTCATAGGGGCTAGGAGTTTTGTTTGAGACAGAATATTTGCTTTCAGCCAGAGCTGCAAAAACACAATTACTTTCTCTGATATGACGAGTCAATGAATTGCTTTGGACCCACGAAAGATGTTTTTTAATCCCAAAATCTGTAAGATTACACATGTCGAATGTAAGAAAGTAAGCTTTATCTTTTTAAAAGTTATTTTCTTTTCAAATATTAAACCTAAGTATTTTTTTAGATAACAATTTTTCATGCCTTGTGAATATAAAACATCAATGCCAGAGAGCAACTAGTCCCCATTATCCACCGACACAGATTCCATTTGGCGTTAAAGGCGGTGCAAATGCATGAATGGATCACTAAAAATCAGTGATGACCCCAGATGTTCCTGAAAAGGGTTAGCGTGCCCTGTCCACCCGTATTTTCACTTTTGATTGTGAATGATATGCTTTGTTTGTAATTAACTCTGACATTAATACCAACTTATCTCATGATGCCTTACCGGATTTCCCTATCTAATATAACCGATTGATTTCCACATTAACAGATCTAAATGGCAGCGTTGTCAAATTACACGTCAATCTTGTTCTTGTGAGAGGCTTACTGCGATATATGGCATGTCTAATATAGACCACATGGGGGTTTATTTATACACAGAGAATATCTACAGGAAATGCCATGTTAGTTGAATACTTCTTGTGTCTGCGGATTCTGCTTGTACAGCATGTACGTCGTAATATCTCAGAGTAAAATACCAAAGAATAAGTCATCAAGTATCTCTATAACATGGTGTCGTTTATTATGATGAAACGGTTATACCTTAATCCGTATCTATATTGTTGCTAGGTTGATATCACCTCTGAATATTTCACTTTGAATTTTTGTTTGTTTGTTGTTTAACGCCGCACTCAGCAATATTCCAGCTGTATGACGGCGGTTTGTAAATAATCCAGTCTGGGCCAGACAATTAAGTGATTGGCATTATGAGCATCAATCTACGCAAATGGAATATGACGACATGCATCAGACAAGTGAGCTAGCCTGTCCACCCCATCCCGTTAGTCGAATCTTACCACAAACATAGTCGCCTTATACGACAAGCATGGGTTGCTGAAGAACAATTCTAACCGGATCTTCACGGGTTACTTTGAAAGTAAATTTAGAAGACGTGACATCTTATACATCTTGAGAAACGTTAAGTACCGCCATTATACAGTCCAATGAGTCATGTTTTTATTTCTTTATAAGTGGTAAATGCCTCTTTGGGGGATCACTGATCCAATATGACAACCAGATTACGTACAAACGGCCATATCAGATCCTGAAGTCAAAATTGGAGAATAATTATATGACAGTAATTGAATTATGGAGTCGGAAATATATGTTCATTTGTGTTTTTGCTATTTTGCTATTTTGTCCAGACATTTTAGTTTTTTTTTGTTTAAGATATAAATCTTATGCAAAAAAAACGATAAATGTCTGGGCAAGATAAAGGATAGTTTTCCGTCTCTGCCCTTGTTGAGCTACCCCAGCTGCACGAGTATGGCTGGACTCTACTAAAAGAAGGACATTTCAGAGAAGACAACACGTCCTCCTGCTCCAGAAGCCATTATCCATCTGGTGAAGCGTGGACGCGCTGCAACAAAGTGTTCAACGAGAATGTGTGTGTGCTACAAGAACAGGCTTCTTGTGACAAAGCACCGATGAACTGTATAATGTAAAGAATATGTTAATAATCCAATACGTCAAGAACTTCGCTTCAACAATTGCCTGTTCAGGATCTGTGACAACACTAATTGCATACGTAACCATAAAAGTGTCAAAAGGTTGATTTTAGTTGGGAATTTTTTGTTTTGTTTTGTTTTTTTGTTTTTTTATTTATAAGCAATCGTACAATCGATTTTGTAGAGATTTTTTGTGGCAATGGAAAGGGTTACGTCGCTATTATTAAATATGTGATCACGAGCAAATCTTTGATTCTGATGACTTTGACTCTGATGTAGTAAGGACATTACATGGACAAGATAATCTCGGTTCAGGAACTTCTTCATTCTCAGATTTTCATTTGAAGTTTAAAATATCGACCTTATTTACACCCTTTATAATTATATATTTGATCATGCCACTGGTTCAAAACTGCAGTTGTAAGCAACAACAGAAAAAAGTTGTCATATGTCTGATACATTTTTTTCATACCAATATTTTTACGTTTTAGGAAATTTAAGAAAATGATATTTCCAGTAAGCCAAACAGAATGTCCAGAAAAGAAGAAAAGGCCGAATGTTAAAATAAAGTCTTTGTTTTCAGGTTAAAGTGTATGAAAAACTGCCTCTAATAATTTGACAACAAAATTGCAAAAACGGTCTCCTATAATTATTAGCGCTGAAGAAGAAATGTTTTTACTGCAGGAGAGCCTCAGAAGCTACTGATCACGTGCTTTTAATTCGCCCAATAAAAGTGAGCTTCTGAACCTGAGATAATCACATTCCTCATCACTTGTTTGGATTAGTATGATTTGAATGCTGTGTTTGTAAAATATTAAATAAATCACTACTCGATACGGAAGACCGATTTACAAAACCCCAATCTCACAACTTGCCTTCGCGGTTATTGATTTGCTCCCATAGACTCCCGCTAGTCTGGTATGTGATGAGTACTCCACGAGAGAGTGAGTGAGTGAATGACGTTCAGTGTTGTAATAGAAAGGTATTAGCACGGCTGTTAATGTAATATAGGAGACGGTCGCGTCAAAGTATCCATTTGACATGCTGAAATTAATGCCAGATTGAATCTAAACTGCAAGGCAAAAGAAAGTATATATTTGAAAATTGTATTTGACCATAAAATATCTTGTTTTTGTCACTTGTAGCCACCATCAACGATGGGTGTTTACTTTCTTGTCTCTGCTAGTATATATCAATTTAACTTCGATACTAATATTATCGTGAAAATATTCTATTTTGTAGAAATTGTTACGAAATAATTTATTTGTTTGTTTATATTTAATGATATACTTCACTATTAATGTATCCGTACATTTTTGTTGGATTTTTTTTTAAATAAACATTATGCGCCATTACTGTTTGAGATGTGTAATACATTTACAGAAACTGTTGCAATGATCGTAGTTATGTTCTAATATCGTGTTTTAATTTGTTTTTTGTAACATTAAATCGTTATTTATATAAGCACCTTTTAAAAAGAAAGTTTTGCTTAAGTGCATGACGGGTTTGTATGAATGCCTTAAATGTCAGTCTAACCTGCAATTTCGATATGCAAATATTGGCATTTCACTGACAAAATAAGGTTCTATGAAGGTTGAATAAGCCACCAATTAATTGTAAAATCTTAATTAATCTTTTAATTTCAATTTCAGAATAATCTAACTTAAAAAGTCTGAAAAGTGGAAGCGAAAAAATAAAATCTTAACTCTGAACTACTTAAATAACCTTCAATCGTGTTAAAAAACGAAACCGAATTGTTTTTGGTGCTGTTTATTGCAAATTAAGATTTCGTAAAGAGCGCCCGAGATTGCAGCATTCGATTAGCTCCTGATAGATATCACCCCTGTTATAATGCCCGTCCATCGTCTTCATTAGCGCCCAGGGGTCCCTCTTCTTTGATGTACAGAGGATAAGCGTTCAGGCGACATGGAGCACGGCCTGACTGACGCGCCGCTCTCCGCGCGTTTAGAGACGCGAGCATTTACTGCCAGTGATTGGCGAACTTCTGGCCCTAGGAATTAACTCATTATCGCCATGTCAGAAAAGGCTTCCAATTTAATTAATTACACTAATATGAAGGACAAATATTTGCCAGAGTGTCTTATTGTTGCTACTTGTGAAACTGACAAGCCTCCTCGGCACCCTAGCATTGATTAAACAAGGCCAAATTCGCCGAGATAATGAAATCAATAGCGCTAATAATCATATCAGGGAAGCTGTGGTTTAATTACAACTGAGTGACTCGTGGCGGGAGAAATTAGTGCGGTCACGTGGTGCGATGACGTCACATCAGGAGTAATGTAATCGCTGGTAATCGAACTGATAATTGCAAGAAATGACTCCATCAATTTTACAAATACTCTATGGTTTGAGCTCGATTTCTAATATGTATCTCGTCAATCTTGACAACTATGGTAGACTAGGGATATTTAGTTGATGCGATGCGCGTATTAATGCAGACACCCTCGCAGATCGGAAACCTATCCGTGCGCAATCAAATGATAAGTTAAATGTATTTAGCCAGCATGAAGTTGTGATGTAATGCTATACTCTGATTGAGTGGTAATTAGGGTATAGCTTTGCTTTGGGGAACTCTTCATACAAACATCTGGGTTCCGTTTTACAAAGCGATCTTAGCACTAAGGTGACAGTAACTCACTACCTTAACATAGGCTTACGATACGCGTAGCGCTGAGGTTGTTTTGTACAACGGTACCTATATGCGTAACGACTGGGCTCTGTCTAGTGGTTCACTGACTGGGCTCTGTCTAGAGGTTCACTACGTCAGTCGGTGATTTGTGGCGGATCAATCCCACTTGTTTCGAACAAAACGTTTTAGGAATCGGTTTCCCAGGTAATACAATGAGTTCACCAGCGTCTGGGGGGATTAACCTCCTCTGTCTGTATCGCAACAGCTGACAAGAGGATGTTAGTTTGTTTTTCACCAATTACAGCCATTCACACTGAAGTAGCAAGCTAGCTGGCGGATGTGTCTAGTAATTTCTTATTGAGTAATTGGATTAGTACTGAGACAAGTCATGCACCGTCTCCCACTCACAGGGGCGAGGAATGCGAGGGCCGCGCTCACCAAATAGAACTTCAGTGGCAACAGAGATCGTGGGGGTGCCTTGTGACCGCAGGGGGAGGGGGAGAGGCAGTTGGCTAGTTTGGGGCCCAGGTAAGCACGTCAGGTACATAGAGATCCCAACCACCTCACGTTTCAACCTTTGTTTATCGCTAAGGCGATTGTTCAGAAATAGTTTTTCAAATACACATTAAATTGTTTCCGCAAACATATTAGCCGGTCTTTTGACATGAGTACCATATAAGCGTCATTGGGTGTTCAACCCATTAGCTTATCGATCGTTTGACCGGTTACTTCCCAGTTGAGGAACGAAAAGGTTGCCGGTTACGGAATTATCAAGGGGGTTGAGTGTCAGAGTTTATTCTGTGTTGCGTGAGTGTAAACATCCCCAAACGCCTTTTCCTCCTCGACAGGGCAGCATATCCCGACAGCAGCACGGCTACTGGATCACCGACGGTGACACCCGTTTGTTTATAACCCCTATCAGATGACCCAGGGGTTACAGTCACCCCTCGTCACTTGCAGCTTGTTACAAGCATGAGAACTAACACCCACAGGAATTGAGAAGCAATCAAGTTGTTATGATCAAGTGAATTAAAATCATCACGTTTGGAAACAAATTTAATTTTGATTGCATACAGGTGTCCGGTAATCGATCACACGGTAATAATGGTAAGCAGGGGACAAGTGGTGTAGATACGTGACGCAGTGGGGGTTAGATCACGTCGAGCGCCACCCCTTGTCACATATAGGCTCACCCCGGGGATCCCCGGGGCTCCCCGGGACATGTCGCTTGTTTTATAGCTGTACCTCTCATTCTGTAGTCGTACTTAGTCACAGAACATAGACAAAGTATTTCTTCGCAATTCGTCCCACTTGAGTGGGTGCATATGTGAGTGCACATGTATAAGAAGATTTATATGCCGCTTGTATTGAACGATATCACGACAGGGGACATCAATCGCGTGTTCGATATATACCTAGCAATATGACGGGGCACTACCCACTGACTTCAAATGATTATACCAGCAATATCATAGGGCACAACAAAATGTCTTCAGTTGAATATACCAGCAATATACATAGTTATTATTACGGGGCACTGCAAACTGGCTTTGATTAAATATATAAGCAATATACATAGCACTTTCACGGGAGACTATAGACTGGTTTCAATTGAATAATATGACAGGGCACTGCAAACTGGCTTTAATTGAATATACCAGCATTATCGCGAGGAATTACAAACTGCCTTCAATTGAATATAGCAGCATTATCGCGGGGCACTACAAACTTGCTTCAATTGAATATACCGGCAATATGACAGGGCACTACAAACTGGCTTCAATTGAATATACCGGCATTATGACAGGGCACTACAAACTGCCTTCAATTAAATGTACAAGCATTATCACAGGGCACTACAAACTGGCCTCAATTGAATATACCAGCATTATCGCTGGGCACTACAAACTGCCTAAACTTAGATACATACAAGCATTTTTACGGGAGACAACAAACTGGCTTCAATTGAATATACCAGCAGTATCACATGGCATTACAACATGGCCTCTAGTGAATATACCAGCCATTCCACGGGACACTACAAACTGGCTTCAGCTGAATTTACCAGCATTATCAAAGGGTACTACAAACTGCCTTCAATTGAATATAGCAGAATTATCGCGGGGCACTACAAACTGGCTTCAATTGAATATACCGGCAATATGACAGGGCACTACAAACTGGCTTCAATTGAATATACCGGCAATATGACAGGGCACTACAAACTGCCTTCAATTAAATGTACAAGCATTATCACAGGGCACTACAAACTGGCCTCAATTGAATATACCAGCATTATCGCTGGGCACTACAAACTGCCTAAACTTAGATACATACAAGCATTATTTCGGGAGACAACAAACTGGCTTCAATTGAATATACCAGCAGTATCACATGGCATTACAACATGGCCTCTAGTGAATATACCAGCCATTCCACGGGACACTACAAACTGGCTTCAGCTGAATTTACCAGCATTATCAAAGGGTACTACAAACCAGATTCAATTGAATATACCAGCATCATCCCGGAGTGCTACAACGTGGCTTCAATTTGAATATACCAGCATTATCATGGAGCATTACAAACTGGCTTCAACTGAATATGACAGGGCACTAAAAACTGTCTTCAACTGAATATACCAGCATTATCATGGAGCATTACAAACTGGCTTCAATTAAATATACCAGCAGTATCACGGGGCTTAAAAACTGCCTTCAATTGAATATAGCAATATTATCACGGGGAACTACAAACTGGCTTCAATTGAATATACCAGCAGGATCTCATGGCACTATAAAATGGCCTCTATTGAATATACCAGCAATATCAGGGGGCCTTACAAACTTCCTTCAATTAAATATACCAGCAATATCACAGGGTACTACAAACCGTATTCAATTAAACATACCAGCATTATCATGGGACACAACAAACTGGCATCAATTGAATATACCAGCAGTATCACATGGCACTACAAAATGGCCTCTATTGAATATACCATCTATATTACGGGGCACGACAAACTGCCTTCAAGTGAATATACCAGCAATATCACAGGGTACTAAAAACCGGATTGAGTATCCCAGCATTGTCACGGTGTACTACAAACTGCCTTCAGTTAAACATACCAGCATTATCACATGCCACTACAAACTGGTTCAATTGAATATACCTGTATCGTCACGGGGCACTACAAAATGGCCTCAATTGAATATACCAGCAGTATCACAGAGTACTACAAACCGGATTCGATTGAATACACCAGCAATATCACAGGGTACTACAACCTGGCTTCAATTGAATATACCAGCAGTATCACATGGCACTACAAAATGGTCTCTATTGAATATACCAGCTATGTCACGGGGCCTTACAAACTGCCTTCAATCGAATGTAACTGCTTTATCGCGGGGCACTACAAACTGCCTTCAATTGAATATACCTGCAACATTACAATGTACTGAAAACCGGATTCAATTGAGTATACCAGCATTGTCATGGTGTACTACAAACTGCCTTCAATTAAACATACCAGCATTTTAACATGCCACCACAAACTGGTTTCAATTGAATATACCTGTATCGTCACGGGACACCACAAAATGGCTCCAGTTGAATATACCAGCAGTATCACAGGGCATTTATGGACAGTGCCAGCAGTGTGTGGAGTATCAGATGGACATATCTCTGTGTACAGTATTCCCCGGCAGTGTGTGGAGTACAAGATTGGCATATCTCTGTGTACAGTATTCCCCGGCAGTGTGTGGAGTACAAGATGGGCATGCCACTGTGTACAGTATTCCCCGGCAGTGTGTGGAGTACAAGATTGGCATATCTCTGTGTACAGTATTCCCCGGCAGTGTGTGGAGTACAAGATGGGCATGTCTCTGTGTACAGTATTCCCCGGCAGTGTGTGGAGTACAAGATGGGCATGTCTCTGTGTACAGTATT
Organism: Haliotis cracherodii; assembly: GCF_022045235.1. Lineage (NCBI taxonomy): Eukaryota > Metazoa > Mollusca > Gastropoda > Lepetellida > Haliotidae > Haliotis > Haliotis cracherodii. The sequence goes on from NW_027266273.1 coordinate 24,632,579, forward strand.
CCCCGGCAGTGTGTGTAGTACAAGATGGGCATGTCTCTGTGTACAGTATTCCCCGGCAGTGTTTGGAGTACAAGATTGGCATGTCTCTGTGTACAGTATTCCCCGGCAGTGTGTGTAGTACAAGATGGGCATGTCTCTGTGTACAGTATTCCCCGGCAGTGTGTGTAGTACAAGATGGGCATGTCTCTGTGTACAGTATTCCCCGGCAGTGTGTGGAGTACAAGATGGGCATGTCTCTGTGTACAGTATTCCCCGGCAGTGTGTGTAGTACAAGATGGGCATGTCTCTGTGTACAGTATTCCCCGGCAGTGTGTTGACTACAAGATGGGCATGTCTCTGTTTACAGTATTCCCCGGCCGTGTGTGGAGTACAAGATTGGCATGTCTCTGTGTACAGTATTCCCCGGCCGTGTGTGGAGTACAAGATGGGCATGTCTCTGTGTACAGTATTCCCCGGCAGTGTGTGGAGTACAAGATGGGCATATCTCTGTGTACAGTATTCCCCGGAAGTGTGTGGAGTATCAGATGGACATATCTCTGTGTACAGTATTCCCCGGCAGTGTGTGGAGTACAAGATGGGCATGTCTCTGTGTACAGTATTCCCCGGCAGTGTGTGTAGTACAAGATGGGCATATCTCTGTGTACAGTATTCCCCGGAAGTGTGTGGAGTATCAGATGGACATATCTCTGTGTACAGTATTCCCCGGCAGTGTGTGGAGTACAAGATGGGCATGTCTCTGTGCACAGTATTCACAGGCAGTGTGTGGAGTATAGGTGGCCTAGCGATAAAGTCAATCTCCTGACGTAACTCGCAAAAATATTATTTTTTCACGTTGGCAGAATTTCTGTCAAAAACCTGGATAGCTTTGTACATACTGTGTTCACATTATATCGATGTCGTACACTTGTGGAGGGGGTGGGTGTAGAGGTAGAGGGTGAGGGTGTATTTGGATAGCTGCTTCTTATACCTGCAGACACGTAAATCAAACTGTTTCAAATATGTTTGGTCCATTTTCTGTTTGACCACGTTGGTCTAGTGGAGCGTCTTCCCGGAGAGCGAAAGGTAGGTAGTTCGAGCCACGCCCGGGTCAGACCAAAGGACGCTGGGAGACGGTACTTATTGTTAAGCATTAATGGGATAAAACAAGGACTGGTCGGTACGGAATCAGTATACAGTATACAGATAAACCTTATTTCACCTAACCTCACCTTACTATATGAGTGAGTAAGGGGGGAGTGTGTGGGGGGGGGGGGGGGGCGTACCCGGGTTGAACAGTATTCCAGTTATATCACGGCATGTCAACCTACTGTGGGAGGAAAGCCCGAAGTAATGCAGGTATTACATTTTTATCACTTGGTGAAACCCACGAGCGGGTATGGTGCTGAGGGAGGATCATTAACAGTGAGATCGCTATTTTATGAAGCCAATAAACTGTGATTTTTTAGAAAATCCCTGTGTCGCCGAGACTACCGCGAGAGGAAATGTTTTTAAGTGAGCAGCCCCGAAATGAGAGCGAATCTTTGTTTTCTACGTGCAGACATATTGAACAATAATTGGCAGCTAACTATCACAATCACGGATAAATTAACGCCATCAACTGGAAGGGGAGGGCACACAGCAGATCACTTCTTGTTACTGCGTATGGTGCAGTTGGAACTTCGTCAACTACGGCCAAATATACCTAGACTTGATTAGACCGGAGCCTTTGATGTGCCTCTTTCCAGGTCTAATCAACGTAATTTAATATCCGTTCATATGACAGAAGAAATTGTTTAGATCAAGTCTTATCAAATCGCCCCAAACCAATTGCAGATTTAATGGCTTTGTAATTGGACTGAAACATTTTAATACCTCTTTTGTCGCGATCAAATTAGAAGTCAATCGAAACTTGAAAGCGCGAGGTCTAGATTTGTGTGGAGTTTTTTAGTGCCCCGTAACCCCTCCACAGCGTTAAGCTATCCTCCCACCCCCGCACCCCCTCACGGTCAGCGCCCCTCCTTCCCATCTACACCCAGACCAAGGCGAGATGTAGTTTATAGCGGCCTTCAAAGAACACGGTGTCGTAAAGCCGCCGGTCTCCCGAGCCCTTGAGACGATTATATGGACGAATGAGCGATTAATTGTCTTTGAGCAAACACTATTGTTTCTTATCAATACGGCGGACCAACTGGCTCTTACACAATTCATTAGCTTGTGTTAGTTAGTTCACTGCTGGGTTATCTGGAGCTCCTTTCAAGCGATAATCATTCCACATTTAGGATAACTACTTTTTATTTCCGTCACTGAAAGCATTTATAAAGTTTTTGCAATGTTATTTTCGTTTTTGCTAAGAACCACGCTTGAGTCAACACAAAACGATATGGTTAGAATACATCGATTGCTGCTCCGAGAAAATATAACATCTTCACTTCCCCCGATATTTTTTCCACAAGGGTCATAATACCCTATTTATTCAAAACTATTTGTTGGAATATTTTTTTAATTTGAAATCTAATTATCATTAGATGGATTAAAGGCAGTTCTCCAATCACAAAACTTGACCCCTAATAGTTAACGGTTTTACTTAATCGCGTATTAATGCAGGGACATTAAAACTTCCACATAACCTTGTATAATATGCTTGTTATAGATTAACACAGCCTAAGTCCCCATGGTCCCTAGTAATCCTTGGTTGCTGGTGATCAATAGTCCGTATTTTATAATGTATTGGTATGACTATTCATGTCTTGGTTACATTCTAGTTTTAAATACAAATCTGTGATACCCACTCAATGAATAACGGTGATCACCAGAAATGGGCTTCACACATTGTACCCATGTGGGGAATCGAACCCAAGCCTTCCGCGTGACGAGCGAACACGTTAACCACTCGGCTACCCCACCGCTCCTCGGTTGTTCCATGTTGTTGACATCGTTTTGTGATTCCAATCACAGTAGGAACAAACTTAGGAGGTGATAGTCCTACAATTGTGTAGATTTATATATTATACATTCCCTGCATGTATGCCCCTTGGCACATACGCGCACGCTCACACATGCGCACACACAAAAGCGCACGCACACAAAGACACATATACACGCACGTACACGTGCACCCGCATATCCATTTGCTTTTTTGTTAATATAAGCATCCCTTGGCATAAGGAAAATGATAATGGAATCAAAACGATATCTGAACTGAATGTAAAAACTTCATTTAAAATACCATACCTGTGTAGGATGCCCAGCGTTAGTGGATTTATTTCAATGGGAATCTGTTTATTCCCGTGTATGATACATACTTCAAATAATGTTCTTAATTTCTGTTTGGGAGTGTTAATCCAAGGGACATAACTCCAGCTGTACTTAGTTAGACCGAGAAGTGAGATATCACTCCTCGGTTGTTCAGAAGTTCGATCCCCACCGTCGACAACGAAGGCGCTTCCCGTAACAACTAAATATCGAAAATAGTGACTATTTAATTTTACGATATTCCATCTGAATGCAAGCACGGTGTACCAGAGTCTACATATTCGCCTGTGCATACCAGTTTTCCATTAACAATACCAGATAAATAGTCACCGTTCTGCACATATATATATATATATATATATGTATTGCATTGTTCAATAGTCACCGTCTTGCACATATATACATGTATACACAATTATGCAATGTGCATTATATGCCATCCATTATACAACTGAAGTGGATTTCCTCGGCGTCTCTGAGCTTTAAGTGTAGAAAACATACCAAAAAATGCAAAACATGTGCTACTTCAGATGTGATATATTCAGATCCAACATCTGTAAGCGTGCTGTTTAATGTACAAGTATATTTTGTTTTAGATGAGGAAACTATTCTTGTCGAAAGTGTTCAATTTCTGCCTGTCCGGAAAACCCGACAGAATCATGTGAACAGAGATATTTTATGACACTTCATTAAGTGTGACGAACAAACTCATGATCACCGTTGTAGACTGGGGTGCTAACCAACCGTTGATTACATCAACACAATACATAGCTCTCGCTGTCGAGACATCTTGTCAAGAGGACTCAAGAAATTACCAGTACTTGGCGAAAAGGATCCCGTCCCATATCAAAAGGATTTCGAGTAGTCTCCCTTTGATCGATAGTCAAGTATCGGTGTTACAGACAGACACTTTAAATATTCAACATGTCTTGGTTGGACTTTTATGTCACTGAAATACAAACTTCCTATGATGTGAAGTAAATGCAACTCCATTTCTTTAAATTTTACATTTCTTTTCAAATTAGATCTCTGTTTCCAGAATACCGAGACCGCAGATTCCTCTGTCCATTGAGAGTTTCACAGCCACAGGTTGAGATCACAAAACCCATTCCCCCATCTGCAGTACGACCCGTGAAGATCCGGGGTAGAATAGGTCTTCAGCAACTCATGCTTGCCGTAAAAGGCGACTGAGCTTGTCGTAAAAGGCGACTAACCGGATCGGGTGGTCAGGCTCGCTGACTTGGTTGATGCATGTCAACGATCCCAATTGCGTGGATTGATGTTCATGATGTAAATCACTGGATTGTCTGGTCCAGACTGGATTATTTACAGACCGCCGTCATATAGCTGGAATATTGCTGAGTGCGGCGTAAAACAACAAACCAAACCAAACCAAAAAATCATCTTCAGTACAAGGCTATGGTGTTGACAGGGATGTAGGGATAGACATGCCCGGTGATGGATAGAGGTGCACGGTGATGCACGATGTTGGGTAGAGATGCACGGTTATGGGTAAAGATGCACGGTGATGGGTAAAGATACACAGTCATTAGTCAAAATGCACGGTGATGGGGACTGATGCACGGTGATGGGGACTGATGCACGGTGATGAGGACAGATGCACGGTGATGGGGACAGATGCACGGTGATGGGTAAAGATCCACGGTGATGGGTAAAGATGCACGAAGAAGGGGAGAGATACAGGGTGATGGGGACAGATGTACGGTGATGGGTTCGTTTAGTAAAAGAACTGTGACACCCTGGAATGTTTAATGTTCACGACAGTTCCCCTCAGACATGTTACCAATGCGAGAGAGTGAGTGAGTCGCCTGATAACAGTTCAGGGTACTATTTTCATATTTCCGATACTGTTGAGACTAATTGCTGTATGCTGAAATGTTGATTTGATCTACTTTCGAAACATACATATTTCAGTTACATGACGATGTGACTTTAATGAGGGGTCTTTATCACTTTGACCACGAGAACTGGTAGTGCGCTGAATACACGAGAATCGTAATCAGGGTGAATCTGGGATTCAAACCGACCATCATTGAGCCCAACACACCTCTGTACAGCGAATCGTTAACAGTTGGACCATCTGTGCATGTCAGAGGTATGTTTTCCCAGTATTTACTGTATTGTACTCCATGATATCAGAGTTGTTTAATTATATTGAGGCAATCATGATTGAAGGTTTACTTGTCGACACTCATCAGCTGTTGAAGTGTAATGATGGGCGGTGTTTTCAGTTCCAAAATGACGGTCATAGGTTGATGTTTGAAATATATTTTCTCAATGAAATCAATTCTAAAGAAATGGGTTGTGAAAATAATGTTAGAAACACTAGGCTGGCTTGCTCAGTACGGAGTGTACCTCTGTTATAAAGTCAGGGATAGTTACCAGAACAGAAGGCAGTCGGACACTGCAGGATCTTTAACTCGTTACTCGGGGTCATTAAAATGTGTCCAGGGCCAGCTGTGCACACGAAGGAGTGTCCCCAAGGATATCTGTACCTAAGAGCTGTCAACACTGTCAACTGTTCACAAGAAGGAGTGTCCCCAAGGATATCTGTACCCAAGAGCTGTCACCACTGTCAACTGTTCACAAGAAGGAGTGTCCCCAAGGTTATCTGTACTCAAGAGCTGTCACCACTGTCAATTGTTCACCAGAAGGAGTGTCCCCAAGGATATATGTACCCAAGAGCTGTCACCACTGTCAACTGTTCACAAAAAGGAGTGTCCCCAAGCTTATCTGTACCCAAGAGCTGTCCCCACTGTCAATTATTCACAAGGATTGTTCGTAAGTCAACTGTTCACACGAAGGACTGTCCCAACGGTCAACTGTTCAAAAGAAGGAGTGTCCCAACGGTCAATTGTTCACAAGAAGGACTGTCCCAACGGTCAATTGTTCACAAGATGGACTGTCCTCGTGGTCAACTAGGCACAAGATGGACTGTCCTCGTAGTCAACCATACACAAGATGGACTGTCCTCGTGGTCAACTGCACACAAGATGGACTGTCCACGTGACCAACTAAACACAAGATGGACTGTCCTCGTGGTCAACCATACACAGGATGGACTGTCCTCGTAGTCAACCATACACAAGATGGACTGTCCTCGTGGTCAACTGCACACAAGATGGACTGTCCACGTGACCAACTAAACACAAGATGGACTGTCCTCGTGGTCAACCATACACAGGATGGACTGTCCTCGTAGTCAACCATACACAAGATGGACTGTCCTCGTGGTCAACTAAACACAAGATGGACTGTCCTCGTAGTCAACCATACACAAGATGGACTGTCCTCGTGGTCAATTACACACAAGATGGACTGTCCTCGTAGTCAACCATACACAAGATAGACTGTCCTCGTAGTAAACTACACACAAGATGGACTGTCCTCGTGGTCAACTACACACAAGATGGACTGTCCTCGTAGTCAACCATACACAAGATGGACTGTCCTCGTCGTCAACATCACACAAGATGGACTGTCCTCGTAGTCAACAATACACAAGATGGACTGTTCTCGTGGTCAACTACACACAAGATGGACTGTCCTCGTAGTCAACTAAACACAAGATGGACTGTCCTCGTGGTCAACAACACAAGATGGACTGTCCACGTGGTCAACTACACACAAGATGGACTGTCCTCGAGGTCAACAACACATGATGGACTGTCCACGTGGTCAACTACACACAAGATGGACTGTCCTCGTAGTCAACTATACGGAAAGATGAATGATTATTTGTTAACTTTCTATCATCCATTTCTATGGCTGTTATACAAGCTTGTTGTCTGAGAACTTTGGCAGTATATAAATGAAAGTCCGTTTGGTGTATTTGACTGTGAATACTTTTATAATTACTTTCGTGAGTCAATACAGCAAGACAAGTGGCAAAGAACCTCTCTTGTGTGTGATGTTTCAAAGATATAACTGTCTTTACACAAATGATGTTAGAGATGTTTGCCATGCTCTAACACATCTAACGGCGGTCGTAACCCAAACTTTATTTTTCCAGCTTTCATTGCTGAACGGATGATCTCAGAGCCCTTGTCTATTACAAGCAAAACCCTCACATATATTTCAGAATCAGAAGAGCATCCTTTTTCAAAAATATTAACTCGAAGCCAACATTCACACAATGAACACACTGATACACCTACTGGCTGCACGCCTCATTTACCTCATGTATCGCCCTTCTCACCATTAATACCCTCTTCTGCTATTTGTCTAATGTGATTGTGTGGTTATTAACGTGACAGGGAGAAGCATTCACCTGCTATAACAGCTAACGTTTAACCATTAAATTCCAGGACAGTCAATTCATCCGCTCAGTGCTCGTTGTGTTTGACATGTGGATTCATTAAACGGCTAATCTCGCCATCTCAATGGGTGCGCTCATCGGGTGTTGGCCTTGTAAAGTTTCTCTCTTAAAGTTGATCTCGTTCTATTCTTGGCCATCGAGGCATACAATACGTACAAATTGCGGTTTAATGATGTCTGTATTGCCTTTATTTGTACATGTAGATTACAGATACCCTGGCGGTCAGACGGACCCATCTACCCAGACACCTTGTCACAGTGAGAGTCCATCTAACCGGACACCTTGTCACAGTGAGAGTCAGAGTCCATCTAATTGGGCAACGTGTCACAGCGAGAGTCCAACTACCCGACACCTTGTCACAGTGAGAGTCCATCTACCCGGACACCTTGTTACTGCGAGGATGCAACTACCCGACACCTTGTCACAGTGAGAGACCATCTACCCGGACACCTTGTCACAGTGAGGGTCCATCTGACTGACAGCTTGTCACAGTGAGGGCCCATCTACCAAATAGCTTGTCACAGTGAGAGTCCATCTACCCGGACACCTTGTCACAGTGAGAGACCATCTACCCGGACACCTTGTAACAGGGAGGGTCCATCTACCCGACTACTTGTCACAGTGAGGGTCTGTCTATCCGGACAACTTGTGACAGTGAGGGTCTATCTATCCGGACAACTTGTCACTGTGAGAGTCCATCTACCCGGACACCTTGTCACAGCAAGAGTCCATCTACCCGACAACTTGTCACAGCGAGAGTCCATCTACCCGACAGTTTGTCACAGTGAGAGGCCATCTACCCGACAGCTTGTCACAGCAAGGATCCATCTACCCGACAGTTTGTCACAGCGAGAGTCCATCTACCCGACAGCTTGTCACAGCAAGAGTCCATCTACCAGACAGCTTGTCACAGCAAGAGTCCATCTACCCGGACACCTTGTCACAGTGAGGGTCCATCTACCAGACAGTTTGTCACAGCGAGAGTCCATCTACCCGGACACCTTGTCACAGTGAGAGTCAGAGTCCATCTAATTGGGCAACGTGTCACAGCGAGAGTCCAACTACCCGACACCTTGTCACAGTGAGAGTCCATCTACCCGGACACCTTGTTACTGCGAGGGTGCAACTACCCGACACCTTGTCACAGTGAGAGACCATCTACCCGGACACCTTGTCACAGTGAGGGTCCATCTGACTGACAGCTTGTCACAGTGAGGGCCCATCTACCAAATAGCTTGTCACAGTGAGAGTCCATCTACCCGGACACCTTGTCACAGTGAGAGACCATCTACCCGGACACCTTATAACAGGGAGGGTCCATCTACCCGACTACTTGTCACAGTGAGGGTCTGTCTATCCGGACAACTTGTGACAGTGAGGGTCTATCTATCCGGACAACTTGTCACTGTGAGAGTCCATCTACCCGGACACCTTGTCACAGCAAGAGTCCATCTACCCGACAACTTGTCACAGCGAGAGTCCATCTACCCGACAGTTTGTCACAGTGAGAGGCCATCTACCCGACAGCTTGTCACAGCAAGGATCCATCTACCCGACAGTTTGTCACAGCGAGAGTCCATCTACCCGACAGCTTGTCACAGCAAGAGTCCATCTACCAGACAGCTTGTCACAGCAAGAGTCCATCTACCCGGACACCTTGTCACAGTGAGGGTCCATCTACCAGACAGTTTGTCACAGCGAGAGTCCATCTACCCGGTAACTTGTCACAGCAAGGATCTATCTACCCGACAGCTTGTCACAGTGAGGGTCCATCTACCCGACAACTTGTCACAGTGAGGGTCCATCTACCAGACAACTCATCACAGTGAGGGTCCATCTACCCGGCAACTTGTCACAGTGAGAGTCTATCTATACCCGAGGAGCTTTTCATAGCAATGGGCCCGTCTATCCGGGATGTTTGTCATCCTGAGGGTACACATCTACCCGGACAGCTTGTCACAATGACGATGCCCATTTACCCGGAGAGAAACGGGTGGCTCGCTATGGTAATCGCTGCTTCCAGAAGCAGATTAACGGTGGGGCAGAAAGACTAGAATTACAGATAATTTCAAAATTGTGCGTGTAGGTGAGAGACCGCACGATGCGTAACGAATTGCACCGATACTGAAGGTGATACGACATTAGCGGTATTTGTAGCTGTCAATCTGTCTCGAGGACAGGAGCTGGATCAGATGGACTTAAGTGACAATAACTGCCACAATGTTTATCTTGCTGAAGTCGTCAGCACACGCCGACATATAATCTACATCATGCATACGTCAGCAGTTACCTGCATCGTTAACTCGGGTAATAGTCGATCCCCCTGTCTCGTTCGTGTTTATATGGGGGAACCTTGCGGCTCTCACAAACTGCTCAGCTGATACAGATATACAACAGGCTTATCATCTGATACAGATATACAACAGGCTTATCATCTGATACAGATATGCAACAGGCTTATCATCTGATACAGATATACTACAGGTCATTTAACTGATAATGATATACCGCAGGACAATCAGCTGTTCTTTCTGGTGTAGACAGTCGTCCGAACGACTTTCTGGCATAGATAGACCCGATCAGGCTTTTTAGCGTAGATGGCTGTCCAGTGGGATTTTCTGGAGTAGATACACGTCCAGTGGGACGTCCGATAACGCCTTCTTGGTAGATGGACGTCCAATAGTACTTTATGGCGTAGATAGACATCCTACATCTTCAGATAGATATAAACATAGACATTGGGTTTTCTGGCACAGAAAGACGTCAAATAGGGTTTTCTGGCATAGATAGACGTCCGCTTGGGTTTTCGACATACGCCCAGTTACCTTTCTGGCGTAGATAGACGTCCAAAAGCGCTTTATTCCGTAGATAGATGTTCAGCGGGTCTGGAGTAGACAGGCGTCTGATAAGAATTTCCGACATAGACGTCCGCATGGGTTTTCTGACATAGATAGATGTCCGATAAGGCTTTTCTGGCGTAGATAGACGTCCGCATATGTTTTCTGACATAGATAGATGCCGGATAAGGCTTTTCTTGCGTAGATAGGCGTCCGATGGGGCCATTCCGGCGTAGATAGACGTTCGCTGGGGCTTTCTGGCGTTGTCAAATCTGGAAGATTCTTATTTTTAGAGTTAACATTGTTGGCGTCGTTATAATTATGCTTCGTTGAATATAAAATTGTATTTTAGTTGACATTGTTGGTGCCGATATAATGCTGCTTCGTTGAAGATTAAGATGTGTAGATGACATTGTAGGGGACCCGTGAAGATCCGGGGTAGAATAGGTCTTCAGCAACCCATTCTTGCCGTACAAGGCGACTGTGCCTGTCATAAGGGCAACGTCGCCTTGGGTTGTCAGATCCCAATTGCGTGGATCGATGCTCAAGAAGTCAATCACTCGATTGTTTGGTTCAGATTCGATTATTTCCAGACCACCGTCATATGGCTGGAATATTGCTGAGTACGACAAACAAACAAACAAATGACAATGTGGGGGGATGTTATGGCGTGGGGGTAGTTGCGGGGGTCACCATGCTGGTAGAAAACTGGTGTGGTAGAAACAAATCAGTTTGAATTAAGTGTAAATATCAGAAATTGTGGTCATATTGATATAAATCGAACATTATACCTACATTACAGGTAGCATCTGTCTACTACAGCGAATAGGTATTAAGCGGAGGACAATCGGATTCCGAGTGGTTCTATGGATAGTTGCAGTGTGAATTTCCAAAATAATCCGTGAAATTGGCTTTACTTTCTAAAGTGCCTTGAAGGCACTGTTTCTATTTGTTGAGTTCTGTCCATCACCGATGTACCGATGAAGACATCAAGGGGTGGTTCTTTCATTGTGAAAACAACTATACACCTGTGATGACCTTCCTGATGACCTTCGTGATGACCTTCGTGATGACCATCAGAATCGGTTGCGATTATCACAACTTCCGGTCCAGATGTTTGTCTTGTCCGTGGATGCGGAGTGGGGGTGCGGCAGCAGCAGGCCTGGGTGGAGGACCTGTCGGGGGGACTGATGTATGGGGTCAGATGCCTCTCACGGGATTAACCTCCAGCGCCCTCTGCCGCGACATCCACGACTCCTCCCGACTACACATCCCGACGAGTTTTGATGGCGTTTCTAACTTTTGTTGTGAATGTTTATTGACTCTGGGAACAATTGATGGTTGGGACGGGGGTTGATATTTATGTCTTCTTCCCTGGCTGCGCCATGGGTCATCTATTTCTGGCCGAGCATTTCTCGATTCCCAACTAATCAAACCACTGAACAAACCCTGAATCCTACAGATAGCAACTGCTGATAAGCTTGACAACATATTAGCTTCCCCTTTAAAGCTCACTTCTCCATAGAGGCGCAAAAAGGCCCAACGACCTGGAACTGAGGTCACGTGTTTGAGCCCGAGGCTAAAGGCTTCAGAGAGATCAACGTTAGTGTTATCATGGCGGACGATCGAACAACTTTATATCCTTGTGTAGTTTTCTTTTGTGGAAACCTATGGTAACTTGAGTAAGTGAGTCATACCGGTATACCTGCGCCGTTTTTACACTCGGATTCAGGTTTTTGATGTTTGCGGCCTAGTGTGCTCTCTGCTACTAACACAGCCATATTGAATTTCACGGCAGATCGTAGATAACAGTGAGAGAAGAAGGCGGGCTATGGAGCCAGGGCTGGGTGTAAGGCATACCCGGCGTCAGGCTTACCTTGGTCCCGATCTCATAACACCAGTTCACGATATATCGCCTAAAATGGCTCCTCTTCCCTGACAAATGTGTTTTTAATGACCAACATTTCTCTACATTGTAGCAGAGAACGATCGCCGTCCTAATTCCCTGACACAGTTTATAGGTCCGGCAATCAGATCATTTTATGATGTAATTTGATAAGTCTTGATAGGAACTTTATCCTAAGTCGAGCGAACCCTAATCAAGAAATCGCGAGTCAATGATAAGGTATTCAAGTAATTTGGGCTTACATTGACAATTTGTTGTCGGTGACGGATTAAATGGGTGCTATCTGCCCGTCGCCCTGCTTGTGAAAGAAACAGAGTGGGCATGTGACAGTAATAACGCGAGATTGACACCTCACGTGACCCTCTGACGGGAACTCTTAACTTGTCATCATGCTCTCCCGTATTAATGCGTCTATTTAGCCTCTATTGATGTGTCAATCTACAAGTTGTTAAAGAAAACTTTCAAGCTGTTAAAATGCTGGAATTATGAAGTGATATTTGTTTGTCCCTACTCATGTCCCTGTGTTGGATCAACTAGGCGTATCACCTGTGAGACGACACACTTGACGTGGCCTCGTCGCTGACTGTATCCTTACTGACGGTTCCCATGGAGAACACTCATCCACTCTCTGTCAGCATCCAAGTCTCTGTGCCAACATATCAAACAGGTTTATGATCGCTTTGACTTTCTTTTGAATAATTATCACCGTTTTTCGTGTCAAATTTCTTGCAAGAAAGTCTTTAAAATTACGAATGTCGTTCTTGTGAACAGCCATTCGTGGTAAATGTACCTTGGCTTTAAGTGGAAGTGTTATATCTGTGTAATATAAAGTGCTTGTACAGAAATGTCATGGTATGACTGAAGATAATGGTACTTAATGGTCCGTTATTCATGTATTTATATAGATGGTATTAATATGGATCATTGTCTTCTTTAAGATCATGATATAAAATGACGGTACTTATCTTGATAACTGTCTTATTTAAATATGATTTTTATGTGGAATTTGGTGGGTTTTGTTTGTTGAATTTGGTTTTTATGTAGGTTTCTGTTGTTTTATGTAGATTTTGGTTTGGATTATCCAGGTCATATGGTATTAATATAGATTGTGGTATGCATGTGGATCCTGGTATTTATGTAGAAAATGGCATTTATTTGGATCGTGGTATTTATGTAGAAAATGGTATTTTTTGGTTCGTGGTATTTATGTAGAAAACGGTATTTATTTGGATCGTGGTATTTATGTAGATCGTGGTATTTATGTAGATCGTTGTTTTGTGGATGGGCAGTCCACCATGGCGTAAAACCATACTCACACACTCCTGGTTATTCAACATGACTGAAAGAGTTTCACGAAATATATTTAGCAGGTACTTCGTTCACACCCTTTTCCGCGAATCTAGATAACATGTAAACACTCGTGCCTTACTTAGAACATATCAACATGGCCTGTACAATATATACAGCGTATTTGCATGCTTTTGTTAAACAGCATAGTCATCTCGTCCAGTGACTTGGCCAACGTGATATTCGTGAATGGCGTAGCCAGGTGTGTAAATGTCAACTTTGTGAGGTCACGAGATGAATATTACGTATTTTCTTTGTGATGTTCATGCTGAAACAGAAGCGGTGGGGTAGCCTAGTTGTTAAAGAGTTCGCTCGTCACATCGAAGGGTTCGTTTCCCAACATTGGTACAAAATGCCAAACCTCTTCCTGGTGTCCTCCGCCGTGATATTGATGGAATACTGCTTAAGGCGGAGTAAAACCATACTCTAACTTCCTCATGATCCAACTCAGAAAGCTATAATGTCACAGAGGCAGGCTGAATGTTGTTCCGGCGGCAAAATGTGTTATATAACTCAGCTGAGATATCGCTGTTATATGTCCAGATAAATACAGTAATCCAACACAGAACGAACACCTCCGACGCGTTTCGTTTTCAGCCATGAAATATTGCCCAAAGCACCCAACACAAATTTCCTGTTCTCATCCACCCGACAAAATCAAAATTGTCCCATCCACCCGACACAACTTACATTGTCTCATCCACCTGACACAACTTACATTGTCCCATCCACCCGACACAACTAGCATTGTCCCATCCACCCGACACAACTTACATTGTCCCATCCACCCGACACAACTTAACTTGTCTCATCCACCTGACACAACTTACATTGTCCAATCCACCGGACACAACTTACATTGTCCCATCCACCCGACACAACTTACATTGTCCCATCCAACAAACACAATCTACATTGTCCCATCCACCCAACACAACTAACACTGTCCCATCCACCCGACACAACTAACACTGTCCCATCCACCCGACACAAACTACATTGTCCCATCCACCCGACACAACTTACATTGTACCATCCAACAAACACAATCTAGATTGTCCCATCCACCCGACACAACTTACATTGTCCCATCCACCCGACAAAACTTACATTGTCCCATCCAACAAACACAATCTACATTGTCCCATCCACCCGACACAACTTACATTGTCCCATCCAACAAACACAATCTACATTGTCCCATCCACCCAACACAACTAACACTGTCCCATCCACCCGACACAAACTACATTGTCCCATCCACCCAACACAACTTACATTGTCCCATCCATCCGACACAACTTACATTGTCCCATCCACCTGACACAACTTACATGTCCCATCCACCCGACACAACTTACATTGTCCCATCCAACAAACACAATCTACATTGTCCCATCCACCCGACACAACTTACATTGTCCCATCCACCCGACACAACTTAACTTGTCCCATCCACCCGACACAACTTACATTGTCCCATCCAACAAACACAATCTACATTGTCCCATCCACCCGACACAACTTTTATTGTCCCATCCACCCGACACAACTTACATTGTCCAATCCACCCGACACAACTTAACTTGTCCCATCCACCCGACACGACTTACATTGTCCCATCCACCCGACACAACTTACATTGTCCCATCCACCCGACACAACTTACATTGTCCCATCCAGCTGACACAATCTACATTGTCCCATCCACCCGACACAACTTACATTGTCCCATCCACCCGACACAATCTACATTGTCCCATCCACCCAACACAATCTACATTGTCACATCTTACAGATAGACTTTTGTTTGTTGGTTGCTAACGCCGCACTCAGCAATATCCCATAAGAAGTCAGTCTGTAAATAATCGAGTCTGGACCAGACAATTCAGTGATTGACAACATAAACATCGATCCACGCTATTGGGATACGATGACGTGCATCAACCAAGTCAGCGAGCCTGGCCACCCGATCCCGTTAGTCGCCTCTTACAAGCATAGTCGCCTTTTCGGCAAGCATGGGTTGCTGAAGACCTATTCAACAACGGATTCATAGATGGGCAAGTAGACTTGTCCCCCAACGACCAGCCTGGGAGACCAGATATTGAACATAGGCACTTCTCATAATTGCATTTTACCATGTAATTCTACACAGCATTAGAATGCTGACCTGCCTTTGTCACCACCCTTGCTTGTTCGCTGTGGAAAAAAAAAGCATTAATCGGGCATGTAACACATTGCATGTTTCCCATTACACAAATAGTGGATAGCCAGCGTAGTCGCAGATATTGAAATATCCTTGCTTTTGAAGTCCTGTTATAGTGGCAGCGACAAAAACAGAGTTATCGCCCTTGGGTCAGATACGGCGCTCTGCCTTGTTCCGGCTTGAAGCGGGAAACGCGTGAAGCACGTGCCAGGCGCGTGTGCCATCATTAGCAGTCAATTCACGCTCATAGCGCACGTGCAGTCATGCCACAGTGCAAAATGAGGTTATAAATATGCTAGTTTGGTCTTTGTTAATTTCTGTGGAAACATTGTTTATATCGCCTGTTTTTGTGGAGCTGCCATCTCCTCGTGACGAATATAGTGACGTATTATGTTACATAATAAAATACAATATTGGTAATTGTATGCTTAACGCAAGATGAATAGACAAATGAATAGTTTCAGATTTAATACACGCTGCGTCTCAGTGTAGCATAACAACATATTGAAAAGATATTTGAGACGTGAAAAGTTAATCAATTTCAACCAGATTAAGAGACCCCATGCGACAAAGTGATGTAGCTATTAATAGGTGATCAAGTTAAGATTTACAAGAGTTTGCTTGAAGTAGTTCCCAGAATATGAGGGTAGCTTGCTGTAGGCGGCATTATTCGCCGTGTTTGATGCAGGCACACATTAACTGTACACGGTGACACATATATGTACAGGGTACAAATCCTGTCTGGCTGTACTGCCATTTCCAGTAACATTAATGGTTGACTGATCCAAACACGTTACTTTAATGTGTTGTCAGAGTAACGCCAAACTTCTTAAAATATTAAGCAGCATACGTTTTAACAGAAACATGCATTAATTAAACTGGCTGTTCAGCTTCCAAACACATTTTTTAAAGGAATTCGAGGGCGGTATTTTATTGTTGGTTTTCATTACCTAGCTGAAGAATACTCTATTTTTTTAGATATATTTACTAAACGTTTCTCGAAGTTCAACGTCACGTATCAACATCGTTATGGTCATCTATAAAATCAATGTATAAATGTGGAAATGTATTATCGTTGCCGCAGTGAGCACAAGAGTGTTTTAATCAATGTTTCAAGACATGTAGAATTATCATACAATGAAAGGAAGACTATTTTAGGGCTCTTTTGGCTTTCTGGAAATGTCAACTTTTAAACGTAATGAAAAGTTTCGAGAAATTATCAAAGGGCTAACATATAGCCTTTATAATTCGCCAAGTTAATGCTCATATCAACATCAACTTTTGTATACGTTGAAGCAGAGGAAAAGGATCATGTTGAGGCGGGCTGCAGGGCGGGGGGTTGTTGTTGGAGGGGTTGGATTCGGTTGGTGGGTGGATGTGGTGGATACAAGGGATAGGTTGATGTGGTGGTTGGGTAGATGTGGTGGATACGGTGGATGGGAGGATGTGGTGGATGCGGTGGATTCGGTGGGTGGGTGGATGTTGTGGATGCGGTGGATGGATGGATGTGGAAGATTCGTTGTGTGGCTGGATGTGGTGGATGGGTAGATGTGGTGGATGTGGTGGATGGATGGATGTTGTGGATGTGGTGGGTGGGTGGATGCGCTGGATGAATGCGATGGATGTGGTGGATGCAGTGGATGGATGGATGTGGTGGGTGCTGTGGATGCGGTGGGTGGGTGGATGGGTGGATGTATGTGGTGGATGGGTGGATGTGGTGGATGGGTGGATGGATGTGGTGGATGTGGTTGGTGGGTGGATGGATGTGGTGGATGCGGTGGATAGATGCGGTGGATGTTGTGGATGCAGTGGATGGATGGATGTGGTGGGTGCTGTGGATGCGGTGGGTGGGTGGATGCGGTGGATGGATATGGTGGATGCGGTGGATGGGTGGATGGATATGGTGGATGCGGTGGGTGGGTGGATGCGGTGGGTGGGTGGATGTGATGGATGCGGTGGATGTGGTGGATGTGGTGGATGCTCAGG
Organism: Haliotis cracherodii; assembly: GCF_022045235.1. NCBI lineage: Eukaryota > Metazoa > Mollusca > Gastropoda > Lepetellida > Haliotidae > Haliotis > Haliotis cracherodii. The sequence continues at coordinate 24,650,431 of NW_027266273.1, forward strand.
ATGCGGTGGATGTGGTGGATGCGGTGGGTGGGTGGATGTGGTGCATTCGGTGGGTGGGTGGATGTGATGGATGTGATGGAAGCGGTGGGTGGGTGGATGTGGTGCATTCGGTGGGTGGGTGGATGTGATGGATGTGATGGAAGCGGTGGGTGGGTGGATGTGGTGGATGCGATGGATGGATTGATGTGGTGGATGGGGTGGATGTTGTGGATGGGTGGATGCGGTGGATGCGGTGGGTGGGTGGATGTGATGGATGCGGAGGATGTGGTGGATGCGGTGGGTGGGTGGATGTGATGGATGTGGTGGATTCGGTGGCTGGGTGGATGTGGTCGATTCGGTGGGTGGGTGGGTGGATGCGGTGGATGGGTGGATTCGATGGATGGATGGATGGATGGATGGATGTGGTGGATTCGTTGTGTGGGTGGATGTGGTGGATGCTGTGGATGGGTGGATGCGGTGGGTGCGGTTTGTTCTAGGTAAACGGTGATACCCTGGCTCCTTCCATGAGTATGTTCTGTGGACCACCAAGACGCCGCCACCAGGCGTGCTGTCCTTTATTCACGTACATCTTTCAGAAATACAGTACGTGCCCTATAAATCCCAATACGTTAAATCATCTTCAGTATTAATCTCATTACAATCACATCAGAAGTTTGTCATTATTCTGGCTCTGTACATGGTAGATTAGCCATTGTCAAACATCATACCCTGTTCGGTAATGAGTGAAAAACATATACCAAATACAGTAAATAAATTGTTTATGTTGCGCAAGTAACATATACATGATATATACATATAAAATACAGTGCGTCAAGCCACAAATTGGCCTAAGACATTCCATTCAAATAAGAAAAAAAGAATATTTGGTTGAATAAAACCAAGATTATATTTAACATTTTAAAGTGTTGAGGTTATAAGGCCTTTTTACTTTCGATCATTATATATATAAATGTATCTTCATCGTTAAAGTTATAAAACCAAGGATTATTTTCATATGCTGCATTAAAAAGATGGAAACACGAATCATCATAAAAATTACATTGAATTATATCAAGTTATATCATATTAACATGTTCATCGTTTGGTAAAATAAAATATTTACAAATTCTCTCTGAGAGTTGCACAAGACGCTTGGCATATCTGCCGCACACAATACACGCAGTTACTTAATACCCAGACCACTGAACCTGTTGCGGCACATTGCAACATTCAACGAGTGGGGGACTGTCGCAATGAGGTGTCTTTCACGCAACGAACCCGATGACGCAAGAGCTGTGTAATTACATAATTCTCGCTTAATCCTACTTGTCAGACAGCTGTTCTACATTGTTTCTTTGGGCATACCGTTTGTCGTACAACTAGTTATTACCACAATTAGAGCACGTAGCGAACCTGACAAGCACTTGTCACGTTTTACACCTGCCCGTATGGTTAACGAACCACAACTACTTATCTCCAGCGCGAACCTGCCCCTGGAACGACGCCACGTATAGCCCAGGAACATGACGTACGTCATCCAGTCACTCTCAACTGATGTTTAACGTCATATACAGACTGAGCTGGCATTGAGCGTGTTTCTGTGACAAACAACAGTGTCTAACATTGATAATCTATCGATGCCGATGCTAGCTCACTGAGATACCAGGCCGCAGTTTAACAGTATACTGACTCCGAGCCGACCAGTCCTTGTTTTCGCCCCGTAATGCCGGGTAATGACAGGGTAACAACAGGTACCATCTTTAACGTCTTTAGCGCCCGGGGATCGATCCCTGGACCTTCGGAAGCTGTACCACTAGACCTCGGAGGCGGTCGGTGATGAGGATGATGATGAGGATAATGACGTTGGTGGTGATTCATTCTCACAGTTTGGCTAATATACCCGGCATTTCATGCCTACAGTTCGCACATATACTCTGAGATAATTACCACGCAGATAATGCCTACATTTAGACATATATAACCAGCCAGTATCCGCTTACAGTCTCGCACATACTGCTTACAATTCAGGCCTACATTCTGGCATATATATATATGGTACTTTATGCCTACAGTCTGGCTTATACACCCTGCATTTCATGCCTACATTCTGGCATATATATCCTTCAGTTCATGCCTACAGTCTGTCCTATATACCCTAGAGTTCATGCCTACAATCTGGCCTATATACCCCACCGTTCATGCATACAGTCCGGCTTATACACCCTGCATTTCATGCCTACAGTCTGGTATGTATACCCTATACTTTAAGCCTACAGTCTGGCCTATATACCCTACAGTTCATGCCTACAGTCCGACATATATACCCTACAATTCGTGCCTACGGTCTGGAGTATATACCCTGCATTTCATGCCTACAGTCCGACATATATACCCTACAATTCGTGCCTACGGTCTGGAGTACATACCCTGCATTTCATGCCTACGGTCTGGCATATATACCCTACAGTTCATGCCTACAGTCTGGCCTATATACCCTGCAGTTCATGCCTACTGTCTGGGTAAACATCCTGCATTTCATGTCTACAATCTGGCATATATACCCTACAGTTCATGCCTACGGTCAGGCCTATATACCCTACAGTTCATGCCTACAGTCTGGGTAAACACCCTGCATTTCATGCCTACAGTCTGGCATATTTTTCAACTACAGTTTATGCCTACAGCCTGGCACATATATCCTACAGTTTATAACTACAATCTGGTACATATATCCTACAGTTTATAACTACAGTCTGGTACATATACCCTACAGTTTATACCTACCGTCTGGCACATATACCCTACACGTTATGCCTACAGTCTGGCACATATACCCTTCAGTTTATGCCTACAGTCTGGCACATACTCCCTACAGTCTGGCACATATATCATACAATTAATGCCTACAGTCTGGCACATATACCATACAGTTTTCACCTACACTCTGGCACATATACCTACAGTTTATGCCTACATTCTGGCACATATACCCTACAGTTTATGCCTACAGTCTGGCACATATACCCTACAGTTTATACCTACAGTCTGGCACATATATCATACAGTTTATGCCTACAGTCTGGCACATATATCCTACAGATTAAACCTACACTCTGGCACATATACCTACAGTTTATGCCTACAGTCTGGCATAGAAACCCTACAGTTTATACCTACAGTCTGGCATATATATCCTACAGTTTATGCCTACACTCTGGCACATATATCCTACAGTTTATACCTACAGTCTGGCACATATATCCTACAGTTTATACCTACACTCTGGCACATATACCTACAGTTTATGCCTACAGTCTGGCATATATATCCTACAGTTTATGCCTACAGTCTGGCACATATATCCTACGGTTTATACCTACACTCTGTCACATATATCCTACAGTTTATACCTACACTCTGGCATATATACACTACAGTTTATGCCTACAGTCTGGCACATATATCCTACAGTTTATACCTACAGTCTGGCACATATACCCTACAGTTTATACCTACACTCTGGCACATATACCCTACAGTTTATACCTACAGTCTGGCACATATACCCTACGGTTTATACCGACAGTCTGGCACATATATCCTACAGTTTAAACCTACACTCTGGCAAATATACCCTACAGTTCATGCCTACACTCTGGCTTATATACCCTACAGTTTATGCCTACACTCTGGCAAATATACCTACAGTTTATACCTACAGTCTGGCACATATATCCTGCAGTTCATGCCTACAGTCTGGCACATATACCCTACAGTTTAAGCCTACACTCTGGCACATATACCTACAGTTTATACCTACAGTCTGGCACATATATCCTGCAGTTCATGCCTACAGTCTGGCACATATACCCTACAGTTTAAGCCTACACTCTGGCACATATACCTACAGTTCATGCCTACAGTCTGGCACATATACCGTACAGTTTATGCCTACACTCTGGCACATAAACCCTACAGATTATACCTACAGTCTGGCACATATATCCTACAGTTTATACCTACAGTCTGGCAGATATATTCTACAGTATATACCTACACTCTGGCACATATATCCTACAGTTTATACCTACAGTCTGGCACATATACCTTACAGTTCATGTCTACAATCTGGCCTATATACCCTACAGTTCATGCCTACAGTCAGGCCTATATACCCTACAGTTCATGCCTACAGTCTGGGTAAACACCCCGCATTTCTTGCCTACAGTCTGGTATATTTATACTACAGTTTATGCCTACAGTCTGGCACATATACCTTACAGTTCATGTCTACAATCTGGCCTATATACCCTACAGTTCATGCCTACAGTCAGGCCTATATACCCTACAGTTCATGCCTACAGTCTGGGTAAACACCCCGCATTTCTTGCCTACAGTCTGGCATATTTATACTACAGTTTATGCCTACAGTCTGGCTTTATTACCCTGCAGGTCATACCCACAGTCTGACTAAGCCTGACTAACGTTCAGCTATGGGCCATAACAAAGTGAACTGGTCACTGAGTGTATTTGGTCTGTTGAGGCCGTTTGTATTTTAATGACATCCAGTTCAACGTGATAAGGGTCCAAATCGACACAAAAATGTACAAGAACGAGTACCGAGCAGTCAAGTTTTTGTCGTTTGAGAAAGGTAATCCCCAAGACATTCATGACCGCATGTCACAAGTGTATGGGGATAAGTGCCCTAGCTGTTCCACTGCTAAAGAGTATGTTTAAGATTGGGAGAACATACTTTGGTGATGTCCAGACCCTAGGTCTGGACGTCCCTCAACTTTCATCAATGAAGATTCAATCAAGGAGATAAAAAACTTATACTGTCAGATAGACGTATTACCATTGCTGAACTTGAGGAAGACACAGGTCTAAGCCATGGATCCATTGAAAGCAATATTCATGAACACTTACAGATGAAAAAGATATCTGCTCGTTTGGTGCCAAAGTTTCTGAATGCTGATCTTAAGGAGAAATGAACTGACATTGCCAAAGAAAATTTAAACTAATTGAGGAGGATTTCGTCAACTTCGAAACAAGATAACTAACGGGTGATGAAACATGAGTCTACAGATAAAATCCCGAGTCAAAACGTTTATCCTTTGAATGGCACTGTTCCACTTCTCCGGCACCAAAGAAATTCAAGTCTTCAAGATTAGTGAAGAAAGTTATGGCCACTGTATTCTGGGATGCAAAGGTTTTATCCTTGTTGTTAACTTAGAAAGTCAAAAGACGATTACCGGTGCCAACTATGCTGATTTGCTTCATCGCCTGAGAGATTGTATCAAAGAAAAGCGACGAGAAATGTTGACTGCTGGAGTTCTACTATTTCATGAAAATGCCTCTTCTCACACCTCTCGACTTTCAAAGGCAACTCTGCAAAAATGTGGGTTCGATGAGCTTCCCCAACCTCCATACTCGCCAGACTTGGCACCAAGTGATTTCCACCTGTTTTCCATACTGAAAGAACCCCTTCGTGGAAAGCCCTATGATGACAACTATGATCTCAAAGCTGCCGTGAATGGGCTTTTCGGGGTGGCTTCAGACAACTTCTTCCTAATTGGAATTGAAAAGCTTCACAAACAATATGTTGAAAAACAAAATTAACAATACTTTCACAATTGTTTGTTTAGTTTGTTCAGGTTAGAACTTTTTGCCCAGCCCTTGTAAACGATTACATGTATGTAACCTTCATCTCAGACTAGGTCAGAAAGAATATCCCCAATAACATCTTGTGTAGATCTTCTTAACTCGTCATGAAATCCTCGCTGCATTATTCGACGTGGAAGTAACACCCTACCACAATTGCAACATTGTAATACTTGTGAACTTTGTAAAAGAATTTTAATTACGTGACTTTAAGTACACTCGCGGTTTTAATAACCAGGAAAATTAATACTAAGGATTTCTCATTTTATTCATATTTTGTCTCAGTTCAAGAGGCTATTGTCAAAATGAGCATTATATTTTGAAAAACATTTTTTTTTTTAAGTCTTTATTTTATTTACGTTTAAGCAAACTAAATAAGATTTTAATGAAAAAGGTGTTTAAAGGGAAGACAGCATGTTATTTCACTTCCTGCATTGGCCAACGTCTCCGTTATCAACAGCAAGTGACTCTACTACAACATTAAACCAGCGTTATGGCGACGATCACAACGACGGAAATTAGCTTATCACGTTACGCCATAGCATTGGGAATATTCAAAACAGAATGAAATGTTGAGATGTGTTTGTGTGCATTGTTTCCAACGCGTATTTGGTAGACAGGATGGGAACCCAGCTTATCCTTTTAAATGTGTCTTAAGATTAGTGTTCCCTTATTCACAGGATAGTCTGGTCCACACTCGATCATGTATGGGCCGTCGTCATATAGCTGGACTATAGCTGACAAACAAACAAAAGCTCCGTGGCGGGGTGGATGAATTATTTTCTGTAGTATATTTTCTGTGTTTTTGTTGTTGTTTTGTTGTTGATTTTTTTTGTAACCGGACCGCCTCCGTGGTCTAGTAGTAGAGCGTCCGCCCGGAGAGCGGAGGGTCCGGGGATCGATCCCCGGCCGCGTCATACCAAAAGACGTTAAAAGATGGTACTTCTTGTTACCCTGTCTGGCGCTCGGCATTAAGGGGCTAAAACATCTTTTTGTAACCGGATGAGACTGACGTACATTGTTTCTATTCCATATCGTCCTGATATTTCTGGCCAGCCGCCCGGTCATGTAGTGTAGACACGCTTTTTCGGACCCTCCATCCGTCTCTTCCTATTGTTAAAGGGTAGTTTTTTTAGAATACAAAACAGGCTTCACTGGGTTATTTGTGGTAGTACAGTAGGACATAGTATTTACTACGAGATACAAATTCATCTTAATGTTGATAATAAAAGGAAATATCGGATATCACCTATAAGCACACGTGCAACACACGGATTTGTAATTTTACTCTGTACTTACTGTCATGTCTGTGATTAAGACGCAAGTTTCCTCGTTATACAGGCATTTAGTGTGCGATCACTGCTGGCGTAATGGACGCTCATGTTGTGTCTGGCTATCAAATCGCAGTAAATCACACTGATTTTATATCTATTCACTCGTTATGTTTCATGTGTTCAACGTCAAACTAAACATGTGTGATTTCGTTTGTTTATAATTATCGGAATGTTTTAAACTTTTATCCTTCGGCTGTAGAGAATGGCGTCCTTCTCTGTCCAGGAGCGGAGCTGCTTCATTGAGCAGGTCAATACGGTGGAGGGGAGGTAACTCTTCTTGGCCTAACGCCAAACAGTGTAGGCGCAAATAGACCGTTTAGTTGCCCAAGCTTGCCTTAATTCAACTATAACTATTACACAAAACACCAAACAAAATTATATGCATCGAAAATATAAAGCTAAATATCTGAAATGAAATCATTCAAATGGCCTTTTGATATGGAAAAAATACGCGGTTCTAAAGATATGGTCTGTGGGTGAATACAATTTAATTGCAATAAGAAATTACTCATCGCTGAATTCAGTACTGGAATGACTTCAACTGAAGAACTAACTACGTGCGCTGTCTACCTCCTCACTCCCCCACCCTCCCCTCTCCCCCTTCCGCATCCCCATCCCGAATAAACCCGTTAGCTCCACTTAGGAGAATTCCACCGAACACATTCGCGTTACTTTGAACGCGTCAATTTTGTATTTTGTATTTATTATAAATTTGGTTTGGGTTTGCTTTTTTGTTCTTGATGTTTCTTTTATGTTTCCCGCGGATGTGTGTGGGGGTGTATAGGGAAGGGGGGACGAAGTGTGTAGTTGATGGTGGGGATGGGAGTACAGTATGTTGTTGGCGGTGATTTTGATATATTTTAGAAAAACCTGCTTTTTTGCCCTTTTCCCATGGATTTGTAAGTGAATATCTTAATGACCATATTTCCTACCCACGTTCACTGGTGAAACTGTTGATCAATCTACAATGTCTGGGTCTGTGTAAGACGAGTCGGGAAGAACAATCGTGAGAAACTACGTTCTGCTGCATTGAGCTGACACATCAGCATGCAGAGTGTTTCTCTTCAGAAGTTGGTGATCACTTTCACACGTTCTTATGTTTCTAGGATGTAGATGGGAAGATCTTCACACTGGTCTAAAAATAAAGAAAGAAGAAAATTTGACATATGTCCTCGTTTTATTAAACAAATATATTTACATATACTTTAAATCTAATCTAATTATTTCATATAACATAGTTACAGCCCCTTCGTAACTTCAGATAGCGCATCTTGTATCACCGCCGTGATATAATTCAAATACTCACTCACTCTCTCACTCTAATGAAGCAAATTTGAAATAGATATTAACACAATCAAATATTAAGGCTAGTTACTACAAGAGAGTGTTGGTCGCTCTACAGCTGTATGGAGAACAGCGACAACGTTTTCCTGTGAATAACCTGATTACAAAAGTTATATAACTATTGATTGAAATATCGATATATTGCAATTATCAATACAATAATGACAATGTAAAATAGTAATAATTAGCGTTGATGTCGCGCAGGGCTATGGACGCTTGCCCTAGAATAATACCGAATGACTCAGATAGATTCACTTTACCACGCCCTTTCTCCAAATACACCTCGATCTTAGATACAATGTTATATATATTTGAAAACGCTCATAAAACTATACCAGATAATAGTAACGATTGCAACTCTACCTTTTCTTAAAATCTGCGGAAGTAAGAAGGCGCAATGATACAGGGAAGGCCATATTTATATATCTATATACAGCCTCATGTATTGCATTACTAAGAACTGTCAACAACATCGACGCCTTACTCGTGATATAATACTGATATGACTGTTATATTTGATATTATTAAATTAGATTTAATTAAAATACCAAATGTATTCTGTAGACACATGGATGCATCTCAGATATACATTCACTTGTAGATACACATGGCTGTGTTGAAGGGCTAACAAATCAGACTTGTTATATCTAACTAATTGTGTTCATATATCCTGGAGTAAATGTGGTCAAGAATGAAATGCTTTTCGTTCCACTAAATTACTAAAACAATATTGGTATTTACTAATAAACGTTTACAGAAGTATTTGGTGAGAAGCATCTCTACCAAACTACATATATGTATATGTCAGTTCCGCTATACAATCAAGGGTATATCTATTCTACCCCCCAATGTACCCGGAGACTCATGTGTGTCAGTAGATCACGGCAGACCCCCACACAGACCATTACCCCCGGTATGTGCCCCTAGTGTCCCCCGATCCCTGGTCAGTCCGCTCCACTGGCCGCGCTGAGAGAGAGGAACTCTGCCGGCGCAACGCTTTGTGTGGGGTAAAGAGGCAGAAGTAAGCAGAGGCGATGTGGGTGGAGGACCCTGCCGCACCCTCGGGCCTCCGCCAAGTCTCATCCTTCACACCCTCGCTGACATTTCCTGTCCGGCGGAGCGGAGGCCTGTCCCCGTGATGAATGACACGGCAATTAGAAAACATCACCCGTAGAACAATGCTTTTAGATTTCACTGCGTCATTCGAATATTAAAAACTTCGCTTAAGAGCATGTCATGTGACCAAGAGTGTTTATTTTTTTTAACGAGGGCCAAAGTTTCATTTAAAACAATTACGTAAATAGTGCAGTCGGTTTGCTAACAGGTCAATCAGTATATAATGACTCGACTCATTTGTGTCACGTTAGACGGCTGTAAATCGGAGATATTTCATGACATTCAAGATGATGTTCACAACGGTTCCGTATTATTTTGCATTCCAACAATGGCACTTATTAGTTTTCTATGGAGAAAAAGGGTTGAGACACTGAGATATGCGGATACAGGTCTGTTTGGCTCCTCGGGAGCACCGCTAAAAACGCCGAAGTAGCACTGACTGAATTGTTCGGCGCATTACCTTCAAAATAAATAAATGTTTATTTCAATTTTATACCAGACCTATAGCGATAATCATGTTTACTTTATATGATCATGACACAAGTGGTACAACGATCATTTGAACGAACACACACAACACAGAGGCCCATTATGTCAAACACTTCTTATATTTACATGGCAACATTGCATTGACTACGGACAACTTAATGTGAAGTAAAGAACACAATCATCGAATATCTGTTTTAAGTAAAACACGTATCCAATTCTGTTTGAAATAGCCTTGATGTCAGTGGAACTTATTAACATGTAATATACATTCATCTCGTGACTAAAATACACGAAATTTACACTCTGCTCTTGAGATCAATAAAGAATTTCTTTCACGTAATCCTATTTACGTATATGTGATTTGATACAGAAACTGCTTAGTATCGTTTATTCTGTTGGGCAGGTTTTCTGACGTCATCGCCAGGCACTCGAGAAGATGAGGAACGATGTACGCGTCCATAGCGCCTTGCTCATTGTATTACCAACACCAAGTCGCCATCAAACACCTCGGATTGTACATCGCTGCCGTCCTTCTACATCCCGCCGAGGACAGACGAGGAAAGAGCAATACCCAAATGCCGAGCATTAAAGCAATGATGGAGGTTCGCTGAGGAAGAAAATCCGTCGAAGTTAAATACTCCACAGGGCGGCTATATATATGTTTACTTCATTGAGATCATAAATCAATAGTTCGGTTTATATAATCAATGTATAATTACACAGCGTGTATTAATAATCGTTGCCTCATTTTCTAACATCGGACAAAGAAAATCGGCTATTTTAGAATTAATAACCTGTATGAGCTGTTTAAGAAAAGTAGACAAAGGGGGTCAGAATGATACGCTTGTAAACTTTCTCTTTTTTAAATTCCATTTTTTTTTCTTATTGTCTGTCTCATTCGCCACTAGAACTGTGTATTAACTTTCGGCTTTCCACGCAGTGAGGGGAAGAATTCGTTTGGTAAATGTCCATTGTAGGAAATCTTTGACAACAATAACTAAAATAAATCGTTATATGGAACAGAAATAGTTCAGTATGGCATTTATTAAGACCGGTTACGGTCAGTTTATTTTTACGACTAAAGGATAATCTTTATAATTTACATTATTTCATCTACGTTGCACTCTCGTGTCCTTCTCTGGGTTTCCCTCCCTTTTGTTTCGTAGCTAGTTTATTGGGATCTATTATAGCCTCTTAAAACACGTCAAAACTAGCATATAGAATTTCACAATATGCACCAATGGGTCTGACTGGATGGTGCTCAAAATAGATGACATGGCCTTTGTTTCAGACATTGCTTCATCTCGGAGTCCCCCACCCCCTGCCTCCTCCCCCGGAGCGCGTGTAGCGGCCTCCGTATCCCCTTCAATCAGTGACACGAAGTTGGGGATGAGAAGTACGTGACATGTTTATAACGACTTGACTGTGACAGTCATACGGCACATGCCACACACTCCTCGCCACACCCCGCCCCATACTGCACAATCACACACATCATCATCATCATCATCATCATCATCATCATCTCACGCCGTTGTTTTAGTTTATTGGTCATCTTCATCTTTTTGTCATTACTCAAACATGTCGAGATCTGTATGATATTCACATAAATATCATATCGCAACGTTATTATAGATTGACGTATGTTTATACGCCCAGCTTACCTTCTTTTCACAATAATACATTCACTGCCGGGCAAAAGAAAGTATACACTTGAAAACCGGATTTCACCCCAAAAATACAAATGTTATCAAAACATAACAAGGCCGCAAGCAGTCGCCGAAACACTGCCAACTTAAGGACTAAAACATAACTACGATACCCGTTTCAGCTACCTCTCCATTGAATACCCATTTCTCGTTTGTTTCGTTTCAGCCACCATCAAACATTGCTGTAAGCTTTATTTTCCCAGCAGTATATTTCAAGCCGAACTATACCCCTAGTTTTTATCAGAGTGTATAACTCAACAGTAGACTACCTATCCTCGTTTTAATTAATTTGGTTTTTATGTCTACTGAATGTTTGAATACAGTAATTAAAATTATTGCCCAAGCAGTGTTGGTACGTAACGTTTAAACAAATATTTTGTCAGTTTAAAACTCTATGTATAACCTTGTGTGTCATGTAGACTTTAATGACTAACTGATGTGCTGAGAACTGAAATGAACAGATAGCTTAAATGGCATGGAGAACATGTATATGGATGTTTTATTATAAAGATTACATTGAGAATAATATTCCGTCATACAAAATATTAAAAACATTGTATTTTATGAATAGATATATTCCATGAAAGTATCATGAATCTTAATGTATAACACGTGTCATTGATGAAATCGTATTCGGTACCGTGATGGTTTAGCTTCCCGACAGTGAGAGAGAAAAGATATCTCCAACACAGAGAGTGCCATGACCCGATGAGAATTCTACTTTGATGTGTGAAGAAACAACGACAAATACATATTGCTACTTTTCTCATATTTTAGTATTTAATTATGTGCGAAACAAAAGACACAAAATGCAAAATGCATTTTTATAGATATCTGGTGTCTTTCTGCGATATTTTTACATTCAGTGTGTAAACTTTATTTTTTACAGAAATGACAAGTTCAGTTCGTTCTGCCGTTAAGGATGCTACACGCGGCGGTTTATGCATGTGTAACCTACTTTTGTCACTATTTTACAATCAGATACTGCCTCAGCGGTTTGAGCGGAAGTGTTCCGATCAAAAGAATAAATTTATTTAGGAATCATAACATTTTCCACACATCGGGTTTAATGTGATACTGCTTTAAACGCTGATGCACACTTTAAAAGAGTAGCAGGTATTAGATTATCCCCTTAATACAAATTTCATCATATTAAATCATATATGATTGCAAGCATAAGACACTGATCCGTTTTACGAATTTGTTTCAGGTGAATTTTAAGTTATACATCAAGATTTACTGTACTCCGCCACTGATATTGTAGTGTTGTAAGTCCGAACATTGTTACTGTTTTGTATATTATATCTATATAATACGGACCGCGTTTGTAAACACGCAGCATCGTTGAGAGAGATCCCCCAAAGTGTATTACATGTCTAGAGTCACCGATTATCAGTACCGTGAAATTGAGAAAATATGTTTTATTATGGCAAGAACCGTTTATCCTCGAAATGTTAAACATTAACCTGTCACCTCGCACTAATCAATGTCAGTTCCATCATAAATGGTATTTCACTGGTGCCCTGTTTATTCCACCCTGCACGAGGTTTTACCAGGGTTCATCAAACACGGCGGCGCAACAAACAATGAACTGAAATCGGGAAAACTCTGGGAAGGGGGTATTTTAAAGAAAATTAGAAAATCAGAAAAAAATATTTTATGTCCTTACAAGAACATATTTGGCGACATCTGTTGAATGCAGGGCCTCAAATAATAAATTAAACTGAGAGGCAAAAGAAAGTATACCGAGTTTGTTTTTTAGTCATTGAAAATTAAAAGAACTTGATTTTGATTATTATGACGATTTCACCATGACTCATTACTTCAACAGTTTATAAAACGTAACATGGGACTGGGTAATTTTTTGTAAAAATATATTGGTTCAATGAAGACGGGGGTAAGAAATGAATTTGCAACCAAATGACCGCATCATGTTTGAAATGTTGTACATTTGTGTCGAAAAATAAGCAAAATTTTGGATTTTCAAAGATAAGGTGTCACAGGTACACATCAGAAGTTGTGTTTTATGCGAATTTTCTTTTTTTTATTTTGAAAAGATTTAAATTAAATCATATAGTAAAAGATAAAACCACGCAGAAGTAATCTTTGAGTGCTATTATCGCTGTCTTAAGATATTTAATTTTATTGAAAAACAAGCACATGACAAATTCTACTGAGAGGTATAGTTTCTTTTGTTCCTCAGTTTATGAGTTTAAACGAAACGATTTAACTACATATCTAGTACTTGCCGACAGGAAAGGCACAATATGCATGCTGAATGATACAGGGGTGGAATATTATTATCTGATTATCCATCCATTTTTCGAGCACTAAAGAAAAATATTTTTCTTTCCCTTTATTATAAAAAATCCAAATGTGTAAATTTCCCAATATTTCATTACAGAAATACACTAAGCTAACATGTCTGTTCTAGAATGACATTAATATGGTACATATTATATCCTTTTTAATGTATTTTCAATTTTAAACAAAATACAATTGGCGAAATTATTACATCGAAGGGATGCAATTTGGCTCCAGACTAACTGGACCTGGGTTTATTATGGGAGCCCTGTAGGCAAAGTGCATCGCAGGCAGGACGAGTACACGCCACTGTGTCCGGGTGAACGTTGACGTTTCTAAAGCATATGCGAAAAAACAAAGCAATTGATTTAGCTAGAACCCCGTTCATCACTGAATTGTACTTTTATTTCTTCCATCTCGTTCCGCTGCACTACCCCGGATAAACTCTGTGTTGGAGTCTCAGGTAGAAATAATTGTTGTAATCAGATTGGGTTGTTTTTTCGCTTTTTCTTTAATTACATGATGGTTGAGTGAGCCTGATCATGGCGCTTCCAGGACCCCCCGCGATTTTGCCCCACCCCCCAACGACCTGCACGAGTAGGTCTACTGCCAATGCAGGTTTGTCACGTGGTGAACTCCGACAGAAACAATAGCATAACGGTGTTGTGTTCCGGCCTTCTTGCTGCGCGCGCATCCACAAAACATACTGTTACATTTCGTAATTGCGGTATAGAATAAAACTTGAAAATTATATTGATGACGAGTCAGACAGCGTTAAATAAACCCGCATATATAGAGGGCTTCACACAGCTGCACCGCTAATGCACCTAGGTATTGATTCAGCAACTCATCTGCCGCAGAAACACTTCACTGGTACTTGATATTTCACATAACTCACGCACTGGCCACGCCTGGCCGGACGTACGATAACACCCAGACACTAGACAGTGTTGGATATAAACCTCATTACCCGATTAACGTTTTATTCTGAACCTTAAATATAAAATTTGATTTTTAGTTCAAACATTTTATTTGAAGGCAAAATGTAGTCTTACAATCAATTACATAGATATATTATTTCACGGCATCATTTTGTATAGTTTACACTTAATTGTCGCTACGCTTATGTCAGTACTCTTCAAGAGCCTTACCAGCTATAGGTTTCGTGCTTCAACATGCGGTAAGAGGGATCAACGTGGACGATGGCTAGATTATCATACGTCCTACAGTGACATATATTTCAAGGGTAGAAATAGAGATTTATATGCACGGAGAGACTAGTAATCTAGTTACGTTGCAACAAATCTGTTTTAGTGCTTTTCATCTTATGAACTGGACTTTTTTCATTGAAACTATATCGACCTTCACGGGAACCCTAGGATGAAAATGTTCCGATCGCGACGAGCCTCCGATTTGCTGCCTCCTTTTATCTCTGCAAAGAATGGTAAAGTTCTCTTTGAGGAGAAATGTACTCTTTGAAGCCATGACAGGGATGTTTTCAGTCTCTACGAGAAGACCTCAAGTAATTTGACTGTAGCGAGATTGCGCTATCATTAAACTGCAATTACAGGTCGAGTCATTTCTCTATCTGCTTGGACTGCAGGCGACGACGACCGCCGGCTTTACTGTCCACGTCTCCCCCCACCGGAACCTCCCCGGGCTGGGGATAATGCCAGTCTCGGACCGCTTCCATTCCGACCACGTAAGTGGATGGGGGAGGTGGTGAGGAGACAAGGGGTGGGGGAATAGAGTGCTCCGCGTTGAAGTCTGGCACGGCAATTTACTGCTTTTAAAGAACACCATTGACTACAGGCTAAACGCTATTATAGTTATCAGGGTTTAATCCCGTTGATTATTAGCTCGAATGGAAACATATGACTTTCGTGCAAGAAATACTCCGATGTGTTAGAGAATGCTGCTTACCATATTCTTGACTGGTAAACATCGGAACACGCTCTGGAATCACCTCAAAGTGCAGCAGTAGTTAGATGCGAGGCTTCACAGTAGTTCCTGCTACCACAAAAATATAAAAATGCATTGAACCCTAACTTTACCAACATTGAACCCTAACTTTACCAACATTGAATCCTTCCTTCACCAACAGAGACAAATTCCTCTGTGAAGTAAACGTTTAGTCCGTTAAAGAGCAAGTTTGGCATTTAGATAACAGGGAACAGTGTAATTGAGCGATCCTAAGTTTAGGGGCAAAACACACAAATATTAGCCTCTCAGTTCTAAAACGAACCCAACACTTCTTCAATAATGTAAATTCACTTATTTAGTTAGCTCCTATTGCGCTCATTCGGGGAATCCGAAAAAGTGTGTCTACAACGCTGCACAATAGCAATGGGCATAAGATGTTCGGGAACACAACATTGACACAGCTCTGTATCTCGGACATCACGCTATATTTCCAGAGGACTGAACACATATATCTGGGCAACATGAATTCACCAATACTTTATGAGGACATGTTTTGTTCGTTAAAAAAAGTCTCCTGTATTATCCTCCTCATAGACTCAAATCGTTCCTTTTGCAAAATTCACTGAGATAAACTTGATAAAATTAAATATTAGCCTGTATATAACGTTCAAAAATACATCAATATACAATACTTTGTGAGTATTTGAAACATTAACTGTTATGTGTTATTGGAGTGTAGAAGGTGTGTTTTGTTGCTGCTGTAAATACTCCATGATGACGTCCTGGCGCGACATGTGTTTCGGTTGACTTTGTGATAACAGTATATCGACTTCCTGAAACGAAAGAAGGGTAGTCTTCTAAACAAAACACGTGTTTGACCTATCCCGTTGTCAATTTCAGATTTATTATCCAAATTCATCATCCAAAGTTTGTTGGATCTTATATTCCACACACTGTATTGTGATTCGTCGTGCCGGTCTCACCGTGATGCGCTTCAACATTGACGTTGACATTCTCCAGGAATAGTTGTCTTGTGTTGTCTTTGTATAAAACTAGTTTAGTGAGTGAGTATGGTTTTACGCCTCTGTTAGCAATGTTCAAGCAATATCACGGCCGGGGATAAAAGAGCTGAAAACCAGTTTAGCTCTAAAGAGAGTGATTAAGTGGTCAGGCTCGCTGATTAGTTGATGCATGTCATCGATCCTAATTGCGTGGATCGATGTTCATACTGTCAATCACTGGATTGTCTTGATTATTCACAGACCGCCGTCATATAGCTGGAATATTGCTGAGTGCGGCGTTAAATAACAAACCAACCAACCAACGTTAGACTGTAGTTTAGACAAACTAGTGATTGATATCATGAACAACTCCACGCCGTCGGGGTACGGTGACACGCAAACAATAAGTCACCGAGCCTGAACACCCTATATCTTTTAGTAGTCACGGCAAGAATAGGTTACTTGAAAACAATTCTATCCCGGAATTCTCACGGCTAAGGGATAGTATTACATTTACAAAATATTACATCACAAATGCTCAGTGTGGAATAGTATTATCCATGAATACCAACATCGCGTGTGTGACACATTAAATCAGGCAATTCAATGTCACCACTACCCCAGTTTTTATATGCATCATAAAATATTGTCACTTTAGACTGTTTGGAATATTTTGCTGTTGCAATTTAAGATCATGGGTAATTTCAGCTTTTCAAAAAGAATCCCAAATCTTTGATTTCAAGGCTTAAGTCATGCGTTTGAATAAAATATCGTTTAACGCCTAAAATAAATTCAATTTTTATAACAATTTATTCATATCCCAATCTAGTGACATGGCCCAGAGACCAGACCGAGTGCTTCCCTGGGGGTTCTCTTTAATTTCTGTTTCGCGCGTATTTAGTTCCTGTGGTTGGAGAAAAGTATAGCCTTTTGACACCACAAAATCAAATTAACCGCATTGAATCGATACCACAAATGCAAACTTATTGGCAAGGACGGAATGTATTCCGTATGGTGGAGTTGTGTTCATTTAGAATGTCACATAAATCCGGGAATTAGTTTTTGATTTCATAAATATCAACGTATTATATTTTGATTGCAGCAGCACAACCCAAAAATGACACATTTCTCGGAGCTGACGCGAATGGTACCCTATAATTTGCTTGGTAGGCGTGAAAACAGCGACTGAAAACATTCGGACGAATACCAAAACAAACCCTCTCCCCGTCAAATGATGCTTTGCGTCACGCCGTTTCTCGTCGTAATTCAATTGACGTCACAGAGGTGGGAATTATATGCAAATCACGTCACCTGACACTTGCACGCGACACGCGCACTCCAACGGCGCATAAATACTGCGCACCACAAACGAAAGTGTCCATTTATTTACGACAACCCCTCCCCTGTCCTAATCAAGCCATGAAAGCTAAGCAGCTCAGTTTTCGTTTTAGTTTTTGTTATATAACAGACTTTTAGTAGATTGATTGTGGAAATAGAAATTGGCGACCGTTAAAGTGTTTTGGCGTTATCGTGATTAATAGCGAAACTGAAGCGAGCCTGACATGTGACAGGATTGTTAATGTTACGGCGACAAATTGCTGTGGTATTAACAGCAATTATGAGACATTGTGCTTCGACAGTTTTAACATTTTGTTGTAACCTGAATTTAAATAATTTATATTCATAAACATTTCAGGCAAAACGTCAAACAGGCATTGATTGATTATATTTATTATTTCAACAAAACATATTTGTTGCAAAGTATGTTTACTCAAAACGTCGGATTCATTTCTGTAAAGTGTTAAAGATTATACCTTTATTCAATTTGTCTTCTTTTGAGTATTATGGCGTCGTTAATAATGCGCCGATGTCAACGTTGACGGCGCAATCATGGAACATATTCTATGTCAGGTTGTGGTTGGTAAATGTCGTATCAGTGTCACATACATGACTGTTAATAAACGCGCACATGCTTGTTAGCAAACACGTTTTTTATGTTAATATTGTCATACATGTCAGTATACACATACACTCCTCAAAAAAAGAAACGCACAGGTAGTATGTAGTTCACTGAACCTGACTGCACAATAAATCAGGTATATAAATTGGACAAATGTTATTGGAAAATGTTGGTTGCCTGATATCCGACAACGGTGCGTCGATTTGCAATGTCTTAAACGGCATTGTTTTCACACTTGTTCAAAAATATCATGGAGGAAAACAGTAAAGCAAAATGCACGTGCAAGTTATGGCATTCGTAACTCGTGGTAGTGGCTATAAAAAGGCAAGCATAAGCCAATAATTTGTCATTCAATTGTCAACATTTTTCAAGTTCGAAAATACCGAAACTCAGCGGTGCCGATCGGAACATCGCCATAGGACGTATCCAAAGAGACGAATCGCTGTCTTCTGTGGCACGCCACTTCAACGTCAACCACAGCACCATTTGCCGCCTTTTGGACCGATACACACAGTTCAGGAAAATTTGACAGCAAATCGCTGCATGAATCAAATTCTTCAACCTCACCTTCTTTCCAATCATTGACAACCAGAGGGAGGTGTTTCAACAGGACAACGCCCCACCTCACACAGCCCGTGTCATGCCAACATCAACGTCTTGCCCTGGCCGTCGAGATCTCCAGATCTCAACCCAATCGAACACCTCTGACACTCCCACAACTGGCCAACTCGTTACAAGCAGAATGGCGCAGAATTCCGCAGGACAGAATTTGTACACTTATCAAGTCAGTGCCGAGGAGATGCAGAGCCGTGGTTGCTGCCCGGGGCGGTCACACGAGATACTGAGTTCAGCGCTACCTTGTGGCATTATATGACAGTTTATAGTGCATCTGTACAACAACAACATGTGATAATCGAGCTCCAAAATTTCATATTTGTATCTATGATATCAAATTAAATATATCAACTTTATTGGGTACAATAAATTTACTACATGCATACCCATCAATAAAACACGCATATCTCTAGATATGTATTCATCTGCCTGCATGAGTAAACACATTCATTCCTATCAACACCCTGCAAACCTGTTTACAAACATGTGCATACTGGTTTGTAAACACATGCATACCTGTTTGTAAGGACATGCATACCGGTTTGTAAACACGTGCACACTGGTTTGTAAACACATGCATACCTGTTTGTAAGGACATGCATACCGGTTTGTAAACACGTGCATACTGGTTTGTAAACACATGAATGCTTGTTTGTAAACACATGCATACTGGTTTGTAAACACGTGCATACCTGTTTGTAAACACGTGCATACCTGTTTGTAAACACATACATACCGGTTTGTAAACACATGCATACCTGTTTGTAAACACATGCATACCTGTTTGTAAACACCTGCTTACCTGTTTGTAAACACATGCATACCGGTTTGTAAACACGTGCATACCTCTTTGTAAACACATGCATACCGGTTTGTAAACACGTGCATCAAGGGATGGGATTCATATTGAAACCACCGCCCCACCAATCGAAGCAGGTATGCTTATTGGACAATTTATTCGTATTACTACCTGTATTGTTTCGGTATGGTAAAACACGATAGTAGACTGACATATTACAGGTAGTTATCATGTGTGTTTCAAACCCATTCATCTCCCCAAGTAGGGTGTCTGTTAGCGGAGTGAGATCCAGTGCCCTTTTGATGGCACCGATAAGCTACTTACAAGAAACTACAGAAGTCTGACCGGCACCGGGCGCTGCACCGTTCTTTGATGTGACACGCAAATTGCACTATTATCCGCACACAGGTAAGGGGGAGCAAGACAGGTGAGGGGGTGTGGGGGAGATGTGCACCGTCAGGATACTCACATAGGTAGTGGGAGGGGGGGGGGTGTGCAGGTGATGGAGGGCTTGTTGGGCTCAGATGTTGAGGGTCTGGGTTCTTCAGAGCGGCAAACGTCCAAGATATTCCGGGCTCCCCAACTCACTCACTCACTCACTCACTCCTACATTAACCTGACACGCCGTGATAGAACTGGAATACTGTTCTAAGTGGCGTTAAACCCAACACACTCACTCACTCTTGTCAGAATGGAAGCATCAGTACCTTTTGCATTTCCGTAAAAATCTAGAAAACTAGCTGGAACTCGTCTCTATTTCAATATAGTAGTAGTACAAGTAGTAGTAGTAGTAGTAGAACTAGTAGTAGTAGTGGTGGTAGTAGTAGTAGTGGGTGGTACTTGTAGCAGTAGTAGTAGTAGTAGTAGTGGTGGTAGCAGTAGTAGTAGTAGTAGCAGTAGTAGTAGTACCAGCAGCAGCAGCAGTAGTAGTAGTAGTAGCAGCAGCAGTAGCAGTAGTAGTAGTAGAAGTAGTAGTAGTAGTTGTGATATAATTATTCAGCTATTCGGTTTGTATCGCTCCACACGTGTACATGTATTCCCTCAACACAACTGCCAGTAAATTTTCTGCCGTATGGTCCAGATCGCCAAAAACGAACACACACTACAATTTTCACGCACATAATTAATACTTTCGATCCAATTTACATCAGTCTAGGTGTTGATTTTCCACTTAACTCGATTTCCAATTACCCTAACATGGCATAAAGAACCATGACGGACAGAGAAAAAAGGATTCAGTTAAAGTTTAAATTGGCTCCATTATAACGTGATACCAGTGACGCCCTACCCCTCCCATGGATCACCCGGGGGTAGAGCATTGTGGCTTCCCATCCCACCAGACGATTTCAAATGAGATTTGTAGACTTGGTTTCGTTTCGTTATTTCTTCCATTCAAATTTTGTATTCGTGGCATTTGACCCGTGACCTTGCCCGCGCGAGTGTGGTTGGAAGCAATGTCCGAAAGGTCATTAAACCACATTTAAACCACGTCAATATCAACGGCAAGTGCGGGCAGTCATGAACTCGTTAGCGTGGCATGGTCCTTGTATTAATTGCCTTCATCAAGACCCCGACGGGTGGGGGATGCTCTCATCAGTTGCTTGAAAATTACAAAATTTAAACGGTTGCCACGGGCCAGTTTCAGCAGGTTCGCCCCACAATCAGCGTGCTCCTACTTCGATATAAACTGCCAGTGTTAATGATACGGGATCGGCTACAAGTTGGAGCATTCTGTAGCATCGTAAGTCTTGACACACACTGACCTGTAGGATCAAATGTATCTCCAAATAACTTTTAGACGAGTGTTCTTCAGAATTGTCAAGTCCCCCAAATATATGACCGTTGTAATAAATGTTCATTGTCCGAGGCCGACATTTGTAGCAATGGTCAATTTAGTTGACATTTTGGTTGCATAAGCCGAGTGACAACACACAAGGATGCTGGATAGTTAAATAAGCCATTGTATGATAGGGGGATCTCCCACGAGTCCCTAGGGAAGCCTCCTGTTCTTTCTCAACAAAAAATGTTTTATGAGATGATTATGTTCACAATGTGACGATTTCGATCTAGCGTGAAATGTATACGTTCTATGTAATGAGGGTACATTTGATATACAGGTACGCTATGTAGACTGCCTCTCGCGGGTATACGGTGTCAGATACTGCAGGGTATGAATGGGGTAAATGCGGTTGACTTTAGGCCTTTCCCTTAATGTGATAAATTCTCACCGCTAAGCAGATCATGTTATGAGGGGTTTGAGAAATAATCATTCATAGACCCCAATCTCTCGTATCTCTATCGCAGGCAATTTTCACGGGGGTCAGATTACGGAGTTCCAATGGCCAGTGCTCTTCCTTCGCCAAGTGAAAAATGACCTGGGCTCGGGTGATTTAGGAGCAAAGCGCTTGATGTCGGGACAGAGAAAGACCCGGGGTGTGGGAGACAGGGGGTAAGTCTGCCACAATAGGAAGGAAGGATGGGAGGTCTCGGTACCCGGGAGGCCGTCAGTCCGGGTGAGGAATGGGGTATGTGGATTGCAGATGATGGACAGCGGTCATTGTGAGAGTCTGGGTCAGCTTGGTGTGGGTGGAACTTGGGTATAGAGACAGGTGGGTGGGGACGGATAGAGACGGCCGTCACTCTGACACAGATGAGAAGACACGGGAGAAGAACAAATATTGGCTCACCGTGTAGTGTCCGTTGGTTTAAAACACATAGCAAGGCATCCGAATCGTAAAATCAACTCAGATGGTACCAGAGACAGGTACCAGAGACAGGTACCAGAGACCCTAAGTATGGACCATCGTGTTTGGACGACTTTGTAGGTGCTCTGTTTACGAACACCTTTTCGCGAACACCTGGTGTCATCACTGATTTTCAGTGGTCCATTCATCTAATTTCCATAGCTATTTGCTCTTTACGCCAAGTTTCGGCAGAAAATCTAGACTGGTTATTCTCTTGCATTGATAATTTATATTTACAGAAACCAATATGATTTCAATGTACAGTGAACTACGGTTATAACGAACTCAAAGGGACCACTAATTTTAATTCGTTATAACCGTCAGTTCGTTATAAGCGTGTTCGTTATAACCGTAGTTTACTGTATTACAATACGCCTTGATACGCGTTCACCTTATTACATAGTCACCCTCTTACCTAAAAAAACCATTTTGTATTTTATGCCAGAAACATACCTTTCTTGAAGCTCTATATTCGTGAATATTTTGGTGTAATAATATTTGATAAATTTACGATTTTCACTTATTTTGTAAGCATTCGTTATGATTGTTCTGCGATTGTCCGTACTTCGTAGCGTTCATCAGATAAGAATACACTTAAAGAAAGCAGAAAATATGTCAGTTCGTAACGGCAGTTAATTCCTACAGCTTTATGAACAGAAAGTCCTCAAATTCCCGTAAACACCCAGTCCCTAATCGTACAAGGAGACCTGTTCTAAACTTCAGTTAAACCTAAATACAAGCTTGTTTTTAGCACATGGCGAGAGAAGATTCAGACGAACACGTGCAGGCAAATGCTGTCATCTAAGCCTTCGAGAGACGTAGGACATGTTGCAGAAGCGACGACAGGCACGACTATAATCCCGACACCTCGCCGCGTCTCATCTAGACGCCAAGGGGGACAGGGGAACAAGGGGGAACATGTCGGAACCTGGCGCCGTGGCCACACCTAGCACGCTGACAAAACCCTCCGACCCGGCCGTGGAATCGGATACAGACAGTCTCTGACAAGACAGACAGACCTTCTGGCAGGACTCGGAGTCGCGAGAGTGTCACTGGTCACCTGAGACCTGACCACTGGTCAGCTGTCGCCGCTGACCACATGTCATGCTCTTGTAATCCCTGAGAAGGAGATTAATGCCAGAATCAAACCCGGACTACAGTTGACAGGGGGCGGACATGTCTGCTGCTGCTGCTGCGATGAGCCAGTGTATCTCTCAAGGCACGATGATGTCATGGGGCTGTTAGGCCAATGTTTTCACATTACTTTCAATCAATTTATTCAACATAGTGAAACGCCATTTTATCGTTACTGTACATCATGATTGGGGGGCATCAGCATAGTTTGTGGGATAAGTTACTGTGATCATATGCATTTATCGGTAACTAAAGATAAAGGAGAAGAAGAACCAGAGAAGAATAAGATGACGACGATGATGATGATGATGTTGTGATGATGATGATAGTAATGATGATGATGATGATGATGATGATGATGACGATGACGATGATGATGATAGAAATGGTGATGACGATGATGATGACGATTATGATGATGATGATGACGACGATGATGATGATGATGATGATAGTAATGATGATGATGATGATGATGATGATTTACAGTGAGGTAGACTAGTGGTTAAAGCGTTCTCTCGTCACGCTAAAGACCCGGGTTCGATGGGTACAACATGTGAAGCACAATTTTGGTGTCCCCCGCCGTGATATTGCTGTTATATTGCTAAAAGCGTCGAAAAAACACAATCACTCACTCACTCTAAATGTTTACGCCACAACCACCTGTCAAGGCTCACCGGGATAGCTTAATAAAGTTTTAATGCCTAAAGACATCAAAGAGAAAATCACAACTACTATTATCTTGCCCTCTCAAACTGATGTCCATAGGTAATGGGACATGAAAATAACATGTTGTTATTTTTTACATTTTGAATTTCTTTGAAGTATAGTTTTTAAATTAAACATCCAGAAAGCTTAAACCTATTGGCGTTATTCTTAACCTAATCGAACCACGGTGACTTGTAGTCTTTGAAGAAAAAAGAGGAGTGTTGATTTCTAAAAATTCAGTATGATACACAGATGCTTTTGATTTAAATTTGAATACATATAATACGGATTTCATAAGTGAACATAATATGTGTGATAAAAGTGCCTTCCTCTTCGTGGAGGTGACATAGATTTATTATCTGCTTTTGTCAGTTACAACTGTGTATGGACCTGTTTGAATTTTCAAGTCAGGCAGAATACGCAGAATTTCTGCAAATATTGATAATCCTCAGTTTCATATGAATCTCGAACGGCCAATAGTGTGAAGCATGGTAGGGATCAGTGAAAAAAGGGGGAGAGATATGACAATCAGTATCTGGAGTAAAGGTACGGATCGACGTGAGGTTTGTGAGAATATGCGGGAAATACCAAACTTAACCCACCTGTTCGTAACATGGACTTGTGACAAGTCACGTGGATTATCTGTACCTTTTCTCCTGGTACCGATTGTCATACATCTTCCACTTTGGGATACGATTGTTCGGCCATGGAGTTTATCTGCGTTGTCCAGCTACAAGCCACGCTGGCATATCACTAGACATTTCCCTCTCAAAAATATCGTCATCCAATATACGACGTCATCAATAATGCAATGAATTTAATGAAACTGTCCAACACATTGTCAGTGGATGCCCAGCTTTGGCACAAACACAGTAAGAATCGTAAGCGAAATGATAGATTTGCACGATTCATTACCGTCTTCGCCATGCTTGTGGTTTTGACACAGAGGTCCATCCATGGAATGACCAACAATATGCAGAGGGCGTCATCGAAAATAATAGATGTGAAATTCTTGGGAATGGGCAGTACACAGCCTCTGACCTAACTCGGCCAATAAAAAAACCTCATCTTGTTCTTTTTGATAATTCCAATGAAATCATTTATATCATTGACATTTCTGTCCCTTTTGACACTTATGTGATTGACAAGATGCAGGGAAAACATGGCAAATATGCAGACCTCGCTTTCGAAATGGCATGCTTGCATCCCAAGTAACAAGTTGTACGACTCCCCATTGTTCTTGGTGTCTAGGGTTTGGTACCCCCCAATCTGTTGACTGACATTGGATGAGTACGCGGGTTTGATGCAAGGAATACAGCCCTTCTGACACTTTGACTAAGCAGTGCTTCCTGAGAGAAATCCCATTCGCTGTCAGGGCTTCGTGTGGAGGGGACAAGGGCCCTTAGCTGATGATGACCCAAACCATTTTTACTTTAATCTGTACATAATAATGATAATAATAATACGACACAACTATTTCAATGGTCATAAGAAATCTCTACATTGAATAATTCCGACAATATGATAAACATGTGTTTATGAATCACTTTGAAATAGTGGTGAAAAAATAGGTGTTCGTGAAAGATGAGCATTAGCTTCCCCACCAATGGCACACGTCATAAACACATGTAAAGGCAAGTCAATTGTTCACCTGAACAAAACATATGGTGTAAGTCAGACATATTTTTTGTCACTGATGCGTCAAATTTGGAAATGTCCTCCACATGTCTTCCACAAACCTTTTGAAAGGGTCCTTGAGTGTTGTGACCCTGAGGAAAGCATCTTTTGAGCAAGAGGGAAAATGTTCGTAGAAGAAGCATCCTCGATTTTTGTAGTGAAAATACCAAAGGCTCCACATGAAGAGAAAGTGAGTGAGTGAGTTGGGTTTAACGCCGCTTTTAACAGTATTCCAGTTATATCACGGCGTGTCAGCTTAATGTGGGAGGAAAGCCCGAATTAATGCAGGTCTCAGACGTTTACCACTTCGGTGAAACCCACGAGCACGGGTATGGTGCTAACAAAACTAGAAACATAATTGGGGCGAACCGGGATTCGAACCCACAATCATAGGTTTCTGGCGTGCCCAAGTGACGCAACTATGCACAGCGAATCGCGGCGCCTTAGACGACTGGGCCACCCGTGCCCCCCATGAAGAAAAAGTTGACTATTGGTAAAATGAAGTCATCCCTCTTGTCACACAGTCTTGTGGGGAGTTTTATTTTGTCACTCTAAAGTTTTTATGCATAGACATAAATATGAAACAGTTGAACCTGTTTCACCGTGCTCTTTTGTTTTTAGTTTACGTGGAACACAAATTGCCACACAGCATACGATTCGCAATTTTTAATATTAGTTTTTTTACTAAACAAAGATCTAAAGAAGCCCTACTTAGTCTGTCCATAGACGAATAAAGCACCAGACCACTTGGAATCCTCAAAGAAGAGGGAGAACGTGTCACGTCCCTGTAGACGATCAAAGAAACGTTTATTGTCGAGAATCATTAAGCAAGAATAAACATTTATCATGGCGTTGTTGATATAATCGTCTTGATCAATCATACCAAAGTATGAGATAACCTGTTAACTAGGACGTGGGGCAAGTACCTACACTCATTACAACGTCATAACGTCACGGTGCTATATCTGCACACCGCTCTAATCCCCCCGCCCTCACTGGCTGGTAGGAGGGTGGGGGGGGTCCTTCCCATCCTCATCCCAGCTAGCATCACTTGCCGCCAATAGTAACGGTGCGGTAATTACAATCATATCATCTTTGAAGCATGTCCACGTTGATCATTTTGATTTATGCTGTGTGTCCATCCACTGTCTCTTTTGTTCGCTGTCACTGACATTTTTAACCATTCTGTCTTAATGAGAAGTTTCGGGAAATCATAGATGAATTGTTACCGTGAAGTCTATAGGGGCGGAAATTTCGAATTGATTTTTCCTGGTAAATTGCCTTCTATTCATCCAGTGTACCCGTTTAACCGCATATTAAAATAAATATTATAGCTTTTTGTTGAGGTTTCGTGTGCTCTGTTAATCCAATTTCCCCTCACTGATGAAGAGAATCATGTTTCCTCACCGTGATGACTACAAGCCATCCGCTGAAACTTAGCGTAAAATCAATTCCAAAGTCCGGCTCCAAGTCGTCACAGTTAAAACATACACAGGTTTGTTTGGTCTTTATTGGCCAACACTGTCGTGTCACAATGATACGTTAATGACACAGTATAAATCCTATTTAGTACCAAAGGTCGGTGCGACCTCATAATAATTATGAATCCTAATTACCCCTGCTGAAATGCTGTGACACATGATTGACAAGTTATACCTTTCATAGCGCGTTTTGTTTGATAAAGACGTTTTTGACTTTTTGCACCTTGTTTACTGAAATAATAGATTAAGTGCTTTGTCAGGCTGACCATCAACTAAGCTAATAATGCCTTTTGAGTGTGGTCATTATTTTCCTAATGACCACTGACGATAAGAACATGAAGTCCCTTCCTTGGGGAGAGCGGACAGGGTGTGCCGAGGTTGAAGCCTAACTGTGCTGGGCCAACAGAAACACAAGAGACAGAAAACCCCATTGAGATCTTATGACGTTACAGAGTTTAAGAATAGAAAATAGTTAGCATCTTCGGTATCTATAATCATATCCTTAAACGGAACAGAATGTGTTATCATTTATGAATTCTTTATTTTTCTATTAATAACAAAAATATCTGCAGTAAACTAGAAACTGGGTATTCTCGTATATGTGTATCAATTTCGAAACCAATTCCACGATGATAAGACATTTCTACAACATTCCTACTAAGTCAAACTATGTTTTGAATTCGAGAAACTAACACGCACGTGTCGTTGTTACAGCAATGACACCCGGTGTTCGCGGAAAAATGTAAGGTTAATGTACAATGTTAATGTCAAGATACAGTAAACCCAGAAAAGATTCTACGTCGAGAAAACAGCTCTTGTTTCGGAAAGAAATATACACTGAACTGAATACTCATTCAACTGATCAGAATAACGATCCGCAATGAGAAAAACATCTAAAACAGTCATTGTTAACTTATGCATTTCGTATTTGTTTTTCAAAGTTCTATAGGCATTAATATAAGTATATTGCTTTTTAAAACATATATATCAATACTGTTGTTTTGCATCCACAGCAATAGTGGGTTTTTATAAATGGCTTTCAATCGACAGTCATTTCTGTAAACATGCCGCGTGCAGATATTTTTATACATATATGTACATTATGCCATATGATTGAGAATTGCTATTCATAAATGTCATTGGTAACTTCCCACTTCGCATGTGCTGGGTGTGTGACGTGAGCCTCCAGGTTGGGACTGTCCGACGTGTGTGAGGTGTCGCTGTCGGGAGCTGCTGCACGCTGTGATATGTATATCCATCACAGCGACAACCGAGGCCTTCATAGTCACTAGGCCCAGCTGTGAGCTCTGGCATTTACCCCGTGACATAGAACAAACGCCATGACACTTGCAAAAGGACAGCGCACAGTTAATGATACTAAATTGACCAATTATTTGTAATTATTGAATCTATTGTTCTGGAAAATATGTTTCTAATACGCCGTTTCTAGCGACCGTAGAGTGCATGCAATTTCAGACACGCAGAATATGAAACAACGTTATGTCTGTTGTCATCACAGGCCATTTTAACATATAAGAATATGAATGGAGATTTTAAACAAAGAATTGCAAATAGCAATCATTCCCTCCTTAGACTTTCAAACCTCCTTCGTACAATAAACTTATAGAAAGATCTTCACCATTTTAAAATTCCACATGAAAGGGATTTTAGATTCGGGTTGAGTCAGCAATCTTGAATTTCGCCATCATTCTTCTTTGAAAGATGTTAATCGTCTTGATATAAAATGATTGAATGGAGATGAATTCTGATATTGATTACATATCTTTTACAAGCAGATTTACTGAACAACAATTGTACTCGATGATATCTCCTGTCTTCCAGACTGGCGCCGACAGAGGGTTGATCAAACCTGATATACATCTGCTGTTGAGTGCTTCTGTACTTGAGTGGATGCACTGCCAACAGGCAATAAGTACATATTACTTGCTACAGTCCTATCACATCCATACGTACCAACATGTCGTCACTGTCAACTTGTACACACAATCGGATATCGAAATATAAGTAAATATGTTGACAATTGTTCTTGACAGGACACTGTCCACTTGTCCAACAATCGGATATCGAAATATAAGTAAATATGTTGACAATTGTTCTTGACAGGACACTGTCCACTTGTCCAACAATCGGACATCGAAATATAAGTAAATATGTTGACAATTGTTCTTGGCAGGACACTGTCCACTTGTCCAACAATCGGATATCGAAATATAAGTAAATATGTTGACAATTGTTCTTGACAGGACACTGTCCACTTGTCCAACAATCGGATATCGAAATATAAGTAAATATGTTGACAATTGTTCTTGACAGGACACTGTCCACTTGTCCAACAATCGGATATCGAAATTTAAGTAAATATGTTGACAATTGTTCTTGGCAGGA
Source organism: Haliotis cracherodii (assembly GCF_022045235.1). Lineage (NCBI taxonomy): Eukaryota > Metazoa > Mollusca > Gastropoda > Lepetellida > Haliotidae > Haliotis > Haliotis cracherodii. Next base: position 24,680,815 of record NW_027266273.1, read on the forward strand.
CACTGTCCACTTGTCCAACAATCGGATATCGAAATATAAGTAAATATGTTGACAATTGTTCTTGGCAGGACACTGTCCACTTGTCCAACAATCGGATATCGAAATATAAGTAAATATGTTGACAATTGTTCTTGACAGGACACTGTCCACTTGTCCAACAATCGGATATCGAAATATAAGTAAATATGTTGACAATTGTTCTTGACAGGACACTGTCCACTTGTCCAACAATCGGATATCGAAATATAAGTAAATATGTTGACAATTGTTCTTGACAGGACACTGTCCACTTGTCCAACAATCGGATATCGAAATATAAGTAAATATGTTGACAATTGTTCTTGACAGGACACTGTCCACTTGTCCAACAATCGGATATCGAAATATAAGTAAATATGTTGACAATTGTTCTTGTTAGTTGCCGAATAGTCATATGATGAGTAGGGTGTGTTTTATGTGATGGAAATTAAGAGGTCTATTGTCTATCGTTTATTTATTTGACTAATTATCACGAATATGGACATCGCAAACAAAGTCATGTGATAATAGCCAATGCATACATCCATGCAGGTTAGGAGACAATATGGAGTTAGGAGACAATATGGAGTTAGGAGACAATATGGAGTTAGGAGACAATATGGAGTTAGGAGATAATATGGAGTTAAGGTAATGCATGTATTACCATGTGATCGTATGAGTCGTGCTTACACAAAGAGATAATGGCTATATAAGGCATATTTTGGCTACTTGCATGTGTACTCTGACAATTATATCCATTGGTATGCACGGTGGAGTTGGAAAGGGAAAATTGGCATAAAAAACATATATGGCATATATTGCCTATGCATGTATTCATCTGAAGGGAATCCGCTGCCTTTTGACATTACACCACGTTAAACGCCATACGCTGGCAGAGAACCACGCCGCTTTGATGTTCTTTCATCTTAGAGCGCTTTTTTCAGAAGCTTGCAAAACACAAAGCACAACAGGACAACGAGTAGTGTTTACGTGTTTTTGTGTTATTGAAAATTCCTAGTGAGACCGATAATCATACTGTGCCGTAGCAGACGCGTCAAAACAATATCGAAAAAGTTTGTGTGAATTATTTCGTCATTAAATTGCTTACACACTATCGAAAGACATATCGTTTGACTCTTACCGACGAGCCAATCTACTGTTACATGGTTATCTGTGGATCAGAGACTCATTGACCAATATAGCGCCGTAATCAGCCAAATGAAGCAGACCTGTGTTTTAATGTTTACCCATACTATTTGTTTCTTTAAATATTGACAAGGTCTACGTATAGAATTCTCATATAGAAAGATATTATTAGGTTGTTTACAAGTATAAGTACATTCTCTATAATTAGTTTTCAGTTCATGATATGCTATGTAAATGTTTCCTGTCAACTTCGCGACGAAGGTATAACGAGAAATCCCTTTCTTCACACGGATATATGGGTGGGAGCATTTCACCAGATATGTCGGCAATCAGGAATGATACAGTTTATCGGGTATGACGTAAACACCAACACTTTGACTAACTGATGATATATCTTACAACCAAATTCCTCGATTACTGAACGCCGATAGCCAAATCACAAACTTCACGGCTCCAAAACTTGCCTGCTCTTGTGTTCCGAGGCCTTGAAAGGTCCCTATACCATGAAGTGCCCCTAGTCCCTGAAGTGTCCCTAGCCCATGAAGTGTCCCTATACCATGAAGTGTCCCTGAAAGCTGAAGTGTCCCTATACCATGAAATGTCCCTAGCCCATGAAGTGTCCCTATACCATGAAGTGTCCCTAGCCCATGAAGTGTCCCTATACCATGAAGTGTACATGAAAGCTGAAGTGTCCCTAGCCCATGAAGTGTCCCTATACCATGAAGTGTCTCTATACCATGAAGTGTCCCTATAGCATGAAGTGTCCCTAGTCCCTGAAATGTCCCTAGCCCATGAAGTGTCCCTATACCATGAAGTGTCCCTATACCATGAAATGTCCCTAGCCCATGAAGTGTCTCTATACCATGAAGTGCCCCTATACCATGAAGTGTCCCTATACCATGAAGTGTCCCTAGACCTGACATGTTCCTAGACCATAAAGTGTCCCTAGTCCCTGAAGTGTCCCTATACCATGAAGTGTCCCTATACCATGAAGTGTCCCTAGACCTGACATGTTCCTAGACCATAAAGTGTCCCTAGACCATAAAGTGTTCCTAGACCCTGAAGTGTTCCTAGACCCTGAAATGTTCCTAGACCCTGAAATATTCCTAGACCATAAAGTGTTCCTAGACCATGAAGTGTCCCTAGACCCTGAAATGTTCCTAGACCCTGAACTGTTCCTGAACGCTGAAGTGTCCCTAGTCTCTGAAGTGTCCCTAGACCCTGAAGTGTTCCTAGACCATGAAGTGTTTCTGAACGCTGAAGTGTCCCTAGACCCTGAAGTGTTCCTAGACCCTGAAGTGTCCCTAGTCCCTGAAATGTTCCTGAACGCTGAAGTGTCCCTAGTCCCTGAAATGTTCCTGAACGCTGAAGTGTCCCTAGTCCCTGAAGTGTTCCTAGACCCTGAAGTGTTCCTAGACCCTGAAGTGTTCCTAGACCCTGAGGTGTTTCTGAACGCTGAAGTGTCCCTAGACCCTGAAGTGTTCCTATACCCTGAAGTGTCCCTAGACTCTGAAGTGTCCCTAGATACTGAAGTGTCCCTAGTCCCTGAAGTGTCCCTAGACTCTGAAGTGTTCCTGAACGCTGAAGTGTCCCTAGTCCCTGAAATGTTCCTAGACCCTAAAGTGTTCCTGAACGCTGAAGTGTCCCTAGACCCTGAAGTGTTCCTGCACCTGAAGTGTTCCTGGACCATGAAGTGTCCGTAGACCTGAAATGTTCCTGGGCCTGAAGTGTTGAAACAAGACCTTACTCTCACCCCTATCTAATTGGTTATCCTCAAGACTATTTATGACACATATGAACTTAATGCATATGTTTTATACTCACGCTTTATGTATATATTTAATGCATACGCTTAATGCATGTTTTATACACATACTTTATGTATATACATTTTACATACTTACTTACATACATACTCAATGTAGATACTTAATAATTATACTTTAATAACATACTTAATACATACACTTAATACATTCACTTAATACAAATGTTAAACACAAATACTTAATACTTATACTTATTAAGTATACATATTGCCAATACATTATAGATGTACCTGTACAGAGTGGAAATCACATATACACTCAGTTGCCTCCTATCAACACAACAAGTTTATTTAGTATTTCAAGTAAAGAAAAATATTTGATACATGTTTATAGATGTTTCAATATTTTATGTCCAATATTTTGAAGCGGGCGAAATTCAAAACAGAAAGTGGCCAGGGGATAAGCCAAAACATATCTCCCAAATATCACTATAGATATATCTGCAAAGTTCGGGATTCGGATACTCTAAAAGGAGGAAACGACTGAGAGTTTGCCTGGGTCTTGTCACATTCATAAATTTCAGGTATATTCTTACATACTGTGGCAGAACAAAAGCTCTATAAGATATTTCTAGTTTGATTTCACTTACTACTTTCTGGGAAACATTGACATCCATGTTCAGTAAACTACGTTTATAACGAACGCGCTTATAACAAACTGACCGATATGGCGAACTTATTTTTTAGTCCTGGTCATTTGTTGTATACAGTATATGCTGTATATATGTTTATAATGCAACTACGGTTATTACGAACTAAAATTAGTGGTGCCTTTGAGTTCGTTATAACCGTAGTTTACTGTATTGCATACAACACTGTTTAACATTGTTGTTCCTGAATGCATCTGCATGCTTTGTAGGTCGCGTGTAAGTAAATATATACTTGCCCTTCTCAGAAGAAATACACATTTCAATTGCAAGATTAAGCTGTTTCAAATTACGTTGTAAGAGACAATGTAAGGAAATAGCTGTTATTTATTTCTAATTAAGTCATCAATTATTTTGCCCATTAATTGTGCACATTTGAATGGAACAGAATGGCGTGAGAGTGCCTTGCGTAGGTAGTGATGTTCTCAACTGATGTCTCGTTATCTTCACAGTAGATTCTATAACACGAACAACTTTACCATACATGTCCTTGTTAATAAAACACTGAGATGACGGGTATCATACATATCCCTATTAATAAAACACTGACATGACAGGTACCCTACATAACCCTATTAATAAAACACTGAGATGACGGGTACCCTACATATCCCTATTAATAAAACACTGAGATAACGGTACCCTACATGTCCCTATTAATAAAACACTGTGATGACAGGTACTCCTCATGGCCCTATTAATAAAACACTGAGATACGGGTACCCTTCATGGCCCTGTTAATAAAACACTGAGATGGCGAGTAACATACACGTCCCTATTAATTAAACACTGAGATGACGGGTATCCTTCATGACCCTATTAATAACACACTGAGATAACGGTACCTACATATCCCTATTGATAAAACACTGAGACGGGTACCCGGGGATGCTGCCGAGGCCCAACGTGGGAGAAGGATACTGACAGCATCGGCAACAATAACGACAGATAACGGGCATTGCGAGTCTCAGTTTGTTTGTGATTAACAAACCAATGTACATGCTGGAGACAAGAAAATACAAAACACTAACAAAACTAATTATTCAGTTAACGAATCGTCATCTGATAATATATCTCCATGTAGATACAATCTCTAGAAGTTCTGTGTTGGAATAAAACACCCAACTACTGGTGTGCATGTCACACTTCTTTAAAGCAAAAATATAATGTCCAAAGAATTGCTAGAACTAAATAGTTGAGTATTATTGTCCCTGTCTTTGCCACCCGAGACCTGGTTGTGTAGTCGGCACGCGAGTGAACGCACCGCCAGTGACCCCACCGTTATACTACCCCCCTATAGTCTTACCTGTCCCCTCACTCCATCATCCCCGGGGTGGCAGGGCCAATACCTCGCATAGTTTGACAAGGTGCGCGCCCAAATTGATAGTTTGCGCGGCATTGCGGCTCTCGGGTTATAGATTGGCCAGGTGATAACGTCCAGAGTCACAGGATAGAAACGAAGAAAGGTAGAAGAGAGCGGTTATAATTCATGTTGAAGGTTCTTGATTTTCACAGGCGACCTACACTCGGCAGCATTATAGAGAGAAGTTATCTCTTCTAAACTTACTGGCATCCGTCACGCAACAGCATCTCGACAACCCGATCAGCGGGAAAAACATCCATATTTACGGACAATTTACTTGAATCCAGCGTGAAACAGCTGAACCACAACACTATATTAGTCGGGATTAGGTCACATTATATATAATTAAAGATGAAAAAAATATATGAACACAGATATCTTGAATACAGAAGAGTAGAATTATCCTAAATATTATTTATATCCGTATTTAGTGGAATTATTTAAGAACTATTTAAAGGAATTATTGCTGGCAATTATTGCCTACCATAAATGTATAACGTGAACGCAAGAGAATAATCAGCCTGAAATATCCACGGAAACAGATTCGATTGGGCGTAAAAGGCAAAATACGAGTGAATTTCTATGAATAGAATGTTGATATATAAACGGAGTTAACCAACATTTTTTACGTATATTTATTTTTATAAAATTTGATGTTCTAATTATTCGCAGAATTGTGGGATTGGTTTGTACGTCCTGATATCCATCTTGGACCTATTTGAAACAAAATTGAAAATTATAGGAAGCCAATATTGTAATTCCAAATTTCATATCATTTATTCATTATTGAAAGTCCGTGTATTTTATTTCTGTTAGTAGGCGCCAAAAAGCGCGTTATCAATGTTTAAATATAGTACTTCAAAAAATTATTTCAAACAAATATTGTTCTGAATAGCTGGGGTGGTTCTCAGTTTCAATTCACAAAACGCTAGCCAGCTCACATCACATTGAGATGTCTGCTTACCTCACACTGATTGTCTCTGTGTTTTTAACCCCGAAGAACATTTTAACATGACATTCATGATCACGAACAGTCCTGTTAAAAAATATATTATAATTCATATTTGTTATGAATATTAATACGAAAATAATTAAAAAATTGCAGAGAAACTATATCATTCTAAAATACAACATGATGGTCAATACAAATTTGAAAAGGAAAATCATCATGCAATACTTCTTGTTATTAGGCATATCTGTTGATTCCCGCACATACTGGAATAATACCGTTCACTCAATGGAGTGACGTATTCAACTATATTTGCCACTAATACATTGAACTATTTCACACGTTTTAAAAAAATAAAGAAAGCAAAACAGACATACAAATTAAGAAATAATTAATTTTTTTGTAAAAAGAAAAATAATTGATTGAAATGAATTTGAAAACTGTCATGGCTGTGTGTTTAACGACTCCCCGAGGCTTCTCCTCACGTCCGAGGGTGTGTCGTCATTAGAGCACCCTGGTCTCATTGAATCACGTGGTAGACCAATACCTCCTGCACATGAAATCACTGAATTAATACGCCATGTATTAGTACACCTCTGTTCAGTACACCTCTGTATGAGTACACCTCTGTATGAGTACACCTGTGTATCAATACACCACTGACCATTACCCTCTGCTTCCCACACAACACATTCCTGGTTTGGTTATTATGTAATCCACCGGATTCCATTATTAAAACAGCAGGTTAATATTCCAAATCCACTGTTTTTTGCTAGGTGAGCTTTTTTAACACAATTATCGCCAACATTTCCAATATTTGTGAATACTAAGAAATATTCTTTCCTCCCTTGTATCACAAAAGCGTGTAAGCAACTCCTGTGTTTCCAGAACTCCCTGCTCCGACGCTGGACAATAGGAGCTCAAATACATGTGCTTTTAAGACAGAAGAAAATATCGCACTAACGTCACTAGGAGGTTGAAGTCGATGAAGATAGTAATTTTAACGTCCCGACACCAATTTTGTTCATTATCTGTCTTCGTTTCCCTGGTTATAAACGAAATATTGAGTCGACTAAAAGAGGTATAATCACCCAAATGCGCCATTATGGGCGATAATGCTTTACTTGTGTAGCATTGGGACATCCGGAGAATTGTAGCGCCAGCCAAAAAATTACTTATAATCTACTATCATTTTATTTAATTCCTAACATTAACGAGGCATTAATATGCTGTGATTTTATTTAATTTGAAACAGTAGAGAGCGGGAGAGCAGAGAGCTTGGCTAAAAATCTATAATTCGTATCAATTACACCGCGATAGGCTAAGCAATCAATTCTTACCAATCCATACTCTGCAAAAACTGGAACTGGCTTTGATAGATACTTAATCGTTTGATGTGCTTACGTCGCTGTGGAAATTGCAATTAGTACGCACTCATTAACATCGTTTCCATCGTATCATAACAGCATATTTTTCGCCCCTGCTTGATTAATTATTCATCCGATTATAGCAAGATGGTCATGCAAATGGAAGTCGTTTCTGTCTCATAAAAATGCATGTAAAGTGGGAGCAGGGCACCATTGACGTGATCGGCATTGGCAAACCACGTTATGGAAATATATATGTAGATATAATAGACTCGGAGACTATGAAAGTGCCACGGGCGGTTTATCTGCAATAATCTAACCAGAGCCATACGGAAAAAAACACCAGGGAACGCCAAAAGCAAGCCAATAGAAGGCCCAATTGTCAATGCTGGGGCTATTATGTATAATCAGGGCCGGGAAATTGTGCAGATGAAATTATCGTAATTTACTGGACAATTTTCTATAATTTACATGCTGAGACTAAACGGCTTTTAGGATTAGATCCCGTCCAACTCTCGTAACTGCGATTTGTATGTGTCGCTTGGCAAATGTTAAAGATGGCAGCCTGACTGGAGATAGGGCCAGGGTCTGGGGGTGACATTTACTAAGTTAAATGATATGAAATGTACACTGCTAGTAGGCAGAGGGGAATGTTTACTAGATTCCACAAGCTGTATCTGGACCAGATTTCTACAAGATAGGCCCAGACTCCGTTATCGAGGTCAATCCTGGCCTACCAATTTGGTTGGAATAATCCCATTTTACTGTTGTATGGGATATGTAGAACCGTGGCTGAAATACAACACGACGGGTGAATTGTGTCCATATTGCTCCTGTAATGAACAAGGGTTTGTGTTTTTGTAAATGTGAAAGGTTTACGAAAGTTAATGTGGTTTTTTATTACAAAGTATATTATTTTCTAAATGTAAAGTAGAGATGCTGTATATGTCATCCAATATCACGTCATACGTTGACACCTTGACACCAGATGTGCGATTGCATCAATCATTATCATGACGCCGCGCAGCATTGTGGGTAATCGCGCACGTGCATCCACGTGCATGTCGAACAAACAGATATCCACTGCGAACACGAATTTATGGTATTAAATAAATTAAAATCACTTCGAAAATAATATCAATTAGTAGCATTTATACATTGCCCGCCTTGTTTTGTATACTATTATACCCGTTTCGATAGTTCACTCATGATAATAAGTGTTACGTGTTATTGAGCAGGATACAAATATATGTATTCAGAAACACAAGTGGTGACACCTAGCGTCTCGTGGCTAACGTTTAAACCTTTATTCAATATCAGTAATTTGTGCCTTTAGTTTATACGAATGATTTTTTCATAAACATTCTCTATGGATGCCGTCGATTGTTAGCCATTCACTGTTTGGTTTGTTCCTATAGCTGATCCTGGGTAATTGTTCAACGCCGAGGAACGTTTCAGTCCCCGGTTGTTAAAAGCGCCATGTTGTTGTTATGTCAGTAGTACACACACAACAATACTAAAACAATTCTGTTTCTGACTTAAATCATGCCAGAAGCGTGTTGGTTCATCAAAAATATGAAACACTTAAAGATTCGTCCTTGAATGATATGTGATGTTTATCAAACCTGTTTTTGCTTGAGTTCTTATTGAGTTTTGTCCGCAAGATACTATGAAGCACATTTACGTAATGAATGTACCCCTTTAAATACCGAGATACAATTATGCATATTAACTTAATTTGCATAGAAAATCTGCACATAACAAGCTTCGTTCCTGACATCGTTAAAGGTCAAGCTCATTAATGGACATTCGGACCCACTGGATATGGAAAAAAGTTAGGTTGAGGAAAACTTTGAAGTATTGATACGTCCAAATAGCTGACAACAAGCATTTTGTAATATTACAGTTGTTTACTTTTGACTTAATCCAATACAAAAGCATTGCTGACCTGATGTGAGAAGATCCTGACCTGCTTTTAAAACTTTCAAATCGCTTAACGGGGAAGACACGTGGAGGACATTTCCAAATTTGACACATCAGTGACAAAAATGATATCCGAGTCAATTCCCTTCTTTGACTTTTTCAATTTGTTCCCGTGTTTATTTTTCTGGTGAACAATTGAGTTGCTTTTGCATGTTTTTTGTTTACGGATGCCACCGGTGGGACAGGATACGCTTAGCTGTTCGCAAATACCTGTTATCATCACTGTTTGATCGCGATTCAGAGACACGTGCTCATGATAAAGTCTTGTACAATAGACTCTGCTTTTGTCACAGATTTCTTATGAATATGGAAAAGATTGTGTCGCCTTTAGTTGTGGACACTTATCAGAACACTCTTCCCGAAAACCTCTAAAAACAGCATTGTTTTACTTATTATAGCCTTACCTTTACATAGAGTGTTGTAATGACTCCCAAATATGCAGCTGTTAAAATGAGCAAGGTTCAATAATAAGTCGTTCCCGTAATGATTTGAGCGTTTTCTCATTTCGTGCATCAAGCATGTCAAATGAGACAGAAAGGACCCTAATCATATCTTGTCTTTTGTATGTTATTACAAACCCTAACTTGTAAAATACCACTGAACACACTGCGCTGTTCGAAAGCAGATATACATTTGAATACAATTATTAGCATGTGATCCTATTTACAACTCTCATGTATCAACTTTCAGCAAGCTTCAGATCTCAGGAAAAAAATGTGTGTTGAAGCCTATAATATCGGGAGCTTATTAACAGATGCAAAATAATACCGACATTATCTTTAGTCTTAACGGGGGCGAGAAGTCATACAGTTCTGGGACTTCTTGAACGAAGTGGCGAAATATGAAATTCTGAATTCTATTACAATGGTATTGTGGTTGTCTTGTGATTTAATGCAATATTCTAGCTATATCTATTCTATCTATCTGTCTTTAAACCAGTCGAGTGGTTGACACCATGAGTATCGATCTATGCAATTGGGATACGATGACATGCATCAACCAAGTCAGCGAGCCTGACCAACCGATCCAAAGATTGTTTGCTGAAGACCAATTCTTGATGTGTGTTTTTCCAGAAGTTTATTTTCTAGCATTATAATTATTATTTACGGAGGCCAAGAACTACAACTGCGGATTCAAAGTTTGAGTGAGTAAGTGAGTGAGTGAGTAATCGAGTGAGTGAGTGAGTGAGTAAGTGAGTGAGTAAGTGAGTGAGTGAGTGAGTGAGTGTCGCGCACTGTCACATCACCAACGTGTACTGAGACATGTGTCAGGGTCTTACGGGAATAAAAGACTGATTCATGATTTTTGTTTTGTCCTCCCAACTTGTACAGATCCCCATCACCAGTTTGCCTTTTACGCCCAATGGAATCTGTGTCGGGAGATCATAGAGATTGATTATTCTCTGGCTATTTTATATTTAAACATATGGTTTTGTCTGCAGGAGAACAACTGCATGCATTGCCTTCCTCTCTATACATGTAACACAATCATGAATATCATGTTGGTGAAGTCATCAGAGGTTATACCAACGTCACTCAATATATAAGGTATGTCTCAGTAGGTCGGATCAAAGTCCTACAATTAATGAAAATATGTAAGGTTATCCGCGTGCAATGACTTGGCCGTCTACAAAACAGATCTGCTACACACGTCGTGGAGGTTTGCGTGGCTCACATCGACTTTATATGTCGGTAAAACACACGTTAATGGTTGATTGGATAGATACTTTTCATGTCGGTAAAACACACATTACTTGTCAATAGTTTATGGGATAGAAACTTTGTAAGTCGGTAAAGCACACGTTACCGGTCAATTGTTTATGGGATAGATACTTTGTAAGTCGGTTAAACACACGTTACTGGTCAATTGTTTATGGGATAGAAACTTTGTATGTGGGTAAAGCACACGTTACTGGTCAATTGTTTATGGGAAAGAAACTTTGTATGTGGGTAAAGCACACGTTACTGGTCAATTGTTTATGGGATAGAAACTTTGTAAGTCGGGTAAACACACGTTACTGGTCAATTGTTTATGGGATAGAAACTTTGTAAGTCGGTTAAACACACGTTACTGGTCAATTGTTTATGGGATAGATACTTTGTAAGTCGGTTAAACACACGTTACTGGTCAATGGTTTATGGGATAGATACTTTGTATGTCGGGTAAACACACGTTACTGGTCAATGGTTAATGGGATAGATACTTTGTATGTCGGGTAAACACACGTTACTGATCAATGGTTAATGGGATAGATACTTTGTGTGTCGGTAAAACACCTTACTGGTCAATGGTTTATGGTATATTGTACGAGGCGACTCTGCAGTCCTGGTAAAACACTATATCTCCCTCATGGTGTGTTTACATACCTGCGCCACAACGATGACATTCAAACCCCACATCTCTTCATTACATGGATCAAGGGCATCGTTTAATTTAAGAAATGGGCAATACTCACATTACATCAGGCACGTCCTTGACCCAAGAGTTTCGCAAGAGATGCAGACACGTACTTTAAGGTCAAATTCACAACAACTTCAGAAAATGCTTAGACTTAAATTTAATTGCCTTAAATGTTTCTTTGCTACGATATTTACTAAAGCATGCATTCATACAAGTACGAGAAGCGAACATTTACTTATGTCCAAAGAGTAACCGTCAAGGGGAATCTTAGAGGGACGTTTCACCGTATCTACTTAATTTCAATTTTTTCGAAATATATTTTGAGATATGATACATTATCTGTTTTTAATAAAATGAATTAATTCAATTGTCATCATTAATATCTACTATATTTCATCGTATTGGAAAGGTCACTTCTGTGCAAGATTGAAAAAAAAGTATATTGCGCTATTATCTGGAGGTGGCATGGTCCAGAAACAAATAATTAATTATTTTCGTAAATAACAAATGATGTATTAAACTTTTGTCATCACTTATTATAAATCCGTTCAGACTCATTTTTGAATAAATAAATAACAAAAAATGTTTTAAAATACAACTTAAAGTGTTTTATTGAAGCACAAATATGTCATTGCTTATCCCGTTTGATTTAACTCAAATCAAAGGGGAACCACTCTAACTATCAATGCCTAGAGTGTTGCTAGCAGCACACTGTCATAAGGTTCATTTGAAACATACTTATCTGCCCTTGATGTCTGTGTGCTAAGGGGTAGATTTGCTTCTGGCCCATACACGCCGTACACTGCTGTCCCCACAGTAATAAATCACTGCAAATACAAGTGAATTCATTTCAGCAACACTTGTGAATTTATTCCCCAGGCCAAACAGTGTGATACCAGCCAGCAGTAAACTTGTCATTCCAGTATGTACGTCAAAGGATGAAGAAATTAGACAGGTTAGAATCATTATTTACATCAGACTTTAAACGTTTAGTAACTGTTAAACGTCATACAAAAACCATAATATCCAATTTATCATAACTACAATGTGCAAAATACCTGGGAAGACATATGTAAACAATTGTAAGCATGTAAAGTTTAATTGGCACTTTGTAAAATTATACATTGATTTTGAGCTCTTTTTGGGTTCATATGAGAACGGTGATATGATCTGAATGTATACCGCATGCACGTGCACCTGATAATTCTAAGAGTAACATTTGTACCAACAGTTGTATACAATATGATTTTGATGAACTTTAGATTTAGGAACTTGGGATTTCTTTGCATTTATGAAAACGGTCCCCAGTCGGTATAAACACGGGGTGAGACTAGTATTTGGGGCCTCGGACTTTTTCAAACTTTTATCCTTTTACAGTCATTTTAGTTCTGGACATTTTACTAACATCACATCGTACCATGTTGCACATAACACTCAATAACTGTACGGACACGTGACAAAGGACTGCACTGATAAGTAATCGAGATTCTTCTTTATACACTCACTAACCCAAGTAACATTTGCATAATTATTTATATATAATATAAAACGCCAGAGAATAACCAGTCTCGATAATCCGCTGAAACAGTTTCCATTGGGCATAAAAGTAAAATAGAGGTGAAAATTATATGAATGGATCACTGAAAATCTAGTGATGACACCAGATCTTCGCGAAAAGGGTAACAATGTTGACTTCGATGTTACAGTAACTACGCAGATATGTATCGATTGTGACTTCTTTAAGGTAAGAGGTTCTTAAACAAATGGTAGTAAGATGATCTGGTTAAACGTAAGAAGAAACTAACATTGGCTACACTATTGATACGGTTGTGTCAAAATATAAAAAATAAAAACAGTTAGTGTTTGTTGCATGAAAATGAGAAGTGTTTCTTATGCACTGAATCTTAAACTGCACTGTTCATTAATAAAACGGCAATTAATTAAGGATATTGATAACAAATATGACAAATGTGTCAATTGATTTTACGTTGGGATTCAATGACATGTATCAACCAAGTCAGCGAGCCTGACCAACCTCTTACGACAAGCATTGGTTGCTGAAGACCAATTCAAACCCGGATCTTTACGAGTATTTTGGAGAAAGATGTTAAAGTGTAAGATTGTCGACATATCAATATATGTATGTGAGAATGGGTTTATTGTTTACGATTGTAAATGTCTGATTGTATACATATCATTTCATATTTTTATATGAGTATTCAGGCTTGGTCATATTCGCCGTGGTGTATCTCAAACACAAGAAGCCAATGTATACGTGTGATACAACTGTATTTGCGGAGCTGACCTATTACATGGATCGATGTTCATGATGTCAATCACTGGACTGTCTGGTCCAGACTCGATTATTTACAGACCACCGTTATATAGCTGGAATATTGGTGAGTTTGGCGTTAAACAACAAACAAACAAACAAACAAAACATCAACACAAAGACAAGTGGCCACGTGTGCTGAGGCATTTTGGCAACATACAAACACATGTCGAGGTACATGTTACTGAAATCGGTGCTAATTTCTTCTAAACTGTTTCACAACAACCTATTTGTCGTTTCCTCCAACACAATGCACCATGTTTTTATTTGTTTACGAAAATAGACTGCTGATGAAGTGAAACATCTCAATTATCTCGTTAGCGACGTGAATCATTATCATCAAACTAGTCGTGTACACAATGAGAGGCAGGTGGCACGAGTTAGGCAGCGGTCAGTTTGTACATGATGACCAGTAGGTGGACATTGATGAGGCGTGCCTTCAACCTGGTCAATAGAGGGAGACGTCGTACTTGATTACCCGAGGGTAGGAGTAGACCAATTATTGCCCAGCTATATGTAATTGATAATGATGACTAGCTTGTTGGTTGATCTGATTGCTGGAAGAGAGTGCGGCAAAGTTCGTGACATCGGGTATGTAGTGTGCGGAGACGATGCAATCACGCAATCAGTGACAATGCGAGAACCTGTGTCTGTTGACTGCGAGGAATGCGTACGGTAAAGCAGATCAAAGAACGCGCACAGATCACTTTCTGGAAGGTCGTCAACGTCGACCGGAGAGACAAAGCAACAGTCGTGATAACGTATGGCGCACCGCAGACGTGGCAGGGATATTAACAGACACAATTTTCACCAAATCACAAACCCCGATCGCAGAAAAACTGTGAAAGGCAGTCAATTATCCACATGTGGTGTGACGTGACTGCCGCCAGCGTAGCCGACGGCGAGGTGTGCGAACGCGGACAACGGCCTTCCTACCACCATCAACCCATGTCACCAAGAAAACCAAAACTCGTTTCACTTTTACGCAGGGATAAAAGACCCGGTCGACACCTCGGCCCTCGCCCGACTCCCAGCGTAAGAAGATCCCCCCTCGGCCCTCCCCCACGGTCTCGCTGTCGCCGACATGGCGTAAGCGCCAGTGCCCGCCATTCAAGTCTCTCGTGTTGCGTTCTCGCCTCCTCGCTGTCGATACGCCCCAACCCCCGACCAGAATAGCAGACCTACCGACTTACGCAATGCTTACAATGTCGGCTTTCAGACTCTTGTTGAGATTACGCCGCGAAACAAGCATGTGTGAAACGGTTATAAATCCACTGGGGTGTTTACTGAGTGCGTCACGTGACTATGTAAGACATAAGGTAGAATTAAATCTCAAGAGTTTCGGAAGTGTTCATGTTTGCTATGAGTTTTGTTGCTTTCCCAGATGGTTTAATGTGAAATGTAAGCCATCACACACCCGGCCTGGGGTGTGTGGTTTGAGACACGACCGCCAGAGCCCGTCCCTCCGTCCGCCCTTTACACACTCGCATACACACTAATACATTGAGACCCGTGAATGTCGGGATAGAAAAGGTCTTCAGCAACCCATGCTTGTTGTAAAAGGCGATTATGCCTGTCGTAAAAGGCGACTAACGGGATCGGGTGGTCAGGCTCGCTGACTTGGTTTGATGCATGTCATCGTTTCCCAAATGTGTGGATAGATGCTCATGATGTCAATCACTAGATTGTCTGGTCTAAACTCTGTTATTCAGAGACCGCCGTCATATAGCTGGAATACTGCTGAGTGCGGTGTTAAACAGCAAACAAACATAGTACCCGGAATTATTTCATTTTGACAGATAGCGCTGAAGCCACACAACAGAATGGCAGCACGCATGTTAACACTGCGTGTCAGGATACGTAGTTGCGTTGATTCCCGTGTACTCGAGTATCAGAACTAGACAATATTGACACGTCCATCAATTCTTCTGTTCTGTAGGTACACGATGTTGTAGGAGTTACAGAGAAAACTGACGTTTTCTTGCAGCTAGTGTCTGTATTGTTTGCGACGGAAAATACGTTCCCATCACAAGACATGACATATGTGACCACCTGGAGAAAAGGGACCTAATGGGTGGTAGGATACAATTGTGCTGTGACGTCATAAGACGTTTGACATCGACTTACTTCAGTCAAAGTCTTAATTGTTGTGGACTGTACCAAAATATCTTATTTTTCGCTCTTTATTCATAATTTAATAATAACATAATTTCATGTCTACTTTCAAGACGTTAGAGTTTATGTCTAAAAACTACAATTATTACAGATATGGTATTAAGTCGTAAAATGAGTCCAAATGTTTTGCAGCCATGTATCTCTGTAATAAATATGAATTTAAGCTTGTTATTTTTTTGTGCTCAGAAGATATTGTAGTTCTAAAATAAAATGAAAAGTCAAAATGTGATTTTTTCACCCAGAAGGTCCCTTATCTCATGGACGGGGGTCACATACTGGTTTTACAAATATGTCCATTTAAAACAAATTGTAAACAAAAACTACTGTCTAGACCTTCATTACTCTCACAACTTACGCAAGTACACTTAACTACAGACGATTGAGCTCTGACAGACATCTTGACTGGTGACATCAGATATACGGGCCCGCCCTGGGAAACTCGCGACCCATGTCAAACTGTGATTGGTATCAAACCGATTCTATCTCTACTAAACTGGTTAATTCAATCAAATCACATCGTCTCGCGACACCTCCGTCAAGTGGGATGCCCCCAGAGGATGCCCAGAGATGCCGGCAGTAGGTGTTCGCCACCAAGAAGCTAATTACCCGTGCCTAATGTGTGTGAATCTTCACCTGCACCATTGACTGCACGGGAGAACATATTGCTTGAGTTGTCTGTACACTTGCCCTCAATGTAGAATCGCGCTGATTATATGTAATGGGATTAACTAAGCACAGCCTGCATTACGCCGATAGCAATTACAGAGACTGAAGCTATACTACAGTACCTGCCTGTTAGTTCATCAGTAGTGATTGACTACCAATCAGGTCATTAGCATCTTCAACATACTAATTAGCCCATTAGCATCATGAAAAACAATTTAGAATTTACTAAAAAACAGTTATGCCTTAAAATTTATAATCAACGAAAAAAATCATTGTCGTAACCAAATATTTTTTGAGAATGCATTAAACCGATTCTTAGTTGTGTGTAACTCGTTGTTCGTGGTGTAGTTATCGGTTTTGTTGTTTGTTCCTCTGGAAATGAGCCACTCAGTGGTTAAATTACTTTCCATTCTCATATTACACCTATGCAATTCTTTTCCGTGTACATAACTCTTGAATGAAAAGATTTACAGCTTTATATTAAGGAGTTAACGTTAGAATATGCAGACCACACTGTTGTTGGGATACTGTTTATCATAAGATACCAGGGCTGGTCAAAAGGTTCTAAGTCTGACTAACTTTCAACTATGGGCCATAACAAAGTGAACTAGTCATTGTAGTACATTGTTGGAGTAGTTAGTTGCAAGTGTATTTGGTCTGTTGAGTCCGTTTGTATATTAATGACAGCAAGTTGAACGTGAAAGAGGTCCAAATGGACACAGAAATGAAAAATACGAGTACCGACCACAGGAAATTCATGACCGCATGTCTCAAGTGTTCGGGGATAAGTGCCTTAGCTGTACCACTGTTAAACATTGGGCAGCTATGTTTAAGGCTGGGAGAATAAACCTTGATGACCCAAGGTCTGGGTGTCCCTCAACTTCCGTCACTGAAAATGATTCAATCAAGGAGATACAAAAAAATATACTGTCAGATAGACGTATTACCATTGCTGAACTTGAGGAAGACATAGGTCTTAGCCATAGATCCACTGAAACTATTATTCCTTAACATTTACAGATGAGTATGTTTCTATATTCTGATCTTAAGGGAAAAAAACTGACATTGCCAGAGAAAGTTTTGAGCTAATCGAGGAGGATTTCGTCAAATTCAAAAAGAGTTTAGTAACGCGTGAGGAAACATGGGTCTACCGCTATAGTCCCGAGTCAAAACGTCAATCCATTGAATGGCACCATTTCACTTCTCCGGTACCAAATAAATTCAAGTCTTCAAGATCAGTGAAGAACGTTATGGCCACTGTATTTTGATATGCAAAGGATGTGATCCTTGTTCCTTACTTGGAAAGTAAAAAAAACCGTTAACCGGTGCCCACTATGCTGATTTGCTTCATCGCCTGATTCTATTGAAGAAAAGCGGAGATGAATGCTGACTGCTGGAGTTCTACTATTTCGTGACAATGCCTCTTCTCACACTTCTCGACTTGCAAAGGCTGCTGTGCGACAGTGTGGTTGGAAGGGCCTCCTCGCCTCCCACATCTGGCCAAATCTGGCACCAAGTGATTTCAGCCTGTTTCCTAAACTGAAAGAACACATTCGTAGAAAGCTCTCTGACGATGACCTCTTAGCTGCCGTGAATGGGGTTTTCAGGTTGACTTCAGAAAACCTCTTCCTGACTGGAATTGACAAGCTTCACAATCGACATGTGGAGTGTGTTGTAAAACAGTGAGATTATGTTGAATGATAAAAACACTTTAACAATTATCGGTTTTGTTTGTTAGGCTCAGAACATTTTGACCAGCCCTTGTATACACATTGCAAGTAAGACCTGGTAGAAGTGTTTCAAATATTCATTCCTAAAGATAATGGGAAAAGGAGTGAGTTGAAAAATATATCAACAGTCAGTATGAGATGTCCCGGCAGTCAGTATGAGATGTCCCGGCAGTCAGTATGAGATGTCCCGGCAGTCAGTATGAGATGTCCCGGCAGTCAGTATGAGATGTCCCGGCAGTCAGTATGAGATGTCCCGGCAGTCAGTATGAGATGTCCCGACAGTCAGTATGAGATGTCCCGGCAGTCAGTATGAGATGTCCCGGCAGTCAGTATGAGATGTCCCGGCAGTCAGTATGAGATGTCCCGACAGTCGGTATGAGATGTCCCGGCAGTCGGTATGAGATGTCCCGACAGTCAGTATGAGATGCCCTGGCAGTCGGTATAAGATGTCCCGACAGTCATTATGAGATGTCCCGACAGTCAGTATGAGATGTCCCGGCAGTCGGTACTGGAGACGTGTGACATATCCTGTCAGTCAGTCAGCATTTGGTAAGAAGGCAATATTTGTTTGTGCCAATGACAAAATCAAACTTGTGTAACTTGTGCAGAAATTGTGTAAGTCATTAGACTTTACGCTTGGCTTGCTTTCAGCAGCCATAAAACTTTGATACATGGAGGCTCTACCAATGGTAACAAGACAACTGAGTCTTCCTCCGCCAATCCTGCAATGTTATGAAAGATAAACTTACCGAACACTGTTCAATCAAGCTTTTCATTAAACTACGTCAAGGACTAATGTGTTTTCATATTTTTATCGTTATTGCCATGATACAAAGAGCTAGGCGTAAAGAAACCTTACTCATCCTTGTTAAAAGCAGGTGTTCGCGAAACACATCAACAATCTTGCCCAAAGAGTTACAACTGTCGTGGGAATATACCAAGGGAACAATGTCAACGATATAGGAGAGTGACACAAAGTGTTGCTACTCTCGATGTTAACTCAAATAAGCCATTCCCATAATCATAAAAAAATCTGCCTCGTAAACACATGCAAAGGCAAGTCAATTACCCCCTAAAAGCACACGGGAACATAGGGTACATTTCAAAATAGGGAATTGTATTGAACACCAAATTTGGAAACGTCCTCCAGATATCAAACAAATTATGTCACAAAAATGATGTCAGATGCAATTCCCTATTCTGACTTTTGCATGTGTTTGTAATGGGTGCCAACTTCGGGGCAGGGTACGCACACCTTTTCGCGAACACCTTGTATCATCACTATGTAATAGAGATTCATAAACACATACTCATCATATACTCTCACAAGACTGTCCCTGAGCACCATCACATACTCGAACACTCACATGACTGTTACTGGACACCATCACATACTCGAACACTCACATGACTGTTCCTTGGCACCATCATATACTCGAACACTCACACGACTGTTACTGGACACCATCACATACTCGAACACTCACACGACTGTTACTGGACACCATCACATACTCGAACACTCACACGACTGTTACTGGACACCATCACATACTCAAACACTCACATGACTGTTCCTTGGCACCATCATATACTCGAACACTCACACGACTGTTACTGGACACCATCACATACTCGAACACTCACACGACTGTTACTGGACACCATCACATACTCAAACACTCACACGACTGTTACTCGACATCATAACATACTCAAACACTCACACGACTGTTACTGGACACCATCACATACTCGAACACTCACACGACTGTTACTGGACACCATCACATACTCGAACACTCACACGACTGTTACTGGACACCATCACATACTCAAACACTCACACGAGTGTTACTGGACACCATCACATACTCGAAAACTCACACGACTGTTACTGGACATCATAACATACTCAAACACTCACACGTCTGTTACCATAACAAATGGTCAAGTTCAAAACTTCCAAAGGTGCAACGTAAATATTGCTTAACACTCAAAGTCAGCTCACTAATCAGGGAGGTTCTACGGTCCTGCACGGTTCTACTGTCCTGCACGGTTCTACTGTCCTGCACGGTTCTACTGTCCTGCACGGTTCTACTTTCCAGCACGGTTCTACTGTCCTGCACGGTTCTACTGTCCAGCACCGCTGTCTTTTGTCCGACTTTCTCAACCATACAACATGGTACAATGTGTTTAAAATACCCCGTATTTCTAAATATAAAATATCGACGCAAGGGAACCAGTGTCGTTTATCCTTCGATGCAAATTCTATCTGCAAAATCTGTAAAAAAATATGTGAATCACCGAAAATCAGTTATGATACCAGGTGTTCGCGAAAGAGGTAAGCATGTCATGTCAAAAGAAATGTTTCACTTAAAGCATCAACGAACTAACAACTTGAAGCATCTTCCCTTTTCACAAATAACACAACTAATAATTAAACCCAACATAAGACAAACGAGTTTCACGGTTATCACCACGTAAGGTTTTCTATCACCGTGACAAAACAACCTGTATAGATTCTTTGCCGTTTGTTTTTTTATGATAGATGTGGTAGTATGAAACTGGTAATGCACCCTCGAGTGTGATTGATGGATTTGCTGCCCAACTGTCTCGTGTTTGCCTTTGTACCGCACAGTCGGCAGTGATTTAGTTACCGTGAACATAGAATATCTGACAACACACTGCGAAACCAAGCGGCCCAGGAGATGTGCTTAAAAAAGAAATTTTCGGTATCTATAGCCGAAAATAATGTTTTTTTCAGTATCTCATCTACGTTGATGTGATAACGGCCCCTACACCCCAGCTCGCCAGCACATAATGCGCATTCAATACACCCATATCTCGTGCAGTGACGCGAGATAACGCACGTGCTGCGCATAAAATCACATGGTCCGATCTTGATATCAGTAAATGGGTGCAGCTAAAAGTGGAAATAAAGCGACTGGATACCACAGTCGTGTGCAGAAACCCCATCAATCACTTAGAAGGAAATACCCGCGGCTCGGCTCAACTCGGGTGTGACGAAAACAGCCGAAACTACGACGGACATCAACGAACACGTCAGAGAGGGCTAAGCAGTCCGGAAGCTGTGTTAAATGGAAAATATCGACGCAGACGACATTCTGCGTAGGGGGAAACAAAATATGGCCAACCGGAAGTGATACATTCGATAAATGCCGCCGTTGCATCGATGCAGCGAACAGATACGTTGTGTTCGGGAGAATTCTGATCACATTGTTGATCTAGTTTCAAGCTCCGTTGAATTCTGACGGTTACAGAACAAATTGCTGTCAAACGAAGGAAGGTGTATCATGTTGAACACAAACGACACAAGCGACTGCTATAAAATGATCACGGTTCTTCTGAAAATGCAAGTCGATAAAGACATTGACGTAAATTAATAGCTATCTGTTTCTTCTCCTCTCGTTAATGACGCCATTTTCCGACAGATACACAGAAATGCTGTTACTGTCTCATTCTAGTGTTTCTACATCCGACGCGGGGTCCCACGCGACAGCTGCATCCCGAAAATATGGTCACGTGGTACCTTATGAAAGGCATCTCCCTGAAGCTGTCGTCACGCGGAGTACCCGTTTCCCTGAAGCTCTTGTCCCGTTGGGTACTCGTTTCCCTGAAGCTCTTGTCACGTTGGGTACTCGTTTCCCTGAAGCTCTTGTCCCGTTGGGTACCCGTTTCCCTGAAGCTCTTGTCCCGTTGGGTACTCGTTTCCCTGAAGCTCTTGTCACGTTGGGTACTCGTTTCCCTGAAGCTCTTGTCACGTTGGGTACCCGTTTCCCTGAAGCTCTTGTCACGCGGAGTACCCGTTTCCCTGAAGCTCTTGTCCCGTTGGGTACCCGTTTCCCTGAAGCTCTTGTCCCGTTGGGTACTCGTTTCCCTGAAGCTCTTGTCCCGTTAAGTACCCGTTTCCCTGAAGCTCTTGTCACGCGGAGTACCCGTTTCCCTGAAGCTCTTGTCCCGTTGGGTACCCGATTCCCTGAAGCTCTTGTCCCGTTGGGTACCGGGGACAGGTTTTTTTGTTTGTTTGTTTGTTTTCTAACGCCGCACTCAGCAATATTCCAGGTATAACGGCGGTCTATAAAAAGTCGAGTCTGGACCAGACAATCCAATGATTGACAACATTAGCACCGATCTACGCAATTGGGATACAATGACATGCATCAACCAAGTCAGCGAGCCTGCCCACCCGCTCCAAAAAAAGACCAACTCTAACCCGGAATCTTCACGGGAACCGGCGACAGGTGTATCACTGGAGCCGTGGTCAGGTTGGGTACCAGGCGTCTTATTTGTTCTGTATTCTGGGTGTTTTCGTCAATAGTAGCAAGTTCACGCGTGGTTTCCCATCCAACAATTTACCCACCTGAACTAGACATAAACGTAACCAGTGAAACTGCCTTAACTCTTTTATAATTAGATCTATATTTAAGCAACCAAAACAATTCCAAAATCACAATAAATATTTACCAACAACAGAGTCTATCGTACGATTCCGGCCATATTATATGCATTGGTAATAAATCACTGTCAGAAGATGAGCTTGTCCTGCCCCCACCCCCATGTGACCCCATCACAAACACATGCAGAGGCAAATCAATTGTTCACCTGAACAAACACGGGAATAGGGAATTGCATCATTTGTGTCACTGATCCTCACATGTCCTCCACCTGTCTACCATAACACTTTAGAAAGCTTTACTGAGCCATTGAATCTTGTAACCCAGATCAACCAACGTTAGGGCAACAGTCGTAAAACGGTCTTTAAAATCTGCGTGGAAAGAGCGTGCTCGGATGTTCCTCAACATCAGCGGCACGTAGACGCCTGGAGCTGCTGGAATATTTCTCGACATAAAGGGAAAGTCGTCCTTCTTGTCACACGGTGTTGTCACTCTGAATTGATCAAATATGAACAATGGGGCGGTTTCACTTATCTCTTTTATTCGTAGGCGGGTAAATCAGTGGAATTGGCTGCCTGACAAGTATTGAACGATAAGAGGTCATCGATATACCTGAAGCTTAAGTAAAACTTATGGGCCAAAATTGTATTGTTTTACAAATGAATACATTAACATCACCGAGCCACAAATGAAATCCGTTCCCTTTGTCAAAAAAACTTCACATAGTAAAGTGTCTTTCGTTATACGGTCAAAATAAGTACCATGAGCAGAATGGAACTTCAGTATTATAAGAATAAAAGTCGTAGAACACTATCCATAATTATAAAAAATATCTGCTAAAAGCAGATTCCGCTGTACAAGTCCGACTATGTCATAAGAATGTGTTTATGAATCACTAGCAAATAGTGAGAACAGCAGGTGTCCGCGAAGTAAGTTTCTGGGGGGTGCGACGTAAGACTATGTGTAATGCCATGGTGTTTGTGAGGTGAGGCGAGGTGAGGTGAGGTAAAATGGGGTTGAACGTCGTGTCCAAGACTACTGCACTTATAGAGCGACGTGCATGTGTGTGTGTGTGTGTGTGTGTGTGTGTGTGTGTGTGTGTGTGTGTGTGTGTCTGTTTGTACTAGTCCGGACTGATGCCGATTTATAGTGCTAGCCCACTGAGATACCATGCCGCAGTTTAACTTGAAGACCCCACTCAGACACAGCATACTGACTCCGAGCCGACCAGTCCTTGTTTTAGCCCTTTAACGCCGATGACAAGGCAGGGTAACAACAAGTACCATCTTTTAACGTCTTTTGGTATGACGCGGCCGAAGAACGAACCCCGGACCCTCCGCTCTCCGAGTGGACGCTCTACCACTAGACCACGGAGGCGGTCCCATGGTGTTTGTAGGCTTATAAGTAAACTTATAGTGATTCTGCGAACTTTCCAAAGTTTTTAATGCATCTGTTTGCACGGGAGATAAGGAAGTCGTTCAGCTTTTATGATGGTAAATTGAAACAACACTCGTTATTGACAGTTTAATGTAGACAATGTGTCCACAGTCCATTCGAAATAGCAAACACTGGATAGAAGATCTCAACGGGGGTAATATATCATATGAAAAATGTGTCTCATCTTCTTTGCATAAGTGGTAAATGAGCCATAATGTCTTTTATCGTTTCTTCATAATTTGTTTTCTTGATTTCTTTCTTTATTGATCGTTTGCACCTGAATCCCTCCGACGGTCTAGCGCAGGTATTCCCACGCAGATTAACACTTCACACCTTCGACTCAATAGCCAGTAATCACAATCATTGTTCTTCCGACTTCATGAATCTTCTTGGCACTGGTTAGGATTTGAAGTGACGCCAAAATATTTCTGAAGATAACAAAGTTATAGTGTTTTGCATTACTAAATGGATTTATCATAGACAGGGAAATGAATTTTACGAGGTTATAATCGCTGTGCTGAGCATGTTATTGAAACTGTATTGCAAAGGTTATTTTTTACATCCTTTAGTTTCCAACACAGCAATTACCTCCATAGCGTTTATCCAGTGTGGTATCGCTTATTAAAGACTATTGCTGTCCCTTTCAACGCATTACCCCGTGTCTTATTGAGATAAGATAGTGCAATGAGCTTAATCTGTAATATTCACCAAACGTCTCAGCGCCGTCACAATACCCGGACTTTATTACCCTGGCATCCCTATTCTGCTTCTCTTGGGTGCATTTCAAACTGACAATATTACTGACTGTATTTATTCATCGTGCAATTTCTTGATGCCAAGAGTAGTTATTTCCTGATGGCGGTGAATCAGATTTCCATAATTAATAAACAAAAGCGATTTTCGTCACCTCTCCTTGCCCGTGTTGTGTTTGTTTACAATTATTGTTTGTTTCAGATTACATCCTGATCGGTTGAATACCTAGAATGAAGTTGATCTGATCAGTCGAATACCTAGAATAAGGTTGATCTGATAAGTCGAATACCTAGAATGAAGTTGATCTTATCGGTCGAATACCTAGAATGAAGTTGATCTGATCAGTCGAATACCTGTAATGAAGTTGATCTGATCAGTCGAATTCCTAGAAAAAGGTTGATCTGATCAGTCGAATAACTAGAATAAGGTTGATCTGATCAGTCGAATAACTAGAATAAGATGGATCTGATCGGTCGAATACCTATAATGAAGTTGATCTTATTGGTCGAATACCTAGAATAAAGTGTTTGAATGCTTGAGTATATATATTGTAAAATGGGCCTGTGGCCTGATTTACTGGAATAAACCACCACCACCTAGAATAAAGTTGTTCTGATCGGTCGAATAAAGCTTGGGTGTATTCCACCCCAATCGGTGTAGTTAGGCATGCATGGTAGCTT
This sequence comes from Haliotis cracherodii, assembly GCF_022045235.1. Lineage (NCBI taxonomy): Eukaryota > Metazoa > Mollusca > Gastropoda > Lepetellida > Haliotidae > Haliotis > Haliotis cracherodii. Next base: position 24,706,707 of record NW_027266273.1, read on the forward strand.
CTTAAGATCTATTAATCATTTTGTTAGGGGCGTGAGACAATTGTGAATGGTGGTGACTGGTGACCTTATATACATGCTTCTTGGTATATATATATATATTGTAATATTTTTTCTTTCAAATCTATATCTTCTATAATAAAACATACACCATATTACACCACCTTTTCACAAATATAATTTTAACCCATATCGGCACTTATCTTTCTTTATACTTTAAGTTTGAGAATCAGTTTCCCGTAGTATTAACATATTCGTTTGGGTCATCTTCACGTTTTTCGGGTATGTTTTTAAAGGAGAGTACAGTTTATGGTTTTCATAAAATGTATGATTATATAATATTCACTTTATGAATAAAAAAGTGCTGAAATCCAAAAGTCTTCGGTTTTGCATTTCTCTACCCCTACTTGATAAATAGTGAAGTCCTCTGTTTTGAGATTGTTGATCTCCAGGGACTGAATCGTCGAATGTGCTTGAATATACAGTGCTGACCTGTTGACCTCTAGTTTTTCAATCTTACCTAGATGTTCCACCGATCGGGATGACAACTACAAAGATTATCAGATGAAGGTTTTTTTTATATCAATATATCAACATCATGTGGATTAAAGTTTAAAATTCCGCGGCAAGCCGAGATGAATTCCTTCCAATTTGTATTTTCAGAATAAAAACGTTTAAACTAGGACTAATTCTGATCAAAAACGTTAAATATTTGTTTAACATCCGACGCCTTACTCATCCTCAAGTCTAGCGTGTGGCTGTTCCTGCGACAAACACCCCCCGCTGTGAGACGGTAACTTCATTAGAACTTAATTCTCTCCTTAATTACCGGACTTACCCCGATAGCCATTACGTCTCGTGGGTTAATCACGTCCGATTGAACTACTGACAGTTAGGGAAACAAGGGAGATAAGCCTGCCTTCTGTATTCACAGAACCAGGGAGGTAAACATGAGGGGATCCATACACTTATTTTGCATATAGTTATATGAAATGATGTACGAATATCACGTGATCACGAGGTTTACAGTGTAGCTATCCGAAGATTTACTTTTCTTCGTTGAAACATTTTGGGTTAGCAATGCGACTAAGGATTTAAATAAGCATATTATTATGAATACGGCCTGGTCAATAGGGGCCACCTGCATTAATGTAGGGAAGCTGATTTTACCCAAGCACACATTAAATGTGAGTAAACAGACCATCAGACAATGTCCCCCTTTAACAGCGTCTGTGGTGCAAAGTTGAGCCTTGTGCGAGTACATCTACCTAGGTACGGGTTGAATGGTAGAGTACCAAAGAGCAATTCCTTCACAATGCTGCGCTCATAGCAGTCAGTATTCTGGAGGGATCAGCATCGGATAGTCTGCACCAAAAATCAAACATGAAGAGTTCTTTGTTTCACCACGGACAGAAATATATTGGTGCTTTTAAACCAACTGCTAAGAAAACCTTGGTTCTGCATAGCGTTAATTTCCCACATCACCGTTCCTACCTTGGTTTTCCTATCGTCTACTAACAACCTTGATTTTCTTAATGTCTACGAGCAACCTTGGGTATGGTAATGTCTACAAGCAACCTTGGTTATGGCAATGTCTACCAGCAACCTTGATTTTCTTAATGTTCACGACCAACCTTGGTTTTCCTAATAACTACAAGCAACCTTAGTTTTCCTTGATTTTCTTTATGTCTACGAGCAACCTTGATTTTCTTTATGTCTACAAGCAACCTTGGTTATGGCAATGTCTACAAGCAGCCTTGATTTTCTTTATGTCTACAAGAAACCTTGGTTATGGCAATGTCTACAAGCAACCTTGATTTTCTTTATGTCTACAAGCAGCCTTGATTTTCTTTATATCTACAAGCAACCTTGATTTTCTTTATGTCTACAAGCAACCTTGATTTTTCTTTATGTCTACCAGAAACCATGGTTATGGTAATGTCTACAAGCAGCCTTGATTTTCGTTATGTCTACAAGCAACCTTGATTTTCTTTATGTCCACAAGAAACCTTGGTTTCCTTAATGTCTACAAGCGTACGCCTCTGTGAGCACTAGAGGGTTTTATGCATATACCTTATGAGGGTCGCAACACGCATTTGTTAAAAACCATCCACAGCATGAGGGAGATGCTCCTTTCACCATCATCAACCTGTAGATAACGATCAATAATTGGCTTCCTACACAAAGTTCTTTGGAGAAAAAACACACGCGTCACTGAGTTAAACTACTAACATGTAATTTGTGTAAGGCATATTACATACGTCATAATCTGAGATCGGTTATTCACATATATCAAGCAGAATTGTACAGATATGCAAACATGTCTGTGTTGTCAGAATGTTGTTCGATATGGCGTCATCGTGTGCTGTAAACTATGATTACGCAACTCTAAACAAGACATAAGTGCTGCACGAGTAGCTAGTTTCCTTATATGGCATTGGCAGACACTTGATGACACGTGGACATCTCTCAGTTTGTCTCCGACGTCAGCGTTGTTGACATGTTTGGCCTAAACGGTCTGCAATCATACTGAACTGCCTCAATATGAAAGCATGAGATGTGAAGGTCGCAAGCCTAGTGTGATGGGGATAGTTGTTGTAACAGGGAAATTGACAGCGGGAGGGGGTAGAAAATAAAGACGTCTCCACTGATGACTGTAGCATCCCCGTCGACGTCGTCTGCCTAACAATCATCATAGGATGGGTTTAAATGTGCGTCTTGTCCTTACGGATGGTTCGCGTTACATAGTCGTTACATCAACACCCTCGTCTATGTGAACATACATACAAATCAAACTACGTATTGTTCTCTAATTTCTAAAATTACCATATGTGGTAATTGAGTGGCATACCCTCCTATGTGGAGTGGTTTATACGTCTAATTACGCCTGCTTGCCTTGCACCGAAAGGCTTCCCTCTTTGTGCAGTCGGTATTTCATAATTGCTTGAAGTAGGCGAGATTTTTCTCAAGTATCGCTTCATACACTATGCTCTTTGGCAAATCCGAGGAAATAAAGGATAAAGGTTTAGGGATGACAAAACGTGAGAGAAAAGAGGATACAAGAGCAAGTACCCAGCAAGGGGAGACAAAACGTGAACAGCACCCCCTGGTGAGCGGAACACAGCCTCGCCTTCATGTGGCTCTCGCCTGCGGCCATGTTTGAACGTCACTCCAAGCAGCGGCGACGTTTCCCGCGGTTTCTTTCTCGTGCAGACGATACTCTGCTTGAAAGAGAATGACAGAGCGCAGACGACAGACAGACGCCACTTTTGCCCCTTTTTGGACAGAAAACCTGAGCTGAATAAGGTGAAAGACCTGTCACTTACGATCTTGATCATTTTCTGCAGGCAGGCGGAAACTGTTGTGAATAAAGATACCCGTAGCAAGCGAACTCGGGGCGCGTGAGGATGGTGCTGTCTCAAGTCTACCACGGGCGTTATCCCAGGTCACGTGATCTGTGCATCACCTTGTAAGAGGTGAGCCTATGCACACAGCGTTGACCTCTCTGACATGACCTCTGACTCCGATGACCTTATTATTGTCACACTGGGAAAGCTCTCCAGTGAGATTGGGATTTCACTGAGGAGGAAAACCAATAGACATTCCTCTTGATATAAACCCGTCATGTTGTTTGTTTTTCTTTGTACAGTCACAGCTTAAACGGCTGTTATTCTAGCACCCGTCTCTACCGGGCTGACACTGAGCAGGTTGTTGAACGAACCGTTTAAGCAGGCGCATGGGTATTGTTTGTTTCAACTCTGCGGGCCATTTGGCAGCGTTCTGGACAAATACATCGGGAACCATATTTTTACGTTTAATTTTCAAAGAAAAGTAAGAATGATCCTGTTGACAGAACATAAAACATCGAAGGTGATTGGTCAGCAACAGTTCAGCAAATCACTATGATAATCTCACGCGAGTTAATATGCACTGATATTTATAGATATGATTGTAACCCATTTGCTGTTATAATAAGTAAAATGTGTTAAAGCTTCAGTTTGAGTCATTATACAAAGTGTGTTAAAAATATTTTAGTTTTATTCAATAATAATGCAAACATGTAAGTCCTCTAAGTAAATGATATATGCACTGTTGTTGTAAATAATCTGCCATGTAACTTAAAAATATTTACGTATAATCTTCATATGCCATTGTATGTGGCTCGAAAGGCAAATAAAGTGATGTCTATATGATGGATTGATGGGGGCTGAATTGATGGATGCTGATGGATATTGCTACGCTGCAAGCCATTCACAAATGGCAAAAAATTCATGATGCACACAATAAACAAAAATACAAAAATAAATATTACCAAAACATCTTCTTAAAATATTTATCTAACGTAAATAAAAAATGCTGCTGCATCAGAGTAATGCTGGGTGTTCTCCATCGTTTACGACAACGTTGAAGCGAGCGATTTCCCCACAGCGCATAGACACTACTGATAACGTCACGCAATATAACACAACTGTGGGATTGCCGGGGCCCAGGATGTAATTGAACATTAAAACGAAAAACAACTAACTGTTAAGAAAAGTAATATAAAAGTTCCGTGTTCTGTTACCATGGTGATGGAACACACATCTCAATCACTGTGTTTTTTGTTTCTCAGCAAGGACCCAAATGTTTTAGTGTCAAGCATCACTGCCCATTTTATTCATATATAAATATGTATGTAGATATTGCTGAAATATTTACTTTCAAAAGATTCATTATTGAGATATGAAATATGACATGATTAGATTGTGAATCACCGCGTCAGCCCCACCCGGTACCCAATGAAGTGTAACGGGGTGTCGCTTCGCCCGACTGCACCCGACTGGAGCCAGGCAATAGACGGGGTGGCAGGGTACATTGCTTTGTCTTCCCCTCAACAACTCAATCAGGTGCGCTCCTCTTGGATGCACGTTCTTTTAGCTCCGCAAGTGAGCGCCGGGAACAATGATGGAGAAGGGACGCTCCGGCAGTCAGGAGGATAGTAGTAAAGATGTTATATAAAACATCATATATTTAAACATAATCAGCCCTCCATAATCAAGAATCCAAAAAACACCAAAAAAAATCCTAATACTTACCGATTCCCTAAGTGGACTGCAAGCCCTCCAAAACAAAAATACCAAAAACCGACCTAAATTGATAAATCAAATACTTAAAAGCTCTAACGACCTAACTAAGGCAGGCAAACAAATAACCTTCTTGTGGATACCCGCCCACGTAGGAATATACGGTAATGAAAATGCCGATAAAGCAGCTAAACTATCCCTCAAAATCCCAGAAATAAGCTTAAACTTACCCATCTCAAAATCAGAAATTAAAAGTGTAAACAAGCAAAAAATCACACAAAAATGGCATAACCTATATCTAAACTCAAATAGCCAAATCAAAAAAGTGCTCAGCAAACCACTAACCAAACCAAAAATTCTCCACCCATCAAAAAAATTGACAGAGTAATCACTAAACTCCAAACAGGACACACCAACCTAAATAACCATCTAAAAAAAATTAAAAAAACATACTACAGGTAACTGCCCACACTGCAAACAACTAGACACTAACACATCGAACCGCATTACAAACCACACTCAATCTAAACAAGGCTCTCACTCTAGAAGCAATTCTAAACCCACAAAATAAACTAGAAAACTTCAAGGCCTTAGGCGTATTCTTAATCAAAACGGAACTAATAAAACGCATCTAAAAACACAGTAACCTACCAAATCAAAATCACATAAACAAACAAACATCCACCATACCCAGCTCCCTTAGTTCTCCTCCCCAACCCCATCGGCATCTATTCCAAATCTCAAAATTCCCAAATTCTATATAAGCAACCCCTAAAGCCCCCTCTTGGGTTGCACAAACCACTTTCGCCCCTTTCGGAAACACATTAAATGGCCTGGCCGGGCCCGTGTGCGAAATACGCATCAGTAAGAAAGCGCACGTTAAATCTTCAAAGTAAGTAAGTAAGTAACACAATCACATCCATGGCATTTATGAAGTCGGTTTCGTTGCGTCTGTACCTCTAGATGTTTTTGCCCGAAGGTTTACATAAAAAATAATACTTGATAAATAACTTAAACGTGTGTGGGGAATGAGGCAATCATCATCATCATTAGTAGTAGTAGTAGTAGTAGTAGTAGCATCATCATCATCATCAGCAGCAGTAGTAGTAGTAGTAGTAGTAGTAGTACTACTACTACTACTACTATTATTGACGATGGACATGACAAACTTATAATGTGAGGATCTAAAATGCGCCACATCTACACCCTAAAGCATGTTCAGAGCGCTACATTATCACCCCGGGGAATGGATGAGTGGATTCGTTTTTAACTCCCAGCTCCCTAAGGAGTATACAACCCAAGCTGCCTGCACCGGGTACCCATTCACTGCTGGGTGAACAGAGTCACTTGCCTACGGAGACACCACATGTAACGTTCTTCAGTGTGAGGCATCAATATTAATGTGCAGCGGACATGGTGTACACGAGGCTGTGTCTGTAGGAAGTTAATCGTGTCTGGCCACTGAGGAAAGTGGTCGTGTCTGACCTCTGAGGAAAGTGGTCGTGTTTGGCCTCTGAGGAAAGTGGTCGGGTTTGGCCTCTGAGGAAAGTGGTCGTGTCTGACGCCTGGGGAAAGTGGTTGTGTCTGACCTCTAAGGAAAGTGGTCGTGTCTGACGTCTGAGGAAAGTGGTCATGTCTGACCTCTGAGGAAAGTGGTCGTTTCTGATCTCTGAGGAAAGTGGTCGTGTCTGGCCTCTGAGGAAAGTGGTCGTGTCTGACCTCTAAGGAAAGTGGTCGTGTCTGACGCCTGGGGAAAGTGGTCGTGTCTGACGCCTGGGGAAAGTGGTCGTGTCTGACGCCTGGGGAAAGTGGTCGTGTCTGACGCCTGGGGAAAGTGGTCGTGTCTGACCTCTAAGGAAAGTGGTCGTGTCTGAGCTCTGATGAAAGTGGTCGTGTCTGACCTCTAAGGAAAGTGGCCGTGTCTGACCTCTGAGGAAAGTGGTCGTGTCTGGCCTCTGAGGAAAGTGGTCGTGTCTGACCTCCTACTGGCTGGGATTGGCTGCTGCTAGAGACCCCGCTCCACGCAATGACCCTCCACCACGTGCTCCTGTGTTTACCGAGTCGGGCTGCCTCATAATTGCACCCTTCAGAGCTGCAAAAACTACTTTAAAAGAAAATCGATAGTTGCTAATACTTGAATAAAATAAAGATCCCGTACTGGCAAAACTGAGAGTGATTCATTTCAAATTCAAACTCTGATTTCAACTGGCATAATACCGATGTTAAAACAGCTCCCTTGTTACAAATGTTAGCTCTCAGAACTAACGTATAATTTTACATTGATTAGAGAACGGAGTGGCTAAAGTTATTAACACCACAAATCGCATTCTTACATTCCCGTTTGTAGGGGCTTAATATGAGCTGAAGCTAGACTGTGGTTGAGGGTTTTTGCTCAGCTAAATCACACGGGATTGTATTTGGTATGACAAAGGATGTATCCCTGCATTGATGATGAGGGAGGCGACCAGAGATCAGAGGCCTAGAAACAATAGGGCGGGAGGGGTTGTGAGGTGAGAGCTTCAGGTAACAGAGATTACTTAATCCACAAGGAGGAGAATGAGTTGAGAAAGACTAACAGGGACACGGGAACTACCACCAAACAATAGTAAGACCGACAGAGACGGTATGTTAACAGACGCCGAGGCGAGTTAGGGGGTTCTCCCATAGGGAACGCATATATTCAGTTATATAAGATATTATCATAACGTTGTCACAGCTCAGACATCATACACTTATTAATACTTACAAATTACAGCTATTCAAACATGGCTCGGGTCAGCGATGTGTGTCTGATGTTTATGAACTGGAAACATATCTGTGTATCTTTTATCTATATTCATATACACATTAGATACAACAGAATATCAATCGTAAGGTAAACACGGCCATGCTAAGTTATAAATGCTGACATGGCAGCTTTTACATTAGTTAACATCTTGTTAATAGACAAGTAATCGATTTAGCTTTTCCGTGGCCTGAATTATCTGGGTTGTTTTACATATATGATATAGTTTTGAAATAGACAAAGCGGACACTGATTTTCTTTCAGAGAATATAATGAAGGAAGCCCGTCTACTAAATGTGCTGGGGGAGGGGGGGGGGGGGGGGCTCAGAATGAGCAGTCCTGTATTGATTGCGTAGCTCAGTAAGATGCTTCAATAGTATACTGCCTGATACTGTCACATACAATTGTAACACCGTGTGGCCATGTCGTGTCTAATCTAGGCGTTAATCCACGTTCATCTGACGGAGAACACAAAAAATAGGACCCGTCTTGGGGCGGTACAAGAAACTGTGATGGCGTCAGATTCTCACAACAGAGACAGACAAAGTGAAGAGACCGACATTAATCTTAAAGATCAAACATGTTTCTTTACGGAAGACGATGTTCGTTTCAACAGCAACAATTGGTCGACAAAGGGTCACCATCAATTGTTACCATAATCTGAAACGTAAACACATTAAGGAAGTGTTAGTTTTAGCATTGATGCACACATACTGGCCAATATATCTGTCTCCTTCCCTACTACACGTAGTATATGACAGTTTTGACAATGACACGATTTATAAAACTTGGAATATTTAATGTGAATTACATTTTTTTAATATTCAATAGATAATGTAATAATGTATTAAACGCACAGAGGGTGAAAAAAACTTACATATAATAACAACGTCGCCCACCATCAGATAAATATTCAACATGAAACGAGGAAAACCAATAGAGAAACATATTCAAGACAATATGAAAAAATTCAGGGTGCACGACTTGCGCAGTTTTCCACGTACATGATCTGTACAATCGCATCACATCCATAAGAGGATGTCGACCCCGTAGATATGGACCATTTAGTCCGAAATAATCGTTATAACGCTGTATTCAGTAAAGGGTAGTGCCTACAGTGAAATTTCATTTTTAACAACTCAAAATTAGGCTTTTCATAGTACAAAAGAATTTTTTGCTTTCGACTAAAAATATTTTTTTCAATTATAGCAAGTTGGTAAAAAAAATCCACATATTTATTTGCATTTTACCTGTGCTCACTATTTCTGATGATTCGCGGTAATATCATAATGGTAAGTACAAAGTTATAAAACCAAAACTTTAAGATGAATCCGTTAATGCGGTGTATTTCCACCGCCTAAAACGAGAATGCGAAACAACAAATACCTAATCTCCAGGCAAAGTGTTGTTATAAATTTAGAACAACAAAAAGGATATTTCGTTTGTTATCATAAATATTTTACATCATACGAATAATGTATTGTGTATGATTCATACTTTATACTAGCGCATCACGTAGATCCATTTTGTATAGGAATTTAAAACTGACCAGTATTTGTAACTTGGTATTATGAATTTAATGCTGGTTTATCATTACGTATTTTAAATAATCAAATCCCCTCCATGTTTTGGCGTGTGCCACGGAGCCGGGTGTATGGAGCAGGTTTCTTAACCACGCACAAATTGCCACTAAAACTCTCCTTGCATTGGTGTAGTGTTTGCGCTCGGAGAGAGCAGCGTTGAGAAGGTAAACACATTTGCCGTGTAGAGGGTAGGGGTTGATCTTAAGGGGAGCTAGCAATCAGTCGCTACTTAACTCTAATCTCACCACCTTACACACAGGCAAGCAGTTCCACGTGGATAGTATTTGTTTTCAGAGATCGCTAGACACTGCCCTCTGACCGGCCTATCGCACACAGGAATAATGTTGCCCTCAATTATCCAGTCTTTTCTCACTTTCCCTGTGTTCGGTTTAATGAGGCGCGAGGCATCGCGAAAAAAATTCCACTAATTCGTGTTAGGGTATATTGTGCCTAAATTGACAGAAATAAATTATAGTCAATTTTGGTAATTTTTTTCACGCTTGTTTCAATGCAATTGAAACGTCTCATACGGGTTCATATTACCCCCATGAAGACGAGGCTGTAGGTTGCCTTTATGACGTTAGTGTAACGCGGGGCAGATTATGGGATGTAAACACTGGTGTATTGTTCGCAAGTTTGCTGGATAATTTATAAAAGTTATCGGGATAATCAAATAAGAACAAGGAAAAAACCGCAGATTAAAATACGAAACTCATGCCACTCGAAACTCGGATATTGCGGTACTGATTAGCTTCACCACAGCCTAAACAGCTTTGTAAGAACTGAAGCCTTTTTATATTAACAATTAAAATTACAACAATATAATTATCTCATTTTTCATATAACGAAAGATATAAATATTCAATGTCCTTAGGCAGTAACAATAAGTCCATATTATTTGCAAGGCGTTTTTAATCAATAGATTGTTGACAAGTGTTCATTAAAAACTATCATGAAAATTGTTTTTAATATCTTTAAAAGGTAATGCGTGTTTCATATTTCCTTGTGAATCAATATAATAATATAACTCATGTTCTTTAATACAATTCCTTGAATTAATGTGTTAGAAATCTGATTATTGGGTCTGAGAAATATGTAGAACTTTATCTTGAATTCGTAGTGCGTAAGTGGTTGTGTAAAAAAACACATCCACCTGAAAGTGCCAAATCTGAGAATATGACGCCAGTTTATCTAAGACGTCGTGATCTCGATCGACAGATCAACACCCTCTCCCCTCTGCCATCACTTGACGATGTTTTGATTTTGAAAACCTCTTTAACAAGTTTAAGATTAGCTATTGTCTCCCGCTCGACGAGATTGGAAATCAGGTTGAACGGGAACAATTGTTTTAGTAAAAGAACACTCCGTCAGTCCGTGGTAAGGTTCGCTAAGCTTGTCTGCCGGTAGCCGGTCGGCGAAATGGTAGCGAGCTCCAGGCCTCAATCGTCGGGACAGTCTTCTAAGCCTCTTACAGACTCCATTCACCGTCATAATAGCGCGCCCATCGCCTTGTGTTGCTCCGTCGCATCGCTCCACTCACCGCTCAAGCCGTCTTCAAATCTCGTGATTGACAGCTCTCGTTACCGGCAACCAATCACAGCGCTCTGGAGGCGGGGCTTGGGTGGTCGGGAGTATGTATTGGTATATTTTGGGGGCCAACTTGGCTGATTTAAGTGGTAGTTTGAGGAACTAAGGACTAGCAGTATACAGGGATACTGATCGTCGGACAGGCCATATTTATCTCAAAATTACCCCTAATAACACTGAAGTAGACACGATGTTGAACATGGCGGGTGCTATGGACGGTTTGGAGCAAGAAATGGTAGGCAAGTCTGCCTTCATGGAACTACAACAGCAGATGCCTCCATCAATGGGGCACCCAGCGTACCCTATCCGATCTGGCTACCCTCCTCAACATTCGCAGCACGATGTTTTTACATCGCAACCTACCAGACCTCTAGCGTACCCGTTTCCTATGAACAGCATGGCTCCCACATCGTACAATCCTCCAACAAGCCACCCGTTCTCTATGTCACCCTACCAGACCCCGTCGCCTCCTAGAGATGGTGAGTACTGTAGCGTTGTAACAGGCTTCTTGTCATCATAACTATAGAAATTGTGTACCGCAATCAGCGCCGGATGACCCGTATACACCGAATTACAAGACAATTTGTGTTTCTAAACGCCGTGTTTACATGTCAAAGTTAGGCGAATCGCTTCACAGGACGGCCATTAAAACCCATTATATGTCATCCGTAAATCGGAAAATGATTAAGTAATTATGTTTGTGTCTTAATGATCACGGCAACCGTCTAATAATTACTACAACGTCAAAATACTTCAGTACACGATAACTCAGTCGGACGGGACATTTAACTCACGGTACACTTTTCCGACAGTTTACCAACGGGAACAATAATAGATTCTTATACAATTTCAAATACTCATACTAAACTGTTTACATGTATGTTGATATGATGAAATACATTGAACAAAACATTTCCATTAGTTAAAACACGATGTGATTTGACATGTAAATCTCTCGTTCTGCATCACGTAAAGAGTATTTCGCCTCATAAGGGACACGACATGCATCAACGCCAGACAATGGAGAAATATCTACTCAACATGACAATAATATACTGGGGGATAGGCATTGATTGCTATGAATAAACGATAAAAGGTTTGGTACATATTTTCTTTTCAATTGCCGGCACAATTTGCCGTGTCGGTCTTTAGCAAAAGATGATACCGCGCTTTAAAGTGAGTTCCGTCAAGGGGAATCTTCTAAATATTGTGTTGGTGATGAGATTGTTTCGGTTAACCGTGTGCTCAGTGTTGAGTATCACATTGGGTAAAAGTAGCTAAAAGTTGAGGGAAACCCCTGTTGGAAGGCGTGTTGTCATGTCATGTTGTCCTCGGTATAGGGAATATTACCAATAGATCGAGTGTGTGCTACTTGTGAAATAAATATGCCACGTCTACTTCAGGGAATTCATAATTGTAACACTTAGTTTATAGAATTTGTCTGGAGGAAATGACGAAATTATTATTTCAATGAGAAAAGGATAATATTTGTAAGTGGCAAGAAAACGAAAAAAGAATTAGCACATTGTTTGGCTCTATTGAGGCGGTTTTCTTGTTCAGTAATGTTTAAGCACCCGTGTCATTTGTATTTATGTTGATGTTAATTGTAATGTTTACTCTTTGGATGGGTAAAAGGAAAATAACAAATTTTAACGAAATATGTTAAATCTCTCCGTGTGAAGTAAAAATGAAATACCCAACCTGACCCCCGCATCAGATAAGAACACAATACTAAATGTAGTAGTATTGTATCAAAAAAGTACGAACCACAGTTTAGTGGCTCTGTATTAAATTAACGTACTGTTAAATGTAGTCACTCTGTATTAAATTAACGTACTGTTAAATGTAGTCACTCTGTATTAACTTAACGTACTGTTAAATGTAGTCACTCTGTATTAACTTAACGTACTGTTAAATGTAGTCACTCTGTATTAAATTAACGTACTGTTAAATGTAGTCACTCTGTATTAAATTCGAACGTAATAAACTACTCTGCACATGAAAGTATACACTCGAAAGTGGGATTTGATAAAGACAAAATTACAAAAATAAACGTTACTAGACTGAATGGAGTCGCCGAAACACTCGGCACAGAAGGCGGTCAAAATGTACTTTGATACCCGTATGAAATACATCACCATCGATTAACCTTTTCTTGTTTGATCCATTTTTAACCACCATGAAACATGGGTGTATAATTTATTTTGCCCCGTAGTTTATATAATTTTGGTCGCTCTGTTAGAAGAAAAACACAATGTAGTCGCTTTGTTAGAAGAAATTAATAATACTGATCTGTATCAGTTTAGAGAAAATGTATAACATCTTCCGCGTGACCCCGCAGAATGGCGATAGGTGGCTGAAAACTGTTAAAATATGGAAATAATAACCTCAACAAAGGGAGAAGGTTTAATGTCCGAGCCGTGACAATTCACGTTTCCATGAAGACACGATATACTGACGAGGCCAGCAGTGGCAACATCCAGGCTCGAACTCCGTTATGTCGGACACACAATTCACACAGTATTGTCCCACGGTACTTCCAGGAATTATCAACTTTGTATCCTCTCCACAGAAAAACCTCAAATGGACGACCAACTGAGAATAAACGGTAAAGGTAAAAAGATGAGGAAGCCCCGCACCATCTACTCCAGTCTTCAGCTTCAGCAGCTCAACCGTCGGTTCCAGCGAACTCAGTACCTGGCCCTGCCGGAGAGAGCCGAACTGGCCGCATCCCTGGGGCTGACGCAAACACAGGTAAGTCGATCCGTCCCTGCAGCCCTCCTCCCTCAGACCTCCGCTCTGTCGGCCTGCCTGCCCCACAGACACGCTTATATACTTCGACAAAATTGACCAATTTTTGCAAAGGAATCATTTTCTACTGTTAGAGGGGACATTTAACATATTTGATTGGAGCAAAGTATTAGTTTTGTCAACATCAAAATTTGCCTTGATTATACGCAATTTTCTCCAACGCCGAGGCTTAAAATTTCATAATAGTGTGTGATTAGGTGTTTTAGCATTGCCTGCTTAATTTATTTGACAAGACAGCGCACTTAGGGACAACAAATGAGGCTATATTTACGAAATCTTTCATCAACAAATAACAGGCCACGGAACGCCATTGATTTTTGTCTAAATTGTAGTGTTCAAAATAATAACTGGAATAGGAGCGAATTAAACATTATTTTGTGCTATTTCGCGACCGGTCGATACGAAAGTAGCAAGCTAGTTGAAGATCAAACTAACAGTGTTAGACTCAGGTCGAGTCTGGGGGCCGCGCAATCGCACCTGATGTGTTGCGTCACTGTCATAGAGGGCTATACTTACACTTCGCTAGTATTTACGCTACCCTACACAATACGGCTTGAACCCGCTCGGATTTCATCTGAGGGGTCCTGATTCTATCTCCCAACCCGGTGTCACATTTAAAGGAAGCACTGACCCCTCGGGTAGACGTTTGTCACAGAAGCACTCCGTTGCTTCCCACATGACGGACTTATACCGCAGTTGGAATTCTCACCATGTCAAAAGCTGGGGGAAGAAGAAAAAACTGAAAGTTTCTTTGACTGGGATGACATGGCATGTCTCGTTGAGTTTCACACTTTTAATCCGGCGTTGGATCGTGGGGACGATAATACACAGGTGATGATTTGAAGGGGGATCAGGTGTCACCTTTTGGGGGGCGGGATTGAGAAGGGTGTGTGTGTGTGGAGGGTGACATGACTATAATTCTGAAATATGTCAGTGGGGACATTATTTATTTATTTATTTATTTATTTATTTATTTATTTATTTATTTATTTATTTATTTATTTATTTATTTATTTATTTATTTATTTATTTATTTATTTATTTATTTATTTATTTATCATAATTTTATTCCTAAGTGTACAACTACTCCACAAAGGTTTATAATTAAATAGTATAATATTGCGTCTCAAATTCGTTATACGCATTTTCTGTCTTTGTTATTTGAACCTACCCGCCTGGGGTAGAGACGTGGATATTGTAACACCCAGGTGCCCCTCGCTCCTTAATTCAGATTAAAGCCATTTCGTGTTTTGATTTCTACTGACATAGTCAATTCAACAGGGTAACCTTACACAGCTAATTGTTAATTTATTATCTCTTTTCCAAGCGCCCCAAAGACACTTCTAACACAATTTAATTGTTTTGACGGTGTAGCGTTCAACATTACCCGGCCGAGTATCAAGTTGTAGAATCAATAGTCCATATCTGCTCCCATCCCCAGCCGTTAATGAAGTGTGTGGAATTCCGGGGAGACGCACAATTGACGTTAATTATCACAGAGCGCAAAACTTGCTTTTTTCTGCCTGATTTCTACCTTTTTATATTTAAAAACGCTGAAATCGGTAATATATTATTTGATTTTTCAGAGTAGTATAAAACAAACTGGTTATATTTGAAATGAAGTGTCGGTAACAAATCCTATTATTTTTAACATTAATTTACTTAATGTATTTTAAGTGGGTGATTTAAAAAATATTATAAAAATATAAATAATCGAATTAGTAAATGTATATTATGAAACCACTACCATGTCTGAACGCAGAAGTGTACGCAGGTGAACTATCATTAATTTCAACCGTAAACTTACAAAATAAGCAGACCGAATATATTTATTAAAATAGTTTGAATTTTTTTTTCTGCATACAATTCAAATTCAATGCCTGGTTTTCTTAGTTCGTTGGAGCGAACGAAACAGGATGGAGTTTTCTACAAATACCCGATAGATTAGCGTGATATCATTCTGCAGTGGTCTTTACAAAACCCACGGGTCACAAGCAGGGTACGTCATAGCCGTTTAACATCTACCCAACTTATGAATTTAAATGTCAACTGCTCAACGTTTGAACTTATGTTTCTGATTTGCAAACAAAAGGGGAGTCTCATAGTTTGGTTCCCCTTGTTGTAAACCAGATCGTTGCCCCTTTCAAGGTAATCTACGTTCGGATCGGCCAGCTGGTTCACGATCATGCTGTGTATTGTAATTTTTTTATTGTACCTTTTCTGTAGGACATAAAAAACATCTCTTTACTTCAAATAACACACACAATAGTATAATTCATTGCGAAACTATTAACCCCGAGACAACACACTATAAGTAATGATTATTGTTTTTTAAAGTGGTGTTTCCAGTTTTAATGTAAGAAGGTCCTTTCGCTAATAATTATTAAATAAATATTGATACAGACATATTAACACACAAAAGAAATTGAAGTGTTTGTATGGCCAGTGTGACCAACATATTGTTAGATTGTAATGAAATGTGTTCAGGTTGTTGCTAGTAACCTCTATTCTACAACACTGGCCATCGCGTGTAGTCGGCTACTTGGCCAAAATGGACCGTTTCGTTTTTCTTTGATGCTTCAATAGGGATAAATGCGAGAGCCGCGTTCGGATTTGTAAAAGCGTATTTTCTGAAACGTTAAACAGTGTCCGACAACAGGGCTGTGATTCTGCATGCAACCGACAGGTGGTGGGCATTGTGTTCGCGATCAGTGTTTTACGTTTAGTGAAAACAAGCGGTTGACTACCGCTTTCCGCTAGCGTTACCCTTTTTAAAGTATTAAACAACTAACTTTACTTCTTTGTCATAAAACTAATTTTTTAACTGCAATGACCCACAGTCACGATATATGTGACCCACTCTGTGATTCTCTGGCGGGAATGGCACCCGGAAACGCACCGGAACACAGTGTTATTGTATCTGTGTTGTTGAAAAATAATTTGGCTACAACCATGTACATATAATGATAACATCTGATGACCGAAAGTTTGAAATATCTGTAAATGCGGTTTGTAAAATATATCTCTAAAATATCTCATAGCTTACCCAATTGAAATTATTTATTTTCTTCATTATGTTAACATAACAGCAACAAAACATAATATACAAATATTTATAAACAAACTTGATCTGTTTCAATAACAAATTGACTTGTATAAATAGCGAAAGGAAAACACGTTCAGGTGATGTTCCTGTCAAATCATTTCTCTGATTAAATATTCATTGTGTTTGAAGCACACACGACCAATTCCGATTGGTAATATTTGCAAATCAGATTACACTCAATAAAGGAATCACGGATGACAGCTAGAATCTGGGTTTGCCCGCGGGACCTCTGCAAGAAATAACACATGCTTCGGGCAAACAGAATTTGAATTGTTAAATGTTGGGTTTCGTGTTTGGGCCTCTGTCCAACACCATACCCACATACTTGATAGTTTGGGATCTACTCAAACATGCCATATATCTTTTCATACTGGGACGTGATATGCGATAGTACGTGAGGGTTTGAAATACATTTTTTTTATTTAATTGATAAGTTAAAGGAATGTTGACACTTCGGACTATGTTAAGAATGTTGATATATCATTTGAAAGAAAGTGATAACTCAAGCTAGATCGATAAGGAAAGACTGATTTGTGGCGAGGGAACCGCTATCAATAGCGGGTAGATAGAGTATATGTTTGATCAAGTCTGGGAAATTCTTCACATATCAGCAGGGTATTGTCTTTCCTTGTGCCCCCTGCGTCTCCCATTGAGGAGCTGAGTTCTTGACAATACGTCTAGCAGATCAGAGCGCCACGATCTCAGCTGAGTCGCTAGACACCCCAACACTTGCCACAAGCCATTGTGTAACACTACGACTCAACAAGTGTGCAAATTAGCGGAGATCTTTTGATTATGCTAATCTGGCTAATCGCTATTCTGATTGGCTGATAAGTTTTTGTCGGGCGTGTTTGCACGTGAGTTTCGGGCCTTCAGGCGCCGGGACTTTGTGATCCCAAGGATAAGAAAAGTCAAACTTTTGATTTCAGCTATTAGAAGTGTGCACGTATAGGCAGGGGCTTGCTAGCAGGCAGATACAATCATGCCATTTCGTCTCGAGATACAAGGCCCCAAGCGTCACTTTTTGCTTACTACTTCAAAGTACTTCACGACAATAGCGCCAGCCCCGGATCAACAAATATACACTGTTCGGTTTACAAGGGTGTTAAATGTATGATACATATCACTACATTACTCTGTAAATACTATACGTTAATATCTATTAGATGAGTGTCATACTTGAAGTCGTTTGTAGAAACCAAACGGTTCGAACGAAGTTTCTGCTTGTAAAGCTGCATTAAGATATTAAAAGCTAAGTATTTGTTAGATTAAATGAAATGTCTTGTGAGTATTGAATGTATTTGTAAGGCGCCTGATGTCGACTACAGGGGATGGATTGTGGTGTAGCGAGCGTAGTTCCCGTGCCCCTCAAGTATACAAGCAAGGCTACGGGTGTCAGAACTCCAATAGGACATGTCACAAGCGCTTCTCGTCACATTTAATAGGATTCATTAGCCCAGCTACCCCCATCCCCCTCCACGAACACCCGCCTCATGTACCCAACGGAGTTGACTCGCCCCTGTGGTGAGGAAAATAGACATTTGCTTTGGTTCACGGAGAGTGTTTTTGAGGGTTGGAAGGGGTGGGTTATGCCGGATTATTAATTCATCTTTTAAATACCACTGAACTTTCATAAAAGTTAAAAAAATCATCCCCATGGTTCAAGTTGAAGTTTTTGTTTTTTAAAATACTAAGTAAGCTGAAATTATTCCACAGGTTCTTATCTAGAAGTTTATTGCAAACTGGCCAGTTAGAGGCTTGCGTTCAAATCAGAACACTTGCAGCCACATGAGGCTGAGAGTGTGGCCAATAACCATTTATTGTGTAGAGTCAAACCCGTGCCTTGTCCATGTTAGTTGAGAACACAAGCCACTGGACTAACCTACTGCCTGGGTATATATATATATATATATCTATCTGCCCCCGCTCACCCGTTGAGAGCCACATAGACTGTATAGGCTGTTGAGATTGTTATAACCCTAGCTTATACATTTGTAAAACGACCTCACTTGCTGAGAAACGTGTTGATACGGTGCAGTATGAGGGGGAAGAGATGGGCCGGCTTTTGAAGACTGATTTTGCTAGTAGAGCTTTCACAGGGGTTAAGATGTGTAATTTGTAAGGTTACCCCTATCATTTGACCATTAAAGTAATGATATTAGATGAAAAGTAATAAACAGACAAGGTTTTCAAATAGCCGACAAAGGGCACCCGAGACAAGATGTCACTTTCTGAATGGGTAGTAATGAGCTTGCGAGTATTTGAAAACATCCGTGAAGCCAAGTGGCAAGCCTCAATGAATTTTGAACAGGTTTTTATTTGTAAAAGAGAAGTGAAAGAGAGGAGAGTCTTGTTACTAAACTTCTACAAGATTATCATTATGGTTGATAATGAGGGCTAATACCGCTGGTACACCGGTAACGTCTTGTGCTACTGTAGCACGTGACAGAGCGTGACTACCTATATACCTACGACTGGCAATCTCGCAACGTGTGTACATTAACACTGTCGATATCAATGCATAAATTCCTTAAACGATATTGACTGGCAGTGCAATGGCTGGCCTATTTCGAGTACGGCCAGACATGATAGCTAGATCGATGTCATCGAAAGTCAAAATATGTTGTCATGTAACTCTAGCTGCATGTCACGGCAGGGTCGGGGTGAGAGATGGGGGGGGGGGGGGGGGGGGGGGGTCTGATGGAATTTACGATGACCCTCATGACACACGTACTGTGACGTGGGTACACCGACTTTCACTATATAGGCTTGGTTACGTCTCTGGCCTGTGTTAAAGCTGATTCACCGATGTTCGGCCGATAGAACAGTAGGGGGTGGGCGCTTCAGGGACGCGGATTTCTACTATGGCTTTGTCCCCGAGTATCGACGTCTCCACCGTCAGGCAGGCCCTACCCTACCATTATAAGACTCGGTTATTGTGCTGAGATACCCATCCACTCGGGTCACAGAGAGTTGGTCTACCCTGCTATTACAGGGCTGTGGTATTGTGCGCAGATACCAGACACAGAGATATCACTTCCACACACAAGCATTGCCGTCCAAAATAGCTCACCTTATCACGCTCAGAACATAAAGGTTAACGAAGTTTGTTGAACATCTGGAAAGATATGGTTCTGGGAATGACGACTTTATAGAACTTTGGGAAGGTGATTGCTGTTACAAGAACTCCTGAAAAAAGTTAAAGGACATATTCTTTTATATTATAATATTAACCTTCCCTGGTATGACGGTTTAACCATAGTAATATGGAGCAATCGGGTGTTCTTGTTTTGAGTAGTATAGAAATACCACATGCCGTGTGTTAGTTTACCCGAATTTGTTGAAATAGTTCCACTATTATTGCCTTGATAAATATAGTTCTGACTCGGAGATGAGGAGACTTCATCCTTCTGATTGTTATATGCCCGTCTGGAGACATATAAGCCATCTACACACACTGACTGAACTATTGATTGCTTTACAGGAAACTAAAAGCTTAACAATTATCCGACTTTTAATTAAATATATCCTATGTCTGTAAATCCAATCTGTTCATCAAGTGACTGCTTTGGTGATTTTGGCCACTCTTTATTATTGCTGTATGTTTGAGTCACCCGATGGTAGCTATCCACTGCCACATCCAATACTACCAGCAATCAATGTATGACTTGAATGTAGCTTTCGTGTTTATTGTCAGAAAGACTTTATTGTTCGATGTATGTTTTTTCTTTCACATTTCTAAAACGTTGTTTCTCCTCTTCCAGGTAAAGATCTGGTTCCAGAACAGGCGTTCCAAGTACAAGAAGCTGATGAAGCAGAACCCCAACTCGACCCCACCACAACCCCAGCAGCCACAGCCACAGACATCACCAGTGCCACAGCAACAACCTCAACCCCAGGCCCAACCTCAGCCCGCCGAGCTACCTCCGGCTCAACCCCAAACACCACAACAGTCAGCAGCCCAAGGTCAAGGTCAAGGTCAACAGCCACAGCCTCTACTTCCGGTGTCGTCGTCCATGAGCCCCCAGCCAGTGTGTACCTGGTCTGACTTAAGTAACAATAACCCATCAACGAATTCTTATATGTCTATGTCTCACTACTCCTGGTACGCGCACAACAACATGAACTCCCAGCAGTCTCTTCTCACATAACACGCACCTGCAGTACTGGGACTATTTAATTAGACTTTGACCACGATGTAAGTGGGCACTGTGTGGGCTGGCCCTTGTCTGACAGGGGTACACTTGGTGTTGTGACGTCATCTTAGACTTGAATTACGTGGTATGGGCGGTATGTCATCAACGCCGGAGAAGGCAATGTGCCTAGGGCAGTGGCACCCTTCCACAATATAGGGGAAGGACACTCATTACTGACATCATAGACTATTTCCTGCGCCACCAACAGAAAGGACTCCGGCACAAACTCACACGAATCTCTTGCCACGACAACAAAGATGGCCAGCCCATGTGGGAGTAGACCATGTAGTGCCCCCACGGCCAGCATTGTCCTGCTGCAGGCGAGTTAATTGGCCGGAGGGCGGTGGACATGGACGGACAGGACCATTGTGCTCAACTTATCATCCCCGGGACGCAAGTGCAAAAACCAAACCCCGACTGGCCTCCTCCTCGCCGGGCGGTGCGTTTCAACCCTAACTCTCACCTAAATGGACAAGTCTCATGATCCCTATCTCGTACCCTTTGGTCTGTGACAACAAGGGATGGCTAGGGAACACATCCCCAACAATATAAATGCATTCATCCGGGCACAAGATATTATCTTTAATTTGCTTGGACATCTCAGGGTTCACATCTCCCAAGGCAAGTGGTTTTGCTTTCTATCTGTTGCTAGTGACGGCGACTGTGACACTGTAAGAACGGCGACGATGTTAGCAGCCGTGTAGCAGATAGGCTAACCCCATGTCTATACACGTAGCGTGTTATACCTCATAGAGACAGTGAAAGCCGGGCTCACCCCCGAGCTCTGGAGCTTTTTCCGTGTATTACTTTTTTCTTTTTTTTTGTGAGGTGTCTCAAACATATGTTGCGTTCTGTCATTTGCCCGGCGCATTTGATTATAGAAGCTGTTGTGGTTTGGATTTAACTAATGTAAATTATGTACAGTAGATTTGAAACTAATGTGGATTAGCGTCTAGAGTGACATTGGTTCTTGTGTTTTAATATATTGTGTATCTGTCTGTTCGTCCGCTGTCCAGTGACGTTTGAGTGGGCATGTGAGAAAGTGCAGGCAAAGCCACATCGCACTGTGCTAAAATAAAAAAATATGAATGAAAATCTTCTAAATTATGTTGTTTTTGCTGTGCATGAAATCTTTGAGTGCGCGAAAGCAGAGATCTGATGACAATATAGAAGTGGATGTTAGATATGGTATTTGTTCTTATCCCGACAAGAGTTATTTCTCCATTAGACCCCCGCAACAAATACCGACACTCTTCAACATAGTTTGCGTATGGTTTGTGTACAAAATCCACTTGACAAATATTTACTTAACAGTGATTACACAAAAATCATTTCTAAATGCCTTTCCACAATCTTGACATCAGATTTCACTTTTTAAATCGCGCTGTTAAAACGTTGTGACTAGACCGACAGTTCATACATTGAATGAAATGAATGAATATTTGTATGTATCTGACGTTCATTCACTGGCGTATACACTCGGGTACTGATCTACAACCATTTACCAACCAGTCAAGCTAACACTTCATGCGGAGTTTTGTAGGTGTCTTAAGAGGGGGATAATAACTGTCAAATAACTTCATTAAAACATTACAATGACAGACATCATTATAACAAATGTTTACACTGGAGGTTTATCCAGCAGACATGCAATGGTTTCTAAACCATTTTTATGCTTAGTATACAATTCAGTAAGTTGTTATTCAATAGTAAAATATGTACATTTTACCCCACAATATTGATGGAGGTATAGAAGTATTCGCCGTTAATTTCAATAGTAAAACCAAATATTCTCTAAAACCTGTACTACTTACCACACATTGTTTGAACAAAGTATTAAAATTGTTGACGTTGTTACTACAAGTATTTAAATAATAATAAAAAATTGAATGACAAAGTTAAAATGATTATTCATTTTTAATTTTCCTTTATCGCAAATATGAATTAAAAATCAAACTAAACACGAGCAACTAAATTAGTTCCAGTGATCTGTGATGTTATATATATTTAAACATGCAGTAAATGATAATGTGATGCATGGAGGCACACGGAAAAACGTTGCCTTTATGGAACATCAACAGGATATAAAGAAGAGAATTTATGGATGTTAAATTCTTTATTATGAGGAACACAAAGTTTCGGAGTATATACATACTCCTTCATAAGATGAATAAATGCTATGAAGCAGAGACCATGTATGTACCTTTACCTATGCTCTCTGAATCAAAGCAAAGGAGAAAACTCCGAAACGTTGTGTTCCTCATAATAAAGAAGTTGACTTCCATAAATTCTCTTCCTCATGTGTATCACTTCCAAATGCGTTTAACTGACATAGTTTAGTACTAAAACTGAACGATTTATGTTTTTTATTTTGCATTGTATTCAAAACAAACGAAGTGAATACAATTCATCGTATTTACTTATTAATTGGCATAAGAAAAGCTGTAAATACCAGAATTGTCGAATTAAGATGGAACCAGAAACGAAAGTCAGGCATTAACGTCAAATTCAATATGTTTGATTTTATACTTAAGGAAGCGCCATGACTGTCTTTATGACAGCTCACCGGATTTGTAGTTGAATATCAGCAGTGATATAAGTATTCCAAAATTTACTGTGACATATTACTTGATTTGAGTTGATCTATGAGATTAGTAAACCACACAATACCGTCGCAGGAAGAGTGCAGACAGCGCAGTAGCAATACACTTCTATATATGTATACTTAATTTACATTCTATTTGATTTCATTATCTTAAAATATTTTTCTCTCCGACAACCATCATGGATTAGTTTGGAACTGTGTTGTTGAATATTGCCTTACTATATGGCGGTGTTGACAGTGGATGTAGAATATTGCTATTCTATTTGGTGCTGTGGAAAGGGGTTTTGTATATTGCTATTCTATTTGGTGCTGTGGTAAAAGGTTAACGATTATTGTATTGCTATACTGTATGTCGTTTTAAAGTTAAGGAACTGTATGTTCAGAGGCTGAGGAATATTGCCATACAAAATACGATGTGGACAGAAGTTAAGTTGTATTGCTTAAATATGACGGCGTGGTCGGGATGTGAAATATATATGAGTTGCCATAGTTTGTATATTTTTCTCAAACTACAAGAAACGATCATAATATTTGTATAATTAACCTACATACTGCTGTAAATTAGATGGCCCCCGAGCTGGTTTAAATGATGGGTTCGCATAACCTAAAAATCCAGCCGCATTGTCTAAAAGCGAAAACTTGTGATACGTGTAAAGTTGCGTTTTTTGGGGAAGGTGCTGGCTTGGGAGAAAATATGTTGAACGTGAATTGTACTACAATTTGTCTGTAATAGGATTTCTTTTGGGGAGATATCTTCACTTCTTGAAGATTATATTAGACTGATCATATAAGTAAAAACAACCAGCGGTAGCTACACATGCATGTGTTGTGGCTGAAACACGAATGAAAACAAACGACGATTGTCTTCAGGTATATGAGTGGACAATTACATACGCTATCAGCACAGAGTACGTCCATGTTTGCTGAATATTATAAATTTCATGTAAAAAACATGAAATTAACCCTAAACACATGTCTAGATACAAACTGATATACATGATAACAAGTCTTACGCGTCTCGTTGCGGTGGACACGGACCTTACTTGGGAAACAACTTTGAATGCATTCATAAACACATGCTCAGGATAAAGTCGAAATCGTACAATCGACTCTGATTTTAACCGAAATTTCTTGTGAATATGGAAATGGTTTTGTCGTTTTTATTTACCAGTATAATAAACTATGATAACTGATTACCCCGAACTGCGTTAGAACGAACTTATGACAGTGAAGCAAACTGAAGATTCTGCTTGATTTGTCCCATTTAACATGTAAGTTATTTGAACTAGGTCGGCTATACATTGGAGAGTGGAACCCTATCAAACTCGTCAACTATCAAACTGTCCTGACACATGCAAATGAACATTTTGACGATCAATCTTTATCTCTTTTAAATGTGTTTTGATGAAGCTATTCTGAGATATCTGTCACGCTGACTCTTGGAATAATGGATTTGACAAGACGAGGTGATTCCTCAAAGTTGCCCATTCCGTGAGCGCTCTCTTTCATCTCCCGTTCCTCCGCCACATCGCCAGTTATGTCAGAAAACTCAGCTTTAGGTCGATGAGAAGCACATCATTTGTCTTTCTGAATCCAGGGGCCAAGCTATAGGAAAAAAGGACATTTTGTGATATTTGGCAATTATTATACGTTAGGAACGGAGAGGTAAAATTATCTGCCGGATACTCGGCTAAATTAGCTGCTGGATCGATTGGAAATTGCTACCTTACTATGCAAGACCCTTCCATAGGATCTTGATTGGCTCGCGCAGGCAAACATGACTTAAAACAGACAGCATAGCGATTGTGATTCATTATTCCAGCCATGAGGTTTTAACTTTCAGTGCGCCGAGGCTTCGATTTTGCAGTAAATTATACTTAATGACTTTATAACTGAATACGGCGCATCATATATCTGCGATGGGCCTCTTCAAGCCCAGGCAACACTAGCGTGTAAATGGCGGCAGATAATAGGGGATAATTAGATTTGCAAACATGGCTGACGGGACAAACACGTAGACGGTTCAAAGGAATCTCTCGATGTTTAATCTCTGCATTGAGCAAATATCAAAGCTTGGCATCTTCAATCTGGTTGTGATTGTTGAGAAAGTTTTCATGTCCCGCATTGGCATCACGCAATGGTCGCCAACAGCTGACCGTTATCGGTTGGTCGCTTCGCGAAACCTTCGAGAAGTTGAATGTAAGGAGGCAGTTTACTGCTGTTGGAAACACGTCTTAAAATGGTCATTGGATTGTTAATACCTCAGTTATGTATCCCCATAATCGAGGTGGAAGGAAAAAGGAAACATACATTGTTATATTCCAAAAGCATTTACTATTTAAAGTATAAATAGTATTGCTACACTTATATATGTGTTTCATCTCACAAATATTCTTCAACAGTAAAATTATCAGCACATTACAAGTGTAATATTTTCACGAGATAACAACTCCGTGTACATATTAATAAACGCGACAACACCTTTTCCATTTTGACAAGACATCTCTAGAACTTGTACAAGCGCAAATGTTTATCTTTCACTTGTCAAACCAAAGAAAGGTCATTGGATGGCAGGGACCACATTGACCCATGGGATCTGCATAATTAACGAAATGAGTAAAATGTTCACAAACCGTTGGTAACTTTATCAGTTGTGATCATTTGAATTAAAATAAGATTTATGTAATTTCAACACTAAAATGTCAAGGATACAATGTGCCCAAAAAGCATATGTTAAAGGTTTTCGGGGGACGCTTTTTTCATATTTGTATATACGATGGTGTGTTTGATATTTTCAGGACAAGATTTATTTTATAATAATTCATCCTGGGTCACCGTCTAGTGCACAGTTAGATTATATTTTAAAGCTTCCTGTTCGCTTATTTTAGCCATACTTTTATCATGTCAGAAACACACTAGGTTACAAAAGTTAAAAAGGCTGGTCGCTTGCCATTTGAATAAATCCGAGCATTTTCATAGCAATATTCCACAGTTTTTCTTTAACTAAAAACTTAGAAATTTCCTGTGAGCCAATATGCACCCTTTATGTATGATTTTAGAGTTTTTCTAATATTTGAATGTGACCCAAGCTGATTTTCATAGGAGATGTATAAAAAAGTATTACAAATATGTGGCAAAAAGTTCCTCTTGGACCACTGACTTGCCCAAACTGACATGTTCTTTTATAGTTCTAAAATCGGCATTTATAACCATTTTAGTCATACGTGTTCATATGACCAGAAATCCCAAACTTACAAGTGTATAAAGTCTGGTTGTTGACCATCTGAACAGGTCTGATCATTTGTTATACATTATTGCAAAGTATTCTGGAACATTTGACATTCTAGTGAGCCAAACTGACCTCATCCTGCACCGTCCTTTATTTCGAAGAAGAAGTTTAACTTAAGCTTCAGTATATCGATGATCTCATATTGTTCAATAACCATTAAATAGCTAATTCCCTTCCACTGATTTACCCACCTGAACTAGAAATAAAGGAGACCGGTGAGACCGCCTCATCTGTTTCATATTTTGATCTGTGTATAAAGATACAAGTGACAAAAACACTTTCCATAAGATTATAAGATAGGAGGGATGACTTCAACTTTCAATAGTTAACTTTCCCTTTATGTTGAGCAATATTCCAGCAACTCCAGCCTTTGGTGTCTACATTTCACAACGTTTGAGGTACAATCGTGCATGCTCCTTCTACCAAGATGTCAAAGAGCGTCAAACGCCTCTTGCTCAGAAGTTGTTTGATCAAGGTTACAACATTCAAGGTCCCGGGAAACATCCGAAATAAATTATAGAAGACATGTAGAGGACATTTCCAAATCTGATGTATCAGTGACAAAAATGATGTCCGTTGCAATTCCCTGTTTTTTCATGTGTACAATTGACCTGCTTTTGCATGTATTTGTGACGGATGCCACCGGTGGGGTAGGATCCTCTCACCTTTTTCTATATGAGAGTGATTCGTGGAAGCATGCTTATGATATACTCGGAATTGTACGAACGCTGCTTTTGGCAGAGATTTCTTTTGAATATGGAAAGGGTTTTGTCGCTTTTATTAATATGATACTTTGACTTCTTTATGAAGTTTCTTTGACAGTTTTACGATGACATGGCATGGTTTACGTTTAATCCCTCAATTGTGAGGGGATTCAGGAATACATGGGTAAGAGGCAATGAGATAAATATCTCTGTTGAACTTGTCTTGTTTACTTTTCACATTAATGTCAGTTAAAGTTCATATGATTTAAGAAACATTTACTAATTTTGTAACATTCAGGTAATGTTATGATCTTATGATCATTATCTTGCTAAGATATATCAAACAACGATTATCGTTACTTTTGACCATGATACTAACCAAAATCCTTCCTTGATGCACAACAACCAAACCATTTTTTTCCGTGAAGCACCTATCATTTTTGACATACGTTTGGGGCAACTGTCTTCATTTGTTGGTAATTCTGTTTTGATTAACTGACAATATTGACAATGAATCTCATACTTAGTCAGACATTTTGTTCAGAGATATATTTTCACTTTTACAAGTGGCATGTGCATAGAGGAAGCTGGCGTGAAAATATAGGAAAAAATAATTGTATGAACATGATCGCAGGGATATCATCTAAGTTCCCTGAGATAATTCAAGGACAAAATAATCCTACAGGGTGGTTGTGTTCAGTTCGTCCCAAAGCCACGTACCAAGAAAAATCTCGGAATTTATATCATAAATATTTTTCAATCGTTTAACCCCCCTTGCAGAAATTCTGCAATTATTGACAGAGAAGGAACCAGGCTAATTTGTGAGATTCACCAATGTCACAAATTGGTTGTAATTAACAACACAGAGAGTTCTCTGATTTTTTGTTCTCTGTGTGGACATTTGATTTGTCCACATCGGGAGAGGGACTAAGCAATGTTTCTCCACTACGTCTACAGAAACAACATTGTATTAATCAAAGTAGTCAATTCGTCATCTTAAATCACACAAATTTTCCAATTTTACCACAAAGAAAAATAACCAAAACAAATTTGTCAACTCATTTGAATTGTGAGACCTAAGTAGCATGATACAATTACCCTAAAAGACGGTCTGGGTCCTTGCGTAGCGGGGCGCAGGCTACTTCGAAAACTTCCCAATGCTTTTCTCAAACGGGTATTAGGAAACAAAGGCTGAATCTTCTACAAGTGAGCGGCATTGTCGAAGTTTTCTAAACCCAGAGACGAGGGGCAGCAGAGCTCTCAATGCGAGTGAGTGTACTACTATCGCTGGGGAAGGGGCGACATGAAATTAACTACATTATGCCCTCGTTTCGTTCGATTAATTCCGCTCGAAGCGATGCGAGGCTCGGCGACTGCACGGAGCCAGGGCTGAGAAGGGGGTGGATCCAGGCTATTCTATAGCAGCCTGGCTATACCACCGTTCTGACACACGGGACTAGGGACATTGTTCCCCCTCCAAGAACTCTTCAGCCCCGCAGAGAGTAAGAAAAGCCGTGATTGTCAGCTTTTCTATCCTACATTGGTCGTCACGGTTCGTGGTCCCATGGTCCTTCAGTATGTCTCTTCCTGTCCGCGCTCGACTCATACTGTTGCATCTACACTACCGTTCACTGTGGGACGATGAAAAAACTGTTCGCCGCCTTGCCTGTTCGCTTGGACGCTTTTTCCACTCTATAGAGTTCTAGCACAGCGACTTTTATGCGCTAGTTTATGAAGGCTACTACAACACAATGGAGCTTGGTCTGTACAATAGGTCGGCAAAAACGAGCAACTGCGAGGCATTTTCCCTCTTCTTTCACGCTGACGCTACTAGGAGCACCGCCCCATGACTGGGCCATGACAAGCTCTTCAATGCTCGCTCAACGAGGACCTATTTAACTCCGACAATGAAGTAAAACCAATATTTGTCCTGCCGATTTGTCGCTCATTGCTACTTGTATACCCTTAATGATGTTGCTAGCATATAAAACAGCGGTAGCGAGCCCCCCAGAGCCAGAGAGGGGTCTGTGTACAGTGGGTTCAGGGCGCCCCTCCCCGGGTACCCCTCACTACCTGGCTTCAGCCTACCCGGGTCACCGTACAAATTATATCTTCATTTCAGGAGGTCGTCACCACTTGAAAAGCGAACCAGTTATTTCAACGTGTGTGTGAATGTGAAGTCAACATTATGTATGTCCTCTTCAACACTACTCTGCTTTGTTGTGTTTCCTGGTGTTACAAGCGTGGTTGTACTCAGATATACCATTTATACCTGGTTGTACTCAGATATACCATTTATACCCTGGTTGTACTCAGACAAACCATTTATACATGGTTGTACTCAGATATACCCTTTATACCCTGGTTGTACTCAGATACACCATGTATACCCCGGCTGTGCACATATATATACCATTTATACTCTCGTTGTACTCAGATACACCATTTAGATCCTGGCTGTGCACATATATACCA
Source organism: Haliotis cracherodii (assembly GCF_022045235.1). Classification (NCBI taxonomy): domain Eukaryota; kingdom Metazoa; phylum Mollusca; class Gastropoda; order Lepetellida; family Haliotidae; genus Haliotis; species Haliotis cracherodii. The sequence goes on from NW_027266273.1 coordinate 24,736,908, forward strand.
TTTATACCCTGGCTGTGCACATATATACCATTTATACTCTGGTTGTGCACATACATACCATTTATACTCTTGTTGTGCAAATATATACCATTTATACTCCTGTTGTACACAGACATACCCTTTATACCCTAGTCGTTCACATATGTACAATTAATACTCCAAGTCCATTATGATTATCATTATTATATTGTATACCACATCACATGCACTGTTTACATGTCGTGTACTATATATGCCATGTGGCCCCATCACACTGTTAGAAAACATCTGAATATGAACAGCAGTTATACCCTGACTAGAGATATAGTATTTACATCCTGATTTACAGATATAATAGTTATAGCCTGACTGTGCCGCTATAACAAGTAAACCCTGAGTGTACATATATATCATTTGTACCCTGGTTTAAACAGCTATAACATTTATACCCTGACTGTACATATATAACATTGTTTACCCTGACTACAGATCTGGTATTCATACCCTGGTTGTACGGAAATAATAGTTATACCCTGTCTGTACATTTAACATTTATACCCTGGGTGAAAACTCATATAACGTTATACTCTTGTTATCCTCGTACAGCCTTGTTGTACACAGTTAGACAATCACATACTGGTTGTAAATGTATATCATCAATACCCTTACTGTAATCATCCAACTTGTATACCCTTGTACAGAAAGACAACGTGGTGTACACTTGTCGTACATTTATAACACCTTTACCCTGGATGTGCACAGATAATATGTCTAAAACATGTGTATACTAATGTGCAACATTCTTACACAGAGAAAATATTTATGTTCTTGTTGTACAATTATACAATATTTACACGCTGGTTGTACACAGATATATCATTAATAGCCTGATTATGCATATATATTTATCATTGGCTTCAACCAGAGTATAAATTCTAAATCTGGCTTCAACCGGAGTATAAATTCTAAATCTGGCTTCAACCGGAGTATAAATTCTAAATCTGGCTTCAACCGGAGTATACGATTAGTGTCAAGAAAGATTTTCAGTGTAATTGTCATATAATTTCCACAGCTATTTTGCCCTTTACGCCAAATGGAATCTGTTTCGACAGAAATTCTTGGTTGGTTGTTCTCATTGACAATTTATATATATTTATGGTCCATCTGTATACAACCAGCATAAACATTACATATAATGTCGGTCCTTGTGTAATGTCTATCCTTGTTGTGTAATGTCTATCATTGTGTAACGTCTATCCTTGTGTATGTCTATCATTGTGTAACGTCTATCCTTGTTGTACAGACACCTTACATTTATGCCCTCAGTACACAGGATAAAACTATATTCTCTGTCTCTACATCGTTTAACATTTCCACTGGTAACTTTATACAATGGTTGACGAAATGATGCGAAATATTATGGAGAATATTTATTGTGTATTACACAACATGTCAGGGCAACTTTCCGCCCTGAAACCTTCAGTGGCCCTGAAATGTCGTGTATATAAGAAGAATGTAAAGCAGTTGTTATCCCTTATATTCCTTATCATTTGTTTATCCAACTTTGAAATGCCAATACAGACTCTCGTGGTTGAACACAGTGGTACACTTTGTAACCTGGACGAATACTACAGTAGAAATAAAAGCGACAAAATCCTTTCCCCATTCATAAGTAATATCAGCCAAAAGCAGAGTCGATGATGCTATTCCGACTTTATAAGAAGCATGTGTTAATCAATCACTATCACATAGTGATGTTGCCAAGTGTTCAGGAAAATCTGAGCGTATCCTGCCCCACCGGTGGCACCCGTCACAAACACATGCAAAGGTAAGTAAATTGTTCTCCTGAAAAAAAAAACACATGGAAACTTAGTCAAAATAAGGAATTATATCGGACATCATTTTGGTCACTGATGCTTTAAATGTGGATATGTCCTCCGCATGTCTTCCATAAAAACGTTTTGAAAGCTTTTCTGAGGCCTTGAATGTTGTAACCTTGATCAAACAACTTCTGAGCAAGTGTCGTATGACGCTCTTTGAAATCTTGGTAGAAAGAGCATGCTCGATTGTACCTCAACAGCTGAGAAATGCGAACACCAAGGGCTGGAGCTGCAGGAATATTGCTCGACAAAAGGGGAAAGTTGACTTTTGGAAAGTTGAAGTCATCCCTCTTGTCATACACTCTTGTGGAGAGTGTTTTGTCACTCTGAATCATTATGTATAGTTCTAAATATGACACAGATGAGACGGACTCACTGAACTCCTTTATATCTAGTTCATGTGGATAAATCAGTGGAAGGGAACTGGTCATTTAAATGTTATTGAACGATATCAGATCATCGATAAACCTGAAGATCAAGTTTACTTCTTCGCCAAATTACCTTGTTTTAACTTTTCCAATCAGAGCAGACATTCCGATTTCTATGCATAAAGAAACAGATCAGCAAGAAGGGGGGCGCCATTGGTGCCCATGGAGATGCCTACTTCTTGCCTAAATGTTTTACCCCCAAATTCTTCACCGATGCGTACCCCGGTGAAACCAGTTATAACATTTATACCCTGGTTGTACACAGACGGAACACTTATCCCGCCGTTCAAGCCAGCTACATTAACAACAACGTTGTATACACACGGAACATTTATATCTCGGTTAAACATGGTTATAACATTTATACCCTGGTTGTATACAGACAAAACATAGCCCCTTGGCAATACTCATCCTGGTTATGCATGTTAATAGTATCGATCTCCCCTAGTGTGCGCTTGGCTCTCTTGTACCTACCTACACCTCGTCGGAGTGTGGCCCCGCAGTACTAGAGGCTGGGGTGGGGATAGGGAGTTTACTTAGACATGATATTGTTTTGGTCACATATTCAACAGGCAATAGTTTTTGTGAAAGGGAGAGCCGATTTGTTTTATTTCACTCAACAACATTTTTTCAGAGCAACCAGTGAACAATGTATTTGTAAACCCTGACAACAAATCATTAAACTTTATGCTTGCAATTTAAATCAAAATAAAAGAAAATATGTACAAAAAGTTCATTATATCAACGATTTCGGTTTCTGCATTTTATAATCAATAAGTGACTTTGTACACATAAACAAAAGTGGTTCTTATGGAATAAAAATACAGGATACGATTTTTCAAATGATTTATTATTTCCTAGATACAAAACTGCCTGGCAAAAGAAATTATACACCCATGTTTCATGGTGTATATAAATGAAACAACAAAGAAACGGTTATTCGATGGTGATGTATTTGAAACGGGTATCATTGTTGTGTATTGGTCCAGTGTTATGTTATGTTTGCAGTGTTTCGACGACTGTTTCCAGCCTAGTTACATTTTTATTGTCTTTTTTTAGTCAAATCCGATTTTCAAGTGTATTCTTTCTTTCAGCATTAGTTCAGTATTAATATGCTTGATAAATGATGAAAACAATATAGACAATCGTGTATCACTAACTCATTTAAGATGACAAAAAATATAAGACTAGCCTACATTTCTGCAAAAACTGAAGATACAATTTTCAAGCCATCAATAAAAGACTGAAAAGTGAAATATAACTACTGAATGTTGCACACGCAGTCTGAAGAGTAACACCTCTTACCAATGTCCACGGCTACAAGTGGCCTGGGGACACACTGACCAACAATGTCCAGCACACCGGCCTTGTCCTGGCTATTGTGACCCGACAATGGGATCGACATGCTGTCTCCCTGAGATGCTATCTCGCCCGTCCCCCCGGACCACCGCTCACAGACACCGCCGACAGGGCAGGCTCGGGTGTCATCGCCGTCATCAAGGTGTTGATATTAACAACACCCTTACAACACATCACATCTTTTAAAGCGGCAAGATTTTGCAATAACTCTATGGTTAGAACGAGACCAGCAGAACGTTGTCTGACATTTATTGCGACATTGGGTTTTAATTACCCGTGTTTGTAACATAGGTTTTAACACGTGGGTACAAGTTGGGTCTTGTTCTGTGTTAGAACTGGGGAGTCGGAGGCCCTCGGGACTCCTTCTATCGCCATTAATTTACGACCTGTATACAGCAATGCTTTGAAGGTAGCGACATTTGTAAAATGACACTTGTGGTTGTAAATAATTCTTTGTTTACAAATTTCTTCAACCTGTTTATAAAACCCCTTGTCGCTTGTATCGTGATACATTAATTATGAATGTAAATATAAAACGGACGAACTGATAATGGTCTTTCCACGTGTGAACATATTTTTCTCTTCTTAATCACTATATTTAACTAGGGTTTAAAAAAATATGTAGATTTTCTTTAGAATTCCAGTAAAATAGCCCGCTTGACAGACGAAGGGTTAGACTAATATTAAATTGAGATAATCTCCAACATCGCACAATCACTGCTCAAGAGATATTTATACAGCCATCGTGTCTAGAGAACTGAATAACGTTTTGGTGCTATTTGCTCAGTGCTAATATTAATTGTGGACGTTGGAAGAAGATGGATCCCAGTGCGTGTGTTTGTGTACATTCAAATTACGCCGCTACTTATAATACGGAAACGTTCACAGGAAACGTTTATTTCTATACATAAAACGATTTGTGTTTGTTATGTGTAATGTCAAATACGGCATTACCTGTTTTAGTATATGAAAAGAACGTTCTTTGCGAATATGACACGAATAAAATGTTGTTGTTTTGTTGTTATTGTTGTTGTGTTGTTGTTGTTGTTGTTGTTGTTGTGTGTCAAGGGCATTATCTGTTGACAGTGATACGTTCGTATTGTCTCCCTGTATCAACTGTAAGCAACTCAGAACCAAACTGGGATTATTTTTTACATGAAAAACATAGTCCTTTATGACAGTGTCCTGGTGGGTATTTTCTTTACTTTGTTATGAGTTAGTCTTGAGTATAAAAGTATATACATGTTTACAGGAAAATATTCCGACTGACTCAACACAAGCTATAACTGTATCAAGATGTGCATGTTTTTTGTCCGTGTTATTGGTCCTGTTATGCGATCCTCCTCGTCTCGTTGTGCCGTCTTTGAATCTGTAGATTTGGGTGGCATCTTACGTCTCGAGTTTCCCTCTGGAGGAAGCTGGTGACAGACCAACACTCAATCTGAATAATATAGTAGTGACCGCTGCTCTAAACCCAAGCCTCCACTCAGTCTACAACTTGTCGGTTATTTCCCACGCGGGCTGGAGTTGCAGTCGGTGTGTTAGGCAAGGCTGTGCTGCTGTTTGCCGTGATTCACCGCTTGTCTCTACACATCCACCCTACAGCCCACCCCATTAAACTTCACTCAAGGTTAATCATCCGTGGTTCTTTCAGTAATGCGGTGAGCGGGTACACGAGGAGGAAGAGTTGGTCTCTGCGTCGGGTGGGTGAGGTAGTGTATCGTTTACACACAGGGAAATATGAGAGAGACATCGCCACTTCACTGTCTCTCGTACATTAGACAAAGGCGTTAAGATAGCAAACGTTTAACAGTTGTATGTCGAGTGTTATATTGTGCAAACATTTATAAGAATACAAATTAAGTGATTCTGTTAAATCGCAAAGCAAAGAATATTTTAAAATAAAGCTAACATACAAAATGTTTAGTATGATGTGAAAATATCTACCTTAGTAAACATACATCCACGCCATATACAGACGGTAGTTATAATAAACAATTTCTATGATCAATAGAGTAGGTATTTGCAATGATGTTGCAAACCTGTTCCAACTGAAAGAATTTATTTGTCATCAGTGTAAAATGCATTCAACTAAATATAGAACGAAGTTGATCGAGGCCCAATTTCGGCTGAAAAGAACGTGCAACGCCGCAAGTTTTCCTTCCATAATCCAACGTGCCTCTGAACGTGTTTCTATTATAATTTATGATACGTTTTGGGGTATTTTTTAATCTATACATATTTTCCAAACGTTGAAACTTAACTAAACATGAAATAGCAAGCTTTATTCATTCAGGTGAATTAGGATTAAATGTAACACGCATGATTACGTGGAGTTGTGGCAGAAGATGGGTGTTTCTCGGGCGACTGCGAGTCCACAAAGCAGGACGGTGATCCAGTGGGGTATGTAAGACTGAATGATTAAAGCTATACAGGCACATACATGCCACTAAGTGAAAGTTGTATTTGATGAGGCCCTGGCACATATCGGAAACCGACTTACAAGGCGTGAATTAGATTTACAAAATGTTGACTAGGATCTAGTCACCAGCAATGGCGCGTGAAACTAGAACATGAAACACTTCAAGTCGGTCATTCCGCTCGTTTGACTGCCAGCACAATACACAATAAACGTCACTGCTCACTAAGCATGTATTTCGAGTTAGTAATAAAACCTGAATCAAACTTTATTACCAACAAGCCCGAACAGGGGTGGTTTTTAAAAATTAAAAAATCAGTAATTTAAGCGATTTTATTTCAATTTCAATCAGACAAGACTCAGACAAGACGTGACTGATTAATAAAATTAATGCAACAGGTTCAGATAACATATTATCTTTCAAAGTAAACAGGACCGCCTGTATTGAATAACATGGCGCGTGTCTCGAATACCATATGAAAAGCATAATCCGTACTCGTGTAGCATAAAATTTGATAATGAACTCTTATCTAGGGCAAATTACAACATTGGAGGCAGAGCCCTGTCATTACGTAGTAATGGTGTCGAAATTCACGCCAGTTATGACAACACGGTCCAGGGCCGGCACCTGGGGATGCATCAGGGCTAGTGGTAGGAAGATAGTATACAAAGACTGGACAATATAGGTGCTACATACAACTGTCATTACAACTGATGATCACTGAGGTCAGGCCGACATTATATCGCCTATATTTTGTTAATGGGCAATTTATAAGTAATTAGAGACTGTATGCCATCTTTATTGTCCACCCACGTGTCCTAGTCTGGGACACGCGCTTCCTCCTCAACAGTTTAACTGTGGGATTAAACCAAGAGTTCAAATTACATGCATTAACTATCAATTACTTAAAAGCGAGAACAGTTTTGTGGATATTCTTTGTTATTTGTTGTGGATTAATGATCAGCACGCGATACCACTTTATCAACACATTTTGTGTTTAAGTAACAAGCATACTTTAATTGTAAACGTTGTCAAAGGAAATATGAATGAATTTGTGTAATAACATTTTGAACTTTAAATAGTGCTGGGGCTCCTTTTTCATTGCCTGATATTGTTTCCTTCTATTCATCACTCCGTGCCAGTGGTTTTGTGCTGCTTGGAGAGTCTAAATAGATTCGACAGGGTAAAATAGGGTAAATATTCCTGGATTTGCAGTTTGAGAATACAGAGCACAACTTTTTTTCCCAAACCATATATGATATATAGGGTAAATACTGTGTTTTTTACAACATGGAAGCTGAACATATCTCACATCTTATGTTAAAAGCAGAAATGACATGTATGTTTGCATTTTAATATATCCAAATTTTACCAAACTTTTTCAAAACACGTAAACTTTATTATTAAACAAGCTACAATACTTATATCAAAATATATAACATGTGTAAAATATCTGTTCATATTTTCTGAAATATTCCAGCAAACAAAAACCACGAGGGTCATGATCGACAGCATTAGATCGACAAATGTAATCTCAGGAAATCCTGCACTAAACCATCTACCCATTTCTGGACGCCCGGAGTATAATGTAGAAAAATGTGTGAATGTCATTGACCTTCTGTAAGTTGCTAGGAAAACGGTTTCATTTAAAGTTATATAGTCGGAATAAAAAAAGAAGAATTTTTTTAGTTATGGTTTTGTCGTTTTTATTACACAACAAAAATATAACCTTAAGATGTTCTTTCCTGGATCGAGTGCAGTCCAATTTGTTATAACATGTAGTAAGGAGTTGCCTTCACACCCACACGTAAACCTCTTGAGTTGGCGTGTTGTTGGCTCTAGATGGTATGTTGTAAGCATGACATACAGAATGGTAGATACGTCACGCCACGATGTGTCACATTATATTCAGGTTTGAATGAGTTTCCCCCAAATCTGTCTGTCAAGTCTCGTGTAGCAGAACACTGTTGGCGTAAATAGCGTTCAGATACATATCGTTCTGTTAACTTTGATAATGTTTGTTTCATAAAGCTTGTAGAATAAATGTGCTTCTTATCAGCAATTTCTACTTAGTTGGAGGTATTTGGCAATATCAGTACCTTTGAAAACTACCAAGCCTCTTTCAGCAATATCAGTGAATACTGCCAAGCCTCTTTCAGCAGTATCTGTGAAAACTACCAAGCCCTTTCAGCCATATCAGTGAAAACTACCAAGCCTCTTCGAAATATCAGTGAATACTACCAAGCCTTTTCGCAATATCAGTGACAACTACCAAGCCTTTTTGCAATATCAGTGACAACTACCAAGCCTCTTCGTAATATCAGTGAAAACTACCAAGCCTCTTTCAGCAGTATCAGTGAAAACTACAAAGCCTTTTCAGAAATATCAGTGAAAACTTCCAAGCCTCTTCGCAATGTCAATGAATACTACCAAGCCTCTTCGCAATATCAGTGAAAACTACCAAGCCTCTTATCAATATTAGCGAAAACTTCCAAGCCTCTTGGCAATATCCGTGAACACTACCAAGCCTCTTCGCAATATCAGTGAAAACTACCAAGCCTCTTTCAGCAATATCAGTACCTGTGAAACTACCAAGCTCTTCGTTCTCAATGTCAACGATTGAGACCACAGCCTAATTTCTTGTCTTAGTTTTCCTGAACCTTTCTTAAACTGTCAGGCAAAAGATTGTAGCAAAAAACAAACACAAAGCGGTTATTCAATGGTGATGTATTTGATAACGGTAGCGCAGTTGTGTTTTGGACCTCGACCTTTGCATTATATCGGCAACTGTTTTCAGCCTAGTAACGTTTTGATAAGGGTTGTAATGTTTTGGTCAAATACAATCTTCAAGTGTATACTGTCTTTTGCCTGGCAGTTTGGGTGTGTCATTTTTCTCAGTACCTACGTACTTGAACTGACATGGATTATTGACAATTAATTTAGGTATCATCATAATCAATACATGGCACGCGACCCAAACAAACTGTCTACATGTTCAGCGTTCAGCCATCCGTGTGGGAACAACCCTGGTAGCAGTAAATAACTACATGTGTATGGATCCTACGCTTCATAACGGGAGATCGTTTGTTCTTGGGTGCTGGCCTTTTCGTCAATATTGATGATTTTAGTTCTTCAATGGCTTGGAAAAAACACCAGATCAATATTTATTTTCACGGCTGGAAAATTGTTGATCTGTCTTTAACGCGACATGTAATTGGTGAGTACCCTAACAGACACTGATAGATAAACAATACTGTATTGTTTCCCCAGAATATTGTTATCCCAGCTGTTAAGTAAGTGTATCGCAAATTGTATGACACATAGTTTGTTTTCCTAGTGTTATTCCACTATGTCCAAATGATAAGTTTACATTACAACAAACATACCCCAATCCTCACCGCCCTAAAACCATTTCCATATTCATAAGAAACCTCTGCCCAAAGCAAAATCGATTGTTCCATTCCGGCCATATTATGAGCATGTGTTTCTGAATCACTATCAAATAGTGATGATACCAGGTGTTCGCGAAAAGGCAAGCGTGTCATGCCTCACCGGTGGCATTCGTCACAAACACATGCAAAGGCAAGTCAACTGTTCACCTGAAAAGACGAGGGGACATGGAACAAGTCAAAATAGGAAAATTGCTTTCGACATCATTTTTGTCACTGATACGACAAATTTGGATATGTCCTCCACATGTCTACCGTTTTGAAAGCTTTACTGCAAATGTGTTTTACAACTTGTTTTTAAACAAAATTTTGCATAAATGACTAAATTGTAAATATATTAACTTGGTCTCGTCGCTATATGGCTGAGATAATGCCGATGCGACGTTAAATTTTAACTCACTCACTGAAAGCTTTACTGAGGCCTTGAATATTGTAACCTTTACCAAACAACTTTGAAATCTTCGAAGAAAGAGCATGCTTGTGTCTCAAAAGTTGTTATATCTAGACACCAAAGGCTGGAGCCGTTGGAATATTGCTAGACACAAAGGGAGAGTTGACCATTGGAAAGTGGAAGGTTTTTGTCTCTCTGAATCATCTTTATGTATGGCTCTAAACTTGAAAAAGAAGAGAGGACTTCACTGGTATCTTTTATTTCTAACCCAGGTGCGTTAGTAAGTGGAACTGAATTGGCTATTTAATTGTAATTTAACTATTTCAGATCAGCGATATACCGGAAGCCTTAGTTAAACTTCTTGGTCAGATTGCCTTGTTGTGACTGCCAATTCGAGCATAAATTCTAACTCCTATGCCTAAAGACACATCTGCAACAGGTGGAGCACAATTGGTACCCATGGGGATGCCTCCATCTTGCCTAAATGTCGTACCCCAAAATGTGACATAGATGTTACTAATGAGGAAGTCGTACATTTCACATGATGTTTATTCAGTAACGTCCAATGTCATTTGTATTTATTTTGGAATGCTTGTCGTAAAAGGCGACTAACGGGATCGGGTGGTCAGGCTCGCTGACATGGTTGATACATGCCATCGATCCCAATTGCGTGGATCGATGCTCATGATGTCAATCACTGGATTGTCTGGTCCAGACTCGATTATTTTACCGACCGCCGTCATATAGCTGGATTATTGCTGAGTGCGGCGTTAAACAACAAACAAACAAACAAATTTATTTTGGACAAATGAGCCTGTACTTCTGAAGAAAGATATGGTCAACACGTTAAGTAATACATGCCCCTTGGATCGATGAATGAAGTATTTACTGAAGTTGTTTTTTTTTGGATAGTGATGCACAAAGTTGAAAATTATCATCAAAGGCAGCACAGCATCTGCATGATAACACACCACTTGAACAGATATAACAGTAAGAATGTGAGACGTGGCATGGCGTCGTAATACGACGGATAGTGTCAAATGTTTCTATGACAACAGAACCTCGTTAGCAAAATGCAGAGAAAATAATTAACAAAATCGAAATTATTTTGAAAATCTGAATACATAATGTATTTGAAGTTCGGACGTGTTCGCTCGTAACGCCGAAAACCCTCGTTTGACTTCCCACGTGTACAATATATGAAGCCCATGTTTGGTGTCCCTGCTGGATATTGCTGGAATGTTGCAAATGTCAGCGTCGTTCTACTTCACCCTCTCGGTACTACAGGTCACGTACTACAGTTAACTACCCGTGAAGATTCCGGGGTAGACCTATAGGTCTTCAGCAACCCATGTTTGCCGTAAAAGGTGACTATGCTTGTCGTAGGCGACTAAGGGGATCGGGTGGTCAGGCTTGCTGACTTGGTTAATGCATGTCCCAATTGCATAGATCGATGCTCATGCCATTAATCACTGGATTGTCTGGTCCAGACTCGATTATTTACAGACTGCCGTCATATAGCTGGAATATTGCTCAGTGCGGCGTTAAACAACAAACCAACCAACCAACCAACCAACTACTACAGTTTACGCTAGTTCTTTCCAGTTTTCAGTTCCCAATTTCAAGTACTTCTCGCTATTGAATCACGTCTAATTGACGTATCACCTACAATGTCGCTGGTTCATTAAAATCATTTACAAACACAAACATCTAACTTTTGTACCGACGTGAATCTGTGCATACATTCTAATCAATTCTAATGTGCACCTTTGATCCACCTTAATGACTTAATTGATAGCAACAATGTTGACAACCTCTTTAATGAAGTATTTCATCACCACGCCACCTGCTCTACCCGAGATGGACGCGACCCGACCACAGTGTCCCCGCGCATGACAGACAACGGGCGCACTCCGGTAGCCGTGGGCAGTGTGCTGTAGAAACAACGTGAACAGTGTGAAGATCGAACACAACTATGTTACACTAACTGTAAGGAGAATCAATTAAAACACCTGATCTCCGCCCGAGGCGAGCCACTTGACGCTGCCATTCCAAGGTATGAACTCGCACAACACTGGAGCATGCACAACAACGTCCTCCGCACAACAGCTCGCCATGCACAACGGTGCAGATACTCATTGCAAAAGCCATGCACTAGAAGTGTCGGAAACCCATGATTACTACGAGCCGTCTTATTACACTGTTGCTTGTGGCCGACATGCAACCAATTTCTACGTAATTTAGTAAATTCAAAAATGGTTCATTATTTGCAGTGACGTCATTGATTTATTTTTACAAGAGCATAACGTTTTTCAACCTGGTTTCTCCACGGTATAATCCCCTGGCTAACTTACATATCTTGACAATCTACCTGTTTGTTGATGTGTAGTGCCGTTTGTGTAATATTTTGAACAATCCTGTTATTAAATAGTCACGTTCTTTATCGGCTGCTAGTGGTCACGCTGTATTATTTACAACGTGAAGCTCAATGATCACACACCGACACATTCAGCGTGGTTTCGGGGGATGATATGGTGATTTATTCCCGAGCAGTGTCACCATTATGTGTGTTATCTCCCGCAGGTTGACAAACATACCGCCCAGCCCTGGGCTGTTCATGCGCTCACAATGACGCCATAGCTTTGTCCTGTGCGCTGGACATGTGGTGTTGGACAATGGATGCCCTGCAGTGGCCGCAGATGGACACACGCCAGGTGTGTACGTGACCATCGAGATGGAAGATAAGTGGCGGATACCACATACTTGACAGATTGAACACACTAATACATACCACATACATGCTCGACACATTACATACACATATACATACCACATCAATGCTCGATAGATTGCATAAACTTATAATACCACATACATACTCGACAGATTGCACACACTGTTATACTACATACATGCTCGACACATTACATACACATATACATACCACATACATTCTCGACAGATTGCACATACTGTTATACCACATACATACTCGACAGATTGCACACACTGCTATACTACATACATGCTCGACACATTACATACACATATACATACCACATACATAATCGACAGATTGCACATACTGTTATACCACATACATAATCGACAGATTGCACATACTGTTATACCACATACATAAACGACAGATTGCACACACTCATACATACCACATCAATGCTCGACAGATTGCATAAACTTATAATACCAAATACATACTCGACAGATTACATACATAATACATGCACAACACATACATGATCGACAAATTGTACAGATTCACTCTATATGGCTCCACTCTCACAGATTTACACTATATGGCTCCACTCTCACAGATTCACTCTATATGGCTCCACACTCACAGATTTACACTATATGGCTCCACTCTCACAGATTCACTCTATATGGCTCCACTCTCACAGATTTACACTATATGGCTCCACTCTCACAGATTCACTCTATATGGCTCCACTCTCATAGATTCACTCTATATGGCTCCACTCTCACAGATTCACTCTACTTCCTAACATATTCACTCTATATAACTTTACACCCAAACATATTCACTCTCTATAACTCTACTCCCCAACATCTTCTCTCTCTATAACTCTACTCCCCAACATATTCACTCTATATAACTCTACTCCCCAACATATTCACTCTATATGACTCTACTCCCCAACATATTCACTCTATATGATTTTACTCCCTAACATATTCACGCTATATGACTCTACTCCCCAACATATTCACTCTATATGATTTTACTCCCACTGTAAACTGGAATCACACAGTACTGGTGACGTCCATACCTGAGACATATTACTAGACAGTAACCGCACTCACTCACTGACGTACGATTAATTTGTCAAGCGTGAAAATAGATCATTCCCAAATAAAACATTCATATGTTGTGTATGTATGTATGTATAGAATTAGGAACTGCATCCAAAATGATGTACCGTCACGCTTTATATGCATCGCTCGTGTACGTACGTTAGTTCTGATTGATGTCATTCAGTGTATGCCTATCTTTTAACCAACAATGCCGGATCCACAGCCTGTTGAAACGAGCCTCGCGCAATACTCAATGCCGGTTTAAACTATGAGTGTCATTGTAGGATTTGATTTGAGGTGATTTCCTCACCGTGAGATTTAAGGTTGTTGTGTTCTGTCGCAAGGCTGCCTTCTTATGGCGTTATAATGGGGCCCGCACCAGCTTCCACGTATCATAAACATGGTCAGAGCCGAGTGACGTGAGGAAGTCAAAAAGTGATAATTGCAGTAAAAGTTGCATTCGCAAAGGAATCTACATCATCGTGGCATGCGTGCAGTGAGGTCGTTAAGTGTGTTAAGTGTGGTGAAAGATTAACCCTACTTATATATACTGAAAGAGAAACTGAATTGCATCACCTAGGGTGCCGAGGATGTTAGAGTGCCTGGTGTAGAAGGCTTCCTCCTGGTGGTGTAAAACGTCCTCTATAGCAGAAATGACGTCATCATCATTTGCATAATACTTGGCAACCAAATCTATCTTCAAGTTTGGAAAGAGCTGCAAATCTGGAGAATATGTGCCATGACTTCAAAGCCACAACCATGCATTGCAGCCAAGACGACAACAGACTTGTACACAGGTGTGTGTTTGTTGTTTAACGATGCACTCACCAATAATCGAGCTATAAGACGGAAGTCTGTAAATAATCGAGTCTGGATCAGATAATCCAGTGATTGACATCATGAGCATTGATCCATGAAATTGGGATGCGATGATATCCATCAACCAAGTCAGCCAGCCTGACCACCAGATTCCGTTAGTCACCTCGTACAGACCGAAAGACAGTTTACTCAGTAATTTAGGCATCACGGCCTATAGTACAATGTAGATTGGATATTAACATTTTTCATTAATATACATGATTAGATTTTTTTAATCAAGTTACACATTCCTCATTATAAAGACATGTTTTAAGAATACAGAAACAGCATGGATCATATCAGGATTTTCAGAGTTTAGCAGATTTATCATTAACTGACGATTTTTAAAAATACCTTGCAACATGGGGAGAAATTTATAACTTAAATGGGAATACGTTGCACATGTAAGTAAGATATGTTATTCAATTTTCTACTTCTCCGGATGAACAGTTTGTTCAAACAGAGATCACAATATCACCGTCTTTGGACCTGCGACATACCTTTACATTAAAATTATGCAATGAAATTCTAAGTTTATAATAAGCTCTCATTAAACTTCATCATTTAAACAAGGTAAACATCTTCCAGTTTGTAACAATGATTTTGCTTTGCTGTAATTGCTAAGATAAAGTGATTCAGTAATACTTTGGTGCCATTGTTGACAAAATATATCCTTTAGTCTTTGCTTAAATGAGTGAGTGAGTGAGTTAATATTTAACGTCACATCGGCAATATTTCAGCCATATCATGACGAGAGTTAATACATTAATAACATATAAGTATATATACTTTATAAAACAAACTGTCATCAAAGGACAGTACAATAACTAGAATAGCACAGTTTGCTTAAATGAATATAAAAATGATTGTGGATCTCCCACATATAGGGAAATCCATACATACGAAAAGCCACTAGTAAATAATAGATGTCTCACATCTGAAGTACCTTTAACATTTTGTAACACTGATATGGGTATCTATCAGGCATCATTCTAAGAAACTTAATCCAATACTTAATTACCCTTAATTGGCTGGCTACAAAAAATATTACGACAAGCATTGTCGCCTTTTACGGCAAGCATGGGTTGCTGAAGACCTATTCCCCACGAATCTTCAATGGTCTTGTGCACAGGTGCATTGTCCTGGAGCCAAAACACACCTTCAGCGGGTTTTCCACAACACACGATTGAGTTCTCCACGACGTTTAACCTTGGTATTTTCAAACAGTTGCCTAAGTAGATACTGACCATTAATGGTAGGATCTTCCGAAGGCAGTCCCACCAATAGCATTCCTTTGGAATCCCAGAAAACCGAAGCCATCAACTTGCCAACAGATGGAAGAGACTTCGCCTTCTTCTTCGAAGGAGACTTTAGTGTTTATTTAAGTTGTTTAGCTGATAGTGGCGAAGCCTTGACTCACCATGGTTACACAATAAGTTGGGTCTGCTTCAAAACGCTGTCAATGCCAACCAGAGATGATGAACATGGAGCGTTTCTGACCAGGAATCAGAAGCCTTGGAACCAAGCGTACTGAAACCTTTCTCATACCGAGTTCATTTCTCAGAATGTTCTCACATGTCACATGACAAATGCCCACTGTACTGGCTGTGCGAAGTGTGGTGAGTAGAACATAGATAATGACATCATGTATTTTATCAACATTTTGCTTGGTGGTGGCAGTTGAAGGTCATCTTAGAGCCTATGATTGTGGGTTCGAATCCGGGTTCTCCCCGATTATGTTTCTAGGTTTGTCAGCACCATACCCGTGCTCGTGGGTTTCACCGAAGTGGTAAACGCCTGAGACTTGCATCACTTCGGGCTTTCCTCCCACATTAGGCTGACACGCCGTGATATAACTGGAATACTGTTAAAAGCGGCGTTAAACCCAACTCACTCACTCGTATGTGTGAGAGAGGGAGAGACAGTGAGAGATGATGTTTTGTTTGTTTGTTGTTTAACGCCGCACTAAGCAATATTCCTGGGTGCCGGTGTACAAACAAAAAAAACAGCGCAACGGTCTATGTTAAGGTATGGGAGTTACGATCACCCTAGACCTAAGATCTCCTTGTACAACGGCACCCTGCTTTGTGACGCGGTCTGTAAATAAAGAGTCGGGATCAGACGATCCAGTGATCACAGGAACACCTATACACATAGAAAAACAGTATTCATGGTCGACGGGCGATGGTGAGACTGTTATGGCAGCAATTGTTGTTCGCACTTATTGACCTAAGTAAATATAGACATGCTAGCTTTACTTTTTGTGTTGCACAAGAATAATACCTGGTCTTGACGAAGCGTGAAGGGGTCACTCCGTTGAATCGTGACTCAAGCGAAACTACGCATGCTCCGCCACGCCCATCCTATAAACGAGTATACACGTGTGGCCTTTTTAAAATATATCATCTCAACATTATATACTCAACAACAAAAGTTCCTGTGACACCAATATTTTAGTGTATTTTTCAAACAAGTCAAGTTTGGTTTTCAATATTGTAGTACATGTATGGAATCAAGCCACAAAAACGCAACTGCTACAGAAAAGGATGCATTTCGTGCAAAAGTTGACTTTTATGCAAGCCCCATGCATTTCACTACCCAAGAATGGGTATTAAAATATGTGCGTTAACGGGATTCCATATGCATTGTTTAGCATCGTGCTGACAACCACCACTCAGAAAAACAACAAAATTACGCAATTATTCAACATTACGAAATGCCAGGCCTGTCCGAAAATAAGCGTCTGCGATCCATTGGTATGCTTGAAGCAGGATCGAGCCAACGTGATGTTGCAAGACAATGTAACGTCCACAGAAACACCATTTGGTGTTTATGGCAACGTTTATGACCATCCTCGGAGTGACATGCGTAACCAATAATCGACAAGACAACTGGATTCGAACACCACGCCTACGAAATCGATTCCAGCCAGCAACAGTGACTGCAAGAAGCATCCCGGGCCTTCGACGATATCTTCACAAACCGTACGTACGTCGCCTCAGATGTGCAGGGATTGTCGCCAGAAGACCCGCCAGACGTCCCATTTTGACCGGAAACCACCGCCAAGCACGTCTAGCAGTGGTACAGACACCGTCTACGCTGGACGGCCATGCAGTGGGAACAAGTTCTATTCACTGACGAGTCTCGTTTTCACCTCAGCCACAGCGATGGACGGATTCGAGTGTACCGACGTCGAGGTGAACGTTTCGGCAATCGTTGTGTCATGGAATAAGATCGGTTCGAGGGAGGCAGTGTTATGGAATGGGGTGGGATTACAGCAAGACAGAGGACCCTTTTGATAGTGGAGAGGGAAATCTCAATGGACAGCGCTACCGCGACGAGATATCGGCCCTGTTGTTCTACCGTTTTTGCGTCGTCATAGCCCAGGCATTACCTTTCAATATGACAACGCCCGGTCTCATATTGCTCGACGTGTTCCGTATTCTCTTCAACGAAACAACGTGAATATCATCCCCTGGCCGGCTCGCTGCCCTGATCTCTCACCAGTCGAGCACATGTGGGATGAGATGGATCCACAGACACTCCAGGAACTTCGAAATAAGCAGATATGGACAGATAACCCACGGGACACGGGACGCCTGGTCCATTCCATGGGACGAAGATGTGTTGCTTGCATCGCAACCAGTGGTGGACACACACGCTATTGATTTGTAAATTGACATGTTGGCATGTTCATGGTTTTTTTTATGAAATCAAGCATTTTCTGAAGTATGTCCAATTAAACCATTTGAACACTTACAAAAGTCTTTTAACTGTTGCAAACCGAAATTGATTCAGATTTGGTAAAAAACGTAACTTTGCATTAAATTTTATTCAATGTCACAGAAACTTATGTCGTTCAGTATATATATATATATATATATATATATATATATATATATATATATATATATATATATATATTGGCGTGATCACAAGATATGAGATCGAACGTTAGTATTAAATCATATGTATAGCAATAACATAATTCCGATATACATATAGATAGGTGATGATAATAAATCGGTAAGCAGTGTGAAATAATATACACTCTGAAAAATATTCCTTTCATATTTTCTTGGTCGACTGCCAACTGTCAACTGCCGGCCAAAGGTTTTGTGAAACTGACAGCACAACTACAGATAAAAACATATACTGCAACTAGAAAATTGACTACTACACTGAATTCAGGTTGATAAGTGTAGAGCAAATAATCATAACCAGTCCATGTTACACTTTACCTTAAATATGTATTGTTCCGGAAGACAAGTTGCTATTAATATCCATTTCCGTATTGAATGTAGTGTGACAAATGCAGTGATTAATAAACTTAGAGTAAAAACGTTATTTTCACAGACATTAAATGCTCACAGTATTTGCAGAATCAGATACAAGTGATAAGAATTCAAGGCCGTTGTTTTGAATGGTCACTTGCCTCAGTTCAACATTAACAATGGATTCACTGTAAGTGCGAACGGATTTGGTCATAACAGAACTAGCCATACGTTCGTGCACGTGCATGACGGCAAGTCACGTGCACGTTTGGAGTTGGCAGCATCCCCGCCGCACGCACCTTCTGCACGTGCATATGTTTGTCCACGCCGGGACGTGCGGCGGAGCAGGCATGGGGGTAGAAGCGTTGTGCGGTTCAAGTGATAGGGGTGGCGTACATGGGAGAAACGAGAGGCTTACATTTTGTACTCGTGACCTCGTGAGTGGGTGCATTTAGTCACCAATGTGTGACTGTAGTTTTACATCCAGGCGTGTGAGTCGAGGATAACGACAGTCCCACCTATCACTGAGCAAGAACGAACTGTAAAATCCTTATAATGACATGAAGAACATGTCAGTGAACCGATTCGTCACCTGGAGGGGTTAAGTTTAATGACCATTTTCAATTTCAAACCACGATTGGTATTTTTTTACAAATCCACGCAGACATAATGTCATGTCAGCAGTCGGATAGTCTATCAACAGAGTTTGTGAGAATATGATGTTCTGTTACTAATATTAACTTCCTCCTCTCTCCTCCTCTCTCCTCCTATCTCCTCCCTCCTTGCACCCCGCCTTCTTCCGTGCTCACTCTCGAACACGAAAAGTTGGATGAAATACTGTTTTGTTTGTGTATTTGTTTGTTTTTTAACACCACACTCGGCAATATTCCAGCTATGATGGCGGCCTGTACATCTACGAATCTGGACCAATCCAGTGAATGATATCATGGGCAACGATCCACACCGTCTTGGTAAAAACATGCAATCAACAAGATGCTGAGCCTGATTAAGTTACCATGGATGGCGTTGCCTTAAATCATCTTAAGTTGTCTTAAGTTGGACATGCGAACAGAAAAAAAGAATCCTAACTTGTGCAATATTTTATAAAAGGGACAACATCTTAAGTTTCTATCAAAACCTTCCCTCCTTCTAAATGTCTTCATGATTTGTAATTCCATTCTGAATAATTATTTTCTTCGATCCGTATTGTGTATATGAAGCAAATATGGTTTACAATTAAAAGTTGCATTGGTTGGTGGGGATCTGTTCTACCCAGGAATCCACAGCGGGGCAAGATAAGAGGCGACTAACGGGATCAGGTGGTCAGACTCGCTGACTTGGTTACGTACATCGATGCTCATGGTGTTAATCACTGGATTGTCTGGTCCAGACTCGATTATTTATAGACAGCCGTCATGCAGCTGGAATATTGCTGAGTGCGGCGTTAAACAACAAACAGACAAATCATATATAGACGCAAGAATGTATAGCACCAAGTGTGGATGTGATCAGGACGGAAGATACAAACACATCATTGTTCCCCCACTAACCAATGGTGTTGTTGTCGGAGCAGTGACGAGTGTATTGCATAAGGAACATACTTAGAAATGTAACAGAGAGAAGGCGGTAATACGTGGTTCACTTGTGCCAAATCCCTTTGTCTTTTTGGACAATAAATTATGTTGAATAAAGTGTAACAAAGGTAGTTATTATTTGGACTTCACACGGTGATCTACGTGACAAGCAACGTTTCAACCCCTTAGATATGCAAAGGCGTGCCGCTATATAATTCTAATGATGACACAAACTTATGGTTCTGATTCGTGATTATGTTAACATAAATGATCAAGAGAAGTAGGTTGAAGGGTTGGATACAAAGGGTAAACACAGTAATTGCAACAGCAGCCTGGTTTTCAGTCCATATGCAAATTTTCTGCAGCTTAACCGATGATACAAGATTTATGTTAACAACATGAGGGTATCGTAAAAACGACAATTAATATCCATAAATACATCGTTTTGTCACTTAAAAGGCTCTCACCCCTTAACCCGGAAATCATCAAATATTTTGAGTATTAGGCAATGTGGGACTTTATCTGAAGTATGACTGCATTCTACCGCTGTTCAAACATAGCGTGTTTTACACCTTGCAATGGAACCAACTCGGCATGCGGGTCACGTGACTAGATGACTTCCGTTCAAGTGTAGAACGCCCTCTTGTGGCGTGGGGACGAAGAAATTATTACTTTTGCAGTCGATTGACGATGTGTTGTATCGTTATTTATGATCTCTCACGGCGGTATATAATGAAAAAGACTTTTTATGTTGGCCATCACAATGGGAGAATCTCTGATTGTCGTTATTTCCCATAGAGTTTATGGACAATAATAGCTGAGTAAACGTTTCATGTGCCGTTGCAGCCCTGCTAGTGTTACTGGAACCGCCCGATGCTATAGTTAAGGGAAGAGATTGCAGTCTAGTGTCTCTGGAACCGATATTATTTCATCATTTATCAAACCACTATTTCCGGTTAATTTTCTCGTGAAACGGCCCGGAAGTTGCAAAGATGGCAACACGGCAGTTCCGGTTTCACTTTATTAAAGGTTTTTGTGAGAAATGCTTTCCCTTAAACAAAACAACCTATTGTAATGTTTCAGTGCATCATTAAAAGAATTAAATATCCTCCTATTTTGTCCACTTGGGCGATTCAAGCATTGGCACATTGTTCTGCGTTGTCAGCTACCCGCATTATCCTGTAGTGACGTCATTGAAGACACGCGATGGTTGGGCCACTGCGGTGATTGTGAAATCAAAGTCAAGGATCCCTGTTTTAACTTCCACTTCAGCTGACAAAGGGATTGCCCCCAGTGTCATCCTGTGCTAAACTCACCCATGTTGTCGTACACAGAACTCAGACTTCCTAACATGGCAGTGTTCTCCTTTGTGGCACCCCCCAGGGAGAAGTCCCAGGTGTTGCCCAGACCGAACTTGCCGGTTCCAAGTTGTTCCTGGAAATGGCCCTGTCGTGCTTCCTATAACCTATTGTCGAAACAATGACAGGTTCTTTGGGCACTTCACTGCTTAAAGTGATATTGTCAATAGCTTTGAATGAGTTATTCCACACGGAAACATGGGCCGGTCGTACTGAGCTAATTTGAGCACGAGTTACGATATCTATTGTCTGGTTTACCCTTAATTCCGAGTGCCCCCAAATTGTTTGTAAGCGGACCCATATGGTCAGTTCTGTAGGCGGCGACTCTCTCTCTCCACACGCCTGGAACTCGCATACACTGGACTGACAAGAGGCAATTAAGGCATTGTAAAACGCATGTTAGAATCAGACTAAAGTTTATGGATAAATTGATCCGTCTGTAGGGCCCCACTGCTCTCTGCGGGCGTAAGAAGAGAAACTTGGATGCGCAGATAGGGTCAAAAAGGTAGTGTACAAAGACCTATTCAATTAGTAATAATAGCCTCACAATTCCCCTTCACAAAAGCATGTTGACGGTGCAACAATACCAAATCTGATCTTTGGATTCTGAAAATAACAAAGACCTAAACTAGGGACAGGCCTTATGAGCGAGATAACTTTCAAAAGGATAATATTTGGTAGAGACTTGAAGATGTTATCAATATTTTGTTATCGATCGGACAAGAATAAAATCTATGATTGAACAGAGGAAAAATAGCGAAAGAATTATTCATTATTTGTTATTCTTTATCTGCCATAAATTAATAATCTTAACCACGTGATGAAGTGGAAACTATGATTAGAAGTATTATCACAATGGTCGATATTTGCAGTGCATAAAGAATATTTGCAAATTTCTAGATTGGGTTAAACTGACAAGAGTATTTTCGTCTGCAGATAGGCGTAAAAAAACGTATAATTTCTATACGGGACAATACTTTTTTCTGGCCCTGCGTTAACACATATAATGATTTTCTCTAAAAGGAGTGGCCATATAATTGGTGGGAACCACAACAGAGTTTTATTTTAGCATGTCCGGTGAACAATTATTATCTGTTGTAAAACCCAAGGTCAATATTGTTTTTTCAGCATTTCTGAAACAAATTATTGTTCTAAAAGATCTGAATAGTATTCTTGACAATGCAACCAAAGCTCGACGTTTTAAAATATTTTTGATGCAATGAAAATATAGACCACTGTGATAACATCGTTGAAATATTGATATCGGGTGTTAATGATAATCAGACACCGTTTGGGAAGTAACAGTACTTTAACGTATAGTATTTCACAACGTGATTACAAGTCAGCAAACTAAAGCTGCTATGTTATATTCATGATTTCTTCATCAACTCCGAACTAAAGTTCAAGTTCTCTATTGATGAATGTACGTATGATGGCGGCTGTGTTGTCGGAACCGAGAGATCGATGCCTCCACGAGGATGTTCCGAGAGGAGAACGGGGCGAACCATCTAACCCAAAGCTGTTATTATCTCAGTCAGCGAAATTACCACTTTTCTCTGTTGCATAGCAACTATAGGAATATGGAAGGTCTGACCTCCAAAAGATTGAATGCATATCTAACAAATCGGAATAAAAATGTAAAAATTCTGATTTGGAACTAAGAACTAGACAAGCTCGATTAATAATTGGCATGGATGTTGAAGTTGAAATACCAAATCAAATTATTTTTAGACAGCCACCCAATAGATTTACATATTGAAGATAGAAAATTACACAGTTTCAACTCGTGAAAAGCAATTATTATTAATCGAGACACCAGACGGAGACTGGATTTCAATAACTCAAGTACATATATGTTGTATACTTTGGCGGGTATGTGTGTTGTTGTGTGTTCCAGGGATTATCAGCTGTTCTCTGGCATAATGCTTATGGCATCCCCAATAGTACAAGTATTAGGTCACGGAGTACACGCGCATGCTGACACATGTTATAGAAACCTGAAACAAATACGTGGAAAGAGGAATCTTTCTGAATCCTGGATGGTGGTTTTCTTGTCACGTCTTGTTTAATGGCGCAGAATGCATCCACTGGTGGGATAGACGAAAAAAGAATTGGTTTAATTCAAACATATTCCATTATCATTATACAACATGTTAAGGTACAAGTTCACAGCCAACTGGACCTCCGTGTATGTAGCTTTAGACAAATGCGTTTGTGACACGGTGATACTTCACTATCAGCAACGCGCTACCGTTATTTGTGTACTGATCATTATCTTTTCTAAATGTTCTAAATCCTAAGAGACTGTTATTGTATCTTTGGCCGCGTTTAACAATTAAAATAAAGTGTGATACATTGAAAACTTGTTTTTTACGTTCAACAACAAGTAAACGTGTCTTACTTTCAACAACAAATAAACATTTTTTTACGAACATTGTGTGAGTGGCGGATGTTTCCGGTAGGGGAGGACATGCTTACCTTTTCGCGAACACCTGGTGTCATTAATGATTTTAAGTGATCCGTTCATAATACTTTCACCACTATTGCCTTTGGAATCTGTTTCGGCAGACAATCGTGATTGGTTATTCTGTGGCGTTGATTTTTAAAATTGTCTTATATCTTAAATATATCTGTTAGAGTTTCCCGAAGGAGGTTCGTACTGCCCCGGACAAATGTTCCTGGATGTTGTCATTAGTTTGAATGTCATCTTGTTGTTAAGTCATCAGACGCATACTCTGATTTGTAAACGCTTCTTCTAGAAACTTTCTTGTCAATATAGACCAGTACATTATTAAAATATTGTCATTTTTCGCGAACACCTGGTGTCATCATTATATAATAGAGATTTATAAACACAAGCTTATGATATAATCGGAATCGCACAATCAGCTGATAGCAGAGAATTCTTATGAATTTATGGAAAGGCTGTTGTTGCTTTTAATTAAAAGGGTCATGTCGTTTTGTCATCTTTTACGAGTCTGAAGAAATGGACTCCGAAAGACAATATGATATAAACAAATACGTTATGAGAAAGAAACCTATATTTTCCCCGGACTGTACTTATTAAGCTACAAATAAAAAACAAATTTCAAAGGGACACTTTCTTTAAAGTACACAAGGATGTCGACGATCACGCTAGCAGTGGAGTTGACGGTGTTCCATCAAAGACTTTGGATTCATCAGGGCAGATTTATACAGGTTATAACAATGAACAGTCCATGCTCATTGATAGGACATAGTACCACGGCTGTGTAACAAATACGTCTGTATTCTGAGTAATTCAATCATAATATTTCTATATTTGTTTTATAGCTTTTGTTTAATATTTTGATGGTGTGTTTTTTTTAAACTGACTGAACATATATGAATATAAATTCAAAGGGATTACACCTTAACGCTCTCTTCCTGCATATACACAGCGTACATACTATGCAGTACACTCAACGCAACAGCTCAAGTTTCAATCCAACAGGTAAAATCCTAAAACGTATTTCACATTTACATTTTTAAGTGCAAGAAATTGTTTGGGATATCCCTTTAAATACTTCCGCTCAATTACTACCCCTATGAAGTGTCTATTGTAATAATTTTCATTTTAATCTGCAAGGAGGCGACAAATGTTATATTATCTTCGATTATAGAAATATAACTTGTAATTTATAGCACAACTTCTGAATTGGCACCATATTCTTATTCTTTTTTTTACTCAAAACCTCCACTCGAGTTGCGTGTAATAATCACGTTCCGGGTTATCCAGGCACTTCTGGGCCTATTTTCCGTGTCATTGCGTTGATCAGCTGGTGCTTGTGACAACGAAATGGACAAGCTTAAGTAGTTAGTTTCTATCGAGTATTCCCACATTGTCTTAACGGCGCCTGGCTAGATCTGTGTATCGGCGTATGGTTTTGAACCTCCGTTTGTTCCATTTATGCCAATTACTGACGGTTATGGGTCGCTCGGGAGTGGGGGTCGTACACCAGAACAGTCTGTCAACATATTGCCCCGTCCCTCGGGACGCAGGGGTGAGAGCAGACTCCGTCAAGCGGCTAGGTATTGATATTGAATCCTCGTTAGTGGCACCTTGACGGTAGCCAGGCATTAAATACGGCCCCAATTCCATCTGTATGTACACCACTAATTGATATTTTATCTTAATTTATTACTGTCAGAAATCAGGCAGAGAAAGCGACGTTCTTCTGAGATGTATTGACGTGTATGTTTCAATGACTTTACCTTATGAGACAGAACCAGATCAGGTGGTCCACCAGCGAGGAAATCACAACTCATTGTGTGTCTTCAATACGAACGAAATATTGAAACAAACGTGGGATATTTTCTGCGGATGTTTTGCGAGGTTTCACGAAATAATATTGAACGGTTTCAAACATATAATTGATTCAACGTTCCAATAATTTTCACACAACGGAGTAAAGATAAACAAACTGACTCACAAACCTCACCACTAGTTTGACATGTTGGAAAATTGTACACGAATCACAATAGAATTATTTAGAAAACGTAGTCGTCTAACTCGATTAAATTAAAATGCGAAATATAAAAGCTTGGAATAATTCCTAAATAGCACCAGGCACCACTTCACAACTAGATTGATTGTATATTGTGCTCCGGAAATGAAATGATATGGAGGCTTGTGGATTTCTATATAAAAAATAATAATTGAAATATTGCAGCATAATCCTAGTGACATAAGTGACACGAGCTGTCATATTCAAGACTGGGTGGTGATAGGACATCTCAGCGATGTAGAAAAGGCATCATAGCATTTTTACCTGTAAATGAATCTTAACAACGCTACAGTTTACCTGCCAGGAAAATCCGAAAACACGAGTATAGAGAAAGGGCATTCATTCATTCATCGTCCAGATTATATTACTGGTTCTCAAATTGGAGAAATGCTCAACCATGTCAATGGTTATAATATAATAACAATGCTAATGGGTCGCTCAACATAAGTATATCTTCAGATTTCCTCATCTGAAATGAATAAGCCTGGGGTTCTGTGTTGAAATGTTTACGCTCTGGTCCTCTGTTTGTAGAAGGTATGCTGACGTTAACAGCCACTAATACGCAATGGACGTAGTAGTTGGCGCTCCCGACGGTTTACGGCTATAGTCTATTTTTAATCTTCACAAATGAATAACTTGTAAACTTATCTGTGACATAAGTTCAAGTACTTAAGATTGAGAAAAACGTTGTATTCAGCTAGATCAGTCCATTTAACACTTTGATGTCGTTGACAAATAGTTGTTTTAGCCAGGAACAACAGAAAACAATGCTATCAGGTGTTGTATGTAGGCTATCGCCACATCTTCACTGTAGCACAAGCAAGCATTGTTCTGACACACGCATGTGATCAAACGAATAAATTAACTCTCCGAAATTATTTCTCAGGATTATTTTATTTGTGCAATTACCTTGTGTGTTTTTTGTTTTGTTGTGAAATCATAAACTGATTGCATCTCACTATATTATTCAAGTTGTGTACACAGTAATGTGCTTTATAATGTTGGTCACTCCGGCTGACGGAGAACAACAAGAATGTATGGCAACTCTACTTCAAAGATCTAGCTTCCTTTGGGATGGACTTTTTGTGTAATTGAATGTTCAGCGAGATTATGACCTTGATTTGCAGTATTTGATCAAAGTACACATAGATTAGGTACACCAGTGTTAATTGTCGAATATTGTTAAGGAAATTTACCACTTTATAAAATATGTCTTAGATGTGATATATGTGTAGTGCTGCTTTCAAAAACTACTAATGAACCGTAACTTCTCTGAAACGAATCGATATATTTCCTGAATGTTGTTATTTGCATATGCTAGATTTTATTAGAATGTAAACAAATTAAACTTTGTTAAATCTTCACCGAAGGTAAATATTCTTCGTTTAGGTTTCAGGCTACCTCTATGCCTTTAAGAAGATGAATGTATTAGTCGCGTTCGCTTTCCCGCCAAATATGACGGTTCCGCTTTCAGTCACGGACGATGTGTCTTCAACAATAATTAGCCATCTAGACCAATACACAGATAATTATTTTTCCATTATTCTGAGAAAAAAGAACACGTGGAAAGCGAGACAGGAAACTCTATTCTCCACCGGAGATGGAAGTAGGGTGGAAATTACAAAGCAAGTAACACCGCTTTTGCCAGCCGCTGGTGAAAGGGAAACAGACGGAGGAGTGATTTCCCTCCAGTCAAAGAGGACACTGTCGGTCGGCACTGACTCAATTCCGAAGGCACGCGAGGGTTTCCCTTTTCGGATTCCACCTCTCCTATACATCGGCAATTACAGGCAGATTTGATGCCAGCTAGCTACCCAGCAGACGAGTCTATCAGGAGAATTCATTATTTGTCGGCTAACTGCCGTCTTTTGAACACACACTTCCCTGAAAATTGCCCGTCATTAAGAGGTTTAATTGCAGCCTGCGATTCCTAACGCCTGGAGAATCGCATGGCTATCTCCGCCTGAGTCCAAACCGAAATATTTAAGTCTCATTACGACCCAGGAATAATTTTGCAGACTTTTTACCAGGAAACTGTATGACTTTGCCGCTCAGGAAGTTTCAGTTGACTTGCATCGCGGGCTATGACGTATTCCGCCTCAGGACAAGACAGCTCGGGAGAAGGAGGAACATTTTCTGAGAGATGGAACACTATCAGGAACTATTGTCCAAACGTTCATCTCAATGCAGAACGTCGGAAGATTGCCAGGATGGTCTTTGACAGAAACTACAGGCTGCAAATGGTTAGGATTTTTTCGTCAAAGACTGCAAATTGGGCATGACACGTGCTCGAGAAATCAATGATGTTTAAATTTACTTTCTTGTTCAAACAGGCTAATTGAGGCCCTTGTTGGTTTCCGAGGCGAACTGCCACATCAACAGTGACGACACAGCGACGGCGAGGCTACCCCGGGCTAGTCAAACATACTGGCAAAACAACATACTGAACACACAGTTTAACTATTTTGGAACCCTTTATAAATTTATTCGAATAGAAACCCATTATGTATACGCTTTTTATATTTAAAAATAAAAAATAGGAATCAGATGAACTTAGATTTGAAAAGTTAAAATATTGTGAGAAAGACCAAAATGAACACAGGGCATTCCAATTGGGTGGGGTTTATACCTCAATGACGCAGGAGGATGAATGGATGATTACCTAATGTGATGTTTGATGGTGAGTCAGTGTTTTTCAGTCACTTGTCCATTAAACAATTTATTTTGTAAACATGGAATCAGTTTTTACATCGTTTATATGTGCGTGCCTGTCCTATCTGTGTTAAACGAGGAATAAAATCCAAAAAGCTATTCTGTTTTAATGCTACGCATATTGTTCACAGGATGACTCACTCGAAATTGAATACTGAACAACACTTTCACTTTGACTATTCCCATTTCAAGGAATAATATACTATTAAAGCAGTTGGGAGATATCTAAGTACAAGTCAGTAAACACAGAAGTTTAGAAATTTTGACTGATCCCCGCCAAGTGCACGTGCAGCCGTAATGCATACATGTAGTGCCCTGTCGTGGGAGATGTCGCAGTTGATGCCGTCAGTCAGACAACACAAAGCACTATAAATATTGAACAATGTCTTGTTATTATGTATCTGACATGTGCATATTCCTGGCCTTAATGCTGTCCAAATATTACTATAATCTGCGTAATGATGACTTGATGGTTAATCTCGGGCATTTCATGCAAGGAGACACGGGGATGAGATCGTCAGATTTATTATAACAAACTCAGCACATAAGTTAACCCTTACAACTTAGTGATTCGTTGTAAGTTTTGAAATTAAGGTTCTTGTCATGTTCATGGAATCACGGCTAACGAGAGTTAGAGTAATGGAAGATCAACGAACACATTCAATATTTCTTACCGACAATTCGCACTTGATATTACATACATCCAACAGTGGTATTGTGCCGATTTCGATATTTTTTCTACTTAAAATTTTGTCAAATACATGAAAGAAATATCGGCTTAAATCCAAATGAAGGTTGCATCTGTGCTGATTTCGATACTTTTTCAACTTAAAATGTTGTCAGATCCATGAGAAACAGATAGGCTTAAATGCAAATGAAGGTTGTTCTGGGTCTTATCAGGAATCGAGGTCCGTGCCTTCAAAAACGTGAGACGAGATGATGAGTCCGGCATGTGTTGATGATGAAGGGTGTGTAGGATGTGAGGGCTGCAGCTTTCATTGGGATGAGATGACGTGCATGTTTCAACGCCGAAAGACCCGTGAAGATCCGGGTTAGAATAGGTGTTCAGCAACCCATGCTTGCGGTGAAAGGCGACTATGCATGTCGTGAGACGACTAACGGGATCAGGTGGTCAGGCATGCAGTCATCGGACTCCAATTGCGTAGATTGATGTTCATGCTACCAATCACTGGATTGTCTAGTCCAGACTTGATTATTTACAGACCGCTTTCATATAGCTGAATTATTGCTGAGTGCGGCGTTAAACAACATTCAACATGGTGAAACACATAAACTTTGGACCATTTGTCAAAGCATGGATACATGGATAATATTATATGAGTTTAATAGTTTTGTTTGTTTGTTGTGTAACGCTGCACTCAGTGTTATTTCAGCCATATGACGACGGCTTGTAAATAATCGAGTCTGGACCAGACAATCCAGTGATTGATATCATGAACATCGATCTACGCAATTGGGGTCCTATGATATATGAACATAGTATGGGAGACATATGTCTGAATAATAACATTAACAATGGTTTTTGAAATAATTGTAACACGTGTGATTGTTAATCCAATGCAAACGGTTTCATAACGTTTGTTTGTTTTATTTGTTTGTTGTTTAACGCCGCACTCAGCAATATTCCAGCTAAATAATTGAGCCTGAACCAGACAATCCAGTGATTGACATTATGAGCATCGATCTACGCAATTGGTGAGTGAGTGAGTTGGGTTTAACGCCGCTTTTAACAGTATTCCAGTTATATCGCGGCGTGTCAGCTTAATGTGGGATGAGAGCCCGAAGTGATGCAGGTCTCAGACGTTTACCACTTCGGTGAAACCCACGAGCACGGGTATGGTGCTGACAAACATAGAAACATAATTGGGGCGAACCGGGATTCGACCCACAATCATAGGTTTCTGGCGTGCCCAAGGGACGCAACTCTGCACAGCGAATTGCGGCGCCTTAGACGACTGGGCCACCCGTGCCCCCCTACGCAATTAGAATGCCATGACATACATCAACCAAGTCAGAGAGCCTACCCAGCCGATCCCGTTAGTCGCCTCTTACGACAAACATAGTCGCCTTTAACGGCAAGAATGGGTTGTGTAAGACCTATTCTACCCCGGATCTTCACTGGTTCGATTACAAGGCGATAGTTAATAGAAGTCGTACGTTTCTCATCATCAAGTAAGGATGTTGCTACCTGCTACAGACACGTGACCAGTGAATCATCGTCCAATCAACAGTTTACTGATGAAGTGATTCTACATGAACCTCGTCACCCACTGACGTAATGATTCAACATGAATCATGTTACCACTCAATTAACGTTTAACATGAAGTCAAAAGGTACTTCAATGCGTTATTTCAATCTGTCTGTGATCACTACCTCAGCATTGCGTGTTACACCTGTATAACACCTGCACGTGTTGCATGTTACACCTGTGCCACACCTGATCTGTTGCAGGTTACACCAGTCCCCCCGTACCTTCTAAAGGCCGCGTGTTCGCTTGGCATTCGCTGACAACCCAACTTAATTACCAGAGCACTTGAAATGACGGACACAGGACTCAAGCCTATTATGTAGTTTGTACTGCGTGGCAATGCGTGTATGGTGCTGTCGGGGATGCTTTTTCCATGGCCTGTACTATGGGGTTTTGTAAATATTCGTCAACATTATGTATGATTGTAGAGTTTCCATACGATCGCAAACCACACCCAGCCTCCTCATTGAAGTTCCTCTACCACCATTAAGCTAGGAAACACAGAAACTGCGGCACGACTAAATGGATCAGGTGGTCAAATTCGTTCACTTGATTGATTGCCGCCATCCTACCCCCGTGGGATGTTGCTCATAATATCAATCACGGGTTTGTCATGTCCAGGCTCGATCAGTTTAAGGCCGCAAGAATGTAGCGAGAATATTGCAGACTTCGGTATTAAGTAACAAACATATACAAGGTCCACAATAGACATCTTTAGTGAAAGGTGTGGTATGTATAGAGTCCTCAACATTTGCTAAGGACCATGTACCAAACATCTTACTAAGGACTATTTTTATCCTTATATATTTTCAGTGGTATATTTTATACTACCGAGAGAGTAACCCTAGAGTCTCTCAGTTGGGAAGCGTTTTCTCGTAGGCTGGTCTATGTTTCTCCTTTGATTGATAGATACGGGTAACGCCAGATGTATTCGCAGTCCATTGGAATTATTTAAATTAGGATTAACTTTCCTATGTAAAAGAGAAAAGAAATTTGGTGTTCTGAATTTAAGTCTAAACAATATTTTGACTGAAATTATGAGATTAGTAATTCACAAAACATGATACCACTATAACCATGACTGGACTGGTATGGTGATTCATTCCTGAGATTATCAATATGTCCACGGTATATCCAATACAATATGTCATGTGGATCCATGTTTTATTATCGTCGTATAGATAACATTATTCACATGTCGCCTACATTTTTTACATCGTTGTCGCGTTTGCTTTGACGGAGGATGCAGACTAATTCATCGCCGCTGTTGTTTTTTATAAATATCCATTATAAAGTATTTGGTTTTCAGATGAATTATCTCTTTCATGTTTTGCCAGAACACACTTTTCTGAACAGCTTGAAGCACCTCCCACCGGGGAGACCGGTTGAATATGGGCGCCTCTTCTCGCCTCCTGTCAGGGTAAGCATGTATGTGTGAAGAAAATGATTGAGTTACTATTTTGTAAAAATGTCCATGAGAACAAATTTATGTATATATTTCACCTCAAACAAAAAATTAACAATCAATTTGAAATCCTTCACAGGCGTAAGTCTCCGTGCTCAGCTGGGCGCTGTAACCTTTGATCTCTATGTTGTGATCAAATCCGCTTCAGAGATCCGCGGGATAATCCTTGTAGGGATAATCCGCGTTATATGGCTGATATTTCTGCCCACATTGCTGGACTGGCCCTCGTCTTACAACAGATCAGAACACCTAGCAGGGAGAACATCACCGTCAAATTGCTTTTTTGAACACCTTCTTTAGACTCGTTGATCCACGACGTCATTCCCAAGTCGTGCGCTCCTGGCTCATGGCAAGCCCTCGATGCATTGTCTTCAACCAGTGGGGCATCCTTGAGATCAACTAGCGTTCGCCGCCTTAATTTGGAGGGTGTGAAGATCCCCTTGTAATTCCTCTCTCCCCCACACATGCCCCTGTTCGAGAGGTAAAGGTATTTGGACAATCCGGTGCTAGTCGGCTTTAGAATGTGTCGGCTGACATTACCCCCGCGGGACAGGATTTTCACAACTTCAAGTGGTGAGGGGAGGAGAAGTTGTCTGAATATCGTCCCTAGTAAAAAGCCAGCGACATGAGTGTGTCTGGCCAAAGAGGCCCGACGTCGTTGTTGCAGACTCGGCGGCGGGGAGATGGTCTGTAGGACGTCACCGGACCCCCAATACCAGCTGGGGGTAGCTTGTCTTCTTACACATCCACACTGTTGTCTGTATCAAGTGAATAGATAGGCTTACAAACAGCCACACACCTCTTCCCCAGGTACATAAGTTAGCGATCTGTAAACAGTGCGCCAAGGCAATGACTGAATGCAGGCAGTTATTTGAAGGAAACACAATCTGTTTAAGGGTCCTATAATATCCCCATTGTTAGGCATGAGGAAGTCGTCAAATATCTCTTCTAAAGAATACATTTTATATGGTTTTCGTTCAAGATGAGGGCTATACGGCCAATTAAGAAGGAAAAGACTTTCAATAAAACAAAATACACTGTTAGGTCCGCGTTCAGCTGAAAAAGATGTCAGTAGTGTTTATTTGTTTGTTTTTTTGTTTAACGCCGCACTGTTATTCCCGCTATATGACGGCGGTCTGTAAATTGTCTGAACCAGAACAATCCAGTGACTGACTTCATGATCATCGATCTACGCAACTGGGATGCGATGGATATTACTTGTGTGATTGCCAGATATACTTGTGTGGTGTTTTAGGGTCCCCGGAGTAATACTCATCTCATCACTACTAAATATGTATCTTTCAACTGTTTATACAAATGTTTCATTACTTCCGTGTTCTTTGCTCAACGCCTCACTCAGCAATATTCCAGCTTTATGTCTGGACCAGACAATCCAGTGATCGTTATTGAGAGCAACGATCCATGTTGTCAGGGTACGATGCCACGCAAGCCAACCAGCCTAACCACCCGATCCACTGACAAGCATAGGTTGCTGGGGGTCTATTGTAAGTCGGAATCCACAGAATCTTTTAAAGGGTCCACCCAGGCAAAGGGTCCAGTCAGTCAAAGCGGACCGGAGCAGGGGTTGTCCAGTCGTCTAAGGCACCGCAATTCGCAGTGCAGAAACCTATTATTGTGGGTTCGAATCCCAGTTCGCCCCGATTATGTTTCTAGGTTTGTCAGCACCATACCCGTGCTTGTGGGTTTCACCGAAGTGGTAAACGTCTGAGACCCGCATCACTTCGGGCTTTCCTTCCAATTAAGTTGACACGCCGTGATATAACTGGAATACTGTTAAAAGCGGCGTTAAACAAAACTCACGAACCAGTGAACGATCAGACTAACAGATTCCCTTTTTTGTTTGTTCTCATCAGTTGTTATGTTGTTTACAACTATACACTAAAGCACGCATTCGTTTGATGAGACATTCTGGTAGTTCAATGCGATACTTCCCTCACTCCCCTTCTTCAGAATCTTTGATAGATAAATCTGTTGACATGTACACAATGATAAAAATCAGGTTAAACATTCTTAATTCTTGACATGGAAGAATGATCTAATTTGAATGGATAATTTTACTAAATTTGAAGTTGTTAATGAGCGATAACCACTCCTGATCGCGTCACTGAATATGTGGGCAAGAAAAAGATTCCCTTTAAAAACGTTTTAGTTGGGGTAAAATGGAGATAAAACTATTTTGTTTTTACACTTTGAGGTGGTTCGTTGTGAATTAATCACCGCTAAATGTAACAAGGTTTTTAGATTCGAGGTTATTGTTTTGCTCTTTGAGGTCCACAAAATTTAAAACCGTTGTACAAGTCCACCATATTGGCCTGGTATTCCAAATGACTATATCGTGTCATCCAGATGGGAATCCTTGGATCTGGGCTATGTTTAATCAGCAGGTTAGCAGTTTCAACATGTATGTATCCGTGATTATAAGATATATATATCTAGATGAAAAAAATAATTATGCAGGTAAATGGATTACTTATTGTTGTGATGTTTACATAAGTAGTCAGGTTCTCGACACTCGGCCATGCGAAGAGAATTGTCCTCTACTTCTGTTGCACATTTAGATTTATTGAATGTGATTGGACACCTTAGTTTCTGAGATTTGACCTTTTTGCCCGAGAACAAAGGTCAGAGGTGTAACTGCCCGCCCACAGTGAACTATGGCACAGTGAGATGGTCACAGTTTGACATGTCACAGATGCCAACATTTGGCCACCTCCAGGTCTGTGAGTGGAGATAGGGGGGACGCGGTGCCCCCCTCGGTGTTTCAAGAGGTGTGCATGCGGGCAAGTGTTGGCAAGTGGAGGTGTGGAGATGCTTGTCACCGTTATCTGCCGCATCGTGGCACTGTGTGCGTGAGACCACCTTCATGTGTGACAATAATAATAATAATAATAATAATAATGTATACATTTGTATAGCGGAATTTAATTCATTAGTAATTTATAATGTTAACATTTTCATTGAAGTATCGCTCTGTGTATGCACTTTATATTTTTCAAAGTTTTATTGTTCGCTGTCTGTATGTGTTTATGGAAAGGACGTTGTACAGTACAGTACAGTACAAGTACATTCTGCCTGTTTCAAAATAATTATCCACACCTATACATAACTTAAACGGCCAGCTATGTCTCTAAATATTGTCAAAACGTTTTTCCTTACAATACATATCGCTATCAAATTCCAAAACAGCTAGTTACTCTTAATATTGTTGGACATATTTTCTTGCAGAATAATAAGTTCCTACATGTTATGTCAAACCATCTACAAGCATCCCACATAAAGACAAAACGTTTTGTCTTTCGCTTCCCAGCCCAACCCGCTTCCGTGTAAAACTTCAACTTTCCTCATTGTTACCCCTGCAGACGTAGTTCACGGGATGGTGGGGGAGCTCCTGTGTACCAGGACGTCGAGTGCTGATGTACCTACCGGTTCATGCTATACCTACGGTATGATTCACTCCGAGGCCACATCTAGGATGCCAGGTGGCGTCTTGACTCATTGACGTACTGCACTGCCGTACTGGCTTATAGATTATACCAAACTGCAACAATTCACTAAAATTAATCTTCTAACTTTCACCCCTGGACCACAAATCTTTCACTGTTTCAGTTGTAATCATTCCATGGTCACATGGTCAAATATGTCGTTTAATAAGTTGATTTACAATCTTCGAGGGGTTGAGGTATAAAAGAGGTCCCCTATAATCTATGCTGGTCCGAGGAGACGAATTTCATGTCATCGTATCACAACTTCGTGGGTCGGTGCTCACAATATCAGCCACTGGATTGTGTCGTTCGATTATATAAAGGCAGGCATCACAGAGTGTTGTGTTAAACAACAACTGAACGTGAAGGTTGTGGACGTTCACCTGGTGGATACATGTTTAGTGAACCCTCGCTTATCTAGACATTATTTTTAGGACGATTACTTTGAGGAACATGTACATATAATACTCAAAAGTTAACGAACTGGCGTGACAGAGTGACTATAGGGATATGAAAGAATCGTTTGTTCTTTAACTTCCTTTGGGTAGCACATGTGCGAAGGAAATTACTCGATAACGAAGACTGTATATGCGGACACTTGTCATTCCGGATGATTGTATGTTGGACGTCTGGGTTAACGAGGTTTCACTGTACGTAGAAGTGACACTTTAGTTTGTGTTTGTCGTGAAGAATGCGGCGTTAAATAACAAACAAACAATACGCGTAGCCACTGTTGACAACACTTTCTATGAGCATCAACAAGAAATAGGTCACATCTACACATCATATTGTTTTGGAAGGAACCATAAGTAATCTTTATATTTTTTAATCTGTATATTGTCTTTCCTAATTGAACAATGAAGTAGTCTGTTTTTGATAGAATTATTCATTTCCAAACTTGACCCATCAGTGACAAAAACGATGTCCGATGCAATTCCCTAATTTGACTTGCAGCTTAAGTCCCCGTGGGTTTTTTCATGTCGCCTTTGCAAGTGTTTGTGACAGGTTCCACCGGTGGGGTAGGATACGCTCACCTTTTGCGCGAACACCCTGTATCATCACTATTTGATAGTGAATCATAAACACATGCTCATACATGTCTCGATACATTGTTATCTAATGAAGTATTCCACTCAACAGAGACACGTGGAGCGTATACAGGTTAAAGTTCCTTCTATGGCCTCATCATATGTTAAGCTGTTCTTCTGACTACTAGCGATGCAGTTACTGCTTCAGAACATGTAACCCATATAAACCAACTGTCTCTACTCAATGTTCACGAAAGCAAGCTTCTAAATATGACATAAACACAAATCGCTGTCAATCACACATATATATATATATATATATATATACGGCTGTAAAGAAATTAAGGAACATGTTATGAACATCATTCAATGGAAATAGTTCATTTGAACAAACTTAGGCACAGAGTAGAAATGTTAAAATGCCAAACAATCTGTGATCCTGTTCGCGGTGCATACGCCATGTCACACAAATGCCGGCCTGTCTATAAGTCGGCTTAGTTCTCCCATCAGCCTGTGTGCAACAGGGATGAGGCATTGTTGCTGTCATCGGGATGTCCTGGGTACGTCGCTGTTCACGATGCGACAGTCGTTCAGGAACACCCCATCTACTAGTTAACAATATAAAACATACATAGTCTTCCTCAAGCGAAACATGCCAAAACATTCCCCTGTTTCCCAGGCACTGGCTGTTGAGCGTCTCTTGTTCTCTAACAATGGCATTTTATGGCTCCTAACACTGTGGCTACATTCCGCATGTACCGTATCACCTCCTGCGCACAAGGACATAGTTTTTGCTTCATCATGGCATATCCTAAAACTTTGTTTCGAGAAGGCTGGCGCACTCGTTCGTTATTGAACCATATCTGTAACACATGAAAACGTTTACTTAAGCATTGCGAGTCAACTATTTTCCCTTTTGAAGTCTTGTTTTTCAACAACCATGCCGACGTAAGTGTGCAAGGCGGATCTGGACGATGTACGTATGATGTACGAATGACAGGGGTCATCAGGTACACAACGTCAAAAAATTGTTGTTGTTTGACTGATTTAGATCCCCCTCCAAAGG
Source organism: Haliotis cracherodii (assembly GCF_022045235.1). Classification (NCBI taxonomy): domain Eukaryota; kingdom Metazoa; phylum Mollusca; class Gastropoda; order Lepetellida; family Haliotidae; genus Haliotis; species Haliotis cracherodii. The sequence continues at coordinate 24,775,285 of NW_027266273.1, forward strand.
AATTAGTTACAAGGAAGGAGAGGATGTGTATGACACGGAATACGTCCTATGACTTGCCTGTGCGTTTTTGATGCGTTCGTTAAAACTTCACATGCGTTTATTTTTTTCTATTCACGCATTATGAAATATACGACAAATCCTTCCCATATAATGAGTGACATTTGTCAGTAGCGGTTGTGGGACCTTCGGTGTCGTGGTGTATGATAGTAAGATCGACAAAACACTTTTAATAATTTTACATCTCCGCTAAAAGTATTATACCAGTCCGACTATATCATGAATGTTTGTTTATGAATCATTATCAAAAGGTGATGATACCAGGTGTCCAAAAAGAGGTGAGCGTATGCTGCCCCACCGATGGCACCTGTCACAAACACATGCAAAGGCAAGTCAATTGTTCATCCGAAAAAATAAACGGGGCCATATGGTACAAGTCAAAATAGGGAACTGCATCGAACATGATGCCTCAAATTTGTTTGGTTGTTGGATGGTTTGTTGTTTAACGCCGCACTCAGCAATATTCCAGCTATATGACGGCGGTCTGTAAATAATCGAGTCTGGACCAGACAATCCAGTTATTAATATCATGTGCATCGATCCACGCAACTTGGATCGATGACATGCATCAACCAAGTCAGCGAGCCTGACCACCCGATCCCGTTAGTCGCCTTTTACGACAAGCTTAGTCGCCTTTTACGGCAAGCTTGGGTTGCTGAATACCTATTCTACCCCGGAATCTTCAAGGGTCGCGTCAAATTTGGAAACGCTCTCCACATAAAACGACTTGAAAGCAACATTTTCTGAGCAAGAGTCGAATGACGCTCTTTGAAATCTTCGATAAAGAGAATCTTTGTAGAAAGTTGTGAAATGTAGACACCAAAGGCTTTAGCTGTTGGATTATGACATAAGGAAAACGTTAACCATTTCGGCTCATACTATAAAACGTCAACACCAGAGGATAACCATTTTCCAGTCTACGACGAAACAGTTTCCGTTGAGTGTGAAAGGCAAGATAGAGGTTATACTGAAGGTATCCTGAATGAATCACTGAAAATCAGTGACGACACCAGGTGTTCCCGAAAAGGTTAAGGGTGTCTTGCTCTAAACCCCACACCCCGCTACTGACACATGTTACGCATTCGTCATCACTAGTTCACAGTTTACAAAGAGTTGTGTTCGGTAAACTACGTGACATTACATCAAACTAGGACGTCATCATGTCTACACAGACCGGCCAGTCGACTTGTATGAGTTCTTACAAAAAGATGACTGGCCAATCAGATCACTAAATTGTTTTACCTGTATATTTCACGAATACCAGCTTGACTAACGATATCACTTCGCTTGATTTTGATGTCTTAGCACCTAGTTTGATCCTTGATGTAACAACATTTGGTTTGATCTTTGCTGTACAGGCACCTAGTTTGATCCTTGATGTAACAACATTTGGGTTGATCTTTGCTGTAAAGGCACCTGGTTGGATCCTTGATGTAACAACATTTGGTTTGATCTTTGCTGTACAGGCACCTGGTTTGAACCTTGATGTAACAACATTTGGTTTGATCTTTGCTGTACAGGCACCTGGTTTGAACCTTGATGTAACAACATTTGGTTTGATCTTTCCTGTACAGGCACCTGGTTTGAACCTTGACGTAACATTTGGTTTGATCTTTGCTGTACAGGCACCTGGTTTGATCCTTGATGTAACAACATTTGGTTTGATCTTTGCTGTACAGGCACCTGGTTTGAACCTTGATGTAACAACATTTGGTTTGATCTTTGCTGTACAGTGAGTGAGTAAGTGAGTGAGTATGGTTTTACGCCGCTTTAGCAATATTCCTGCAATATCACGGCGGGGGACACCAGAAATGGGCTTCACACATTGTACCCATGTCGGGAATCGAACCCGGGTCTTCGGCGTGACGAGCGAACGCTTTAACCACCAGGCTACCCGACCGCCCCTTTGCTGTACAGGCACCTGGTTTGATCCTTGATGTAACAACATTTGGTTTGATCATTGATGTACCAGCAGCTCGCTAGATTCATGTTTGATATTTGGTATGACAACATCCGGTTTGATCACTGGTGTGACGGCAGGTCGCATGATCATCGTTTTTGATCTTTGATATGACAGCAAGTGGTTTGATCCTTGATGTAACATCACCTTGTTTGATCCTGAAGTAACCGCATCTCATTTGATCCTCGCTTGGTATCTAGTGAACATCTGGTTTGTTCGTCTGTGTTGCTGCACTCAACAACCCTGGTGAAATATTGCTGAAGTCACACTCACAGATTAACGATGTGATACGAATCTAGAGCCCACATCAAGGATGCAGAATACCTGTACATGCCTAAAACATAAATGAATCAAACTAACCTTTATTTGTCTCTTACAAATACATCAATCTGCAGCTGACTGAAACAAATACTGAAGGAAACATGTGCTTATCAAACACTCAATTATCATCTAAACGTATGCTTATCAAACACTCAATTCAATTCAATTCAAATTCTTTATTGCATGAAAGGCCACAGGCCTATATACAACGGAGTTACATAACATATTTTATAAGATACAAAGTCAAGGTCACAATTCACTTTGTAACAAATACGTATGATGTATGTACAAAGGCGGTTGATGCTGTGTTAGAAGATCCTTGCAAGACAGTAATGAAGACAATCTTATAGCGTTAAAATGAGATAAAGACCACTGCGGTAAGTACTTGTTTCTAAAAGATTTTCGTATACGGGGCAAATAAACATAAAATGGTATTCATCTTCGACAACAATGTCACAGAATGGGCATAACCTTAGGGATTTCTCAACAGACGAAAGTCTCCCTGTGTTAATTTTTAGATCAAAAGTCAAAGTCTAAAACGAATAATGATGTTACGAAAATTCCTGTACCGTATAATGAAACCAAAGCGATATGTAAAAAGCAATGTACGAATGTACACTCTTAATTCTCATTGAAACGTCTACTTATCAAACATAATTCTGATATAAACGTATACTTATCAAACATAATTCTGATTTAAACTTGCACGTATAAAATGTGTGATTCTCACTTAAATTCTGACTGAATCAAATACTGATGTCACAACGGCATCTGTTCAGTGGAACGGGTGTGCCACACAGCAAAAATCACCTAACTTGACTCCGACTTTTATTTCCCTATGTATTTGTCCAGAGCGACATAATTCAGGCCTCGTGTACCCGAGGGTCGTGCACGGGGTGTGAACATGTTGTCTAGCGTGCAGTATCTGGAGTCCACACAGGACTTCCACCTCATCATGTTCAAGAATCCATTTAACAGCAGGGGGTAGCTGGGTATGTCTGCTTGGGTGGACAAGTCAACAAATGCTTCCCACAGCCCTGTGTGGTTGGAGCGGGGTGCATTGTACATACTACCAGTGTGACAACTAATCACAACAATAAAGACTAAAGTGAAATATGTGAAATGATGTTATTTCATAATTTACTCAGGTAGATTAAGTTTTGAACGCAGGTGTAACGACGTTTACATCTTGACTAATTCCCATAGAAAAACATATTAATTTTTTTCAGCCAAAACGATCTTGCATTCCTATATAGACCTTTCCTGAAAACGTTATATCACTGCACATGCCCTTTTCACGAACCACCCGTATGTGCGTGCATCGTGTCAGCGAACTGTTTCGGATTCGTCAAGTTGCCCTGAACAATGTCGTTCCAAGTTGGCTGGTGCTCTCACATGCATTATTCCATGCTCAGTCACTTACATTCACAAACGGATCATAAGTTTTTTTGTTGCTATTATAGTGTTTCATTTCAACGGTATTCGAATTTCATCAATAGTTCAAGAACGCAGAACAGGTTTGCAATTAAAACTTGGCGTGTGGTGTTTTTCCCCCATAAACATTCATAACGCTTGAACAATACGCTGTACAACGTGAGGCCATGATCAACACACGACAAGGTTGTTTCCAATATATCCATGTCATGACCAGTATATGGAACAGCCATCACCCGTATTTCGAAAGTATATCCATTAACCAATATATCCCAATTTAACCAGGATATCACGATATAACCAATATATCACAATTTAACCAATATATCACGATGTAACCAATATATCACTATAACCAACATATCTCTATTATCCAATATAAATATATGTCAAGACCTTTGTAGGTATGATTTGTGTACTAAGTTTTGTTGCTCGAAGTGGCACTACTCACCTCCTGCCCCAGTATGGAACAGGGTATGGGGTTGTATGACTGGTATATCTAATTACTATATAATGGGTTCTAGGCTGGATAAAGCCTTAGGATAAAAACGGAATCCGTTAAGGATAAAGATGCAAATATGAAAGGTCGGGTAGGTACTACTTCCAATGTTCACAAACAAACATGGCGTCGCCCTTGGCAATCGGCAATCTAGATAAATTACAGGAATAATAATTATCAGTATCGGAACAATAGTTAAAGATACTGAAAAAAAGTGTCTATGTGAGAGGTAACTGAGACAGGTCTTGGCAACTTTGGAGATAAAAATTGCGAAGACACTGGCCTAGCGGGATCAGTTTCCATATCTGTGGGTCTAGACCCCTGCGGCTTGGGGCCTTTTCCCCAAATTAAAACAGTTGAATTTAGCCGAAATATGTCCGAATTGTTACCCTGTTTCGTGTTGTTGCTGTGTGTACACCTGACTCGTAACGGTATGACAGGCAAACTTGATATACACGTGATTTCTAAAATGGTATGGTATGGTATGGAGCATTAAAGGTATATTTACGCATCACAGTGACTTTAAACAGAGCAAGGTGAGTAATGGAAATGATATTATTAACCAGTCTGCTTCATAATCTAGTTTAAAACCGGAAGTAATCACTATTTCATTTCTGAAAAGTAAGAACTCATTCCTTTAAAAAGTAGATCAGTCAAAAAAGAAAAAAAAAGTTACAATGATTTAAAAGTCAATATACATTCATGTATATGTTAAATTTTTACATCAAATTTTCCCGATGCAGTCACGAAGTCTAAAATTCCTTCTGGTCTCCTTCATTCAGAGTTAGAGTAGCTTCCCTTTGATAAAGGGCAGTTACTCTTGCGGGCAGATCTGAACTACTGCGAAAGGCATGTAGAAACAATTTGTGTAGGCACTTGTTATTTTGCCTATAAGTAGTTACGCCACAAAGAAACAGGTTTCACTTGGTACTATATTGACTGTTGTCACCGTCAATCATTATCCGTCTGACGTAATATTATTATTGCGCGCATTTCCAGGAAACTTGCAATGTTTTTGAGAGATGGAAAAAGGGTATTTCCACGACAGAATTCATGAATGACATAATATGTGTTGTTTTGTTTGTTTGTTGTTTAACGCCGCACTCAGCAATATTCCAGCTATAAGACGGCGGTCTATAAATAATCGAGTCTGGACCAGACAATCCAATGACTGACATGATGAGAATCATTGATCCACGGAAATGGAATACGATGACATGCATCAACCAAGTCAGTGATCCTGTCCACCCGATCCCTCTTACAAGCATGGCCACCTTTTACGGCAAGCATTGTTTCCTGAAGACCATTTCTACCCCGGATCTTCACGGGTCGACATGATATGATAAAGACGTTTTATCACGCTCGAGCTAGATACAGTGTTTATGTCGAGTATAGGATATCACCACAAAACACACTCGCATGATACCCTCTATTGCCTTGACACAATATAATGTATCGAATCAGACTTTGTTTGTTTGTTTGAACAAGTCTGCACCAGACAGTCAGTTAGACTTGTAATATATATCTCTCACCACTTGGTTGTTGTCACTTAAGTTTGATAATAGTGTAAAAATGGACATCGAAACGTCGCTGTATGCAATAAACCAGAAGTTGTTATCCCTAAAGTTGCACGTGTTTTCTTACTTGTAACAAGAAGACATTTGATGCTATGTATTTACTATCCCCCAAAACACACCATGACGCCATCATGGAGGCACACTGAGTCAGGTCATCAGTGCTGTTTGACTGCCGTGGTTGACTGAAATTTAGATGCTCTTAAACACATTCACTTCAATAGTATTAAAGTCGAACGAAGTGAATAACATTGCGTTATTGTCAGTTGCCCTCACAACATATTTCAAGCGATACACATTACGAGATATTAATTTCCCAAACATATGTCAGACTAACAACAAAGCATCAGTTTGATAATACTCCTCATGGAAAGTTAAACCATTATTTAGCGGTTGTTGATCAGCAAACCACAGAAGTTAGGGCCACAGTGAGTTTTTCAATGCATTGTAACTTCAAGTGCAGCCAGAAAAGGAGCGCGGCATGGGAATAGTTCATTAACCGGCAGGGGGTGATCGGGTTGTTTTCGTCATTATCTCACGGCTAAGCAAAGGATCAATCTATTGGATAAATACAGCCATAAAGAGTGTTTGATATACTTTTAGTGATGATTTGGCCACCCGAAGCATGAGGTTCAAACGAGTCCGAGCCTGAGACAGGCTGACGCCATTTTTCCTACGCCGAGATGAAGTTCATCAACTTCATTTTCGTCTTGAACAAAATGGCAAATGAATATTAAGTTTTATAATAAATTTCCTCCAATATATTTTTGGCATCGTTGTAGTTTTTGTCCTCTTAGTTGTCCTTTATGTTCGTGAATGCGTGGAACAGAGCTCAGGTCATGAATAAGACCAGTGGACCAGTAGCAGTACGTTAAGGCGGTGTTAAGGTGGGGAGTTAGGATCATCTTAGCGCTAAGATCGCCCTGTACAACGGCAGCCTGGGGACCAACAGTCTTACCTTAAAGGCCTCTTGTTACATTTTCGCTGCAAGTTTACAGTCGTCTATAAGATCAGTTTGAAAGTAGAGTTAAGGAGAGGGCGTGGTAGGTGGTGGGGCACTGGTAATGGCTAATCAGCCAACGATGTTAATTGACAAAAAGGGAAAGCACAAATATGTCAGGTGCTATTGTTGGCAGGTGACCAGAGAGGACATGTGCCTGTGTGTAAGCCGCCTCTGTGCTGTTCTGGTTTGATCTCAGTGTGACTTCCATTAGCGGAGCAATAAAACCGCTTTAGGAGTATCGTGATGGGAGAGTTATAGGGGGTTTCACAGCTGACTGGAGCAGGTTAGTGTCACAGCTCAGTTCGTCCTGAACACCAGTAAGATGATGACATCAGTGAGACCTCAATATCAGTACGATGATGATATCAGTCAGACATCAATACCAGTACGATGATGACATCAGTCAGACCTCAATACCAGTACGATGATGACATCAGTCAGACCTCAACACCATTCCGATGGTGACATCTGTCAGACCTCAATACCTTTACGATGATGACATCAGTCAGACCTCAATACCATTCCGATGATGACATCAGTCAGACCTCAACACCATAACGATGATGACATCAGTCAGACCTCAATACCAGTACGATGATGACATCAGTCAGACCTCAACACCATAACGATGATGACATCAGTCAGACCTCAACACCATTCCGATGATGACATCAGTCAGACCTCAATACCAGTACGATGATGACATCTGTCAGACCTCAATACCTTTACGGTGATGACATCAGTCAGACCTCAACACCATTCCGATGATGACATCAGTAAGACCTCAATACCAGTACGATGATGACATCAGTCAGACCTCAATACCAGTACGATGATGATATCAGTCAGACCTCAATACCAGTACGATGATGATATCAGTCAGACCTCAACACCAGTACGATGATGACATCAGTCAGACCTCAATACCATTCCGATGGTGACATCAGTCACACCTCAATACCAGTACGATGATGATATCAGTCAGACCGCAATACCAGTACGATGATGATATCAGTCAGACCGCAATACCAGTACGATGATGGTCTCAATCAGACCTCAATACCCGCACGACAGTGATCTCAGTGAGACTGCAATACCTGTACGATTGGGATCTCAGTCGACCTTCATACCTGCACAGTGAGATCACAGAAAGTGTGGAGACTATTAGGTTTTTTGGAGGCAGGTAGAAGATGAAGCAAGTATGTTGCTTGGTAACTGAAGACTTGGTGTGACGCCTTCGTATGTTACTTGGCAAATGAAGACTTGGTGTGACGCCTCCGTATGTTACTTGGCAAATGAAGACTTGGTGTGACGCCTCCGTGTGTTACTTGGTAACCGAAGACTTAGTGTGACGCCTCCGTATGTTACTTGGTAGCTGAAGACTTGGTGTGACGCCTCCGTATGTTACTTGGTAACTGAAGACTTGGTGTGACGCCCCCGTATGTTACTTGGCAAATGAAGACTTGGTGTGACGCCTCCGTATGTTACTTGGTAACTGAAGACTTGGTGTGACGCCTCCGTATGTTACTTGGTAACTGAAGACTCGGTGTGACGCCTCCGTGTGTTACTTGGCAAATGAAGACTTAGTGTGACGCCTCCGTATGTCACTCGGTAAATGAATACTTGTAGTGACGCCTGTGTATGTTACTTGGTACATGAAGACTTGGTGTGACGCCTTCGTATGCTACTTGGTGAATGGAGAATCGTTATGAGACCTTAGTATGTTATTTGGTAAATGAAGACTGTGTGATGCATGTGTATTTTACTTGGTAAATGAAGACTTGGCATGGCACCTTCGTATGTTACTTGGTAAAGAAAGACTAAAATGACGCCTCCGTATGTCACTTGGTGAATGAAGACTCGGTATGACGTCTTCGTATGTCACTCGGTAAATGAAGACTCGATATGAGACCTTAGTATGTTATTTGGTAAATGAAAACTTGATATGAGACCTTCGTATGTTACTTGGTAAATGAAGACTTGGCATGGCGCCTTCGTATGTTACTTGGTAATGAAAGACTCGGTATGACGCCTTCGTATGTCACTTGGTAATTGAAGACTTGGTATGATAGAAATGTTGGCGAGGTGATGAAGTCTTTCAATGTTACTAGGTCAAAGAAGACTCGGCTTGTAAGGTTGAACGGTTACAAGCAACATTTTGATATGAACTATTTTAATGTTACAAGAAATATTGGATGGCTCCTGCCGTGAAGCAGTGCCCGAAAACAAATCCTCTGACTCACAAAAACATCCCCTACATACTCGAAGCTGTGACACAGCAGAGTGGCACTAGGAAGGCGGGCTGATCGTTCAGGTATGATTGATGTCCGTTTACACTGACTTAATCTGTGTCTCGCATAACACGATCTAGAATTATAGAGCCGGCGATGTGATATATAGGAAAGTACTGAAGCTAGGACGTACACATTGTTCGCTGGGTAACCCAAGACAATCGTCCCGAACTGCAAGTTTTCCTTCAGTAAGTCAATTCCACTTTATAAATAGTTTTAGCTCAAGGATTAAAATGTGAGGGATCACGAAGGTCGAGTGCATTGATACTAACGGGGGCAGAATGGCGTTGTTTACATCATTAATGATGTGTAACTGTTACACATTACACAGCGACGTGCCCCCACCATGTGAGACGCGGGGAGGGGCATGTGTTGTTGCTGCACACCTGGGCCGCGGACGACTTGTGTTACCTGTACTCAGAACCCTTTGATCTCCACCGACACTCACTCCCTGAATAAGGTATCCTGTGTTAAAAGAATGCATTTGAACTTTTTGCGAGGTTTTTAATGGTGTTTGTGCATCTGTGCATACCAGAAATGTATGTCAATAAATAAAGGAAGGTCTGATTGATATTATTGAACCTGCCAAAAAATTCATTTGATATTTTTGCTTGTGTTTCTTAACTTTTCGGTTCAAGAAAAACATGCCGATGTTATGCATGTATACATTCAGAATGTGTGTGTAAGTGACCCGGGAGTTGAACTGACTTGTCACACAATGTCCTCCCGGTGTTCCAATGACTCCTCACGTTGTAATGTATTTGCAGCGCTGCCCGAAGATCAGCCAATTAATCCGCTGTTTGACATACCTTGCAGACCCGTGAAGATAGTGGCACCAATGGAGGGATGCAATTATTGGATGGAATTCCTCGGAGCTCGAATTGTTCTTCAGACCGTGAGGGAATGATGTGTACCGCCGCGTTTAGCAATATTACAACTTCGTCAAAACGGCCTTGAAATGGACCAGACAAACCAGCGGTTGATATCATGAGCATCGATCTACGCAATTGGGATACGACATGCCATCAACCAAGTCAGCAAACCTCACAACCATACCCATGTAGTCGCCTGTTGTGACAAGGATGAGTTGCTGGGGACCTATATTCTTACACTGCAAGTTTACTGTCTATAAGTTCAGATTAAAAACGACCACACGTTATCAAGCAGGTCGCCGAGCCTTACCACCTGTCTATCTTAGTGGCCTCATTCAACTGGTGCAGACTGACAGCAACCAAGGCCCACGAGACGTTACAGGCAACGATCAGTGATAAGTTGAACGTATCGACAGATGCCGTACATGTATTCGGTCAAACTTAAAGAGAACATTCTTTTAATCCCCAGTCCCCCCTGACAACAACTCCCCACACCCCGATAACAAAACTCAGTACCCTGACAACAACTCCCCACACCCCGATAACAAAACTCAGTACCCTGACAACAACTCCCCACACCCTGATAACAACACACAGTACCCTGACAAAAACTCCCCACACCCCGATAACAACACTCAGTACCCTGACAACAACTCCCCACACCCCGATAACAACACTCAGTACCCTGACAACAACTCCCCATATCCTGATAACAACACTCAGTACCCTGACAACAACTCCCCACATCCCGATGACAACACTCAGTACCCTGACAACAACTCCCCACACCCCGATAACAACACTCAGTACCCTGACAACAACTCCCCACACCCCGATAACAACACTCAGTACCCTGACAACAACTCCCCACACCCCGATAACAACACTCAGTACCCTGACAACAACTCCCCACACCCCGATAACAAAACTCAGTACCCTGATAACAACTCCCAACACCCCGATAACAACAGATAGTACCCTGACAACAACTCCCCACACCTCGATAACAACACACAGTACCCTGACAACAACTCCCCACACCCCGATAACAACACACTATAGTACAGGAGAAAACATTGCGCGAAAAAACTGCAACATTTCTGGCGCGACGTAAAACAGTACTCACACACTTACTCACTCACTCACTCACTCTACTCTCTAGTATATATCGAGACACCAGGACGTCACCTTTCTTTCATACAAGATGGAGACATGGGGTTGGGTACGTGAGACGCCACCCCTACCCCCTGTATTGAGACATGAGGGGGGATCTGTCGGCCGTCCAGAGTCTCCACTGTGGTCACAACAAGGCTACCCGATATCACATTCAGAGTACCTTAGACAGTGCAGGTGTTATCACAGTGATAAACGTCATAGGTAAAGGATAGGTATAACTCCGCCCTCTCCTCCAAGCCATACATTATCCTCACAACCCATCTCCCCACACTAGCCCCCTCGCCCATCATTTCCAAGACACTGGCAGTCGTCCGCCTCGTCGAACAGAGGAAGATACGATCTTACTACGGATAGCCCCTTCAACCGGGGCTTTTTATTGTCGTCTGCTTAATGGTTTTAAGTTTTGATTTACACTTCCCGAGTCGTTGGAAGACTATGTTCAGAGTATGCGATCCTGTTAATATCGCAAGCCTGACTTTGTCTTCGGTGTCATTAAAACAGCTGATGATTTACAATTTCTCGCATTACGTTGCTTGTTGGGGAAGAAAGACACTGCGTACGTTGAATGGCTTCCGGAAGGCTATAGTTTAGGGGAGCTGGCAATAGAATGCGCCTTCTATGTTTCCCACTCTAATTACAAGGCTGGGCATTTGGAATGGGGTAGGCTCGGTGTTATGGAGGGATTCCGTGACACTAGAACGGAGCGGAGTAATCGGGCGGCAACTGTTACACACCTAACACCACCAGGGTCGACCGGTACTGCGGGGACGTCTTCAGCGGCAAGACAGATTCTGCGGATTTCATTGCACCTTCATCAGACTGAGGAGAACGCTGCAATCAATGGAGGTGTTCCTATTGCTATCAGAAGTGAGTGAAGGAGTATGGTTTTACGCTGCTTTTAGCAATATTCCAGCAATATCACGGCGGGGGACACCAGAAATGGGCTGCACACATTGTACCCATCTGGGGAATCGAACCCGGATTTACGGCGTGACGAGTGACCATGCACTACTAGGCTACCCCCCCCCCCCCCCCCCCCCCCCCTCTCTCTCTCTCTCTCTCTCTCTCTCTCTCTCTGTCAAAAGAGGATGGAAGCGTTATGAGAAAATGGAATCGTAAAGATGAAAAACGGAAGCGCCAACTCAACAACGTACTAACCAGTTGCAGTGGTGGCACCAGGTGTTCGTGAAACTGGTGAGCACGTCTTCTCTGGCGTAAGCACTAGATCACAGATACTCTAATATCATAGGTACTACGGTACTACGTAGTTCAAATTATGTAGTGTGTCGTGTTCTTCTCATTATATGTAATATGCAACGCAATAGACACTGTAATGAAGGTTGAATATCACACACAATGATGCAAGGATTCCACAGTCCATTGAGGCAGATGAGTACCAACCTAGAGGTTGCACGGGCAGTTTCATAACCAATAGTTTCATAAGATGTAGTTTCATGAGCAGTTTCATGACCAGTTATTTCATAAGATGTAGTTTCATGAGCAGTTTCATGACCAGTAGTTTCATAAGATGTAGTTTCATGAGCAATTTCATGACCAGTAGTTTCATAAGATGTAGTTTCATGAGCAATTTCATGACCAGTTGTTTCATAAGATGTAGTTTCATGAGCAGAAGTTTCATAAGATGTAGTTTTATTACCAGTTGTTTCATGAGATGTAGTTTTATTACCACTTGTTTCGTAAGATGTAGTTTTATTATCAGTAGATTCTTTAGCAGTTGTTTCATAAGATGTAGTTTTATTAGCAGTAGATTCATAAGCAGTTGTTTCGTAAGATGTAGTTTTATTAGCAGTAGATTCTTTAGCAGTTGTTTCATAAGATGTAGTTATATTAGCAGTAGATTCATAAGCAGTTGTTTCAAAAGTAGTAGTTTCTTGAGAATGTACAGTTTAAGAACTCTACGATATTTACAATGAGATAGTTCAATGACAAAACAGTTCGTGATATTTGCAGTAGTTTCTTAGTCCTAGTCATTACCTCATCCTCTAACACGGCACTGATGCAACAGTCGACATCCTCTCAAAGTATACACCCCACTGATGACTCCCTGGACAAGGATTTGACCGTCAGTTCCGAACCCAGCGATTGGAGGACAGCGGAAATCTGGAGATTAAAGGTTGTCAAACTTCTTTGTATGCTCCAGGAAGAATGTTTACAGACGGACACCGCAGCAACATGATGTTGTTAGCAAACTACTAAATCAATAAACTGCTTTTCTTGAAGGTACAAAAATATTAAAGTGGATGGTATGACTTCTGATGAGATTACGAGTTGGACAGCATTAACGCTGCGCCACAAGTCCGTTATTCGTTGCTCGGCCACATCAAAGGAATATTGTCAGCACAATCTTAGAGGGGCCTTTGTTATAGAGTGTACACCTTCAATAATATCCGCTACTAGCCGATCTGTTTGTTTTCTCGAATACGGATCTGTGTCTAACATGACAGCTTTACTTGTTGAGATATATCGTCCTCACAGCTGGTTCACGTGGGCCAGATCTTGATCCACGTTGCTCACGCCGTCGTAGCGTCGAGCAGGCTGTAGGACGATAGCTAACTCCGGATGACTGATGTCTGTTGGAGACACTTAGACGACGTTTATGCTTAAAAAGGGACATCGACCCACCGGCATGTGAACACACTCATGTAACACGGTGTCGTAAGGCACCTGGTATCCATTCACTCACTTAACTTACTAAAGTGCACAAGTTACACAGTTTCTAGATTAAACGCGCATTGTTGGCTGACTGCTGTGGTTGGTTACATGATACATGCAGCTTGTCATCACGGTGGTTGCTTATCAGGCTTCTGTTGCAACTGTTTGCTGATCAGTGGGGTGTCCCCATACTCCCCACAGGTCCGTGTCGTCTCCGAGTGTATATCTGAACATGGCGTCTGTGGGTATAAACAACGTGGCGTTTTGGTGTATAAGCCAGAGTAAGGCGTCTGTGGAAATAAGTCACATGGCGTCTGTGGAAATAAGCTACGACATGGCGTCTGTGGAAACAAGCTACAACATGGCGTCTTTGGAAACAAGCTACAACATGGCGTATGTGGAAGTAAACTACAACATGGCGTCTTTGGAAACAAGCTACAACATGGCGTCTGTGGAAGTAAACCACAACATGGCGTCTTTGGAAACAAGCTACAACATGGCGTCTGTGGCAACAAGCTACAACATGGCGTCTGTGGAGGTAAACCACAACATGGCATCTGTGGAGGTAAACCACAACATGGCGTCTTTGGGTATAGGCCACGAAGTGGCGTCTGTGTGTATAGGCCACAACATAGCCTGTGTATAAGCCACAAAATGGTATCTGTGTATAGGCCACAAAGTGGTGTCTGTGAGTATAGGCCACAAAGTGGTGTCTGTGTGTATAGGCCACAAAATGGGGTCTGTGTGTATAGGCCACAAAATGGGGTCTGTGTGTATAGGCCACAAAATGGGGTCTGTGTGTATAGGCCACAAAATGGCGTCTGTGAGTATAGGCATCAAAATGGCGTCTGTGTGTATAGGTCTCTATATGGGGTCTGTGTGCGTAGACCACAAAGTGGGGTCTGTGTATATAGGCATCAAAATGGCATCTGTGTGTATAGGCCACAAAATGGGGTCTGTGTGTATAGGTCACAATATGTGGTCTGTGTGTATAGGCATCAAAAAGGCGTCTGTGTGTATAGGCCACAAAATGGCGCCTGTGTGTATAGGCCACAAAATGGCGTCTGTGTGTATAGGCCACAAAATGGGGTCTGTGTGTATAGGCCACAAAATGGCGTCTGTGTGTATAGGCCACAAAATGGGGTCTGTGTGTATAGGCCACAAAGTGGTGTCTGTGAGTATAAGCCACAAAATGGCATCTCTGAGTATAGGCATCAAAATGGTGTCTGTGTGTATAGGCCACAAAGTGGTGTCTGTGTGTATAGGCCACAAAATGGGGTCTCTGTGTAAAGGCCACAGAATGGCGTCTGTGTGTATAGGCCACAAAATGGGGTCTGTGTGTATAGGCCACAAAGTGGTGTCTGTGAGTATAAGCCACAAAATGGCATCTCTGAGTATAGGCATCAAAATGGTGTCTGTGTGTATAGGCCACAAAGTGGTGTCTGTGTGTATAGGCCACAAAATGGGGTCTGTGTGTATAGGCCACAAAATGGGGTCTGTGTGTATAGGCCACAAAATGGCGTCTATGTGTATAAGCGACAAAGTGGTGTCTGTGAGTATAGGCCACAAAATGGAGTCTGTGTGTATAGGCCACAAAATGGGGTCTGTGTGTATAGGCCACAAAATGGCGTCTGTGTGTATAGGCCACAAAATGGCGTATGTGTGTATGGACCGCAACATAGTTAATATGAGTATAAACCACAACATGTCGTTTCCTTCTGCTTGCGTTTGTCTAAGTCACACTTTCAGTACAATAATGATTTCAAACAGTTATTTCAATGCAACACGAAGACAAAAAATGTGAATGAAGCTAAAATGTACAGAAACCACCAGAGGTTATGAGAGACATTTAACATCAGTAAAACAAATATGAACAACACAATACAGAACAATACAGGACAATACAGGACAATACAATGTACTGCACTGCATGGCACATAGCGTGTGCCATAAACACGCACCAATATCTCAACCATCTGTTCCACTTGTTATGTTCTTTGGTAAAATGATGTCTTTCACACATCCAAAACTTGCTTTCTTGCTAGGCGGATGACGTCTTCATACAGACAGCATTGGTATGTGACTGATCAGATGAAGTCTTCATACAGACAGCATTGGTATGTGACTGATCAGATGAAGTCTTTATACAGACAGCATTGGTATGTGACTGATCAGATGAAGTCTTCATACAGACAGCAGTGGCATGTGACTGATCAGATGAAGTCTTTATACAGACAGCATTGGTATGTGACTGATCAGATGAAGTCTTCATACAGACAGCAGTGGCATGTGACTGATCAGATGAAGTCTTCATACAGATAGCAGTGGCATGTGACTGATCAGATGAAGTCTTCATACAGACAGCATTGGCATGTGACTGATCAGATGAAGTCTTCATACAGACAGCATTGGTATGTGACTGATCAGATGAAGTCTTCATACAGACAGCATTGGTATGTGACTGATCAGATGAAGTCTTCATACAGACAGCAGTGGCATGTGACTGATCAGATGAAGTCTTCATACAGACAGCAGTGGCATATGACTGATCAGATGAAGTCTTTATACAGACAGCATTGGTATGTGACTGATCAGATGAAGTCTTCATACAGATAGCAGTGGCTATGTCACTGATCAGATGAAGACTTCATACAGACAGCAGTGGGTATGTGACTGATCAGATGAAGTCTTCATACAGATAGCAGTGGCTATGTCACTGATCAGATGAAGACTTCATACAGACAGCAGTGGGTATGTGACTGATCAGATGAAGTCTTCATACAGACAGCAGTGGGTATGTCACTGATCAGATGAAGTCTTCATACAGACAGCAGTGGCATGTGACTGATCAGATGAAGTCTTCATACAGATAGCAGTGGGTATGTCACTGATCAGATGAAGACTTCATACAGACAGCAGTGGGTATGTAACTGATCAGATGAAGTCTTCATACAGACAGCAGTGGGTATGTCACTGATCAGATGAAGTATTTATACAGACAGCAGTGGGTATGTCACTGATCAGATGAAGTATTTATACAGACAGCAGTGGGTATGTCACTGATCAGATGAAGTATTTATACAGACAGCAGTGGGTATGTCACTGATCAGATGAAGTATTTATACAGACAGCAGTGGGTATGTCACTGATCAGATGAAGTATTTATACAGACAGCAGTGGGTATGTCACTGATCAGATGAAGTCTTCATACAGACAGCAGTGGGTATATCACTAATCAGATGAAGACTTCATACAGACAGCAGTGGATATATTGTCTGGCCTGACCAATAAAATCCTGACAAAGAATAATGTGTCCGTATGTTTTACCAAAAAAAATCGTTCACAAGACATGCAGGATTTTCTTTGACACATTGTCCTGTGCAAACCAAAAACGTGTTTCATTCTTCCAGCCAGAGAATCAAAACCTTATGCATACTACTAAAGCGCCGACAGAAAGATATTTCGCTTGTGAACATGAGATGATTCCATTCTTTCCCGTCAGGGCTTGTGGAGATTCCGGATCAGGTTTGGTCTCCAGTACCTCATGTGTGTCGTGGGAGCCGGTGGCTCGCGTTGGGTTGTCAGGGTCTGTCACATCTCTGCCTGAGCCTAATCATCCTCGCTCATGCTTCAGACACTGGTTTGCCTGGTCCAGAACGTAGTATTTACAGTACGCCGGAAAAGGCTTCGATAATCCTGACAACGCCACTGATCCACCTCCTGTCTACTATTTACCACACGAGTCAAGCTCTATGTTACTAATCACCCGTATCCACCTGTCTCTCACTAACACCCGGATCCACCTGTCTCTCCCTAACCACCCGGATCCACCTGTCTCTCACCAACCACCCGGATCCATCTGTCTCTCACCAACCACCCGGATCCACCTGTCTCTCACCAACCACCCGGATCCATCTGTCTCTCACCAACCACCCGGATCCACCTGTCTCCCACTAACCACCCGGATCCACCTGTCTCTCACCAACCACCCGGATCAACCTGTCTCCCACTAACCACCCGGATCAACCTTTCTCCCCCTAACCACCCGGATCCACCTGTCTCCCACTAACCACCTGGATCCACCTGTCTCCCACCAACCACCCGGATCTATCTGTATCCCACTAACCACCCGGAACCACCTGTCTCACACTAACCACCCGGATCCACCTGTCTCCTGCTAACCACCCGGATCCATCTGTCTGACACTAACCACCCGGATCCACTCGTCCCCGAGTCGCCGTTCTTTGTAGGACACAATGGGGACGATTCCGCAGTGACAAACCCACTTGTTTCAAATGTGTGAAAAAATATGTTAAGAACCTAAATGATGCCATGGTTTTGTAAAGCAGCCAAGGGGCTATCGCTGTGTGCAATGATTCAGTAAAACTCACAGTCGACGCCGGCGATAGAAAGAAACATATCGATTATCAAGAGCAACCAAACAAATCCCGACAATATCTTCATTAAGCCTGATCCCTATCCAAACAACAAGCCAACAGCCTCATACCCGGCGCCTCTTGTAGGATGCAGCGATTGTATCCTATTCAATATGATTAATTACACGACACAGCTTAGAACATGTCCCTAAGTCTTGACGTTTGACCCCAATTTAGGTCTATTGAATCCTCGAGAACCTCAACTGCTCTCCACTGCTCTCCACTGCTCTTCTGGTCCTGTCGGTGGGTCCGAGGGCTCTCTTCT
Source organism: Haliotis cracherodii (assembly GCF_022045235.1). Classification (NCBI taxonomy): domain Eukaryota; kingdom Metazoa; phylum Mollusca; class Gastropoda; order Lepetellida; family Haliotidae; genus Haliotis; species Haliotis cracherodii. Next base: position 24,793,846 of record NW_027266273.1, read on the forward strand.
CATCACGGAGCTTGTAGCCCGGGGGTGGAGGCTTGTCCCTGGAGTCTGGCACGGGGTTCGGACTCCGTCATCCTCGTCAACTGATAGCCACTCCGGCATCTTGACATGTCGTGGAGTGCCGACGTTCACTTCTAGAACGTCTCACATGATTTCTTCATTGTCGTACAAGTTCCAGTTTCCTTTTCAATCCAAGTTCCAATCAGAGTGCAATTTTCAAATTATTGTGAAATATTAACCACATTGTTCTAGTGTAAGACAAGAACATTCCCAGTACCTACTGTGCACCTCCTGGTCAAGAGAGTTATGGGTATATCCCATGGTCTATGTGTGTTCAAGAAGACACAAATGTTGATCTTCAATGAGTTATATCATACTGAATTAGCTGTGCACATATACTACTCAAAAGACGTTAAAGATCACCCGATTCTATCACATTACTATACAGTAATAGGAAGGAATCGGGCTTACTTTAACTTCATTTTAGTAGTATATATCATGTGTGTGTGTGTGTGTGCGTGTGTGCGTGTGTGTGTGTGTGTGTGTGTGTGTGTGTGTGTGTGTGTGTGTGTGTGCATGTGTGTAGTAGTAGTAGTAGCAGTAATAGTAGTAGTAGTAGTAGTAGCAGTAGTAATAGTGGTAGTAGTAGTGGTAGCAGTAGTAGTAGTAGTAGTACTAGTAGCAGTAGTAGTAGTAGCAGTAGTAGCAGCAGTAGTAGTAGCAGTAGTAGTAGTAGCAGTAGTAGTAGTAGTAGCAGCAGTAGCAGTAGTAGCAGTAGTAGTAGTAGTTCACTTGTATCAAGGTGCGTAAGAATGTTATAAGAATCGTCATTAGTAATATCGATTCTCAGTTTGCATTATATATTTCGCCATGCTGGAGTGATTATTGCTTAACGCCACATCAGCAGTCTTGTTTTTCGTGGCGATGCCATGTAACACAATGCCTATATGACATATACATGTACATGCATTGAACAAACAATAACATACGTCCGTGTTTGGGTTTAGAGCGACGTCCAGAATCTGACAGACGCGGTACAGTGTTCTGTAGCTCACCTTCATGTGGATTGCATGGCGGAGCAACCATCGTGGTCTAAAGACGGACATTATAATAGCAACATGTAATTAGGGGACAATATGAAGCTATATTTCTTGACAGTGGATAGAGGGTCCTTTTATACAAAACGTTTCTTGTTTACAACATTGTTATTCGATATTAATGTCAAACAATAAATGTGCTGCAGACTGGCAAGTAAACTGCCGGGTCAAAGAAAGTATACACTATGTTTGATGTTGGCTGACAATGAAACAAACAAGAAATAGTTATTCGATGGTGATGTATTTGATACGGGTGTCATAGTTGTGTTTGTTTGGGGCTTACGTTTGCAGTGTTTTGGCGAATGTCGTTACCCCAGAAACGTTTTCATAATTAATGTGAGAATGTTTTTGGTCAAATTCAATTTTCAGGAACGTTAGCCATTTTACAAGATTGGCATGGCCACAATGCCATATACTGCTCGGAGTACTGTGAAGTTGTGAGTGGTATTTGAGTGAACGTATACCTTCACGCGTCTTCGTCAGCCAAGGAAACAAGTGAGATTAGCTGGCTCGGCTGTGACAAACTTTCCACTTTTTGTCCTCCTTACTGTTTTGGGGTCGGCAGAGCTGAAGTAGTAACACAAAATAAAACACCAAAGAGCAAAGAGGTTCAGAACATAACGTATTCCACGTGACCGGATTAATATTTCATTTATATGATGACATGGGGGACATTTCCTAATTTGAGCCATCAGTTACAAAAATGTCTGATGCAATTCTCTACTTTCCTTTGAATAATTGACTTGCCTTTGCATGTGTTTGTGAATGGCATCACTGGTGGGGCAGGAAACGCTCACCTTTTCGCTAACACCTGTTATCATCATTATTTGACATATGACATATGCTTACATGATCTAGTCGGGGTCACATGAGTCTGTTTATTTCTTAGCTGTAGGCCAAAGGCTTGTAGGACAAGTACAATGATGATAACGGATGAGAGGTACATGTAAGTTTACGTGTTGACAGTACATGATATATAAACGTAGCCACATTCTGTACAAGCAGGTCATTTTCTGTTGACATTAGCATACAAAGTGTTTTAATGTATGGACAGGGCGTATATTTAGATCGAATATATTCATTCCTTTGATCTCTATCATGTGTACAGATAAGGTCATGGTATGCGTCTTCAATATTATATTATTTCTGACACACATTCTTCATAACTGGTTCCCCGGGGCAGGATTTTTTTAATGAACTATTAGATCATAATAACCACATCGAAATTACGATAACGCTGTTCTCTATTTATTTTTATATTTACAGTAGTCAAATACTTCTTAATACAGTGAATACGACTATGTATATTTTCCATTTGGAATATTTCCAGTTCATTCTTGCATTTTTACATCCTTACAACCTTCACATCTTTGTTGCACAAATGACATTCCCAACTCCCTGTCCAATCCACGCATGTGCAAGACCCAACTGAAACAGTGTACAGTAAACTACGGTTATAACGAACTCAAAGGGACCATTAATTTTAGTTCGTTATAACCGTAGTTCGTTAAAAGCATATATACAGCATAACCACACCAAATCGTCGGGACAAAAAAGTAAGTTCGTTATATCCGTCAGTTCGTTATAAGCATGTTCGTTATAAACGTTGTTTACTGTAATTTTAATAAATGTGGCCCAGTTATTTTTGTTTCTAGAATCACTTGCATTTTCAGTCGGATAAAGTCACATCGTATACGCGGACAGTGGCAAGGACGCATAGAGATGAGTTTTAATCGATATAAGAAACAACTTTTTAATCCCAAGATGAATAATGGGTATCTTCCGCATTCTCAATATACAGTACAATACAATTCTCAGTACAATATCACTAGCTGTTATTTCGCGGAAGCCTAGAAAACATTTACATGATTCAACTATTTTTTCGACAAATTTACACCTTTGAATAGTCGCAGTCTGAAACGTATCATTTACTCTGCTTTTGGCACAGATTTCTTAAGATTATGGAAAAGGTTTTGTCGCTTATAGGTAACGCCGCTTGCTGTGGTATTTCAGTATATCACAGCATATGGTTACGATGAGATGCCGGTCTTAGTCATTCGGTGAAACACATGATCACGGGTATTCTCACTTAAAGCAAAATGCATATTACTACAGCTATGCAAATAGAAAACCACCCACGGATGCCAACCACTGTAAAAAAGCTGTTACCATGTTCATGGCAGAGACTTGCTGGACGTTGGGGGGGGGGTTGTCACTGGGATCCATCCCACTATAGTTCACAAGCTCAATTGTGAAATTCTTTTCCAATACAATTGTTATTTTTCAACAGTATTGTGAATGGTACAAAACACTGGTTGGCTAAATTCGGTTAAGACATAAATTCCTGTGCTGTGTGTTTGTGGGTACGAGGCTCCTGCGATCAAGGTGGCGGTCAGACGAGACGGGTTTGTATGAGTGACAGACGAGACCGGAGGATTTCCTTCCGTGATATGGCGACTGTGTGAGGACTGTCCTTTGAAATTTGATCATTTAAGCTTTATTTTCTGATCACAACAAGCAAAGATTACAAATCAAAAGAAAATGTTAAAGGACGCCGTGTAAGGGTAAGCATCCACACAAATCTGCTAGATTCGTTTCAGCGAGTCGAGTGAGCTTTTAAAATATGAAGTAGACGCACGCGAGAAATGCATTAGTCCATTTTGGGGACGGCGGGCAGCAAGCACCTGACACTGGGCCGGCAAAGACCGCTACAGTTTCATCAACACGCTCAACCCAATAACTTGGTGGAGAAATGCTTGGGTTGAGACAGCATCAAACGGCAGAGGAAAATGGCTAATTGAGCGCCAATCCATCGCTTTGCCTGTAAAAGTAGGATGGAACGAGATTGAACATGCAAACAGAACTAAGCGCAGCTTGCCAACGCTTCCGTTCTGACGGCCACTATGCCGTCTGCCAGTCAGGGGTACAGGCAGAGCGGGTCCCCAATATCTACCCGCTGTTTCGCATTTACAGCCCAACAGAGCGTGAAGTGCGTTTTACTTTCCCTCCCAAATGCTATTTTCCTGTCCATTGAGGCTCTGAACGGGGAGGTACACGGATATTCTGCAGATGAAAAACTTGCATCCGAAGAAATATAGCTGTTGAATAAAACCAACGAAACACCGTACCACAAGCGGTCGGGTGTTTACCACTGCTATTTCGTTAACCACCCCCATCACAGAGCAAGATTATATACACAAAATGTCGTGTTAAGAAAGGCTGTGTTACCTACAGCGCTCAAGTAGATTGTGAACAAACTCATAATAATTGATGTTTAAATGATTGGTAAACCCAGACGATTCTTTCAAGAGTACTTTTTTTAATTTTTTTATTAAATATTTGCGGAAAATGTAAGAGAATTACAGAAAATGTTTGTTTCAATATAAAGGAGTGACCACGGGGTCCCGTCTTCCACGGAGTGTCAATATTTAACTCATCACTCCCCGTCAGTATCATAATGTCATGCAGTGGGAGACGTTCCTGTAACATTGACTAATGTGTTGTGGTCAAATTGTATCTTTGAATTTCAAAGGTCATCTTGGTTCCGTTTACAATGCAATTGTATTAATACAATAAGGTTTTGTCATAAAACAACATTTTGATCATTGTTTTGGTTTGGGAGAAGTCGTCATACCGTGTGTTCTAATGAGGACACGATATGCACGATATGCACAGGTGCTTGACAGCACTAGGTTTCAATTGTATATTGTATGACGTCACGACCCTACCGCTAATCAGAATGGGTAATAGCAGCCTTTGACTCTATCCTCTCGGCTCGGGCGACAAAGCTTGTGGTCACATATGTGGTTACATTTCTCTGATCACGATATTGAAATAATTGCAATTGTGTCATTCGTGTTTGATTGAAACTTATTTTATTTATTTTTAAAATAAACAGGAAATACGTGCAGGTAAACACCCGCTCGTAAACAGTCATATTCATTAACATTGATTTTTTGATAATTACCCTAATATGTTTTACTGTTTGATCGTGTTTGTTTTATGTTATTACTCGGAGTTTACTTATTGTTTACTGTCAGATATTTCAATAGTGCCTGCTCCTCTCTATATTGGGCTAAAATATTGCCGATGCGATATAAAATTATCACTCTCTTATCGCATGAAAATGAGGACAAGGGAAAGATATTTTTTATTAACTCTAAGCTTGATTTTGACAGATCTAGATTGAAAAGAACGAACCATGTGTAATTCGCGTTACAGGATTCGTATATTTTTTTATTTAAAAGCAAAACGCGACATCGCCTCTCCCCCGTGTAAACCCTCCTCTCCTGATCAATTGCCCCCCACCCTTCCGAACATTAAGCGTCAGCTAGTTCCGTAATGCGTCTAAAACTGTGTAGGGCATTTCCGTCTAAAAACTGATCTAAAAAATCGAACATTCGCTAGCTACGACTGTTCTACCAAATGTTATGCATCCAAAACAGTAGGCGCTTGCTAAAAATCTTTTAAGCACCAAAACATGCTAATTGTGTTTTGATGTCTGAGAGACAAACCACCCATAGCGAATGCCGGGATTACCCTACGTTACGTCTCTCTGGTTAAAAAAACGGTGACACGTGATAATTACGGGCTGTGTTTTCGCTCCGTGTCCGCATAAAAGGTTTACTTTGTATAGTAGTGAATCATTTTGAAATAAAACTGAAAACTGTCACCAACATACACGGACCATCAGAGATCCTTCCGTCGTTTCTGAATTAATACTAGTTGTTTGGAATGTGGTATGTGGAAATTACTGGTTTGGATGAAAGGCTTTTACCAAGACCGCACCATATTGCCGCAACATCTCTGTCAACGACTATAGAAGACATGCATTGTGCCTATGACACGGTGCCATCGAGTAAACTAAAACCAGCGTATTTATTCTGCAGCGCGTTGTGCGGGAATAGTTTAAACTCTGCACTCGACAATATGATGTGATTAATATAATTTCTTGATCAAAGTTAAATAGTGAAAATAATTACATTCCCTTATTACAAGTTTTAATCACCCCAGTATAATCTACAATTATTTAATAGGTGGAGTTTGAAACTATGACATTTTCATTTGCAGGATTTCTGCTTATTACGTCATCATTCGATGAAAGACTCTCTGCATTATTGTCCCTGTGTGGGCTGGGGTTTTTTTTAATTAAAATAAAATGCACAAGGACCACAAGCGCATAATCATCGACATATATATCTTTATTTAACCACTAATCACGCGACATACAATGAACCAGAAGGACCATACTTTGACCAAATATCCAGTCGATAAAATGATTATTTAAATTGCGTGTCACAGTTAAACACCATGAAAAGGTTTTTAAAAATTAATTTGGATAGTGATATATTATTTACCTCCCTAGGAGTTGATATCTACAGCTCGGTATCCCAGTTGTAACTTGCTAGCAATATTTTCCTTAAATTGAGAATGTATTATTATAATAAATTAAATATTAAAATAAACCTGCCGGTTAATAACACAAATATCGAAAAATCATTACTTTTGAAAAATCACATAAAAGTGACACGAGGAAATTGAATTTCATAAATAAACTCTCCAACTGTTTGTTGTTTTCTAATTGTTGAGTTTTATTCCCTTCACTAAATGCCGCGACACAGCTGATTATCGCGGGATTGGGAATTCACGGCACATTATCGCTGCTGGTGATTAAGATATGATGTTTCATCAACGTTCAAACACGAATGCTATGATTTATTGTGGGGAAACGTTTCATTGCGCGTGTCTCAAATCAACCTTAATCAAACTATAACTCCCGAAAAGACAGAGCAAGGGGGGTCATCAAAACTAACGGTACAGCTTCATCTGCAGTGCTTGTTGTCTTCCGACTCTTCTGATGACATCTGAGATGGCAGAAATACTATAATAGACTAAGGCTTATACTGGCAAAATAGATGTAGATTGGGCTTTAAAAAGAAATTGCGTTTTATTACCTGTATGCAGGAGACTACTTACACAAAAACCCGACTTCCATTTTTCAAGAACAAATTTACGATCAGCGGAAACATTCGCACTTTTCAATGATTGACTGCAACATCACCACTATCGTTAATTTGTTTTTTAGAATATCTATTCAGCTTTGGCCGACTCTAAAGTAGAACATGTGTTAATATTAGTCATTACTATATTCAACATTATAAATGTTGATGTAAGGGATTCTATCAAAGCTGGTTCGGCCCGGTACACTTGCACTTAAATTCAGAACGAATTGTGTTTCTTGTCAAATACCTCGTGGTAGATAAGTATAATTGAATGTACTTTGTAAATGTGTTTTCAGTATAAAGATATGTGTTTGAACCGCTTGCTCATAGAAACCAAAGCCTGAAATTCAGAAGTTGAAAAGGGTTGAAACCAGTTGCTAATTATCTTTACATATCACCATGATGAGTTCATATTTGACGACACAAAACTGCCTTAAAATTACGGAAATAATTTCCCTTGTATATCATTTGTTGATAACAGTTGAGACATAGCGCTATAAAGGCTATGGATGGTGAACCGGATATACAATTATATTCTAACAAACGTGTCTGTTAAAATCAAATATCATGTTGTTACCATGAAACACGTCGTTAATTTTTAATATAACGAAAATGCCATACAACCAATGTTACTGGAATTACAAAAAGAAAAAATCTTCAAATGCCAATAAACTCAAAAATACGTTTTGGTTGGCGTCATGGATAGGTTATAGCAAATCCTCAGTGTTTGAAAAACCCATTTTGACCGTTCTGATCTAGGAAAGTCGTGCTTAGTGTTTATTCAACTGTGATTCCGACTCAACGTTGATTTACTTACGGGTATTAAAACGCTTTTAACAGTCTACAAACCCACAAGCTTACAGTCAAGTCTAACTGCGCCTATCCTTGACTCCTCCCACAAAGCTTATAGGGGGCGTGGCTTGAAACATATAGCATTAGAGAGAATCGTTGCATGTTGTGCACTGAAGAAAAGCCGGGATACAATACAAACTCTCAAATATGATGTTATCGTGGCCGTCTCAGGACCAGATTACCTGGATATTGTTAAGTGTTTTCCACCAAGTATTGTAGAACTGCGTTCTTATCTGGGGAAGAATGTGCGTCGGCAAGATCAAACAGACAAGTCGACCCGAGGTTTCTCTAATTGTGTTGTGGACACGATATCGGGACCGACAATAGCCCGTGCGGCTAAAGGGGGACAACTCCTGTTACTTTATCTCGACTAGGACGCCGAGACACTGCTCCCACTCTACAGTATTCATAGAAATAGTTTCATCCTAATCTAAATTTCAACAATACACGTGAAATGAAATTGTTTAGATGGATATTTCTTATTTAGATGTTTATTAAATATTTATTTATTTTTGTGTACACATTACTTAATTGTTTGACTTTTGACTTTGATTATTTCCTCTTACATTAAAAAATACGCCGTTTGTGAAATAATTAATTATCACGAGCGTAAAAAAACAAATCGTGTGGTTCAAATTGTTTCCCAAGGTTGTGAAAGCTGTATACATTTCCTTCCAATAATTGTCAAACACAGAATACTTTTCTTACTTCTCTTGGCTGAGGAACGGACTTTGCCTGTCCGTTTTATAATGTGTAGTAGAGAATTGTGTATTCTTTTAAAGTTGATCAATCAGTCTTATGAAAGAAATAAAAAAATACTAAGGGGCCAAGAAGGATATTCAGCCTTACATATTGGAGAGTGAGGTAGTTATCAAGGGCAGTTATCAAGGGGAAATGAACGCCTGCTGGTCCAACTACAGACACTGTATGGCAATTTTTTCACATACTCATAATATTTTTTAAACATTTAAAAAATACGTTGATTGGTATTTACAATTTCGATCCATTTGATTTAAATTTGTACCACCGCGTATTCTTCTGGAATAAATTAATGAATTTCGCAGTTTCAAAATTATGATTTTTGACACATGTCAATTTTGACAATTTGCAGACGAGTAATTCTAGTGTTTTTCTAAAAAATATGAATACCAGAGAAACATCATTAGTTTCGTTGTATTTTCCTCAGAGGGCATGTAAGTAAACAGTGTGGGTGCTGTTCGGTGCAGATGTTGTGACAATTGAGAAATCAAAGCTGTCTTCATCGCAGTTCGTCAGCTCATTGAGAGGAGAGCCGTGTAATAACAACGATAAATAAAACAAACATCAATTATTCTTGACAAACAAACTCGCTCAACCTCAGTTCTGAAGGCGATTTCTTCTCCCCCCGTGGCTATTTCCACACATCGCTCGCGAGTGCTCGGATTACGTCACATGACATCATATTATGCAAATTACATCATATGATGCCACTTATGACATGTCTAAAGCAGGGGAGTTAATCAGACCTATTTTCTGGACCTCATGGTGGCGTGAGGTGAGAGCTCCTTTATATGTGGTTGTGTATTTTTAACCTAGAAGTAATGTAATTGTAGGTTTGCCGTTTTGGGGATGTTATTGTCAAGCAAATCTCCTGTAATCTGGGAGGATCTTCGTACGTCCTCTGTAGTGGTGTATATAGACTTGGCTTCATTACAGCGTTTGGAGATAACGTTACAGAGCCCTGCTCTGAGGGAGGATGCTCCCAAAGAAGGATATTAAATAATTTCCTGTACTTGAACAATCATTTCAACAAAGTGCAATAGCCCAGTGCAGAAGTCACAGCGACTTGATTTGGCGGACATTCGATAATCCTACAAGATGAAGAGATTGGGCAGACATATAGTGTTTAAGGTGTTTACTATATATTTCTTCCACCCTACACACTCGTCAACCGAACGGGATAACTGGTTTCAGTATAAAAGGAGATATGTTACTCACCTTTTGACAGAGATACAGAGACGGGGGTTTTAAATTCATTCAGCACATACACATACACGTTATACAAGTAATCGGTCTGATGTCTCCCGAAAAGGAATATCCCTACCAAACATTGAGTGATATTTATACACACCGTGTGATGTTTATATGGGATGGGAAGAAGAGAAATAAATAATTTGAGTGATATTTTTACAGGCAGTGCGATGCTAATAAGGGATGGGAAGAAGAGAAATAAATAATTTGAGTGATATTTATACAGGCAGTGCGGTGTTTATATGGGGAAGGAAGATGAGAAATACATAGATTGAGTGATATTTTACAGGCAGTGCGATGTTTATATTGGTTGGGAAGTAGAGAAATACTAGTTTGAGTGATATTTTTGAGGCAGTGCGATGTTTATATGGGATAAGAAGGAGAGAAATATCAAGATTGAGTGATATTTATACAGGCATTGCAATGTTTATATGGGATGTGAAGTAGATAAATATCAAGATTGAGTGATATTTAGACAGACATTGCGATGTTTATACGGGGTAGGAAGGAGAGAAATAAATAAATTGAGCTATGTTTATATAGGCAGTGTGACGTTTATATGGGGAAGGAGGTGGGGAAATAAATAGATTGATTGATGTTTATACAGACAGCGATGTTAATATCCGGTGGGAAGTAGAGAAATACTAGTTTGAGTGATATTTTTGAGGCAGTGCGATGTTTATATGGGATAGGAAGGAGAGAAATAAATAGTTTGAATCATATTTATGCAGGCAGTGTGATGTTAATAGCGGGTTAAAGTAGAGAACTAAATAAATTGTGTTATGTTCATACCGGCAGTGCGGGGTTTATATGGGATGGGAAGTAATGAGTGCGTTGACAGAAGCAAAACTTAAACGTGCATGCTTCATAACAAGGTTGGCGGTCTAATCACAAAGTTTTTAATTGTATCTGTCAACACAACTATGAGTACACAATCAACATACAATGTAATACATGTAAATTAAACATTCCCTTAAGGTACGTGAAGGCTAAATCCTGAGTCCCAAGTCCACATTCTCACCTGACAACTGAAGAAAATTAACAGCTCAGCTTCATTAAACGCGAACGGGGAATTTCAAGCATTTTTCACCCAAAACTTGCATCCACGGGAGATACTGCTTGGGTGACAACAAGTTTCGCTCCTTGGAGATTTCACTGCAATAACTTACAGACCATTGTGACGTCATTGTTACCCTGACGTCACAATCAAATGACATCACTAATCTCTCTGCCACTGAAGCTGGTTAGCTGTAAGACACTGTATATTACGGCTTATAACTGTTTTCTGGCAAGCCTCGGAGATTAAAAAATGTTATTGACTGGTGTTGTTATATTGGTGTCAAAAGACACTCGGGTGATATTCTCTATTTATTACCCATAGGGTTAGAAATATAACCGAGTTCATAAAAAAACTGTATGTGTACTGGTGCAAATATCTGTTCACGCGCAGCAGTGTATTGTTTGCGTCATCCGGACGGCACTATTCTCGTCATTCGAATCTAATTGTGAAATAAGGTCGAAATGACGTCACACTTGTAATGACGTCACAGCTGAAAATTGTTGACGTCATTCGGTCGTGATCAGCGCATTTTTTCTAAAGGGGAGCCCAATAGGGTTAAGAAAAAGAGGGTAATAAAGAAATGATTATACTCGTATGTGAGTGATATTGATTTTACGAAAGTCGTCTAAGAATTCATGTATTACCCTCGCGAAATACAAGGATTCTGACATTCGTTTCGTAAAATCAGTATGACACACATGCTAGTGTCATAACCTCTCTATATATACGAAGAGAGTGGGAACATCAAGGATAATTTGGGAACTTCATTAGCACAGTGAGTGTTTGGAAACTTCACAGCAAGCGCTCCAAGCGGCGGTGCGGGGTGCTCACCCCACGTTATTAAAATTTTATGTTTGGAAGTTTTTTTCGGGTAACGGAGTGTAAACGCATTACAACGCTATAACCAACTCATTGGTGTTTTTTTATATATATTTTTTAGATAACATGACTTCGAAAAGTAAGATGCGATCATTTGTATTTATCTAACACTCAATATATGTGATCACAAAGTGCATTCCTTCTTTTCCGAAAGAAACGCGCCTGCCAGGATACGCGCCTGCGTTCGGGGAACTTCATCGCATGCGTTAGTGGACTTTCTGAAATTCCTTGTATGCGTTAGTGGACTTTCTGAAATTCCTTGTATGCGTTAGTGGACTTTCTGAAATTCCTTGTATGCGTTAGTGGACTCTCTGAAATTCCTTGTATGCGTTAGTGGACTTTCTGAACTTCATTGCATTCGTAAGTGGACTTTCTGAACTTCATTGCATGCGTTAGTGGACTTTCTGAACTTCCTTGCATGCGTTAGGGGACTTTCTGAAATTCCTTGTATGCGTTAGTGGACTTTCTGAACTTCATTGCAAGCGTTAGTGGACTTTCTGAACTTCATTGCATGCGTTAGTGGACTTTCTGAACTTCCTTGCATGCGTTAGTGGACTTTCTGAACGTCATTGCATGCGTTAGGGGACTTTCTGAAATTCATTGCATGCGTTAGTGGACTTTTGGAACTTCATTGCATGCGTTAGTGGACTTTCTGAACTTCATTGCATGCGTTAGTGGACTTTCTGAACTTCATGACAAGCGCCCGGGTACGTTGAAAAATTACTGGGACCGTTTTGCTTAGAAAGGAATCGAGTCTGTAACGAATGTACCGGTAACGACGCGGTCTTTCTTGTGAGGTGCATTAGCATGTATGCATCTATGTATGTTTAAGTAGAAAAGATCAAAGATTATCATTTTACATGTTTGTGGCTTTAACAAGTACCAGAGTGAACACTGAATTTTTTGTAGAGACTGTGGTAGATGACTGCGCCTGCGCAGTATGGGTCTGGGTTCCCACTGCGGTTCACAAGAGCATCTGGACAATTGTCTCTACCCCCACTCCATTACCCACAGACAATGCTACATCCCACACCTTACTACAAAAAAAATTAGCCGTAGAATGCCTGTGAGGCAGACCCATACCCCGGGTGGACAGACGCCGGGGAGGCGGTATCGAGCTAATTAACCGGGTGGGCCGTATGTCTCTCATCACACTCTCTGACCCTCGGAGCACCATGGCGGCCCGGACACTGGTCATACAGAGCCGAGGACAATGACGGCGTGACCTCACCCCAGGGAGCTCCTTGCCCGGGGGTGGGGCGGCGCTAGCCCTGCCTCACCTCACCGACTGACTGTACCCCAAGGTGGGGCAACGTGGACAACGGCGTGAGTTGTGTGATCTTCGAAAAGTACAGATTCTAGGTACATATTAGTGTTTGGGAAACAATTGTGAATATCGAGGGACATGTGCTTTGATATAGGATTCGGCCAAGTATGAAAAACGTCAGGCTTTGATTGAGTGTGAATAGCTTCAGACAATAAAGGGAACATTGATCTGATTACAGATCAGTGTCCCTTGCGTTCAGACCTACTTCAGACAATAAAGGGAACATTGATCTGATTACAGATCAGTGTCCCTTGCGTTCAGACCTACTTCAGACAATAAAATACCAATTCGGTCTTTCTTCATCTAAGCACCACGAGTAAACGGAAACAAGAAGCGATACCCAAAGTTATCAGATTGCTTTCTAGCTTGTTTGTATTTTTTACGGGAAGGGGGTGGGGGTGGGGACATAACTTCACGTGCAAACTCCTCGCATACTTTTTTATACCCCTGTATATTCTTTATGGGTTGGGGCCGATGGAGTAGCTTAGCGCTTAAAGAATTTACTCGTCACTCCGAAGACCCGGTTTCCGGGTGGGTAAAATGTGTGAAGCCCATTTCTCTGTCCCCCGAATTGATATTGCAGGAATGTTGCTAGTAGCGACGTAAAACAATACTCACTCACTTTCTGTCTTGTATTTTTTAAACGAAAAGTGTCACAATGGCATCCCCTCAGAAGAAATCCTAGTTCCATCAACGTAGTGCCCAGAAGGCAATGGAAACTTATGTGTAGATGATGTGGACATGAGGGAGGGAGTGTCTTTGCACTACAATATTAAACTAATTCTAGAGTGTGGACGCTTGGAGTCCATTTGTTGGACATTTGTTATGACAGAAATACGAATATACATACCTCTAAATCAAAAACCTTTTCTTTTAATAACGGAGGCCTTTATCATGTCTGGAGCAGACAAACCAGTGATTGATAACAAGAGCATCGGACTACGCAAACCATTGGGTAAGAGGTCACGCAGCCATCCAATACGCAATGTTGCTTCTTCCGTGTACCGGGCGCCTCTTCTGTCCCGGAGTCTGTGATATAAGAGGGTGATTCTGAACTCATCGGGGGTAGTCCTGTCAACGCCTGTCATTCTTTATTTTAATCCGAGGCGGTGAGATAGCGTTCAGACGAAGCCCGTGGTTCGATTCCTCACATGGGTACAATTTGTAAAGCCTATTTCTTCTATCCCCCGCAAGGGATATTGCCGAAATATTGCTAAAAGCGGCGTAAAACTCAACTCACTCACACTTTAAAGCGCATCTGCAGACACTGTGATTACTTTCGTACGCACGAATTAATAAATACCTGTTTCCAAATTACATGCAGTAAATCTTTTGGGTATAAACTTTATGTTAATTTATTCTTGAAAAAGAAATCACCTACATGTAAAAATGCTTTCGTTTGTGTTATAAAAGGGGCGTTGCAAAAAATCCCATTCAAATAATGTTTGAAGACGTCCATTGCCTGATTGATCGCCGCCTCGCAAACACTGCGCTATGTCCGGCATCCAGTTAAATATTATGGCTGCAAGTATCTAGCTATCTACTTAACACATCAACTATAATGTATTTAAAGGCGGACTATACTTCAAAGTCTTGTGCCCAATTCCAGTCAAGGTGGAGGATTACATTGAATGTTGGCTAAAAGGCAAATACATATACTTTTTAATGCCTAGAATCAAAATTGCTGGAGCTGCCACATGCTCGAACGTAGCCCGCCTTTCAGGACCAAGCACATTTCAGTACATGCGTTACGTAGATGTCTATTAACGATGCTTGTAGTCGTGTTGTTTATCTGGCTTCAGGATATTGTGCAGTGTTCTCGCGGCAGCAACAAATAAGAAGATCAACCGGCATATGACTTTTGCGAATTCCCAGCCCGTCTGTTAGTAACATTACCTAACTACGCCCTTGGGGATTCCGGGTAAGAATATAGGTCCCCAGCAACCTATGCTTGTCTCCCCATGGCGATTCCGGGTAAGAATATAGGTCCCCAGCAACCTATGCTTGTCTCCCCATGGGGATTCCGGGTAAGAATATAGGTCCCCAGCAACCTATGCTTGTCTCCCCATGGCGATTCCGGGTAAGAATATAGGTCCCCAGCAACCTATGCTTGTCTCCCCGTGGGGATTCCGGATAAGAATATAGGTCCCCAGCAACCTATGATTGTCTCCCCGTGGGGATTCCGGGTAAGAATATAGGTCCCAAGCAACCTATGCTTGTCTCCCCATGGGGATTCCGGGGAAGAATATAGGTCCCCAGCAACCTATACTTGCCTGGAAGAGCGACTAAACTGATCGTTGGTCAGGCTCGGTGGCTTGGTTGATTGCATGCGATCGTGTCCCAAGTGAGTAGATTGCATGATATCAGTCACTGGATCTTCTGACCCAGACTTGTTATTTACAGATTATTTACAGACCGCTGTCATACATCTGGAATATTGCGGTATTAACAACTTACAAACAAACAAACTCTTATCTGACTTGTATCAACATTATTTATTTGTTTGTGTATCAATAAATTACATATTCAGAAAAAGTGTAAACATAACGTAATAATTGTTCTATTACTGTGTTGCTGGCAATAATAGCATCCCGTCTGCAGTTGTGGCATAGCCTCTCTGTAGACCGTGTGGTATAGACGACAATCTGTGAAACCCACCCACCACATTCTGCCAAATATTGCGCACTGACGTACTCCCATCAAACACATGTAGCAGATCAGTAATACCATTATAATATTCCAATACTCTATTATCCTAAATCGTTTTATAACTATTATTAGCTGACGCAACAATAACCCAGTTCAATACGGATACACGTAGAGCTGATACCGTTAATTTGTCTATTTACCCACCAAGTGACAAGCAGCATGGTCATATCGCCATCCAAGACGAGCAATTTACCTTGTATAGAAGCTGAGTGGGGAATTGCCAGGATTTAGCCCTGACGAGGATAATCACAGCCACCGCCTGTCACAAGTGACGGTAATAATCCAAAATTATCACCAGTCTTAAAGAGATAACAAGCGCTTATAGCATAATTTCCTGCTCTTTAACAGCTTTAGGGAAAGCGAGGTAACGGGTTTCCACCCCTAACTACAATATTGCTTATATGTCTACAAAGTGGCACTGTCACAATTTGACAAATATTTATCAAACTTTATTTTCCAAAAGTGGAAAACCGAAGGTTGTGATTACAGAGTTCGGAAGCAGAGAATGGCCTCGAAATAACCGACCATAGTCGACCCCCTGAATTGCACGTGAATATGAGGTAGTGGCGCCCTCAGCGATCCAGCGTCGCGCGTATGTAATCTATAATTTTCTGATTGCGCAGAGACTCAAAATGGCTGCCGTCGATGCAACATGGCGACTAGGAAACAAAGATGGCGGAAGGGTTGGGGTTGATATCGCAGATGCGAGGCTTCACGTGGGCCAGCTGTGGCAACAAGGCCGAGTCCCTCCCCCGGGCTGTGCGAGACCCGGGGTATTCTTCCTAGTAACGTGATGCATGTTCCCTCAGCCCACGTCGGGCCCCGCCAGATGCTAAGACGGACTCTTTTGTCTGGCGGCTGGGCGTCCGGCTTCGTGAGTGACGTCTACTCTCAGGTCGCCTTGCGCGCCGTTGTGCATCGGTTTTCCAAGCTTATAATTTGGTGATCGCTGAAAGCGGCTGTAATAGGTACCTGTCATCTCCGCGATGTTACGACACATCAACTATGATGAATTAACTGCCTCCATGTAGCACGCTTAATAAGGGACTACGCTAGCCGTCTTCGTCAAGGCAAAAGAACAAATACCTTTCAGTCGTTTTCAAACCGCGGTTTGAGTTTCGAGCTATTCAAGGTATATTGGTCGACGTTTGCGACGTGCTGCGACCGCAATCAGTTGTCTACATCAATCCATCAGTGCATGTGTCACACGCGCGGACTGGCTAGCGGAGGCCGGATCCACCACGCCCTCTGTCGGCGTTTACAGGTCACACAAGTGTTGACCTCTGCAGTATCACCAAAGGTTAACAACTTGCCATCAAGAGAGGTCTGAGAGCAGTATTCGTCTTTAGAATCAAGTTGACAGCGAGAACCAAGACTTACAATAGATGGTCGTCAATAACAACAATATCCAGGAGACAGCCCAACAACATCAGCAACATAGGCCTGCAACAACACCGACATAGGCTTGCAACAACAGCGATTTGGACGGCCTGCGACATCAGTGACATAGACGGCCTGCAACATTAGCGACACAGACGGCCTGCAACATTAGCCACAAAGACGGCCCCCAACACATAGACGGCCTGCAACATTAGCGACACAGACGGCCTGCAACATTAGCCACATAGACGGCTCGCAACATTAGCGACATAACAGAGACACATATAGACGACATGCAACAGCGACATTCAGTGCCTACAAGAACAGTGCTATACATGGCTGCCAAAAGCAACAACTATATACGCGGCCTACAACAACAGCGACATACATGGCTGCCGAAACAACAGACAGATAGTTTAGTTATGTCTTAACTTGGGCATGCGCACAACATAAAAGAATACAGACAAAAGTAAAACATGTTCAAGCCACCCATACATGACTTATGAGAGACAATCGGGTATATACACAAAAAATAAGATACAGATAATATATTAAAAGTGTATAACATAACCAATAGAGATAATAGACTATGATTGTAATAAGTTAAGACACGAAGCCCATTATAAATGAAGCGTGTAGACACGCTTGACATAACAACAGCGACATACGCAGCCTGCAACAACAACAACAACAACAACAACAACATCTACATAAACGGCCCAAAACAACAATGACATGGACTGTGATGCATGGTAACTTAAGCAGGAAAATGGTTTTAGGAATGACTATAAATGGAAGGCCTGCCAACACCCCCACCCCCACCCCGACCCCCACCCCACACACCCACCACCACCACCACCTACAAAATCCCATCCCAATAGCACCGCCCTCAACACACACGAACGTTTTCAACCAAACAAGTGGCAACTTTGCCTATGAAAAGCAAGTTTAATTCTTGGACTAATAATCCATGGGTCAACAAAAAAAGCAAGATTCAGAAGTATCCAGGAATACAGACCCCCGAACGCATCACGCTATCAGTACCTGTTGTGTACGGGGTCAAGACCTCTACACCGGGTAACTCCAAGCAGCTCCTGTAGCTGGGAGCTGAAATCATCCTCGTATTGTCCCAACACATAGTTGTTCTGTGTTTAAAACCATAAAACTCATGTACTGAAGCCAACAGAGACATACCCATGTCAACTGTCTCACACATAGCAGTACCTGTAGCAGGGTTAGCGAAGCACCTCCACAATATGCTCGGCAATTGGATACACCGATATTCTCACTTAAATATCTCCCCTTGACAAACAAATTGCGGTGTACTAGCAGGCTAATGATTATAGCACTGGACCTGGTGTTCTACACTAATAATGTTTGTATGCAATCATCGCATTGAGATAGGCTTTGGTCTCTGGTGTGCCTATTGTTGTCGCGTCACACAGAGAACAGTATATAGGCCATACCGTAAGGTTATAGGAAAGTAAAATTAGGGAGTCCAGTATGTCGGTTGCCATAAAAATGTTGGGATTTTGGTAACCATTGATTACTGCGCTTGTTCAATGGCATCAGAAGTATGTGGACGGTTTCGTCCTGTTATGGATTAGTGTGCTAAAGTTGAAAGGCTACCATTCCGAATAAACGATTTCCAACAGACCCGCAAACAGCACGACATGGCTTCATCCCTGGTCAAACTTTACGACTTGCGGGATCTGTCTAGTGGAATGTACCTTATGACTTGTGGGATCTGTCTAGTGGAATGTACCTTATGACTTGCGGGATCTGTCTAGTGGAATGTACCTTATGACTTGTGGGATCTGTCTAGTGGAATGTACCTTATGACTTGCGGGATCTGTCTAGTGGAATGTACCTTATGACTTGCGGGATCTGTCTAGTGGAATGTACCTTATGACTTGCGGGATCTGTCAAGTGGAATGTACCTTATGACTTGTGGGATCTGTCTAGTGGAATGTACCTTATGACTTGTGGGATCTGTCTAGTGGAATGTACCTTATGACTTGTGGGATCTGTCTAGTGGAATGTACCTTATGTCTTGCGGGATCTGTCTAGTGGAATGTACCTTATGACTTGTGGGATCTGTCTAGTGGAATGTACCTTATGACTTGCGGGATCTGTCTAGTGGAATGTACCTTATGACTTGTGGGATCTGTCTAGTGGAATGTACCTTATGACTTGCGGGATCTGTCTAGTGGAATGTACCTTATGACTTGTGGGATCTGTCTAGTGGAATGTACCTTATGACTTGTGGGATCTGTCTAGTGGAATGTACCTTATGAATTGCGGGATCTGTCAAGTGGAATGTACCTTATGAATTGCGGGATCTGTCAAGTGGGATGTACCTTATGACTTACACGTAACTCCGGGTCTGGAGAACGAGACATACCTCATGACGTACACGTGACACCGGATCTGGACAGAGGAACATAACCTATAACCTCAGATCTGAAATGATCGTGTGTGTGCATAAAGGATATCTCTTTCAAAAGTTAAAGGTCTAAGGTTTTGTTTCATCTTAGAGTTGTCGACAAGTGGATCGACTTCCACTACCAGGGGTGCAGGACAAACAACTCCATGTACAGACTCAGTGTGATTGGGAAGTTGATCGTCTTCCAGTACTTGTGGTCCAGGACAAACAACTCCATGTACAGACTCAGTGTGATTGCGAAGTGGATCGTCTTCCAGTACTTGTGGTCCAGGACAAACAACTCCATTTACAGACTCATTGTGGTCGACAGGTGGACCGTCTTCCGGTTCTAGAGGTCCAATTACAGCAACAGCTTGAATCTCGTTCAGTCAGAATTTTTAAAAGAAACAGAACTTTGTTTCACAGATCTAGCATCTCATGGCGGCTCCTTCTCCCTGTCTGTGGCCAAGTTCGCGTAGAAGGTGGTATCCGTAGATCTTCTCATAGAGCATGTCCGGAGACTATCAAGTAGTTCGGTCATCATAATCAGTTCTCTTTTAAAATGTACAAATCCTGGTTAAGATCGACATATATCCATCTTCCCGAGGTAAGGAAGCCTATACATAGTCCAATCAAAATCGCGTAACGAAATCGACATCCGGTCGATTGCAGGATCTGTAAAGTATGTGTACCGTCAACTTATCGTCAACACATATTTTCGAAATCTTTTCATGTTTTTAATCAATGTGCTCACGGGATTTGATGCAAAGTAAGACCCGTTTTATTACAAACTTTACTATCGATCAGATCGTCTTAGCTGTGCGCCGCCTTTTTGTTTGAGGCAAATGCAAGTGATATGAGAGTTGAAATCTGATGAATCAATAGGAGGGACATAGGAGGGACATAACTCGTAATAGCCACTGATGGCGTTACGATTGAGCCCATAAATTCCATCCTAGTTTGGCAAGGGTGAAAAATGGACTTTTACAGTCAGTTAACTCCCTTGCCTCGGGAAGATGACATATATTAGAGACAAAATCGGCTAAGTTTGGTATTTTGAACAACGACCTGTGTGGGTCAGTGAGTCAGTCAACCCAGACACCGAGCCTGACCATCCCATCCATCTCTTTCGACAAGCACAGGTTGCTGGGGATCAATTCTTACCTGGACTCCTCACGGAAGTGGTACTATCTTGAAGTCCGATATATATGATACCATATTAAGACTTACACCATCGCGATGCAAGTGCACGTTGTTAAACCACATGACATATATCAGGTTACTGCATTAGACGAGCTGTTGTTCATCTGAACTGTAGTCCGCCGCTATAACCTCGTGTTATATAGGTTGCAGGTAGCCGCAAATAATACAAATATCAACTGGATAGCTAAGATTAAGCACTTGTTCTACTCTAAAGGCTTTGGTTACATTTGGGAACATCAATCTGTCGCTAACGTTCTTACATTTATCTCAGAATTCAGATTTCGATTAAAGTTTTCTTACGAACACATTTGGAATGACACCATTTAAAACAGTTCAAGCAGTTACAGTTCTACTTTGTATAAAACGCCATTTAGGTTTAGTAATGTATCTAAATATGATTAATGTTTTAAAATTTAGAAATTGTCTTGAAACTACCACCTACTAACTTTCAACATCCAAAAAAAACTTTGCATTCTTGGACTCCTTTATATTGAAAGCACATGTTTTCCCGTTTTCTAACAGTGTCGACAGTGTCGACAATGTCCATACTACTTACTCATCAATCCTCCGTCATCTTCTATCCATTCTTCCTCTGTATATAAGTACACTGGTACATTGAAGCTCTTTGGGAATACTGAATGACTGAGACTACTACGTGAACCCAATATATCATAGTGAGTGAGTGAGTGAGTGAGTGAGTTGGGTTTAAGGCTGCGTTCACACAGTGCCGATTATGGCTAGCGATTGAGATCAGACAGCACTACGACACGAAAAGTGAAAAAGTCGGATTACTATTCTCAATGATCTGGAATGTCCTATCATTGTCTGAATGCAGTCGTATACGTTCGTAACAGAGTCCTACGGATCGCGAAAGGTCCAGAGAGGTCGGCCAAGCACTCCCGACAGTATGTTGCGTCCCGTAACATTCGGGAAACTCGGCCGATTTTGTCCGGTCGGATTACAATCGTGACAATATTCGTGACAGATTCTGCTGTATCGGATCAAAATCGTAACAATGTCCTGTGGATCAGGACGCTGTCGTGATGAACGGGCATGATTTGGAGAAATTGTTCATTGCCGTTTCCTGTCGATTGAATCCAGATTGCGTCCAGATCTTGTCGAATGCGAACCGTCTTTGTCGGTTCACTGTCCGGTCACTGTCGGATCTGTCGGATCGCATTCGGGAGAATCGGGACGCTGTCGGGACAGATTCGGTGTTTTTTTACCATGCGGAAGATACAAATCGGATCAGATTCAGATTGAGGATTGTGAGGAATTCGGTTGAAAACGGCTGAATCGGGACGCTTCCTGAACAATTCCTGATTGTTGTCGTGATTAAATAAATGTTTTTTCGTGAATTTCCCGCCACGAATGACATGATCTTGAACAGAAATTTTAATCAGGAATGGTCCTATCAGGGACGGCAGTAAAACTCCTGAATGTGTGACTGGGCCCTAACGCCGATCTTAACAGCATTCCCGTTATATCGCGGCGTGTCAGCTCAATGTGGAAGGAAAGCCTGAACTGATGCAGGTCGACGTTTACCACTTGTGAAATCCAACAGCACGGGTATGGTGCTGACAAACCGAGAATTATAATCGGTGCGAACTGGGATTCGAACCTACAATCATAATTTTCTGGCATGTCCAAGGGACGCAACTCTGCACAGCGAATTGTGGGCCCCAAACGACTGGGCCACCCGGTTTTATATATGTCGGACTTCAAGATAGTACCACTTCCGTGAGGAGTCCAGGTAAGAATTGATACCCAGCAACCTGTGCCTGTCGAAAGAGATGGATGGGATGGTCAGGTCGGTGTCTGGGTTGACTGACTCACTGACCCACACAGGTCGTTGTTCATTATACCAATCACTGGATTGTCTGGTCCAAGTTCAATTATTTACGGGCAGCCGTAATATTGCTAGAACGCTTTCTGAGTGCGGCATCAAACAACAAACAAACAAGCAAAGAAGATTTGTCGTGGACATTAATGAGGCAATCTGTTTGTACATGCGATGAGTTGAGGCCATATTGCGGCCATGCTTGTTGTCTACTGGTGGTATAGTAAGCATGTTTCATTCCGACTGAACCGGGAAAAATATCAGGATGAAATTAAAAATGTAGTGAACCCTGAAAAGGACGATGTTCATGTACATTGTTAATGTGTTTACATGGAACCAAATCGTGTTTACATGTAAGTTACATTTGTTTACTATGTGCAGATATCCGTGCTGGTTCATCTGCGTCATATGTCCCGCCTGGACCGGAAGTAAGAGGAAATGGAGCAGGGAGGAGTATAAGAGGAACGCTGGAAATCTGCAGTCGGTAAACTTCACCCTTCCCCTTGACCCAGCACAACGTCGTACGTCAACAACCTTGAAACGTGTAAGTAACATTATACATCTTGAAACGAAGAGAAAGTTACAGTAAGTTTGAAGTGTCGGAACTTGATATAGGTTGCTTATAAGATTGTGCTAAGGAACCAAATTTTGTATTTGTTTCTGTTTAGTTAATCTCGATCTTTTGGACAAAAGGCTACGTGTAACTTCAATCTGCAAATATACTACACAAAAGAAGTTAAAGAACACTCGATTTTTTATGTGATAAGAGTTGATCGTGACCAAGACAGATTAATTATCGTCATATGAAATAATCACATGTGTTTATCGACCGACCATTTGATATTCGGGGGGGGGGGGGGGGGGGATACTTCAATAATTATTTGGATTTATGATTAGTATACTAGTGCCACCATCATTGGATGTTGAACTTTATCAACTCGATTACCAGATAGCTCTTCCATATTTACAGCCGAATCAAATGCCAGTTTATCTGGACCGGAATATATAAACGTCGAACCATAAGCGTCTCATTATTTTATCAGACTCCCGTCTTCTGGCAATAAAAGACGTTTCCTGTCAGCATCCAATTTTGTTGGTGACCCACCTATGTTGGAATCGTTGGTACCACAATGGCTGATGCTGCTACAAAACAGCACTCAACAAATTTGTGTCACGACTTTTTATCCCAAACAGTGCTTAAAGTGCATAAAGAACTAATGCAAATAATTTAAAATAACTTTAACAAAAAATGGTCACCTTTATTCTCAGCATTTGATTCATAGCTCGCTGTTGATACATGCTATGTTTGAGTCTGAGTGTGTGTTGAAACCATTTTGGTTTGAAATAGGACATTGTTTGTTTCCAACCCTTTAATATTTTAAAGAGTGTATTGTGCCATTCATTGCACAGAACCCCCAGCAGTTGAAGGGATGGTGTAAATCTTGCTGGGGAACCGTGCAGGTAGCGGAAGTATCGGAAGTCCCCATGGTCCCTAGTATGGTGGCCTGACATTGGTTGCTGGTGATCTATCGCCCATTTTGATATTGTATTGTTGAATGGTCATTTCTTCTCTATAACTAGTTTTACAATCGAAACTGTGATAATCTAGTAATTGTACTGTCCATCGATGACAGGTTTTTATTCAATCTAAATATATGTCTTATCAATGTATAATTTCGTCTCGTCACGACATGGCGGAAACATTGCCGATGTGACGTTAAATTTTAACTTACTCACTGTCCAAATACATACTTGTATTTCGAAACAAATATAATTGTGTATCTCAAGATGTTCAAATACCTCCATTCCGTCATTGTCCGGATGTTTATGAAGGATATGTCGACACTCAACTCGGTGGGCCGCCATCTGACCTGTGAGTGTCGACGTATCCGGCCGTCACTGCCGCTTTCCACATACAGACAACTAGTGAAGTGAGGTGAAATGGGGTTTGACGTCGCGTCCGAGATCATTGCGTTTATATAGCGACGTGCATGCACGTGTCTGTGTGGCTGCTTGTACTAGTCCGGTATAATGCCGATTTATAGTGCTAGCACACTGAGATACCATGTCGCAGTTTTACATGAATACCCCACTCAGACACAGTATACTGTCTCCAAGCCGAACAGTCCTTGTTTTAGCCCCTTAATGCAGAGCGCCTGGCAGGGTAGCAACAAGTACTATCTTTTAATGACTTTTGGTATGACGCAGGCGGAGGCTCTACCACTTGACCACGGAGACGGATGGACATGGTTATTATGTATGGTGTAACTATAAACATGTTATACTTATATGCATGTACATGCTTCTTTTAACTGAACAAAATACACCTTTGATATGTGACAGTGAGATAGAAATACCTTTCTCTTTAACGAACATGTTTCGTTGGCTAGTTACCTCGCCTACAGTGGTCTGCACGCTATTATCGAACTTCTTCAAATAGAAAGAATAAGTATTAAAACAAATGTTTATATATATAAATGGTGAATTCAAAATGCAACTACCAAAATATTTTTAACTTTTTTGATAGGCATTTGGAAGTAAGAATGAGTATTAAAACTAATGTATATATATATAAATGGTGAATTCAAAATGCAACTACCAAAATGTTTTTTTTAAACTTTTTTGATAGGCATTTGGAAGTTGGAATACCAAGTAAGGATAGGATTTATGGATGAACAACTTCTTTATTACAATTAGGAGCGACGTTTCGGTGTAGGTTCTATCACCGTTATCAAGCAAGTGATGTACAGAGTATGGTTGACAAGTATAAATACAGGTAGGAGGTAATGTTTATACAGTAGAGTAGATATCAGATGTAGTTACACTGGAGTGAAGAAGCCTGTTATGTACACACAAGAGTAGTAAAGACAAGTATCGGCGAAGTCAGTAACATAAACAAAAGGGTGAAGCCAGTATCATAAACAACAGGATTATGACTGATTGGGGTCTTTGATGAGTTGGTGGTACGCTGGAGGTATGCAATAGCCTTGGTCACGGTTGATCGAATGTTGGACTATGGTAACGGTGTTAGAACATACAACGAAACGTCGCTCTTAATTGTAATAAAGAAGTTGTTCATCCATAAACTTATCCTTACTTACCAAAATGTCATCTTTAATCATAACACGTCATAAAACTACGTATCGTGGCCGTCTTTCCCAACGTATGCGCATGTCACAAATACAGTTTCCTGTGTCAGTTCATGGTGCGGTCGTTTGAAGATGTTTGTCCATATCATCAGGTGAATAATTATGCATTTGAATATTAAATACTGCAATAGGTGATTATGGTTCCATGAGACCTAGTGCGGCAGCTTTATATGTTTAGAATGCAAAAGAGATACAAAACTTCAATAGATTATAATAAACTACGAGCAATTTTTTTCTCATTTGTTTTTCGACGATTAAATTGTTCATAAACCTGTCCGTCATATTGTGTTCTAAACCCTACGTTGTAGTTGTCCGCTATCAGCGTGAACTACAATCCTGACCTCAAACTGCCCATCCTATCCCATACGTAAACACGACTTGGAGCAATCCGCTTTTGTCCTGTAATTAAGCCCGACTTTAAGCTGTCCGCATTGTGTACTAAACCCCACTTAAAGCTGTCCGTATTGGGGTGTACTAAACCCCGCTTAAATCTGTCCGCAATATGGTGTACTAAACCCCGCTTAAATCTGTCTATATTGGGTTGTACTAAACCCCGCTTAAAGCTGTCCGTATTATGGTGTACTAAACCCCGCTTAAATCTGTCCCTATTGTGGTGTACTAAACCCCACTTAAAGCTGTCCATATTGGGGTGTACTAAACCCCACTTAAATCTGTCCGTATTGTGGTGTACTAAACCCCACTTAAAGCTGTCCGTATTGTGGTGTACTAAACCCCGCTTAAATCTGTCCGTATTGTGGTGTACTAAACCCCACTTAAATCTGTCCATATTGGGGTGTACTAAACCCCACTTAAAGCTGTCTACATTGTGGTGTACTAAACCCCACTTAAAGCTGTCCGTATTGTGGTGTACTAAACCCCGCTTAAATCTGTCCGTATTGTGGTGTACTAAACCCCACTTAAATATGTCCGCATTATGGTGTACTAAACCCCGCTTAAAGCTGTCTACATTGTGGTGTACTAAACCCCACTTAAAGCTGTCTACATTGTGGTGTACTAAACCCCGCTTAAATCTGTCCGTATTGTGGTGTACTAAACCCCACTTAAAGCTGTCTACATTGTGGTGTACTAAACCCCACTTAAATCTGTCCATATTGGGGTGTACTAAACCCCACTTAAAGCTGTCTACATTGTGGTGTACTAAACCCCACTTAAAGCTGTCTACATTGTGGCGTACTAAACCCCACTTAAATCTGTCCATATTGGGGTGTACTAAACCCCACTTAAAGCTGTCTACATTGTGGTGTACTAAACCCCACTTAAAGCTGTCCGTATTGTGGTGTACTAAACCCCGCTTAAATCTGTCCATATTGGGGTGTACTAAACCCCACTTAAAGCTGTCTACATTGTGGTGTACTAAACCCCACTTAAAGCTGTCCGTATTGTGGTGTACTAAACCCCGCTTAAATCTGTCCGTATTGTGGTGTACTAAACCCCACTTAAAGCTGTCCGTATTGTGGTGTACTAAACCCCGCTTAAAGCTGTCTACATTGTGGTGTACTAAACCCCGCTTAAAGCTGTCTACATTGTGGTGTACTAAACCCCGCTTAAATCTGTCCGCATTGGGGTGTACTTAACCCCGCTTAAATCTGTCCGCATTGGGGTGTACTAAACCCCGCTTAAAGCTGTCTACATTGTGGTGTACTAAACCCCACTTAAATCTGTCCTCATTGTGGTGTACTAAACCCCACTTAAATCTGTCCTCATTGTGGTGTACTAAACTCCACTTAAATCTGTCCGCATTGGGGTGTACTAAACCCCGCTTAAAGCTGCCTACATTGTGGTGTACTAAACCCCACTTAAAGCTGTCCATATTGGGGTGTACTAAACCCCACTTAAATCTGTCCGTATTGTGGTGTACTAAACCCCACTTAAATCTGTCCGTATTGTGGTGTACTAAACCCCGCTTAAATCTGTCCGTATTGTGGTGTACTAAACCCCACTTAAATCTGTCCATATTGGGGTGTACTAAACCCCACTTAAAGCTGTCTACATTGTGGTGTACTAAACCCCACTTAAAGCTGTCCGTATTGTGGTGTACTAAACCCCGCTTAAATCTGTCCGTATTGTGGTGTACTAAACCCCACTTAAATCTGTCCGCATTATGGTGTACTAAACCCCGCTTAAAGCTGTCTACATTGTGGTGTACTAAACCCCGCTTAAAGCTGTCTACATTGTGGTGTACTAAACCCCGCTTAAATCTGTCCGTATTGTGGTGTACTAAACCCCGCTTAAAGCTGTCTACATTGTGGTGTACTAAACCCCACTTAAATCTGTCCATATTGGGGTGTACTAAACCCCACTTAAAGCTGTCTACATTGTGGTGTACTAAACCCCACTTAAAGCTGTTTACATTGTGGTGTACTAAACCCCGCTTAAAGCTGTCTACATTGTGGTGTACTAAACCCCGCTTAAAGCTGTCCGTATTGTGGTGTACTAAACCCCGCTTAAAGCTGTCCGTATTGTGGTGTACTAAACCCCGCTTAAATCTGTCCGTATTTTGGTGTACTAAACCCCACTTAAAGCTGTCCGTATTGTGGTGTACTAAACCCCGCTTAAAGCTGTCTACATTGTGGTGTACTAAACCCCACTTAAAGCTGTCCGTATTGTGGTGTACTAAACCCCGCTTAAATCTGTCCGTATTGTGGTGTACTAAACCCCACTTAAATCTGTCCGCAATATGGTGTACTAAACCCCGCTTAAAGCTGTCTACATTGTGGTGTACTAAACCCCGCTTAAAGCTGTCTACATTGTGGTGTACTAAACCCCGCTTAAATCTGTCCGTATTGTGGTGTACTAAACCCCGCTTAAAGCTGT
This sequence comes from Haliotis cracherodii, assembly GCF_022045235.1. Lineage (NCBI taxonomy): Eukaryota > Metazoa > Mollusca > Gastropoda > Lepetellida > Haliotidae > Haliotis > Haliotis cracherodii. Next base: position 24,822,611 of record NW_027266273.1, read on the forward strand.
CTACATTGTGGTGTACTAAACCCCACTTAAATCTGTCCATATTGGGGTGTACTAAACCCCACTTAAAGCTGTCTACATTGTGGTGTACTAAACCCCACTTAAAGCTGTCTACATTGTGGTGTACTAAACCCCGCTTAAAGCTGTCTACATTGTGGTGTACTAAACCCCGCTTAAAGCTGTCCGTATTGTGGTGTACTAAACCCCGCTTAAAGCTGTCCGTATTGTGGTGTACTAAACCCCGCTTAAATCTGTCCGTATTGTGGTGTACTAAACCCCACTTAAAGCTGTCCGTATTGTGGTGTACTAAACCCCGCTTAAAGCTGTCTACATTGTGGTGTACTAAACCCCGCTTAAAGCTGTCTACATTGTGGTGTACTAAACCCCGCTTAAATCTGTCCGCATTGGGGTGTACTTAACCCCACTTAAATCTGTCCGCATTGGGGTGTACTAAACCCCGCTTAAAGCTGTCTACATTGTGGTGTACTAAACCCCGCTTAAATCTGTCCTCATTGTGGTGTACTAAACCCCACTTAAATCTGTCCGCATTGGGGTGTAGTAAACTGCTCTACTGCTCTCCGGGGCTTTAGACGACTGGGCCACGATTATACCGCAACCTCAGCAAGGAAGGCTCTGAAGGTTTCATCTATATATACTACTCAAAAGAAGTTAAGGAACACACGATCTTTTCATATGACTAGTTACTCTGTCATGGCAACACAGGGACTTCCAATTGTGGGTGTTCTTTAACTTGTTTTGAGTAGTATACAAGCTATTAAAATTATGTGTCTCTGTTCCAGGGAGATGGGTGGATCATGGTTGGGCCGCGGTGTTGACTGGGACTGGGTGGACTCTGTCAATGGCTTCTGGTCAGTGCTGTTGTTAGCCAGCTGCGCACTCGGTGCATTCGTCGTCAGGTTCATCAACCCCATCAACTGCTTGTCTAATCAAAACAAGGAGTATGGCGAGGGTGTTTGCTTCACCTCGGAGGACAAATTGTTCGTCGAGGGGATGAATCCCGACTGGCACAAGCTGGTGTCGTATCACCTCTGGGTACCCCTGATCCTGCTAGGCCAGGCCCTTTGTTTCAAGATTCCTGGCGCCATATGGAGTGCTTCCAGGGGAGTGTTTTCAATCAACATTAACGAGACGGTGGCCTGTCTGGAGAAGGTTCAACTAGCCAAGGAAGAGGTTCGCCAATCAACACTCAGAGACACTGCAGTAGTCTACAGCAGCATCCTCAGAAGCAACAGGTTCATCCAAGGCGTGTTCTACATCTTTGTCAAGGGACTATCCCTAGTCAACCTTGTCGGACAATTCGTATTTCTCACTGTATATTTTAGTCCCGTGTTATCGTTTAAGCCGAGACCTCCTGACATATTCACTTCGGTAAATCCCTTTCTTTCAAGAAGCGTTCGCTGTAGATACACGGTCCCTAGACTACAGAACACCATCATACTGGAAACAGAATGCAGGCTACAAATCAACGAAATCTATGAAAAGATGTTTGTCTTCCTGTGGTTCTGGGTCTTATTCCTCGCGGTTCTCACGTCCATCAATCTCCTTGTGTGGCTCGCCTATCTCTTCCTGCCGTTCTTCAGAAACAGCAGGATCTCTGTCCACGTCGCTGCCTTCACCGGATGTCACCCAAAAGACCCCGCTATATCGCGCTTCATCAGCAGCTTCCTTGGACTTGACGGTGTTCTGATGCTAACGTTGATCTCCCGGAACTCCAGCGAGGTGGTAGCGGCTGGACTTGCTCACAGTCTCTTCCGGGTATTTCGGGAGCAGGACCAGGGGTTCTGTGTCCAAGGTGGTCTGTCTGGACCAAGTCCCAACCACCCAGGTGGGGTCTCACTCACGGCATCTCCCGGGGCAACCAGTTCAGTCCCGGCATCTAGTACCATCGTATACTCTGAGGGCATTCCAATGACTACACTGAGCCCGTGCACCGATACACGTCCTGAGAAACCGCTTCTACAAGAAAATGGTGAAAACGGACACTAAACATCAAAAAACAGAAGCATAAGGTGTTTAGTGTGCATAAAAAACGGGGTGACATAATTCAAAAGAATATCTTTTACAACCATTTTTGGTTAAAGAATACCTTTCTTGTTTCTGGAACCAAGGGAGTATTAACTGCCCAATGCATCACTAATAAACAGCCGGGGATGGGGGAGTATACGCCCATGTTGGATGGTGGCTAACAATTAAGCAAACAAGAAATCTGATATTTGATGGTGATGTATTTGATACGGGAATCATAGTTGTGTTTTGGACCTTAAGTTTGCAGTGTTTCGGCGACAGTATCCAGCATATTATCTTTTGATGACGTTTGTTGTATTTGTGCCAAATCCAATTTTCAAGTGTATGCTTCCTTTTCTCCGGCAGGTTATATGTAGTAATTCTAAAGACATTATCTTGAATATTGACAACACTACTTTCTTTTTTCTACGATATCTGACATTGTGCATTTTTGTTCCTGCCGCGCGTAGTTCGTGTCCTTAAATAATAAACATATTTCCGTACCTGATTCTACAGCAGTTGTTCATCATTATACTCATTCTTTGAAACGCTACTTAAACTTTGAGAACATATATAAAGGTCAACTTTCTAACTTTATAATTCGTTGAAAGTCGGCTTCGTTATAAATTCGCCTGGTACAAACTTATCTAAAATCACCTTCTCTACACTAATTTAACTAAATGAAACTAGAAATTTATGTTAATCGCACGACTAAGGTCACATCTGCGGGATGTTTATTTCTGAACGTTTCATGTTTATATGGACGCTTCATAAACAAGCACGGTAGCGCCAATCCCTCGGCGGGAAACGCAATCCAAGGGACGTAACTGCGATTATCACACCACAGATCACACGGTACACACCGAACGGTGGCCCTCGCTAAGGTCAGAGCATTTTACTGCACTAATTATGACCAGATAGTGGGTACCCTACCGTTCTGTTTCCTGCAGACAACTCTTCCCAAACCATTTGACAATCTAGCACTAGGATGCTAAGACTCCAAGATGTCAGCTCCATATTAACAATTTGATGATATTGTTTGTTTGTTTGTTGTTTAACGCCGCACTTGACAATATTCCAGCTATATGACGGCGGTCTGTATAACAATCGAGTCAATCCAGTGATTGACATCATGAGCATCGATCCGTGCAATTTGGTTACGATGAGAGAGTGAGTCGAGTTTAATGCCGCTTTGAACATTATTCCAGTTTTTTCATGGCGTGTCAGCTTAATGTGGGAGGGAAGCCCAAAGTGACGCAGTTCTCAGACGTTTCCGCTTTGGTGAAACCCACTAGTTCGGGTATGGCGCTGGCAAAGGCAGAAACATAATCAGGGTGAAACCTGATTCAAACACGGGAGCAACCAAAAGTTCTAGCAATGTGGGCATGGATGGCTAATATATCTGTATCATACGGATGCGGGGCCCCATCACTTTTTCGTCTGTCAGTCGTTGTATTTCTGTGGTGATTTGTAGGTTTTAAATCAAAGTGATTTAAAATTATAGTAGAGTTTCTTTTGGCCGTCAGTGTATTTATCATTGGGGATATGTGTCATAATTTGGTTTAGTGTTTAATATAATGGACATAAGCGTTGTCATACAAAGCGTATACACGTGATAGCATAATTGTTAAAGAATATCTGTCCTGTCAGCTTAATGTGGGAGGAAAGCCCAAAGTGATGCAGGTCTCAGACGTTTATCACTTCGGTGAAACCCACGAGCACGGTATGGTGCTGACAAACCTAGAAACATAATCAGGGCGAACCGGGATTCGAACCCACAATCATAGGTTTCTGGCGTGTCCACAGGACGCAACACTTCACAGCGAATCACGCCAGACGACTGGGGCACCTGTGCCCCCTGTGCCCCCTGTTCCTGTAGTGAAGTTGTTCCTTTGTACTGTCTTTTTCAAAGGGATTTATTCCCATGGAACAGTGTTTACTGAAATACAATTTCAGCATACAAACATTCATACAGTTTGGCCCTCACACTACGAAGGTTCACACTCCAGCAAACTCACACAACCTGAAAGTTAATTCTTAAATATATTTGATGTAAATTTCAAATTGTTTTATTTTCATCAATACAGTCTTTGGAAAAACACATCTAACATACATCACCATTCATCATATATCTATATTATGATCTTGCAAATACCGACAATCATATGTATGTTTCATAACAGTTTATTTCTTAGTATTTTTTATTTCCTGTAGAGACAGTTGGGTAGCCTAGTGGTTAAAGCCTTTGCTTGTCAAGCCAAAGTCCCGGGTTTGAATCCCGACAAGGGTACAATGTGTGAAGCCCATTTCTGGTGTCCCCCACCATGATATTTCTGGAATATAGCTAAAAGCGGTGTAAAACCATACTCACTAACACACTCACTTATTTCCTGTATAAAATGGGGTATGTGGACTCGCCAATGTGTCCTTTCTGTAGACATGCATCATGTGACACCACCTTTGGATGAACCTAAGTCAATATTTGGCGTGAAATGCTGTAGTCTTCAAAACAATACACAATCAAGGTCTTATCAAAATGACATATGAATAATCACATCTTCTTTGTATGGCACATGATGAACAGTAACAGGTAAGCAAGAGTAGTCTTTAAAGATCATGGCTGGTACACATTAACTAGTGCTAGTATCCACCAATGAACAGAATGGTTGCCATCAGTCCAAGTTGCAACAGAAAATAACAAAACCACAAGTGTGATATGAAATATATTTATTTGCAGCTGCCATTCTGCCATCACTGTTACACTGTGAGACAAGCAGGCCACAGGTCATCAAATATGGCTAAGCGAGCAGTCTGGAGATAACAAACCTTTTCCCCAAAAATCCTTATTCTTCCATCACCTGAATAAAAAACATCTTGATGTTACCCCAACCACAGAATCACAGACAGTGAACCAGCAGGTGCTTGCTTGCAATATAGTCATGTATCTAGGCTCTGTGGTAAGAGGCTGGTTACTGACAGGATACTTATAACCTAGTTTGCATGGAGGTGTGAACAGCCTACAAAAATTGAAAACATTTCAAACACTTTTCATTTACTTTTTGATTTATCTGAAACAATTAATAACTATGAGATCTACATGTAAAGGAACCTAAAAATTGTTCTTTTCAGTGTGTCATAATATCTCCACCCATGCTATATCAAACAATGGTAGCTCGTTAAGTATTTGAAGCTCACAGAAAGACATGAAACAAGTCTCCTGCACCTTGGATGGCTCCCCTGTGACCATGCCGTGGTGAGTGTTGGGGTCTTCCTGTGAGTGTGTTCATACACATACATGCACTGACGACAGTGTAGGTAAGGGTTAAGTCAAAAGGGGCTGACCGGGGATTATTCTTTGAGACCAAATTTGTTATGGGGTAATGCTGCAAGACAATAATTCCCCCCCCCACCCCAACCCATAACCCCCAAAATTACCTACAAAACGATAACTTTTAATACATCAAACTTGTAAAACTCAAAGACAAATAAGCTCTGTCCAGTATTTTCTGGAACAAATTCTTTCCCCAAAAACATGTCAAGGAGTCTTTACATCAGGGACCTGGTACTACATTGACTTATGCTGGTGTGTGGATCCTACTGAGGAGGTCCACATGGAGATCCAACTACACTACCTACAATGGATCGGTGGACTGTGATCAAAGACTAAACAACACGGCTCATGATATGCCTTATTCTAAACTCACGTCCCAAAGAAACGCTAACCACAGAAACATATAGAGAAGTATGTGCCCTATCTATGATGTTACATGTGATCTGTTCATGGGAATCGGTTCACACAACATACCAGTATGTTCGCTTGTGCATCTAACCAAATCTGATATCTGTTGAATATGAGTAAATCTTCATATATTAACCAGCATGTAAGGTATTCAAGTTTCTTTTGGCGGTGAGAATATATCAATATGTATTGTTCCCCAAACTGTTGAAATGATTGCACATCAGTCAGTCGGTATACTGATGTTACTTCCATCTTCATCATATGAAGTCTATCCTAGCTGAATGAATTAATGCTGCTTAACAATAACAATATAATACATGCAAAGAATACAATGTTGCTCTAAAATACTGTTTTGTCGCTTCAACTTCAATGAAAACAATTATTCTCTAGAGACCATTTGACGCCTGGCATTACATATTAATTATGACATTTGATATGCTTAAACAAAACATATAGTTTGGTCAAGATGGGACAGCACAGCAACAAACAACAGCGATTAACTGATAAACAACAGCAGATAATAAAATAACAGCAATTAACTGATACACACAACAGCAGATTATTACATAACAGCAAGAACTGATACACACGACAGTAGGGTATAACATAACAGCAAGAACTGATACACACGACAGCAGGGTATAACATAACAGCAAGAACTGATACACACAACAGCAGGGTATAACATAACAGCAATTAACTGATACACACGACAGCAGGGTATAACATAACAGCAAGAACTGATACACATACAGCAAACACTACGAAGTGTCAACTAAAAATCTTTGAAAACAAAATAAGGAGAAAGTAAGGCCACAACACATAAACTCATGTTCGTCATATTTCTACTGCCAAGAGTTGGGAAATTTGCTTTGGAAATGACAACATGAATTCTTTTGAAAACATTAAAATACATTTTCTTCCCCGAGTCATAAGCTTTTTCAAGCAGTAGCATACATGATGTGATAGTGTAGTATTTTCAAGAATACATATCCAGGAGAGAAGCTTTTCTTCCGGGGCGGGTTTAGCTGACTCAGCAGTTTGGATATGGTGGTGCTGTAGAAACTAGAGTTACCTGCCCCTACACTTAACACCATCACCATGATGAATTTTAGGAGTCTTTTCTAAGATCAAGTAATTACCATGTTGGGCTTAAATGTAAAACAATTATGATAAATTTGGAACAAAGGATACACTCCTGCAACATGAATAGCCTCCATCAAAGACTAACAGAACAGGTCAAACAGAAAATAACCTCAAAATCTAGATTACAATTGAACAATAATCATACGTAGCTGTGTTTTTACAATATAAATAAAGACATTTATCACAATCTCGTAAAAACAATCTTATACCATCAGTGATCCTGGCTGGTCAGTGCATTCACATCCTGGTCATCGTGTGTGCAGACAAAATATTTCTGTATAAAATAATGTATGCGAAAAGCCTCCTCCGCCATCAGATCTAACACCGGGACAAGACAGAACCTACGTTGAGACAGTCGGGTCTAAAAAAAAAAGCAGTGACTAATTCTTAAATCAGTTCAGTACAGAACGAAAGTGGTTATCTTATTGTAGCATCTCATTTTGATTTCTTAAGAAAGATGCCCCCAAATACTTCCCAAAGCTTTGCAGAGGACAAGGGTGTTGGCAAATAATTCAACACCAGACAAGAATTACAACGTTTCACCCAGAACATGTGGAAAATGTGTAACATCAAAAACAAATAACTTGCAAATTCAACAAAATGCAGATGGGTGTGATCTTGTGAAGAAATCTGCAAGATAATCTTGTCGTTATCATGTTTATTGTGCAGTGAAAACTGGATTGCAGTAGACAGACAGTAGAAAGAGCAGACATACTTAAACCTTTCCAGCCCAGATGTGACAGTATCGAAACCATAGATGCTTTACAAGACCTGCGCAGTTGATGAAATAGTTACAATTTTAGGGCTCTCAACAAAGAAATTTCAAAATCAGTAAATCGTCTTATGTGTCTTTTTCCTACTCTTGTCCTGCTGTAGAATACGGTCATAATGGTGAATGTGCATAGAAACAGTATCTTGGATTGTTAAGTGTCAATTGTTCACAGGTTGGGGAGAAGATACTGACTCCAACAGAACAAAGATCGTCGGTTGTAACATGGAGTATATGTAGTTGCCATGACAACATGGCGACTATTCCTCCATCATTCTCAGAGATAACCACTCGAGTAAAACAAAGGAAGGCCTAGCACTTGATGATGCAACAACTTGCTTAGATCTAACAAAAGCTTCATTAATTTGAGTGAAACATCCCAGGAACACACGGCCAATAAACATCTGTCGAAGACTAGAGATTCCAGGAGCGAGGAACAAGTAACAAAGGTGGGGACTAGCTACAGTGTGACGAAGACTAAACTGGAGAAATTCTTGAGGCAGAGTACAATATGTCTGATTATATTTGGTCTGTGTATCATACTTGCATCAAGTAGAGTAAATTCCATCTTCCCGAGGAAAGGGAGTTAACTGACTATAAAAGTCCAGTTTCCACCCTTGCCAAACTAGGCTGGTATAATGGAGTTACAGTTTGGCTGGCCTAACGAGTCTATGCATCGTCCAATCAAAATTGCGCATTGAAGTCGAAATCTGGTTCGTAAACTGTCATGCAGATTTCGGTCGATTGCAGGATTTGCAAAGCAAGTGCACCGCCAACTCGTCAACAGATATTTTCTAAATCATTTCATGTTTTTAATCAAGGTGCTCACATAATTTGATGCACTTCGCGATGTAAGATGTAGTTTTTATAGATCTTGATATCGATCATATCGTCTTGACCGAGTGCTGCCATTTTGTTTAAAGCAAATGCAAGTGATACGAGAGGTGGAATCTGATTGGTCCATAGGAGATGCATAGAAGGGACATAAGTCGTAACAGCCCCAGCGGCACTTCGATCGAGCCCAGGAATTCCAGCCCAGTTCGGGAAGGGTGGAAACTGGACTTTTAAAGTCAGTTAACTCTCTTGCCTCGGGAAGATGTGTTAATTCATATGTTGTACAAAAGTGCAATCAGTCTGTGAAACATTTGTACATCAGGCAGTGTTAAATCATATGGCATACTAGAGTGCAATCTGTCCGTGAAACATTTGTACATCAGGCAGTGTTAAATCATATGGCATACCAAAGTGCAATCAGTCTGCAAAACATTCGTACATCAGGCAGTGTTAAATCATATGGCATACCAAAGTGCAATCAGTCTGCAAAACATTCGTACATCAGGCAGTGTTAATTTATACATAACACACAGTGCAATGAGCTTGGGCATTATTTTAACACCAGGGGCAGTGTTAATTCTCGAAATCAGGGCTCCCACACGCAATGCACACTACACTACAAGCTCCCCAACTAGATAGTCAACCGGGTCTTTAATTGTATTTAAGAGCAGGGACTGAACAAGATATGGAATGAGGTGCTGATTTCCTCCTTACAGTTGTTATTGGAATGCTGGGACTGTTTCACCAAGAAGGAAATGTCACCTGTGCAACAGTCCCAAGGTTCTGAAGCTCACCTGAATGCTTCAGAAATAGTGTATTAGAAGGTCATACAAGGGCAGGGAATGAGCCAGAGACGTCACAACGGACAAACTCGTCTTTCTTGCCTAGTATTTGTATGAATCAGACAACACTGGACAATGATGCATATAACATTGGCACTAAGCTTTCAGTGCTGCAAGTTGGATTTGATGTAAGACAATATGAACAATGCTCAGTGTAATTCTGGTACTTGGGAATCACAGACATACATTTCAACTGTTGCCGGAGCACAACAGGCAAGATGTTATTGGCTACAAACAAAATGTAGCAGTTTACATGTGGGGGAGGGTTAGGCTGTCACCACATGGCCCAGTGATGATCTAGAACGTTAACATGTTTGGCCCAGTGATGATCAAGAACGTGAACCTGTTTGGCCCAGTGATGATCAAGAACGTGAATATGTTTGGCCCAGTGATGATCAAGCACGTGAACATGTTTGGCCCAGTGATGATCAAGATGGGGAACATGTTTGGCCCAGTGATGATCAAGATGGGGAACATGTTTGGCCTAGTGATGATCAAGAACGTGAACATGTTTGGCCCAGTGATGATCAAAATGGGGAACCTGTTTGGCCTAGTGATGATGAAGAACGTTAACATGTTTGGCCCAGTGATGATCAAGAACGTGAACATGGTTTGGCCCAGTGATGATCAAGATGGGGAGCATGATGATGTATATGCTTGACTCAGTGACAATTAAGAAGAGAAACAATGGAGTTTTAGGACTGTCTGAGATACACACACCTTCATGATCAAAGATTTATCAACCATGATAATGAGGGGATCAATCATGCGGCAGGAAGTTTTCACTCTTGACACCAACTCCCGACGAAAAAAATTCAAAATCAGTAAATTGTCTTACAAGTTAAATTCTTTACAACATCCCTAAAGGGACTTCACCTCCAAAACACAGTCAAAGCTGAACATAAAAATCACGGGTGATGGGACCTATTGAAGTCAGCCTTCATTAGGAACCTTCTGGTCATTCTTGTAAAGGGACATAAACAGGCATGGATGAAGCTACGAACGCTGTCTTACCAACTCACTGAGAGGGGAAACTAAGTTTTAATGCCCTGTTCTTTTCATGGGAATTAATTAGGTTAAAACTAAATCAAAACGCTGGGTCACGAATACTTCTAAATATTCTATACTAATAATGTCGAAATGCCTTGAAGAAAAACATACAGATCGATGAGTCATGGCAAACAAAGGATCATACAATGTCCGCTCTGGGATGGAGTGAGTGAGTTAGATTTAATGTTGCATCAGCATTCTTTCAGCAACATAGCGACCTGAGGGATGGAAATTAACTAAAAAAACAAACAAGACCACAAGGCCAGTTGTATTTGTTTTCTGCTCGCGCTAAAAATATAAGAAGACTTTCAAATTTCAATATTCAAAGATTTCAAAGGTTGTGCCAAATGTGGAGGGTGATTGATAACTTTCAGCATGAGCAAGACTTACAGGCCCTGCAGGCTAGTCCAACCATAAATTTATTAGCTGGAGGCAAACTTTATCAGCCGAAGATAAATGTTATTAGCCAGAGGTAATTTTTACTAGCCACAGGCCCACATGTAAGCAATAATTTCCATCCCAGTCCTTCTTACATTTAGCTGGCTTCCGACCACCTCATTTTACTTACTCTACGAATCTTCTACCTTTGAATACCAGCATCCTGTCTATACAGGATCACAGTGAAGTGCCGTCTCCTGTCCGGCAGTGAGAAGTTACAATACATCAACACTATCCACTAGCATCGCAACAAGCCACAGCGCTGTAGTTTGTACCAGTTATAGTGCTGAGAGACATCCATCGGCACAAGACATACACTCATAAGCTGACAGGCATACACTCAATAAAGTTTATCAAAGAAAAATAATAGCTGATAAAATTGTGACTTTTATCAGATCAACTGGTGACAAGTTCTGTCATTTATCTTACTCTCGTCTAATCACCTTTCTTGCTTCGAGGAGCAATTAACAAGTAATCAGTTCGTGCCAGGTTTTGATTGATATAATGTGTGTTTCTGTCAGTTGTTTTCATGAAACCAAAACTACAATAAGAAATATATTAAAGCCTTATCACCGTCGTAAGTGTACAAAAATAGAGATTCACAGCAAGATGAGTGTCGCAAGACAAACGTCCTCAACACCTAGGTTTTAATGATGCATGGACATTGATGGACTTCCTGGAAATGGCATTCTATCCCCGCGCCAGTTATCGGTCATCAAACCCGGGCATTGGAAATGTCTTGGCAAAGTCGTTCACCTCCGACTTGAGGGTTCTCATCTTCTCTACTGTGGCAGAATCCTCTACTAGAAATTCCTTAAAGTCCTTCAACTTTTCTGAAACAATAAATAACAATATGTTGTTGGTTTGTTTTTTGTTTAACACTGCAATATTCAAGTCAGATGATGGCAGCCTGTAAATAATTGAATATAAATCAGGCAAACCAGTGATTGATACTATGAATCCCACGATATATCAATACCTGTATCAGTATCTTAGAGACATGCCAAGTTAATTCCCTAAATATGCCAGTAAATGTTCGAAATACAGATCATCTGGCAAGCAGCTGTATATGAAGCAAGTAAGGGCTATCGCTGTCATAACAAAAACTTAAAAACATTGGATGGTTTGTGCTTCTTGTTAAGAATTCAAAAAATAAAAGAAGTGGTTCTCAGGCAGTGCCTTTTGAAAATTAAGTGCGGGTGGGCAGTGGTTTTTCTTTTGCTTGTTCAAACTAGTATGTAACCAAATAAACACTTGTGTACCATCAACAAGCATACAAACTCCTACTGCTGCCATGACCATAACACGAGATGCGCAGTAAAGCTGTGTGCATGTAAAGAGAGGTAACTGTGTGTGTTATTGGATCGCAATGTTTTTAATCATCAGGATTTTTATATCTTTTGAAAATGGAAATAAAAATGAAACATGCAGCAGACTTTATGATAATGCGGGCAGTGCCTGAGAAACAAGACTATTGGATTTTTTAGCCTAAATGCCCTATATGCCAGTAAACGTTCGAAACACAGATCATCTGGAAAGCAGCTGTATAAGAAGCAAGTGAAGGCTTCTATCACTGTCTCAACAGAATCTTCCAAACATTGGTTGCTTTGTGTTCGCACTCAGCAATATTCGAGCTATATGACGACTGTCTGTAAATAATTGAGTCTGGACCAGACAATCCAGTGATTGCTAATGTGAGCAATGATCCAAGCTATTGGAGTGCAATGACACACTCAACCAAGTCTGACCACCCAATCCACTAAGTCACCTCTTATATCCAGCATAGGTAGCCGGGGACCAGTTCTAACCCATAACCCCAACAGTGTAGCTAAACAGTTGCCTTGGCAACCACTGAGTCTTACTTGTCTGGTTCTGAACCTGAAGTCCGATGTGGACGCCCCTGTCAAGGAAATCAACGACGGTGCGGAAGTCGTCCTCCTTGAAGCCTCGTGTCGTGAGGGCTGGTGCACCTGGAATGTCAGATATAGTGAGTGAGTTTTACACAATTATATTGCAGCATTATGGTGGGGACGCCAGAAATCTACTTTACACAGTGTACCAATGTGGGGGTTCGAACCCAGACCTTTGACAGGCAAATGGATTAACCACTAGGCTATCACAGGGCTTTGTCAGGACTGACGCATCAATGTCTTCGGCGTGACGAGCGAACGCTTTAACCACTAGGCTACCCAACCGCCCCTGAAGGAATGTGAGAGAGAGATTGTAGACCCACAATGTACAGGGGCCTATGGTTACGATTACTCTGTTGACGGAATGTGTGAGAGATTGTAGAACCACAATAACCAGGGGCCTACGGTTACGATTACTCTGTTGACGGAATGTGTGAGAGATTGTAGAACCACAATAACCAGGGGCCTACGGTTACGATTACTCTGTTGAAGGGATGTGTGAGAGATTGTAGACCAACACTGACCAGGGGCCTGCGGTTACAATTACTCTGTTGAAGGAATGTGTGAGAGATTGTAGACCCGCAATGTCCAGGGGCCTACGGTTACGATTACTCTGGTGAAGGAATGTGTCAGAGATTGTAGACCAACACTGACCAGGGGCCTACGGTTACGATTACTCTGTTGAAGGAATGTGTGAGAGATTGTAGACCCGCAATGTCCAGGGGCCTACGGTTACGATTACTCTGTTGAAGGAATGTGTGAGAGATTGTAGACCCGCAATGTCCAGGGGCCTACGGTTACAATTACTCTGTTGAAGGAATGTGTGAGAGATTGTAGACCAACACTGACCAGGGGCCTACGGTTACGATTACTCTGTTGAAGGAATGTGTGAGAGATTGTAGACCAACACTGACCAGGGGCCTACGGTTACGATTACTCTGTTGAAGGAATGTGTGAGAGATTGTAGACCCGCAATGTCCAGGGGCCTACGGTTACGATTACACTGTTGAAGGAATGTGTGAGAGATTGTAGACCAACACTGACCAGGGGCCTACGGTTACGATTACTCTGTTGAAGGAATGTGTGAGAGATTGTAGACCAACACTGACCAGGGGCCTACGGTTACGATTACTCTGGTGAAGGAATGTGTGAGAGATTGTAGACCCACATTGACCAGGGGCCTACGATTACGATTACTCTGTTGAAGGGATGTGTGAGAGATTGTAGACCAACACTGACCAGGGGCCTACGGTTACGATTACTCTGTTGAAGGAATGTGTGAGAGATTGTAGACCCACATTGACCAGGGGCCTACGGTTACGATTACTCTGTTGAAGGAATGTGTGAGAGATTGTAGACCAACACTGACCAGGGGCCTACAGTTACGATTACTCTGTTGAAGGAATGTGTGAGAGATTGTAGACCAACACTGACCAGGGGCCTACGGTTACGATTACTCTGTTGAAGGAATGTGTGAGAGATTGTAGACCAACACTGACCAGGGGCCTACGGTTACGATTACTCTGTTGAAGGAATGTGTGAGAGATTGTAGACCAACACTGACCAGGGGCCTACGGTTACGATTACTCTGGTGAAGGAATGTGTGAGAGATTGTAGACCCACATTGACCAGGGGCCTACGGTTACGATTACACTGTTGAAGGAATGTGTGAGAGATTGTAGACCCACAATGAACAGGGGCCTAGAGTGCCAGGGTGCGTTGTACAAAGCCATCTTAGCGCTAAGGTGATCGCAACTCCCCTTACACTTATGACAGTCGTAGCGCTAAGGTTGTTTAGCTCAACGGTATCCTGGTTAACACTATTCTGTTGAAGGAGTGTGTGAGAGGTTGTATTCATCTCTGAATTCACATTGCTGCAAGAAAACTCCAGTGGAGACTCACTTCTTCCTAAGGGTGGGTTATGTGCTGACCAGTCTCTTGACAAGTTGCAGCCAATCTCTAGCAAAACTGAATCCCCCTAGGGGTCATGGAACAATACTGTACCCAGCACAAGTGATCTTGTGACAGTGATGTAGCACATTCCAACCACCCCCTTACCTAGACGCAGGCCCCCAGGGGTCGTGGCACTCTTGTCCCTAGCACGTCCCAACCGCCCCCTTACCTAGACGCAGACCCCCAGGGGTCATGGCACTCTTGTCCCCAGCACGTCCCAACCACCCCCTTACCTAGACGCGGGCCCCCAGGGGTCATGGCACTCTTGTCCCCAGCACGTCCAAACCACCCCCTTACCTAGACGCAGGCCCCCAGGGGTCGTGGCACTCTTGTCCCCAGCACATCCCAACCACCCCCTTACCTAGACGCAGGCCCCCAGGGGTCATGGCACTCTTGTCCCCAGCACGTCCCAACCACCCCCTTACCAAGACGCAGACCCCCAGGGGTCATGTCACTCTTGTCCCTAGCACGTCCCAACCACCCCCTTACCTAGACGCAGGCCCCCTGGGGTCATGGCACTCTTGTCCCCAGCACGTCCCAACCACCCCCTTACCTAGACGCAGGGCCCCAGGGGTCATGGCACTCTTGTCCCCAGCACATCCAAACCACCCCCTTACCTAGACGCAGGCCCCAAGGGGTCATGTCACTCTTGTCCCTAGCACGTCCCAACCACCCCCTTACCTAGACGCAGGCCCCCAGGGGTCATGGCACTCTTGTCCCCAGCACAAGTGTTCTTGTTGACAGTGATGTAGCACATTTCTAGAACACGCTCTATGCGAGCACCGTCTGTGCCCTTGGGTCGAAGGTCAACCAGGACCAAGTGATTGTCTGTGCCCCCTTGAACAGAAGAGAAGACAAATTCAATCATTGTGACACAAACACCTTGGATACACCATCACACAATCATGACACAAACACCTTGGATACACCATCACACAATCAGGACACAATCACCTTGGATACACCATCACACAATCATGACACAAACACCTTGTATACATCATCACACAATCATGACACAACCACCTTGGATACACCATCACACAATCATGACACAAACACCTTGTATACACCATCACACAATCATGACACAAACACCTTGTATACACCATCACACAATCAGGACACAAACACCTTGGATACACCATCACACAATCATGACACAAACACCTTGTATACACCATCACACAATCATGACACAATCATCTTGTATACACCATCACACAATCATGACACAATCACCTTGGATACACCATCACACAATCATGACACAAACACCTTGTATACATCATCACACAATCAGGACACAATCACCTTGGATACACCATCACACAATCAGGACACAATCATCTTGTATACACCATCACACATTAGACATCATTTACATCCCACGTTGACTAGACAAATACACAATGTAAAATATTATAATAAAGTTAGATTTAGTTACTGGTAATATTATAATAGCAGTTACTATATACAGTGCAGTGATCTTTGCCAGACAAACCAGTGACTGAATGCATGGGCAATGATCCATCATTATAACATGCTATGAACCAAGTCACAAAGACTGACAACCACATCGAACCTTCCCGCCTCACACAGGGATAGATAGAGTCCGGGCATCCACTCTAACACGGGTCCCACGCGGTCCAATAAAGTACTGACCTGAGACAACTTTGTAGCCATGTTTCACCAGGGCATCACTCATGGCCTTGGCGTTCTTCAGCACCTGTGTCTGGTATTCACGGAACTCTGGTGACGCTGCCTAGAGGAGAAGTGAGTGAGTAAGTATGGTTTAATGGTCTTATGGTTTCAGCAAGATTCCAGTAATATCATGGCGGGCGTCACCCATTGTACCCATATGGGGACTCAAACGTGTCTTTCGTGTGATGAGCAAACGCCTAAACCTCTAGGTTACCCCACCGTCCCCAAGAAGAGGAACGCAGTAAGGTGGAAGGCTTCTAGCCATGTTGTCTGTACACCATACAACCTGACACATCCAGCAGAATGTTGAGTGAGTGAGTGAGTGAGTGAGTGAGTGAGTGAGTGAGAGTGAGTGAGTGAGTGAGTGAGTGAGTGAGTGAGTGAGTGAGTGAGTGAGTGAGTGAGTGAGTGAGTGAGTGAGTGAGTGAGTGAGTGAGTGAGTGAGTGAGTGAGGGAGTGAGAGCGAGCGAGCGATTAAAGTGGCCTGTAAATACAGGAGTGTTGTCCAGGCAAGATTGCAAGATTGCAAGGCTGCATGAGTGTTGTAGGAATACCTCTTTGAGAGCGATGGCAACACCAGCGATCTGGTGTTCATGCGGTCCTCCCTGCAGCGCGGGGAACACAGCCCCGTTGATCCGCTTGTCCAAGTCCCACAGTATGTCCTTCCCAGTCTTCTTGTCGACCCCCTTCACCCCCTTCCTGTAGAAGATGATGCCAGACCTGCAACACACAAGTCCCTGTACTTCACCGGGGGCAGGTGGTGAAAGAACGTTCAATTTTAGATGTCATGACTTAGTTTTGTCCATGCTGCACATGTTTCTTCTCTCACATGCTTTGATCACATTCCTACATTAACACATATTAATGTTTTGAATGTACACTTGTTTACACTAGTCTACTAACCAGTATATTATCATGAGCTGAGTACTTTCTCCTCTAGAGAATATTGACACTTTCATATGAAAGTGATGCAAGGTTAATCACAATGGCCAGTGAGTTGTTTCTAAAACAGCATTGAATACATAGTCAAACACTGTTGTGTCCAAGTTGAAGAGACCTACGTAAATGTTTTAAGTTATCCAAGGTTTTGACACACCCAGAAGTGATGAATAAGGAAGGAATAAGGGACTAAGCTTTTAATTCGATACAACCAAATGTTTGACACATCAAAGTTTGACACAACGGTGTTTGACACAAGGGTGTTTGACTATAGTTGTTTCCATTCAGCCATGAGAAGACACCATATTTCATCAAATAAGAACAATGGTGTTTGTTTTATTCAGCCAGCTCCCAGATCCAGCACCTTGAACTTTAGCTATTCGTTTATACCTGCATTTGTAAAGAATAAATACTTTCATTGTAAATTCTTGCCATATGGTGCTTATTACAGGAAGTGCTCAGCAGGGACCCTTAATTTTCCATTCATACAAGGGAGAAATCAGTTAATGTAATGTAGCTATCGGCACTTATGGGAGAATGGGCTAATTTAAAGCTATCATTTTGATCAAAGCTGCTTCCTTATTAAAGGAAATATGGTATTAGTCGTCTAGTTCTGAGTATTAGAGGAAATACGGTATGAGTCATCTAGTTCTGAGTATTAGAGGAAATACGGTATGAGTCATCTAGTTCAGAGTATTAGAGGAAATACGGTATGAGTCATTAGTTCAGAGTATCAGAGGAAATACAGCATGAATCATCTAGTTCTGAGTATTAGAGGAAATACGGTATGAGTCAATAGTTCTGAGTATTAGAGGAAATACGGTATGAGTCATTAGTTCTGAGTATTAGAGGAAATACGGTATGAGTCATTAGTTCTGAGTATTAGAGGAAATACGGTATGAGTCATTAGTTCTGAGTATTAGAGGAAATACGGTATGAGTCATCTAGTTCTGAGTATTAGAGGAAATACGGTATGAGTCATTAGTTCTGAGTATTAGAGGAAATACGGTATGAGTCATCTAGTTCTGAGTATTAGAGGAAATACGGTATGAGTCATTAGTTCAGAGTATTAGAGGAAATATGGTATGAGTCATTAGTTCTGAGTATTAGAGGAAATACGGTATGAGTCATTAGTTCTGAGTATTAGAGGAAATATGGTATGAGTCATTAGTTCTGAGTATTAGAGGAAATACGGTATGAGTCATTAGTTCTGAGTATTAGAGGAAATACGGTATGAGTCATTAGTTCAGAGTATTAGAGGAAATACGTTATGAGTCATTAGTTCAGAGTATCAGAGGAAATACGGTATGAGTCAATAGTTCAGAGTATTAGAGGAAATACGGTATGAGTCATCTAGTTCAGAGTATTAGAGGAAATACGGTATGAGTTGAGTTCTGCGTGTCCCTGAGTCTGCCTCTCATTACCTGGGTCCTCTCAGTGTCTTGTGGGTCGTGGAGGACACGACATCTGCGTACTCGAAGGGGCTCGGGATGACATCTGCTGCCACCAGTCCAGATATGTGCGACATGTCCGCCAACATGTAGGCTTTGCACTGATTGCATATCTGCAACACACACACACACAGCCCAAGTATTGACCAGGTATACAGGTACATATCCAACCTATCATCAGGGCGAAATGAGATTCAAACCACGATTATAGGTGTCGCAACTATCCACAGCCAATGGCAGCAGCTTAGACAACTGGGCTATCTAGTGTCTGTGTTTTAAGATTCAGTAAATTGCTCACCTCTCTGAATGCCTTGTAGTCAAGGAGACGGGAGTATGCAGTGGTGCCAGCAATGATGAGGCGAGGACGGAAGAGTCGGGAGGTGACGCTCAGCTGCTCATAGTCAATGTAGCCGGTCACAGGCTGAAGTAGAGAAAGTTTAAATCATTTCAACATGGACATGTTTGGATCCACAAGAATAACATCTAGATTGTCCAGGATATTAACTTGATGTGAGTTAGTGAACGTCAACCATAGGCAACCATCAAGCACATCGTTCTGGAGATCTGTTATCCCTAATATCAAGCACATTGTTCTGGAGACCCTGTCAGCCCTAATATCAAGCACATCGTTCTGGAGACCCTGTCAAACCTAATAACAAGCACATCGTTCTGGAGACCCTGTCAAACCTAATATCAAGCACATCGTTCTGGAGACCCTGTCAGCCCTAACATCAAGCACATCGTTCTGGAGACCCTGGCAAACCTAATATCAAGCACATCGTTCTGGAGACCCTGTCAGCCCTAACATCAAGCACATCGTTCTGGAGACACTGTTAGCCCTAATATCAAGCACACTGTTTTGGAGACCCTGTCAGCCCTAATATCAAGCACATCGTTCTGGAGACACTGTTAGCCCTAATATCAAGCACACTGTTTTGGAGACCCTGTCAGCCCTAATATCAAGCACATCGTTCTGGAGACATTGTTTGTCCTAATATCAAGAACATTGTTCTGGAGCTCTATTAGCCCTAATATCAAGCACATTGTTCTGTAGCTCTATTAGCCCTAATATCAAGCACATTGTTCTGGAGCTCTATTAGCCCTAATATCAAGCACATTGTTCTGGATGGTAACAAGTACCATCTCTTCACGTCTTTTTGGATGACAAGGCAGGGATAGAAACAAAACACTCTATCCACTCAACCACAGAGAGAGTCACTCAAACACAATATTATGTTGGTACATACATTGATCTTGTAAGGCATAGACTCAAAGAAGATGGACGTTGCAGACACTCGTTTCAAATCAGTCATAAAGCCGTGGGTTAAGCTGAAAAGTGAACAGACATTCTGAAAGCAAACAGTTGCTGTAACAGAGAGAGATTTCTATGACATAGCCACGGTATGCTCACAATGAGCTATAGAGAACCACAAGTACAGAAGCTCACCTATATTCAGGCATATTTGAGCCTTGAGTGGTGAGGGTGTCCTAGAACAGACAACTTGTCTCAAGACCATCCAACACAAGTTTCCATGCCTGGTTCTTAATATCTTAAGAGTTTGATTGGTTGGTTTGTTGTTTAACGCCGCCCTCAGCAATATTCCAGCTATATGACAGCAGACTATAAATAATCAAGTCTGGACCAGACAATCCAGTGACTGACATCATGAGCATCAATCCAAGCAATTGGGATACGATGCCATGCATCAACCAACTCAGCGAGTCTGACCAACTGATCCCGCTAGTCGCCTCTGTCAAATACAGTTGATCAAGTTGCAATCATTTATGCAATGGTTAGAAGTGAAAACTAAGTGAGTGAGTATGTCAGAAATATCATGGTGGGGGACACCAGAAATGGGCTTCACTCATTGTACCCATGTGGGGAATCGAACACGGGACTTGGGCATGACGAACGAACGCTTAAACCACTAGGCTACCCCACCACACAGTGAAAACTGATATCATTATTCATGTTACAACTTGTTCCTGTAGGTCAAATACAATATGGTTCTTATTAATAATCATATGTCCAATAAATCAGAATAAATCCATTGCACAGAAGCCATTATGACCTTGTGTAGTTTCCAAACCTTCTTGGACCATGCTGGGATTTCTGCCTCAGTCGGTAATCACATTACAAAGGATATATGCTAAAGAACAAATGTCTACTCTAATGCCCCTATTTCACTACGACCACGAATATCCCGAATAGGAAATTTTTTCATGTTCGTAGATAAATCTCAATCATTTCTTGAAGTCCTTAAATGAATCTTATTTAATTCCCAAACATTTGTACAGTTCGCCGGAGTTCGTTGAATCGGTGACAAAGTTTTTGTTTGTGGAAGGGTCCCTGAATTGTAATTTTATGGTTGTATCATAATCCATTTGTAATTAATCCTTATGTTCCGTAACAGCTTCATAATCGATTCTTTTGCATTCTTGGCTATTCTTAGCGATTCTTGGCTCCCAAAATTTCTTGTCCGAAAACATCCCGAAACAGCTAGAATATCCCGAGTCAACTACGAATCATGTAAGAATTAAGTAAGAACAACATGATTCCCAAAGGACCAGGACCAGAGCAACATGTGCTCTCTGTTGAACCTCCATGGTGGAAATGATGGATTGGCCAGCCTTTCGGCACCCAAGAACATGCCGAAGTGTCAGGAAAAGTACCGATTTTCGCAAACTATTCCTAGATGTGTCGTATTAGTCATAACTTATTCGTTGCAATCGTCATGCATTAGTACATGCATTCGGCATATTTTTAACTTAGTTGTAGGTGATACTTACAATTTGTGCATGATTCGTACATGAATCTTGTAATTCATACATGTTTCTTAACCCATTCTTGGCATTCTTCATATATTTCAATGCGATTAGCCACGAGTTTTCGTAACTCCGTCGTATGTTTGTCAAAACTGCTTCATACCTCCTACCGATTCTCCGCGAAAGTTTGCATTATTGGCCGAATCATAACAAAATTTGAAAGTTTCCGGGTGATTCGGGATATTCGTGATCTAGTGTACGGGGGGCATAAAATGCATCCTCAATAAGTGTACAAAGTCTATTTCCCTCGATGAACAGCTTGTTAGTCAAGTAGAGTGCAGATGGGTTGCAATGTCTCAAACTGGAGCATGTCCTGCGTCACATGCATAGCAACAGTAACAATCACGTGATTCTACTGATTTTTACCGGTTGATCTTGACACTGTAACCAGGTATAGCAATGAAGACAAGGAAGTCTGACTTACTGCCCTCCGTCCGGCAGGTCGAGGCCCATGATCCGGTCGTGTGGCTTCAGCAGCGCGGTGAACACAGCGAAGTTAGCCGGGCTGCCCGAATAGGGCTGGACGTTCACACCCCACTTCTCGGGGTCAAGACGGAAAGCTTCCAGCGCCCTCTTCTGGCACAGAGTTTCAACCTCGTCAATGAAAATATTTCCTCCATAGTACCTGTGTGAACAAAAAGCATAAAACTTTTACCATTGAACTAAGAATTAATCAGGGCCTGTCACTAAGTCAACAGTCCTCCAGTCATTACACAGACAGTCTGTGTGCTACAAACCATTCTGGTAACAGCTGTAACACTGTCTGCATGGTCGATGCAATACAACACAATCACTTACACGGTCGACGCAATACAAACAATCCAAGGTATTACCTTGACTTACAATACTGGGGGTCCAGGGTTTAAGGGTCCTTGCAGGAAGTATGAGGGTCCTTTAAAGTACCTTATTTTCTTGAGTATAGTGCACACTTTTTTTTAAAAAAAACGCAGCTGTGTAGAAGGAGGTGCGCATTATACACGAAGTAATGAGTTTTGAAGTTTTTTCCCCCATGGAAAGACATTACCGTGAGCATGTAACACTGGAAATACCATATCAACAAATCCATACTGAAGTTCGCAAATTATTCATGTAATTACACTGTCTGGCTATAAAAAGTGTTCTTTGTATATCTGTTCCTTTTGATATTGTTTTAATTAATTTCACCAAAATCGTGTGTGAAGCGATCGGAAGATTGCACAACTCACCGTTATTAACAGCAACCACGGTCAGATTACCGCTATTGATGCCTTGAAATAACTTTAGTTGACAGAGAATGGATACATATATCATAAATGCCTAACTTTGATTTGTTAAAAGTCATATATAGTCATATTTGTTTTTGTTGGACGATTCTATGTCAACACGTAATTCTCGCGATCACGTGCACAGGAGCCTTGATGGTGACTGGTCAGACTGGTTTCATGTAAAAAATAATAACCGGCAATAGCGATCAGCTGCTTCGCTTAGGGTTATTATTATTTTAGATATGTTTAATTAAAGCTGCATCTAAATTAACAAGATATTGAATTATATTATTCCTGATAAAAAAACAGTTTCAGATTCAACTTTTGCCGATCCTTGCATTAAAATCCTGTAAAGTTATATCATTGGGTGTGTCTTGACCGAATCATCGGTAGATTCCAAGAAAACATGTGTACAGCTGATTGCTGTGTCCTTAGTATACAAGAAAATACACAAGGTAATCTTAATCCCTGGAGATGAAACAATGCCTAGCTGAACAAAAAATACAATTTAAACGGTAAATCAACATGTCTGGTGATTTTTTATCTCAAATTTCGAATTTGTACCGACGAAGTTTACCGACGCATAATATTCAAATTTCTTTTTTTCCAAAATATTGAACCCGCTAGAGGGGGGTGCACATTATACATGGGTGCGCATTATACTCAAGAAAATACCGTAATGTATGGGTGTAGAACATACTAACTTTAGGGACTGGAATGAATCAATGTGGACAGTGGTCACGAACGAGGGATGAAATAAGACACCCATAACTACTCTTGATGAGCTGTAGGTAAAAGTGAGGGAGTGAGTTTTGTTTCACGCCGCTTTTAGCAATATTCCAGCAAAATCATGGCAGGGGACACCAGAAATGGGCTTCACACATTGTATCCATGTCTGGAATCGAACCCGGGTCCTTGGTGTGATGAGGCTGTTAGTAAAATGTATAATATTGTGCAGCCTCGGGATGCAGAATATTCTTTTTCTGCATCTAATCTCAACACTTGTTCATCGCATAAAAAACCTACAATACAAAACAATCACTGAGAGATTCAACAAGATTCAGCCAGATCTGCTGCTGAATTTCTAACTTTTTGCTACATGGACACTGCATGTAATCTCCGTAAAAACTGTAAAAAAAACCCTGGCTACCTACTCCTAGTCTGTTCATCTTGGGGGCGGTGGGGTAGCCTAGTGGTTAAAGCGTTCACCTGTCATGCCAAAGACCCGGGTTCGATTCCTGACATGGGTACAATGTGTGAGATGATCCATTTCTGGTGTTCCCCGCCGTGATATTGCTGGAATATTGCTAAAAGCAGCGTGAAACATTCTATTTGTTACAAGTGTGTTGTTGGATATTCATCAGGTTGGTACTTGAATGATATGGGATCTACAGCATGAGATGGATGTCAAGTTACCAGGGACAAGAAAGACTAAGAATTTCTTCAGCAACAGAGAGCTGTCCAGGATGGTTTGTGTCAGCTCACCTGGCACCAGGGTAGCCTTCAGAGTACTTGTTGGTGAGACACGACCCCAGGGCCTCCAGGACCGCCCGGCTGGCAAAGTTCTGGAATACAACACACACAGCCTACAATGAGTGAGTGAGTCTGGTTTAAAGATGTTTTAAATGTTGTTGCTGTAATGTCAACATGATGCCGGAGGAAAGCTCGAAAGGATGCAGGTCTCAGGGATTTCCTGACTGATTGTCATCAAAAACGTCCTGAAGATTTTTATAGATTTAGTAATGATATAGAAGAATGTCCTGTCAAAAGTTGAAACAATCATGACATGTCCTTGGCCACGTCTCAAGGGTGACCTGGGATTCAAACCCATGATCAGAGGTTTCAGACACACGTAAGGGATGCAGTCTGGATTCTGAATTGCAGAGCCTGAGACAACTGGGCCACCCGAGCCCCATCTGAAATTATGATTGATAAAGTCCAAAAAAATATCATGTTCCCCACCACCCCACTGCTGGTTGCAATTGCAGCTAAATAAGATAAAGTGGTCTGCACTGGGACTTGGCCGACTGCAGGTCAGGCTGCCCTGACTGTGTGGATTGCTGTGGAGTCCAGTCACGGCGTTCCCAGGGCCTGACTCAATTATTGACAGACCACAATGCTAAATCTGGAAGACTGCTGATAACAGGTAAGGTGACAAGTTCTCGGTGTGCTGAGGGTGTCAGCTTGATTAGAGAGGGAGTGAATATAATTTTATGCCACTTTTAGCCATATTCCAGTCATGTCCCATATCAAACCTAATCTTTTTGACAAAGATTTCACGATGATTAAATGCCTGTGGTTTTAAAGAGTTTCATACCGATGAAGATTAGGGTTAGAATAGGTCTTCAGCAACCACTTGGTGGATGCATGTTATCATGTCCAAATTGCGTAGATCGATGTTCAAGATGACTTGATTATTTACAGACCACAGTCATATAACTGGAATATTACTAAGTGTGGTATTAAACAACAAACAAGTAGACACAATCAAAGAGTTTCATAAATCAGTGTTTCATAATTTGTTTTATAAATCAGTGTCTCATAATTTATTTCATAAATCAGTGTCTCATAATTTGTTTCATAATCAGGCTTTACAAGTTACCTGTACACTTGATCAGCCGGGCACCAATGTCGGAGAAGAGTCTCTGTCACCATGGTTACAAGACGGTACTTACCTCGGATGCTATGAGCTCCAGGCCATGTGTCTGTCGATGCTTCTCCTTGTCCAGGATGGCTCGCATCTCGGGGTCCTGGTCCTTCAGACTCCCCTGCCCCGTCCATACCGTCCGGCTCAGCTCGGGTCGCACGACCTACAGTGTAGAGTAGAGCCTGCATGAC
This sequence comes from Haliotis cracherodii, assembly GCF_022045235.1. Classification (NCBI taxonomy): domain Eukaryota; kingdom Metazoa; phylum Mollusca; class Gastropoda; order Lepetellida; family Haliotidae; genus Haliotis; species Haliotis cracherodii. Next base: position 24,848,316 of record NW_027266273.1, read on the forward strand.
AACCTACATGTACATGGATGGGGTGGCACTACTCGGAAACTTTGACAACAATGTGCAGGGTTTGAGGATGGCTCGCATCTCGAGGTCCTGGTCCTTCAGACTCCCCTGCCCCATCCATACAGTCCGGCTCAGCTCGGGTCGCAAGACCTACAGTGTAGAGTAGAGCCTGCATGACAACCTACATGTACATGGATGGGGTGGCACTACTCGGAAACTTTGACAACAATGTGCAGAGTTTGAGCGGACACAAAATATTGCTTCCTATATGCCTACACCCTCGGAATTGATGCCAATAATTTACATTGCAAGTATGTGTGTTTGAATCCTTAAATTTATCAAAATTGTAGATTGTGCGAGACACATGACATTTTTTCACTGGTACACTCAAAGTTCAGGGTGTCATGGTTGACTTTATTCAATCTAACATTAGAATGTGCGAAAGTATTATTTTTCTAAACGTGTCACATATTGACAGCCTGGCACCCCAGTGTTCATGCCTTGAACTTCCAATCAATATGTTATTCTGAGAGACACTTGGGCTTGAATACAGATAGACCCAAAGTAAATCCCTGTACACTACATTTCAAAATTCCCTCCCCTGTATCGCGGAAAAAGTTTCTTGATATGTTTGTGATAGTGCCATGAAAGTACTGCTTGAAAATGGCCCAATAATACCACAAAAGTGGCATCGCAATGCCGCTAAGTATCGCGTTAGTGGCGCAAAAGAGGCACGATAGTCATGCGAAAGTGGTGGGATAGTGATATACTATCATGTGTTGCTTTCCCCAATATCAGAAGCAAAGTTACAGATATATACTCCGCCTAACATGGACATATATTAAGCATGTTCAAACCCGAACTTTTGTGTGTTCTTATGTTATATCAACGTTCACTTACAGAAAAAACATACTTTCATACCTTTATACAAAAATCAAACTCAGCCATCATCTTAAGCAGTTCATGCAGTATTAATAATTAACCATAATTCTAAGAAAAACATCAAATTGATTTTATTTACTTTTTAAATATAAAACCACATTCAAGGCCTTAAAAAAGTTTTCAAACAGTATTATGGTAGACATTTCCACTATCAGTGACAAAACATTATGTTCCATGCAATGCCCTGTTTTGACCTGTACCAATGTCCCCGTGCTTTTTCAGGTGAACAACTGACAGGCTTTTGCAGGATGCACCCAACACCTGGTACCATTAATCATCACTGTTTGATTGCGTTTCATAAACACATGCTTATGACAGGGAAGAGAATTGATGAATGTCAACTTCTTTATTATGAGAAACACAATGTTTCGGAGTATATGCTTACTCCTTCATCAGCATATACTCCGAAACGTTGTGTTCCTCATGATAAAGAAGTTGACATCCATAAATTCTCTTCCTCATGTGTATCACTTCTAAATGTCTTTCAAACACAAGCTTATGATATTGTCAAAGTCTTTTATTTGTACTAAGGCCACTGTCCCATATACAATACATATACGTTTGAAATTGTGTGGTACGTGACAAAAAGGTAATGTCATGTACACTTTCATAGATTTACAGGCTTTTAATAATTACATCTCGTTTCCTTGCTGCAACACACGTATTTACATAGTCTTCCAAGTAATTGTCTACATGGGAATGACAGCTGCATTCATATGTATTTGGATTATGGCAAAAGGTTGTTGGTAAGTACAGTTGTCTAATATCGTTGCAATATTCACATTCTAATGTAAAATACCATTTATTCTCTTATTGTTTGACCATATCGGACAAAGCCGTAATCGTACATCAATATCAGCTCATCCACCTTTACTAAGACCTTAAGTCTAAGTAGCCCGGCTCTAAGCTTTATTAAATTACAATATTTTTGTCTGTAATAAGAGAAAGGTCTTTTTCAGGTTCTGGGAGACTCTTGACTTCTTTTTACATAAAACTTATAGAACTATTCCATGATGGATAGAATGTATTGATCACAACATGTTAAAAACTGACATTTAATAAAAAATGGTTTATCGCAAACAGCTTGAGTAAGCTAAACTACTCCAAATCTGTGAGAATAAAATATGGAACAAATAAAAGGAGCATAGTTATGATGGAAACACTTATAGTTCTATAATATCGTTCTATATTATAAGATTTTTTGGCATCCAATCTTCATCCATGTTTGTCAATTTCAGCCAATACTTTGCAGTACGACACATAGCATTTACATAGAGTGGGCATCGACCGTATTCGCCATACACAATAGCATTTGGTGTTAGCAAACAAACATAAAGAAATGTCTTACAAGCCATAATATGTTCTATGTTTTGGCAACACCCCATATATCCGCTCCATATAAAGGAACAGGTTGAATCTGAGTATCGACAAAACAATAATCGGTAGATGATGAACAATTTCCGTAAGAGCTTGTTTAACTCTTGATGCTAGATCTGAAACACACTGCTTCATGCTTGATGTTTGTGAGAAGATAAAGCCACGATATCTGGGAGCAGAACAATTGCCTAATTGTCCTAGGTGGCAATTGTCCAAGGCCCCAAGATATCTTCATGTTTGTTTGTTTGTCTGTTTGTCTGTTTGTTGTTTAACGCCGCACTCAGCAATGATCCAACCATATGATGGTGGTCTGTAAATAATCGAGTCTCGACCAGACAATCCAGTGATTCACATCATGAGCATCTATCCACACAACTGGGATACGATGACATGCATCAACCAAGTCAGCGAGCCTGACCACCCAATCCCGTAGGTCGCCTCTTATGACAAGTACAATCACCTTTTACCGCAAGCATGGGTCGCTGAAGACCTATTCTACCCCAGATCTTCACGGGCACCAAGATATCTATAGCAGTTGGTGGTTGGAGTGAGTTTATGCTTTACATCGGCTGAGTGAGAGTGAGTTTATGCTTCACATCAGCAATATTTCAGCCATATCGTGACGATTTGGTGGTTGGAACAAGTTAACCTTGATAGAACCATTCTCATTAACAGATAACTGCAACAACAAATACCAAGACATTTGTTTTATGTGAATTTAACATTATTCCTTGTGAGTCTGCAAACCTGTCAATGATTCTTCTGATCATGGAAATGGTTTTGTTACAATTATTTGCATCTCGAAAAGTATATTTTTCACAATGTTACTCGTTTACACAAAACCAGTCACTATATAATACAAATACTTAATGATGTAAAATTAGTGAAGTACTTCTTTTATCATAGTAAAGCTTTAATAACAAAACGATTTTGTCCAGACTATTTCGCCTTATAATCAGAAATAAACTTAGTACGAAAAAGACAGGCACTACAGATTAGTTGAAAGAATCTGATTCTGTTCTAACCCATGTAAATCGCCTCAGCTAATGTGTGTACTTGTATCTCTGATTGCGGATATCACCTGATGATCACCTAATGTTTACAGTCTGATTACAATATCGATCTCAGTATTTGTCAAAGGACAAAAATTAACAAAATGATCTTAAATAATTCAGACTAGCATGCCAAGGGAAATATGATAACTTAAGAATGTTACAAATCTTAACAGTAACACAGTATGATGTAATGTGTCACAAACGTTCCCTAATTTGCCTGCTAAATGCACTTAGTTTGGACAAATCCCTCACAACCTGCAATATGTGCACCTTGTCACAGGTGTCAGGATAGATAGATGTGACAGCTAGAAATAGATCCTGCCACATACTGATAATCAGAGCTCTCCAATCAGTCGACCTGTGAAGACCTGGGTTAGATTACGTCTTCAGCAACCCAAGCTTGCCGCAAGAGGCGACTATGCTTGTCATAAGAGATGACTAACGGGATCGGTTGGTCAGGCTCGCTGACTTGGTTGATGAATGTCATCGTATCCCAATTGTGTGGATCTATGCTCATGATGTCAATTACTGGATTGTCTGGTCCAGACTCGATTATTTACAGACCGCCGTCATATAGCTGGAATATTGCTGTGTGAGGCATTAAACCACAAACAAACAAACAAATCAAATCAGTAATAATCAATTATAATTGGAGTTTATATCCTCATAAAATACACTGGTGCAACAATGTGTATCTGAAGTGATGGATGACTGCGCCAAGGACTGGGATTATCACATCATGAAGACCTATTTGAATACAACTCATAATTGACCAATTACAATCTGCATTATGTTAATAAGTTATACATATGGCAACAGTTGGTGACATACATTGGAACAGAATGACAAGGTACTGAGATGCTGACTGACATATTGTTGTTGACAACTGATGCGTTGCTTGATAGACCGACTGTTGTTTTTGCACATCAAACTTTAAAAGCACAGTTGCTTTATCAATAAGACTTACCAAATTATTCAATGAGTCAATAGACCTGTGAAGATCCGGGGTATAATAGGTCTTCAGCAACCGATGTTTGCCATAAAAGACGACTATGCTTGTCGTAAGAGGCGACTTATGGGATCGGGTGGTCAGGGTCGCTGACTTGCTTGATGCATGTCATCGTATCCCAATTGCGTGGATCGATGCTCATGATATCAATCACCGGATTGTCTTGTCCAGACTCGATTATTTACAGACCGCCGTCATATAGCTGGAATATTGCTGAGTGTGGCGTTAAACAACAAACAACAAACACTATCCTTGACTTGCTTGTATCTGAAGCTCTAGTATTTACATGTTAATACACTCAAGCAGACAATCTGTCATAAACATCCTTGAAACCATTTTCATAAATCACACAACCCCACGAAGCAACACTAACAAATGTTTAAGGCAATTTCATAATTTTAGATATCTCTTCGCGGTTCCTGCTTGTAGGCAAATGATTACATTAGCAGGGATTTTTAAATATCTCTCTATCTATTTCAAAGCTTTTGCCAGTTTTTGACAACCCTGTTTTCACAGGATCCTAATAACTGTGAAAATGAGTGTCCTGACATTTAACAAAGTTAGAAGCTGTTCAAGTGTGTGCTTACACATCGAGACAACCCCGGGATGAGGATGCTCAAATTCCTCCCCACTATTGACAGAGTGATCCTAGACAGGTGTAGTCATTGTTCTGTTTACTTTAGTTAAGTGGACTGATATTTACAGGTGAGGTGAAACAGAATCTGATCCAAGTGTCTTTGTATCAAATATATGTTGACATGTTGATGCATAAAGACACAAGGGTGAGATGCTATATATAATCCAAAATCATTCTTCCAGCTTTGTAAACAGTCATAAGCAGTGTCGCGAGTGTAAAAAGTACAGCTAACCAGCTTCTGTAGCAGAGAGATTAGTGATGTCATTTGATTGTGTTTGTTTGTTTATTGTTAAAAGCTGCACTATTCCGCTTGATAAAATGAGTTAATAATATTCTGGATTAGACAATCCAGTGATTGACATCCTGAGCATCAATCTAATTGGGATACGATGACATGCATCAACCAAGTCAGCAAGCCTGACCACCCAATCCTGTTAGTCAACCCTTTCAACAAGGAAAGTCGCAGGGTTGCTGAAGACATTTGATTGTGACATCATGGTAACCAATGATTTCGTTGGTTGGTTTGTTGTTAAACACCGCACTCAGCAATATTCCAGCTATATATATGATGGCAGTCTGTAAATAATCGAGTCTGGACAGACAATCCGGTGATTAATATCATGAGCATCGATCCACGCAATTGGGATCAATGACATGCATCAAACAAGTCAGTGAGCCTGACCACCCCACCCCGTTAGGTGGTCAGGCTTGCTGACTTGGTTGATGCAGGTAACCAATGACAGCAACACGGTCTGCAATTTCATTGTAGTGATATCGCCCAGGAGAGATAACTTGATGTCATGCAGGTCTCAGACGTTTACCACTTTGGTGAAACCCACGAGCAGAGGTATGGTACTAATCTGGAAACATAATTTGGGCCAAACGTATTTCAAACCCAGGATCATAGGTCTCTGGCATGCCTAAGGGAGACCACTCTGCACAGCGTATTGTGGAGCCTTAGATGATTGGGTCCCGCGTGCCACTCTTGGAATCAAGGAGAAGATAGAGGGAGATGGTGTGCGATCAAAACATATATTTCACCCAGACAACTGTCCCTATGCCCCAGAAATATCACTGGACCAAATGCATATTTGCATGACTTCTTACAAAATCAGCTTAAAACAAATTTTAACAAATATTCCACCATTCTGTTTATTCTGTGAGAGGAGAGCAATACCAGGTGCTGCCATCACACATTTCTAAATCACCAGACCACCTCAATTTTTATGATAGTGGTTCTTACAAAACCTGTCTAGTGTCACTTGGGAAGGTTACAATCTAATCCTGTCTAGTGTCATTTGTGAGGTGTTCAATCTAATCCTGTCTAGTGTCATTTGTGAAGTGTACAATCTAATCCTGTCTAGTGTCATTTGTGAAATGTACAATCTAATCCTGTCTAGTGTAATTTGTGAAGTGTACAATGTAATCCTGTCTAGGGTCATTTGTGAAGTTTACAATCTAATCCTGTCTAGGGTCATTTGTGAGGTGTTCAGTCTAATCCTGTCTAGTGTCAATTGTGATTACAGTCTAATCCTGTCTTGTGTCATTTGTGAAGTTTGCAGTCTAATCCTGTCTAGTGTCATTTGTGAGGTGTTCAATCTAATCCTTTCTAGTGTCAATTGTGAAGTGTAAAGTCTAATCCTGTCTAGTGTTATTTGTGAGGTGTTCAATCTAATCCTGTCTAGTGTCATTTGTGAAGTGTACAGTCTAATCCTGTCTAGTGTCATTTGTCTAGTGTACAATCTAATCCTGTCTAGTGTCATTTGGGAAGTGTACTGTCTAATCCTGTCTAGTGTTATTTGTGAGGTCTTCAATCTAATCCTGTTTAGTGTCATTTGTGAAGTGTACAATGTAGTCCTGTCTAGTGTCATTTGTGAAGTGTACAGTCTAATCCTGTCTAGAGTCATTTGCCTAGTGTTCAATCTAATCCTGTCTAGTGTCATTTGTAAAGTGTACAGTCTAATCCTGTCTAGTGTCATTTGTCTAGTGTACAATGTAATCCTGTCTAGGGTCATTTGTGAGGTGTTCAATCTAATCCTGTCTAGTGTTATTTGTGAGGTGTACAGTCTAATCCTGTCTAGTGTCATTTGTAAAGTGTACAGTCTAATCCTGTCTAGTGTCATTTGTCTAGTGTACAATGTAATCCTGTCTAGGGTCATTTGTGAGGTGTTCAATCTAATCCTGTCTAGTGTTATTTGTGAGGTGTACAGTCTAATCCTGTCTAGTGTCATTTTTTAAATGTACAGTCTAATCCTGTCTAGTGTCATTTGTGAAATGTACAATCTAATCCTGTCTAGTGTCATTTGTAAAGTGTACAATGTAGTCCTGGCTAGTGTCATTTGTGAAATGTACAGTCTAATCCTGTCTATTGTCATTTGTGAAATGTACAATCTAATCCTGTCTAGTGTCATTTGTGAAGTGTACAATGTACTTCTGTCTAGTGTCATTTGTGAAGTGTACAATGTAATTCTGTCTAGTGTCATTTGTAAAGTGTACAATGCAGATCTGTCTAGTGTCATTTGTAAAGTGTACAATGCAGTCCTGTCTAGTGTCATTTGTGAAGTGTACAGTCTAATCCTGTCTAGTGTCATTTGGGAAATTTACAATCTAATCCTGTCTAGTGTCATTAGTAAAGTGTACAATGCAGTCCTGTCTAGTGTCATTTTTAAGTGTACAGTCTAATCCTGTCTAGTGTCATTTGTGAAATGTACAGTCTAATCCTGTCTAGTGTCATTTGTGAAATGTACAATCTAATCCTGTCTAGTGTCATTTGGAAAGTGTACAATGTAGTCCTGTCTAGTGTCATTTGTGAAGTGTACAGTCTAATCCTGTCTAGTGTCATTTGTGAAATGTACAATCTAATCCTGTCTAGTGTCATTTGTGAAATGTACAATGTAGTCCTGTCTAGTGTCATTTGTGAAGTGTATAGTCTAATCCTGTCTATTGTCATTTGTGAAATGTACAATCTAATCCTGTCTAGTGTCATTTGTGAAATGTACAATCTAATCCTGTCTAGTGTCATTTGTGAAGTGTACAATGTAATTCTGTCTAGTGTCATTTGTGAAGTGTACAATGTACTTCTGTTTAGTGTCATTTGTAAAGTGTACAGTCTAATCCTGTCTAGTGTCATTTGTGAAGTGTACAGTCTATTCCTGTCTACTGTCATTTGTGAAATGTACAATCTAATCCTGTCTAGTGTCATTTGTGAAATGTACAATCTAATCCTGTCTATTGTCATTTGTGAAATGTACAATCTAATCCTGTCTAGTGTCATTTGTGAAATGTACAATCTAATCCTGTCTAGTGTCATTTGTGAAGTGTACAGTCTAATCCTGTCTAGTGTCATTTGTGAAATGTACAATCTAATCCTGTCTAGTGTCATTTGTAAAGTGTACAATGTAGTCCTGTCTAGTGTCATTTGTGAAGTGTACAGTCTAATCCTGTCTATTGTCATTTGTGAAATGTACAATCTAATCCTGTCTAGTGTCATTTGTGAAATGTACAATCTAATCCTGTCTAGTGTCATTTGTGAAATGTACAATCAAATTCTGTCTAGTGTCATTTGTGAAGTGTACAATGTACTTCTGTTTAGTGTCATTTGTGAAGTGTACAATGTAATTCTGTCTAGTGTCATTTGTGAAGTGTACAATGTACTTCTGTTTAGTGTCATTTGTAAAGTGTACAATGCAGTCCTGTCTAGTGTCATTTGTGAAGTGTACAGTCTAATCCTGTCTAGTGTCATTTGTGAAATGTACAATGTAGTCCTGTCTAGTGTCATTTGTGAAGTGTACAGTCTAATCCTGTCTATTGTCATTTGTGAAATGTACAATCTAATCCTGTCTAGTGTCATTTGTGAAATGTACAATCTAATCCTGTCTAGTGTCATTTGTGAAATGTACAATCAAATTCTGTCTAGTGTCATTTGTGAAGTGTACAATGTACTTCTGTTTAGTGTCATTTGTAAAGTGTACAATGCAGTCCTGTCTAGTGTCATTTGTGAAGTGTACAGTCTAATCCTGTCTAGTGTCATTTGGGAAGTTTACAGTCTAATACTGTCTAGTGTCATTTGTGAAGTGTACAGTCTAATCCTGTCTAGTGTCATTTGGGAAGTGTACCAGTGTACTTGTTAAACTGTAAGGGTGAGTTTCTAAACACATCAGTTATGGTTCTTATTTATTCTCAATATTCAATCATGTCTGGTTAAATTGCAGATGATAAAGAAGTGAAATGAATGCTCGTGCATCGGTCATGTCCGTTTTGCACATCAAGTCATAGGCTTTGGATATAAAATCCTGCAATGACCAATGTGGTTTGTCCTAGTACAAGGTCATTCAGCAACGTGTGACTTGCACCTAGTGACAGCTGGGATTAATCTAGGTTCATTCTGCAGGAACTGTTTTAAGGGAAAACAATTTGCATATTTCTCCGCTTGCCTGAATAACAATACCAGGTTGACTTATGAGTCGAGTGGAGTTGTTCTATTGTGTTCATGGACTCCATATGCATCCCTCTCTATAACACCCTTTACGATACCGCGGATTTGGTTAATCACGGGGAAATTGTATTGTTTTCCATACAAATACAAGATATATCAACAAATCCGTAACAAATAATGTTACACTACCTGATAATAAGTATTCATTGTTACTCTTGGATTGGCATTCTACAAGTTGGTGAGTAAATCACAAAAACATACAACTACATGGATAACATCTTCAGGTTAATTGCATGTAGCGACGTTTTGATGAAGATTCTTATACCGTTATAATCATGATAAAGCTGGAGTGACTACAACCATCATCATCATCCTCATCATCTTCATTAAGGGTTTACCTTCCACATCTGGGACTCCAATTTTGTTATCACAACATGGCATGTATATATGTTACAGGGAATATGTATAATCAGGGAATATATTTAATGTCTGATTCACTCAGGGAATAGACATAATCCCTAAAATTTTCAGGTATTATACATATAACCTGATTTAACATCAACTTTTTTAGACATATTCCCTGAAATTACTTTTGAGGCTCTTCTATAGCCAAACTTAATAAAAAAAAAGCCAAATTATTTATGAGAAGACAAATTTATTTGACATGACAACAAATACCTTTCACTTAACTTAACAATTAGTCTTTAGTCAGTGTAATCAAAACAATGCTACATCAAACATAGGATAGACTTAACAAACAATAGCTCTTGTACAGTTTTTTTTTCGGAAATTCTCCTTTAACTCAATCTTGAAAATGAGAGGTAATTCGGTACTGAACTGTTTTGGGGGCAATTTCAAAGTCAGGGTAGGTGGGCAAAATAAATATTATTTTAATGCAGGTAAACACCATACCCCCAAAAACTATAAGTGAGAGGGGCAGAAACCTAATGCTAAACAACTATGGCTATAATGTGCAACAAGTGTATTAAAATATAAAAAGATAATGCTTGATAACGGTGTAAGAATCTACATCGAAATGTCGCTACATACAGTAAACCAGAAATTGTTATCCATAAAGTTGTACATTTTTGTTTAGTATTCATTGTATCTTTTGACTTATGTTCATAATTCATTTTTTTAATTTGATTCAAATTTCACTCAGTAGTGTTGACATAATTTTGGCGAAAGCATGTGTGAACTAGTTGATTGGCAGGTGGCGCCAACTCACCATTATGAACAACAGCAACCATGATCCGCTTTGAATCAATGGGTACATCATAAAGCCATACTTTAACTCGTTAAAACTCGAATTTGTTGCAGTTTGACTATTATTTGTCACCATATTGTTTTTGCGATCAAAAAAGCAAGACTGCAGGAAGCCTCAACTGTATTCGTGAAACTGTTCAATACATAAAAAGTATCTGCCAATATATACCAAAGTGCTACACTTATTTTTAGTTTAATTGTATATACAGTAAAATCTGAAACTAAAATATAACAAAAGAATGTATTATTCCTTAAAAATAAAAGTTTCATATACTGTTTCTTCCAATCATTGCGTCTAAATTATCTTTGGTCATATCATTGTGTATTTTTCAAGTGAATCACCGGTAGATTAGAAGAAAATGTGTGTACAGCTGATTCCTATTTCCGGCTTTGTTTACAAGACAAATGCATAAGGTAATTTTAATCTCAGCATATAAAACAATGCCTAGCAGAACTGGAAATACAAATGAAATGGTAAATCATCATGTCTACTGATGTTTTATCGCAAATTTCACATTTTCATTGACCATGTTTGTTATCTCCTGTTGGTTCGCCTGAAGCAATATGACGTAGTATTTGACTGCATACCATACACAAAATAGCAATGATAAGTGTGCACTATAGACCAAAAACCAGTATCACTATCACCTGACCAACAGCCACGCAGGTGCATGATAATGTGTGGAGTGAGTGAGTGAGTGAGTTGGGTTTAACGCCGCTTTTAACAATATTCCAGTTACATCAGGCCTGTCAGCTTAATGCTGGAGGAAAGCCCGAAGTAATGCAGGTCTCAGACGTTTATCACTTCGGTGAAACCCACGAGCACGGGTATGGTGCTGACAAACCTAGAAACATAACTCAAACCCACAATCATAGGTTTCTGGCGTGGCCAAGGGACGCAACACTGCACATCGAATCACGGCGCCTTAGACGACTGGGCCACCCGTGCCACTGATAATGTGTGGAGTCATCTTTGCAGGGGAAGACTGTCCGCGAGTCATATAATATACTCACCAACAAAAGAAACATGAATGCCACACATGTTGGTTAATATATGAAAAATTACTCATATTCAAGAGATATTTGATTGGTTTGATGCACAAACAAACATACTGGTATGTTGTGTGAACCCACACTCGTGAATGCATCACATGTGACGTCACAGATCCATGACTCGAGATGCACCAATTTTCTAGTGCAGGATCAGCGTGTAAAGTTTGGACAGTATGTGCAGCATATCTTGATAAGAATAATGACAGTCTGTGGTAACACTTGACTGATTGTTAGTTTGTCATTAAGTGGTATGCATTGGAAATGTCTTTTTGACGTACATACTTTTCTATAATTGTTTCTGTTGATTGCGTTTCTTTTGGCGGTGAGTATTTTTTCAATTTCTTTGATAGGCATTTAGAAGTTGGAGTACTAAGTAAGGATAAGAATTTATGGATGAACAACTTCTTTATTACAATTAAGAGCAACGTTTCGGTGTAGGTTCTAACACCGTTATCAAGCAAGTGATTTACAGAGTGCAGTAAGCAAGTATATATACACGTAGGAGGCAATGTTTATACAGTAGGGTAGATATACTGGAGTAGCGAAGCCTGCAACACATTTCCAAAAACCAATAAGTACATGGTGATTACCTAACTTCCTCTGACTGAAAACAAGACAGCATTCCACTGATGACCAGTGTCCAAAATAACTGCCTGCCCGTGACTGGTAACTTCTCTGTCAGGCTGCATGAAATTTTCCACAATCAGTCCGACTGTCTGGCAGATAATTTTCAGACTACTTATGTATTCAGTTATATCATAGCCTCTTGTAGATTTTCAAGAAATTGTTTGCATATTATTTCAGCTGAATCAAGACATGATTTGTCTCTTAGTTTTTGCTGTTTTTCAATGTTTATAATGCCTGAATGAGGGCAGGTAAATTAGAAGATGGGCAGGCTGCACTTATGGGTCACCTGCCCGACTGTCTTGTCGGGTTTTAAAACTATTTTGAACACTGCAGTGCTGATGACAGTCCATCTTTAGGAATGACAAGATCCAGTCAACATGTAAACAATCACCACTGTACGTGTGTCGCAGTAGAACTATTCATCTGAGGCCTGCTAATGACCTACTTGATCTACTTCACCGTTAATAGTCACATGAATCTTATGCAACCGCTTGTGCAAAGGTCGTTGCATGGTAGCTCCCAGATAGGATGTTGTAAGTAGAAATAACTCACAACTTCCCCGTCGTAGCACATGCTTATACCCAGACCAGATGGATAATACATTATATACACAAAGGATGAACAGGAAGCTGAAAAGCAAATCCTACGTAACATCAAGTGTAGGGCTGTAATGATGTACTGATACCTATGATATCATCGATACTTAAGTACACACAATAAAAACTGTTTTGTTCTTGTGGTTTGCTTTGTTTAAGTTTTTGAGATAACAGTAAATAAATGTATGAAGAAAGAGGTATTAGAGCTGTCTTTCAGTGATTTCATCATGTCTTACTATTTGATGTGGTGTATCGTGATACCAGTAATACTTTCAGTCTGTATCGTGATACAAATTGTATCACAAGATACCAGGCGATACTCAGCTCTAGTGGAGTGCCTGTACACCTCTGTGTGTGTGAGACAGGCTATGCCAAAGAACATAATATCTTCCTTGACAACAAGACAAATGCCACAGGCAAGTCATGCATTGCACAGATTATGAGATACCTTGGCATCTGGGAAACATCAGTTTTTACAATTACAGTAATTTTTAAAAGCCATTGTATGTCATGTGGGTTTTTTAAGATGTTCTTAGTGTTTCAGATCAGATGGTTTTCTGGGACATCTCTTGCCAAATCACTTACTCTCTTATTTCACATGTCAGGGTTGTATCCTGGATTCCAAACTAAGTGCCCTTGGCAGACAACTTCGGGACAATACTGTTATTTTGTAAGGAAGAGAATTTATGGATGTCAGTTTCTTTATTACGAGGAACAGAACATTTCGGAGTATATTCTTGCTCGTTCATCAGGCGAATGGTACCATGACACAGGTAAAAAATGTAACGCTGTGACGTCATGACACAGGTCAACAAAGAGGTTGCAACATCATGACACAGGTCAACAAAGAGGTTGTGATATCATAACACAGGTCAACAAAGAGGTTGTGATATCATGACACATGTTGTGACACAGGTCAACAAAGAGGTGACATCATGACACAGGTCAACAAAGAGGTGACATCATGACATAGGTCAACAAAGAGGTGACATCATGACACAGGTCAACAAAGAGGTGACATCATGACACAGGTCAACAAAGAGGCTGCTATGTCATGACACAAGTCAACAAAGAGGCTCCAATGTCATGACAGAGGTCAACAAAGAGGCTACGATGTCATGACACAGGTCAACTTGACAGACTGTGACGTGTAACAGGTCAACAAAGAGGCTGTGATGTCATGACACAAGTCAACAAAGAGGCTGCGATATCATGACACAGGTCAACTTGACAGACTGTGATGTTGTGTCCCAGGTCAACAAAGAGGTGACGTCATGACACAGGTCAACAAATAGGTGACGTCATGATACAGATCAACAAAGAGGTAACGTCATGACACAGGTCAACATGACTGGATTGATGTCATGACACAGGTCAACAAAGATATTGTGACATCAAGACACAGGTCAACATGACAGGCTGTGATACCATGACACAGGTCAACAATTAACTATAGTAATATGAAAGAATCTGGTGTTCTTTAACTTCTTTTGATAAATAAACTTAAAATAATATGTGTCAACAATGCCCCAAGCATCTGAAATCATTAAATATGTGTCCTACATATAGATATTATCAACAGGATTGCTGTGTACCTTACTTACAATAAGGATGAATATGTTATTGTAGTATTTAAAAAATTTAATATTCTTGTTATACTTGCTCTATTAACTTTCAATCAGACAATAGAATATTTTGGCATCAGGTTTATATGAACAGGAACAGTATGAATATTAAAGCTCTTATTTATTATCCATGTGGAAGACAGCAAATACCTCCATGCATACGTGGAAAGACTGTCACATAAAACCTCGGGCATGGTTGCCACAGAGCTGGGACATTTCATCACTCTGTTGTGTAACGCGTGCAACTTGAATACGCACACATTCATGTTCAGTATTGTTAACAACAACACACAGCACTCCAGGCTGAGGAATAAAATAAACTACTGGTTTGAAAAAATACTGAAACCACCATTTCTTTAACTTTGGTGAGCACTGGAACTGCAAAGGATTCCAATAATCATAATAAATCGTAGATGGATAGATAAGGGAGGTAAGTGGTGTAGGTAAGAAATAAGAAGTATTGCCATGTGTCTCGTAAATAGGGCGAACAGTCGCCGAGACTTGTGCCAGCTGCAGCCTAAACTACTCTCGAAGACTCGCCAGTTTACCAATATTCCCCTGTCTACGTGTTTCATACAACATACATATTAATTTGTGACATTGTCACTGAGCACAAATACTGAAATTAGCGTAACTGTAACAGTAGCGGAGTCTCTATTTTTGTCTGTTAGGTGCCGTCACCCAACTCTGAAAACAATAACAAATATTAGGAACGTATTTCCCGAAAAGACATTATTGGCATTAAAATGCACGCAGAAGATAATGTCACATGAAATATATTTTCCTTCAATTTAGCAATGGTATATTTGTTCTTACCCGAGATCCGACACACAAACTTCTCCACACAGCCAACATTGCGGGAAGTGACCTCTCAAGATTTACATGGTCTAAGGACAAGGCCGCATCACAGGACCAATGTGAAGGTCGCCCAAAGACATTGTATTCCAGCCACGTTTTATCGCTTAGTGGAGATTTCCCAGCCGGAATAAATCGTCAGTTGAATGGCGCGATAATCTTAAGGACTTGTAAAGATAACCCCTTATACATCTAGATATATGACACATGGCAACGCAATGATGGAGACTTACACTAGATATAGTTGGTTGGTTGGTTTGTTGTTTAACGCCGCACTCAGCAATATTCCAGCTAGGCCTATATGACGACTGTCTGTAAATAATCGAGTCTGGACCAGACAATCCAGTGATTAATATCATGAGCATCGATCCACGCAATTGGGATCGATGACATGTATCAACCAAGTCAGCAAGCCTGACCACCCGATCCCGTTAGTCGCCTTTTACGACAAGCATAGTCGCCTAAGGGTTGCTGAAGACCTATTCTATCCCGGAATCTTCACGGGTCACACTAGATATAGGTGCGGAGTGACGGGCGCACGCGTTAGCCATGTATAGGCTACCCCACCGCACACTAGATATAGGTGCGGTGGGGTAGCCTATATATACATGGTTATTTTTTTAAGCGTTCGCTCGTCACTCCGAAGACCCGGGTGCGATTCCCCACATGGGTACAATGTGTGAGGCCCATTTCTGGTGTCCCCCGACGTGATATTGCTGGAATATTGCGGCGTAAAACGATACTCACTCACTCTATAGCCATTCATACATTTATCAGCGTATTGAACATGAGAAATGATACAAGTGTACACAAATGCATTTACAGGTAGTCTGTAGGGCTGGGACGAGTCCAAATGTACTACCCGGGTACCCACCAACCTATTACAAGACCCTACCCGGGTACCCGCTGTAGATATTTAGAGATAGGTACAAACTGTCCGATTTTGAAAAGTTTGACCTTAACCCTGGCAAAATGTATTTAGATACACGCGTAAAACGATCTAGCCATGCATTCACTGAAGTTTACTGCATGAAGTTTTATCTTTATTCAAACACATAAAAGTCAGAAGGAATGGGTGCATTGTCAAAAAGAAATGGGAACATTAGTGACTTATAGTGTAACCATAGAGTTTTAGATATTTTTGTCAATAAACAATATATCACGTGACTAATCACGGGTCCGGATAGTCCTGTGGGTACCCGGGTCCTACTCAGGACCAACCCAACCCGAGTACCCGAGTTACCCGTCCCAGCCTTAGTAGTCTGTATCATAGATATGTCTATTATAGTGTCCCTGGTGTGTGTAAGAAAAGGTCAGGTCGCTTATCATGCTTATGAACCTGCACGATCAATGAAATAGCATGAGCGGTTACACTTTTTTGATAAGGCGGTAAACGAGGTCTAACAGGCCTGCCACACAGCAGGGTGTCATCCAAAATTTAGCAAACGTGTTGTGATATAACTGAAATATTCAAATCGTGGATAAACCAGCTCCCTCACGTAAACTCTGCGCTACAAGCTCCTCACAGCGATAGCCCGTTCGCGGAGCTCTCTATACTATTACCGAGAGTGTAACGAATGTGTCACGCGCTGGGAAGGAGCTTGTCTGCGCTAGGGGTCTCAGGATACATGTTATACAAATACTACTCATAGGGTCAAGGATATCGGAGTAATTCTCACTGAGCAATATATCTTTTGCTACATGGTGACTGGCTAATTCAATCCATTGTTTTCATCGTTTGCAAAGCAGCCCATTGCAACATGTTGTCATATCAACGCATTTTCGAAATAAAAAATATGACGTCATCCATTGTGTTCATGACGTCTCAGATGGTTTTACGTATACGTGACGTCGTTACAACAATTGGTTGACCGAGTTGATACATAGAGGATATTAGATTCGTGTTCATGTCATAATATGTTTACGACACAAGAGTCTAAATACCGGTATTTAAGCACGAGCCTCGTAAACATAGTATGATGAACACGAATTTAATGTTCTATTTACTACCGACGAAGATGTCTACATACAGAGACAAATTTTAGGGTTTAACTTAAGGACAGCAAGTCGCAACAGCACCGGAACCACAATTTGTCGAATGACGTTAACAATTTTCAGCCATGACGTCGATTCTAGTGTTACGTCATTCCGACGACCCACAATAAGATTCGAATGACGTCAACAATACCGTCCGTATGACGGAAACAATACACTGTTGTCTAGATTTTTATGAACCCCTGATACAGTCGTGCCTCGTTTATACGGACACTTGCGTCATTTCACAATTCGTCCGTATAAACGAATTTCCGTATAACTGAAACCAGCTTCTTACTGGAAGAGTTTCTCCCCTTCAATTATTCAACTCATGACGAAATTCCTTATAATACTGTTTTTGTACTACATATAGAATACTAAAAGAGCTCCCGTTCAATACCAGTTTTATGAGACCCGAGAAGATCCGGGGTGGAATAGGTCTTCAGCAACCCATTCGTGTCGTAAAAGGAGACTATGCTTGTCGTAAGAGGCGACTAACGGGATCGGGTGGTCATGATTGTTGATTTGGTTGATGTACGTCATCGTATCCCAATTGCGTGGATCGAAGCACATGTCAATCACTGGAATGTCTGGCTCACACAAAATTTTTACAGATTGTCGTCCTACAGCTGAAATATTGCTGAGTGCTGCGTTAAACAAGAAACAAACCAATTTTATGAAACGAGTGAATAGTTCTGGTACCTGACGAGCGAAAGCGTCATCAGCTTGGAAAGTTTTTTTTGCATAAATGCTCAGATCTCGAGAAATACAGGAAAATGCTACGCTCAAACGATTTTTGCAAACATACTTCTTACAGAAGTAAGCGTTCACTTTACTTGCGGAAATGTCGCTTGCAGTACACTATCGCAGGGGGTGAGTGGTGTCGGGGTATTCAAGCAAAACAAAACTCGTCTGCTTCCAGAGGTTCTAGATCCGTGAAGATTCCGGGCTAGAATAGGTCTTCAGCCACCCATGCTTGTCGTAAAAGGTGACTATGCTTGTTAAAGGCGACTAACGGGATCGGGTGGTCTGGCTCGCTGACTTGATTAATGCATGTCATTGATCCCAATTGCGTGGATCGATGCTCATGATATTTATCACTGGGTTGTCTGGTCGAGAATCGATTATTTACAGATCGCCGTCATATAGCTGGAATATTGCTGAGTGCGGCGTTAAACAACAAAACCAACCAACCAACCAATCTAGATCGATCTACGGCAATCAAAGATTACCCTCATGATATATTTATTGCAATGTTTCACACAAGCGTGGTATGTTCAGACCAATTTAACTGGGCACCGGGCCACGGAGGTCTCTCTTTAAAATGATTTAATTTCTGCAGTATGGAGGCAGAGGCGTGAGATGCACCTCTACTCAGAATTTCTTTTCGTTCTATGTCATTTTTTGTAAGTGACAAAGTTGGGAGAATGGCGGCGAATGGTCGCTTTAAACATGAAGATGATACAGTCAAGCGGCTGCCAGTGTGGCTGCACTGTGTTCCCATGTGTAAAAGTCCAGTTTCCAACCTTGCCGAACTAGTCTGGAATTATGGAGTTATATTTTGGCTGGACTAACGACTCGATGCATAGTCCCATCAAAATCGCGTAACGACATCGAGATCCGGTTCGTAAACTACCGTGCAGATTTCGATCGATTGCAGGATTTGCAAAGCATGTGTATCGCAAACTCGGCGTCAACAGATATTTTCCAAATCCTTTCGTGTTTTTAATCCAAGAGCTCACGTGATTGATGCACTTTAAGACCCGTTTTATCATAACATACATTTGATTATCGATCAGATCGTCTTGTCTGGGCGCAGCCATTTTGTTCGAAACAAATGCAAGTAATATGAGAGGTGGAATCTGATTGGTCAGTAGGAGGGACATAGAAAGGACATAACTCGTAATACCGTAATAACTCTCAGGAAGATGGGACACCCATTCCAGGAAATAGTACCTACTACTACACACATACCCTCTCCCCTCTGGAACCGCCAATGTTACCCCTATATAACTCCGAACCCCTATGTAATGGCAGAGACCATATACCGATATATGGTCTCTGGTAATGGCGAAAACGTAACGCACTTACTTCATATTACTTACACACGTATATGTTGTCAATACTTCAGGTCCTGTTTAATATACACAACGTTCCTCTATCACGTATATATGGCGTATGTATACATGGCCGTGGAGTATATTCACTTTGGTCTATGAATGTATACATATTTGTGCGATATTTAGGCCAGTAGATTTCCTTGATCATAGAGCAAGATTAACGTACCACCAAAACTCAATTTCCCTCAATTTCCTCATACGTATCGCTGTATGTGCGTGAGTTAGTTTGTGCGTTCGTGCGTGCGTGCGGGCGTGTGTTTGTAACAAAGACAAAACCATGTATAGTTTTAAACACGAGGAAATAGAAGTGACACCAAAAAGTAACAATAAATAAAAAGGGACTTTACACCGAAGTTGACGTGAATCACTTCCGACCTATAACCACTGCTCGGGAGCGAGCCTGTACAATTTGTGTAATATTGGCACAGATACCATACCTTCTCCGAATACAGCTTGGGAATAGTATGAAGGTAGGTGTTTATCGCAACCAAAAGCCATTATATAATATATATATTTTGGTAGGTATTCAGAGCTCCAGTTAAGCTTTTAGTGTTGTGGGTATTTTACCCATGCATTTTAAAATCATTGGGTATCAGTTATTCTATCTGGGTATTCAAATTTCTGTTACCCACTAGTTTTTACACATGTGGGTATCTAAGTTAAATATTTAAAAACACTATTCATCTAGTCCCTGAAAACTGGTGTCGTGCTGGTTCAAGAGCTTTATAGGACTCAAAAATACCACGATACTTCCACAAGGAAGTGTGATGGAAAGTGATCATGATGTAACTGTCATCATGGAGTTTGGCAAGGTTGACGGAATGCCCGTTTATAATTTCAAAATAAGTTGCTGATTTGCTAATCGAATACGCAAGGTTACTTCACAATATTTTGAAGATACGCACAAGTTTTATTTTTGTAGCGTATCTGTAATGTTCGTTGCGTATTTGATACGCTTGGTTTTTATTTTACTGCGTATTTCTGCATTTCTAATGCGTATTTTACGCAGATATGCAGCTTATCTGGAGCTCTTGTATTAATGTAGCAACTTGTACCTCACGTCAATTTGTTAAGTCGCCATAACCCCCATGGAGCTGTGAGTTGTCAAATATGACGTAACATTATAGTCCCTGGGTGGTCTCGGGGCAGAGACACGGGCATTTGTCAACTGTAGGTATGTCAGTACTCCGTGGTATACTGATTATGTTACAATGTATGTATATATAGACGTCCACTGATTCGCATCGTTTGGGCTTTGGATCATTGCCACCTGCACATACAGATTCCAGTAATAAATACACCTTCCGTCTTCACAACAGCATAATATTTTCCTAACAAAGATGGCACATATTGCACCTATTATATAGTTTTATTAGTGTACAAAACTAATCATGACAAAAAATGTACAATGTATGTATGCAAGTTCGCATAACTTAACAGCTGTTGTACATTGTATTATATTGTATTATCATTGAATAATGAAGGTGCGGCTGATGCATTAAAATCGTTGTAAAATCGACGTGATCTTTTATAATATTGCACTCGTGAACATATGGTATTATTGATCCTTCTGGAACTAAAGACTGCTCAATTGTTTTATTTCTTTATTTTGTAAAAAGCTGTCAACATCAATTAATACAAATTATTTCATAACCCTCCAAATATAGTCGTATTATAAACACAGTATTAAAATCCTATTCTCAAATACACAAGAATACTGTCCGGTACATAATCATTTGTGATATTTTCAATGAAGTTATTTATAAGAAATGACAATCAACCACATACTGTATAGAATCACAGAAATCCTTACTAAAGTAAAAAAAAGAAACTGAATGCAGTGGTGCTAAAATCGTTCCATATATATACAAACAATAAACAAGCTTTGTATAAGCGACCTAAATATAATTTGTTTTTCCTTTGGATATATAAAATATACAAAAATGTACTTTTTGGATATATTGGAATTTTCCCTTGTGTAATATCAAACAATTATCTAGCGTTGACGGCCAAATACCTTAAATATTTTTTACGGTTTAGAACAAAGCCACAAAGGCTGTTGACTTGCCAAACAATTTGCGGCAACATCCCAGGACACAACATGTTAGCTGGGTACACGTGAAGAACTCACTGTTAACCTCATGCTTTGTTGTACTCAGAAACATTCCAGCTGAATGTCAAGGTGTGGAAATAATCGAGTCTGGACCAGACAGTCCAGTGACTGACATCATGAGCTTTGATCTACGCGACTGGGATACGATGACATGCATCAACCGCCGATCCCGTTAGCCGCCTCTAACGACAAGCAGCGTTGCCTCTTACAACACTGAAGACCAATGGCCAACATTCCTCAGTTATGCCCCTTTACTACTTCGCCAATAGATGGCGCCAAACGCTACGGTCCTGCGCGTACTTCCGGTATATTACGCGGTTCATAGATATTTGCACGACCAACAACTATAACGAAGTATTTACGATGCCTTCGACGTGCTGCTGTGTCCCGGGATGCTGCAATCGAGGTGGTTTGTCGTTCCCGAGAGAACCCATGTTGCAGAAACGATGGTTGATTGCTGTTCGGAGGAGCGACGAATCAAACCAAGGCAAGATGTGGAAACCGTCACCTCACTGTGTTGTGTGTCATTCTCACTTCAGACCGTCTGATTTCATTGCTGTAACTAGTTATGGTAAGATATTTGGGTTACTTGTTATGTTTCTATTCGTTGGCAGATTTAATTAACGTGCATGCCAATTATATTTGTTATATTTTCTTGCATTGAAACTACGAAGAGGGTTTTACGTGACTCAGAAATGTGTATCCAGTATGCAGAAATGTGAAGAATTGACGCAGACAAAATAGAATATGTTCCGTCCCGCGGGACACACGTATTTCCACAGATAGTTTGATATTGTCATTGAGTTAAATTGAGTAAAGATTCTTAAAACTTCGAAGTGTGGGATTTTTTTCACAATAATTTTAGTTCAGAGTAGGCGAGTAAATTGGAGTATTGGCTAATTCTAATGAAATCACGGTTATGTGTGTTTGCATGTGAACCTATGAGTATATTTCATTGTTTTTTAAAACCCAGATAGAAATAATGTGTCTTTTTTGCCTTACTATAGTAGCCATTTTTTTGCCAGTCAGTGCTCATGGTGATGTATAGGTTTGACCCTCATATATTTCATGCAAGGGCCTTTGAAATCAATTACTGGGGGTCTAGTGCATACCCAGTTAATTGAGGTAAAACCCTGTTTACCACCATTATATTCCTGTTTATGAAGTTATTGATGTTTGATCATAACCCATCTTAGTTTTCTTCTTTAATTTGTTGAATTGATGTTTACCAGGAATGTCAACACATATTTGACGTTTTTGCCTTTAATGCATCATGTTACATTTTCCTGCAGGTGCTTGTTTTCCACAGAGATGAGGCACAGATGATTCAAGAATACAGGTTCATGTTTGTTCACTTTTGATATGTATTTGTCAGAACAATGTCATGTGTACGTGTTGAACTTGAAGACACTTCTCTGTATCAGGCATTATATGTATGTAATGTTGAGACTACATCAGCTAAATTGTCAGCTAATTTATATCATAATTTTCCTTAATTTAAAAGTTTGTTTACTTTTCTAATGTATTGATGTGTATCACTATTATGTTCATAATGTGACAAAACATAGCGTGCCCATAGAAAATTTTTTCTTTCCCTGCAAATTAACTTAAATCTTATCATAAAAAGTTATCTCACAACTGGTAGTCAAAAGATTGCACAATATCTGTTTGGAAAATAATAAACTACTGCTGTTTTTCCCAGGGTGTACACCTCTGAGGAAACAGAGAAAACCAGATGCTGTACCATCAATCTTCCCCTGGACTGAATCAGCCAACGCACTTGAGGCCGATGGAGGCTTAAGGAAATCCCGCATTGAAAGGCGTGAGAACAAAAAGAGGACATTTAAAGCAATGGATACAGATTGTGATATTGAATGTGATATCAGTGAGGTAGCTGGGGAGGGAATATTTGACAATGTTGAGTTTGATGACATGAATACCGACCTAAACATTTGTTCTGCAGATAGTGCAGAGGTTGAATATGAAAGTACATCAGCTCAGACAGACAAATTTCCAATGCTTTCAATACAAAGTATTATGTTTAATGCTGCAGCAATTTTGTTTTATACAGGACTGTCAAACTATACAGACTTCACCTTTGTACTTGCAAGTTTGGGTCCGTGTGCATATCACCTAAATTATTTGTACAGCAAAGTTGACAGTATAACTATCAGTGTGGAAAATCAATTGCTTTTAACACTTATGAAACTGCGCCGACATAAGACTAACTTTGAACTTGGTCTTCATTTTGGAATTTCAGAGAAAACTGTATTAAATGTATGGATCACCTGGGTAAATTTTATGTATAGACAGTGGAGTGAGCTTGATAACTGGCCAGAACGAGACTTAGTGCACTATTTTTGTCCTTCTGATTTCAAATCCAAATTTCCATCCACACGAATTATCATTGATGGTACTGAATGCCCTATCCAGAAACCAAAACGCCCCATAGCTCAGCAGTCTACCTACTCAACGTATAAAAATCGAAATACTATCAAAATACTTGTTGGATCCACACCAGGTGGTCTTGTGTCATATGTGTCTCCTGCATATGGTGGCTCCACAAGTGATCGTCAAATAGTAGAGCGTAGTGGTTTGACAGTGATGTGCGACCCAGGAGATAGTATTATGGCCGATAAGGGTTTCAACGTACAAGATATTTTTGCACCAAAAGATTTTACCATTAATATGCCAACATTCTTCTCAAAGAAAAACCGTATGTCTGGCAAGACTGTTATGCGTGATAGGAAAATATCAAGCAAAAGAGTTCACATTGAACGTATTATTGGTCTGGCAAAAACATTCAAAATACTTACTGAACCTCTTAACAGTTCAGAAACCAAATTAGCCACAGAAATAACCACTGTTTGCTTCATGCTTTGTTCTTTCAAGAAGTGCATTGTTCCCTCTACTTGCTAATCATATTGGTTAGAAAATCATTAAAAATATCTTTCATTCCAGTCGGACGTTAGTCAGACGTAGGGTATGGAGATTTGTTTCTAATTCTTTCAAAAGGGCCTGTTATTTGCGTTTGCTACATGATTAAAATTAATTGTTGCTAAATATTCATGAGGATAAAGTTAAATGTAACATGTTATAGATTATGTATCATGTTGAGACTAGAATGGGAAACTGTGGTCAAAAAGCAAGTTTGAAGCAAACTTACCATTTATGCAGCCACAAACAATCAGAGCTTTTGTTATTACAATGCTAAACTTCCTGTTCATTGTGGTGTTAAACCCATCTCACTTACTGAATTTGTTTTAAATTTATGACATCAGTAACATGAATTTAAGAATGTTGACAGTATTGTGCGTATTGTTACATTTTGCGTACTGTTACATTATCCCCTGCCACAAAGTGGGAGAGACACATTACTTGTCTGAGCATAATTCGGAAACTGTTTCATGTTATTATGAAACTTTGCACATGTATCAAACACAAGTCGAACTGGTGCCTTTTCCTGTTTTCCATGGCAGCAATTTGGATTAAACCCAAATACTGGTTGCTTCTATTTCACAAACTTAAAATCTGTATAAGTTGAAGTGTATATTTCTGGATCATATATCCATCCTTCAATGGATACATGTTTACTGAGAAACAAATTGTAATTAATTGTCCTAAGTTGTGTTTAGATCTGTTACTTTGTGCATTGTGGCTGTAATGAGGACAAAATTCTAATGCATCCCATGGCTGTGTATTCTTGTTTCATATGATACCGGCAGCAGCTAGACCGGTCCAGATATCTGGCACATCTTAGTGTTGTTGCTTCAGCTCTCTCAGATGTTATAAAAGGCAATCATGACAAGCAAGAAGTCAATGACAATGTTTTTTTATCATTCCCTCAAACAGTTCAGCTGCAGATAATAATCACATGACAGTTGTAATTCTTCAGATACAGAGCTGAAGGAGTATGCTTCAAGCAGTGATGATATTTATGAGTATGGACACTGAATTGTGATTATGTATTGCACTGTAGCTTCATCTATATTTAAATATTGTGATTATCCAACTATTAACTACTGGAGTAATTAACAGATGGTTGCCATCGTCACAAAGTGAGTTAAAAGTTAATGTCACATCAATACTATTTCAGCCATATAGCGACGAGACCAAGTTGATGTACACAATTTACTCATGAATGCAAAGGTATATTTAAAAACAATTTTAAATACACATTTGGACATAACAATATCATTTATACAGTTTTAAAACATGGGTTATAGGCCACCAGAAACCAAAGCTAGGCCACCTCGCAGGGGATCATGGGGACTTACAGCACCTCTGCTTCCTGCACGATACACCAGCAGGATTTATGTCATTAACTAAGCCACTGGTGGTTGTGCTCAATACTAGCCAGTCAGCAATGAGCTGGCTTAAAACACTGGTTGAGGATAGTTACATTGATTATTATAGGATTATGTGTCACACGGTGGGGGTGACTTCAACCTCTTGGACAGAGCCTTCATTAATGTCAGTTGATTATAGCATCACATCAAATTTGAAAACAGGCAATTAATGATTCACATACATATTTAGATTAATTTTTTTTACAGACCATTTATTCTTTCAAGTAGTTGATAATGAGGTGCCTGGTCATATAGTACTGTAACAGTAAGTACTAACTGTGACATCAGAGATTGTATTTATTTAGACTAGTGAATGCATCCATGTATGGGACCAGTGTGTATGTTGTGATATTTAGATTATCCAACTATTAACTACTGGAGTGATTAAAAGATGGTTGCCATTGTCACATAGTACTGTAACAGTAAGTACTAAATGTCTTAATAGACATCTGAGATTGTCATGGTTGTATTTATTTACACAAGTGAATGCATCAGAGTTCAACCTGGTTTTGTCTGATGCAACTCTTTTCATGTCAACATGCATCTGTTGAAATTTCATCCTTAAATGGAACCCTGCAAGTCTTTTCATAACTATTTGTTTGTGAATGTCCATATATGCAGTATATAATATGTTCAGCATAAAACATTGAGACTACAATTCTGTCGTTCTTGTTTATAGGGCTCATGACCATTGACACATGAGTATCAGCATCTGAAATTTACCAGGAATACCTGTCATAATCTCTGAAATAGAATTTGTCAAGAAGTGCCTTTTTGAAAAAGGTGTCATAAAATGCCACAAGTTTTTCAACCATAGATTCAATGAAATGATCATCTCGGGATACAGTAAAATATTTCAAATCCTTCATCGTGTATACAATAAAAATGCACTGTTTTCTACCAGTACAGTAGAGCTGCCTTTGCACTTGAAAGAAATATGGCTTGCTTTTGTCAAGGGTAAGTTTTCCCTCAGATACCTTCAAATAGGGAACAGTTATCTCTGAGATTAGGCGGTCTTTAGATGCAAATGGACATTTCACTTCAATGGTAGTATCATCACCGAGAAGTGAATCTGGTGAAGCTGCGAGAAATGGATGAACATCTGACGCAAACATGCCACATGGTGAGGTTTTGAAACCACTTGACCTTTCAAAAGCTTTTATTGCCACCTTTTCATATTTTCTGCCATGTCTAAGTGGTGGACTTTGAATGTCCTCGAAAGGCTTAGTCATTGATCTAGCAAGTTTATGAAAATCAGTTTTGTCTGTTGCCAAACAAATTTTTCCAAAATTGGAAGAAGAAATTCTCTTTGTGTGTTCAGTTTTCCATTCCTCGCTCTTAGACTGTTTACGGGTTATTATTTCAAGGTTGGTTTTATCCATATCTGATATTTCTGATATATTCTGGGATTTCAGGTATTGGTCAGCTAAAGATAACTTAAGATAATCATGATCATGATTAACAGCAAATGGATTTGCTGGAGGAAACATTTGAGAAACTGGAAATGTATTGACACTAGGGTGGTTTAACCAAACATTGCGAAAAAAGTCAGGGTAATTTGGCACTTTGCGATACTGAACTGGTCGTGGGTCAAATATAACATTCAGTTCACTGTTGCATAAATCAAGGTCAGTCGCCTTTATGGGACTGCCTTTATAGGGTTTACTTTTATGAAAGGTTTGCAATCTTTGAGTACATGTTTCTTCAGTTAAAACATCGCCAGTTGTTGAAAACTTGTGCATAGCATATAACACTGCACAAATATGTTTGCAATGTCCTGATGGACCCTGGCCTGCAGCACACTCACACTGCCCCTCCACAACAGAACCATCGTCATCAATTGCAATATCGACTTTGTAAGTCACATGCTTCTTCATTTCAGCACGGCACTCAGACTTCAGGAAACACATGTTACCTGGTTTTGAATACCGAAAAAAATTCAAAAACCTACTAGTGTACAGATTTTTTGAACTTGAACCAAGTTTCTTCTGAAAAGGCTGTAAGTAATAATTTATAGCTTCATATGCTAAAAAAGGAAGATGACTGTCACCATTTACATCCCTATAAGTTTCGACTGGGGGCAGTGTCATTTCGAACTCGGCTTCAAGTTCTGTTTCTTTCCCAAAATTGCAGTTTCGGTCATAGCTCTCGAGTCTGAAAAACATTTGAAATAAACAACTGTAAAAGAAAGAACCTGATTGAAAAAAAATGATTGTAAAATATATGGACTATTAAATTATTTTTGGAGTACACAAATGTCATAGTGTCCATTTTGTCAAAAAGTACAATTATTTTAAGAACAGATCCCTGTAACTCCAAAGTCAACAAATCAGTATTTCTGTCAGTAAGGAAGCTTAAGCCATCTCTGCATTATCAGTACTAAAACGGTAATAATATCTTTACTTGCACTTCAGTAATTGTATATAATTTTTTGTTAGAAAACAAACAACATATAATAATATGGATATTAATGTTAACACAAGAATAAGACATTGTGTCACAAAATATAAATACATGCAGTGAATAAGGACTCTCGATGTGTTTGCCTTCGACCGGAATCGAACCGATGTCTAAAGATTACTCTGTTAGACTACCATTCAAAAGCTTCATTACATCTAATTTTAATATTAGAAATAAAAACGTTGTTATGCACATCAAAGTATGGACCCATCATACTTGTGAAGAAATAATAAATGTGTGAACCTTTCACACTTGTGGAGAAATAATAAATGTGTGAAACCTTTCACACTTGAGGATGAAATAATAAATGTATGAAACCTTTCACACTTGTGGATGAAATAATAAATGTGTGAACCTTTCACACTTGTGGATGAAATGATAAATGTGTGAAACCTTTCACACTTGTGGATGAAATGATAAATGTGTGAACCTTTCACACTTGTGGATGAAATAAATGTTCTAGGTGAAACGATACAGGGAGATCACATCACAGTACATAAGGTCACCTTTTTATGTCAAATTGTGTGGAAACTTCTTGACTAAATATTTCAGAGCAGGTTCAAAAGGAAATTTCTAGTTGTGAATTTGAAATGCTAATTACATAATATTTGCAGTATTTGACTGACACTTGGGTGTCATAAAACAAGTAGTAAGGAACTTAATTTAGCAAGTGTAAAAAAGTACTGTGTATCATGCATGAAAACTTGATGCACCAGTGCACCAATGTATCGTTTCAGTCCTAATAAATGTGTGAACCTTTCAAACTTCTGGCTTAAATAATTAAATGTGTGTACCTTTCACACTGAGGAAATAAGAAATGTGTGAACCCATCACACTTGCTAAAATGAATAAAAATATATGAAAATCTAAACACACTCACTGTAAAGGACGATGAACGTGATAGCCCTCAGTCTTTCTTCAGCCATCGGATGGTGCAGAGCTCAAGCAATTTTTAATGTTTTACAAATATTTCAGAACCTACCTCACGCTTTGTTACATCATGTTTTGGCCACAGATGAATCAAAATTCCAAATATGTGTATAGAAATGAAGAAAGGGACGGGGGCATTATGATTATTTAAGATAGTATCTGCTTAAATTCACTATGTATATTTATATGTATCGAAGAACGATGTATTATTGAATAATTGCCCAAATAATTATAGAATCTATGAAACCGGAAGTTATCCCAACCTCATGTAAAAGGGTGTTATATTTTGTACACTGCCAGTGAGTCATTAATTCGAAGAATAAATTATTGTGACTGACACTTACCTTCCGTACAAGATCCGTGGTTACCGCTCTTTCCCTTGTCAGTGCATCGCAAAGCGTCCTTAAACGGGGACATTTTGTTTACGTGAACGAAAACTGAAGCACTTATGTTGTCGGCACTATCGCCTCGATGCTTACGTTATTTGTTTAGCGATCTCAGTTGTCTAAACTAAACATATGTTCTACCAATGACGATGATACCAATATTGCACTGTGTATTGTGACAAAATGGGGAATAATTACTGTTACAATCTTATAAAATAAATGCTCAGTAAGAAATGACGACGAATAGCAATATTAGAAACTTACCGTTCTATCAGATCAATTTTTCGTCCTGACACTCGAGCACCTCGTGCTTTGAGCTCAGTCTTCAGTTCGGGCAACTTCCAGCTTCCGTAATTCATGATAGAAATAGGCCTTCAAGTACTACCGGATGTTTACAGAAACGCAAGTGGGTCAATGTCGACTGAAGTTTATATATTCCCGCGGATACAACGATGAATGTGGGACCGTAACTACCGCAGCGCCGCCAAGCGGGCAAGGGGGCGCAACTCCAGGAATGTTTGCCATTCCAACCTGGATCTTCACGGGTTTCTAAAGGGGCTGTTAACGGGGAAATGTTCAATAATTCTGGCTTCTGTAAATCAATATAGTTTGTCCATACATTGATTGCTCTGACATGGGCAAAATTAGTGTCAACACTGGTATATTGTGGTATATATATCCGTAAGTTAACCAGCTAACGTCGTACCGGCATCGTCTCAGCCATAGAGCGACAAGACGAGAAGAGGAATGAAATGCATCCCTGCTACCAATACACCAAAGGAACCTGTCACATGTGTTAACATAACATAGATGCTCAAACACGGGTCACGGGCCACCAGCAACCACAGCCAGCCAAGCCCACTGGGGAACACGGCGACCTACATCACCTCAGCCTCTAGCAGAGCCCTCAGTAACCTTAAGCATTTGTTGACAACATCGCACTAAATTTCAAAACAAGCAAATAGTTACTAAAACACACATTTAAAACCTATGCAACTTTTTATAATATCACACTGCATAACATATAGTCTGGGTTTTTTTAATTGTAACTTTTCTTTAGTAATAAGTAAGCCAAAGCTGAGATCAAGTGTGAAGTTGGGGCAAAGACGACTCGGAATATAATAATACAAAGTGTAGCAATTGGATGTGCAAAGTTGTCTTCCCTTAGGCACAGCAGGATAAGATGACTGTTAGTTCGAATACCAATAATGATATTCCTCCTTGCTCACGTGCTGTGATAATACTGACAAAATTTAAAAGCGGCGTTAAACCCAAGTCATTCAGCTCCAAAACTCCAATATTTGAAACTTAATACTTTGATTTTCCGCCGTAATATAACTGGAATACTGTTAAAAGCGGCGTTAAACCCAACTCACTCACGCATATACAATGACGAACTAAACATTAAATGGAAAAGGTATACTGCATGTGCTGTGATTAATATCGCAGGAAATTGGTGTCACACTATTCAACTTCTTTGTTATTGAAATGGATATTACTGCTGGGATGGTATACAATATACATACTCACTTTCTCCGTGCCGACCTCTGACCTCTGACCTCTTATCTTCAAGAGATGGCGATAAGCATGCATGTATTCAAAGTTTTATCCTGTTCGCTTTTATTTGAAACTTTTTCCTCGTTTGATTTTATTTCCTCAACAGGAACTCATTGATACAAGCTGTTTGTTGACACCTGTCTTCATGAGGTAGGTAGGTGGTCACCATTATACTATTTCGGTGTTGTAACATAACTTTAGAGCTACAAGTCATTACCGTGCCATTGTACCGTGCATGTGGCGGACGGGATTCAGGGCGACTGCGGTTGAATATACCCTGAAAATTGGTAATTTAAAGGGTGAAACTCAATCGCTAGTATGTTTCGAAACTTAAACTACAACCATGCAGGTTTGGAACGCAGGGTCGCACACCGCCACCCATGGCCTGGCTCTGCAGCGACATCAACGTCAACAGAGGTACAAAGCTGACAATCTCTTGCAGATCCCTTAGTTGCACAAAATATAGACGACCTATAGAAGGCATGTTGTGTAGAACAGTGCTAGGTTCATGTTGAATCTTGGAAGTATTCCTTTCATGTTCAGATTCTACAGTGTTGGAGAATGTGGAGTATAACTTTCACTGTGTAGTATTTTTTAGCTTGTTGTTTATTGCCACCTTAATAGGAAACAACGCGGGTTTCCTAGACACCATCTCTTAATAGGAAACAACATGGGCTCTAGCCATCATCCCTTAATAGGAAACAACGCGGGGCTCCCTAGCTGTCACCCCTTATAGGAAACAACGTGGGGCTCCAGACATCATTCCTAATAGGAAACAACGCGCGGCTCCCTAGCCATCACCCCTTATAGGAAACAACGCAGGGCTCTAACCATCTCCCCTTAATAGGAAATAACGCGGGGCTCCCTAACCGTCACCCTTTTTGTATGAAGGATTGTACGGGGAAACATATATACGCAGTCGTTTGTAATCTTATATTCACCAGTTCATTAAGATTTATAACTACCTGCCACTGACACCACACCGGGAATATTCGACAGGACATCAGCAATTAATAACTCGGTTATGAATGTGAGTGATTGTAGTCAGCATTATTCCATCATGATAGGACCGCCTCCGTGGTCTAGTGGTAGAGCGTCCGCCCGGAGAGCGGAAGGTCCGGGGTTACCATGCAAAAGACGTTAAAAGATGGCACTTGTTGTTACCCTGTCTGGCGCTCGGCATTAAGGGGTTAAAGCAAGGACTGGTCGGCTCGGAGTCAGTATACTGTGTCTGAGTCGGGTATTCATGTTAAACTGCGGCAGTGGGCTAGCACTATAAATCGGCATCAGTCCGGACTAGTACAAGCAGCGACACAAACACACACGCGTGCATGCACGTCGCTATATAAGTGCAATAATCTTGGACGCGACGTTAAACCCGATTTCACCTCACATCACCATCATGATAGAACTCCACGATTCCTCGTTAGATACGTATGTTTCAAAACATATCTAAATCTAACGAATTGTGTCAGGACACTCGATGCGATAAACGTTTTATAGGCAGGCAACTGTATATACGATGTGCGTGCGTACGTGTGTATGTGATGATGTGATGATGAACACTGCATGCAGTCAGTAATAGTATCAGCTATATGAGGGCGGCGTGAAGAGAATGGAATCTGGACCTGAAAATCTAGTGATTGATATTATGAGGAACGATCCAAGCCGACGGGGTACAGTGCAGCGTGACAACGAAGTCACCCGACCCCATCCACCAGGTCGTCTCTCACGACAAGCACGACAACGTTAAACGACTAATCGGTGATTGGTCATCTGTAATCATAATCACTCTACATGACGGCTTCGCTGTCACTGCGCCAATTATGATAAATGCGCACATTGCACGCATATCTGCATATTGTTGAGAGCAGATCGGGCATAACGGTTAACAGGGTGTTCGTTTTCAAAACCAGAGAGAACATATTCATGATAAAGGCAAAACTGTGTGTCTTTATGAAGTAAACTATGAAATTACTATTGAAAATTGTTATCATATAACTGTACTATCATTTCGATCTTAAAGTGTATTTCCCATGTCAGAAGTCCAAAACTTGCAAGTGTGCGATTGCAAAACGGCTAGTTGTCAGCAATTTCAACAAGGCCTTTTAAAAAGTTTCTGCAACGTTGTTAAAAAATAGGGCATTTCTATAAGCTTTAAAATGGACCCTATATCCTTCCTCGGCATTTATATTACCCACACAAAAGACATATGAACTAATTATCTGATGATGGATTAGTAACACAAATAAATAACACGTCATGGTTCAGTAACCTTTATAAGATGAGGACGCTCGAGGACGACTCATTGTATTTAAATCTATATGGCCTACTCAAGAACAACGCTTTTTCAGACTCCATCTCACATTTTGGTGACACTCTAATATTCAATTCCGATAAATTATTTTCACAATTAAGTTCTATAATGTCAGTCAGATCATGTATATTGCAGATGCTCCATTTACAGCACTCATCATCCGCATCTCTTTACCCAGTCTTTTAAAACGTGAAAAAATCAACCATAGCGTACTTGTGAGGGCACTTGTTCCTAGCAGCCGTCGTCACGACAACGCAACAACAACTCACTCACTCAGGTCAAAGTTCATCAGCAGTTTTCGTTGTATTGTAGGACTTCAAGACTGATGTTGACTTGATTCAGGTAGTATTTGAACATATTGAACATGGCTCCTTTTATTGAAAATATCTGGTGTTCGTTATACCTACTATATTCATTTTTAGTTCTTACGAAACAAACCCACGCAGCTCTGCTTTGTCCGCCATAATGTTTTTATCCTGAGAGAGACAAGCACTTCACACGCCAGATGTGAAATGGCAGTCCTGGTTCTTAACGACACGGGTATTTATGAGATCTTATATGTTCATATCAACTATTTTAATATTCGCCACGTTAATACAGAGACTACAACATTTTTTATTGAAGTTAACATTATATCACGGTAACCCGAAGCCTGTGTTTAGAGTTTGATGTCATCAGCAACGGTATTCACCGGCCCGCGACTAACTGTACAATCCAATGACGATCGTAAATAAATGTAGACCACAATTTCATATACTTTCATTATTAGTTTTGTTGATATTCAAAACATATTTATAAGGCTTATATAAAGACACCATGATTAGCGTTTGTATTTCGCGGATAGCTAGAGTAGGCCTATAGATCTAGGCCTAGTCACAGTTATCATAGGAAGGTATGCAAGTTGTGGGACATATCCTGTCATAGGATTCGTTGTGTAGCCTATTATCATCTGTGTGGTATTGACTGGTTGGGGCTACAGGGCGCCCTGAAAGAAGGCTTGAAAAGCCAGCCAATGGAAAACAAGAGGTGATAAAGATTTTGGATGAGGAGATCCGGCAGTTGTCTGTGTCATAGTTTATTGATTGCATGCGATTATAGAATCTGTTTGCCACCTTGGAGTATCGGAAAGACTCCTGCCCATATCCCCTCTCCAAAAGTTGTATATGTATGCATTGCCACTCAGTCCTTTTAATTCTTTATATTTTTTAGGGGGGATAAAGGCAGAAGTCTCACCATAGTATCATAAAAACAATATTTTTCTCAAGAAAAAATATTTCATATTGGAAAATACATATTTACACATGCCTCTTTGATCATTATGGTTAGTGACCCGTCAAGATCAGTGGTACAATAGGTGTTCAGCAACCCATACTTGCCATAACAGGCGACTATGCCTGTCCCAAGAGGCGACTAATGGGATCCGGTGGTCAGGCTCGCTGACTTGGTTGCTGCATGTCATCAATCCGAATTGCGTGGATTGATGCTCATGATATCAATCACTGGATTGTCTGGTCCAGACTCGATTATTTACAGACCGCCGTCATATAGCTGGAATATTTCTGAGTGCGGCGTTAAACAATAAACAAACACTACTGAAATTGACGAGGCTTTTTCTTTACTCAAACATATGAAAGTCAGAAGGAATGCGTGCATAGTCAGAAAGACATGCAAACATTAGCAACTTGTAATTACTTTGAGAGGCATTGAGAATTTTGAGTACAAAGTAAGAATAAGATATATGGATGAACATCTTCTTTATTTTAATTAGGTAACACCATTATCAAGCAAGTGACGTAACATCTTCTTTATTTTAATTAGGTAACACCATTATCAAGCAAGTGACGTACAGAGTATGGTTGACAAGCATATCTGCAGGTAGGAGATAGTGTTTATACAGTTGAGGCAACTTGCAGTGTAACCGTGAAGTGTTATTGTTATTGTCACAGAGCTCCAGATAAGCTGCGTATCTGCGTAAAATACGCATCAGATATGCAGAAATATGCAGTAAAATAAAATCCAAGCGTATCAAATATGCAACGAACATTACAGATACGCTACAAAAAAAAAGGTTGTGTGCATCATCAAAATATTGTGAAATAATCCTGCGTATTTGATAAGCAAATCAGTAACGTATTTTGAAATTATAAACAGGCATTCCGTCAACCTTGCCAAACTCCACAATGACAGTTACATCATCAGAGCTCCAGCTTTTGGTGTTTTGGGTATTTTACCAATGCATTTTAAAATCACTGTGTATCAGCTATTCTATCTGGGTATTCAAATCTGGGTAAACACTATTCATGAATAGAGTTTTTAAATATTTAACTTAAAGGGGCACTGATCTAACGCAATTCCCCTGACTGGTTGTTGCCTTTGTTATTGTTTCTTTTCCCGTGAGTACCCGGATGATACGCACCGCAACTGAGCCTGACCAGAGACTGGGCTACTGTCTGCAAGGACAGCTAAATAAACTTGGAGGCTGGAGGCAATATTTGTTTTACGCATTTTTGCACTGATTGGTTAACTGTGATCTATAAAGATTTCGACAAAGGGCGCATGCTAATTAATTTCTTCAGCCTAAACAAACAGACAAAAAGAACGGCCGAGCTCATCGGATGTCGTCATTTGGAAATACCCCAGATGGTTATGGTTTAATACTAAAAAAAAGTATCCATGCAGTGAAAGCATTTTCGGATTCAGGCTTGCGTCGATAATACCATTACTACTCCACGTTTTCTCGTATAACCCTACACTTGTGTATTTGTCGTCATTTACTTGATGCTCAGTTAATGAATTTATTACAGGTACAATTAGTGGTAGCACCACTTTGATTACCTGACAAAGGTTCCCATTTTGCATTTATTGTGTCTGGGGTAATTATTCAATCTAAATCCAGGTTTGAAGTGAGGTGAAATGTGTGTTGTGTAATATGCACATGCCAGCCCAGCAAGAGATGAATTATCAGTTGATTTACTTTTTGTGTAAATCAACAGATCGTTCATAGTCATCAAAGGATTAACAGAAATTACGTTGATTGATTAATCACTGTTATCTTGCACAGTGGATATGTCAAGAGTGAGTGTTTACATGTCGTTACATGTTGTAAAAACAACATACTTTGTTCAAAGGGTTAACTGATAATACGTTGATTGATTGATCATTGTTATCTATCACTCAATGGATTTTTTAGGAACCGTGGACGTTGTCACGTGGGCCTTCTCAGCAGACCATTGAGACTTGACACCAATGTAAAACACCTGAAACAATCCAAGTGATCAGTTGAGAAACGAACACGTGTTATAATATCCCGAAACGATATACATCTTTTAAAATATTTGATTGTTACAGAGACATGTGACATCGAATAAGTTTCTTTGTACAGCTGCAGACGAGTTAGACATTGTTTTCACAGGTCTTTTCCTTTGTAAGCGTGTATATATTACCTTCAATTTGTAAAATGTGATTCTCTCAGGCAATTTATAAAATGTGTAAATATTTCAGTCATTTTGACTAAAAAATCTGTCCAGATTGATTAAGAGGATCAAAAGGGCCTACAAACATCACAACATATTATCATGTAGGATTAGAAGCCAAACAACATAGAAATGTACTTTTCAGCGTAACATTTCCAGTCTCTTGGTGATGACATTAAACATCAAAATGTTTGGAATTCGTTATCATAATAATACAGATGGAAATGTTTTTCAGTCACTTTGTAAAATAACTGAATATTTAGACGTTTAATAAGTTTGTTACACATTTGACAGTAAAAAAATATACACACTATAAAAAAAGCAATGCTCAATTGAAATATTTACTTTGTTGCAAGTCAAAATAGTGTAAACGAAAATCGCAAAAGTACCAAGCAAGTGACTTATCAAAACTTCGTCACCATTGCCGGTGCTACCCACAAAGATACCTACATTTCCTTATTATCTCGAAAACTGTATTTAATTTTGTTGATCAATGTGACCATATGCCCTTATTGCTACCAATAAAAGTGACTAATGCGCTTACGAATGGCGCAGCAGAGGTCGCGAACTATTCTAGATTTCTGCTATACATCCGGGTACTCACTGGGGAAAAACAATAACAAAGGCAACAACCAGTCCCGGGGAATTGCGTTAGATCAGTGCCCCTTTAAATACGCACATGTGTAAAAACTAATGGGTAACAGAAATTTGAATACTTAGATAGAATTACTGATACCCCATGATTTTAAAATGCATGGGTAAAATACCCACAACACCAAAAGCTTATCTGGAGCTCTGTTGTCATCAAACAATGTATCATGTGACTTACCATGTGTCTGAGTAGTCCTGTGGGTACCTGGGTCCTTCTCAAGACCAACCCCACCCGAGGACCCAAGTAACCTGTCTCAGCCCTAATGGATAGGTACCACCCCACCCCCCACCCCCACCCCCCCCCAACCAAGTCTATCTTTAGCCTATTGATCCTTGAATAGTAATAGTGGCAAATATGATATTCTGTAGCAGCTCCACAGATGGACGTGATGTAGCAGGAATATTGCTGCAACCAGTGTTGCCACCAACTATTGGTCCATTAACTTAACATATATATGATAAATAAATATAATTATGTCAGACAATTTATGTTATTGCCTTTATTTTAACACAGAGAACTTCATATTAAACAACAAATGAAATTACTGTGTCATTTCAGAGCTTCTGATAAGCTGCGTATTTGCGTAAAATACCCCCTAAAAATATTCAAAACCCAATTTCTTTCAATTAACTTGCATACAGAAACGATGCATTAAATGAAAAACTCAAATGTTTAAAAACAGCTATCTAGAGTTATCTGGAGCTGTGCATTTTTATCCCCCCGTTTTGAAAAACGAGTGGAAATAGCGATCAGCAGGTCTGTTTTTTGTTTCCGGAGCAGAAATCCTAAACCGTTGAATATTTCTTGTTGAGACTTGCTGTACAGATGAGTCTAGTGGTGAGAATTTGGGATTTGTCTTCTTTTTTTTTCTTCTTTTTTTTCAAGTTGGACATGTAGATCTAATTGTAAATTTTAACCTCTGCGTATGAAACATTGTCCCGCATACATTACACAAATACCATTGAATTTGTAAATCATCATGTCTGATGATGTTTTATTGCAAGTTTAATGTTTTCATTGAGCAAATTTGCAAACAGCAAAACAAGCACACAAACTCCTATTGCCGCCATGACCATAACCATAACCATGATAACACACGGGATGCCCAGTAAAGCAGTGCGCATGGAAAGGGAAGTAACTGCACATTATATTGGATCGCATTGTTTTTAAGTATTGTGGCATTTCACTTTTGGGGTTGTGTGTTCGAGACGCGGAATATTTAAGGATTTTTTTTTTAATTGGAAATAAAAACAAAACATGCGGCGGACTTCGTGATGGTGCGGCCGTGCCAGAGAACCAAGAATGTATTTTTTTAGCCTAAAAGCGGCATAAAACTGTACTCACTCATTCACTCACTCACATTTGAAAAATATATGTCATGGAGTCTTGTACTCAGCATTAGAAATTGGCACTAGTCCTGTAGTCCTTGACAAACTGCTCAACAGTTAATGTATCATAGTAAAGGACTAGTAGAAATTTGCCATTTTTAAGGGCTTTGCTATATGTTATTATTATAAGGATTAGTGGACTCAAACTGTTAGTTTCTACCGCTGGTACTACTGTATAGTGGTGGGATGATACACAGATGCATCCGTGGATCATGATGTTTTACTTCTCGATACAAGTATCGTTCTCAGTCACACCCTAAGTAAAAAATAGCGATTCTTACCTGATAAGTATGCTTTAAGAAATGTTACATCAAACACTAATTACTAGTGAAAATGAACACTAATTACTAATGAAAAGGATGAGTGAAAATGTACCTATGTTCATGGATAGTGCCATACTTGACACTACAAGCTGTATGTAGTTAGCGTGCTGGGTAGGTGGCCATCCTGTTGATGATGGCTTACATGATACATATCCCATCTTGAGCAAGGTATTGTGATGTGTATCGGATTGCACAGTTGGTGCATTGTCCCAGCCCTTGTACCTTATCTCCTTTGCACCTATTGTATAAAACATTCCTTCAGTTTAACCGCAAATTTGGTCAAAGACATTTCAAGAGACAATTTGTCAGAGCAGGAATTAGATTTATATAGTTCTTTTCATTTTATTTGTCTTATGTAATTATTGATAGATTGTCTCCATGATGTTAACTAAATGAAATTTGAAGAACAAGCTCTGCTGAATGATGTGCTAATAGCCACACAAGTTCAGTGATGAATATACAAGGATGTTTTGTAGGATTTAGATTGAGATGTTTCTCATACTCAGAAGGTAGCCTAGTGGTTAAAGTGTTTGCTTATCACGCCAAATAGTCGGGTTCGATTACCCACATAAAGCCCATTTCTGGTGTCTCTCGCTGTGATATTGCTGGAATAATGCTAAAAGTGGCGTAAAACAATACTCACTCACTCACTCACTCATATCCAAGAGGAATAGGAATAGCAAAAGTTTACAATTCCCATATAATTTAATCTATTTTAATGTTTTCTTTGCTCTCAGCTTTGAGGTAATGAGCTTGTACCAGTGAGATCCAACATGGCCACAGCACGAGTGGCTCCTGGCGACTCCATAAGAATGGAGCCAACAGGGAGCCTGCATAGCCTCAAGTTCAATGATCAGGCCACGAATGCAAATGAAGTGGGTGCAGGAAATTTGTCCCAGGTAAGACAACAGTAGTGCATAACAGGTAATTAGTTCCTGCAAACGTACCCTTCGTATGACTAGAAATTGGGATTTGGTAAGGTACATCTTCCCGAGGCAAGGGAGTTAACTGACGACAAAAGTCCAGTTTCCACCCTTGCCAAACTAGGCTGGTATTATGGAGTTACAGTTTGCCTGGACTAACGAGTCTATGCATAGTCCAATTGAAATAGCGCCAAAAAATTAAAATCCGGTTTGTGTTTGATGCAGGATAATATGGATCCTAATACTCGATGGATCTTGAAGAACATCAAACGCCGAGAATGCAGGCGATATGTTGAAAAGCCGGCCAAGAAAGATGCAAGCAAAAAGTAAGTTGCAGCTGGGTCTTCACAGTGAGCAGAACAGCTCAGGCCTTGTTGTCAATATGCATGCAGATTATTTTATAATGAAAAGTTCCTCATCTGCAGTAGTCATACATACTTACATGTTGCTGTGTAAAAGGGACTAGTTTACATTCAGAATACATACTAAGCTACTGTATTATTCAATCAGGCATCCGTCACGATCAACATGCTGAATTACATGTCCATGTATACACCATGATCCACACACTGAATTATCTGAGCCTGCATTCCATATGATCCACCATGATCCACACACTGGATTATCTGAGCCTCCATTCCATATGATCCACCATGATCCACACACTGAAATATCTGAGCCTGCATTCCATATGATCCACCATGATCCACACACTGGATTATCCGAGCCTCCATTCCATATGATCCACCATGATCCACACACTGAAATATCTGAGCCTGCATTCCATGTGATCCACCATGATCCACACACTGAAATATCTGAGCCTGCATTCCATGTGATCCACCATGATCCACACACTGAATTATCTGAGCCTGCATTCCATATGATCCACCATGATCCACACACTGGATTATCTGAGCCTGCATTCCATATGATCCACCATGATCAACACACTGGATTATCTGAGCCTGCATTCCATATGATCCACCATGATCCACAAACTGGATTATCCGAGCCTCCATTCCATATGATCCACCATGATCCACACGCTGAAATATCTGAGCCTGCATTCCATGTGATCCACCATGATCCACACACTGAATTATCTGAGCCTGCATTCCATATGATCCATCATGATCCACACACTGGATTATCTGAGCCTGCATTCCATGTGATCCACCATGATCAACACACTGGATTATCTGAGCCTGCATTCCATATGATCCACCATGATCCACACACTGGATTATCCGAGCCTCCATTCCATATGATCCACCATGATCCACACGCTGAAATATCTGAGCCTGCATTCCATGTGATCCACCATGATCCACACACTGAACTATCTGAGCCTTCATTCCATGTGATCCTTCATTGATCCACACACTGGATTATCTGAGCATGCATTCCATGTGATACACCATGATTACACACTGAATTATCTGAGCATGCATTCCATATGATCCACCATGATCCACACACTGAATTATCTGAGCCTGCATTCCATGTGATCCTTCATTGATCCACACACTGCATTATCTGAGCCTGCATTCCATATGATCCACCATGATCCACACACTGGATTATCTGAACCTGCATCCAACTTGATCCACCATGATCCACACACTGAATTATCTGAGCCTGCTTTCCATGTGATCCACCATGATCCACACACTGGATTATCTGAGCATGCATTCCATGTGATCCACCATGATTACACACTGATTTATCTGAGCCTGCATTCCATGTGATCCATCATGATCACACACTGAATTATCTGAGCATGCATTCTATATGATCCACCATGATCCACACACTGGATTATCTGACCATGCATTCCATATGATCCACCATGATCCACACACTGAATTATCTCAGCCTGCATTCCATGTGATCCACCATGATCCACACACTGAAATATCTGAGCCTGCTTTCCATGTGATCCACCATGATCCACACACTGGATTATCTGAGCATGCATTCCATGTGATCC
Source organism: Haliotis cracherodii (assembly GCF_022045235.1). Taxonomy (NCBI): domain Eukaryota; kingdom Metazoa; phylum Mollusca; class Gastropoda; order Lepetellida; family Haliotidae; genus Haliotis; species Haliotis cracherodii. The sequence continues at coordinate 24,890,808 of NW_027266273.1, forward strand.
ACCATGATTACACACTGAATTATCTGAGCATGCATTCCATATGATCCACCATGATCCACACACTGAATTATCTGAGCCTGCATTCCATGTGATCCTTCATTGATCCACACACTGGATTATCTGAGCCTGCATTCCATATGATCCACCATGATCCACACACTGGATTATCTGAACCTGCATCCAACTTGATCCACCATGATCCACACACTGAATTATCTGAGCCTGCTTTCCATGTGATCCACCATGATCCACACACTGCATTATCTGAGCATGCATTCCATGTCATCCACCATGATCCACACACTGAAATATCTGAGCCTGCATTCCATATGATCCACCATGATCAACACACTGGATTATCTGAGCCTGCATTCCATATGATCCACCATGATCCACACACTGAATTATCTGAGCCTGCATTCCATATGATCCACCATGATCCACACACTGGATTATCTGAGCCTGCATTCCATGTGATCCACCATGATCCACACACTGGATTATCTGAGCCTGCATTCCATGTGATCCACCATGATCCACACACTAGATTATCTGAGCATGCATTCCATGTGATCCACCATGATCCACACACTGAACTATCTGAGCCTTCATTCCATGTGATCCACCATGATCCACACACTGCATTATCTGAGCCTGCATTCCATGTGATCCACCATGATCCACACACTGGATTATCTGAGCCTGCATACCATGTGATCCACCATGATCCACACACTGGATTATCCATACAAGCATCCCACTTGGTCTGCCGTGATCATCGTGATCAGTTGGTAGTTTGGTCAGATGAGCACAGTATTGCTGATTGTGGTCTGTGTCGTTGATGTTAAACTGTCTTCTAATTAGGGCTGGTACGAGTCCAAATTTACTGCCCGGGTACCCACCCCATTATTACCCGACCCTACCCATGTACCCACTATAGGCCTCAAAACATAGGTACAAAATGTCCGATTGGGACATGTATTAAACAATCTGGTCATGCATACACCGCATACACTGAAGTTGACTTAAGTTATATCTTTATTGAACCATATGAAAAGTCAGAAGGAATGGGTGCATACTTTTCGTCATTAAACAATATATCACGTGACTAACAACAGGTCCGGGTAGTCCTGTGGGTTCCCAGGGTCCTACTCAGTACTCACACGACCAGGGTACCCGAGTTACCCGTGCCAGCCCTACTACTAACACCAATGTCAAAATCACGACCTTTGTAAGACCTGCATCACTTCGGGTTTTCCTCCCACATCAAGCTGACAAGCCCTGATATAACTAGAATACTGTTCAAAGCTGCGTTATACCCAACTCACTCATTCACACACTTATTTTTTCTTTTTGTTGCAACTATGAACACTATAAACAGTGGATATTTTCTGCATATAAAGTTCTTGTGTTGTGATTTCTAACTGTTTGCACTATCACCAGATGAACATGTGTCATATTCTCATTTAAGGGACCAATCAGCAATAAGGTAATATTGTAGTACAGATTATCTGTTATTTCAATTCTTTCAACAACTGAAGCCATGTAGCAACTTCCTCTCCTTGCATGTCTGTTGTGGTTTCAGGACAGAGTATGTACCTGTAACCCATGTGTGTCTCGATGGGAGGATGTTGTTGTGATGTGAACCTGGCTGTCAATGTGGTCGTCACATGATGGTTCTGTCCCCAATGGCTTACCTTCCCCAAACAAATGGCAACTTCCTCTCCTTGCATGTCTGTTGTGGTTTCAGGGCAGAGTATGTTCCTGTAACCCATGTGTGTCTCGATGGGAGGATGTTGTTGTGATGTGAACCTGGCTGTCAATGTGGTCGTCACATGATGGTTCTGTCCCCAATGGCTTTCCTTCCCAAAACCTTAAGTCCTTGTCATGCTTGTATTGCTGGAGACATATCTCGCTGTAGCTTTAGAAAGCTTTCCCTCACCGATGTTGCATTACGGAAACGTCTGTTGCTTGAAGCATGTCATTGTCATTTGCATCAACACAATGTCTAACTCAGAATAACATCCCCGAATGCATGAGTAGCATGTTATACAGCTTTCAGCGCACTAACAATAAGATTTTCTGTAAACTCGTGAAGATAAATTAGATTTCTAACAAGCTTATGTTTCTTGTAGAATGTTTATTTTGATGTCTTGAGCTAGAGGCTTCAAGAACAAGGTACTGTAGAGATTGACGAATGTCAGCAACTGACACATTAAGCTCATAGTCTGGTGGGTAGAATGTTGAACAATTGTTGTGTGATGAAATGAGAATCATAGTTTATGAGATGAAACAACAGTATCCTCTGGTTCACCTTAACCCAATGGTTTGTCAGCTGCCAATCTCATTAATATCAGATCTTAGTTCTCGTTACCGCTAAACAAAGATCTGAGGACATCCCACTTGGGGTCACATCAGAATGACTTTTCAGCCGACCAATCAGAGTGTCGCTTACCAGATCAAAATGTGATTTCTAAACACAGGGTGTTCCAAACGATAGTTACAAGCTTAACGACTGAATCCATACAGTGTAGACCATCTATTAGCCATTCAAGAATGTTCTTTTGTTCAGGTTTCAAATTTTTAATCGAGAAATTGTCAAAATAAGTTTCGAAGCCTTGTCGCCAATTGGAAATTAGTGCCGTTAAGCCTGAGAAAGATGCCTTCTGATTGGCTAATGTCGACTTCTTGACAGACATTCCTTTGGTTGGTTAGAGTTCGCGCAAGGTCGGTCTGACATGACCTGTAATGGGGTGTAGCAGTAGCGAGAACTAAGATCAGATTTTAATGAGATTGGTCAGCTGCATGTCTGTTCTCAAGGGTTTTCCCTGAAGTAGTGAATGGCTATGACACACTTTAGTTTGGACTTTCCTTCCATGGGTCTGAGGTTTTGATATGAAAATGTACTGAAAAAAATGACCCACACCTTATGCGTGTCATATTGTTGGATCACCCTCCCCATGTACATATTTTTCATGACCCTCATCAAATATGTGTAATATGTTTTATGACCCTCCCCCAGAGACTCCTATTGTCTGGTGACCCTCCCCAGATTCCCCCTGACCCACACCCACCGTTATAATTAAAGACCCATCCCTAAGCTGACTCAGGGATATAAACAGTAAACTACGTTTATAACGAACACTTTTATAAGAAACCTACGGATATGACAAACTTCGTGTTTTTCTTCCCGGCCATTTACTGTATATATGCCATATACATGCTTATAACAAACTGCGGCTATTACAAACAAAACTTAGTGGTCCCTGTGAGTTCGTTATAACCATACTTTACTGTATATGGATGATATATTCCCTCGCTGACGATTCACTTGACTGATCCATGTCATTTGACTACAGACAATATAGTTCCCAGTTAATAGCAACCTTATAACAGAGAGGACAAATAATGTTTGTGTCGAGAGACAGATCCTAGTCAAGAATTATGATGGTCAGTTAATTTCTCTTTGAAAGGAGGGGGCACGGGTGGCCCAGTCATCTAAGGCACCGCGATTTGCTGTGCAGAGTTGTGTCCCTTGGGCACGCCAGAAACCTATGATTGTGGGTTCGAATCCCGGTTTGCCCCGATTATGTTTCTAGGTTTGTCAGCACCATACCTGTGCTTTAGGGTTTCACCGAAGTGGTAAACGTCTGAGACTTGCATCAAGCTGAAAAGCCCTGATATAACTAGCATACTGTTAAAAGCGGCGTTAAACCCAACTCACTCACACTCACTCTTTGAAAGGCGCTCTGAGTTCCGTGAGCCAGTGTGTAATGTGGAACATTCTCAAGCTACAGTTTCATGTCAGATGCTGCCATTTTGTACCACTCCTAACAGCTTCAGTCAACATTAAACCACAGTTTGAGAATGTACCACTGTCTTCATTACTCTAATGATGACATCACTCCTTCCTAATCCTAACTCACGTTATTTTGTAGTTTGCCACCTGTGCACCCACCCACCAAGCCTAAACCTAGGTAAGACACTTGCTCTCAGTAAGGACTACCTACAGAAGTAACTGGCTATCACCAAATCATGTTCCTAAATCTGTGCTTGTATGGTGTCCTCAAATAAAGTTTTTGTTTTCTTATTTTTACAGATTTTTTGCCCCAAAATTCATGCTGTTAGGTTGGAAAAAAGCAGTTCCAGTAGTTCCTCTCATGATTTCATCAACTTGTTGTTTTGAAGTATCAAAAATAAATTTTAGACAGGTTTGAATTATATTATTTCAAATAAGTTACTGACATTTTACTGATTTCTGGTTGGCAGAATAAAGAAACCGCTGCCTTTCATTTAATGTAATTTTTCACATTTAACATTTTGATTCTGCCGTTTCGTAAACCAAATTAGAAAAAAATCTGTCCTTAAGAAGCACATGAGAGTTGTTGGATACATGTCTTTCACCATGTGTCACAAATAACATGTAGTTTTCACAGCACTAGAACATTATCACTGTAAATATATTCACATAATGAGCAATCATATAATATTCTCAACAAATGCCATGTTAGGAATACTTTTTGTGTATTGTAGTGTCCCCAGTGACCCCTGTTGCCTGTGTGGGTACCCCAAATCACGCCATCCCCAAGAATCACTTCTCCTTAAGGGAGCGGATAAATGGGACCCCAAGCAAGACACAACTGCTTATCCGACAAATGCATTTGGAGAAATTGAATTCCCAGGATTTGGTGACCATGTCAGCAAGGTAGTACTGTTTGTTTGTAGCTCACCTGAACACTCGGTTTCTCAACAATGTTTCAGTACTTCATTCATGACGAATATGTGGCCAATGTTTCAGTACCAGATTCATGACCAATACCTGACCAATGTTTCAATACTTGATTCATGACCAGTATATGGACAATGTTTCAGTACTTGATTAATGACCAACATATGGCCAATGTTTCAGTACCCGATTGATGACCAACATATGGCTAATGTTTCAGTACCTGATTGATGACCAACATATGGCTAATGTTTCAGTACCTGATTGATGACCAATATGTGGCCAATGTTTCAGTACCCGATTAATGACCAACATATGGCTAATGTTTCAGTACCTGATTGATGACCAATATATGGCCAATGTTTCAGTATGTGCGTGCTGGCCATCAGACCAGTATGACCACCATGCTGAAGCTGATGGCTGACCGATGGGGGCTTGAGATGCCCAATCTTCTCATCTCTGTTACCGGCGGCGCCAAGAACTTCCACATGAAGACACGGCTGAAGGAGGTGTTCAGAAGGGGTCTGATGAAAGCTGCCCTCAGTACAGGTCAGTGTTTGAAATAATTTTAAAACCCAACAAGACACAAGGTCATGTGACCCATTAATGTTGCCTGCCCATCTTGAAAGTTACCTGCCCGCTTTCAGATATATTTTTATTATTATTTTATCTTATCGTGACTCATACTTAAACTCATGTGCATGAGTCAGGATAAGTGTAAATTATATTTTCACTATTTACAAATACATATTGAAAAGTCATGAAAAATTAGGCCACTGGGCAGGCAGTTATTTCGGACACTGGTACAGGTGATTGTCAAGACGCTGTCTACAGATCGGACCCTTTGCATGCCTTAGTTATCAGTGTATCTACATGTCTGGCTTGTGGGTATGCTGTAGTTTCACAGCCAGTGCTTCATCACCACATCATGTTCACTCCGTTATTGCTGACCCCACCCAACCCCATCCCGAGTACTTGTGTTACAGGAAAGGTCATATGAGCAGGATTAGTTTCATCTTCTTGAGGCAAGGGAGTTACAACTGACCATAAAAGTCCAGTTTAAACCCTTGCTGAGCTAGACTAGAATTTCTAGGCTCGATTGTAGGGCCACCAGTGGCTATTAAGAGTTATGTCCCTTCTATTGACCAATTAGAATACATCTCTCATTTGACTTGCAATTGCTTCAAACAAAATGACGACGCCCAGTTAGGATGATATAATCGATAATCAAGATCTATTTTGTAATAAAATCGGCCTTACCCCACGAGGTGTATTAAATCACATGGGCACCCTGATTAAAAACTTGAAAAGATTTGGAAAATATTTGTTGATACTAACATGCTTTGCAAATCCTGCAATTGAGAGACATCTACACAGCAGTTTATGGCCCAGATGCCTATTTCGTTACATGATATTTATTGGACTGTGCATAGACTTGTTAGTCCAGCCAAAATAAAACTGCATAATTCCAGCCTACTTCAGCAAGGGTGGAAACTGAACTTTTACAGTCAGTTTACGCCCTTGCCTCGGGAAGATGGATAAGTTTTAATGTGTTGTCTTGGTGACTGGTCTCAGAAACACTTCAGAATGGCAAGATGAACTATCAGAAGCTGTGGAGGAGAGTTTGGTCTCACATCATTTTATAGAAGATGTCTTGTTTGGTGTTCTATCGTGGTAATGACACATGGAAAGCCTGGAAGAGGTGTGTTATAGGGAAGATGTAAAATAAGAGATGATTGTGTATTTAGATGCCTGGATTGTGACGGGGGGAACAAATGCTGGCGTGATGAAGCATGTCGGGGAGGCTGTGCGAGACTTCGGGCTGACCACGGAGGCTCACAAGAAGGTCATCTGCATCGGAGTAGCGCCCTGGGGCTGTGTCCAGTACAAGGAACACCTCATAGATGACAGGGTATGACCACGGAATAGTTACAGTACTAAATACCAGACTTGTTTTCTTCTTGTTTTACACTTTTTTATATAAATTGATGTGCTTGTGGATTTCTTTGACCTAAATCACTTGGGGTGTTTCTCTCACAGTAATCTTTTGCAACTTGCTATGTGGATTGCAGATATTGATATTGATTTCAACGAATTGGTAAACGTCTAAGACCTGCATCACTTCGGGGTTTCTTCCCACATTAAACTGACACGCCATGATATAACTGGAATACTGTTAAAAGTGGCGTTAAACTCACTGATATACAATGACGAACTAAACATTAAAAGGAAAAGGTAAACTGCATGTGCTGTGATTAATATCGCAGGAAATGGGTGTCTCACTCACTCACTCACTCACTCACTCACTCACCCACCCATTCACCCACTCACTCACTCACTCACTCCTCACTCACTCACTCACTCACTCACTCACTCACTCTCACTCACTCACTCACTCACTCACTCACTCTCACTCACTCACTCACTCACTCACTCACTCACTCACTCCTCACTCACTCACTCACTCACTCACTCACTCACCCACCCACCCACCCACCCACCCACCCACTCACTCACTCACTCACTCACTCACTCACTCACTCACTCACTCACCCACCCACCCACGCAATCACCCACCAACCCACCCACTCACTCACTCACTCACTCACTCACTCACTCACTCACACACTCACTCACTCACTCACTCACCCACCCACCCACCCACCCACCCACCCACCCACTCACTCACTCACTCACTCACTCACTCACTCACTCACTCACTCACTCACTCACCCACCCACCCACGCAATCACCCACCAACCCACCCACTCACTCACTCACTCACTCACTCACTCACTCACTCACTCACTCACTCCTCACTCACTCACTCACTCACTCACTCACTCACCCACCCACCCACCCACTCACTCACTCACTCACTCACTCACTCACTCACTCACTCACTCACTCACTCACTCCACCCACCCACACAATCACCCACCAACCCACCCACTTACCCAACCACCCACCCAACATCATATCATCCTCATCGTCAACTTGTGTGTTCCATCTACAGGGCAAGTGGCCTGCACAGCACCGGATTGTGAATGATCCCCTGCCCAAACAGTCGTGCCTCGACCCCAACCACACACACTTTATACTGGTTGACAACGGCACACAGCAACAGTTTGCTGTTGAGATCCCCTTCCGGGGTAAACTCGAGAATGAAATTGCCAAACAGAAGACAGCAACTGGGTCTGGTAAGATGGTAAAGGCGTTGCTGTTGTTGGTGTAGTTGTATTGCCCATGGTGGTGTTGAAGGAGTAGTTGAACTGCCCATGATGTTGTAGTTGTACTGCATTATATCAAGGTGCATGTTGAGGGGTAGATTTATCAACAAATTTTTATGTAGCCAGCAGGTTTTGCTCCTTTTATATGTTACTAGCCCTTATCCCAATTGACTGGCCTTCAACTGAATGGTGGAGGCTATGAAGTGGCCGAACCTGTGGTTGTGTCGCCACCTAGTCGGGCTCTGAAAATTTAGAACTCCTCAAAGCCTTTCCTTGCACTCTGAGATTAAATCTTGGTTTCCAGTTGTCTCATTGCGTGGTGATTTATGAGCAAATAAAGACGTTGTACACATCATTTTAAAATGGTGTCCGGTTGTCATTCTACCGTGATGTTTGACATGTCTCTCTTTGAGTTAAACAGTCCTCATCCCCCTAAATATTTCCCCCGATCCCCCGAAATTACATGGTTCACAAGGAGTGTCCAATTAACTATTCATCTGCTTTAGGTTTCAGCAAACCCTTTGTAATTTTAACTGGTCACAGGCCAACGGGCCAGCAGTTAAATTGACCCTTGATGTTGTGATTCAGGTGTGCCTGTGGTCCTGCTGGTGCTCGAGGGAGGACCTGGCACCCTGGAGACGTGTAAAAGTGCCATTCAGAACAACACACCCGCTGTCATCATCAAGGTACAGTATTACGTAATATGTGTACATTTGTCATGAACACCCATTCAGCAGTAGAAAATAACAGTTTTATTCCACTAGTTCTTATAATGATAACACATAGCAAAACCCTTAAAAATGGCAAATTTCTTCTAGTCCTTATGATACCTTAACTACTGGGCAGTTGGGCAAGGCCTACAGGACTAGTAGCAATTTCTAGTGCCGCCAATTGGTCAAAACTGTTTTAGGAAAGTCCAATCCGGAATACTGCAAGATGCTCTGCGAGCTTGTGTAAAGACGAGGTTTGTAATAGGTTTCCATGATTGACAGGTGCTCTTTTAAATTCCCAAGCCTCTGAATGGTCGTGCATGATCGCCTCCCTACACATGTACATCAGTCTGTACAGTACAGCTATTCCAGTCCATCCCAATACTCACAGTGACTGTATCTACAATGTTCGTGTTCTTGAATCTCCTCACAGGGCTCGGGTCGAGCGGCAGACATCTTGGCGTTTGCCTACCAGCATGCAACGGAGAAAGAAGTTGAAGTGAAAGACAAATTTGGCAAGAAAATAAAAATGTATGTCAATTATTAGCAGTGGGTGACCCAGTGACATGTTTTATGGGATTGATTGACAATGCATGCCTATGTGACCTAACTTGGACATGTGTGTATAATGTTGTTTATAAAACAGTGGAGCTTGAGTGTGTACCTTGATATCTGAGGGAGATTTTACTGGAGCCGGTGGGCCTTACATAACACGCCTTGTTTACATTCAGTAATGGTTGATAAATAGGATGATTTTGGTTCTGACATACAGTAAATTGCGTGTACAACGAACATGCATATATCGAAATGACGGATTGAACAAACTGTTTTTTGGTCCTGTCCATTTGCTGTATATATGCTAAAAACAAAGTTAGTGAGCCCTTTCTGACTTACAGTAAACTGTGTTTGTAACGAACACGCTTATAAGGAGATGACGTATATAACGAACTGTATATATATGCTTATAACGAACTACAGTTATAACAAACTAATATTAGTTGGCCACCTGAGTTTGTAACCATAGTTTACTGTATTAGAATGCTGCGCATCGTACTCCAAGGGAAGAATACCCTGTTACTTGTAATAGCTACTGGTGGCGCTACGATCAAGCCCAGGAATTCCAACTCAGTTCAGCAAGGGTTGAAACTGGACTTTTACAGTCAGTTATCTCCCTTGCCCCGGGAAGATAGTGACACGTGGGGAAGAGCTGGCTGACCATTGGCCATGTCCCAGCTTCCCACTGTAACTTCAACAGGGATGTCATCTTATATCACGATATTGATGTAGTGCTAAAATTTTAATGTCGATACCGTATCAGTACAAAGTTATGAATATCGGCACTAAAATTAAATTAATTATTCACTGTCACAGAAACGTAAACTGTTTTTAGATTTCCATGGTTCAGATTAGACAATGAAAACGCAGAAAACTAAATTTTCGGCATTTAAAGGATCAACCAAGTTTATATTTAGAATGAACTTGATTAATTGCAGGTCTACATAGACAAGTTATATCTATACACGTACACTGTGTACCAAATAATTATATTATTATTCGACATATAGTGATACTTTTCAGTCAATATATCGATACAAATGCTTTCAATCAATGACACATCTATACTGAAATTCTGCTGACTGCACAAATCCTTGTGACCATGTGCTATTTGAAACTTCTCCGAAGATAGCATGGTGGGATAGCTTGGTAAGCCCTAGTCCTACTTGTACATTGCCTGTGACAGCCTTGTTGTCCCCATGTTGATGTGAGTGCTGATTAGTAGGGCTGGGACGTACACCAACTGTGCGATGTGATACGTATCACGATACCTTGCTCACGATCCAATACGTGTCCAATACTTGCCATGCTCTTATCTGTGGTGCATAAGTCATCTTTTTCATAGACAGGATGGCAAAATACCTGGCACACTGACAATCTACTGTTGGCAGTGTCAAGTATGGCACAGTGGATGAAAATATGTACGTTTTCACTACTCATTTTCATTTGTAGTTAGTGTTTTGGTGTTTATTATTAACATTTATTAGAGAATAATTTTAAGGTAAGAATCGATACTTTTTACTTAGTGTGCAATTGTGATCGATACTTGTATCGAGAAGTAAAAAATCACATTCCACCAATGCATTGGTGTACCATCCCACCACTACTGATGAGAGAGTCACTCTTAAGAAGCTTACTTTAAAGTGTCGTCATGGACATTGCAGCATGCAGCCGGAGCTGACATATGGCGTGGAAGCAGACATCACCGAGATGATCACCAAAGAATTTGGAGAGAAGGAACTAGCAACGCGGGTTGGCTGGGTTCGAACTTGTCTCAAGAATAAAGACCTGATCACTATCTACGAGCTGGACTCTCGTATGTCCACCAAGGATGTGGACATGGCCATATTGAAGGCACTCCTGAAAGGTAGGTGGATGCACTGTTCATGGCACCCTACCCAGACAGATGCACAGTCTAGCAATCCTGAGTTGAAATCTAACAGGTCAGTGTGAAACTGATGAAGAATACAATATCATTTTGGTATTTGAAGCTGCAATATATTGGGTGAATTCTATTGGTAAAGTGAAAATACATGTGACTGGCTTGCTTTAGATACCCACATTGATGTTTCTGAGACGAGCTGTTGATACTATATATATTCTGTACCATGTTCCTCATTCAGTCTTGCTTGTCTATTCCGAAATGTCGCCTTTACAGTAATTAGAGAAGTTGTAATCCATTCATTGTGTCTACTTTGTCATCGGTCAACTTGTAAGTATGCCTGTCAGACAAGAGCTGTTGTCTTCTGTCCACAGCTAACCGGAATGAGGTGATGGATCAGCTGAGGTTGGCGTTGTCATGGAACCGGATAGACGTTGCCAAGAGTGAAATCTTTACAGACAGAGAATGGGAGGTAAAGAGCTGTTAATACCATTGGTGGAGCTTCACTTGACATGTGATCCAACACTAAATTCAAATATTTCTACAAAGCTCACTCATTTACCTGGCCCTGGCAATAGTCACTTCTCAGT